>NC_044035.1:264327484-265624568 GCF_901765095.1 Microcaecilia unicolor | reverse complement strand
TCAGAAAAATGCCAGGTCTGGAGATCTTGGTACACAAGCACATGTCTGAGAGGGACAGAACGGCACCAAAGGATATTTATTGTCTTTCAAGCTGTGATTGCATTTTCACTTCTGCCTGCATTAGGGATGATGAGTTGTGACTATAGTTAATGGAAACCTTAAGTACACTGCTGGCATATGATAGAAATAAAAACAAGGAGTTCAGAAATTGCCACCGTCCTTTTTCGATGATTATCGAGCATATGACATCTCAAAAAATAAACCAAAAAGCCATTGTTATTGCATCATATTTATATCATATGCCACAGTACCTACTTCCCTTTATAGGATACTAGCCTAACCAAGTATATATGCATCTATAATTTAGATGAGAGCAATGTATTATGCCAGCCATAGAGCTAGTGTAAGTGTTTGCACATAAATTCCAGAGATACATGCATAACCTAGAGTATTCTATAACTTATGTGTGTGTGAGTCCTGCCCATGATCCATCCAGACTTCAACCATCTGAATGTCTATCTGTCAAATATTCACTATATAAGATATGCACAAATGTTCAGAATAGTGTTTAGGTGGACTTTTAGCATTTATTTGCATATGTGCACATGTACACATATATATGCCATTATTCTAATCATTTACATGTCTAATTGGCACATAGGAATATAGTAAATGTCAGCAGACAGAGACCTGCACGGTCCATCCAGTCTGCCCAACAAGATGGCCAGAGTTCAAAGTCTTAACCCTGCATTGTCAACTAGTAAGATTGCTGATCCACGGGGTGGACTCCATAGGGTGGACTGCAGTGCTACCCAGTGAAATTTTGCCTAACTAGCTCCTGACACAAAGAATGTTCTTTGGGCCGGCAGAGACCTCGGGGATTCCAGTGGTGTATGGGAGAGGAAACTATAATCCTCACCAACCAAAGAGAAAGCAAAAGTGCAAGAGGTCAAACACCTATATAACAGTACTTAAAAGATCACCTCATTGTCACACCAAAGCTACTCCCAGCACCCACAGACCACCCTTGGGAACTACAGGACTGCCAGACCAGCTGCAAAGAAATCCTCAGTGATCCATGATGTCATACATGAATAGTATCTTGACATTCTAGGAATAAGTGAAACCTGGCTAGATGAAAGTGGGGATTTACCACTGGTTGAACTATGCCCAACAGGTTTCAACATCCAATATCAACCAAGACCAGGAAGACGGAGTGGAGAGGTAGCAGTCTTGATTCGGGATACAATCAAACTGTGCAGAATCTCCATCCACCAGCTAAATGAATCAGAATCTCTTTTAATCCAGCTTGAAGAAGAGAAGCCAATCTGGCTGCTCATAGTATACCGAGCTCCTTGTAACAAAATATTATCTGTGCAAGAATTCCTAGACCTGATTATTCAAGTGACCCTGAATTACCCTAGGCTGGTGATCATGGTGGATTTCAATCTACACATCAAAACCCCAGACAAGTGGTGTGCTAGTAAAGTTTTAACAACAGGCTCTCTCCCCGGTCCATCTCGGCGCCTCCCCCCATCCACCACTGCGCCCCCATCCACCTCTGTGCCCCCCCATCCACCTCTGCGCCCCCCCAAAATTGCAGAGCTGGCTATAGCCGGGGGGGGGGGGGCAATGCATTACTCTCTCCAGGAAAAAAAATTAAATGATCCCAGGTTCCAATCTAATTCATGTTTAATATGGGATAAAATGCCAGAAATAAGTAAATAAATATACAATTTTAACATTCAGCACCTGATTCTCAAAGTGGACATATTCCAAACACTATAATGAAAATAAAATTATTTTTTTCTACCTTTGTTGTCTGGTGACTTTGTTTCTCTGATCATGCTGGCCCAGTATCTGATTCTGCTGCTCTCTGTTCCCTTGACTTCGTTTCCAGGTCTTCCTTTCCATTTATTTCTTTTCTTTCCTCCTTTCTTCTTCATTTCTGGTCATCCGCAGACTTGACTGTACAGTGGATCCAGCTTCTGCCTATTTTCTCCATCCATGTGCAGTTTCTCTCCTCACTTCCTTTTCCCTCATCTAATCTCCTTCCTCTATCTTCCCTCCATGTCCAGCATTTCTTCTCTCTCCCTTGTCCCTTCCCTCCCCTCCATCCATGTCCAGAATTTCTCTTGCCCTTCCCTCCATCCATGTCCTGAAACTCTCCTCTCTCCCCTGCTCCCTCTATCTATCCATACCCAGCAATTCTCTTCTCTCCCCTTCCCCCCTACCCATCCATGCCCAGCAATTGTCTTCTCTCCCCTGCCCCCTCTACCCATCCCTGCCCAGCAATTGGCTTCTCTCCCCTGCCCCCCTCTACCCATCCATGCCTAGCAATTCTCCTTCCTCCCCTGCCGCTCCCAAACATGTCCAGCGATTCTCCTCTCTTCCCTGCCCTCCCCTCCCGCTCCCAAACATGTGCAGCGATTGTCCTTTGCCCCCACCGTCCCCTCCCGCGCCCATCCACCTTGTTTATTACTTCTCCGTTGAAGCACTGCATTATTTAAGCCCTGCTGCCCGTCTCAAGCTTTCCCTGCTTGCTTGATGAGTTCGTTCGTGCCCTTAGTCCCGCCTTCTGACGTATGACGGGCAGCAGGGCTTAAATAACGCGGAGAGGTAATAAACAAGATGGATGGGAGTGGAAGGGGACGGTGGGGGCGAAGGACAATCGCTGCACATGTTTGGGAGCGGGAGGGGAGGTAAGCATGGCGCCCTCCTGCCATGCTTACCTCTGTAATGGAGCCGGCTCACCCCAAACAACAACCGGCTCGCAAGAGCTGTCAAAATTTAACAAGCGGCTCTTGCGAGCCGGACAGAGCCGGCTCCAGCACACCACTGCCCCAGACACCACCACAGCTGCTTTTCTGGACACGATGACAGCACTAGGATTCACACAGGTGATCGATTCTCCAACCACGAAAAGGGTCACATACTAGACCTAATATTCTACAACAGGATTGACAGTACTGAAATAACACCCCTTTGATGGTCAGACCATTTTCTAATTAAATTTTCCTTAAGTGACCACCTGAAACAAATGGCATCTCTCAGAGTTTGGAAGGAGATCAGAGACAAAAAAAGCTGACCTTTGAGAATTTCCTACAGGCCTGAGACTATCCATATGTGGATGAAAAGACTACAGTGTCAGAACAGGTTGACATTTGGAATACACACTTATCCAAAACCTTAGAGAAAATGGTACCACTAACAAAGGTCTTATGCCTCACTAACAAACGGTCACCTTTAAACGCGAAGGACGGAAACTGGAAAGGAGGTGGCGTAAATCTTGCCCAGTCTCCAATCAGTTAACCAGGAGTGCACAAACTCACCCCCTCCTGAGAGAGGGGACACATTTAACCCAATGACAGAGGAGAGCCTTGACAAAATCCTAAGAGACCTTCGACCAACTACCTGCTCCCTTGACCCCTGCCCATCAAAAATAGTGCAGCAGACAAGTATGGGCCTCATAGAAGGCACCACAAAAATTGTGAACGCCTATCTCCATGGGCATCTATGTCCAAAAACAAGTACGTGAAGAGGCGGGGCAGACCGTATTTTTTAAAAAATGGACGTTTTTCAACTGGGCGTTTTTTTTTTTTTAGCGATAATGGAAACTAAAAACGCCCAGCTCAAAAACGTCCTAATCCGAGCCATTTGGTCATGGGAGGGGCCACGATTTGTAGTACACTTGCCCCCCTGACATGCCAGGACACCAACTGGGCACCCTAGAGGTTAGTGCGGTGGACTTCAGACAACGCTCCCACATGCATAGCTCCCTTACCACGGGTGCTGAGCCCTCAACCCCCCTCCCCCAAACCCCACTACCCACAAATGTACAACACTACCATAGCTCTTAGGGGTGAAGGGGGCACCTACATGTGGGTACAGTGGGTTTTGGAGGCCTCCCATTTACCAGCACAAGTGTTACAGGTGGGGGGGGGGATGGGCCTGGGTCCACCTGGCTGAAGTGCACTGCGGTACTCACTAAAAGTGCTCCAGGGACCTGCATACACGCAGGCTTCTAGGACTTGTTGCTGCTATATAACACTGGCACACCAGTTGACACCTGAAGACTAATCTCTCCGAAAACGTTCTTTATTGGAATAAGCACGCTTACCAGGGGCGTAGCCAGATAGCAGATTTTGGGTGGGCCTAGGCAAGAAGTGGGTGGGCACCAAATGTTCTCTCCCCCACCCCTACACCAAAAAAATATCTCAGATGGTGGGAAAATGCTTCTCTCCAGTCTCCACCTTGGTAGTCTGCAGCAGGCATGCGCTGAAAACTGAAAACTGAGCATGCGAAGGTGCCAGTATTGTGGAGAGCAGCATTTTCATTACCATGTGCTACTGTTGAATGGGCCTGAGCCCTCAGTGAGTGGGCCCCGGCCCACCCAAGCCCACCTGTGGCTACGCTACTGACGCTTACTCACAGTTAACTGCAGATCAGAGGTTGTGCGCCACTGGCAACGAGTCTCCCTGGGTACTGAGATGAGCAGTAGGTCCGAGCTGGCAGAATGGTGTACAATGCCCTCTTTCAGCCACATTCAAGGTAAGAACTAAGTTCTGTAATGTGGCTAACACCTGAAAGGGATCTAAAACTGGCTTACAAAAATGGCCACTATCTCATGGACTACCGGAAACAAAACAGGGCACACTCTGACCCAGTAAGCAGGGGGTAAATCACCATGGGAGTAGAGCATACCAACTACCAACATCGTGAGCATTTGCCACAAGCTAGTGGAATCACGGAGCCCAATACCCTACACTCACCACAATGCATTGCTGATGTGACTCTGCAGTGCGCATAACAGAAAAGGTGTCACTCTCACCCGAGAGCCACATCAGAACCAGGGAAAGGCTGTCACAGGATAGAACACATTCTGCTGTCATGGAGGTGGGTACGGCATTTGAGGCTGGCATACAGGCTGGAAAAAAAGTTTTTAAAGTAGGGTCTTTTTTTTGGTGGGAGGGGGTTAGTGACCACTGGGGGAGTCCAGGGAGGTCATCCCCGATTCCCTCCAGTGGTCATCTGGTCAGTTGGGGCACTTTTTTTGGGACCTGTTCGTGAAAAAAAAGGGTCCAAAAAAAGTGACCCAAAATCGCGGTAAAAATGCCTTTTTTTTCGATTATCAGCTAAAGACGCCCATCTCTCCTTGGCCGATAACCACGCCCCAGTTCCGCCTTCACCATGCCTCCAACATGCCCCCGTCAACTTTACCCGTTTCCGCGACGGATTGCAGTTGGAAACGCCCAAAATCGGCTTTCGATTATACCAATTTGGGCGCCCACGGGAGAAAGACGCCCATCTCCCGATTTGGGTCGCAATATAGGAGTTTTTCTCTTTCGATTATAAGCAGGACAGTGAACTACTTTAGACTGTGAAATATAAAAAAAATGCTGATTGGTATCTGGTTGTGAGGACTTCTCGCCTGCAGCAATGTCATTGTGAATTTTAAAGGCACTGTGAATTTCAACATTTTTTGGAAGTGGAATTGGTACTTGTAGTAAGTCCAGAGAGTACCAGGAGAAGGACCAACAAGATATCCAACAGGCCTGAAAGCGACTATGACAACTTTGAAATATTTGGGGCATCATTAGGAATGCTGAACTATTATATTGTGAACTTTTGTCATGTAAGGCAATTGTGACATGAGGGGAATAGTACTTTAGCCGCAAATTCAGTTAGGTATTTTTTATTTTAAATGTATTTGTTAAATGTGTTTTTCTAGTAAAGATAAAATGTAATGTAGAATTAATATCACAATTGCACAATGATTGTTAGTAGTATAGTATGTATCATTCTTAGTAGGTGGTGAACCTGAGATATTTGGTGATGCATATTCATTATGGATAGCATGAAAAACAGACTGGCTTGGTGTGGTCCAAGAACTGAACTGAGAACCTCTGTTCTAGACCGTGATACTTTATATTTAGGAAAGAGAAATGATGAGATGTTACATTAACTTTCAAGACCATTCAGGTCTCTTCTCCAGACTAGAGGGCTAGGAAACACATTTAGGTTTATAAATAGGCACTTTTCTGGTCTTCTCCTGCAGGCATCCTGTTATAAAATAAGCCTCCACTTGAATGGTTTTATCCCAATTTTCTGGGGGTCTATTAGACTAGTCTTCAAGGATGAAGCATAATCAAAGGAATGTACTTTGAACATGTTATTCTGTTCAACAGTATCACAAGTGGGACTTCTACAAATATGAAAAGTGTGTCTTTCTAGCTGATGTGATGAGCAGAGCTCAAGACTGACATATCACAGATGATTTGAAGCATTCCTGATCAAGCGAGAAAAGGAGATCATTTTTTTACCTATACTAGACTAGAGATTCATAGGGAATTATGAGAAGTTCACGGATATCTGGGGAATCTGAACACTAGTCTTTTGATGAGTTGCAATCCCCTGAAACTAAATGTTTGCTAAACATATTCAGAGCACATTTTGTTACATGTCAGGGATAAGTTGTATTGCTCGCAGCTTGATAGATGTGGCCAAATCTAAAGCAGCAGTACTAACAACAATAATAACAAACATTTAAATAACTCGGATGCTAAAACAAACAGAATGACTAAAAGCTTCCTTTCTGTATTCTGCCTTTTATTTCATTTCTGAAGCATTATTCATGCTTGCCATCCTTGAAAGCTCCACTGTTTGTGCTTGGTCTCTTGTACACTTGGTAAATCAAGGCAACGTTACATTACATTGATATAAGTAATCACAGAACATAACAGGCACCACTGCAGAATGGACAGAGAGGAAAGAAATGTTGACTAGAGCAGGTCATCTTAAAGGAGACTTGCCTTTAATGGCCAAAACCAAAAAAATGTGCAAAAACATAAAATGGGAAAGATAGGACATTGAAACAAACGAGACTTAGCAGTTAAAGCCCTAAGAGGAAGCAATCCAGCAAATCCTTCTTTTCTGCCTCTCCCCCTTCAAAAAAAGAGGAACCTGAGAATCTGTCCTTCTAGTTTGCACTGCTGTTTTTAAGGGTCTGACATCTACCTTGTGGAGATTAACCCCCCTCCATCACTACTTTTTCTCTGCATTTAACAGAAACTGATTAGATATTTTCCAGCTCCTAAATCTCATTGCTTTCTCCTTGTACCCTTGTTTGGTTAGGTAATTTATTCTTGATATACCACCATTAACTGACTTGTAAACCAAAGCAGTTTACAATAACAAACAGAGAGGTGTGGTAGCCGTGTTAGTCCACTCTTAAAGGTTATCAATAGAAATCAAACAAAATAAAACATGGAAAAGAAAATAAGATGATACCTTTTTTATTGGACATAACTTAATACATTTCTTGATTAGCTTTCGAAGGTTGCCCTTCAACTCTTGGCAGCCATTTTGAATCAGTGCCGGGACAGTCAGCACTCAGCATTGCAAGGGGAACAGGATGCAGGGCAGTGATCTGGGCAGGAAAGAGGGGGCTCTTTCTTGCCCCGAAGAGGTCACTAGACCACCAGGGCAGTAGAGTAAGTAAGGGGAGGGGAGGCTAGAATAGGACACCATTAGACTCACCCACCAACCTGCCCGTTTGTCCAGAAATCCGGACAAACGGGCAGGCTGGCAAAACCCACCCGGTTGCCCGGCCATGTCCTCAAAAAGAGGACATGTCCTGGTGAAACCAGACATGGTAACCCTAACCTGAGTTCAGTTCCCATTGTAGCTCTTTGTGACCCTGGGCAAGTCACTTAGAGCCCCTTTTACTAAGCGGCAGTAAACCCAATGCAGGCTTACCGCTCACTAAACAGGAAGTACCGCTGGGCTACCACAGCAGCCCGGCAGAGTTTCCCACCCCTAGCGCACTGTCATATCTGGGGTCTTGTAGGCCACAGGCCCATATAAACTCTTCCCCCCTCTGAAGATAAGAGACTTTTCTTTTGTTCTAGTCCATGAAGGAAAGTGCTCACACCAAGGTTAATAAAAGCACTTATTTTATGTTTATAATCTTGTCCAACTGTTATTGACAGGGCCACCCCAGAACCCTTGCCCAAGGTCTCACATACTCGTTATTAAAATATACTTTGAGGGCAAATTGTTTAAAGCTGAAGTTTACACTGAGTTACTTGTCCTTGATTTTTTAATAGCTACTGGCCTGAGATTCAGCTGTTGTAGTCAACAAGTTTTATTTACATCACCTGCAGCAGTGAAATAAAATCTGGATATTCAGCACTGGTATCTGCTTTGCGGCTGGTGTTGAACATCTAGCTAGGGTGGTGAGTAGTTGCACTATCAAGATAGTGACAACATGAAAATGGAGGGAATTCTATAAATGGTGCTGAAAAATCTGTGCCAAAATCTTTCAGCGCTAAGCACTATTCTATAAAGGGAGCACAACCTTCATAGAATAGCATTTGGCAGACCCTGCGTCTATCTTATGAATGTTGTAATTAAGCTTGTTAAAAGCAGATATAATGCTTGCGCCCAACTTAAGCACACTTCAGGTGAATTCTATAAATCATTATGCAAAAGTGTGGAATGCCCGGACACGCCTCTCACTATGCCCCCTTTTGAAGTTAGGTGCCAAGCTATATAGAATAGTTCACATGGAGATGAGCGTGCAAATTTGTATGAATCAGGGGTGTAGCTACTATGGGGCCACGGGGGCCTGGGCCCCCGTAGATTTGGCCCTGGACCCCTGCCGATGACCCTCTCAACCCTCCCTCCTACCGTCAACCCGCCGTCGCCATCTGCTACCTTTGCTGGCGGGGGACCCCAACCCCCGCCAGCCGAAGTTTCTTCCTTCGTTTTGTTTCTGAGTCTGATGTCCTGCAGGTACAGAGACAGGTGACGAAAATGATAAAGGAGATGACTTCCCTATGAGAAAAGGCTAAAGCAGCTAGGGCTCTTCAGCTTGTAGATAAGACGGCTGAGGTTGATATGATAGAGGTCTATAAAATAATGAGTGGAGTGGAACGGGTAGACGTGCATCACTTGTTTACTCTTTCCAAAAATACTAGGACTAGGGAGAACGAAATGAAGCTACAAAGTAGTAAATTTAAAACAAATCAGAGAAAAAGTTTCTTCACTCAATGTGTAATTAAGCTCTGGAATTCATTGCCAGAGAATGTAGTAAAAGCATTTAGCTTAGCGGGGTTTAAACAAGGTTTGGATATCTTCCTAAAGGAAAAGTCCATAGACCATTATTAAAATGGACTTGGCAAAAATACACTGCTTATTTCTAGGATAAGCAGCATAAAATGTACTTTTTGGGGATCTTGCCAGGTATTTGTGACCTGGATTGGCCACTGTTGGAAACAGGATGCTGGGCTTGATGGACCTTCAGTCTGTCCCAGTATGGCAATACTTATAAATGAGGTAAACTTGAGGACAGCAAATTAAAACCTAATAATAGGAATACCATGAAAAAGTATCAAATATATACACATTTAACAACACTGAAATTCAAATAACAGAGATATAATGCAATGTCAGCTTAATACTAATGAAACATCTAATAAGCATGCATTTGAACATTCAACTAATATAGATATTATGCTAATGATTTTTCTATAATACAACTTACCATATAGCCAAGAGGCCAAGTGCAGATATATAGATGGGAACAAGATGGGTTAGTTAGGTACACAACTAGTATTCTAGAACATATTTGTGTAAGAGCTAGGATACCCCTGACCCACCCATGCCCCTCCCAGGTAGTTATATGCTGTGGATTTTGCACGCACATTTTATTGAATATCGCCTAAGAACGGTTAAATATGTAACTGCTAATTAGTTATAAGTGGCACCGATTAATGCCAATTAAGGTCAATTATTGTGTTGTTAATGCCATTTAGCAGCTAATTATTCAAATAAGTTACATGTATAACTGACACTATTCTATAACTTGCATTCATTACTTTGTGCACTAAGCCCAAAATGTATGCATACAAGTTTCTAGAACTAGGGGCTAATGCTGCTCAATATCCTTAGATAGTTCATTGCAATGGGAAATATCTGGCACTTATCCATATTTTCCCTTTAAATATTGACCCAAAACTTGTATAAAGACATTTGTGTATCTGTACAGAAGTGATTCAGATTTGAAATGATGAAGGAAAAGCTGCTCAAGACTAACACACTAGTTGGTTTTTGCCGCAAGGCATACATTGATTCAGTCTGCTGCAAATGTCAGGGATTACAGCATCATCTCTACAACCTATAGATCTGTGATGTATCAAGCATACTTGCTAGCTCTCTGGGTGCTGGAGTCACCCAGTATTGAGCAAATTCCTTCACTTTCTTTCTGCTCCTGTGGGAAATGTAATTATCCATGAAACAGCTGTTTGCTTGGAGGGATCGATTCCCACTGCAGCTGCTTGTAACCCTGGGCAAGTCACTTAACCCTCCCTTGTCTCAGGTAAAAAAAAAACAAAAACAAGATTGTGAGCCCTCTAGGGATAGAGATAGCACCTACTTATAATTGGATTGTAAGCCACATTGAACCTGAGCTCTATTTGGGAGAATGCGGGATACAAATGTCATAATAAATAAATAAATAAATAAACAAACAAACAAACACACAAATACATAAATATAAAGTTTCTTGGGGGTGCTGTTCTTTGAAAGTGGGGCAAGAAAGAAGATAACACTGCAGCTTACATATTTTCCACAGACACACACAAATAAGTACAAAAAATGTGCACAGGGCAGAACACTTTGGTTCATTTGGCCTTTTTTTCCCCTCACTTTCAGATATTTTTACTCTTTGTGTCACACATTTGCTTTTAAAGTGCATTAAAACTTTTTAGCATGTGCTAATCAACTTAGGGGCCCTTTTACTAAGCCACGTAAGCATCTACAAGTGCCCAACGCGTGCCAAAATGGAGTTACCGCCCGGCTACCGTGTGACAATTGCAGTAATTTCATTTTTGGCATGCGTCCAATACGAGCGTCCGAAAATAAATTCTATTTTTGGACGCGTGTATTGGATGCGCGCCAAGTGGAATTTGACGCATGTAGGTCATTACCGCTCGGTTACCTCATGAGACTTTACCTCTAGGTCAATGGCTGGCGGTAAAGTCTCAGACCCAAAATAGACGCGCGGCAATTTTTATTTTCCTGCACATCCATTTTCGGCTAAAATTTAAAAAAGGCATTTTTACAGGTACGTTGAAAAATGATTCTGCGCAAGCCCAAAACACGCATCTACACTTCCGCAGGCCATTTTTAAGCATGCCTTTGAAAAAGGGTCTCTTAATGGGGTAGAGGAGTAGCCTGATGAACGTTTATAACAGAATGAGCCCTGGAGGGGCATAATCGAAAGGGATGTCCAAGTTTTGATGAGGACGTCCTCGCAAAACGTCCCGATCCAGGGGCGGGGAAACCCGTATTTTCGAAACAAGATGGATGTCCATCTTTCATTTCGATAATATGGTCAGGGATGCGCAAATCCTGAAATTTGGTCGTCCTTAGAGATGGTTGTCCCTAGACTTGGTCATTTCTGATTTTCGGCGAATATGGAAACCAAGGACGTCCATCTCAGAAACAACTTAATGTAAGCCATTTGGTCATGGGAGGAGCCAGCATTTGTAGTGCACTGGTCCCCCTGACATGCCAGGACACCAACTGGGTACCCTAGGGGGCACTGCAGTGGACTTCATAAATTGCTCCCAGGTACATAGCTCCCTTACCTTGTGTGCTGAGCCCCCTCCCCACCCCTCCATAAAACCCACTACCCCCGACTGTACACCACTACCATAGCCCTTATGGGTGAAGGGGGGCACCTAGATGCGGGTACAGTGGGTTTGTGTTGGGATTTGGAGGGCTTGCTGTTTCCTCCACAAATGTAACAGGTAGGGGGTGGGCCTAGATCCGCCTGCCTGAAGTGCACTGCGCCCACTAAAACTGCTGCAGGGACCTGCATACTGCTGTGATGGAGCTAAGTATGACATCTGAAGCTGGCAATCAATATTTTTAAAGATGTTTTTTGAGGGTGGGAGAGGGTTAGTGACCACTGGGGAAGTAAGGGGAGGTCATCCCCAATTCTCTCTGGTGGTCATCTGGTCATTTTGGGCACCTTTTTGTGCCTTGGTCATAAGAAAAACACGACCAGGTAAAGTTGTCCATGTGTTCATCAGGGACGTCCTTGTTTCTTTCGATTATGGGTCGAGAACGTCCTAGTGTTAGGCATGCCCAAGTCCCACCTTCGCTACGCCTCCGATATGCCCCCTTGAACTTTGGCCGTCTATGTGATGGAAAACAGTTGGGGACATCCAAAATCGTTTTCGATTATACCTATTTGGATGACCCTGTGAGAAGGACATCCATCTTCCGATTTATGTCGAAAGATGGGCGTCCTTCTCTTTCGAAAATGAGCCCAATAGTGACATTGGAACCTTCAATAATCCAGAAGTGAAGGATGTTTTTAAGCCCCAAATGCATATCTCACCAGAATAAAAAGAAATTGTGGAAAATAAGTAAAATCCTAATTTTTTTCAGTTCTGTACCATTTTTCAGGTTATTAAAAGTAATATCCAGTTATTTTGTTTGTTTGGTAATGGTCTTCGGTGAAAATCTGTAAAGAAAAAATAGCATATTAATAATAGAGGTTTTCAGTTCTGCAATTTAAGATGTACCAACTGGATGAGGGAAACAATATAAAGGACTGTGAATTGCTGGTAGATAAGGGCCAGATAGATCTTTGCTTAACTTGCTTCCTTTACTAGTACTATAGATCCACTGAGTCTTTGAAGTTTCCTCACGTCTTTACAATAAGGGGTCCTCTGTTCTTCTTCAAGGATTTCTTAACTCTATTACTGTGTTTGCCTCTACCACTTCTCCTGGGAAAGTGGGATGGGTGGGGGTGATGGTGGTGCTATTCCATGCATGCACAAGTTCTAGGGCTTCTTCAAAAATGAGTCTTCCCATTGACCTCCTCTTCCTCCATCTCTTGTCTGCACAGTCTCCACAACCAGTACCAGTCCACGATTTTTAATTGCATTAACATGTATTTTACTTGCTGTTGTAAATCACTTAGAAGTTTCTGTAGAGGCGATTGAAGAATCATAATAAATAAATATCTATTCCTATTAGGCATTTTTTCATTGTGCTTTGATTTTTTTTTTGTTTGGTTTTACTTATTTAAGGGCCCTGTTTACTAAGCCACGTTGTAGGCGTGTTAACATTTTTAACGTGTTAACCATGCATGCACGATAACTGTATGCGTGCCTACAATATCCCTATGGGCGCCTACTCAGTTGGTGCATGCACTAATTGTAGATGCATTAAAAGCGCTAATGCGCCTTAGTAAACATGGCCCTGAAACTGAAAAAAAAATCAAAAATTGAAAAAAACCCCCAATACAAACAAAAAAAAAGCAGCAGCAGCAGCAACAACAAAAGCAACAAAATAAACCTAGCAGAGCCTTTCCTACAGACCCGGGCTTCCTCGGGCCCTTAATCTATCTGTAACACCCTGTGAAGACTTTCCCCATGGCAGATATGATACTCAGTCATGCCTACTTCACAGATCCAGTATGAGAAAATGCCATTGGCCAGCTTGACACTGGTGCATTTTGGATTATTGCTTTTCAAGAAAATGGTGCTGGCCAGTGTCCTTTTGTTATGTTAGTTATCGAAAATAGTGCCAATTTGGGTCACCCAGTGCCATTGTATATTGTTGTATCTGCAGAACAGGAACAACTGAGGATCACTCCTACCCCATGAAGATTTCATGGGACAAAAGGTTAAGAAGGTGTGAGAAATTTTTGTTTGCTGTTTTAACAAAAATAAAATTTCATTGTAAAAATAAAAGGAAGTAAAAAGTGAAATTTAATTGAGGCGTTCTGTTTCATTGCCAGTAAAAGCATAGTGGTCCCATTTTGTAAAGGTATTTTAAATTCTTATGTCCAAAGTTGATTGGTAATTATTCCTGTGCGGGTTCCAGGCAAAGCTGCCTTAGCATTCAAGGCTGTGTAGTTCCTGTTGTATAGAATTTCTCCAGTGTAAATGAAGGAAAACTGAAAGACGTCTTCCACTCTTCCTGTTACTTTCAATAGTTAAATGATTTTGTTTTAATTTTCATTCTACATTTGTTGTACAGGCCACAGTAACTTGAAACTATTTTCAAAGCAGAAGATAATATACCTTAAATTTTCATTTTATTTTTTGTACACGGTGTCAAATAAAAATGGGACACCTCCAACATTTCTCCAAATACGTCATACTGCAGTAGAAACTTCAGCCTGAAATTTGAGACATTTCTGAGTACTTTACTTTTCAACAGGATGGTGCTCCACCACATCAAGCTTGCAATACAGGTGAGCACTTAATTAATGAATCCCCAGAATTAATTGAGCCAACAGCTCAGTGGCATTGAAGACTTCATGAACGTGTCAAGGTTGAAGGAGGACATTTTGAACACAAATTATGAATTAACTAAAGAAAAAAACTCGTTATACTAATATATTTTCATACTAAGGGCCCTGCTTACTATGCCGTGCTGTAGGTGCACTAGTGTTTTTAGCATGCACTAAAAGTTAGTGCGTGCTAGCACTAGAGATGCCCATAGGAATATATGGGTGTTTCTAGCATTAGCATATGCTAAATTTTAGTGCACTCTAAAAACGCTAGCGCACCTTAGTAAACAGGGCCCTAAGGGCCCTTTTACTAGGCCATGTAGGCACCTAAGCGCACCCAATACACACCAATTTTGAGTTACTGCCCGGCTACAGCGTGGTCCTTGTGGTAATTTCATTTTTGACGTGTGGCCAGTATGTGCGCTGGAAAATAATTTTTGTTTTCTGGCGTGCGGTAGAAACCAGGCAGTATTCATCATTCTATGCACGTAGACAATTACTGCACGGTTAACGCGTGAGACCTTACCACCAAGTCAATGGCTGGCGGTAAGGTCTCAGCCCCAAAATGGACATGCGCTAATATTTACTTTCCCATATGTCCATTTTTAACAAAAATAAACCAAAGGCCTTTTTTACAAGCATGCTAAAAATTGGATCTGTGCACGCCCAAAACACGTGCCTACACTACTGCAGCCCATTTTTCGGCGAACCTTTGTTTAAACATTTAGGGGCCCTTTTAACTATCGCAAAGTATTTTGAAACTATGTAAGGGGTCCCATTTTTTCTGGACATGGTGTACATTTTTCAAATATATTTACGGAGTTCTATTGAGATTTTAGACAGTGTACTGTTTCAGTTCAAGTCAATATCCATTTTAAATGGTGACACAGTGCTGCCGAATTTGTTTTCAATTAGTAGTTGGGGTTACTGTCATTTGAAAGCTGAGAATGACATAGAACAGGAGAGCAAACTCTTAGCAGTTCTGGAAGTATAGATATCTAGACAGATACCAATTTTTTATTTTTAGCTCCCGATGCTGAGCCATGCCTTATGCTCACAGTGTGTCTTCCATTTCACAATAGCAATGCAACATTTGGGTCTTGTAGAATCTAATTTGTTTGGAATCCATAGCATTAAGAACAATATGACATGACGAAGCCAAGGGGTGGGAAATTTGGATTTGATAAATTCAAGGACAAGGTGATTTAAAGTAGGCATTTCTTGGCCCAATAAATCTGAGTTGCTTTTCTTGAATCTATGGAGGGTTATGTGGCTTGGTCAAAATCCCAAAGACTGTTAAGTCAGAGAGGTTCAATTTGAACCCTGGCTATGCTAGCATGCAGTCTACTGCTCTAACCATTAGGCTACCTCTCCACTTCAGTTTGTTACAACCCACTCTCTACAAAATAAACAATTTTTGAAAAATTTGCTTTTGTTTTTTAATCTTTGGGCCCTGTTTACTAAGTCGCGTTATAGGCACGTTAACATTTTTAACATGTGTTAATCATGTACGCACCTACAATATCCCTATGGTGCCTACACGGTTAGCGAGTGCACTAATTGTAGGCACGTTAAAAATGCTAATGAGCCTAAGTAAACAGGGCCCTTTATTTTTTATTGTTTGTAACATGTTGCATAGAAATGAACGTAACACATCAATTTTACATAATCAGATTATAAATCCAAACTCATATTGAAATTTCCTCCAGCCTCACTAAGGGGCCTTTACAGAATGGCGGCAAGCCCAATGCGGCCTTACCGCTCACTTTTCCAGGGCTACTGCTGGCCAAACGTGGCCACCAGTGGTAGTCCCACCCTAAGCTTGCACCATTTCCGAGGGAAAAAGAAACCCCCCGGAAATGGCTTGCGTGGCAGTAACCTGGCAGTAATCAGACATCAATAGTAACAAATATTGGGAAAAATTATATTTTAAAAACAAAGTACGTTCTTTAAACAAATATCTCTTGTACTCCCTGTTATTCAATTAGTCCTACATTATCAAATTATTTTAATTATTTTAATATAGAAATATAAATATCAAATAGACAATATATAACACATATAACCCCACAGTGCTCCCAGTGTTGCTAGAGATTTTCCCCCTCAACCAATCCCGGTCATTTATACTCATACATAAACCATCTCCCAACAGCTGTGGAATATACACAGCTAAATATAAGCTGATACAATTTTTATAAACATTTTCTGTTGCATATTCCAAGTTCAATAACCAACAGGCACAAAAGATGACTATCTATTTTAGATTTTTTAAGATAATCAACGTAATAGTCAGTATAATACTGCGTCAGTCAAAGGTCCTGCGCCAACCGGCTTCAACTGCTGGCAACCCTCCTCAATATTAAGGAGCTTTAAAAAATTTTTTTTAGGTATCCATGAGTGTAATCTTCTATGTTTTAAGACCGTCAATGATTAAGGGATCCAGCTACTGAGAGCACCTTCAGCGCGTCCTTAATCCAACATGTTCTCACTTTCGGTTCTCAATGCGAGACCGCATTTCGCTCTAGGCTTCCTCAGGAGAACCGCAATCACCAACCTAAAAAAACACACATAATTTCATATATAACATAGCCCCTACATACTTTCTTACAACTCCTATTAAATACATATATCTCACTTTTAATCCATCATTAGTAATATTGATTCAGTTGGCAACTTACCCAGCGGGCTAACTCCCAACTCTGAGCAGACAGGAAATGACGACACTCATTTGTCCGCTAATTCTGGTGTGCCTAATATATCCCCCCAGACCACACCTCTTAACTACGTAAGCGCCTCAGATCCATTCCACCTCAAGATTTAAACCTGAAGGCGCCACAGTTCTCCATTGGAAAATGAAGCGCTGTTCAATGTTAAATAGAACCTCACTAACATTCCCTCCCCGATCTAATAAAGGAACCTGTATCAACGCTACACATTTAATATCTTCTGTTGTGTGCTTGTGTTCAACCCAGTGAGCAACCAAGGGGGCATCATCCCTTAAATTCCTAACATTGCTTATATGTTCAGCTAATCTGTTTTTTACTTTCCTCCTAGTATGACCAATATAATATTTACTGCACGGACATACTATGCAATAAACAACACGTTCGCTATTACAATTAGTTAAAGAACAAAGATAGAAAAATCTATGAGACCCTGGGATTTTTATAGCATTTGTGGCAATAGCATGTTTACAATATACACAATTATTAAACGGGGAATGATGCCCCCCATATCTCTTCCCCCTGGGTCGTTTCAAAAGTTCCCCTAAATTAGATTTACGGCTATAAGCCATTTTAGGGTGTTCTTTAAAAACTGGGTGGACACTCAGGATATGCCAGAATTTATGAATTATATGCCCAATGCACTGCCTGGTTACCGCCGGGTTAGCACGGAAACCCTTATCGCCACCTCAATGGGTGGAGGTAAGGGCTCCCCATCTCATGGACACATGGTAAGAGTTCTCTTACCGAATGGCCATGTGTGTGTCTGGGGGCTTTTTTACCCGCTGCCATAAAAAGAGCCCTGGCCCAAGGGAAAAATGGCCCCCGCTGCTAGCGCAAGTCCCTTTTTTCATCAGCTTGGTAAAAGGACCCCTAACTAAAACCATCAACAACTTTCCTTTTAGTAGGCTCATAAAGGGCTCTTTTACTAAGCTGCACAAAAAAAAAAAAAGACTTGCACTATGACTAGCGCATGGGTTTCTCGTGCACTAAGGCCACTTTTAGTGCAGCTGTAAAATAGCTGCATTTGCCATTTTTGCAATAATAGCCATGTGCTAACTTTCCCAAAAGTGCGCAAGCCCTTAACTACACCTATTTTCTAGGCAATGAGAGCTCACATGCTAACCACATGCTAATCAGTTAGCATGTGGCAATGTAGCTACACTAACTGATTAGTGCTATGCACGCCTACTCTCCACCCCCAAATATGCCCCCAGTGCTAAAAAAGATAAAATGTATTTTTTAGCCCATGGGATGCATGCGCAGGTGCCAATACTACCATAGGATGCCACAGCGTGCCCCATGGTGGTGGGTTTTAAACTGTGGTAAGCACACATTAGTGGTTACTGTAGCTTAGTAAAAGGACCCCAAAGTGATTTTAGCTAGGTGAATTTGCCTTAGACTTAGCCAGGGGCAGACTGACCATATGGGCAACTGGGCAGTGCCTGAAGTCCCAGAGGCTCTCTCTCTCTCCCTTCCACAAACTACAGTTCCCCCCCCCCCCCCACGGTCCCACCTTAAAGGGCTCTGGTGGTCTAGTGGCCTCTTCGGAGGCAGGAAAGATCCCCACTCTTTCCTGCCTGCTGCCACTAATCTGCCTGGCACTGCTCCATTTTCAAAATGGCTTCTGAGGCTTCCCTGTGGCAGTCTCACGAGACTGCCGAGACCCATGAGGCTACCACAGGAAGTCTCGACAGCCACTTTGAAAACACAGCAGTGGGCAGGAAAGAGTGGGGATCTAGACCACCAGGGTCCTTCAAGGTAGGACCGGGCAGGCTGCACTAATATGCAGGAGGGGTGCAGATGGGGGGGGGGGCAATTACTCTTACTGCCTGGGGCCAACTGCACCAGGCAGTCCAGCCAAGGTAACAGCAGGCAGAGGTACAACACAGAAGTGAGAGGCAATTTTCTTCTTCCCTAAGGAAGAGAAAAACACACAGGATTGCAATATTCACCATCGTACATGTGAGAAAAAAACAGGGGCAGAAAACTGGCAACTCAAATAAGAAGTTCAGCTTCATGTAATTCATTTTTTATTAAAAGCCCTTAATTGCTTCCCTTCAGCTCACTAAGGGGCTCATTTTCAAAGCACTTAGACTTATAAAGTTCCATAGATTACTATGGAACTTTGTAAATCTAAGTGCTTTGAAAATACGCCTTTAAGGAACCTTGCGGTGCCAACACTTGGCAATGACTTAAGCACTGCGGGAAACTCTGAGGGGTAACGCTGTCCACTGGGCAGTAGGAAAAACACTTCCTCTAGTGCAGACACAATGGGACACAGAGAACTAACAGACATGATGGTGTCAGAAAGTAATTCTATTTTTGCTTTAAGAAGAAATGTTGAGGGAAGGATAGAAACAAAATTAGGGAAATAACAGAAAGTCACAAACAGAAGCAACAGCAGCATATCTATAAACTCTTTCCTTTCAATCCCTCATTTAAAAACATACAATGCCTCTCCACCAACATAACTTTGAAATTTGCCCTTCAGATGTTATGTCTTTACTACTCTTTTCAGGTCTATGAAAGATTTCAATTGTTCTGGCATAAAGAAAACATATTTAAGTCCTAAATATTTAACAATACATTTACATGGGTAAGCTAATAAAAACGTAGCACCCAGTAACCGTGTCTCCTCTCTCAAATCCAAGAATTTTTTCCTTCTATCCTGTGTGACTTTGGTAACATCCGGAAATATCCATATCTTCTGGCCACAAAATGTTTGATGCATATTTTTAAAGTAAAGTTTCATTACCGCATTTAAATCTTGTTCAAACACATATGAGACCAAAAGTGTAGCCCTATTTGTTACTTCGGATAGAGAGTCCTCCAAAATTAAAGAAATATCTTTCAATTCATCAGGATTTCCATGATCCAGAGCCGCATGGTTCTCTTCCTGGAATTTTTTAGGAAGATAATATATTTTGTTCACAGGGGGAAGGTTTTGAGGTAACATTTTCAAATTTTCCGTCAAATATTTTTTAAAGAGTTCCAGAGGAAGAATTCCAATTGGTCTAGGAAAATTTAATATTCTCATATTCAGTCTCCTGTTATAATTTTCTATTTGTTCGATCTTTTGTCTAATATTCAAATTATCTTTAATTATCACAGACATATTTTCTTGCATTTTAGATATATCTTTTTGAGACGTCCGTACCTGATCGTTGAATTCTTCCTTTAAATTATCTATTGATTTAGAGAGTTGATCCACAGTTACAATTAAGTTTGCTGTTTGTTGAGTAGATTTAGTTACAATATCTTTCAAACCTTCCATAGCCTGCCAAAGAGCTTCGAGAGTAACCACCGTAGGAGGCATCGGGATTTCCACCCTACCTCCTGTCCCTCCTGCCTTTGATTCCGGGAGGAAACCTCCTCCGCTGAGACCAAGTTCTCCGCCTTCCGGGTCTTGATTAACAGCTTTACCTTCCCGTAGTAAGGCAGGGCACGGTGGGTTGTCGGGCGCTGGAGGAGAGAGTGTTATATTGTTTTCCTGAGGTGTCGGGTTTCCTGCCCCGACATCTAGCAGAAATTCAACTCCAGGCTGATTTGGTGGCTGCCTCAGAGCGAAGCTGTCGATTGTAAGTTGCTTCGGGGAAGATGTCGAGGTGGTGGAGGGTTTGCCCCTAACATTCCCCTTTCTTTTTGTATGCGGCATAGCAGGTAAGAGGAAAAACTTTTTCAACAAACGCTCGATCAGTCTCTGCGTCTTCAGCTCAACGGCGCCATCTTGTCACGCCCCCCTGAAAAGAGTAGTAAAGACATAACATCTGAAGGGCAAATTTCAAAGTTATGTTGGTGGAGAGGCAGCCATGTCTTACTTTTGTACCTTTTTCTTCTTTTTTAAATTTAGATTTTTCCTGATCTTTACTTTTACACCCCCTCTCAAACAGATTTGTGGTCTAAGGAAGAGACAAAGAAATAGATAATAACTTTTCCTTTTTTGTTATGGAGATATACTATGATGTTGGTATATATGTATATATATTTCTTTATTTCTTTGTGCTCTGAATTACATGTAACAAGTTTTATGCTTGTGTTAACTATATAAATGAATAAATAAAATAATAAAAAAAAAAAAAAAAAAAAAAAAAAACATACAATGCCCCCCCCCCCCCCCCCGAAATAATACAGATATACAGCTATCTCCCCAATAACTTCTGTGCAATTTAAATTCTATACTGGTAGTTTTGTGTATTTCTTACTGTTATGCAATTGTTCCTTTTGTCTACATACTTTTTCTAAAAGGCCAGTATAGTAAAACACAATAACATTGGTGTTAACACACATTAATGACCTGCAAAAAAGCAACATCAACAAAGCCTGAGCTAATATAGGCATTAATATCCATGTATTAATGTAAATGTCATTAACACAAATGTCAATTTCAACATAACAAGTTAATACAACCTCTCCGAGATATACTTGAGCATTTGCATTCACGCATCTCTGTCACATTTCATATGTTTTATGATGTGTTATTTTTCTCCATGCACATTTTAGCACTTCTAAGAAGACATGGGGGTAACCTAGGGCAGCAGGTCCAACCCTAAAAACCTTACTGAATAGACTAGAACAGTCATTTTGGACTTTATCTGCTGTCATCTGCTTTTTTACTATCCAGCTCATGAGAAGGGTGCCCATCTTCCGACACAAATCGGGAGATGGGCGCCTTTCTCTCAGGGCCGACCAAATCAGCATAATTGAAAGCCGATTTTGGCCGCCCTCAACTGCTTTCTGTCGCGGGGATGGCCAAAGTTCAAGGGGGCGTGTCGGCAGTGTACCGAAGGCAGGACGGGGGCTTGCTTAAGAGATGGCCGTCCTCGGCCGATAATGGAAAAAAGAAGGGCGTCCCTGACGAGCATTTGGCTGACTTTACTTGGTCCCTTTTTGTTTAAAACCAAGCCTCGAAAAGGTGTCCAAACTGACCAGATGACCACCAGAGGGAATCGGGGATCACCTCCCCTTACTCCCCCAGTGGTCACCAACCTCCTCCCACCCCCCCCCCAAAAAAAATTACAAAACATTTTTATTCCAGCCTCTATGCCAGCCTCAAATGTCATACCCAGCTCCATCACAGCACTATGCAGGTCCCTGGAGCAGTTTTTAGTGGGTACTGCAGTGCACTTCAGGCAGGCGGACCCAGGCCCATCCCCCCTACCTGTTACACTTGTGGTGGTAAATGGAAGCCCTCCAAAACCCACCCAAAACCCATTGTACCCACATCTAGGTGCCCTCTGTTACCCTTTAAGGGCTATGATAGTGTTGTACAGTTGTGGGTAATGGGTTTGGGGGGGTTGTGGGGCTCAGCACCCAAGGTAAGGGAGCTATGCACCTGGGAGCAATTTGTGAAGTTCACTTCAGTGCCCCCTAGGGTGCCCAGTTGATGTCCTGGCATGTGAGAGGGGACTAGTGCACTACAAATGCTGGCTCCTGCAATGACCAAATGGCTAGAATTTGGTCATTTTTGAGATGGGCATCATCGGTTTCCTTTATAGGCGAAAACAGAGGTTGGCCATCTCTAAAGTCAACCTAAATGTTGAGATTTGGCCGTCCCCGACCTTATTATCGAAACAAAAGATGGCCACCCATCTTGTTTTGATAATACGGGATGCCCCACCCCTTCGCCGGCATGTCCTTAGAGACGAGCGCCCTTAAAGATGGGCGCCCCGTTCGATTATGCCCCTCCACGTTACTATCAGGCTTATTTTTGAAAGAGAAGGATGCCCATCTTTCAACACAAATCGGAAGATGGGCATCCTTCCCACAGGGTCGCCCAAATCGATATAATTGAAAGCCGATTTTGGGCGTCCCCAACTGCTTTCCATTGCGGGGATGACCAAAGTTCCCGGGGGCGTGTCGGAGGCGTAGCGAAGGCGGGACTTGGGTGTGCCTAATACATGGGCGTTCTCAACCCATAATGGAAAAAAAAGGGCATCCCTGACGAACACTTGGACGACTTTACCTGGTACTTTTTTTCTTATGACCAAGCCACAAAATGGTGCCCGAACTGACCAGATGACCACCAGAGGGAATCAAGGATGACCTTCCCTTACTTCCCCAGTGGTCACTAACCCCCTCCCACCCTAAAAAAAAATCTTTAAAAATATTGATTGCCAGCCTCTATGCCAGCCTCAAATATCATACCCAGCTCCATCACAGCAGTATGCAGTTTTAGTGAGTGCAGTTTTAGTGAGTGCAGTGCACTTCAGACAGGGGGACCCAGGCCCATCCCCCCTTCCTGTTACACTTATGGTGGTAAATGTGAGCCCTCCAAAACCCACCAGAAACCCATTGTACCCACATCTAGGTACCCTCCTTCACCTGTAAAGGCTATGCTAGTGGTGTACAGTTGGGGGTAGTGGTTTTTTGTGGTGGTTTGGGGGGCTCAGCACACAAGGTAAGGGAGCTATGTACCTGGGAGCAATTTATGAAGTCCACTTCAGTGCCCCCTAGGGTGCCCGGTTGGTGTCCTGGCATGTCAGGGGGACAGGTGGACAACAAATGCTGGCTCCTCCCATGACCAAAGGGCTTGTATTTGGTCATTTCTGAGATGGGCGTCCTTGGTTTCCATTATCGCCGAAAATCAGAAATGACCAAGTCTAGGGATGACGTAAATGTCAAGATTTGGGTGTCTCCGACCGTATTATCGAAACCAAAGATGGACGTCCATCTTTAACCCGTTTTGATAATACGGGTTTCCCCGCTCCTGTCTGGGGACCTCCTGTGAGGACGTCCTCAGGAAAACTTGGGTGTCCTTTTTGATTATGCTCCTCTATGTTACCTCGTTCACACAGATTTTGCATTAATGCAACTTGGTTCATACGTGTTCACAGCACTGTCAATGCACATTAAACGCCTGTGTTAGGTAACATAAAATCAATCCTAATGAGGTAGCCAGAAAATACGCTGTAGGGATGCCCACAAAAATAATCTCATCAAGTGTAACATTGATCTAGAAACCTGGAAACAGTCAGAGCTTGAACACATGGAAAGCTATGGGTCAATACTGAAACTTGGTGACTGCTGTATTATTTTAAACGACAGTTTAAATAAATACGTATATTCAGGGCGGCTACATTCTCCATTTCTGTGTATAGCACTGGCATTCTCCCTGTTTCCTCAGCTCATAACATTTGGGTCATCTTTGATTCTTCCTTTTCTCTGAATAAATCCAATAGACTGCCTAAAACCTTTAATTTCTTTCTCTATAACATTATCAAAAATTGTCCTTATCTTTCTGAGCACACTACCAAAACTCTTGTCCACACTCTCATCACCTCTCACTTAGGCTACTGCAATCAGCTCATCACTGATCTCCCACTATTTAATTGAATTTAATACAGTTCTAGGCAGAGAAGAATAAAAAGTACAAAACTACATTCCATTATTAAATAAAAAAGCCAAAAATTGTCCTATAAATAAACAAGGATAAAAAATTTAGAGCCCTGTTTACACAGGCGTGCTAGTATTTTTAACGCATGCTAACCATGTAGACACACATAGGAATATCATGGCATCTACATAGTGGGTGTTCATTTTTAGCGTGCGCTAAAAATGCTTGCGTGCCTTTGTAAAAAGGACCCTTAATAATAATATCAGAGAATACTAGTAGTCTTTCAAATGATAAAACCCAACCTGGAATGCAGTTCATTCATATAAGTGGGGGCAAATTAGCACTATTTCAAATAGACAAGTTTTTAACCAGAATCTCACCCAAAATATGGGTGTCTCTAGCATTTAGCACAAGCTAATTTTTAGCACGTGTTTAAAATGCTAGCGTGCCTTTGCAAAAAGACCCCTAGATTTCTTATTTTGACGTGCTAAGCTAATTTCTTGAGCTGATCATAGGTTACTAGTAGGGCAATATAAAATCACGTGGAAGGGCATTATCGATATGACGTCTAAGTGCGACTTTGGATGTTTTGCAAAAAATGTCCAAAATCTGAGTAGCAAAGAAGGTCATTTTTGAAAAAGAAAAATGTCTATCTTTTGTTTTTGAAAATAGGTTTTGTGATTTGGACATTTTATTTCTTGGTCCATTTTCGAAAAAAAAAAAACGTCCAAGTGCAAAATGCACAAAATCAAGCCATTGGGATGTAGGAGGAGCCAGCATTTTTAGTACACTGGTCCCCCTGACATCCCAGGACAGCAATAGAGCACCCTAGGGGGCACTGCAGTGGACTGCGTAAAATGCTCCCAGATACACATCTCACCATTGCACTCTTACCTTGTCTGCTGAGCACCCCAAAACTCACCCAAAACCCACTCCCCCCAACTGTACACTACTACCTTAGCCCTTATGGGTGAAGGGGGCACCTATATGTGGGTACAGTGGGTTTCTGGTGAGTTTTGGAGGGCTCGCAGTTTCCTCCACAAGTGTAACAGGTTGGGGGAGGTAGGAACCTGGGTATACCTGTTTGCAGTGCACTGCACCCACTACTAGACTACTCCAGGGATCTGCATGCTGTTCTGATGGACCGGGGTATAACATCTGAGGGTGGCACAGAGGCTGGCAAGTAATGTTTTTCATCACATTTTGGGGTGGGTGGGAAGGGGTTACTGACCACTGGGAGAATAAGAGGGGGTCATACTTGATTCCCTCCAGTGATCATCTGGTTATTTAGGGCATCTTTTTGTGCCTTAGACGTTATAAAAATAGGTCTAGCCCAAAACGTCTAAGTTTTAGTCCTTGACAGTTTTGTTTTGTTCCATTATGGCTGAAAAAGATCTAAGTCTTAGGAACGCCCAAGTTCTGCCTTTGAACTCGCCCCTGGCACACCCCCTTGAGATTTAGACACACTTCTGATGGACTTCAGAGAAAAACATCTAAAAATTGGTTTTGAAAATACTGATTTGGACGTTTTTGTGAGAAAAAAGTCCAAATGCAGACTTATGTCACTTTTTGGACATTTTTTTCTTTTGAAAATGAGCCCAATAATTCAATTCTTGTTTTAATTGGGAGCCAATTGAGTTGGACCAGAAAAGGAGAGGCACATATATATATGTACTCACTCTGCTGCTCCCCAGTATCTCTCCACACTTGTCCTTCCCTACACCCCTTCCCGTGCACTCCGCTCCATGGATAAATCCTTCTTATCTGTTCCCTTCTCCACTACTGCCAACTCCAGACTTTGCGCCTTCTGTCTCGCTGCACTCTACTCCTGGAATAAACTTCCTGAGCCCCTACGTCTTGCCCCATCCTTGGCCACCTTTAAATCTAGACTGAAAGCCCACCTCTTTAACATTGCTTTTGACTCGTAACCACTTGTAACCACTCGCCTCCACCTACCCTCCTCTCCTCCTTCCTGTACACATTAATTGATTTGATTTGCTTACTTTATTTTTTGTCTATTAGATTGTAAGCTCTTTGAGCAGGGACTGTCTTTCTTCTATGTTTGTGCAGCGCTGCGTACGCCTTGTAGTGCTATAGAAATGCTAAGTAGTAGTAGTAGTAGTAGTAGCACATTCAAACAATTTGCCTCCTAAAATTAGTTTAGCAACAGCATTCTGCACAATGTTAATTGTTTGTCTGGGAAGCCCAGATAAATAATATTACAGTAATCAATATGGGATAATATCATACATTGAACAACTACTTGGAAATTCTTAGCATCTATTAGAGACCTAATATGTTGAAGCATTTTAAGCTTAAAAATGATGTCCATACAATGTTATTAATTTACTGGTCCATTGTGAACTCAGAATCAAGCAGGACTCCCAAAATCTTACAAGTGCATTCATTCTGCAATTCCTCAATATTTCTCCTCTCTTAGCTCTGGGTACACCCCTCCCTAGGAACTCCGTTCATCAGGTAAGCTACTCTGATCTGTACCCTTCTCCTCCTCCGCCAAATCCAGATTTCCCTCCTTCCTTCTTACTGCGCCTTATGCCTGGAATAGACTGCCTGAGTCAGTAGATCATGCTCTGTCTCTCTCACCCTATTCAAATCCAGGCTAAAAGCCCACCCTTTTGAGGCTGCTTTAAAATCTTAAGTCCTTATTCATCTGTTAGTAACCATGTTGTTTTAATCATACCCATAGCAACTGTAACTCTCTACTTGCTTATCTTTTCTGTTTGTCCTGAATAGATTGTAAGGTCTGTCAAACAGAAACTGTTTCTTATGTGTTTATGTACAACGGTGTATATTCTAGTACAGTATTTCCTAAGCCAGTCCTGGAGTATCCCCATTGCCAGTCAGGTTTTCAGGATATCCACAATGAATATGTATGAAAGAGATTTGCTTATAATTAATCTCTTGTATATTCATTGTGGATATCCTGAAAACCAGACTGGCAAGGGGATACTCCAGGAGGCTTGGGAAACACTGTTCTAGTAGCGCTATAGAACTGATAAGTAGTAGAAGTGTTTCTTGAGGACCCAATGTGTTCTTTGTCGTGCATATAGTCTATGCAAAGCTGGTTTTTTAAATTGAAAATCCCTTCCTCACAAACCTTGCTTAACACCACATCCTAGAGATGCAGTAAAATTTCATAAGAAATGAAATAATTGTGCAATTCTTTTATTTGAAATTAGCTCAGCTCATTAATGATTCTGTATACTGTCAATGAAAGGCAATAAAATGTCTTGTGCAAACATTCAGTGAGAATCTACAAAGCACATGATGGTGACACAACAGATTTCATTTTTGTTGGTATAAGTGATGACAAGCACTTCCATAAGTCCAAAGGGACAAAGCACGAGTTAACCATGGAAACCTTCTACCTCAGGAGATGAGAAGAATGAAAGCAAAGCCTACAACTAAGGGACAAGTGTTCTATAGTTTGTTTTGTGCCACACATGAATGACTCTTGATTGAAAGGAGACTAACTTAACTGCTAATGTCGTTTATCCAAGTTGCTTTGATTTGCTTGTTGTTATTGGTGCACTTTGGCGATTTTATTGACCACAGCGAGTGCAGCTGGCTCAGCACCATCAATCACGTCTTGACCAAAAATGAATAGGCCTCTGTATCTCTGCACTGAAATTCCACTGCCCTGCTTCAAGTTCCAAAAATCCGATAGGGGAATGAACACAGTGCATCATGGACATCATTGAAGATTGCATAACTGTTACTCAGAAACCAATCACTGATTCCAAAGCCTGTCCTGGATGCATCCCTAATCAGCTTGGTTTTCAGAATTTCAGTAATGAATAAACATATAATTAATTTGTGCAGACTAGTGTCCTGCACTCTATGCAAATCAGTCTCATGTATATTCCCTATGGCTGTACAGAAAACTAGACTGGTGTGGTTTGCCCCAGAACTGGATTGAGAAACACCAAACTGACACACACGGTATCAGTTTCAAACCACATGTTTAAAGCAATTGGTAGCATTCAGAACAGCCTTGTGCAGTTGTTGCTTTTCTCTGTGCAGATTTTCCCTTTTTGAGTCATTGCCAAGGTTCTATCTAAACACACTTCACTGTACAACTATGCCCTAATTCAAAAATAATGTATTAAAGTGACTCAGCAATCAAAACCGGTTTGCAAAAATGGGACCCCTGGGTTGCTATCATATGGCTGCTTTGCCATGGTCAGACCCCATTTATATGTCCATTTAAAGGTTAAAGGTTGAGCCCAGTTAAAGGTTATCCATTTAAATGTCTAAGTACTTGGCAGTACAATGCACTAGGGAATGTAGGATGTTTTTTTGGTGGGGGAGCTGGCATTACTGAACAAGGAATCTCTCGTTTTCTGATGAGGCCAGCTCCCAAAAGAATATCCCTAAGCTTTGAGCCGTCTTAGTCAGTTTTAATTCTGAGCAGAAGGAAAAGAGATTTTGCTCATTAGTAGATCAAGGCAAGCTATTTCGGAGCAGGAGAAAAAGGGATTTTAGATTTAACTCCTGCATCTTTCACTAGTAGATCCAGGCAGGTTTTATAGGTATTTTCCTGTCCTCAGAGGGCTTACAGTCTAAAAGTGCAATTCTTTAACTGTGTGTGTATAGTTACATGCCCCATATACATGTAAGTGCTGAGATAATTGACACTTATGTGCGTATCAGGGGAGTAGCCAGACCTCGCGGTGGGAGGGGGCCAGAGCCTGAGTTGAGGGGGCACATTTTGGTGTGCCTACCCGGTACCACCTCCAACTGCCCCACTGCTCCCTGCCGCCTTGCTGCTGCAAATACCTTGGATGACCCCTGCCAACTGAAGCCTTGGTACAGCACCGGTCTCTGGCGCCACCATGTTGCCTGCCCTGCTGTCTCTTCCCCTCACATACTGCAAGCTCCTTTTAGTGAAATAGAGCATGCTCAGTTTCACTAAAAGGAATGTGCTGGACACGAGGGGAAGAGAGCAGGGCAAACAACATGATGCTGGATGAAGGCTTCAGCTAGGGGGGGGGGGTTGGGTACCTCCGCCAGCAAAACCAATGGTCCAGATAAAATTTTGGGGGACCCAGGCACCCGTGGATCCCCTTGCTATGCCACTGATGCGTATTTGTATGATGTTCTATTCTAGAAAATAGAGCACATTAGCGCATAACTGCAAGGGGGCATATTATCATTGGAGGGGCATAAGTTACATGCAGATCATGGAATATGTAGGCACAGGCAGTTATGCCCACCAGTGATCTGGGTTAACCCCCAAATTCTATAAAGGTTGCCAAAATTGTGCTCAAATTTAGGTATGTGCCCACTTTATGCATGCAATTTAATTGGTTAATGAGATAATTAGTACCAATAATGGGCAAGAATTAGATTTAATTGGAATTCATGTGCATAAATTTAGATGCATGATCTGAAAAAGGGGGTGTGAAATGGGGGGGGGGTCAAGGGTGGAATGGGGGCATTCCTAAAATTAATGTGCATTGTTATAGAATAACAGGAATATGAGCCTAATATAGGTGTGTACATTTGCACCACATTTCAGTTTGCATTGACGGTTTTCACTGCAATCACGGCAGTACGCTGCTGAGACTGATCCTCAGATTTAGGGCCACTTTTACAAAGGCGTGCTAGTGATTTTAGCACATGCTAAAAATAAGCATGCACTAAATGCTAGAGATGCCCATATATTCTTATGGGCGTCTCTAGTATTTAGCATGTGCTAATCATTAGCGCGCACTAAAAATGCTAGCACATCTTTGTAAAAGACCACTCTATAGTCCTTTTAAAGACTGTATTCACTTTTAGTTTGTGAAGTATTTTTGCTACATTTGGGATTTCTATCTATAGACAGACTCCTGAGGCAGGCACTTCTGCTGAAACACGGAACTGTGTCGAGTCAATATATTTATACATCATCTAAGGAATAAACTGTATGTAACTACTAACGTCTTCCTGGAGTCATTGGAAGTGTCCTCTTGAGCATATTACTTTTTTCACATTACTTTTTTGTTTGACATGCCTAAAGTTAAGCATGTGGTCACCGGCGTTAGTCTCACCCCGAGTGTGCGCCATTTCCGGGGGACAAAGAAAAACCCCAGAAATGGATTGCATGACAGTAACCTGGTGGTAATTGGGCATCACCACACGCTGCCCGGTTACTGCTGAGTTAGCGTGGGAGCCCTTATCGCCATCTCAGTGGGTGGTGGTAAGTGCTCCCTGCCGCATGGCCATGCAGTAGGAGTTCTCTTACCGCATGGCCATGTGTGCTGGGGGGCTTTTTACCCGCTGTGGTAAAAAGGGCCCTGGCATGCGGGAAAAATGGCCCCCACAACTAGTGCAGGGCCCTTTTTCCTGCAGCTTGGTAAAAGGACCCCTTACTTTTTTACTTTTACTTGAGTAAATTGTTAATGCAATTTTCATGTACTTTTACTTAAGTAACAAAATATGCATTTATCTTTACTTGTACTTAAGTACTTTGACCTAGTACTTTAAGCAACACTGCACCTTCCAGGCAGTTAAGAACTCTTGCTGTAGCTGGCCACAAGTAATCCAGGATGAAGCTGTAACAATTTTTTATCCTTCGAACTTCAGTGTGTTGTTCTGGAAGGAGACTGCAGCGGCTGTAATTTTCAATCCACATTGCAGACCCCATTAAATGATTCTATTTGTAGTTATTCATCAATTAAATCTTTCCACATTCATGATATCAACTTAATCCCTAGACTGCTCTTGTTCTGAAGCACAAAGGCATCAGCTCTGCACCCTGGTATTCTTGTTGTTGATACAATAGTTACAATGGCAAGAATCTACAGATTCACTTGGGGACTGTCCATCTCAGGTAAACCAAAGGAAGAGCCAGAAATGGAGGAGGGGTGAAATACTATGTATGTCGCCTAAATAATTGGTGCCAAAAAGCGCTATTCCATAAGCCATGCTTAAAGTTAGGTTCAGTTTATAGACTAGCACTTAGTCGTGGCCATTTGTATCAATGAAAGCGTGGTGCAAGTCAGGGGCATAGCCAGACTTCGGTGCAAGGCGATCCAGAGCCTGAGGTGAGGGGGCACATTTTAGTCTCCCCTGCACTGCCGCCCCCGCCATTGCCGCCCCCCCCTGCCGCCACCACCACCACCACCAACAACTTTGACCCCCCCCACTGCCAACGACAGTCTCGACCCCCCTCCTGCTGCCAACCCTCCCCCGCCACCGCCTACCTTTGCTGGCGGGGGACCCCAACCTACGCCAGACGAGGTCCTCTTCTTCCGGCGCAAGGCTTTGTTCTGTTTGTGAGTCTGACGTCCTGAACGGCAGGTTGGCGGCGGGAGGGGGGTCGAGAGGGTCGTTGGCAGGGAGGTCCAGGGCCAAATCTATAGGGGCCCAGGCCCCCGTGGCACCACATAGCTACGCCACTGGTGCAAATGACTTTGGGACCCTTTTACAAAGTGGTGGTAAGCCTACCGTGGGCTTACCACACACCAATCTGGAGCTGCTGCTGGGCCAACATGGGTGCTGGCAGTAGTTCCATCGACAGCACGCGGCATTTCCAGCGCTAGCAGAACTATTCAAAAATATTTCTGCAGGCGCTAATCTGACAGTAATCAGACAGTGTGTGTGTTATCCGGTTACCGCCAGGTTAGCGCAGGAGCTCTTATCAACACCTCAATGGCTGGCAGTAAGTACTCCCCCCCCTCCCCCCCCCCCCTCCCCCCCCCCCCCCACACTGCATGGTACTTGGTAAGTGAAATCTTACCACATGGCCATTTTTGGGCACTTTTTACCCACTGCGGTAAAAAGGGCCCCAGCATGCGACAAAAACGTCTCCCGCTGATAGTGCAGGGCCCTTTTTACCACAGCTTGGTAAAAGGACCCCTTTATATGCAGTGCCCCAATTATACACATAATGCAAAACCACACCTATGTTCCACCCTGAAACACCCACCACCCTCCCATTTCCATGCTCTCTTTTTTGAGCTGTGCATAAGTGTATCCCATGCCTAAATTTATGCCCATGAATAATAATTAAATCTAATTAGTGCCAATAATCTCTCGTTCTGAAAGTGTCTTCCCTTTATTAATCAAATTACAATGGCTTCCCATCAAAATGAGAATCACCTTCAAATTATGTACCTTTATCTTTCAAATATTACATGGCACAGCTCTAGACTATATAGTAACACTAGTAAAAAAGGCCCATTTCGAAACGCTATGAAATGGGCGCTAGCAAGGTAAATTCCCACCCATCCTCCCTTCCTTCTCTCCAGAGTTCCATACTCCTCCCCCCTCCCTCCCGAGTTCCATACCCCTCTCCCTCCCTTCCTTCCTTCCTTGCTGAGTTGTAGAACTCCCTCCCTCCCGAGTTGCAGACCTCTTCCCTCCCAGTTCAAGGGCCGTCAAGCCCCTCCCTCCGCGTTCCAGACTACCCCCTCTCTCACATTCAAAACCCCCCTCCGTTTTAATGTCCCCTGCACCCCCCTACCACGACCCTTTGTACACCACCCTTTCCTCCGAAATACCTCCCCTGAAGCCGTCGCGTACCTCTGCTGAGCTGACGGATCAAGTTCTGTTCTTTCTCGGCTGCGGGGTGTGGCTTCATGATTGAGCATCTGTTGAAGTCTATGTGCATGTGTCTGACATCAGATGCACGCACAGAAACTTCCACTGATGCTCAATCATGAAGCCACGCCCCGCAGTCGAGAACAGAACTTCGGATCCGTCATCTCAGTAGAGGTACGCGACGGCTTTGTTGATGCGCTGAGTGGGGGGGGGGGGGGGGGAGGTTGTTGCACCACTCCCTGCCACTTCCTCTGAAGTGGCAGGGAGCGGCGCAGTGACAGCTGTTTCCCAGGCAGGGGGAGGAGTAGGGAAACACGCTCCGCCTGTTTCCCTACTCCTCCCCTTGCCTTGGAATCAGCTGAGAATGTGGGCGGAGCTATTATGATGCCTACGAACACCTCAGGCTTCAGGCTTCACTGCAAGGCTGCTGGCTTCAGAACGTTGGAGGTGCTTTTTATGGAATCAGCTGAGAATGTGGGCGGAGCTATTATGATGCCTATGAACACCTCAGGCTTCAGGCTTCACTGCAAGGCTGCTGGCTTCAGAATGTTGGAGGTGCTTTTTATTATATAGGATTACTAAACTTACCTCAGAGAAACACTAAATTTGAAGCAAGAAACTATCTCAGACTACACCTCCCAAATTGCAAGAAAGTGATCTACAAAACTGTCCACTCTGCAGACTTCACTTACCTAGGAACCAAATGGTAGAACTCCTTACCACCCAAAATAAGAAATACACAGGAATATACTAGATTCTGCAAAATCTTCAAATTGTTCCTATTCAAACAAGCCCTCACAAAGAACAACCATATCTCAAACAATTAATTATTACCTGAATTGGTTATTACTCAATTAACCATTAACTTTCTCTTTGTTTCATGTACAATTTCTCATTCATAATAGATTTTCTAAATGTTAAACATCCATAGTTATCCCAGTGTGTTTATGATACTATATTGTAAAATTGGATTCTTACAACAAATTACTTCCTTATGCATTATCCTTTTTTATGTATCCTATACTGTTTATTGTAAGCCACATTGAACTCAAACTTGTTTGAGGTAATGTGGGATATAAATGTCACAAATAAGTAAATAAATAAATAATTGCTTGTTAAAATGTTGTTTATTGGCACTAATTGACTTGTTATTCAATTAAATTACATGTGCAAATTGAAAGTATGAACATAATTTTTGGTGGATTTTATAGAATCTGGGGAAAGTGTCAGATTCCTGAGCTTTGTAATAGTAGTGCAGATAAAGAAGAACAAATATTTTTTTCTTTTGGTCTGGACTTTTCAACTCAATCAGAGCTAAGTTTTATTGGGCTACAATGCCATGAATTCCCGTGTGTCTAGAACTCTCCACAAAGCCCTGGCACTATAGTGATGGTCCTTGGCCATGGGCTACAAACTGTGACCACCTGAACCTGGGACATTTGCACCGTGAATCTGGCCAGTAGCTATCACCCCTGAACAATGACTGTGACACATCTGTAACTCCAGCTGGCCCAGGAAGTGAAAGCTAAGCCTGGGATTCAAACCCAAATTTTCTGTGCATAGTGCTATCATTGAGCAGCTATGCTAGCCATAAAAGGTGTGAATTTTATCAAACTTCTTTGCTCAGGAGTTAAAATTTGGTTTAGTTAATGCAGAAACTGGAATCTCTCTTGAACCTAATTGCTGAGTGGTTTAATGAGGCTGACAGTCCACACTACCTACCTGCAGTAACGAGCCATTATCAGAATGTCTGAGCAAAAATACACACCATTTACTATGCCATCAGGGGTGAGATTCATATGCATCCAGCATATTTGATATTGGAATATAAGGCCAAAAGCTTATCTATGTAGAATGATAAAACATATCTCTGAGAAATGTGCAACATCATTGCTGGCAGAATCAGGAGGTTAAAATGCTGAACAGAAGGTTGCAGAGTATCAGATATGGAGGAGGAATTGCAAAAATAAATCAGAGTAAATGGAGGCAGATAAAGACCAGACTGGTCCACCCAGCCTCCTCAGAAAGGTGGCCAAGGTTTTACCTGCCACTGTGCATAGGTTACCCCTCCCCCCTTGATCTTAGGGGTATAGTTGTTGCTTCAGGCAATTTATCCCATCCCCCAACCATGCCTCTTCTTGTTTAATGAAAGTGTGAAATTCATTTATGTTTTGCTTTCAGTTGAATTACTCTGTACTTTTATTTCATCCTTTCACCATATAAGTTTCCTCTATGTTTATCCTATGTCTATTTGAATTCTTTCACAGTTTTTGTCCCTATCATCTCATGTGGAAGAGCATTCCAGGCATCTACCACCATTTCTGTGAAACAAAAGTATTTCCTGGTGTTACTTTTAAGTTTCTCTCCTTGCAGCTTCATTTTATTTCTTTTAGTTCTATGTCCTCCCCATTTTTGGAAACAAGTTTCTTTCATGTATTTAAAGTCTGTATCATATCTCCCTATCCCTCCTCTTCATCATGGAATACATATTCAAGTCTTCACGTTTCTTCTCACATATATTCTAGTTCAGATTCCATACCATTTTGTTCCCTTTTCTCTGAACAGCTTCAAGTCTTTTTATGTCCCTGGTAAAATATGGCCTCCAAAACTGAACCCAATTCTCTAAGTGGAGCCTTACTCATTTAATGGATGTGTTACCCCCTTATTTATTAATTGATATAAGGAGGGTAATTTTATAAGAGGATGTCTAGTCTCTCAAGGCACACAGGCATGTGTATTTACCTGTTTTGTAAAGGGAACATTATGTGCCTATGTCCATTTATACAATCACCTTCCTGAAAGGCCCTGCACAAAGTCACTTTGTGAATGCATGTGCCAGAAGAAATGTGTGCTTATGTGTATATTTGATAAAACCACCAACTGAATAATGTAGATAATAATAATAAACTCTGATGTTTTAACCAAAGACCTCAAAAGACTCACAGTACACGGTGATCATATACCTAATTGGAATTCCGTAGGAGTTTGCTAATTGACTGAAGAGGGATGGCGTTTTATTTAAAATCAGGCACCATTTTGAAGAAATGATGCCACTATATGTCTGGAATGTTGAAAGGGGGTAAGGGAAATTGATATACTGCCTTTATGAGGTTTTTGCAACTACATTCAAAGAGGTTTACATTTATTCAGGTACTTGTTTTGTACCAGGGGCAATGGAGGGTTAAGTGACTTGCCCAGAGTCACAAGGAACTGCAGTGGGAATTGAACTCAGTTCCTCAGGATAAATGTTCACTGGACTAACCACTAGGCTACTCCTCCACAGCAAATATGTGAGTTTGTGACCTTACCTTCAAGGTTGTTGTTTTGAAAGGTTATTCATTCATTTTTTTTTGTTGCAGATGCTTCACAACTGGGGCACAGGAAAACTGATCCTCCCTTGGTAAAGCCGGTGGCAAAACGGGTCCCTGTCGGGGGTTGAAAGCTAAGTACCCTTTGATGTTATGAATTTACACGAGCTGTGGTGGACATATTTACAAGTGCAAAATACCTGCACAGTATTATGCTGCATGTTTGAAGATATTATTTATTTATCTTTGAAATTACCTAAGCATATTAGAAGAAAAATAAATATGCTAACAAATTTGCAGGAGATTTTTGGCCGATGATGAGGTAATGGCTCTTGAAGTACTTCAACAATTAAGTGTATGACCAGTGTGTACTGTGAGCCTTTTGAGGTCTTTTCCTCATTGATAATTTTTGAGTGGTTAAAGCATCGGAGTTTATTATTATCCACAGTATTAGGTTGGAAGTTATTCACAGAGTCCGGTGGTGCAGTTTTCTTTTGAAGTGATCTTTGGTATATTTGATAAAACACATGCATAAGTGCTGATCTCATTCCTGCTATTCATTCTCCACCACCAGGCATATCTATTTACATATCACATAGAACAACTTCTATCACTTGCGACAGCCATGCTGCCTTTCTCCTTATATTGAGAAGGCAAGCCTTGTCTCAGTTGCGCATGCTATGACAACATCAAGACTGGATTACTGTAATGCACCACTGGTCTGTCTACAAAGGGTCTGCACCAGCTCCAATTGATTCAGGCTGCTGCAGCTAGACTAGTAGAAGGTTATAAGCAATGAGACCACATCACACCATTTTTCAAAAACTGAACTGGCTACCAGTACAATACAGGGCCAAATTTAAAACTCTATGTTTAACCTTCAAGGCCCCTTAAAGGAAATGGCTCAGAGTACTTGAAGAACAGGATCTCCCTTTACACACTTCCAGGGTCACTAAGTTTCTCCCAAAGAGTATCCGTAACCATACCCTCTCCAAAGGACATCACACTATGTGATACCCACAAGTGAGCCTTCTCTGGAGTAACCCCTATGTTCTGGAAGGCACTCCCTGAAAGACTTCACTTAACACAAGAATATTTCTACTTCAAGAAGCAGGCAAAAGCTTTGCTCTTCAATCAGGTCTTTAAAGGAAGAAGTAAATGACACTGGATGCACATCCTATAGAAGTACATGTTTATCCACTTCTATCCTAGCTAAGATAATGATCAAGCACTTTTCTGACCTTATTTGCAACTTTTTTTAAATTAGTCCTTTATTTTCTTACTCCTGTTGCTCTATCTTATCTGTCTTACGTTCCATCTTTGCTTACCCTCTATGCTGTCTATTAAAATGTTTTATTGTGCATTGTGTTGAAATTGTAAGTAGTGTACTATGCCATACTTTTGTATTGTTATTTGAAAATTTTTACTGCTGTTATTGTCTATTGCTTATGTTTGACTTATTCTTGCTGGACACCGCCTTGAGTGAATTTCTTCAAAAAGATGGCAAATAAATCCCAATAAATAAATAAATAAATAAAATAGGTGGCACACAGTTCCTACAGTGTAATTTGGATAGAAGTGAGGTGAAGTTGCAATGTAGGCATGTATTTTATAAAATACTTGTGTTGACACATAGGAGATAATTCTCTATAGGTTGCCTAAAGATAGGCGCTGGGATGATGTGCACTAAGCACAGATTCTATAATGACAATTGTTGAGCACCTATGCTGTCTGAAAGGCTGGTGTAAATACTTGCACCTAACTGTAGGCAAATAACTGCTAGTATTCTATAAGCTGTGCATGTAAGTGCAGGACACGGCCCTGATCCACCCATGTCCTTCCCAGGTCCACATCCCCTTGCAGTTGCATGCAATAGATTTTGTGCGCACAATGTGCAAAGTCCCAACTAAGCAGTTATACGCATACCTGCTAATTAGTGCCAATCACCCCCAATTAATACCGATTATAATCAATAATTGGTAGTGTCTGTTAGCAGCTAATTATTATATTATTTATTTATGCAACTGAAACTGTTCTGTGACTAGTGCGTGAAACTTTCACATTAACTCCTGGATTCTATATATGGTACCCAAATTTAGGCGCCGAACTTTGCATGCGGATCGAATATGCATGTGCAAATTAATTAGCTAACAAGCCATTAACTAGCATTACTTTGATGTTAACAATCAATTATTGCAGTTAAGTAGCATTAATTAGATTTTGCGCTATTCTATAATCTCACGTGACTAAATCTCCTAGCAAGCAACTCAAAAGGGGAGCATAGTAAGGGCCTTCCAAAAATTTGCGCATGGAGTTATAGAATGCTGCCATTCCTGTGTCCAAATGCTAAAAGTTGGGCACCAGTATTTACACCAGGTTTCAGCTGGTGTAAATATCAATGCTCAAATTTGGGTGTGGGAATAGGTTCTAAGCTCCAGTCTATAAAGAGCACTCAACATGGAGCGCTCTTTAGAGAATAGCACTCAGCGCTGATTTTGTTCAGCACCCGTATTTGGGCACCATTTACTGACTCTGGTCCTAAGTGTAAAATTGTGCACACAAGTTTATAGAATTAGGGGAATAGTGAACACAAATTTACACCTTCAGGTTAGGTTTAGATTTGTGGGACTTATGTAGTGCTAATGGCACATAGGCACTTATGTTGCCTTTATAAATTACTGAAAAAACAACTTCACAGGAGTGGTTAATTAAAATATAACCAACTAGATCTGTGTTATCTATACTTCACTTTCTGATCATCTGCCCAAGGAGGTTTGATGGATAGGAGACAGAGTGATGTCACAAGGCTGAAGCCAGTCCACCCAAGGAGATTTTAATTCTCCCCAAAGCAGCTGCTGTCATCTTGGTACACTCAAAACAATGTAAATGAATTTACAAAAACATAAAAAAATGAGTTATAGAGAACTGGACCGAAGATAAGAAAATAGGAGTATAGATAACAGCAAATGGACTGTTGCAGGTGATTCCTATATTTCTGAGGTCCTTTAAATTCAACATTGGAGTAGTTGGTATTGCAGTTACAGGGTACATTTGATTGATATAGGATTGCCTTTTTCAAATAGACATAAAAGAGGTGTTTTTTTGGATATTTCACATAGACACCCTGTTTTGAAATAATCCTTTTGTGTTTCAAGCACCTACTTCTACGCACATACACCCCCGGGCAAATTTATAAGTGCTTCCTAAGAGCACAAAACGATGCTCTACAGCTACACAACCAAGCCATTTATAAAAATTATCCCCATAAAAAGCAGAGAAAATGGAGATCTAGGCTAATGTTTAATATCCCTATAGGAGTTGTGATGCTGAGCAATAGGCTGTATTCATTCATTTTTATGCTTATTTTTCAGTTCCAGTCAGAGCAGACAGCAATTACTGCGTAAAAAATGAAGTCTGTAAGCCGTTATCATTCTAATCCTGGATAAGCCATTGGGGAGAAAAAAGGAAGCCATGATTTTGATTCCTTCTGCAGAAAAGGAAAAAAAAATTAGCTCACTGGCTCACGAGACAGCTGTTCCAGTAAAGTTCTCTCATCTTATTTGGATATTGATGTTAGGCACCTCACTAACAGACAGATTATCTTATATGAATAAGTGCAATATAAAAATGTTGTTCAAAATATTGGTCAAACACCTACATAACAATATTTAAAAGATCACCTCATTGTCACACCAAAGCTACTCCCAGCACCCACAGACCACCCTTGGGAACTACAGGACTGCCAGACCAGCTGCAAAGAAATCCTCAGTGATCCATGATGTCATACATGAATAGTATCTTGACATTCTAGGAATAAGTGAAACCTGGCTAGATGACAGTTTGGATTTACCACTGGATGAACTATGCCCAACAGGTTTCAACATCCAATATCAACCAAGAACAGGAAGTCGGGTGGAGGGGTAATCTTGACTCAGGATACAATCAAACTGTGCAGAATCTCCAAACCTCAGCTAAATTAATCTTTTTTAATCCAGTTTGAAGAGGAGAAGCCAATCTGGCTGCTCATGGTATATCAAGAACCTTGTAACAACACACTATCTGTGCAAGAACTCCTAGACCTGATTACTCAAATGACCCTGAATTACACTAGGCTGGTGATCATAGGAGATTTCAATCTACACATCAAAACCCCAGATACCATCTCAGCTGCTTTTCTGGACATGATGACAGCACTAGGATTCACACGGGTGATCGTTCTCCAACCCAAGAAAAGGGTCACATACTAGACCAGGTATTCTACAAAGGGGTTGACATCCCAGAATTCTGGGATAACAGTATTGAAATAACACCCTTATCATAGTCAGACCATTTTCTAATTAAATTTTCCCTAAATGACCACCTGAAACAAATTGTACCTCTCAGAGTTTGGAAGGAGATCAGAGACAAAAAAAAAAAGCTGACCATTGAGAATTTCCTAGAAGCCTTGGACTATCCACATATGGATGAAAAGACAACTACATTGTCAGAACAGGTTGACATTTGGAATACACACTTAGACAAGACCTTAGAGAAAATGGCACCACTAAAAAAGGTTTTATGTCCCACTAACAAACGCTCACCTTGGTTTTCTCCAGAACTTCGGATTCTTAAATACGAAGGACAGAAACTGAAAAGGAGATGGTGTAAATCTCGCCTGGATGAAGACAGGCTAAACTGTAGGAAGCACACTACAAAGTACCGCCAAGCCTTAACAGCAACCAGGAAACAATAGTTCTCTCAATGCATTGCACAGGCTGCTAGTTCAACCAAGCAGCTGTTCAGTATAGTAAACAGCCTTCTGCAACCCCCACAAAAGAACTAGCCTGCCCAGTCTAAACTGAACTGCAATGATTTTGCTGCGTACCTTGCAAACAAAATTAAAAATCTCCACTAGGATTTACAGGCAATCCCACCCAGTCTCCAATCATAAGTATTGCCATACTGGGAAAGACCAAAGGTCCATCGAGCCCAGCATCCTGTTTCCAACAGTGGCCAATCCAGGTCACAAATACCCGGCAAGATCCCAAAAATGTACAACACATTTTATACTGCTTATCCCAGAAATAGTGGATTTTCCTCAAGCCCATTTAATAACAGTCTATGGACTTTTCCTTTAGGAAGCCATCCAAACCTTTTTTTAAACTCCACTAAGCTAACTGCCTTTACCACATTCTCTGGCAACGAATTCTAGAGTTTAATTACACGTTGAGTGAAGAAACATTTTCTCCGATTCATTTTAAATTTACTACATTGTAGCTTTATCGCATGCCCCCTAGTCCTAGTATTTTTGGAAAGCGTGAACAGACGCTTCACATCTACCCGTTCAACTCCACTCATTATTTTATAGACCTCTATCATATCTCCCCTCAGCCGCCTTTTCTCCAAGCTGAAGAGACCTAGCCGCTTTAGCCTTTCTTCATAGGGAAGTCGTCCCATCCCCTTTATCATTTCCGTCGCACTTCTCTGCACCTTTTCTAATTCCACTATATCTTTTTTGAGATGCAGCGACCAGAATTGAACACAATATTCGAGGTGCGGTCGCACCATGGAGCGATACAAAGGCATTATAACATCCTCATTTTTGATTTCCATTCCTTTCCTAATAATACCTAACATTCTATTTGCTTTCTTAGCCGCAGCAGCATACAATCAGTTAACCAGGAGTGAATAAACTCGCCCCCTCCTGACAGAGACAGATGGGACACTTTTAACCCCAAAACAGAGGAGAGCCTTGACAAAATCCTAAGAGACCTTTGCCAACTACCTGCTTCCTCGACCCCTGCCCATCAAAAATAGTGCAGCAGGCAAGAATGGGCCTCATAGAATGTGCCACAAAAATTGTAATGGGTAACTACCAACAGCATTAGAAAGGGCAGTGGTTCACCCTTTGCTTAAGAAAAACAACCTTGACCAGGACAAACTTGAAAGTTACCAGCCAGTATCCAACATCCCATTTCTAGAGAAACTTATAGAACAAACAGTCTGTGTTTAACTCAGTGATTGGCTAGAAGAGTGAAACTGGCTAGATCCATGTCAATCTGGATTCAAACCCGTTTATGGAACAGAAATGGTCCTTGTATCCCTACTAGATGATCTTCACAGAAACTGAGAGGATTCGCCTCAGTGTTAGTACTGCTAGATTTCTCAGCAGCTTTTGACACTGTGGATCATGATATCATGCTAGCACGACTGACAGAAACAGGTATTAATGGAGCAGTATTGTTTGGTTTAGATCTTATCTATCAGACAAGCAACAATCCATAATGTTTGGCAGCAACTCATCGCCACCATGGGCACTGACCTGTGGTGTACCACAAGGATCTATACTGTCACCTATTCTGTTCAATATATCTACCTCAAGCCACTAGCTGAGCTGATTCGGTCAATGGATACTCAGTTCTACATCTATGCAGATGACGTGCAGCTACTTATACCCACTGAACCTCACTTACCTTCAGCCCTGAATAAACTGATTACCTGTATAACATCAATTCAAGAATGGGCTAAACAAAACAATCTTTGCCTGAACCCAAGTAAAACTGAGCTTTCTTGGGTCCCTAACACAAGTGAATACATACCTGACAACAAAATCTATTTTGGGAAGTATGAACTCCCCCTCAAATCACAAGTCAGGAACCTCAACACTTACTCTGATTCCCCAAATACAAGCTACTTCTACTATTTGCGACAGTTATGCTGCCTCTCCTCTTACATGAAGAAGATAAATCTTATCCCAGTTATGCATGCCATGATAACATAAAGACTAGATTACTGTAATGCACTCTACAATGGTCTTACAAAGGGCCTGCACCAGCTCCAATTAATTCAGAATGCTGCAGCAAGACTAATAGTAGTTTGTAAGCGATGTAACCACATTACACCATTTTTGCAAAACTTTCGCTGGCTTCCAGTACAATACAGGACTAAATTTAAAACTCTATGTCTGATCTTCAAGGCCCTTAAAGGAAATGGCCCAGAGTACCTGAAGAATAGGATGATCCTCTACACACCTCCAAGGACACTAAGATCCTCGCAAGGAATATCACTAACCACACCCTCTCCAAAAAACATTACACGATGTGATACCTGCAAGCCTACCTTCTCCGGAGTAGCCCCCACACTCTGGAATGCACTTCCTGAAAGGCTCCACTTAACACAAGACTACATAGTAACATAGTAGATGACGGCAGAAAAAGACCTGCACGGTCCATCCAGTCTGCCCAACAAGATAAACTCATATGTGTTACTTTTTGTGTATACCTTACCTTGATTTGTATCTGCCATTTTCAGGGCACAGACCATAGAAGTCTTGCCCAGCACTAGCCCCGCCTCCCCCCACCATCTCTGCCACCCAATCTCGGCTAAGCTTCTGAGGATCTTAGCCACACAATTAATTGAATAAAGCGTCCCATCACATTTCCTCCTATACAATGCAATATATTTATAGCAGATGTAAATTCTCAAAACTGACATATTTCAATTACTAAACTAAAATCATTTATCTTACCCTTCTTGTCTAGTAATTTTATCTTTCCAAATCATCTCATTCCCCATCTCTGGTACTGCTTCCCTGTGCTCTGCTTCCAGGGCCTTCTGTCTATTCACTATTTCTTTTTTTCTTACTCTCTCTTTTTCCCCTATATCCATCTTTCACATTCAACTTTCATCTTTTTTTCCTCCTTTTCATATCTGTCTAGTTTCCATCTCTTCCCTTCCCCTTCCCTTCATGGGTACCAACTCCTCCATTCTTTTCTCTTCCCTAGGCACCATCTCCTCCTGACTCTTCTCTCCCCTCCATGGGTACTGTCTCTTCTCTTCTATCCCCTTCTCCTCCATGATATTCCTTGTTTTCTTTCCCCTATGTCCAGCATCTGTCCCTCTCAAACATCTCTCTCCCATTGCCCTCTTTCTCCCTCTTCCTGTGCTCCTGAACTCCTCTCCCACTTTGGCCCCCATTCTCTTTCCTTCTCTCTTCCCCAAATCTTTCTGCACTCCTGACCTCTGCCTCCCCCCCCCCCCCCGGTCTGCGTTTTCTCTCTCCTTTTAGCTGCTCCTCTCAGCCCTTCGACTTTACCTTTATTGCTGCAGTGCAAAAGGCATACTGCTCCCTCAGTCACCCAAAGCCTCTATCTGAAGCATCCTGTCCAGAAAATATCTACTTCAGGAAGCAGGGTAAAGCTTGGATCTTCAACCAGGCTTTTAATGGAAGAAGTAACTAACTTGTTAGTTTGACTCACACACATACAAGGAGTGACACGGGTGCACATACTGCAGCAGGACATGTTTATCCACTCCTACCCTAGCTGAGATAATATTTAACCATCTCTCTAACCTCATGAGCAACTTTCGTTAAATTAGTTTTGATTATCGCCAAAAATCAGAAACGACCAAGTCTAGGGACGACCATTTCTATGGACGACCAAATTTCAAGATTTGGGCGTCCCTGACCGTATTATCGAAACGAAAGATGGGCATCCATCTTGTTTCGAAAATATGGGTTTCCCCGCCCCTGGATGGGGAAGTTTTGCGAGGACGTCCTCATCAAAACTTGGCCGTCCCTTTCGATTATGCCCCTCCACGTCGTACTATGTATTGTTATTTTAATATTTTTAATGCTGCATTTTTCTATTGCTCAAGTTTGATTTATTCTTACTGTAAACCACCTTGAGTGAATTCCTTCAAGAAGGTGGTAAATAAATCCTAATACATAAAATATAATACTGCAATAGGTCTGTCCTCTGTACACGTGGTCTGGATTGGATGATGTAGGTACCTTAGGTCTTTGTCGCCACTTTGGAACTCTTTTCATGTCCTATTTTGCATGCTAATGTTCTTTTATGTAAAAAAGCAGTTTTACTTTTATCTGTTTATGTCTGATTTATTATGGAACATGTGTGCCTTTGGTCCCATTTTAGGAAGATGATCCCAGTTCTTATTATGCCTCTTTAAAGTATTGTTGACTGAAGTCGTCTGGGGAATGTCTTCTTAATTATTTAGTTTCTGTGTTTCCAGCACAATGCACAGTTTAACTTTCCAAGCCATACAAGTTTGTCATTGCTATTTGGCTGTCTGCCATATTACAGTCTGTCTAGTCTAGTATATTTCCTTTAAGGGGAGGAGAAGGGTACAAGAACCCCTGCGGAACAGCAAGACAAATATTTCATGCACAATTTCTGACACCTTGGACAAAACAGTGCTTCGTTGTGTGTTGATTGCTCATTAATCGCAGCTGAGCTCAAAGAACACTGGCTAATAACTAGGGAGTGCACTGGGATGTCAGCATCCTTCAAATGCACCGAAGTACAATGAGCTTTAAAATGAGAGCCCCACACGAGGGAGGTCAGATGTCACAATGGAGCTCGGCTTAACTTTACGGCCCCACTATCAACAAATTTCAGTCAAAGACTCAACCGTGCTGTGGGTATGTATGTTCTCTGGCTATTATAATTCAATAATTTATTAGCCAGTACAGTGCTCTGAAGTGATGTGTGCATTCCATTTCTACATATCCATTAGTGGAGAATGAAGTCCTAAAGGAATAGTTATCGGTCAGTGCCCATAAAGAAAAAAAACATACTGCAAGCTGGCTGTAAGCTCTGCTTTTGTCATTAAAATCTAGATAATATATCTGTGCCCACATCAAATGTTTTAAAATAGTTGCCTTTATTTTGTCTCTCTTTAGTAGATGGCACTCTTACTTCTGATGCTCACAGGTGGTAACAAAACCCACATCTCATCAGGGGCACTTTGATGTATTTATTTTTTGTGAAAATGTGTTGTTGTATAGAATAAATACATGACCTTATTCACAAAAGACTTACATTAGTAAGACATTAATAATAATAAAAATAATAATAATTCATTATGCATACAGGCAAGCTATTGTCTTCCTGAATATGTTTACTTATCCAAGTCACTGTTTCATCAAGAGAGAAATCACAAAGGCATTTGCTGCTTTATTTTGTTTTTTCATGTAAAATGACACAAACTACAAAATATTGTTTTGATTCATTTCTGCCTTTTGGTAAGATAATAAAATCATTTTTAGCTTGCACTAAATAATTTTAGTATATGCTAAATAGTTGTTTTAGTATGGACAAATATGATATAAAATAGATAAAACAGAAACACAGTGCCATGTTGAGTCTTTTCTGGCGTATCTCTAATAAACATTGCATTATTGGATCATCAGGTCTCCCTTGTTTCTTGGAAGTGCCTACCCTCCTACCCTTCTCTTCTGGTTTCTTCTGCTGCAGTCATAGAGTTTGGTGTTTCTTCACTTTACGAGGTTGATTCACTTTACTTTGGAAGAAAGGCAGGAGAGGAGAGATATGGTAGAGACATTTAAACACCTATGTGGCAGGCAGAGTGATAGGGAGAGAAGATGGCAGGCATACTGTATAGGTCATATGGAGGTGCATAATCGAAAGGGACGCCCAAGTTTCGATTTGGATGTCCTCGTAGAAAGTCCCGATCCAGAGGCGGGCAAACCTGTATTTTCGAAACAAGATGGACGTCCATCTTTTGTTTCGATGATACGGTCAGGGACGTTCAAATCTTTAAATTTCGCTGTACCTAGACATGGACATTTCTGATTTTCGGTGATAATCGAAACCAAAGGTGTCCATCTCAGAAACGACCAACTGCAAGCCATTTGCAGTAGACTTCATAAATTGCTCCCAGGTACATAGCTCCCTTACCTTGTGTGCTGAGCCCCCCCAACCCCCCCATAACCCCCTACCCACAACTGTACACCACTACCATAGCTCTTACGAGTGAAGGGGGCACCTAGATGTGGGTACAATGGGTTTGTGGTGGGTTTTGTAGGGCTTGCTGTTTCCTCCACAAACATAACAGGTGGGGGGGGGGGAGAAATGGGGCAGGGTCTGCCTGCCTGAAGTGACTGCACCACTAAAACTGCTCCAGGGACCTGCATACTGCTGTCTTGGACCTGAGTATGACATCTGAGGCTGGCAATCAATATTTTGATAGATGTTTTTTGATGGTGGGAGGGGTTAGTGACCACTGGGGGAGTAATGGGAGATCATCCCCGATTGCCTCCGGTGGTCATCTGGTCATTTTGGGCACCTTTTTGTGCCTTGGTCGTAAGAAAAACATGACCAGGTGAAAACGTCCAAGTGTTCCTCAGGGACGTCCCTGCTTTTTTCGATTATGGGTGAAGGACATCCAAGTGTTAGGCACGCCCAAGTCACGCCTTCGCTATGCCTCTGACATGCCCCCCTGAACTTTGGCTGTCCCTGCGATGAAATGCAGTTGGGGACGTCCAAAATCGGCTTTCGATTATACCAATTTGGACTATTCCGTAAGGATGATGTCCATCTTCCGATTTATGTCGAAAGATGGGCGTCCTTCTCTTTCGAAAATGAGCCCGATTGTATTCAAACAGTGCTGAAAACCGATGCTATCTGGTGAGTCTGATGAGGCTCTGGCTATTAAAAGAATGTCATCTGAGTAGCTGTAGACACTTGTGCCATACCTTTGTATGATGATAATGAGAGGGCTTAGATAGATGTTGAACAGGGCGGAGGAAAGAGCCGAACCCCTTGGGACTCCACAATCTAACGGATGATTTAGATGTTTTAGACTGAAATATTGTTGTAAAAGATCTATTGGTCAGAAAGGATTGAAACCAATCCAGAACAGTACCTGCAATTTCAAATAAAGAGGCTTATGATCCACCAGATGAAATGTTGACTCTAGATCAAATGACACAGCTAAAGTTATTTGACCACTATGTGCGTAAGTGGCCATTTTCTTGTGTAAATGACCTCTTATACTATACAATGCTGCCTAACGGAAAAGTACGCACCATGACTTAATGGCATGTACATTGCCAGTGTCATGCATATGGGGGCAGTTTGGGTAGAGCACACAAGTACACCTGCAAATTATAACTCAAAACTAAATGCCAGCATTTACACCAGTTACAGGGCTGGTGTGTGTAAGAATGAGTGCATATTAGCCATTTGTGTTAGCACAGTAAACAGAAAAAGGCACCTACTTTTCATTATCGAATATGCTTAAAATAAGTGCCATAACCAGTGCCTCTAGTAGGCACCCTGATATAGAGTTGTGTTTGAATATTATCTTGTTATGCAACTAAAAGTGCCTATGAACACTTAAAACATCTAAAACAATGGTGTGTAAAGTATATGAATGACCTTTCTACATACATATTCTAATATTACCTGTATGCACACTGTTGTCAATCATGTCTCTTATGCGAAAATACATACATGTCGTAATGGAGGGAGCCACATATCCCACTGCACCTCCAAAATTTTCCTTTCCTACCCCACAAGTTGTTTATTTTCTTACCCCCCCCCCCTCCCTTGGGGCGGAGATGCTACAATCAGCATAACTGCAGAAGCATTGTGGCCAGTGAGTGAGGGACATCTGCATATGCTGAAGGCCTGCCAGTTTGTACCACTTGCAAAACAAGATTCTCAGAGGGAGCAGAAGCCAGTAGGGCTTGAGCGTGAACAGATTTTCAAGGCCCACATTGGCTGGCTGTGATATCTGTTCTGTTATGCCAATTGAAACCTTGCTATTTCAGAGGAGGGAGGTAAGAAAAGAAACACCTCATGGGAGAGGGAAGGGTAAATGGAAAGAAGGAGATAGATGCAGAAGACATGAAAAGAAGGGGAGAGATTCTGGACATCATAGGATGGGGAATGGGAGCAATGGCTGGCATTAGGGGAGCAAACAGGGCAGCTGCCCTGGGTCCCACAGCTCCAGGGGTCCCTGCAGTCCAGGCATCTCTTCCCCTTTTCCCCACCACAATCTGTCTCCTCCTCTCTTCCCCTCACCTTCCTGGTCTTCTTTAAAAATCAGTTTCCCTTCTCAGAGGGGCCCCAATTTGGCAGCTATCCTCACAAGCTGCTTGCAGCTGTCTTGAAGCTATTCCTCTGCCACAATCCACTCCACCCTCCTCTCTAATGCAACTTCCTGTTTCCATCTGGGTAGATTGTGGCAGAGGGAAAGTTTCAGGGCAGCTGGCAGGGGGGTGGTAGCGGCCGCCATCCTGGGGGGGGGGGGGGGGGTGGTAGCGGCCCTGCCCCGAGCCCGGATCAGTCTTTTGGTGGCCCTGGGGCACATTCATATGGGTGAGGCACAGGAGGGGCAAGGGACAGGTTGCCACTTATGCACTCAGCTTACAGAATACTGAAGTCTTCTTCCAGCACTGTTCTTCACTCCGCCTCATTGCCTGCCCTGCCCCTGTGGCTGCTTTTTCTCTCACGTCACGCATGCTCTGTTTCAAAACCGAGCATGAGCGACCTGAGAGGAAAAGCAGCCGCTTGGCAGACATTCTGACAGAGTGAAGAACAACGCTAGATGGCCAAACCAGAGGCCTTGGCCCAAAACCCTGTGTCTGCTCCTCACCAGCCTCCAAGAGAGGCCCAACACCAGAGTTTTCTCTCCTGCTCCTATCAGGACGTGATCGCCCGGGTCCTGTCAGGAGCAGGAGAGAGAGAGAGAGAGAGAGAGACCCCAGTGCTGGGCCCCTCTAGGAGGCCAGGCTCAGGGAAATTTTGCCTCCCACCTCCCCCCCTCTCGGCGGACATGATGTGCCCTGTATTTGTATGGATGTAACTTACACCTGCCCTCACAGAATAACACTTAGTTGCATTGCTGCCACTTATGTATATATAAATGTAAAAATGCCTGCTAAAGTGCTGCCATTTTGTACATTTACCCGGGCAAGTGGTATGGAAATCTATGTGTCCAGTTATAGAATTGCCCTTTAACCAGATAGCACTGTGACAGTCAGGCCAGGTTTTCAGTGGCACTGTGTGGTTAAGTAGTGCTGAAAATCCAGAGATGGCCCGCTCACTGCGATTGCACAGTTTTATTCTGTATATAGTATCTTGCCTTGGATAAGGGCAGGTTATAAATAATAAATCTAAATCTACCCTCATATTTCTATGTACATATTGTATACGTGCAAGAACTTTAAGCAAGTAAATCATACATGTTAAATCATAGGTATGCATGTGTATGAGTGATTTGCATGCACTTAAAGTGTTTAAGTGCTCTTGAATGCACATCTCTAGTGTGAAAGGCACATAACCTTTTGGAAATGTACCACTACATAATGATTTGGATTCCATCTATTTAAAATATTTTTGAAGTAGGTGGTCATATTTTAGTGTTGGAAAGACCATTGGTGGTCCTGAAAGCTTATCACTCAAAATTTTACTAGCCTTCTGAAAGTATCATCTCTACCCACATATTTTTACTTTTTTTGATGTGCTTTACATAATAAAGTGTAATTATAGCATGCCTGGACTGGGCAGAGACAGATATGGAGCTCATAGATGGAGGGCAATACCCTGAGAAAAAAACAAGTGAAATGCATGTTGAAAAATTCTCTGGATGAAATCCTTGCATGCCCTCCTTTCCGTCTTTGAATGTTCCTTTACCATTGATAATAAAATATATTAAGTGTAGTTGTTATCTTGGATTTACATTCCCTGTGGCTTGCCTGGCATGCAAAGATGTGCCTGGATGTTCTGAGAGTCTGGAATTTCTGCCTTCACCATCCCTTTTTGCTGATTCACTCCGAGCCACTAAGGCTAGGGCTGTGTTTTTGTCCTGCATAGATTGAGGAGCATTTGTATATTCCAGAAGGGAGTCTGATGGATGATAAGAAACAGGACTGGAAGGAGGTTGAGCTTAACATGTGGTATAGAACTCATTAACATTTAGCTGCTATAAATATTAATTATTATGAGGAAATGCAACATGTAAATATGTATCTGATAGAAGACTGAAGATAAGAGGAAATTGCATATGAGCCTGATTTTCAGAGTTATGCTTTTCCCAGCAGATGAAGAATGCATAACTTACATGTCCATGTATTTTGAAAAGTTAAATGGATAGTATCAGGCTATTTTACTCATTAGGAGATTTAGGCCCAGATGCACTAAAAAATCGTTAGAGCCCTTCTCTTACAGATTCCCTTAACGAATCGGTAAGGGAAGGGCATGCATCAAGGAATAGGAATGCAAATGAGCTGCTCATTGTAGCTCACTTGCATTCTCTATTCCATCGGTAAACAGTCGGCCCATGGAGCATGCGCAGAGCAGCCAAGCGTTATGCTGGCTGCTCTGCACATGCCAAGAATGTCCATTATGGATGTGCTTCACTTTAAAAAACAGCCACAGCAAGAGAGGGCTCAGCAGTTCCCCTTTCACAGGCTCCCTCCCTCCCTCCGTCTGTGATTGGGATCCAAGAAGAAGGCACAACTCCCTCCTCCAGGTCTATCTCAGCCAATCACAGCGCGTTTAGCTCGGCTAAGCGTGTTGTGATTTGCTCAGGGACTTCCAGGTCTCAGCTGAGTGAAGCACTGCCAAAAAAGACGTTTTTATTATTGTAACAAGTCTTGAAATCGGACTGAAAAGCTGCACAGCCACAGCAAGAGAGGGCTCAGCAGTTCCCCTTTCACAGGCTCCCTCCCTCCCTCTGTGTGTGATCGGGATCCAAGAAGAAGGCACAGCTCCCTCCTCCAGGTCTATCTCAGCCAATCACAGCGCATTTAGCTCGACTAAACGCGTTGTGATTGACTTAGGGACTTCTAGGTCTCAGCTGAGTGAAGCACTGCCAAAAAATACGTTTTTATTATTGCAGGGGGGAATGATGACCAAAATGGACATTTGTTTTTGGATGGGCATCCATTTTGGCCGTCATTCCCCCCCTGCAATAATAAAAATGTCTTTTTTGGTAGTACTTCACTCAGCTGAGACTTGGAAGTCCCTGAGCTAATCATAACGCGTTTAGCCGAGCTAAACGCACTGTGATTGGCTGAGATAGACCTGGAGGCGGGATCTGTGCCTTCTTCTTGGATTCCGATCACACATGGAGGGTGGGAGGGAGCCTGTGAAAGGGGAACTGCTGAGCCCTCTCTTGCTGTGGCTGTGCAGCTTTTCAGTCCGATTCTCGAGAAACTTGATTTTCCCTTCTGCTCTGCCTCCTCTCACTGCTCCATTTTACACTTGTCTTTCTCTTTTAAAGCATTTTTATTTGTCTGGCTTGCACGCATACTTAACGAGAGGTACAGACCTCTCATTAGATTTTCCAGTGTTAAGGTAATCGGAAAAGGTTAGTGCATCTCATTACAATAGGGTTTCTACACAATTTGCTCATCTGCATTCCGTTTTCGTTAGCTGCTACCGTCGTCGGAAAAAAGTCTTTAGTGCATACCAGGGTTTACTACTTGCTCGTTAATGGCTTGTTAAGTTTAGTGCATCTGGCCCTTAGTTATTAATGTGGAATGCTGTTAAGATGTGTTATTTTACCACTAACTCATGCTATTTTAGCACAAATCCCATTATATGCAATGAGACTTTATTACTAATAACTTGGGTTAACAGTAAAATAACACATCTTAATGATAGCCTATGTTAACAAAGAAATATAGAAAAATTTATGCAGGTAAAGACCATCAGGCTTAGTTTCAAAAGAGAAGGACGCCCATCTTTCGACACAAATCGGAAGATGGACGTCCTCACAGGGTCGTTCAAATCGGTATAATCGAAAGCCAATTTTGGACATCCCCAGCTTCTTTCCATTGCTGGGATGGCCAAAGATCAAGGGGGCATGTCGGAGGCGTAGCGAAGGCGGGACTTGGGCGTGCCTAACACTAGGACGTCCTCGACCCATAATCGAAAGAAACAATGACGTCCCTGACGAACACTTGGATGTCACATCCTTCGCTCCCTTCGGCTGCTCCTCTGCGGGAAGCAAGGGCCGGGAGGAAGGACCCGCAGCCAGAGAGGACTTACCCAAGAGTTCCCTGGATGAACGCCTTTCTCGCGTGCAGTCAGGGCTGAGCCAGTGTCCCTTGCGGCGATGGCCGGCCATTCTGAGGCCGCGGCTGAGAGCCAGGACCTGTCGCAGCGGTGGCCACCTTGTCCGGGGCCGGGCCCGTAGGCCGGCGATCGCGGCTTCCGGGCTATCGGTCGCCGGCTGCGGAGTCCGCGCTTGTACCAGCTGGGAAGATGGCGCCGAGATGCGATGGCCGGCGTCTTCTCCACGCTCAGGCATGGGAACCCGAAGCTCTGCCTCAGAGGAACCAGATTGGGATGCCGGTACTGTAGTCCCGCCTGGGAGGCCGGACGGAACCAACCAGAGGGATTTCTTCAGTAGCCGAGTTCCGATTGGCCGGCCATGTCAGCTGGGGCTGGGCGGTTGAATGCTGACAGTATTTTAGGAGCAGGGCTGGAACAGGACGTTGCGTCAGGTTCTGTTTCCCGAGGCCGGTTTTCATGTGTTCCTGTTCTCTGTGCGTTTCCTTGCTCTCCTGGTTTGATCTTTGGACTGTTTCTGGACAACCCTGATAGCTGCCTGCCCTGACTTGTTGCCTGTTTTCGGACGACTCTGATAGCCGCCTACCTTGACCTATTGCCTGTTTCTGGACTTCTCTGATTTTCCACCTGCCCTCCCCGCTCCCGGTTCCAGTGCTGGGTCAGTCCGTCAACCCCACGGTTCCGGAAGTCCTGTTGGCTGGCTGCAGCTGGGGGCTCAACCCCCGGTGAACGGCGGTCGCCGCGGGTGAAGACTTGGGGTTGCACGGCTGTGCTCTGAGGTCCTTCTGGGCCTTGCGGGACCCAAGGGCTCACCTTCTTCCCAGACAAGACATTGGATGACTTTACCTTGTCGTGTTTTTCTTACGACCAAGGCACAAAAAGGTGCCCGAAATGACCAGATGACCACCGGGGAGAATCAGGGATGACTTCCCCTTACTCCCCCAGTGGTCACTAACCCCCACCCACCCTCAAAAAAATATCTTCAAAAATATTGATTGCCAGCCTCAGATGTCATACTCAGGTCCATGACAGCAATATGCAGGTCCCTGGAGTATTTTAGTGCAATTCAGACAGGTGGACCCAGGCCCATCCCCCCACTACCTGTTACACTTGTGCAGGAAGCTGTGAGCCCTCCAAAATCCACCAGAAACCCACTGCACCCACATATAGGTGCCCCCTTCACCCGTAAGGGCTATGGTAGTGGTGTGCAGTTGGGGGTAGTGGGTTTTGGGGGGCTCAGCACACAAGGTAAGGGAGCTATGTACCTGAGAGCATTTTATGAAGTTCACTGCAGTGCCCCCTAGGGTGACCGGTTGGTGTCCTGGCATGTCAGGGGGGCCAGTGCACTACAAGTGCTGGCTCCTCCTATGTCCAAATGGCTTGCATTTGGACGTTTATGACATGGACGTCTTTGGTTTCGAAAATCGCCGAAAGGCAAAGACGTCCATATCTAGGGACATCCAAATCCAAGGACATCCTTGGTATTTTCGAAATGAAAGATTGATGTCCATCATTTTTTGAAAATACGGTTTTCCCCTCCCTTGGATTTGGACGTTTTACAAAGAAGTCCAAATCCCAACTTGGACGTTTCTTTCGAAAATGCCCCTCTATGGCACCTAAGTGTTATTTTGCAAATACCTGCTTAACTTACTTGGCATGTATTTTTAAGGGGTTGTAAACAGGAGTGGAACATGGGCAGCACAGATCTGGGGCTCTCACCTACAGAATACTTAGGTGTGCACATTTACATTAGCTCTATGGCATTTCTATAATGAAACAAAATGGCATCAGACTACTATATCAGCTTTAATGAACCAATCAGAAAGCTGCAATTATGAAAGTTCTATCAGAGTTTTTGTTTACAACAATGATGACCATCGAACTTCAAGGTTAAGAGTATTCAGTTAGACAGTTCCTGAATTGTGAATCCACCATTTTTGTTTATGTGTATGTTGATGAGTCCTATCACCATCATACTAGGTTACTGGAACACTGTCTATAACCTGCTATCTGCATTCTTCTAACGTATGATGAAATTGAAGAAGGTGAGCTACTATAGGAGCAGTCATCAGTCCCATATTCAATCTACAGCAGTGTTCATTCAACCACAGTTTAACTTCTGATTATTTTGGGAAGAATAATGTTGGAGGGGCATTATTGTTGAGCTTAATTATCCAAATTATATGGCAGTTTACTTGTTTTTGAGAAACCTCTAGTATATATTTCAGCAAGTAAGACTTAATTCTATTTCACTTTTTAACTAGGAGAAAAAGGCTTCAGAGATGCTCGGCTATTCTTTGTGAGTTCTTCAATTTGAACTAACTGTGGGAACTTCCTGATTAGCCAAAAAACCCTCTAATCTCTCATATTTTTCTTATTTTTTTCTTTTTCTTTAAAAAAAATATCAATGTTTCTCTTATATACAGTCTGTTATTGGATATCTTTCATATCAGACTTCATGGCAAACAATAAGGGCACTAAAGCCACTGATCTTAGTTTAAATTCTCTTGTCATCGGTTTGCTCAATAGAACGCCTCAGTTTCACTGCTTGTTCTTCAGGAGACAAACCACCTGGCATCTATTCTTTATGTCCAGCATAAAGTAGAACAAATAAGTGAAATCTAGGGCAATGTACACATATTATTAGGAATGAACGATCGATGGCCACAGTATATCTATGTTTGATACAGATATATTGACGATATATTTGTATTATGGTCAGAAGGGGAACAACTTCAAGATTTTCATAAATCGTTAAATCAATGTGATAAGAACATCCAATTTACTTTACAATACTCTAAACAGCAAATCAATTTTTAGATGCTTTGGATAAACAAGACCAACAACAATTTGTAACAAAAGTATATACTAAGGACACTGACTGCAACTCTTTATTCCATTATCAAAGTAATCACCCTGTAGCGGGCAAACAAAGTTTACCATTTTTTCAATACTTCAAATACTATACTTCGAATACTATACTTCAAATATTTGGTGGGTACAAATTTCAAAGAATCTGTACCCACCAAGGCAGTTTCAAGCAGCAATCAAAATTGTTCACATCCAAATTTAGGACAAGAGGTTATCTTGAGATTTTGAAACAGGCATACACGAGAGCAAAATACAATCACAGGGAACATTTGTTGAATTCTGACAAAAAAGCAAAGGACACTACGGGGAGACACTATGGAGATACAAACTTGTATTCTAAAATATACTCAAAGAACATCACAAGTGATTAAAATGATAAAACAACACTCAGAATAAAGACTCATCCAGTGTTTAAAGACCACCAATTAAGAATAGCATATTCACGAAGTAGAAATATTAGAGAGATTCTACAAACTGGGCAAAATAAGGAAAAATTAATGAAGATAACAAAGGACACAATATTTGTGGATCCTGTACATTTTGTTCAAATATGATGACAACCAAAGATTTTTTCAATCCGATTGACAATAAACATTATAGTATTAAAGGATACACAAATTGTGGCAGTATGCACGTTGTTTATGTTCTGATGTGTCCCTGTTTAAAAATCTATGTGGGAAAAACAGCTAGACCTCTCCAGCAGCAGTGAAGTGAACACAAACACAATTTAAAATATCAAAAAATAGAAGCTCCAATTGTCATGCATAATATAAAATATCTCAATATGAAGTGGAATGAAGATATACTTCACAAGCAATGTTCTATATATCACCAATAATGAACAATCCAAGCTTGTATACAGATAATACAAAACATTTTTTTGAAGATTTAAAGGACCTCAGCATTGGGATCAAGCAGTCAATAGACTTCAATACTGCATTTGACCAGCCCAAAATCGTCACCGGCCCCTAATTGTTAAATCTTAGTCTTCTTATATTGTTAGTCTTAATACTCAATAATGAGAGTCAACTATCATCTCAAATCTTAGATGATTAAACTTTGACTGTTTTATAGTGTGGTAAGCTACTTAACTTTCAGTGAATAAAGTCAGCTATTGAGGGTTTTTCTATCTGACATGTCACATGTTTCGCCGACTAGCTGCTGTTTCAAGGACGAACCTACCCCAGGTAAAAATACATGCATTATATTAGAATTTAAAAATCATTGAAAGTAACTTACTTTAAACTTATTATTTCTCACCAGATTCAAATGCCTGCCATACATGCCAAAAGCAATGATCTGAAGTCATCAAGATGGCAGCTGCGTGTTTGAATCAAGATTTTAAAGAACAGCTGAAACTGAGATCCACCTATCAGGAGCTTGGACCTAAATTAGGGTGGACCATTCTAATTCTGCATTCAATCCCATAAGGCTAACAGTTCACAAAGTATAAATCCAAAATTGCTCTCAATAATTTAATAATTTTTCCAAATGGCCACCCTCCCAACCCATTATGACAGTATCTATTATTTGTCAATGTAAATCTTCCCAATGGTGGTTCAATTGCTGCCAATGGGCAACTAATGGAGCTTGTAATGTCTCTGTCATAATCCTGGTTTTATGTTCAATTCCCTATTCATGATTCCTCCTTTTATATTGTGAATGAAGTTAAATTTGTATTTTTTAATGAAGGTGTGTTCACAGTGTCATTATTTCCTTAATTTTTGCTTCTGAATTTCTATTCAAAGTTTTGAGTGTTGATGTTCTTTTGAGTAAAGCAAATTAAAAAAAAAAAGAAAAGAGAGAGTTTTGCTTGGAATTTGCATAAGAATTCTGGCTTACCTAAAAATGCCTGTTTCTGTGTCTCAATGGCAGAAAAAGAGATACTTGAACCTTATGTCCAGTAAGGAGTGGATGTATAATACTGAAACTTTTCTGTTTATTTCATAAACTACAGGCTAAAAATTTATTCTGCGTTTTGCCCTAAGAATCAAAATCATGGATTCCTTTGCCTGTTGACTTTGAGAATTGAGTTCTTGTCCATGCATCCTGAGGTCCATGGGAGGTTCCCATCAAAATATATATTTTTTGAAAAAACACAAGATAAAAAATATGGCCAGCTGAATGTACAGAACTTAAAATTATCTGTCACCAACCCAAACAAAGCATCAACTCAGTAAAATACCTAATAGTGGAGTCACTCTCTATAAGATCTACAAGCAAGGGACATGGGCTTGATATACTGCCTTTATGTGACACCACCAAAGCGGTTTACATATTCTGTGCATGTACAGGTACTTTTTCTGTCCCTAGTGGGACTTGGAAAAACTTGAGTTGTATATCTAAAATCAATGTAAAAATTGTCAAGTTTTCTTAAGCTCAACTCTCTCTACTAATTCCCTACCTCTTCTACATATGCATGATTGAGAGACTGAAACATACTGGAGGAATTAATTTGGAAAGAATCACCAGATCAGAAGCAAGTAACTAACCTTTTAATAATATGTATCTCATCAATTAAATCACATATTAATCGAGTCTTATTACATACAGATCTAGCATTAATTAGGACAATATTAACCTCTTTTTCTTCAAGTATTCTCCTTATATCCTTAAAAGAAGTAAGTGTAGTGGTTTCAAAACTGACACCCTTCTTTGAGGAAACCTTAGATTTCTTAAATCTCCATAATGTCCTTGCCCAGTGTCCATGGAAATTGATTGAACATTCATCTTTCCTCAACCAAACCACTAAAAACTCAAAAACCAATGAGAATAAACTCACAAATTATTTCTACAATCACACCAAGTCTACACCAAGGAGCACAATTATTTGGAGTTGGATTTCTATACACACCTGTCAGTAATTAGTCATGCTCCTTTGTCAGCGCAACAAAATTGGTGCCCACATCTCTGGCATACTGCTCTTCCAGTATAGTTTCCCTCCTTTTTGCTCAAAGTGACCCAGTGATCTAAGTAGGAGAGAGCTATGCTGGGCCAGGTTGGGGCTCATTGGATGGTAATCAGAGAGCATTTGTATGCAGCAGATAGTCCAGGCACCTAAACACTGTTCTGGGCATCTATGAGGCAAGTCTTTAGAGCAGGCAACCCTCTTCCTTCAGCATGGTTCCAATCCTTTTCACTAAACACAACCCTCTGATGCCAATAGGGGATGGAGCTACACTGAACTGGAATGGGGCTCACTGAATGGTAATCAGAGAGCAGTTGCAAGCAACAGATGATCTGAGCCCCTGGGTGTTAAAAATATTACCTTTGCTGACGGAGATGTTGAAGCCCAACCAGCTAAAGAGGTCCAATGCCTGAGCCACTCCCCTCCTCCTCATGCTGCTGCAGAAAAGAAAAAGTCAGTGGTGTGCCTTTAGCCATTGATGCCGGGACTCCTCATGCATATTCAGTTTATGCAAGAACTGAACATGTATGAGGAGAAATGGTGTCAGCAGCTGGAGGCATGCCACTGACTTTCTCTTTACAGCAGCAACACAAGGAGGCAGGGAGTGGCTCGTGCAGTGAATTTCTCTGGCTAGTGGGGCTTTGGCATACTCATCAGCCATTTAACAGGTACTGCATGTTTGGAGGAGGCCTGAGCCCTCAAGATGCCCACCCCCCATGGATCGACTATCTGTGCATAGATACAGAAAAGGTGTGAGATCATGATCTAGATGCTCAGGCTTCTGCAATGCAATGGAGCTTTTTATGGACTTGTTCTATAGATGCTCTCTGTCATTTGCAGTCGTAGAATTCTCCTTTGCCAGAGCTTTGTACTACAGATTGTTCAGAACTCTACAGTTCATGGATTGTCTAAATATGAACATATTACTCTTTTTTTCAAGAAATTGCATTGGCTTCCTTTGCCAGAATGGATTAAGTTTATTTATTTTATGTATTTGTTACATTTATATCCCACATTTTCCCACCTATTTGTAGGCTCAATGTGGCTTACATAGTACCGGAGAGGCATTACAGACTCCGGTGTTGTGGTAAGATAAAGTTCATGTGGCACAGCCACACTAGGGAATCGTATAACAGAAGAGTTGTGTTATGTCCATTACGTTCTTTAGTTTTGTTGTGTTGCAGAGATCAGGCATTTATGTTGGATTGGTAGGGTATGCCTTTATAAACAGGTTAGTTTTTAGTGTTTTCTGGAAGTTTAGATGGTTGTTCGTAGTTTTCAAGGCTTTTGGTAATGCGTTCCACAGTTGTGTGCTTATGTAGGAAAAACTGGATGCGTAAGTTGATTTGTATTTGAGTCCTTTGCAGCTTGGGTAGTGCAGATTTAGGTACGTTCATGTTGATTCAGATGTGTTTCTAGTTGGTAGGTCGATTAAGTCTGTCATGTATCCCGGAGCTTCACCATAGATAATTTTATGAACCAGAGTGCAGATTTTGAAAGCAATGCGTTCTTTGATTGGGAGCCAGTGTAGTTTTTTGCGAAGGGGTTTTGTACTTTCAAATCGCGTTTTTCCGAAGATAAACCTAGCTGCCATGTTTTGAGCAGTCTGAAGTTTCTTTAAGGTTTGTTCTTTGCATCCCGCATAAATTCCATTGCAGTAGTCTACTTGGCTTTACCATTGATTGTATCAGGGTGCGAAATGTTCACCTCGGGAAGAATTATTTCACGCGTTTGAGTTTCCACATTGAGTGGAACATTTTCTTTGTTGTGGATGTCACTTGGCTCTCTAGTGTTAAGTATAAATTGTTGGTGTTAGTTCACCAGAATGTTTATCAAGAATTGTCTTAATATTTGAAATAATGTTTTCATTGGTATAGACTGAATCAGTCACTCTGTTCTGAGGACTCCTGTATGTTGGAGGTGCCTGATTTTCATCTCTCATGGCCTGAGTGTACGAGGAGGTATTACTCTATTATCGGATCTATAGTTAAAGAACAAAATAGAGGATGGATGGAGCCTAACCACAAGTCAGGATGGTGTAAACTGGCCTAATTTATTATCCAAACATGAATCCAAATACAGTCTTCTAAGAGAAATATCCAATATCAGTGAACAAAAACAATGGTATACAGATGGTAATTCAAGATGAAGAAAAACCCAACACTGCAGTGTTTCTGCAAAACACTGCCTTCATCAGGGGTCCCAAACTGAAGTACTCTTAAAACATGTACTTAACCACACATCACTGCAGGTATATCACTGAGAAGCAAAAACTAGCGAAACACTGACAGTGGTGGAGAATAAAAAATGTAGTCTTGCCCTTTTGCGTGTTGAAGACTCCATGGATCAGTTAACCCTAGCAGGAAAATCTCTGAGTGAATGGTATGGTGGATTAGTGGACTGCCTGTCTAAAAATGTATCCAAAATATAATTATAATTATAATTAGAGTTATGTAATTGCTAACATGTCTGCACTTGCATAGTGAGGGCCCCTTTTAATAAGCTGCATAAGCACCTATGCGCGCCAAATTGGGGTTACTGCCCAGTTACCATGTGGCTCTTGTGGTAATTTCAATTTTGGCATGCATCCGCTACGCGTTTCTAAAAAATATATTTTATTATCTGGCATGCATAGTGGACGTGCGCCAAGTGGCATCTGACACACGTAGGTCATTACCACCCAAATTATTTACCACTAGATTTATGGCTGGCGGTAAGGTATGAGACCGAAAATGGATGCATGTCCATTTTGATTTTGCCGAATGTCCATTTTCGGGAGAAAAAAAAGAGGCCTTTTTTATAAGTGTGTTGAAAAATGATTCTGCGCACGCCCAAAACCCTTGCCTACACTACTGCAAGCCATTTTTCAGTGCATTTTTGTAAAGGATCCCTAAGTGCATATATGTTAACTAGATATAAAATCATGCCCTCAGTGGCGTTCCTAGGGGGGCTGACACCCGGGGCGGATCGCCGATGCGCCCCGCCCCCCCGGGTGCAGCGCCTTCCCGGTGCAGCGTGACCCCCCCGGAAAAAGGACACCCCCCACCCCGGCGAAAGAACCCCCCCCGGGTGCACGCCGCTGGGGGGTGCCGCGCGCCGGTCAGCTTAGTTCGTTTTCATGCTCCCACCGCCCCGGAACAGGTTACTTCCTGTTCTGGGGCAGAGGGAGCATGGAAACGAACGAAGCTGACTGGCGCATGGCACCCCCCCAGCGGCATGCACCTGGGGCGGACCGCCCCCACCGCCCCCCCTTGGTATGCCACTGCATGCCCTTAAACTTAACATCAAGTTTAGTCCATGTTCCCTCTTGCCAAAAGCTTGATCTATTACTTCCACATTTAACAATTTACAAATAAAATTAGCAATTCTATTCCACTTACCAATTGCAAGGAAAAATGCTTCTGCTTCATACATTTTCTCGTCTTTCAATCAGAAATATCTCTGATGAGAGAGATGGGTCTCCTGAATAAAAACAAGGCTGGAGCCTAGTCTAGCTAAATCTATGTCTATTTTCTTTCCATTTATAGGGGCTGCTCAAGCCCTTGATATTTAAAGAAATTATTTTCATCCTGAGAGATCATTAATATTTTCATAAGCTCCAGCATATAACTTCTTGGCATATCACCAAACCAGGGATTCTCAACCCAGTTCTTAGGACACACCCAACTAATCAGGGTTTCAGGAAATCCACAATAAATATTCATGAGATAAATTTGCATGCACTACATCTATCATAAGTGATCAGCAAGAAAGTGGAATGTTCTAGACCAGTGGTCCTTAAGAATCACCTGGCCAGTGGGGTTTTCAGGATACCCACAATGAATATGCATGAGAGACATTTGCATGCAATGAAGTGCACGCTAATACATCTCACCATGAGAACTAGACGGAAAACCACTGTTCTAGAGTAATAAAATGCAGGGCAGGGTAGGGTATGATTATGTATGAAATTAGAGTGTGTAAATTAAAAGTCTGACCTTATGTGCAGGGTTGGTTTCACTCTTTGCCCTAGAGTGAAATGCCAGATGCCTGCTATTTTATCCAGTTATATTGGAGAATTTGCAGACCTCTTCAGGATATAAGCAATTTTTCGTAATGGCATGAATTTGTTTACTGTAGAAAAACAATATGACTCATTGTTTCACTGTATACTTCTGAGAGCATTTTCATTTTCCAGAACCATTCTGAGGCCATATGATCATCTGATTCCGGGATCAGATCACCCATTCTTCATGCTAAGCAGAACTGAGCATTCTGTAGAAACAGCATCCACAGCCTGGAGGAAGATGGTCGTCTCAGCTATGGCTCAATGGTGACACCTACTGGACATATTCAAGGCTTATGTGTATCAGGTTGCACTGCCAATGATTGAAAAACAAGCTCCTTGGTCTTGATTATAGCAAACCACCCCTCCCCCCATCTTCCAGGGCCCTTCTGTTTTTTTATTTTTACCCCACGCTTTCCCACTCATGGCAGGCTCATTGTGGCTTACATGGGGCAATGGAGGGTTAAGTGACTTGCCCAGAGTCACAAGGAGCTGCCTGTGCCTGAAGTGGGAATTGAGCTCAGTTCCTCAGTTCCCCAGGACCAAAGTCCACCACCCTAACCACTAGGCCACTCCTCCTGCACTTCCTATTCCAGTAGACAGGAGTGATTCCCAGTAGCTCCATCCACCAGTACTGTATGTTAAATGGTGCCTGATAATTTGAGTCTTAGAACCATTTTTCAGCAGTCTGTGCTGATATAAGGCAGTGATCTTTGGTTGGCTGGCATAATTTTGAACTGTAGCACCATTAGGGACAATAGGGGAGGAGGGAGAGTAGTGCAGAAGGACTTTTTTAAAAATATTGATAGCATGGCTTCAGGCACTGTGGTTGCTGCTGGCTGCAACTCCATTATGAAACGGAAATCTTTTCAACGTTTATTGTTTTGCTTTATGTTATTTTCTATCTAAATGACATAAAACTCAGCAAATGAAATTTGGCTTCTGTATTTTTCTTCTGGGGCAATGTCTCTAAATTGTCTATAAATCGTGCTCAAAATTCAGTGCCAAAAGTTTTGGTGCTAAGAGTGTTCTGTAAAGGGTGTGTGCCCTTTATAGAATCATACTTAACGCCAATTCCCACACCTGACTTTAGGTGCCAGCATTTACGCCTGATGAAACTTAGTGTAAATGCTGACACCTGTTAGGTGCGCTGCGGCCGTATTCTATAACTACACATGCAACTTTTCGGAAAGCCCCTGACAAGCCCATGGCTATGCCCCTTTTGAGTTATGCATTTGTAGAGTTGGACGTCATGCCTTGTAGAAAAGCATGCAGCCATAGGCGTATACAAATTTTAATGAGTGCCAATTAACTTCAATAATTGGTTGTTAGCACCCTATTATTGAAAATTAAGGGCTCATTAACAAATTTGCATGAATATTTTGAGTGCACAAATCTGGGCACCATATATAGAATCCAGGGGTTTGTTTATACCATGACATTAATGAATCTCACTCCTAAGCCAGGGTCTGTGGTATAGGATCTCATTTTCTCAAATCTTCTGCTAATGCTTGCAGTAGTACTTGCATTGGGCTATAGAGAACTTTCTTCTGGAGTTCATAAGTGGTAACACGTACAGGCAACCTACCAAAGTGTAGTTGAAAATTTCTTGTAATCAAGCCTGTGGCACTCAGAACAATGGGAAATATTCTGTATCTTTCTGCCACATTTTCTTGGTCTCCATCTGCATTCCTTGGTGCTTCATGATTTTTTTCTCGTCACACAATTCATGGAATAATCACTTAGCACTACAACCTCTATTATCAATGCAGTACTTGTGTGTTTCTTCTTATGTCTGCTTTTCTTGTATCCCAATTTTTATCAGATGGAATGGGAATATCCCAATTTTCTATAACCTCTTCATTCTCCATAATTCTTTTCAGGCCACACTTCCAGTGTTTTCCGGTACAGCAATGTTGTAATGTTTACAAAGTTTCTAAAAGATGAGACGCACCACCTTATTGTACCTTTCTGTATAGAAAATTTCTGCCATCAGAACTTCATGGGTAGGGGGGTGGGTGCTAAAAGCCCTCTTAAGGCTGTGCAGCTTCTAGAAGGCAATTGTCAAAGGCCTTTCTGTGGATAAAATAGCAGTTTATCTATGAACTTGGACTCTTTAATTATTGCTCACCTTGTATGCAGGTTATTCCACCAATGTGTGCTTTCATATACAATTATACATACAGTAGCTGTGCTCCTGAAGATGACAGGACAATGGAGAATTGAAGACTTGCATGCAGGACAGCAGGTACAAATTTCTGTGCATAGTTTTTCCTTAGGCACTAATCCCAGCCAAATGAATGATGCACTTTTCCTTTTATTAGTTTAATTTAGTTTATTGACAATTTACTAGACTGCTTTTGGTCACATTAGCTGGAAGGTGGTTTATAATCAAAATAAAAGGATAAAAGGAAATGTGGTATAAAGAAGATGGATTAACTTCAACAAAGGTGAAAGATAAAAAGTTTACATGCAGATAAAATAATCAGAAAAAAACAACCCCCCCTCCCCAAAAAAGGCAATATACAAACCTAAAGAGGAAGATAATTGTCAGCTTTATTGGGGTGTAAAACCTTTTTTTCAGTGATTGACCTATAGATGAATAGCATGTACGAGGATAATTTCAACAACCTTTTCTGGGTGTGACATAGTATTATGTGCACAAATGGCAATAATAAAATTGTATGGTATGATAACATGCTTTACTCTGACTAAGCAGACACAATCTTGGGGGTTGGGCTTTGGAGGGGTTTTAATTTTTGCAGATATATTATAAAACATGAGCACATATACCAAACTTAACCTGCAAAATGTATTTGTGGGGGAGAGCAGGTGTAAATTTCAGTTCATAAATTCCCTGCAGTAGCTGTCAAAGCAGAAGTAACATTTAGGGCCCCTTTTATCAAACAGTGGTAAAAGGGTCCCTGTGGTGGCATTAGTGCACAGGTTTGCTACACTACGAAACCCCCTTTTATTGCTGCCAGTAAAAGACTTTTTTTTTCTTTTAAGGAAGGAAATGGTCATGCAGTAAGTTACACACTTGCCTCATGGCCATTTCCTAGGGAAGCCTTTACCACCTCCTACTGTGTTTCCCTGAAAATAAGACACTGTCTTATATTCATTTTTGCCCCCCAAAATGCGCTAGGTCTTATTTTCAGGGGCTGTCTTATTTTTCGGGGAAACATCGGGGTTGGATCGGGGTTGGCCCGCTCGCCCTCCGTCGCTCCCTGAACTAACTTTAAATGCCTCCTTTCACCTTCACAGCAGCAGGGCAGGCCACTCCTTCCTTCAGTGTCCCGCCCTCGCCTGATGTAACGTCCGAGAGGGCGGGGCACGGAAGGAAGGAGAGGTCTGCCCTGCTGCTGCTTGCTGCGAAGGTGAAAGGAGGCGTTTAAGGTTAGTTCCGGGAGCGACGGAGGGTGGGTAGATGGGGGGCCCAGCGACCTCGGGTGGGGGGGGGGGTGGCCCGGGGGCGGCCTTGTCCGGCTCTCGGCGGCCCTGCTTTCAAACAAAAATTTGCTAGGTCTTACTTTCAGGGAAGGCCTTATATCTACCAATTCAGGAAAACCTCTACTAGGTCTTATTTTTGGGAGATGTCTTACTTTCGGGGAAACAGGGTATTTAGGAGGAGGTATGGGCTCTGGCAGTAACCAGGCATCACCGCTGGGCACTCCCTGGCGCTAGAAAATGTAAAAATATTTTCTAATGCCAGAATTGGCTCATGGCAGGAGTCAAAACTACCGCCAGGCTCCCCCGGGAGCCTTGCAGTAGGGCAGAATCGCCAGGCACTAAGCCAGGGCTACAACTTCTCTCTTTTTTTAAAAGAGCCCCTTAGGGAGGAAGTTATCAATTTGGGCTACCATTAAGAAGCGTTATTTTACCTCTAACTAATTCCTTTATAGGATACTAGTGTAATAGTACCAATACACTTGCACAATTTAGGTGCGCCTACTTACACCAATCATAGAACTGGTGTAAGTGTTTAAGCCTAGAGTGCTAAAAAAAATGCATGTAAATTATAGTATGCTATATTAGACTGAAACCTATGTTTTCATTGTATGATTTTCGATGTGTGGTTCAAAGTATGATTTTGGTGTGACTGAACTACTGCAATGCCTTGTATATTGGTATGTCATCTTCAAGTATCAGGGCATTGCAAGTGGTTCAGGACATGGCTGCTTGAATAATAGTAGGTGTGGCAAAGTTTTTCCATGTAACAACTGTACTCAAGCAATTGCATTGGCTTCCTGTTTTACAAAGAACACAATTTAAAGTGCTAACAATTTTATATCAGGTACTATTGTAATATATGGTAACATATATTAAATGGTTTTTCCTGGGGCTCGGGGGGGGGGGGGGCTGTGCCAGGGGTTTTGGTGAATGCTGCTGGCTGGAAAAGGTTTAAAGTTAATTTGGGAATTGTTAATAGAGTTAGGCGAAGAAAGTGTGAGATGTTTCTTGAATATGGTTTTATTTTACAAGGAATAAACCATGATTAAGTGGGGATTGTACTATAAAATGTTCCTTACTGTTTTGGGTACAGGTCAGGTTAAAATTGACTTTGAAATTCTCTGTGTAGGAAGTTTTGCAGTAACTTCTATGGGGGCTGGGACAGCCAAGATTCTAAACAGATCAGAGAGAAAAAAAAACTCAGTCTTTAGCTGACAAGCTGATTGGTTGAGGGACATCAGGTGTTCCTCTGGAGGGCAGTGTTGCCAGGTGGGCGGTTTTACCGCCCAATTGGGCGGTTTTCCGCGACCCGCCGCGGGAAATTTTTGCCCGCGGCAGGTCGCGGTTTTTTGGGCTTCTTTTTTTTTCTTTTCCGCAGGTTTTCGGGCGTTTTTTTCGGCCGCGGGGGCGGGGTTAGTGACGTTCTGGGCGGGGTTAGTGACGTTCTGGGCGGGGCCGATGACGGGGAAGGCGGAGCCGATGACGGCAGGGGCGTGGTTGATGACGACGGGGGCGGGGTGATGACGCAGGGGTGGGGGTGTCAGGGGCGGGGTTTGAGTTTGGGCGGGTTTTGGGCTATTTTTAGGCTGGATTGGGTGGGAAAAAAATTTTCCACCTGGCAACCTTGCTGGAGGGAGTAGTTGCCAGGGAGACTGGGTGAGCTGAAGACCAGGGCTGTGAGCATGGAGAGAAAGGCTGAGTGTGTGAAATGTAAGAAATACAAGTATATATTTTATGGGTTTAAAGTGGAATAAGTGATAGTAAGAGTAATTGGGAGACAGGCTTGTGTGTACCAGTTTGAAAGTGAGTACTTAAATGAACAAGACTGCCTTTTTCATGGCTGTGTTGCTGAGTTCATGTGGGGAGAACTGATGTGTTTTGGGTGAGAGAGAGCTGTACTACTGGAAAGCTGTGAGAAATTTTAAACCAAATTTAGTTTGGTTTGAAGTGAAACAGAGGTATGTCCCTGCATGCAGTGAATGGAATGGTTGAGTTCTAAGGGAATTTAAGGGAAGATTGAAGGGGAATCTGTGATTTGAAGAAAGTTGCTAGTAGGCAGTGTCTCTGTGGAAGGTGTGTTTTGTGCTCATGCAGATTAAGCACTGCTTTTGTATGAGTGTGCTGTATTTTTCAGATAGATCTGATAGCTATAAAGGGAAAAGTTATGTTTTTTTATGGGAAGTCTGTGAGATGGAATGTTGAATCACCATTTGAATATGGAATGGGTTACTGTGTGAGATCCCTGAATGCAGTTCAAAAGTTTTCTTCTGCAATAGTTTAGACTAGGGAAACAACAGTGAGAAATAGGTTTTGTAATGAGAAAACCTTTAACTTATTTTATTTCAATTAGAGAGTGTGGCCACAGTATTGAGAACTGATTAATTGTCACCAGAGTAGAGTCCGTTCCTGATCCAGCTCAGGCAGTTCTAAGGTTTTGCTTCCCGAATTATTTTCTTTATAAGTGAGGTTTAGGGAGAAGAGATCGATGAATTATCCCCTGAAGTGTTCCAGCTGAGCTCCATCGCAAGAAAAACCTTACCTAAATAAATTCAACCACAGCTAAGTGACATTTGCAAAGGGTGTTGAAGGACATATAAGTTTTTTAGGTTTACAACATTTCAAGGGACAACTAAAGAACAGAACCACATCAAATATAAAAAAAAATCCATGTTTTCCTGACCTGCTTAAGTGTTCTGGGTTCAAGTGGGATCCCTGCACAAACATCCAGAATACCTATAAAGACTCTAATTCTGACATCAATAGCAAGGAAAGAGTATTAAAACAAATATCTGATTTTGATAAAAAGACAATTTAAATATTTATCTGAAATGGTCCTTTTCTGCCTTTTTAGGTGATTTTGTTGAAAGAAACAGAAAAAGTTAAGGGTATACATGTAAAACTACATTTGAATGTTGAATATGTTATTGCAGTTCTATTAAGCCACACACTAATTGTGAATTAGAGTTTATTTGAATGAAAATTTGCTTGCATTTGTATTCAATAAAGAAAAAGATCATTTGCAAATCTGAAGGTGCGGCTCTTCCATTTCAGGAACAAATCCTAAACTTAGATTCTTTTCCTCCTTTATTCTTTGAGAATAAAGGGCGAGGTTAGTTTATTTGTTCCACTCCCTCGGCTGTGAGTGTGTGTTCCCTGGATATTCGCCACGACTACAACCATCAGGTATCTGGGAGCACATCACTACAGTCCAGCCGAGAGGGGTGGTAACACTATGTGCTGCTGCTGCTCCATTTTATTTGAAACAAGCTTTGAACATTTAGCATGTGATTGGAATATTGACATGTATACACATATATACGAGTGCTCTGGCCATTTATGGACAACAAAACAGCAGATTGATGGTGCAAAGAAGGGTCCAAGTTTATTCACCAGGTAAAAACATAAATCATTTATTTATGTTTTTATGTGGTGAATAAACTTGGATCCTTCTTTTCATTATGAATCTGCTGTTTTGATGTCCATTTCAGATTTTGTATATCGCTTGCCCATCTATCTTCTGGGCAAAAGTTGAATGAAAAGTAATGCCTAATGTGTTGCACATGTTTGCATGTTCTTTGAAATCTTTTCATCTCAGTTGGTGAGAAGTGCCTGCATGAAAAGGCTGTTTTGCTATTGCTTGAGTAATGGAAATATGCAGTGAGAACTCAGTGTGATTTAAGCAATGTGCCATGATGCAATTTCTGACTATTGAAGGGGTCCCTCCAACTGAAATTCTCCCCCCATGCAGATTATTTATGATGATGGGTGTGTTGATGTGAGTGCTTTGAAAGAATGATTGAGAAGAGTTCAGAAACACAAGAAGGAATTTTTTTTGCAACATGACAAACACCACAGAGGAAATTGTGAAAATGGGTCTCACAGTCTTACAGACCACTCACAACAGGAGCAAGAAACATAAATATCAGAAGATCAAGAATAAAAATGTGTCTCATATTAGTATGTCAAACTTGCAAATAATTGCTTGGTTAAAATACCATACCACAAAATATTTATAGTGGAGAAAAATGACCTCAGACTGCTACTTAAAATTCCAAAACACCAGTCTATATATGTATAAGGCATATCATCATTTATCTAATACTGACATTTATTTGGAATTATTGAATGATTCATCGGAGGGGATCGCTTGTCAGATCAACTCTTTGACTAGGGATGTACAGCTATGGGATTTTTGACTGAAGAAGAATGTAAATTAAGAACATAACCATAGCCATACTAGAACAGACTGAAGGTCCATCAAGCCCAGTATAGTGTTTCCAACACTGTCCGATTCAGGTCACAAGTACCTGACAAGATCCTAAAATAGTAAAACAAATTTTATGTAGCTTATCCTAGATATAAGCAGTGGATTTTTCCCAAGTCCATCTTAAAAATGGCTTTTAGGAAATTATCCAAATCTTTTCCAGAATTTAATTACACATTGAGTGAAGAAATATTTTCTCCAATTTGTTTTAAATTTATTACTTAATAGCGTCATTGTGTGCGTCCTAGCCCTTCTATTTTTGGAAAGAGTAAACATGCAATTTACATCTACCTGTTCCACTCCACTCAGTATTTTATAGACTTCTATCATATCTCCCCTCAGCCATCTCTTCTCCAAGCTGAAGATCCGTAGTCTTTTTAGCCTTTCCTCATAGGAGTGTCATCCCATCCCGTTTATCATTTTTGTCACCTTTCTCTGTATCTTTTCTAATTCTGCTATATCTTTTTTGATATGCAGTGACCAGAATTACACACAATATTCAAGATGTGACCACACCATGGAGCAATAGCTAACACTAACATTTCTGCATCTGTCTGTTCAAACTGGCCAGGTGGATGGTACTACACTCCTATCACTATCCTTTTTATTTATTTATCACACTTGTATCCCACATTTTTCCACCTATTTGCAGGCTCAATGTGGCTTACAAAGACCTGTTATGGCAACGCCACTCCAGGGTGACAGATACAATTAATGTTACAAAAGATTAAGGATGACAAAGAAGAACCAAGCAAATAGTTATACAAAGAAGGCTTTCAGAGTAAGGTGTATTGTTGAAGTGTTATAATTAAGTTGGCTTTCACTCAAGGAACACATCGAATTCAAGATCTGCACGATCGTACATAAGATCATCAACGCAGATGCCCCACTGTACATGGCCAACCTTGTGGACCTACCACCCAGAAACGCCAAGAGATCAGCCCGCAAATTCCTCAACCTGAATTTCCCTAGTTGCAAAGGAATTAAATATAAGCAGGCATACGCCTCTACCTTCTCCTTAAGAAGTACACAGATATGGAACAGGTTACCCCCAGCGCTAAAAACCATAGACAACCCAAGTAACTTCCGCAGATCTCTGAAGACACATCTCTTCAATAGAACCTACAAAAAGAAACCTTAGACACAAATTCACCTCCCAATCTATCCTACCTAACACCACCCTCTCTAATTCCACTTCCTTTTTCTGCATACTTTCGATTGTATCCATTATTCTGTCATGGCTTTGTCATAACAACACTCTGTAAGCCACATTGAGCCTGCAAATAGGTGGGAAAATGTGGGGTACAAATGCCATAAATAAATAAATAAAGCTATGGATTCTCGTGGTAGGCTTTGCTGAAGAGATAGGTTTTCAGAGGTTTGTGAAAGTTAGTTATTTCGTTAATTATTTTCAATTTAGTTTGTAGTGCATTCCACAACTGTGTGCTCATGTATGAGAAGCTGGTCGCATGTGTTAGTCTGTATTTTAATCCTTTACAGCTGGGGAAGTGTAGATTAAGAAATGTGCGGGCAGATCTTTTAGCATTTTTGGGAGGCAGGTCCACGAGTTCTAGCATGTAGGCTGGGGCATCTCCGTAAATGTTTTTATGAACAATCGTGCAGATTTTGAATGCAATACGCTCTTTAAGTGGGAGCCAGTGTAATTTCTCTCTTAGGGGTTTTGCACTTTCATATTTTGTTTTTCCAAATATAAGTCTAGCTGCGGTATTCTGGGCTGTTTGAAGTTTCTTGACAGTCTGCTCTTTGTAGCCAGCGTAGAGAGCGTTGCAATAGACTGTCCAGCTTATAATCGAAAGAGAAAAATGCCTATATTTTGACCCAAATCGGGAGATGGGCATTTTTTTCGCAAAGGCGCCCAAATCGGTATAATCGAAAGCCGATTTTGGGCGTTTCCAACTGCACTCCGTCACGGAATAAAGTTGACGGGGGCGTGTCGGAGGCGTGGTGTAGGCGGGACTGGGGCCTGATTATCAGCCGAGGAGAGATGGGCGTCTTTAGCTGATAATCGAAAAAAAGGCGTTTTTACCGCTATTTTGGGTCACTTTTTTTGGACCCTTTTTTTCACGAACAAGTCCCAAAAAAGTGCCCCAACTGCCCAGATGACCACTGGAGGGAATCGAGGATGACCTCCCCGGACTTCCCCAGTGGTCACTAACCCCCTCCCACCAAAAAAAAACCCACTTTAAAAACTTTTTTTCCAGCCTCTATGTCAGCCTCAAATGACAGCAGAATATGTTCGATCCTGTCACAGCCTTTCCCTGGGTCAGATGTGGTTCTCGAGTGCACTACAGGGTCACATCAGCATTGCATTGTGGTGGGTGTAAGGTATTGGGCTCCGTGATTTCATTAGCTTCTGTTACAGTCTCATGATGCTTTTCCCCCTGCCTACTGGGTCACAATGTGCCCTGTTGTGTTTCCGGTAGTCCATGAGGTAGTGGCCATTTGTTGTAAGCCAGTTTTAGATCCCTTCCATGTGTTAGCCACGTTAGAGAACTTAGTTCTTACCTTGAATGTGGCTGAAAGAGGGCATTGTACAACATTCTGCCAGCTCTGACCTGCTAATCTCAGTACCAGGGAGACTCGTTGCCAGTGGTGGGGCACAACCTCTGATCTGCAGTTAACTGTAAGCGTGCTTATTCCAATAAAGGACGTTTTCGGAGAGATTAGTCTTCAGGTGTAAACTGGTGTGCCAATGTTATACAGCAGTAACAAGTCCTAGAGGCCTGCGTGTATGCAGGTCCCTGGAGCACTTTTAGTGGGTACCGCAGTGCACTTCAGCCAGGTGGACCCAGGCTCATCCCCCCCTACCTGTAACACTTGTGCTGGTAAATGGGAGGCCTCCAAAACCCACTGTACCCACATGTAGGTGCCCCCTTCACCCCTAAGAGCTATGGTAGTGTTGTACATTTGTGGGTAGTGGGTTTTGGGGGAGGGGGGTTGGGAGCTCAGCACCCGTGGTAAGGGAGTTATGCATTTGGGAGCTTTTTCTGAAGTCCACCGCACTGACCTAGGGTGCCCAGTTGGTGTCCTGGCATATCAGGGGGGTGAGTGTACTACGAATCGTGGCCCCTCCCACGACCAAATGGCTCGGATTAGGACGTTTTTGAGCTGGGCGTTTTTAGTTTCCATTATCGCTAAAAAAAACAAACGCCCAGCTCAAAAACGTCCATTTTTTCAAAAATACGGTTCGGCCCGCCCCTTCACGGACCTGTTCTCGGAGATAAACGCCCATGGAGATAGGCGTTTCAGTTCGATTATGCCCCTCTAGGTGACTTAGTACTATTGATTGTACCAGGTTGCGAAATATGGATCTTGGGAAGAAAGGTTTTACTCTTTTGAGTTTCCACATGGAGTGGAACATCTTCTTAGTTGCATTTTTCACGTGGTTTTCGAGTGTGAGATTTCGATCAATGGTAACTCCAAGAATTTTCAGAGTGTTTGAGACGGGAAGGAAAATGTTTGGTATGGTTATGGTACTGAACTTACTTGTATAAGGCATTGCGTTTTTTCTGCATTGAGTTTTAGCTGAAATGCATCCGCCCAGGAGTGCATGATTTGGAAGCTTTGGTTGATATCGTTGGTGATTTCCTTTAGTTCATGTTTGAACTGGATATAGATCGTGACATCATCTGCATATATGTATGGATTGAGGTTTTGATTGGCTAGTAGCTTGGCGAAGGGTATCATCATTAGGTTGAAGAGGGTTGGCGAGAGGGGGGATCCTTGGGGAACTCCACATTCAGGTGTCCATGGGGCTGATATGGCCGTGTTAACTGATACTTGGTATGATCTTGTGGTCAGGAATCCTTAAACCAGTTAAGAACGTTACCTCCAACTCCAAAGTACTCTAGGACATGTAGTAATATTCCATGGTTGACCATGTCGAAGGCACTGGACATGTCGAATTGTAAGAGAAGTATGTTGTTGCCAGTTGCAATTGTTTGTTTAAATTTATTCATTAAAGTCACTAGTAGTGTTTCAGTGCTGTGGTTCGATCGAAGTCCTGATTGAGACTCATGGAGAATTGAGTATTTATTTAGGCAGTTGGTGAGCTGTTTCGTCACTACGCCCTCCATAAGTTTAGTTATCAGTCGGATAGATGCTACTGGACGATAGTTGGTTAAGTCATTTGTATTTTTCTTTGTGCCTTTAGGTAAAGGAGTAAGTAGAATGTTCCCTTTATCTTTTGGGAAGATACCATTTTGTAGCATGTAGTTCAGGTGCCTCGTGAGGTCTGTTTTGAGTTATTGAGGGCCAGATCTAATAAGGTTGATAGGGCAGATGCCTAATTTGCATTGCAACTTGGCGTATCTTCCAAGTAATTGGGAGATGTTATCGATCGAGAGTATGTCAAAGTTGGTCCTTGATCGGTCTGCTGGATGTTCGCCAGGTATTGGATCTAAATACTCAAGGAGGTTTACATAATCAGTTGTGTTGATAGGTATCATAAGTCGTAGCTTTATAATCTTCTCATTGAAGTAGTTCGCAAGATTGTGTGCTGAAGGGGTGTCTATATTGCTAGAAGTAACTGGTGTGGTATTTAGTAGTTTGTTTATGAGTTGGAAGAGTTTATGTGTGTCCTTGTAATCTGGTCCAATTTTAGTTTTATAATATGATCTTTTAGTTTGCCTGATGGTGTATTTGTATTTTCTTTGTAGTTGTTTCCAGTCATTGAGTGCAGAGTCGTCTTTTTTCTTATTCCATGCTCATTCTAATCTTCTGACTTGTGTTTTTAATTCTTTCAATTCTTCATTAAGCCATGGGATTGTGTTTTTTCTGTGTGAGGTTCTGGTTTGAAGTGGTCCTATGTTATCTAATATGATTCTGCATCTGTTGTAAATCGAAAACATGTCCCATTCATGAAGAAATTGGGGTGAGTCTATTGGTGTTGTCCATTTGTTGTTACAGAATTGTTGCCAGAATATTAGCGGGTCGATTTTGCCTCTCGTGGTGTAGGTCAGCTGTTCTTGTTTATGTTGTGAATCTTTTGTTCGCCAGTGAAGGGAGAGGTTTGCTTTGAGTGATCGGACCATGGTATAGCTGTCCATTTTGTATCTGTTAGTGTGAGATTTATTTCTGGTGAGAATGTGTATGTAATGATGTCTAGTGTGTGTCTTTTAGTATGGGTGGGTTGTATATTTGGCCAGTGAAGCTCCCATAGTTGGAGAAAGTCCTTGCATTCATATACGTTTGTTAGGTTAGTATCCTCAAGGTGAAGGTTGATGTCTCCTGTTATAAGAAGGTTTTGGGTGGTAACACAGGTGTTCGATATGAAGTCCATAAAATGTGTTTGGCAGTCTTGCCAATTGCCTGGTGGCCTATAAAACAGGACAAGGTTTAGGTGGTCAAGTGGGGTTGGGTGGTTGATTCTAACTGAAACTATTTCAAGTTGGGGAAGTATGGATTCGGCTATTGTTCCCCTTTACACTTGGAATTTCTATTCATAAGGATTCCAATGTGCACTTTGCATCCTGCTGAATTTTAATCTATTCAATTCAAGGCCCTCTTTAATGTAGAACGTTAGCCCTCCACCAATTCGATCCTCCCTATCATTGCAATATAATTTATACCCTGGTATGACAGTTTACCATTGGTTATCTTCCTTCCACCAGGTTTCAGAGATGCCTATTATATCTACCTTTTCATTTAATGCAATATATTATAACTCTTCCATCTTATTTTTTAGGCTTCTGGCATTTGCATACAGACATTTTAAACAATGTTTGTTTTTTTAATTCCTATTTACAACTTGCTCAGCAGTTGACAGTGATAAATTCCAATCTTTAAATTTGCCTACTTTTTCATTTAAAGACACTTAGAAGGGCATTTTCGAACGGAGACAACCATCTCTAAGGGCACCCATCTCTGAGGACGTCCCTGCGAAGGGGCGGGGCATCCTGTATTATCGAAATAAGATGGGCGTCCGTCTTTCGTTTCAATAATACGGTTGAGGATGCCCAACCAGCTTATAATCGAAAGTGATCGCTGGCCATCTTCCGACACAAATCGGGAGATGCCCGGCGATTTTTTAAAAGCGGCGAAATTGGTATAATCGAAAGCGGCATTTTTGACTGCATCGCCACTTTCCCGTCGCTTCAGCGGCGAAAGTTCAAGGGGGCGTGTCGGTAGATTAGCGAAGGCGGGACATGGGCGGGCATGGGCGTGGCTACCAGATGGCCGGCTTTCGCCGATAATGGAAAAAAAAAGCGGCGTTAAGCAGTATTTCGCCGGCTTTACTTGGTCCTTTTATTTTCATGACCAAGCCTCAAAAAGGTGCCCCAACTGACCAGATGACCACTGAAGGGAATGGAGGATGACCTCCCCATACTCCCCCAGTGGTCACCAATCCCCTTCCAAACTAAAAAAATAAAACTAAAAACCTTTTTTGCCAGCCTGTATGCCAGCCTCAAATGCCGTACCCACCTCCATGACAGCAGAATGTGTTGTATCCTCCGACAGCCTTTCCCTGGTTGCGATGTGGCTCTCGGGTGAGTGTGACACCTTTTCTGTTAGGTGCCCTGCAGAGTCACATTAGCAATGCATTGTGGTGGGTGTAGGGTACTGGGCTCTACTCCCATGGTGCTTTCCCCCCCTGCTAACTGGGTCAGAGTGTGCCCTGTTTTGTTTCCTGTTGTAGTCCATGCGGTAGTGGCCATTTTTGTAAGCCACTTTTAGATCCCTTTCCTGTGTTACCCACGTTAGAGAACGTAGTTCTTACCTTGCATGGTGCTGAAAGAGGGCATTGTACACCATTGTGCCAGCTCTGACCTACTGCTAATCTTAGAACCAGGGGACTCTTTGCCAGTAGGGCACAACCTCTGATCTGCAGTTAACTGTGAGTAAATGTGCTTATTTCAAGAAAGGACTTGTTCAGAGACATTAGTCTTCAGGTGTGAACTGGTATGCCAAAGTTATACAGCAGCAATAAGTCCTAGAGGCTGTATGCAGGTCCCTGGAACAATTTTAGTGGGTGCAGTACATTTGTGGGTAGTGGGTTTGGGGGGGCTCAGCTCCCAAAGTAAGGGAGCTATGCACGTGGGAGCTTTTCTGAAGTCCAGCGCAGTGACCCCTAGGGTGGCTGGTTTGTGTCCTGGCATGTCAGGGGGGACAGTGCAGTAAAAATGCTGGGTCCTCCCACGGCCAAATGCCTTGAATTTGGCCGGGGTTTGAGATGACCGACATAACTTTCCATTATCGCTGAAAAACAAACCCGGCCATCTCAAACCCGGCGAACTCCACGGCATTTGGCCGGGCTAAACCGTATTATTGAAAAAAAGAGATGGCCGGCCATCTTTTTCGATAATATGGTTCCGACCAGCTGTAGCGCCGCCGCCAACATAGATCACGACAATCTATTTGGCCGGTGATGTTCGATTATGCCCATCCAAATCTCAACATTTAGGTCGACCTAAGAGATGGTCAACCTAAATGTTGAGATGGGGGACCTTAGATATGAGCGACCTCGGTTTTCGGCGATAATGGAAACCAAGGATGCCCATCTAAAAAATGACCAAATCCAAGGCATTTGGTCATGGGAGGAGTCAGCATTCGTAGTGTACTGGTCCCCTGACATGCCAGGACACCAACCGGGCACCCTAGGGGGCACAGCAGTGGACTTCACAAATTGCTCCCAGGTGCATAGCTCCCTTACCTTGGGTGCTGAGCCGCCCTCAAAACCCCCAAAACCCACTCCCCACAATTGCACACCATTACTATAGCCCTTAGGGATGAAGGGGAGCACCTACATGTGGGTACAGTGAATTTCAGGTGGGTTTTGGAGGGCTCACATTTACCACCACAAGTTTAACAGGTAGGGGGGGATGGGCCTGGGTCCGCCTGCCTGAAGTGCAGTGTACCCACTAAAAACTGCTCCAGGGACCTGCATACTGCTGTGATGGAGCTGGGTATGACATTTGAGGCTGGCATAGAGGCTGAAAACAAAATGTTTTTAAATTTATTTTTAGGGTGGGAGGGGGTTGGTGACCACTGGGGGAGTAAGAGGAGGTCATCCCCGATTCCCTCCGGTGGTCATCTGGTCAGTTCGGGCACCTTTTCGAGACTTGGTCCTGAAAAAAAAGGGACCAAGTAAAGTCGGCCAAATGCTCGTTAGGGATGCCCTTCTTTTTTCCATTATTGGCCGAGGACGCACAGCTGTTAAGCACGCTCCGTCCCGCCTTCAGTATACTGCCGACATGCGCCCGGGAACTTTGGTCGTCCCCGCGACGGAAAGCAGTTGAGGATGCCCAAAATCGGCTTTCGATTATGCCGATTTGGGCGACCCTGAGAGAAGGACGCCCATCTCCCGATTTGTGTCGGAAGATGGGTGCCCTTCTCTTTCGAAAATGCCCCTGTTAGTCTACTTTGGTCTTTATTGCACTCTCACTACTGGGATGCCCTATCCTCTATATTTTGGTGATATTCTTTAAAGATATCTTGTTCCAAATCATATGCTTTTGAACGAACTGTCAGCCTTCCTCCAGTTTCTAGTTTAAAAGCTGCTCTATCTCCTTTTAAATGTTAATGCCAGCAGCCTAGTTCCACCCTGGTTAAGGTAGAGCCCATCTTTTTGAGATAGACTCCCCCTTCCTCAGAATGTTGTCCAGTTCCTGACAAATCTAAAACCTTCCTCCCTGCACCATAGTCTCATCCATGCTTTGAGACTCTGGAGCTCTGCCTGTCTCTTGGATCCTGAATCCATTTATTGAAACTCTGAAGCTTTGCCTGTCTCGTGGAACGGAGAGCACGTCTGAAAATACTAATCTGGAGGTTCTGGATTTCAGCTTTCTACCTAAGACCCTAAATTTAGCTTCCAGAATTTTCCTCTTACATTTTCCTGTCATTGTTACTCACATGTACCAAGACAGCAGGCCCCACCCCAACACTGTGTAAAATCTTATTTAAGTGATGCGTGAGGTTTACCACCACCATACCAGGCAGGCAAGTGACTAAGTGATCCTCATATCCACCAGCCAACCAGCTATCTGCATGCCTAAAACTGCTGTCCTAACCCTTCCCTCCTAGGCAGAAGCCTCTGGAGACACATCCTCTGTATGAGAGAATATTGCATCTCCTGGAGGGCAGATACTGATTACAAGATCAATTCCTGCCTTTCTACTGCAATGCTCTCTCTTCAGGTGATGAGGCGGCACAGATATTGTCAAACTGGAGGTGGAACTTCTCTACTTTGTCTCTTTAGGCAACCTGTATATACCGCTCTGTCTGCCTCAACTCCTCCAAGTCTGCTACTCTAGCCTCAAGGGATCAAACCCGTTCCATAAGTGCTAGGAGCTCTTTGCACTGACTGCACACATATGACCTCTCACCAACTAGGAAATAATCAAACATGTGCAAAAGATGCCTCTTGCTGCTGGACTGCTGCCTGAATTTTAGTTTTTGATGATTTCTTGCTAATGGAGTAGGAGTATGTAAACTAAAGTCCCCTAACATTGCTAGTTATATGCTAGGTTATCTAGTGTAATACCCCATGGAATGAGTATTACTAGATTGATAGATTTTTCCAGAGCCTTGGGGGGGGGGGGGGGGGAGGGAGGTCCCTGCTAGAGGGCTGGAGTGATAGAATGTCCCTGGGTGGGAAGAGGCTCAGCCCATGGGGAGTAGTTTTGAAACAGAATGCAGGAGAAAAGAGTTGCACTTGTAGTGAAAGACAAGAGGGGAGGAGTGACAAAAGGGATAAAGGTTGGAGTTAAGCCAAAGAGAGAGGGGTCTTTGGATGTCTGATAGACCTCTTCCAAGAGACCAGGAGGAGGAAAAGGGGAATCCTGAGTGAGGAGTGTGATCTTTGGCTGTAAAGGAGGGTTGTGGCTTCTGAAATTGGCAACCGGGATACTCTTTTTACCAAGCTGCAGTAAAAGGGGCCTACATGTTTCTGATGAGCACTGAGAATCCCTTTTACCGTAATGGGTAAAAGGCTCTTTTTCTTTTTTTTTTGTAAGAAATGGCTGTGCAGCAAGTGAACTACTTGCTGGAAGGCCATTTTGGGGGAGAGCACTTATCGCCACCCATTGAGATGGCAGTAAGGGCTCCCACATTAACCCGGCGGGGTGCCAGGATGTGCGTGGCACTGCCCGATTACCGCTATAAATATAAATGGTGCCATTTATCATGTGTCATTAACAAAAATAAGCACATGAACCCTTACCACCACCTATTTTGTAAGTTCACGCACTAATCCTGCACTAATCAGTTAGTGTGCGGTAATGTAGCTCTGCTGATTAACACAGACACACCCCTCAGTGAAAAAATAAATTTCATTTTTTTTAGCATGCTAGTAGTGCATGAACATTTCAAAAGTACCGCGGGATGCCTCAGCACAACCGCTCGGTATGCCATTTTAAGCTGCAGTAAGCACGAGTTGGTGCTTACTGCAGCCTGGTAAAAGGGTCCTTCAATTAGTGTTTTAACTTTGGCAGCTGAAACCAGACAAACTTTATTTCAAGAAACCCAAGGTTTTCAGCACTATAGATGCTTTTGTAATATTTTGCAAAAGAGCAGAGCACACCGCTGAGTGTTACTGACTTAATGATATACTGACCCAGGCAGGCTGCACATAATTTTCAACACAATGTGTACATCAATTATGAATGTTGAAATTTCAATGCTTCAGTGATTTATCTGTGTTATGACTTTGTGCACAGTGTACAAGCTGGCCCAGGGCAGGGACAAATTTCAAACAAACTTGTCAGATCTAACAGACATTCTGCAATATGTATGATGCAGTTAATTAATAGTTATAAAAATTCATATTTAATGGAACTGCTGGCATTTATTATTAAGGGAATCAGTATGTGTATTTTACAAATCTAAAATCCAGGTAGGCAAGAATTAGGTTAGTTGGCATGCCCAGTGGTGATTTTCTGCCATGTCAAGCCAAGGGGCCAACCTGGAAGCTTTTTAACCTAACAGATTATAAGTATATATGCTTTGCACGTTCCCCTACCTCACAATCTGGAACCCTTTAAAATCACCCCTGGGTATTGCTATATTATCTGAAAGGTCTGAGACAGGAATTTGACAGATATATTACATTTTTGATCTCATTATTAAAGAGTGGAATATGCAGGCACATCTACAAGACCTATTGTTTTAGAAAGCAAAGTCATGCACCTCTGTACAAAGTATTTTGAAGCTAATGGCTACCATTTGAAGCCATTAGAATACAGAGGACAGAAGATTAAATTAGCAAATAGATATATCCTTCTGGCACCCATGGAAGAGCCAACTCATGCCACAATGCCAGTAAATGATACATTGTACTGAAAACCCACTCGGAGGTGATAGCAAGCCTCACAAATACACCAACCCCCTAATTCTATAAAAGTCATCAAAAATTGGACTCACACATTTGGGTGGGCACCCAATTTATGCATGCAATTTAATTCAATTAGTCAATTAGTGCTTTTTAACAAGCAATTATTGGTGCTAATTGAAATCAATTAACAGATACATGCATAACTTTTACACGTATCCCAGGAAAGGGTGCATGGAAATGGGAGGATCATTTGCGTTTCGTGGCAGAGCATGGGCGTGGATTCCAGTTATGCATACAATTGTAGACTAACCTGCTTATAATCGAACGAGAAAAACGCCCAAGTTCCGACCTAAATCGGGAGATGGACGTTTATCTCTCAAAAACGAACAACGCGGTATAATCGAAAGCTGAACTTGGACGTTTTCAACTGCACTCCATCGCGGAAGCGTACAAAGTTGACGGGGGCGTGTTGGAGGCATGGTGAAGGCGGGACTGGGGCATGGTTATCACCCAGAGATGGGTATGCGTTTGTATGCGTTTGTAGCTAGAATTTAGGGCACTTTTCCTGGACCCTGTTTTTTTCACGAATAAAGCCCCAAAAAGTGCCCTAAATGACCAGATTACCACCAGAGGGAATCGGGGATGACCTCCCCTGACTCCCCCAGTGGTCACTAACCCCTTCCCACCACAAAAAATGATGTTTCACAACTTTTTATTTTCACCCTCAAATGTCATACCCACCTCCCTGGCAGCAGTATGCAGGTCCCTGGAGCAGTTGTTAGGGGGTGCAGTGGACTTCAGGCAGGTGGACCCAGGCTCATCCCCCCACCTGTTACAATTGTGCTGCTTAATGCTTAGTCGTCCAACCTCCCCAAACCCACTGTACCCATATGTAGGTGCCCCCCTTCACCCCTTAGGGCTATAGTAATGGTGTAGCCTTGTGGGCAGTGGGTTTTGAGGGGGATTTGGGGGGCTCAACACACAAGGGAAGGGTGCTATGCACCTGGGAGCTCTTTTACTTTTTTGTTTTGTTTTTGTAAAAGTGCCCCCTAGGGTGCCCGGTTGGTGTCCTGGCATGTGAGGGGGACCAGTGCACTATGAATCCTGGCCCCTCCCACGAACAAATGCCTTGGATTTATTCGTTTTTGAGCTGGGCGCTTTCATTTTCCATTATCGCTGAAAAACAAAAACGCCCAGCTCACAAATTGTCGAATAAAACATGGACGTCTATTTTTTTCGAAAATACAGTTCGGTCCGCCCCTTCACGGACCCGTTCTCGGAGATAAACGCCCATGGAGATAGACGTTTTCGTTTGATTATGCCCCTCCACGGGGGTTCCGCATGTAAAATTAGGCAGGGCATTTGCATCGTGTTTTCATTGATAAAAATGGACATGCCTAAATTTATACACAATCCCTGAGTTTAAGCGCTATTCTATAAACCACGCCTAATTATAGAATAGTGCTTAAGCATTTTCTTCCGTGCTGAATTTTTAGGCATGATTTGTAGAATTCAACCCTCATGAGTGAACAAATAGTCCTCGTATTATTTTATGAAGTAAGTGCTGCAAGTTATTATTGGACTAACTCCATACATTTCTGACGAGTTTTCCAGATCTCTGCATCCTTTATCACTGCTCTGATGAAGAGATCATAATTTTAGAAAGTAGTCAGAGATGTGGGGCTTCTTTTATCAAGCCACACTAGTGGCTTCTGGTGCAGTAATGCAGACAAAGCCCCGTTCACTTTGAATTGGCTCTGTCAGCAGTGCCGCGCAGGAACCACTAGCGCGTCTTAATAAAAAAGGTCCTTAAAATTTTTGCAGGCTTACTTTCGAAAGAGAAGGACGCCATCTTTTGACACAAATTGCAAGATGTCCGTCCTTCTCACAGAGTGGCCCAAATCGGCATAAACGAAAGCCAATTTTGGGTGTCCTCAACTGCTTTCCATCGCGGGGATGACCAAAGTTCACTGGGGTTTGTCGGAGGCATAGTGAAGGTGGGACTGGGGCGTACCTAACACATGGGTATCCTCGACCGATAATGGAAAAAAGAAGAGCATCCCTGACGAACACTAGGACGATTTTACCTGGTCATTTTTTTCTTACGACCAAGCCACAAAAATGTGCCCTAAATGACCAGATGACCACTGGAGGGAATTGGGGATGACCTCCCCTTACTCCCCCAGTGGTCACTAACCCCCTCCCACCCTCAAAAAATAATGTTTAAAATATTTTTTGCAGCCTCTATGCCAGCCTCAAATATCATACCCAGCTCCATGACAGCAGTATGCAGGTCCCTGGAGCAGTTTTAGTGGGCGCACATGAGAGCAATTTCTGAAGTCCACTGCAGTGCCCCCTAGGGTGCCCGGTTGGTGTCTTAGCATGTCAGGGGGACCAGTGTACTACGAATGCTGGCTCCTCCCATGACCAAATGGCTTGGATTTGGTTGTTTCTGAGATGAGTGTCCTCGGTTTCCATTATCGCCGAAAATCGGGGACGACCATCTCTAAGGTCGACCTAAATGTCGTGATTTGGGCATCCCTGACCGTATTATCGAAACAAAAGATGGACGCCTATCTTGTTTCGATAATACGGGTTTCCCTGCCCCTTCACCAGGACGTCCTACGAGGACGTCCTCAGGAAAACGTGGGCACCCCTTTCGATTACAACACATTTCTTGATGCTTACTTCTTTGTATTAAGTGGACTAACACCGCAATCACAATTCTTTTCCTACTTTTAAAATCATCTGAAAACATTTTTAAAAGATAGCGATAATATGTCTAAACGCAATACTTCTTATACTGAGCTATGAAAAAGCATCAACATTGTCAGAGTATATAGAATAATCCAGTAATAAACTTATGACCTTCTTAGCCATATTGTTACTGGGAATGAGCAGGGAATGGGGTGAGGGAGTTCATAATTTGAAGCAGATCCATCTTGCATTTGACAAGATACAATTGTCCTATTGTTGGTTATGGTTGCACATGCCCAGTAATAGCTAAAGTTTTTTTTGAATAATGTCAAGACCTTTCTAAATGTCAAGGCAGCATGGCCCCGAGCACTATTGTCTGGGAGCTTTTAGAAGCACATGGGATTTCAAATTTAAAGACAGCTTGCCTGCTGCATTGGGATGACCTGAACTTTTCTAGATGAGCGAGTGGAGAAGGCACTGTATTCTCAGCAGAGAGATCTGTGGCCATCTGTATATCTCTGATGACTACTGAACCCAACCAGAAGTTATGGGAATGCTGCATTTAATAGGACTTGAGGCTCTCTTCAGAAAATGAGACTTCAATTACTGAGTCTTTTATCTGTAATACAATAAATTGAAAAGTTGGCAGTTGGCATTCATGCTGGATCATCAGCTGTCTCTATAAATAATAGCACAGTTCATGTTCTCAACAGTAATAAACACCACAGTTTCTACCACATGAACAGGAAATAATAAACAATGAGAAACAGAATTGTTATTCCACAGATTGCTATGAGGAAGAAACACCAATATTCACACTCCCCACTTTTAATTATGCTTCTGGGGAGATAAACATGTGTGTCTTTTATCTAACAGCCTCATGCTCATAGAACTTATTAGTGAATAGTTTACTATCATGAAACAAATGGCCTTCTGGAAACATGAAAAAAAATATTTTCAACTATCAAGGGATGGAGGGAAAGCGGCAGAAAGGGAAGGGCAGCTAATTAAAGGACAGTCAGAAGTGTCATGAATTTCAAGGACATAGAAGAGACTGGGATGACTGCAAATCAGTGGAAACAGAGCTTTTTATTATTAGTCTGTTTTATAACCACAGAGACTCTGTTTTCTCTCACTCAAATTGGAAATAATATATATGAAGACAAGGCTTCTGTATCACGGGCAAGGGGGAGGGGAAGAGGTGAGTCATTCAATTTTTAATTAAAATGAAAAAGTCCCCAAGTTTTTGTTTTTACTTTTCAGCAGCTCCCATTCTGCTAGAATTCAAATAAGCATCAACAAAATGAGGGCACCCACAATTCCCAGTTCAAGTAAAAGAGTCAAAACCAAGGAAAAACACTAATACACATTTGATAAATTTGAGCTATGAAGTATGAGCAATACAAGTATTCTACTTTTATATGATAATGACTGTAATCCCCCCCCCCCCCCCCCACACACACACATACACACAGACACACATACTGTATTGATACTAGCCGATGTTTCAGCATTGCCTATGACAGATGGAAAGGCACACGTATCTTACTATTGCTGATCAGGTCATTACAAGGTAAAATGGTGGGAATGGAATCCATTTTGTTATTATATTGGTAAAGCATTTCTTAAAATCAGTTTCATTGGAAGTAAAAATGTGTGTTTTTAATGGCTGTTCATTATAATATGGGATGGGTATGAGAGGAATATTTATTTTATTTTTTGTTACATTTGTACCCTGCGCTTTCCCACTCATGGCAGGCTCAATGCAGCTTACATGGGGCAATGGAGGGTTAAGTGACTTGCCCAGAGTCACAAGGAGCTGCCTGTGCCTGAAGTGGGAATCAAACTCAGTTCTTCAGGACCAAAGTCCACCACCCTAACCACTAGGCCACTCCTTGAGTTATCTGCAGCAGGGCCCATAGGAATAAAATAGGTCCTGCTGCAGATAACTCGAGCTAACCTTTAGTAAAAGACCCCCTTAGTGACTTCCCTACTTGTATTCATGTTTGATGCAAACATAAAACTAATCAAACATTGACAGGCACTGGGATTAACAATGAGACCTATGGACATCACAAATATGAGCAAGCCTCTGATACCCAGTAGTTCAGTTTTACTAGATTTGTGTTACTATGCTCAACCCACAAAGAATTTACCATGATTTTTCATACCACTTTCCCTTATTTATTTCTGCAATAATTTAAATCAATCATTCTGACTGTTATTTGTACTTCTAAAATATTTAGAGGTGTAATATGGCTAGGCAGTGTCACTGAATACAGATACAAATTCTATATCACTTGCTTGCCCCTCACTATTGGAAATGTGATAGCAAAACAACACCCCCTCCGCGACCCCCCCACCCCACCCCACCCCACCCCACCCCACCCCTACACACACACACAATGGCAGGACTGTAAGTATAAAATCTGTTTTACTGTTTTGGGATCTTTCTGGTACTTTTGACCTGGATTGGCCATTGTTAGAAACAGGATACAGGGCTTGATGGACCTTTTAGTCTGTCCCAGTTATGTCAACTCATGTTTTTATCTCAGAGACCTGGTAGAAGGAGGACAATCAATGGAAAACTGTGCTACCAGGGTATAAATTATATCATAATGATAGGGTGAATCAAATTGGAGGGAAAGGGGTCGCACGGTATGTTCAAGAGGGAATTGAATATCAGAGATGGTTTTCAAAGATGACAATGCAGAAGAACTGAAAGAAACCTCAGTTTCAGCGTGCTTGTCTGACATTGCTGTCTGGATGTCTCAACGCCACCTCAAATTAAACATGACCAAAACCGAGCTTCTCATTTTTCCCCCCAAACCCACCTCCCCGCTCCCCCCGTTTTCTATTTCTGTTGATGGCTCTCTCATTCTCCCTGTCTCCTCAGCTTGAAACCTTGGGGTCATTTTTGACTCTTCTCTCTCGTTCTCTGCTCATATCCAGCAAATCGCCAAGACCTGTCATTTCTTTCTTTACAACATCCGTAAAATCCGCCCCTTTCTTTCTGAGCACTCTACCAAAACCCTTGTCCACACCCTTGTCACCTCTCATTTAGACTAATGCAATCTGCTTCTTGCTGGCCTCCCACATGGAGGGGCATAATCGAACAGAAACGCCTATCTCCATGGGCGTTTATCTCCGAGAACGGGTCCGTGAAGGGGCGGACCGAATCGTATTTTCGAAAAAACATGGACGTTTATCTTTTTTTGAGCTGGGCGTTTTTGTTTTTCAGCGATAATGGAAACCGAAAACGCCCAGCTCAAAAACGAATAACTCCAAGACATTTATTCGTGGGAGGGGCCAGGATTCGTACTGCACCGGTCCACCTCACATGCCAGGACACCAACCGGGCACCCTAGGGGGCACTTTTACAAAAAAAAAAAAAAAAGGTAAAACAGCTCCCAGGTGCATAGCACCCTTCCCTTGGGTGTTGAGCCCCCAAAATCCCCCTCAAAACCCACTGCCCACAAGGCTACACCATTACTATAGCCCTAAGGGGTGAAGGGGGGCACCTACACGTGGGTACAGTGGGTTTGGGGGGCGGTTTGGAGGGCTCACATTTACCAGCACAAGTGTAACAGGTGGGGGGGGGGGGGATGAGCCTGGGTCCACCTGCCTGAAGTCCACTGCTCCAGTGACCTGCATACTGCTGCCAGGGAGGTGGGTATGACATTTGAGGGTGAAAATAAAAAGTTGTGAAACGGCATATTTTGTGGTGGGAGGGGGTTCGTGACCACTGGGGGAGTCAGGGGAGGTCATCCCCGATTCCCTCCAGTGGTCATCTGGTCATTTAGGGCACTTTTTGGGGCCTTATTCGTGGAAAAACAGGGTCCAGGAAAAGTGCCCTAAATTCTCGCTAAAAACGCATATTTTTTTTCCATTATCGGCGAAAGGCGCCCATCTCTGATCGGCAGATAACCACGCCCCAGTTCCGCCTTCACCACGCCTTCAACGCGCCCCCATCAACGTCTGCATCCGCGACGGAGTGCAGTTGAAAACGTCCAAATTCGGCTTTTGATTATACCGCTTTATTCGTTTTTGGGAGATAAACGTCTATCTCCCGATTTGGGTCACAATATAGGCGTTTTTCTCTTTCGATTATAAGCAGGTTAGTCACCTCTCCCCTCTCCAATCGGTTCAAAACTCTGCTGCTCGTCTCGTCTTCCGCCAGGGTCGCTTTACTCATACTACCCCTCAAGTCGCTTCACTGGCTCCCTATCCGTTTTCGCATCCTGTTCAAGCTTCTTCTACTAACCTATAAATGTACTCACTCTGCTGCTCCCCAGTATCTCTCCACACTCGTCCTTCCCTACACCCCTTCCCGTGCACTCCGCTCCATGGATAAATCCTACTTATCTGTTCCCTTCTCCACTACTGCCAACTCTAGACTTCGTGCCTTCTGTCTCACTGCACCCTACGCTTGGAATAAACTTCCTGAGCCCCTATGTCTTGCTCCACCCTTGGCCACCTTTAAATCTAGACTGAAAGCCCACCTCTTTAACATTGCTTTTGACTCGTAGCCACTTGTAACCACTTGCCTCCACCTACCCTCCTCTCCTCCTTCCTGTACACATTAATTAAATTTGATTTGCTTACTTTATTTCTTGTCTATTAGATTGTAAGCTCTTCGAGCAGGGACTGTCTTTCTTCTATGTTTGTGCAGCGCTGTGTACGCCTTGTAGCGCTATAGAAATGCTAAATAGTATTAGTAGTAGTTAAACTGGAAGATATACTAAGCCAAGTTGATAAATTAAAGAGTAGTATATCTCTTGGACTGGATGGTATACACCCTAGGGTACTGAAACAACTGAAATATGAACTTGTTGGCCAATGTAACGCATATTTTTAAAAAGGCATCCAGAGGTGATCTGGGAAACTGCAGATCAGTAAGCCTGACATCAGTGCCAGGCAAAATAGTGAAAACTATAAAGAATAAAATCACTTAACACATAAATAAGCATAGTTTAATGGGGCAGGGTCAACATGGATTCAGCCAAGGGAAGTCTTCCCTCACCAATTTGCTTCATTTCTTTGAAAGCGTGAATAAACATGTGGATAAAGGTGAGCTAGTTGATGTAGTATATCTAAATTTTCAGAAAGTGTTTGAAAGTCTCTCAAGAGACTCCTGAGAAAATTAATACCCATGGGATAGGAGAAAATGTTCTGCTGTGGATTAGGAATTGGTTGATAAATAGAAAACACAGGGAAGGTTTAAATGGCCAATTCTCTTAGTGATGGAGGTTGAATAGTGGAGTGCTACAGGGATCTGTACAGGGACCAGTGCTATTTAACATATTTATTAATAATCTGGAAATGGGAATGATAAATGAGGTGAATAAATTTGTAGACAACACAAAACTACTCAAAGTTGTTAAAACGCATGTGGATTGTGATAAATTGCAGGAAGACCTTAGAAAGTTGGAAGACTGGGCATCCAAATGGCAAAAGTGATTTAATGTGGAGAAGTGCAAAGTTATGCACATTGGGAAGAGGAATCTAAATCATAGTTATTTGGTACTAGGTTCCATTCTAGGATTTAGCACCCAAGAAAAAGATCTAGGTGTCTTTGTGGACAACACACTGAAATTTTCTCCCAATCTGTGACAGTGGCCAAAAAGGCAAACAGAATGCTAGGAATTGCCAGGGAAGGGATAGAATATTAGACCAAGAATATTGTAATGCCTCTGTATCATTCCATGGTGTGACCACACCTTGAGTATTGCATTCAATTTTGGTTGCCGTATCTGAAGAAAGATATAGTACAATTAGAAAAGGCTCAAAGAAGGGCAACCAAAATAATTAAGGGGATAGAATGCCTCTCAAATGAGGAAACGCTTAAGAGGTTAGGACTCTTCAGCTTGGAAAAGAGATGGCTGAAGGGGGATATGATAGAGGTCTACAAAATACTGAGTGGTGTAGAACAGGGAATCGTAAATTGATTTTTTACTCTTTCAAAAAGTACAAATGGCATTACTTTTCAAATAAACAGGAGGAAATATTTTTTCACTTAATACATAGTTAAGCTTTGGTTATTGTATCTGGGGTTAAAAAAAAAAGGTTTGGACAAGCTTCTGGAGGAAAGGTCTATAATCTGCTATTGAGATAGACATGGGGAAAGCCACTGCTTGTCCCTGGGATCAGTAGCATGAATCTTGCTACTATTGGGGATTCTGTCATGCGCTTGTGACCTGAATTGTCTACTAAATGGACCACTGGTTTGAAACAATATTCCTATTCTTATGTTCTTATGTTAATGTAGGAACCTGTTACAGAATTAACCCCTATCTGTATAGTGCCAATGTGGTTACAGAGATTTTCACAGATAAGGAACTTATAAGTTTAGCAAAGGGTAATACTATAGTGAATCCTTGTTCAACATGGCTACTGGTGAAAGTAGTAAGTTTTTCCCTGAGGAATGCTGATTTTCCTGTCCCCCCCTAAAACAGGCTTTAGTTAAACCTCTGTTAAAAAAATAATAATTTAAGTGTGAAGAATCCAGTAACTTATCAACCAATTTTGATTTTACCTGAGGTGCCAAAAATGATAGAGCCATGTGTAACTGGCCAACTAAAAGGTTTTCTTAAAGAAATCCAATGTCTGGATCCTGCACAGCCATAATTTTGATCTAGTTTCAGTACAGAGACATTTTAGACTGCTCTGATGGATGAAATGAGAAGATGGATAGTTCAAGGGCATCAGGGGCCCAAATTATTCTTGATACATCTGTAGCCTTTGATACTATTAGAAGCCAGGGGATTTTATAGTCTAGATTAGATGCACTGGAGGTAAAATGAAAGGCTTTGGTTTGGTTTGAATCATTTTTGAGTAATGTGATGTTTAGGATGGCCATAGGAGTGAGCAGCTGGGGGTTCATACTTTATTGGGGGAAATCCCTTTATCTTCATTTCTTTTTCATTTGTATTTTAGTTGCATGGTGTGTTAAAGAGGGAATTAAGTCAAACAAATAAAAATTCTGCATTAAACAGACAGCAACATGGAATCCTTATGGATAGAAATTCTATTGCAAACTAAAGTGATATATTGAGCTTTAAATCTTACCTTTATGCTGATGCTGGTCAGTTGCCCTAAAGCCACTGTAACATGCTTGAAATATACTTCACCGAAAACAGTCCCCAACTGAGAGTCTGGAGGCTTGAGACTGTGAAATCCTAGGAAGAAGAAGCTCGAGACACTCCTTCATGCTCTTAATTCTGGGATAGTAGTGCATGTTTCAAAGCCAAGTCTTACAACAGCTTAAGAATGAATTCTCTAGGTGTGCGAATGGAAAAATCTTTCATTTTGTTTTCTAATTTCACGTCAGCTGTTTTAGCATGTGCTAGAAAGGACAGAAATAAAATATTTTGGGTTTTTTGTGTTCTTTCAGAAGCAAAATTGCATAAATCAAAACAACAAATGTAATTTTTATTTCCCTGTTGCCTTCCAAGAGCAGAACATTTCTAATCCTTTCTCGGCAGACTAGAAGGGACAATTTCATTTTTTCTGCCATCTTACATACCTTGATGTATGTCTTATATCTGTATTTCCTCAGAAACAAGTTTCAAGACTGCAGTCTACATGGTTTTATTTAATTTGGAAATGCATTGAATATTTGGGAACTTTGTCTTGGTCTTCGGGGAACTATATGGTGTGCCTTTTGTGTGTAATAATTATATGGCAGCATCCTGTTGAGAAGATGATAGAGGAAAGCAATTGCACTCTGAGGACGGAGACTTTATAGGGATTAAAATCAATCCTGGTACATGCCATACATTAGCCTCTGATTAATTTAGAAAGGGAAAGTGCTGTATTAACTCTCCAAAAAATACAATCCAAGGAAAACCAGCAAAGTGATTAGGTACAGATAATCTATTTAGACTAACAAATTTATTTATTTAAAACAACTTATACCCCGCTTAGCAATAAGCAGTTTACAATAAAACTACAACATATACATAATTTAATAAGACATACAAACACACAACATATCCCAAATAGCACACTACATATCAGAAATGCAAAAACGAGTACTCCTATTACACCACCACAACATGTACCTGGTCCCATCTGCTACTTCTTCACAAAATCATTCACTTTGTGCAGAAGGCCTGCAAAAATAAATTTGCCTTTATCATCTTCTTAATCTGCTGCAAAGTTGAACAATATCTAAGGTGCCCCAGAAGCATATTCCATAGCAATAGAGCAGCTTCAGAAAAGTACAGGTTGATGTACTCTGATTCTTTTCCCTGAGATGTTCAGTTGATGAATAGCATTAGGTGCTGGCATCACCAGGCATCTTTCACTTTTCAATCATATGTTGGGTAGAAGAACACACCCCTGTAACGCCTGACTCAGATATCGAGGAGCTACCTAATGTAGTGCTTGATAAATCAAAGTCAACACTTTATACTGAATATGATAATGCACTGACAGCCAATGAAGATTCTTCAACACTGGTGTCACATGTTCAAATTTTGAAGTCCCCACTATTAACCATGCAGCATCATTTTGAATGCTCTACAATGCTCTACACGGTACCTTAGGCAACCCCAGGTACAGGGCGCTGCAGTAATCCAATTTCAACAAAATCAGCACCTGCACAACTACCCAGAAATTGTAGGTACTCAACATCAGCTTCAGTTTTAACGCCATCCGTAAACTAAAAAATGCAGATCACACTGCCTGACTAATTTGCACCTTAAAAAACAAATTATGACCTAAAATCACCCCTAAAATCTTCATACATTTCCCAACCAGGGCACAGCTCTCATCTACCATACTGTTCTCAAAAGGCAACAACATCATTGGGCACTCAATCACTACCACTTCAGTCTTCGCTACATTTAACCCATTTTCCTGCATTCAACTACTAACTTTCATCTTTGCAGCCATCCCCTCCAATGAAACAATGGGGAAAAGAATTGAATATTATCTGCATGCATTCTGTAACTAATTCCCAATCTCATAAATATACTCCCAGTGATGACATACTTAACTGTAGGGTTTTCCAACTACAAAAGGTTTCCTCCTCATAATTTATATTTCATAGAATGTTATAATGCCTCTGTATTGCTCAATGGTGCAACCATACCTTGAGTATTGCATTCAATTCTGGACTCTGTATTTTAAAAAGGATACAACAGGATTAGAAAATATTCAAAGAAGGGCAACCAAAATGATTGGGAATGGACTTTTCAATAGTTACATGGTACTACTTTTAAAATGAACAGGAGGAAATATTTTTTTTTTCACTCAATGTATAGTTAAGCTAGAGGATGTGCCCAGGGGATGTCATATCATTGATTATTGTATCTGTGTTATACTACTTTGACTTTTCTATAATAGGTGGCTGTGGTGGTTAAGGCTGTGTTTTTAAAGCTGTGACTGGTATCTAGGCTCAAGAATTATCTTTCTGTTGAGAATTTCCATACCATGCTGCAGAGTTATGTGCTACTGCATTTTGATTACTGTAACACCTTTTTTGTGGTCTTCCATGTACAACTTTGCGTGCATTACAGGTTGTACAGAACTCTGCAGCCCAGTTGCTTGAATGTATTAGTAAGGTGGAACATATGTGGAGGGGAATAATCGAACGTCGCCGGCGAAATAGAGAGCTATTTTGGCGGCGGCGGCGCAACAGCTGGCCGGAACCGTATTATCAAAAAAGATGGCCAGCCATCTTTTTTCGATAATACGGTTTAGCCCGGCCAAATGCCAGAGTTCGCCGGGTTTGAGATGACCGGTTTTGTTTTTCAGCGATAATGGAAAAAATGCCAGCAATCTCAAACCCGGCGAAATCCAAGGCATTTGGTCGTGGGAAGAGCCCCCCCCAAAACCCACTCCCCACAACTCTACACCACTACCATAGTCCTTATGGGTGAAGGGGGCACCTACATGTGGGTACAGTGGGTTTTCGGGGGTTTGGAGGGCTCAACACTTACCACAAGTGTAACAGGTGGGGGGGGGGGGGGGGGTGGGCCTGGGTCTGCCTGCCTGAAGTGCACTGCACCCATTAAAAACTGCTCCAGGGACTTGCATACTGCTGTCAGGGAGCTGGGTATAACATTTGAGGCTGGCATAGAGGCTGGCAAAAAAGGTTTTTATTTTTATTTTTTTAGTGTGGGAGCGGGTTGGTGAGCACTGGGGGAGTATGGGGAGGTTATTCCTCATTTCCTTCAGTGGTCATCTGGTGAGTTGGGGCACCTTTTTGAGGCTTGGTCGTGAAAATAAAAGGACCAAGTAAACCCAGTGAAATACTGATTAACGCTGCTTTTTTTCCCATTATCCGCGAAAGTCGGCCATCTGGTAGCCATGCCCATGTCCGCCCATGTCCCGCCTTCGCTACGCCACCGACACGCCCCCTTTAACTTTTGCCGGCTTGGAGACGGGAAAGCGGCGATGCTGTCAAAAAAGAAGCTTTCGATTATACGGATTTCGCCGCTTTTAAGAGATCGCTGACCATCTCCCGATTTATGTCGAAAGATGGCCGGCGATCACTTTCAAAAATAAGCCTGTATATCTCAGTTGCAGGGTTTGCATTGGTTGCCCATTGTGTGGCACATTGAGTTTAAAATCCTCATGTTGCTTTTTAAGGCATTGCACGATGATGCTCCCTTTGCCTTAGCACAGAGTTTGCAGGCGTATTGTCCTGGGCATGCTTTGAGATCCCAGGGACAGGGTTTGTTGGTTGTTCCTTCATTTCAAGGTTTGACTTTCCTATTGATTGTTGGCATACTGTTAATGGTATTATTTTATTATATTGTTTTATCATCATGTAAACTGCTTTAGCTGTATATTGAGCTTAATAAACATAAATATAAACATCCAATATGGTAGCTGTGACCTTTCACAATAGTTTTGTGGTACTGCAAGGGGTCATAGTAGTGTATAAGACTATTGTTAAAGGTCATGACTGCTAGATTGGATGCAGCACAGGCAAGAGTGAATAGGCATCTCTTCTGCTCCAATGGAACCCCGCTATACCATCTGGAATTCAGGTAGGACTGGGGGAGGGGCTACAGGGAGAGGGGGATGCTATGAGACTGCAGGGGGGAGGGCTGCAGTGAAGGTGGGGGGTTGCCTGCTCATGGCAGGTGGAGGAGGATGGCCTTGGTAAGGGGGCTTTGAAAATTTTCTTTTCTGTCATCTTCAATTGTGACAAAATGAGGGGGGACCCCTAAATAAAACAAATATTCCCCTAAATGATATGAGAAATGACACAAAATTAAAATGTTCTGGCTACCCATCTCTAAATACTAGTGGAGCTGGAGACATCCCGACCTGGACCTCTCATTCCAATTTGCACATCCTTTCTAAATTGCTGCTCAAAGCAACATAATCTGCTGTATTAAACTTCAAAAATAACTTGTATGGTAAATAGAATGACCTGCCAATATTACTCACCAAGGGTCCTCTACAATCAACAAAAAAACATTCTTGTCTCACAATGCCTGAAACTTGCTAAACCTGCTAAATACCCCCAGATGGACTCTGGTTATAGAAAGTACTTGGTAGAGGTCTCGTCTTTGCTAAAAATGACTCTAGTTTGACTAAATTGCAATGCTCAATGAAATTCAAATTCCAAACTGCAGTTTGTGTTACCAAAACCTGAACCAATAAAGTTGCAATAGACAAAATATAGCAAGACAAGTTTTCCATATTTATTCCTTATTCATTACTGAAAGTGACTCAGTGTAATCTGAACAGGTTGAACTTCTCTAGTTGTATTTAAATTAATCTGAAATGCTGTTAGTTAACTTTTTATTTCATGACATTTATCAGTTCAGTGCTCTCAACTGATATTAAATTATAATGAAAAAAGAAAATTGAAACAGTAAGAAATCTTTGCAGAACTGATGTACTATTTTAACTAGATTTGGACGGTTTCACTGTGACATTCTTTATATTATTTTTTCAGCAAATTATTGCTGATAGATCTTGTTTTTGCCATCATAAGCAAAAGCAATCCAGAAGGTCAGCGATTTATCCCAGTTTTCAGGGTGAAAGGTCACATTTTTATTTTTCCACTCAGAAAATTATACAAGATAACTTTGGATGATGAAGAGACTAAGATGGCATCTAACTAGCTGTGATATTTACAAGATGGCAAAGAGGAAGGAGAAAGGTTGGGTGGTCCTTTTCAACTCCAGTGTAGAATTACCTTGGTCACCTGCTTGGGACCTGACAGATGCCTTTATCACACAGACATAGGGTCAGATACTCTCGCATGTCCTCGCAGGAGAAGAAAGTAGAATCAATTATAATAACAAAATGGATGTGGAATTACAAACGCAATCTAGCAAAAACAAACAGTAATCCACAAAAAGTGAAACTGTAATATAGCAACTTAAGAATAAAACATAAAGAAAACAGGGAAGGAAAAGCCTCAAAGTAGCTCGAAACAAAGTTTTACAGAGCTATATTAGTGAAAAAGACCATCGTCGGCAAAAACTTCCCTGAGAATAGAGTGACTTCAATCAAAATATAGACTATGCATAATGCCAGTTCTGAAAGAAAAATTACTTATCTCATGGCAAGAATGAAGCACCCACAGTGCATCTGCTGGAAGTTTCATGATGCGGAAATGCCCCCGGGTCTGTGCTATCCTCAATAGGACAAAAACGCTGAGCTGCAGTAGCCGTCCGATCAGCCTGGACTTTGACAATACTCTTTTGTTAAGCATTTTTGCCAAAACATTAGAGATTCACCTGACTCCTGAGGCAGTCCATTGTGCCAAAACACGGCCATGTCGGGTAGATTTTGGGTCATCTTTCAGCTGTATATAATAAAGACTTTTTGATATCCTCCTTGGATCAACCTCAACCTCACGGGTACGTGAGGTCTTCTATTCCTTTTTGCTTGTCTTGTGTATTATGATCAATATAAATTGTTGGTGATTCTGTCTACTGTAGTGATTTTTAAGATGTTGACACATTCTCTTATCTTTTCTGTTGCTGACTTGAAATTGTGGAATTTTCTTCCATTTATGGATAGGTCTGAGAAAAACTGTCATTTCGAAGGAAGTTGAAAATATATCCACTTGCATAATGATTTGATGCTAAGGGGCCCTTTTACCAAGCAGTGCTAAAAGGTGGCCCGCAGAATATAAATGTATTAAAATGAAATAAAAAAACAGGTTCCTCTGTGTGACAGTTCATAGCATTAGCACTGGGCACCCAGACTGCTGATTCTTTATGTTCTCTTTATCTCATATATTGGTCAAAATTAGCACAGACATTTCTGAAAGGAACCACATGCTGATGTTGAACCATCTTGAAATGACTTCCAAGAAACATAACACATGGACAGGTGCAACAAGACATGTCATGCATCTTTAACCTTGCAATGGTTTTGACTGGTAGCTTATGTCAAGCAGACATATTCATTTATTATGTACTATTGGTGAACATGAAAACATGGAAACGCATTCCTTGCTTGAAAGAGCCTGAGTCCACCTTTCCCTAAGGAACAAATAGCAATGATAGACCTTTCTAAATTCTGGCACCATTAATATTTGTATGTTTGGGGTGATGTATGTCAGCTCCCACAAAGTGTCCCATGAACACCAATCCACTAGGGGTATCAGGATACTCTAAGTGAATATACATGAGATAGTTTTGCATGAATAGATCTTCCATTGTATGCAAAGCTATTTCATGTATATTTATTAGGGATATTCTGAAAACCTGTACAGATTAGAGTCTATAGGATCTGGAGCTTGTTTATTCTTGTTAGAAGTATTTGCAGTTTTAGTCAGGTTTTGGCATATGAAGAAATAATCTTTGCTAAATATTGGTATCATCAGTGGTTTCCATAACCTGACAAGAGTTGTCAAAATGTTGATGAAATGAAGAGAACAAATGCCACCCACAGGGAAAAATCTGCTTCTGAAATTATTCAAGCCTATGAGACACCATATTTCAATCACCAGAAAAATACAAGCAAAAAGTCAGCAAGTTCATTAATTAACCCTTTATTTGATGCTATATCTTTCATCAAAGGAGTTGATTATCTTCAGCTAATGAACAGGGAAAGTCCATGGCAAAAAAAAAAACCCCAAACCAAAAACTATTGTTGAATATTTGGGAAGAAATCCAAAGCATACTTTTTCACATGTGTTTATGGAAGATATGCTTTTTGGACTTGATTTCTGTATTGTTTTTATATGTTTCAATAAACATCTTAATATTATTTCTTATGTTTTATTGTTATCTACTTTCACAGTATTTCTCAGAATATGGATCAGGAACAAAAATATAATCCAATTATCAGTGGATGGGGTTGCAAAAACATGATTGCTATCTCTCCCTCTGAGTCTCCACTGTTCCCTATGCCCAGTAGTGGCAGTCAGCATGGGGCCAGTGAGTCAGTGAACCCATGAAGAGTACTAGGGTCTGAGAATTCACACTAATTCCAAAAGCCCTGTGCTGACTACTTCTACTGTTGTCACCACTGCTGCTGAAGCCTTCATGCTTTGGATAAATAGGGGGGGGGGGAGGAAGTGAATGACAGAAGCACCAAGAACGACACATATATTCAAAAGCACTTATGCATTCAGGAGCAGGTGCTAAGTGCATAAATATGATTATGAAAAAATTGCCGACACATACTGGATAACTTTTGGCTGTGTAACTAGCTAAGTTATAGGGTTAAAGGGGGGGGGGGGGGGGGTAGGATTTGGGGCTGGCCAAGATTTAACACAAAATGATATGGAGTGTGGCAAAATTCAGCTGGTCTCCATTTGATTTGTGAATTCAAGTCTAAATACAAAAATCGGAGGAATAGCTTTACAAATATACTTTTTTTTTCCTTTTAAAGTTGTGCTGGCATGTTCAGCATTAAGGCTAGAATGGTATTATAGAGGTTACCTATGTGTGAAGGCCAAGCAGGTGCTTATTTCTAGCCCATTTTATAAAGTCACATGGAGGGGTATTTTCGATATGACATCTAAGCCCAAATTTGGACATTTGCTCAAAACATCCAAAATTCAAGTGGGGAATATAGCCATTTTCGAAACAGAAAAACGTCTATCTTTTTTTTCCAAAAACGGAACGTTTATATTTTTGGTCCATTACTAAAAATACAAATCAAAAACAGTCCAAGTGAAAGAGAAAATCAAGCCATTGTGATGTAGGTGGGACCAGCATTTCTAGTAGACTGGTCCCTCAGACATCCCAGGAGAGTGGTGGGGCAACCTAGGAGGCACTGTGGTAGGCTTCATAGAAATGCTCCCAGGTACACACCTCATTGTTGCTCCCTTATCGTGCCTGATGAGCTCTCCAAAACTCACCAAAAACCCACTTCCCCCAACTGTACACTATTACAATATCCCTTATGATATAGAGGCTGGTAAGTCATATTTTTATTCACATTTTGGGGGGTTGGGAGAGGGTCAGTGACCACTGGGGGAGTAAGGGGGATAATCCCTGATTCCCTCCAGTGGTTATCTGTTCATTTAGGGTGCTTTTATGTGCCTTATTTGTTCTAAAAATAGGTCTAGACCAAAACGTTGACGTTTCAGCCCTAGACGTTTTTGTTTTGTTCCATTATGGCTGTAAAACGTACAAGTGTTAGGAACACCCTAATCATGCCTCTGAAATGCCCCTGATTTGGACGAACTGCAGACAAATTGCATAGATAAACGTCTACAAAACAGGTTTTGAAAATACTGAGTTGGACACTTTTGTGTGAAAAATGTCCAAATGCTGCTTTATGCTACTTTTTAGACATTTTTCTCTTTCAAAAATGAGCCCCGTAGGCACTTATGGTGTCTTTATAAAATACTAGTAGTAAAGTATCAGAAATTGCAACTAAACTGAAGCCATAGATATTTATGTCTGCTGGTCAGCAGCCACAAATATTCAAATGAAAGTACATGCGTATATGCAATTTTATAAATAACATGCATAAATCGTGCTTCTACTCATGCTCTCCCAAACTCTGACCCTGAACATGCATACACATTGGTCAGGTAAAAATGCATGCCTTCTTGGCACCCTGCATACTTTCACTTGTATAATCCTGGGCCTTTGTGAGACTTGTGAACATATTTTCTCTGTTTAGGTCCCAGTACTCCGGAATGCATTAGCTTTAAATTTGCAATTAACTACCAACACAGCAGAATTTAGGAAAAGGCTTAAAACGTTTCTGTTTTCTCTTTCTTATTCTAGTCCTTAGGGCAGTGGTTTCCAAACCTGTACTGGGTGGACTCCAAGCCAGTCAGGTTTTTAGGATATCCACAATGAATATTCATGAGAGAGATTTGCATGTACTTCCTCTGCTGCATACAAATCTCTCTCATTAATATTCATTGTGGATATCCTGAAAATTTGACTGGCTGGGCAGTTATCCCAGGACAGGTTTGGGAACCACTGCCCTAAGGACTGAGTGAGGTATATATTTTATGTAATCAGGTAGATGATATACTGACACTCTAATAACATTGTATTGATTGCTTTGTTCATCCGGTTTGTGATACTGTACTTTTATTATGTATGTCTGGTTGTAACTTGCCGTGATTTTTGGATACTGTGGGCTATAAGTGTTAATAAACATTAAACATTTATAAAATTACCCCTAAATGTTACAAGTAAGTAAATGCAGCCTGTAATGGTCAGTGCTCTTTAAAAAACATTAAACATTTATAAAATTATCCCTAATGTTACAGACAAGTAAATGCAACCTGTGATGGTCAGTGTTCTTTAAATACTGACTACTGTGGGCAGAATTAGCCCTGGATATTTAATGTTGGGTCATGTCCAGACTCTGCTATTGATAATCCCAAAACTAATTCAGCCTATGTTAGTCACTAGCTCCTATGTAGGTCCTGGCCAATATTCAACTGTGACTCACTAAAAAGACACATAATGTTTGTCACAGCTGAATATTGGCTAGGACATAAATAAGTGTATGTATCCTAGTCCCAGCCCCCTTCCAAGTACCCTGTAGTACCATGAGGCTGCTACTAGAGGTTGTGGCAGCCATTTTGAAGAGATAGCCATGACGGGCAGGAGCAATTGGTCATCGTTCCTGCCTGCTCCATGCTAGACCAGCAGGAATTGGGAGGTAGACCTAAAGGAATCCAGGGTGGGGGTTGTTGTAGATGTTTGGGGGAGGGAGGGGGATTGGTAGGGGGGGTTGTGATGTTCTAGGATGGAGGGAAAAGGGATCAGCACACTTCAGGTTGGTACCCAGAAGCTATGTGGCTGCCAGCCAATATTCAGTGCCGGCATCCACATAGTTCAATGGCCAAAACTAGAACTGCTATTTATGCAGTCCTATTTCATCACGTAATTATATAGGCACTAGCCCGGAGTATTGCCGTCAGCTGCATAGCTGAAAGCTCCTCCCCAACTCACTCTCAGAACACTGCTCTCTGGCCCACTTCAAAAATGGTTGGTCAGAGACAATATTCAGTGGCACTGCCCAGTTACGTGCTGCTGAATATCAGCAGACGGCCTACTGAGCATGATTCCTGCCCACTTTTTATCCATCCATAAATTTTTTTCTTTCGGTTGAAGGTCCTTCAGTTACTTTGTACAGGTTCTTGCCTGCATAGTGGTTTCTATGAAATGCTTTCCCTTTTCCAGAGGTTGTAGGGAATGAAATCTTTAGCCAAATGATATTCTGCTTAAAACTTTGCATAGAAATCTTACCTGGAGGATTTTTGCACTTTGTTTTGTCCAAACCTTAAATCGGGATCTAAATTAATGTCCTACACAGGGGAGATTCCCAGCTTAGATGCATTCTTTATAAAGAGCAAGAACCAGGTCAAGGAAATTTGCAGAAAATAATGGCCCAAAACAGAAAACATTTCAGTTTGGTTGAGGATGAATCTCCAGGGTTCAGAAAACGTCTGGGTTGAGCTGTGATACAGAAATGAAACTCTCACTATGAAGGTAGAGCTGTCACTTCTTGCTCTGGCTTAACATGTACAGCACGAATCATTGAGCATTTTCCATGTCAATACATGATTGAAAAAGATGACCACTGGAGGGAATCAGGGATGACCTCCCCTTACTCCCCCAGTGGTCACCAACCCCCTCCCACCCAAAGAAAATTTAAAAACATTTTTTGCCAACCTCTATTTCAGCCTCAAATGTCATACCCAGCTCCATCACAGCACTATGCAGGTCCCTGGAGCAGTTTTTAGTGGGTACTGCAGTGCACTTAAAGGAGGCGGACCCAGGCCCATCCCCCCCACCTGTTACACTTCTGGTGGTAAATGGGAGCCCTCCAAAACCCACCAGAAACCCACTGTACCCACATGTAGGTGCCCTCCTTTACCCTTTAAGGGCTATGGTACTGTTGTACAGTTGTGGGTAGTGGGGTTGGGGGGCTCAGCACCCAAGGTAAGGGAGCTATGCACCTGGAAGCAATTTGTGAAGTCCACTGCAGTGTCCCCTAGGGTGCCCGGTTGGTGTCCTGGCATGTGAGGGGGGGATAAGTGCACTAGGAATGCTGGCTCCTCCCATGACCAAATGGCTTGGATTTGGACGTTTTTGAGATGGCTGGCTTCGGTTTCCATTATCAGTGAAAACCGAGGCTGGCCATCTCTAAGTCCGGCGATCTCAACATTTAGGTCGACCATCTCTAAGATTGACCTAAATGTTGAGATTTGGCCGGCCCCGACCGTATTATCGAAACGAAAGATGGACACCCATCTTGTTTGATAATATGGTTGGCTCCACCCCTTCCCCGGAGATGGGTGCCCCCGTTCGATTATGCCCCTCCACACAGCTTAGTAAAAGGGCCCCTTTGTTGCCTTATAAGACACTAATATCATCTAGCATCGACCTATGACTCCTGAAAAGTTCTGTTCTGTTACTGTTAGTACAAAACTAGAAAGAGAGTGGGTAAAAAAAAAAACCTTCAAAAAACTAATTAGAGAATACAAAAATAAGATATTATAGTATCTCATAGTCCTGATTCAGTCCTACCTAAAAGATTTTTCTGTACCAGTGATTCCCTCCCAGCAAACCTCATTACACACTTTTAATCATTAAACCTCTGAAAGACACATTTTATGGCCCTTTTACTAAGCTGTACTAAAAGGGGCCATGTGCTATGATTAGCACATGAGTTTTCTTCTGCACTGAGTCCACTTTTAGCGTGGCTGTAAAATGGTCGCATTTCCATTTTTTCTATTAATAGCCAGGCACTAATTTTCAAATTAGAGTGTAGCTATTAGCGCATGAGTCCTTACACCTATTTAGAAGGTGGAAAGGGCTGACGTGCTAACCATGCACTAATGCAGCTAACCAATTAGCCTTGGGCATGCCTATTATTTATCTCCCCCAAACACACCCCTGGTATTTCTTTAGTACTGGTGCACAGATGCCTGAACTACAACAGGGCAGCTGAGCACATCCTATGGTAGTACATTTTGGCATGTGGGAAGTATGCGGTAGTGCTTACCACCGCTTAGTAAAAGGCCCCGTTCATAAGCTGATTGAGGTAGTTATTTTAGAAGACCTATTTGTGATTTGCATGAGTATTAGCATTTACATGCGCATATCACAGAAGCATTGAAATACCAATTTTAAAACGCTATATTTACATGTGCAAATCGCCAATATGTACATGTGGAAAAGGGATGTGGTTCAGATGGGACTAGGGAAGGACAAGGGTGGGGCCAAAATATACACATGTATTTCTCACTTCAGAAGGGGAATGCAAATCAATGCTCATTGATCTGAACCTTGGGATTTACAGATCCCACAGGGATGTTTAGGTTTTCTGAATTGCTTGTTTTGGACAGCACTCCACAGGAAGGATTAAGCAAGGTTGCCCCCTTAATCCCCCTGTTCCTCTCCTCCCAAATCAATAATATCAAATGATTGTGGGCTATGTACTTAATTGAGTATATATAGATGTGTAGGTTTCTAAAATGGTACACTTACTTATCACAAAATTTGCTCTCCAAAAAACCAATAACACAGGTACTTAAAGCTTAACCAAAGAACAAAGGAGTGCTTAAACTATGGGAGGAGAAAGCCTCAGAACTCCTCCTCCACTATCTTTTAATTTCAAAGTGGCAGGCTCTTCTAAGGTAGATTTAGGTCATTGGCATAAAAAAAACCTCCCAGGTGTAGCAATTAAAAGCTACAGTTGTTCTTTAATCCATGTGGATACCCTATATAACTTGTGACTGTAATTTAAAAAAAAAGAAAAAAGCCACTTAGCTTTCATTCAAAAGTGCACTCAATGTTCAGCTTCCAACCTCACTGACTATGGCCAGAGTTTTGCAACAAGCTGTCTCAAGATGTGACAGTATATCTATAAAAACAAGTGACAAAATCTCTCAATATCTTCTTCTCAGTGAACAATGTAAATAAAACAATGTTTAAAATACCCATACCACAGGATCTCTTGAAACTCAAAAACAAAGTGTAAACACAATAGTAATTGCCAACATTTTTCATGGACCTTCCTTTGTGTTTGTGTCACTGGGATCCATATTCATGGGAGTTAAATCATTTTCTCTTAAATGCTGAGAAATCAAATGTCATTTCCTGTCTGACACTTGTCAATGTATTCTCAACTGTAATTTAAAAAAAAAGTGTTCAAACCTCTCGTTTCTTCGGTCTTCAATTGAAAAATCCAATATAGTTCTCTCTGAAGTATAATCCTTAAACTATCTTCCTGGACCTCCTTGACCCATTCTACTATGCAACATTTTAACACAGAAAAAATGTCCCATATTCACGCAATGCTCTACTATCGGAGCTTCCATACATTGTCATTTTAAACAGCTCCTATGCTCACTCAAGCAAACTTTCAAGGGACATGTAGTTTGTTCCACATATAATTTTGGATATGGACAAATGATTATGTAGACCACAAAGTAAACCAGGTATGTAGTTCTAACATGATTTTACCAACCATAGAGCCTGGACGTATTAAATGTCAACCTTCTCCCCCCTCTATTTTATTTTTTTTTTTGCCAGTTTTCAATATCAGATGGATTCAACAATTCTTTTAAATTTGGATTTCTACTAAAAGCTATTCTCAAATTCACCTCTCTGAAAGCTAGTTCTCAAGATATGATGTCCCAATATCTTCTTAAAATCCATAATACTTTCTCTTTTCCTGGTGTATATCTGAATACACATGTCATAGCTTTCTGTTCTTCACTGCCAGCAGACTTCTCAAATAACAGGTCTCTCTAATAACCATGTCTGTAGGTTTTCTGCTTGACTCTTAAATTCATCCATTTTAGAACAGATTCTCCTAAATCTTAAGAACTCAGTAAAAGGAAGATTCTGTTTCAGAGCTGGCAAATTATCACTTTGAAAATGTAGAAAAGTGTTGCGGTCAGTTTCTTTCCTATTCACTGTAGTCTCAAATCAGTCTTCATAAAACCCAATAGCACTAAGTGTGCCCTGAGGACTAGGTTGGGAATGGCTGATTTAATGTTTGAATTTTTCCTATTTATTCCTTTTCTCTTTTATTCTGGATGTCTTTGTGCTCTTGGATAAAATATTAATTGGTAGTTGTAACCTTTCCTTCTTTGTCAATTTACACACTGCTGGATCCTTCAAGAACCTTTACTTCACTGGTTGACAGCAACATCAAATATGGTTGCCAACTTGATGCAGATTCACTTGACTGAGTTAATCCAGTCCTGGGTTTACCCCATTATATATAGGGACTTGTAGTCTTGATTTTCTTCGGGAATGCAATGGGGAAATCTGAACTACAAGCCCCTGCATGGAATGGGGCAAACCCAGGACTGGGTTTGCCCCCTATTCTACTTTTTGCTTTTCCATTTGTCCCATTCCATGCAGGGGCTTGTAGTTCAGATTTCCCCATTGCATTCCCGAAGAAAATCAAGACTACAAGTCCCTATATATAATGGGGTAAACCCAGGACTGGATTAACTCAGTCAAGCGAATCTGCATCAAGTTGGCAACCTTAACATCAACAAAGAAAACCAACTTCTCCTTTCCTATTGTCTTTCAGGCCTAGGGGATAGGAATCTTATTTTCTTCTTAGCTAGAAACCTTCTGTTACAATCTCATTGTACATTTTTTACCAATCTCTGGGCTGTGTCACTGCAGTCACTCCTGGAAGAGCTGTGGTTCAGCCTGCTCTAAATTTACCACCTCAATATGCTGTTCATTGAGAGGCGTAGAGACCACAGCAAAAGATCCAAATGCTTTTTTATAGTTTTAATATTATCAACTGATATTTTCTAGGAGTGTTTGTTTCTCTTCAAGTTGTCCTTGCACTGTATGTGCCTTGGAAGAAATTAAAGTATTATACAGTTTTTTCAACATTTTTATCTACATTCAAAAGGCCAAGAGAAGAATCACTTTGATTCCAGCAACAACCTGTGCCAGGTCTCACTTTACTACAGTGGTTTTCAACCTTCATCTCACGGCATACTTACAAGGTGCAAAAATTGTCAAGGCACACCATTGGAATCTAACCCATGCCCGCTTGTCCCCGCTAAGATCCATTCCATTGCCACTCATCCCCGCAAATAATCTCCTCCATCCCTACACACACCTGTAACTTTATTTCATTTAATTGTGCTATTGAAATATATTAGAACACCAATATACCTGCTACTGGAAAACTGGAATAAGATAGACTGTTGTAGATTCCTTCACAGATAGTGTATGCCAGTAGAATACTTCACTTTAGTTGCAGATGCAGAACATGACTCTCATCTGATACAAAATAAGGAACCGCAAAAAAAAAAAAAAATATGCAGACAAAAACTGAAAGCAGAGATACAGGATTCTGCATGTCATGCGACACCAGAGAACTAGAAAGAAATGCATGTCCTGTACAGCGCAGAACAAAGCCAACAGATAAAAATGATCAATACCAACATAATTCAATCACTAAACTGAAAATAAAATAATTTTCCTACCTTTGTAGTCTGATGATGTTGTTATTCCAATCATCTTGTTCCCAGTCTTTGGTTCTGCTTTCCTTTGTTTCCAGAGCCACCTTTCCATTTTCTATTTCTTTTCTCACCTCCTGCCCTATGTTTGTTTGATACTGATCTTTCATGTTCAGCTTTCTTGAATTCCTCTGCTTCCTTCTCAAATCTATCTTGTTATCCCTCTCACTCCCCTTTATGCTCAGCCTGTCTCCCCGTTCCCTTCCCTTCCCTTTATGCTCAGCCTGTCTGCCCTCTACCCTTCATGCACAGCTTGTTTTCCCTCTTCCCTTCCCTTCACGTGCAACATCTCTCCCCTTCATGCGTAGCATGTTTCCCCTCTTCCCTTTATGCTCAACCTGCCTGCCCTCTCCACTTCCATTCTCTTTATGCTCAGCCTGTCTCTCCTCTTCCCTTAATGCTCGGCCTGTCTGCCCTATCCCCTTCAAAAAGCATGTCTCCCCTCTTCCCATCCCTTTATGGGTAACCTGCCTCCCCTCTTCCCCACCCCTGTTTCCTCCTGCAGGTGCAATACTTTTCCCACCTTCCTCCTCCCACCTTTCAGGCCTCTCTCTCCACTCCGCCATGATTCTACAGACATTGTATTTTTCTATTTTATTTTAGTCTGAAAAACAAAGGCCTGAAATGAAAATCTGTAGTGAACTTCTGTGGCTTTTAATTTTTTTTACCTATGCAGAACCAACCCAAGAAAACAATGTCTGTATAACCCACAGGCAGGCTTTTGATGCCATCTTTTGATAAAAGCTTACAATATGTCAGGTTGGCATAATGAAAGAGGTAACACAGTGAGCTGCACATGGCCAACAAGATTTATCTGGGGAGGGGGAAGAGGGAAAGGAGGATAGCATGCCAATTGGCATGTTTAAAAAGTCACTTCAGTTTCAGTCCAAGAATTTTGCTCAGTATACAATTTAAATTGGCTTTATAAATTAATAGCATTCAAACATCTTAATATGGTGCTTAAGAAAAAACATTTTAAACTTCTGTTGCCTTTACTAAATTAACTAAGGGGCCCTTTTACTAAAGGGCTGCTGCTCAGCAACCTGGAACTATCGCCAGCCCAATGTGGATGTCGGAGGTAGTTTCACCTCCAGCACACGACATTTCTGGTGCTGTCGAAAGTTTTCTAAAATTATCAGTACAGGGATTTACTGCTGGGTTAGCACGGGAGACCTTACTGCCACCTCAATGGGTGGCGATAAGTGTTCCCCCCTTAAATGACCGCACAGCAAGCTTATTTTAGACCGTTGAATGCCAATACATTTTTACTGCTTCAACCGTCTTCTCAGCAGGATATGGATAAGACGATTGGTGTTTTTAACCATTCTGTCAATACGGCCAAGGATGATATAATTATTCATAGACATTGACATATTTTACAACTTCATGAAGTGTTTCATCTGGCCCATGTATAGCTTTCAAGAGGGGTCCTAATATTAAAGATGGTCCTAATTAAAGATCTTGTGGTATGAACCAGATTGTCATCGGACATTTCTCAGAGTTGGGGTGCACAACAGTCTTGCGGAAATGCTCTTTTTGTAGCACTTCTCTAAACACTGCCATCTGGATTCATCCTGTGACTCAGAAAGAATATAATTTGAGAGATCAGATGGACTGTAATTCTGTTTTTGTTGTATATCTTATTCTGTGCTCCTGCAATAGGTTCTATATAGGCCATATTTTATTTATTTATTTATTGCATTTGTATCCCACATTTTCCCACCTTTTTGCGGGTTCAGTGTGGCTTACAATACGTTATGAAAACTGGAAGTACATTTTGTTACAGCTCAGTTATGGATTACATTATGAAGCGTTATGCGAGACAAGTCTTGTAACAAGGAATATAACAATGGAAAAGATCATTGAGACATTGGAAGGAAAGAACGGGAAACTAAAAGGGGTGATACATTGGAGGGAACCAGCGGGAAACAGGAGGGGCGGTATATAATAACAGGCAAGCATTTGGTATACATTTTCTGTGAGTAAGGTATGAGTGTGGTAAGTTTGCGGGAGATGAGAAGGTGAGGTAGGGGATGGGAATTCAGAGTGGCTGTAGTGATGCATTATTGAACAGTGAGTGCGGTTTTATGTGTTTTGGTTCTTTCCGTAAATTTCCTCAAAGAGGTGGGTCTTCAGTAGTTTGCGGAAGGTTTTTTTGCTCGTGGATCGTTTTCAGGTTGCGTGGCAATGAATTCCAGTACTGCGTGCTCATGTAGGAAAATGTTGACGCGTGCAGTGTCTTGTATTTCAAGCCCTTGCAATTAGGGAAGTGGAGGTTGAGAAAAGTTCGGGATGATCTTTTGGCGTTTCTTGGTGGTAAGTCTATTAAATCAGACATGTAGGCTGGGGCTTCACCGTGAATGATTTTGTGGACTAATGTGCATACTTTAAAAGTAATGCGTTCCTTAAGTGGGAGCCAGTGTAGCTTCTCTCGTAAGGGTTTTGCACTTTCATATTTTGGTTTTCCGAAGATGAGTCTGGCTGCTGTATTCTGGGCTGTTTGGAGTTTTCTCAGTATTTGCTCTTTGCAACCTGCGTATAGTGAGTTGCAGTAATCCAGATGGCTGAGAACGAGGGATTGCACCAGGCTACGAAAGACGGATCTTGGGAAGAATTGTCTTATTCTTTTCAGTTTCCACATGCAGTAGAACATCTTTTTGGTTGTGTTGTTTGCCTGAGTTTTGAGTGTTAGGTGGCGGTCAATAGTGACTCCAAGGATTTTTAACGTTTCTGAGATTGGAAGGTTTAGTTTTGGTGTGTTTAAAGCGGTGAATTCTTTCGTGTTGTACTGGGAAGTGAGTATCAGGCATTGAGTTTTTTCTGCATTTAGTTTCAAGCGAAAAGCATCTGACCAGGTGTTCATGATGTGTAGACTTAGGTTGATTTCATTGGAGATTTCTTTAATGTCTTGTTTGAAAGGGATGTATATAGTTACATCATCGGCGTAAATATATGGGTTGAGGTTGTGGTTCGATAGGAGTTTCACCAGAGGGATCATCATTAGGTTGAAAATGGTTGGTGAGGGGGTGATCCTTGTGGTACTCCACATTCGGGTGTCCAAGCAGCAGACGTGGTTGAATTTGATGTGACTTGATATGATCGTTGAGATAGGAACCCCTTGAACCAGTTTAGGACATTTCCTCCAATACCAAAGTATTCAAGTATGTGTAATAGGATTCCGTGGTCGACCATGTCGAAGGCACTTGACATGTCGAATTGTAGGAGGAGTATATTGTTGCCGGTTGCAATCATTTGTTTAAATTTAGTCATGAGGGTAATCAATACTGTTTCTGTGCTGTGATTCAACTGGAATCCTGATTGGGCATCATGCAGTATTGAGTGTTTGTTTAGATAATTTGTGAGTTGTTTAGTTACCATTCCTTCGGTTATTTTGGTTATTAGTGGTATGGATGCTACTGGTCTGTAGTTGGTTAATTCGCTTGCGTTTTTCTTTGTGTCTTTAGGTATTGGGGTGAGTAAAAATAAAAGTGAGGACATGTCTAATAGAACATCAGAGTAGGGTGCAAACTCAAGCACTTACCACTCCTATGATTCAACACTTTACGCAGATGAATCATCAATTTTCTCAGATTAAATGTCTGGTTTTCAGCCATGTTAAGGAATGCTCAAATGGGAGGGATAGAGCACAGAAATTATTAGGGAAAAAACAATGGTGAATTTACTCTTCAAAAGCAGAAACAGAGTGGGGGTTTAAATGATATGATTGAATGGAAAGTTATAATCTGATGTTTTTAGAACTGAAGGGTTTGTGCATTAACTTGGCTGTTGATGCTCACGTTTTTCCAATTTTAGTGATTGACACGTGGAGCGCCATAATTGAATGGGGCGCCCAAGTTTTCATGATGATGTCCTCGCAGGACAGCGCCATAAAGGGGCGGGGCAACCCGTATTATCAAAACAAGATGGGCGTCCTTCTTTCGTTTCAATAATACAGTCAGGGATGCCCAAATCATGAAATTTAGGTTCAATAATGGTGTGTCCATTTGTGTATGCTAGAGACCACAGGATTCCCATTTTAGCTGGTTTTTTCTTGACTTTTATGTACCATATTTGCCCCTTTACGAAGGTTTCAAATTAGCCCCTGACGCAGCCCTAGGTGGACGAAACACGGCCTGTGTCGGGCGATTTGTTCATACACGGTATCTTCAATAAAATCTTTTTGTTGTGACATTGATCTGCTGGCTTTCTTTCCCATATTGGATTTGGCAGATCGTTTGCCTTGTTGTTTTTTGGGACCCTTATATGACTGCTGAGGCAGGCGGTTTGTCCCACTGAAACATGGTTCCCTGTCAGGTCTATTTCATGTAAGGTGCTTTGTCAATAATCAAGTTTACACCATCAGTTGCTGGAGGTCTGTTTGGTTCACCCCTACTATTCTACTTTTTGCTTTTCCATCCATAGGTTTTTTTTCCTGTTTTCTTTTTTGGATTCATTTTCAAAAGCTGATATATTCCAATAAATTCAGAATAAGATACTTTTTTCTACCTTTGTTGTCTGTCCAATATTCAGCAGGTGGTGGGCAGTGCTTTTTCTGCCTACTGCTAACTTTCAACCTGGATATTCAGTGCCAGGCTGTTTCCGGTGACCATCATGACCAGTTAAGTTAATGTTCAGACTTAACCAGCCATGGCTTAGCAGGGAAAGATAGACCTACGTTTTATAAGCCTTATTTGGCCGCTAAGCCTATTTTTGGCACTAACTGGGCATTTTCAGTGATGACAACCAGTTAAACGCTGCTGAAAATTACGACTATCTGCCAAGATGCGAGTTAATCAGACAGTGGCCATTCCTGGCTGATTAACTCACGCTGAATATCGTTCAATTTATTTTTCTGTTCTTTTCAGTGCCAGTGTCTCTTTCTAGGTCACTGTTTTTATCTTGTCTTTGCAGTGTCTCCTGTCCATTTGGCGTTTCTTCTCTCTTCATATCTACCATCCTCCTACATCCATTTCTGTCCTGTCTAACATATCCCATCTGTGTTCCTGTCCTTTACCTTCCTCCATTTTCAGCCTCTGCCCTCTCAGTATCCTGATTCAGCATTTCCTCTGTGTGTGTGTGTGTCTTGCTCTATCCTGCATTTCCCCCTCTGTATCCCTGTCCCTTTCTCTCCCTTGTGTCCAGCATTGCCCCTCTGTCACTATTCCTTCTCCCTCCATGTCCAGCATCTTTTCTATCTCCCTGTCCCTCTCCTCTCTCTTTCCACCCATACCCCCTCACACTTCAGTATGGCTCCCTCCTGGGTCCCCAGTGTCTGTCTTCCATCCAGCATCTTTCCCCATTTGTTCCCCTTTACCAGTCAATCAGTCAGTTAATCCCAATCTCTCTCTCTCCTTTCTCTTTCTTTCTATCTCCCTCCATCCCACCCCCAAGCTGGTTCAGCATCTGTTATGATTCTGTTAGAATTCTGCTAGTCAGGCAGAGGAATGCTTGGAACCGCTCCTGATTGGTCCGGCATGGGCTGAGCTGATGTCAGTCTGTCTACTTAAGCTCACCTCTCCCATCAACCCCTGCTTTGGCGTTTACTCCAAATCGGCTGAAGCCTTCCTTTGCTCTGTGTGAGCTGTTAGCTCTGTGCTTGTGTGGAGTTGTTACTCCTCTCCTGGCTGCAGTTTTCTATTGCTCTGTCTTTGTCTGTGTGTGTCTAATTACCCCTCTCCCTACACCTGGGGATCTCTGTTTATCTCTGGTGCCGTGGTGAGTTACTTCTCGTTCTGTTCCAGTTTTTTGTTTGCTGCGCTTCCTTTAGAGTTCCCTTCATGTTGTGCTTGTTTCTGCCTGTCAGGTCCTGCCTTTGTTTCTCTTGTGGGGGTTGTTTGTTTGTTTGTTTTTCTTTGTGCTCCCAATTAACCCTTAACCGGTTGTCTTTGTGTGCTGAGCTAGGTTTAACCCTTTGTCTGCAGAGCTTCTCTGCTTTCCATTGTCTGCACTATTCCCTGCCTCTGGTTTCTGTTTGTGTGCTGAGCTGGGTTTAACACTTTGTCTGTAGAGTTTCTCTGCTTCTCTGTTGTCTGCAGTATTCCCTGCCTCTGGTTTCTGTTTGTGTGCTGAGCTGGGTTTAACCCTTTCTTTACAGAGCTTCTCTTCCTCTGGCAGTTATCTGTTTAATGCAGTCTTCCCTTGGTGACTGTTCCAGTACTTCCTTTACTGTACTGCCCCCTGTTTACTGAGCACTGTCCCTTCCCTGTTTTGCTGAGGGCCTCTGCCTACAGTATCATATCTCAGTCCCTCACTTGTCGTGTTCCTGTGTATGCTACCTTTTCTCCTTGACTGCCAGCACCGAGGGTGTTGCTGGTGCTCCAGTCCCCAGATGGGGACACCTCGCTTAGTCTCTTTCTCCCCTCCCTAAGTATGACTCGGTTCCAGGTAGGCCATGAGGCCCGCATGTTTGAGTCCTGATTGTATCTAGGGTTACCATACGTCCGGATTTCCCCGGACATGTCCTCTTTTTGAGGGCAAGTCCGGGGCGTCCGGCGGATTTTGCCCGCGCCCACGTTTGTCCGGATTTCTGGACAAACGTGGGCGCGGGTGCGGGCAGGCGCGTGCGTGTGGTGGGCGGGCGATCGGCGCCGTGGGTCTGGTGACCTGGTCTCCCGTCCCCTCCCCTTCCTTACCATGTTCCCTGGTGGTCTAGTGACGTCTTCGGGGCAGGAAAGAGCCCCCTCTTTCCTGCCCGGAGCGCTGCCTCCCCTGTCTATCATCCTTCTCGGTCTGGCTGGGGATTCAAAATGGCCGCCGAGAGTTGAACTCTCGCGAGGCCGCTTCAACTCTCGGTGGCCATTTTGAATCCCCAGCCATACCGAGGAGGATGCAGCAGACAAGGGCAGGCAGCGCTCCGGGCAGGAAAGAGGGGGCTCTTTCCTGCCCCGAAGAGAAGACGCTACTAGACCACCAGGGCTAGATAGTAAGTGAGGGGGGGTATGTGATGGGGGGGAGGGGACTATGCGACGGGGGGGGGGGAATAGGGACGGAACCCGACCTGAAGGGGGCGTGGCAGAGGCGGGGCATGAGGCGTGGCAGGGCGGGGTAGGGGGCGTGACATGTGTCCTCTTTTTCAGAGGACACAAAATGGTAACCCTAAGTGTATCAGTTCCAGATAGGCCATGAGGCCTGCCTGAATGCCCTATCTTCCCCTTTCTGGAAGTGTAAGATTGGTTGTGTGTGTGTGTGCAGGGATTGGTAGCTGGGGTCGTGTATAGTACCTGTTCGGTCCATCCTAGGCCTTGGCCTAAAAGCTATACTAGGCCTCGGCCTAGGTCCAAGGGCTCACGTCCAGACAAACAGCATCTCTCTCTCTCTCTCTCTCTCTCTACCTCTCTCTCCCCCCTCCTTTCTATCCTGCATCTCTTTCTGTCTGTCTGTCTGTTACCCTCTTCCTTCTCCCCTTTCTTGGTCCAGCAGAGCAGCACTTCTGTCTCCCTCCCTATGGCCTGCAAGTTCATCATTTCCCCCTTTTCATCGCCCTCCCCCCTATTCGTCTGACAGGTGCTGCTAACTTCCTTGATCACCGCTAGTAGAGGCACAGCAGTTATTCAAAGGAGCTGCCTCTGGGCCTCGGTCTTCCCTGTAATGCATCCTTTCCATATAAAAAGAGGAAGTTGCATCAGAGGAGGCAGGACATGTCACAGGGAAGGGAAGGGAATGGGACTTATATACTTGCTTTCTGTGTTTTTTCCCACTACATTCAAAGTGGTTTACATATTATATACAGGTACTTATTTGTACCTGGGACAATGGAGGGTTAAGTGACTTGCCCAGAGTCACAAGGAGCTGCAGTGGGAATTGAACCCAGTTTCCCAGGATCAGAGTCTGCTGCACTAACCACTAGGCTACTCCTCCACTCATCTCCTGCCAATCACTGTGGTGCCTCTACCGGCAGCGATCAAGGTAGTTACCAGCACCAGTAAGCCTGGGGAAGTGGGACAGTGCATGGAGTGAGAGTAGGGTGGAAAGGTCCTCTTGTGGAGATCACACTTGAAGTTGGGGAGGCTGAGCCTCCTCAAGCCTTTTATATAGGGTGCCTATGAGCAATTGCTTTATTGTATACTGCTGGAGCTACTGCAGGATCTCTACAAGTGGGTTAAAAGGCTCAGCTAAGTAGATAGGTCTTTAAGGCAGATTTAAACTTAGACCAGGGAGATTTCACCCCTAGTTCCAGGGGCAATGAATTGCACAACATAGGTGCCAAGAAGAATGCACAATGCTGTGTAGAACCAAATGGGCATGGGACAACGGGGGTAAGTTCAGAGGTCAACCTTAGTTGGCAAAGTGGACGATAAGGTGTCAGTAAAGATGCAATATATGATGGAACACCTTCATGGACTGCACTATGTGTGAGCATGAGAATTTTAAACTGAAAACGATGACTGATGGGAAGTGAATGGTTTTGGAACAATAAGGATGAGATGCAGTTAAACTTCTGTGCTTGGCAAAGGATTCTAATTACTGTGTTTTGTCAAGCTTGAAGTTGCTTAAGGGAAAATTTAGAAAACCCAACTAGAACCACATTACAGTAATCTAATCAAGATGCAACAAGTGCATGAAGGGCTATTTGCTGATCATGTTTATCCAAAAATATTTGTACTGGTGCAAAGTTAAAAAAAAATGTTTTGTGACTAATTAAATGTGTAGGTCAAAGTGAAGTTGATAACCTATAAGGATGCCTATAATGGAACCTAGGTGCTTAGGTTCTGTTTTAGAATAGGCTCTCACCATCTACCCTCAGGGCACTTAAAGGAAGGCAGCAAGTTATAGAATTGCCTCCTTGCATGAATCTCGCTGAGCCAGTAAAAAATCCCATCAGTGCTCTTGTTCACTGTGCTATGGTTTCAGGAGGCATTCTTAAAGAGAGGAGGATGGTGTCTGCCTTAGCTCCCTTGAGACATCCCTGTCCTCACTGCTTCTCAGCAGTTTTAGGGCAAAAATCATTAATCAGCACTTCATTGGAGTTAATGCTGGAAAGGTTTGCTGGTGAGCAGATTGAAGGATCGCAGTCCCTGCAACTACAACAGACTCTGAAAATGATTTGTAGGGGTGGGGAAGAGACTATGCTTGAAACTCTAGTGAAGGAGATGGTATCAATTTCCATGAGAGAAGTGTTGCTCTGCAAGGAGTGATTGAGCTGGAGGACTTGGGGGTCACCATAGGCAGCTTTATTTCCAAATCCAGTGAGGCTTATGCCTGCAGTCACACTTTGAACTCTCTGAAAAGTCTGGGTAGTAGCTGTCTGAGTGGAGGCTTCTTTAATTGGCTGTGTGAGTCAGTTTTGTACGTTATCTAGAGAAGATTGAAATTAATGATGTTGCATTTGGCAATTTGATAAATGAGAAAGAAATTCTGCACTACACACTTGTGATACTGCACTTATTAAGGAAAATCAGTGTCTGACATGAAGGGTCAAAAACCTTCAGATGAGACTGGGGAGAGAAATCTGTGATTTATTAATTTTCCACAACCTAAGTTTATTGCTGCTTTGCATATGCCAAAGAAGTGTCTCTTGGAAGGCTTAAATAGTTCCTCCAAAGGCAATGCTGCCCTTCTCTAATTTTTTTTTTTAATCTCTCAGTGGCAGGCTTGCAATGAATTCCCTAGGACAGAGATTCTCAGAAGCAGAGGTATGCCAGCAAGAGAATGGGTGTGACTAAGGAGCCCTTTTACTAAGCCACGTTGGGACGTAGGCGCATCCTACACACTTCAGTGTTGAACTACCGCCCAGCTACAGTGTGGCCAAGGTGGCAATTTCATTTTTTACGTGTGTCCACTAAGCGTACCGGAAATTTTCCGGTGGCCGGCTCTAACCGGGCAGTAATTGGCATTGTACGTGCATAGACCATTACTGCCATGTTAACATGTGAGACTTTACTGCTAGGTCAATGGTAAGGTCTCAGACCCAAAATGGACATGCAACAATTTTTATTTCGCCGCACATCCATTTTCAGCCAAACAAGGCCTTTTTTGGAGGCACACTGAAAAATGTGGAGGAGTGGCCTAGTGGTTAGGGTGGTGGACTTTGGTCCTGGGGAACTGAGGAACTGAGTTTGATTCCCACTTCAGGCACAGGCAGCTCCTTGTGACTCTGGGCAAGTCACTTAACCCTCCATTGCCCTATGTAAGCCGCATTGAGCCTACCATGAGTGGGAAAGCGCAGGGTACAAATGTAACAAAAAAAAATGAACCTATGTGTCTACACCAGCGTAGGGCATTTTTTGGCACACCTTAGTAAAAGGACCCATGAGTAACAGGTAGGGAGAAGAAAGCCACCAGTACTACCAGCAGTCTGGCTTTCTTTTCTCCTCTTGCAGTGATGTTCTCCAAACAGTAGGAGGAGCAGATACCATATATCTACCTGCTTCTGCTTCTTCTTCTGCCAGCTTCCCTCTTCAGGCATAACTGCATGATTCCAGTGGGTACTGAGAAACTACAGGGCCCCATGAGTTCCAATAAAACAGGAAAACTGGTAGAAGAGTTGGCAACAACAGACGAAAAGTGCTTCTGGTCAGAAGTGCAAAGTGATGCATGTGGGAAAGAGGAACCCAAACTATAACTACGTCATGCAAGGTTCAGCATTGGGAGTCACGGACCGAGAAAGGGATCTAGGTGTCATTGTTGATGATACGTTGAAAACTTCTGCTCAATATGCTGCTGCGGCTAGGAAAGCATATAGAATGTTGGGTATCATTAGGAAAGGGATTGAAAACAAAAATAAGGATATTATTCTGTCATTGTATCACTCCATGGTGCGACCGCACCTCGAGTATTGTGTTCAATTCTGGTCACCGCACCTCAAAAAAAAGACATAGTGGAATTGGAAAAAGTGCAGAGAAGGGCGACAAAGATGATACAGGGGATGGGACGACTTCCCTATCAGGATAGACTGAAGAAGCTGGGGCTCTTCAGCTTGAAGAAAAGGCGGCTGAGGGGAGATATGATAGAGGTCTATAAGATAATGAGTGGAATGGAACGGGTCGATGTGGAGCGTCTGTTTACGCTTTCCAAAAATACTAGGACAAGGGGGCATGCGATGAAGCTGCAGTGTGATAAATTTAAAATGAATCGGAGGAAATTTTTCTTCACTCAACGCGTAGTGTCACCAGGGAAAGCGCTCCCGATACAATCAAGAAACAAATGTCCACCAGCAACTTCAATCCTAAGGCTTTTATTACATGCAGGTTTCTAGTAGACCTGATACACGGTTCCAACAGCAGCATTCACCTTCAGTCTTAAACACATGTAAGCCACCTGAAAGTGTGTGGCAAATAGTCCCCTTTAAGCAGTAGGCTGCCAGCACCTACCAGGATTCAATACAGGCTCACAGTCAGCTTCAGTCTGGGCTCTTTATCCAGTGCACAGTAAACAGTAGTTCAATTCCCAAGACAAACAGTTCATTCAGTTCATCATCCCAATTAAATCACAAAGCAGCCTTTACCTTCAGGAGGTTTCAATACTTTAGGGACTTCCCACACCCAAGGGATTTTCCCTGCAACTGCTTCTCTTTCACTTCTTCTGTCCTCCTGAACTGAACTCCTCTGGGACTCCTTCCCACCTGCCTAATCAATCCCTGGCTTCTGCTCTCACAACCAATCATTCTCATTCCACTAGCTTCCCCCACACCTATACCAGCTGAGTTAAGCATTAGACTAATGAGGAGCTCCTGTACACAGGGTTTCCTATCTCTCTCTTTCCCCTAGTGGCAGCCACTCTACACATCCTGCCAGCTTACACCCATGTCTTCCCCGATTGCAGCTAGGAGTCCAGTCTAGGTTCTTCATCTCACCCCCTGGCTCCTTGCCTGCAATGCATTCTGGGACTTGTATTTCAAACTGAAACTGCCTTAACCCAACTATCCTGGATGTGACTATCAGAGTAGTTAAACTCTGGAATTCACTGCTGGAAAAGGTGGTTAAGGCGGCTAACTTAGCGGACCTTAAAAAAGGGTTGGACGGCTTCCTGGAGGAAAAATCCATAGAATGTTATTGAATGGACGAGGGAATAATACAGTATTTCTAGGATGGGCGGGACAAATTACTTGTTCTTTTGGCCGCTGTTGGTGACAGGGTGCTGGGCTCGATGGACCCTTGGTCTATCCCAGCATGGCAATGCTTATATACTTGTGTACTGCTCCCCTCAAGGGACAATCATGGGATGGGAGGGGAAGATGATGACTGATTCTGGGAGTAGGTAGAAGAGAAAATTACTTTTGCTGAGGGGATGATGAAGGTAGGTGCTTTTGCCAGTGGGGTGAGAAGAGAATGTAAATTATGATAGGGGATGGAGAAACAGAAGGTGATTTATACCAAGGATAGTTAGAAAGAAAATGGCTAATTATGCTGGTATGGGATGGGGAGATAAGGTGATCAATTATACTAAAGGGTGGTAGGGAGAGGTGAGGCAAATGATTAAGCTGAGAGGGACAGGGTAAATGGAAGAAAGGAAGGTGAATGTGAATCTCTTCATAAGGCAGTTAATAAACCCAATAAATAAGTAAATAAATATGCCAGAGTTGAGGGATCATTCAGTTTAAGACCGCTTATGTTCAATCATTTTTCTTTTTAGATGTTTTTTATTGGAACAATCTTCCATGTGAATTATGTTTAATGGGAAATTATTTTATGTTTCATAAAGGCTTTAAAACATATTTGTTTACTAGGACTGGGGGGGGGGAGCAATTTTTTTTTTTTTTTTTTTTAGTTATTCCTGCTATTCTGTTATCAGCTTCTTATTTTATATTGATTGAAACTCACCTTCAATCTGAATTTCAGAGTTGGAGAGAAATACATCCTTGATAACATAATATAACTTAACAAAGGGAAGGTAACTGATAGGGAAATACAATGAATGGGGGCATTTTCGTTTGATTCCTTTAAACTAACTGAGTGGCTGTGTGATCTGAAAATTATTCTTTTTTTTTTAGATTTATTATAACTTATGAGGCCAGAGAAACAGCCTATCTTTCTACTTGGCCAGGAACACCAGAAACACACTCCACAATACATGGAGAAAAAGGAAGAGAAGAGACGGCCAAGGAGTGGAAGAATTGTCACAGGAGCCATATTAAACAGATGAGACTTTATTGTACTATGACTCAACATGGCCATGTTTCAGCAAAAGCATGCATCAGGGGTCCTTGATGGATCTAAATAAGCAAAAATAAGAAGAAATAAGGGCTGCAATAACACTTTGCGTACAAATGGAATATTATGAAATATAGGATTCCCTTAGAACACTTATAAACACTTTGCTTGTAGATGAATATGATGCAAAATAGAATTAAATACAATTGTTATATAGCATGTATTTTACAGGAGGGTGCACATACAGGTGGGGTCTAGAGCAAAGCATACTGTAAGTTGTGTTGCATCTCCAGCACATAGACACAAACACTTATGCCAGAACAATGACAACTGTAAGTGCTTGTACCTAACTTATAGGCACATATATTCACAGTTATATTAGTATTCTTAAAAAACAATAGCTGCTGGATTCTATATAACATGCTTAGAGATATACGCCAAAATCCAAGTGGATTCTTTAACAGCGTGTGTAACTTAATTGGCTTAAACTAATTAGCATTGATAACAGCACTTAACAAGCAATAATGAGCACTAATTGGCAATAATTAGAATTTATGTGCACAACTCGCTGTTTTCTGTAACGCACTGCACCTAATGGGCAAGGAAATGGGCATTTTGTGGCCATTCCAAAATATACATGCATAGTTATAGAATATGACCCTCTGTGCCTAAATGTATGTGCCAAGATTTACGCCATGTTTTCGTTAGTTTAAGTGGATATGCATAGAGTTAGGCACTATGATTGCTGCCTAAGAGTATTCTATATAACGAGCCTAAATCTAGGTGCAGCTTGTAGAATACACTTAGGCGGAAATGTTTTCTGTGTGTATTTTCTAGGCACCATATATAGACCCCCCCCCCCCCCCCCAGGTGACTACATTCCTTTATTAAAGAGGCTTCTACCAACAGACTTATATTCAAAATAGAAGGACACCCATCTTTCGACACAAATTGCAAGATGGGCGTCCTTCTCCCAGGGTCGCCCAAATCGACATAATCGAAAGCCGATTTTGGGCATCCTCAACTGCTTTCTGTCTTGGGGACGACCAAAATTCACAGGGGCGTGTTGGAAGCATAGCAAAGGCGGGACTGGGGCGTGCCTAACACATGGGCGTCCTTGACTGATAATGGAAAAAAGAAGGGCGTCCCTGACAAGCACTTGGGCAACTTTACTTGGTCCATTATTTCTTATGACCAAGCCTCAAAAATGTGCCCAAACTGACCAGATGACCACCGGAGGGAATCGGGGATCACCTCCCCTTACTCCCCTAGTGGTCGTTAACCCCCTCCCACCCTAAAAAAACATCTTTTAAAATATTTTTTGACAGCCTCTATGACAGCCTCAAATGTCATACCCAGCTCCCTGACAGCAGTATGCAGGTCCCTGGAGCAGTTTTAGTGGGTGCAGTGCACTTCAGGCAGGTGGATCCAGGCCCATCCCCCCCTACCTGTTACACTTGTGGTGGTAAATGTGAGCCCTTCAAAACCCACCAGAAACTCACTGTACCCACATGTAGGTGCCCCCCTTCACCCCTTAGGGCTCTGGTAGTGTTGTACAGTTGTGGGTAGTGGGTTTTGGGGGGGCTCAGCACCCACGGTAAGGAAGCTATGCACCTGGGAGAAATTTCTGAAGTCCATTGCAGTGCCCTCTAGGGTGACCGGTTGGTGTCTTGGCATGTCACGGGGACCAGTGTACTACGAAAGCTGGCTCCTCCTATGACCAAATGGCTTAGATTTGGTCATTTCTGAGATGGGCATCCTCGGTATCCATTGTCGCCGAAAATCAGGGAGGACCATCTCTAAGGATGACCATCTCTAAGGTTGACCTAAATTTTGTGATTTGGGTGTCCCCGACTGTATTATCAAAATAAAAGTTGGATGCCCATCTTGTACGGGTTTCCCCTCCCCTTCGCCGGGATGTCCTGCGAGGACATCCTCAGGAAAACTTGGGCGCTCCTTTCGATTATGCTCCTCCAAGTGTCCTCAGGGCACCTATTTATGAGTGCCCAGTTATAGAGTTGCTCCCATAGTGATACTGAATATAGGTTTATCAATTTTTTTATTGATTTGTTAGAATTTATTTAAAATTTATGAAGAAATTCACCCAAGGCAGTGTATAGCAAGAGTAAGTTGAACATAGGTAATAGACAGCAGTAAAAGTATTTAATAAAAGTATATAGTATGCTACTTAGAGTGTCAACATAGTACGCAATAAAACATTTGAATATGCAGCATAGGGTATAAGCAAAGGTAGAATACAGAAACAGATAAGATAGAGAAACAGGAGTTAGAAAATAAGAGGACAATTTTAAAGAAAGTTGCATGCATTTAGAACATGTCCCATGTGGTCCGGCATCTCACCCTCTCTATTCCACTGTCCTCCCACCCCTGCTCCTTATCCCGTGGTCTGGCATTTCCCCCTTTCTCTCAACTCTCCTCCAATCTACCTTACAACTTGCCTTTCCCAATAGAGGTCACTGACAGTGATAGCAATGCACATAATGCTGCCTGCAACCAGTCCTAAAGTCTTTCTTCTGATGTCCTATCCCCCTGATGTAACTTCCTGCTTCTGTAGGGGTGTAATGCATCAGTGAGACAACTTCAGGGCTGTCTGCAGGCACTATATGTGCATCGCTGCTGCTGTTGGCAAAAAACAAGTTTTAAGGTAGACCAGAGAGTTCAGAGAGAGGGGGAGATGTGAAATCACAAGCTAGGAGGAGACTACAGGTAGAGGTGCCAGATTGTGAATGGGGAGAAGGGGGTGGGAGGACAGTGGAAGAGAGAGACACAGAGAGAGAGAGAGAGACAGACAGAGATGTTGGAACTGGTGTTGTAGGGGAGGGAGGGACGGAGGGAGAGATACTGGACAAGAAGAAGCAGGGAAGAAAGAGAGAAAGAAAGATGTTTGACATGGGATGGATGGGAGGGAGAGAGGGATCAATGTTGGACCACAGGGGCAGGGTAGGAGGGAAAAGAGAAAGAGATGCTGGACCATGAGATGGGAAGGATGTGGAAAAGAGGGAGAAATGGAGAACTACTGGGGAGGCATGATGGGACAGAGGAGGGATAGGGAGATGCTTGAATTTGGAATTGAAGGGTCAGGGAGATTTCAGGCTACAAGGGTGGGGGAGAAATGAATAGAGGGAGAAGATGCTGGAAGAAGGGAGAGGAAGGGAGATGCTGGGAATGAAGTAACCATATTGGGGAGGCTATGGGGAGTTGTCAAATAGTTGAATGAGGGGAGGATAGTGGGTACAGATGGGTATAAATGTAATGGGGAGTAGATGAAAGATAGAAGGGAATAGGAGGGAGGGAAATGAGTGGGATGAGAAATGGGAGAACTGGGGATGAGAAAAGGAGATGAAAAGTTAGGTAAAAAAGAAAATGGAAAAGGATGAGAAAAAGGGAAGGATCAATATTTCAGAGCAGGTATAGTGATGGAATGGAACAGGACATGAGGAAATAAGAGAAATGACAAATGGACAGCAGTCACTGGAAAGAGAGTTATCAGAAAACAGACAAGAAAGCAGAAAAGAGAAACTGGGACCAACATGAAGGATAAATAAAATAAATGTACAGATAACAGAGGTGGAAGAAACATATTTATGTTGAATGTATTAACTAGAATATGTTAACTGTTGTGTGACATGTTTGGTACTTTTATATTGAATTAATTTTTTTCATGTTTTTGTATTATTTCACGATATTTTTGGTACTGGATATATTTATGTTGCTATTGCTCATATGAAAGCACACACCAAACTGGGTCAAATTCTGGGTACAGATAACAATAATAGCAATCAAAGAGAGCCCAAAGTTTGTGTATATATATATATATATATATATATATATATATATATATATAAAAGATTTTTGAGACCATACTCCCCCTTACCAATACAGGGAAAGCAGAGAAATAAAACCATCAATTTAATTAAGCATAAACAAAGAACCCAATATTTTTGTGATTGTAACTGTGAAACATAATAAAATTAGTAATTCCAAAAAAGTAATTTTCAAAAATATATGTTTAAAAATCGTTTAAAAAAACTAAGGACTCCCTTTACCAAGCTACGGCATAAAAGGGGCTGGTGCTGTCATCAGCGTGTGTTTTACATATGCGCCGACGCCCCTTTTTACTGCAGCTGGTAAAAGGAAAGTCTCGCTTTCCTACAGGAAATGGCCAGGCTGCAAGTAAAGCATTTGTCACATGGCCATTTCAAGAAGGAACCCATGGGTGACGGTAAGGGCTCCTGCATTAACCTGGCAGCACACAGTACTGCCTGATTACTGCCGCGTACACTCCGGTGCTACAAAAATAGATAAAGTTTTGTAGTACTGGAAATAACAGCATGCTAGGGTAGCCTGGCGATACTTCCTGTATAGCGAACGGTAAGCCTGCGTTGGGCTTACTGCCACTTAGTAAAAGGAGCCCTCAGTTTATAGCAGCAGAAACATCGAATAAGGCTCACAGTAGTGCCTTGAAGCAGTAAAGATGGCAAATGAGACTCATACCAGCACTGACCAGATGGACCAAAGTTTTAAAATATTATTTATTTATTTATTTAGATTTTGCTCACACCTTTTTCAGTAGTAGCTCAAGGTGAGTTACATTCAGGTACTCTGGATATTTCTCTGTCCCAGGAGGGCTCACAATCTAAGTTTGTACCTGAGGCATCCCTGATGCAGTGACCTGACTGCTCGAAACAGAATCGCGTTGGCACTGCTGTGAGCCTCATTGGCTATGCAACCTGCTTTTCTCCTGCTACCAAAACATGGTCTCTTGTTTGTAGATAGGAATGTATCTCCAGCAAACATAGTGCTGCTACATGGAAACAGACAAGAACCCACAGGTAATCTAATTTTAATTTAAGAAGGAAAGCTAGTGAAAAGAAAACTCACAGCGAGTGACTACATTTCCTGGGATAAAAGAGTCAGTATGTGCTTCTGAAAAATGTTTGCAAATACTGTGAACAACGAGTGAAAAAAATAAACATCATGAGGACAGAAGCGAGCACTTGTGGAAAATAGTCAGCGCTTTTAGAGCCAGGCTGCATTGATCCCATACAATTAATCTGCTGGCCAGGGGAAAAACAGGGTACTCAGGAATACAGATGCAGATATTGTTAATAAATAAAGAGATGTCCTTAGGAAGGGTTATCTCTCCTGCTTTCTGTCCCACAGCAATAAAACAGACACAACATGGTTTCGGAGGGGGAGGGGCAGCAAATCAGCTGACTGCTGCAAAAGATCACACTCCATCCTTTGATGTTTCAGTGGCTGCTCTGCTTGTATATCACATACATATTAAAGCAGGGAAAATGATCACAGATGATTAGAAACAAAATGAGAAGAGAACTAGGGCTGGTTGAAATAACAGCTTTATGTTACAGAAGAACTGCAGGCTGGCCCAAATTTAGGCAGACGCAGCATAGACAACTACCTAAGGGGCCTTTTAACTAAGGTGCATAGAGGCATATTTTCAAAGCACTTTGGGAGGCTAAGTTCCATAGGTTTCTATGGAACTTTGGGAGGCTAAGTGCTTTGAAAATGAGCCCGATAGACTCCTATGCATATCTAATGTACGTCAAATTAGCACTACCGCCCGGCTACTGCATGCCCTGTGCAGTAATTCCATTTTTTGATGCGCGCCCGAAACACACGGTAGAAAATATTTGCTATTTTCTACCACGTGGTGCTTACCCGGCGGTAATCGTCAGTTTATGTGCGCTGGCCACTTACCACCCGGTTAGCATGTGAGACCTTACCGCTAAGTCAATGGGTGGCGGTAAGGTCTCAGCCCGAAAATGGACGCAAGTTGGTTTTAATTTTGCTGCACGTCCGTTTTCCGGCACACAAAAAAATGCGTGCATCCAAAACATGCACCTACACCAGCGCAGGCCAATTTTAGGTGTGCCTTAGTAAAAGGGCCCAATAGACAATTAGAGGGCAATTCTACAACTTGGTGCTTAGATCTAGGTGCCAGTGTTCCCTCTAACCTGTGCAGGTGACTTCCAGCTGCATTGCTATCAGTAAGCAGTGGTGCTTCAATATTGCGTTTTCAAACTCTAGGGACAGACAGGTTCCCTGCAGTACTGTAGAACTTGCCTGTCTCTCACTATTGAAACTTTGGTAGTGAAACAGCACCTCCCACTGGCTGGACTGTAGATGAAGGACTCCCGCTTAGCTTAGAGCGAAAAGGTCTGGAAATCACAGTGGGGTGTGCTTAGCACCAATTCTATAATGGTACTTAGGCATGCCTAAGCCTTTATTGAATACTAGCAGAAAGCCTGTGGTGCCAAAAGTTAAGTGTGTTCACTTACAACAGGTTAATCACTGGTGTAAGTTGATATGCTTATGTGTGTCAGGCAACTCACACAACTGATAGTATTCATTTATGGAGATGCCCCATCATACATGTCAGACCTAATTGACTTACCAGAGAGAAACAATAAACGTTCATCACGCACCTGCTTAAACCTTCATTATCCCAATTGCAGAAGACTTAAATACAAGTCTGTACATACATCCAGTTTCTCATACACCTGCACGCAACTATGGAATGAATTACCGATTGCCATAAAAACAACACACGACCTGACAACCTTCCAAAAGTTATTAAAGACCTACTTATTCATAAAGGCGTACAATAAAGATTCCCCATAACAATCTGACTTCTTAATTATTCCAATCACAACTATTAAGGAACCCTCCTATCTGTCCATCCTAATTACATCCTCACGACTGAATATTATATCTTGTCCTGATATCATTATGTTATGTAATGTTGATCTTTCAATCCACTTCCAATCCAATATGATTTACTTATGCACTCTTATTTGTAATAATTGTAAAATTATTATTTTGTTATTATGATTGCTTTGATATTCTACGTACCCATCTGTATCTATATTTTGAAATTCTTATCCTATAATGTGTACATGTTGCTATAACATTTTGTGAGCCACATTGAGCCTGCAAATAGGTGGGAAAATGTGGGATACAAGTGCAGCAAATAAATAAATAAATTCTAGACATTTTGCACATCGCTTGGCAAATGCCCATGTTCCACTCACTTTTATGCCCCCTCAGAGTTCTGCGCTAACACTCGGATTCTATACAGGTCACCCAAAATTGGGTGCAGATCCCAGATTGGTTCCCAAAATAATTAGTTAATGGGTTCCAATCATTTCATTATTGGAGCTAACAAGCAGTTAATAACTGCTAATTATGATTTGGGTGCTTACATGGCTATGAGCTATTCTGTAACAATGGGCACCTAAATTGCATTGTGCACAACTTAAAAGGGGGCGTGACCACAGGAGGGGCATGGGTGGGTCAGGAGCATTCATAAACTTTGCACCTAATGTTATAGAATGCGGGGGATGTGTACCCAAATCAGACACTGGGAATTACACCTGGTTTCAACAGGTCCTGGCACCCAAAGTTGGGCATCAACATTGACACTCAATTATATAGTGGGCGCTCATTGATTTTAGTGCGATTTAGTGAGTCTAGCCCATAGTGCTCATCTTGAAGCACCCTTTATAGAATAGCGTGTACCAAATTTTACCGAATCCGAATTCTCAAAGCCATTTATAGAATCTGGCCCTATGCACTTTTGGTGCATATTTTATAGAATAATGCCTAGCACTTAAAAGTGGAAACACCAATTATTGGTGCCACTGATCAGCTTAGGTGCTAGCTTTCTATAAACTGTATGTGCCCGGCCACCTATTAGTAGATGCCAAGTTATAGAATGAAGGGGCAGATTTTGGAGGCACCAAAACACAAAGAGGGGCCTACTCTTTACGTGCTTGCGCCTCAACGCATTACTATCACGACATTCTAACCTGTTACTCCTCCTCTGCTCCATCTCATCCTAACTATGATCACCAACATCTTTAATCTGCCCTGAGTCAGGTGTTCAAAACAAGCAAGTTCATCTCAGTTTCCTGTAGTTTTGCAAAGAAAATGATTAGCAAATTGGCAAGAACCTATTGACTTGCATGTAGGCTCAATAATGTTCTCCGAAGGAACTAACTGTTTCAGAGTAGGCTACAGCTGCTTGTGGTAAAATGAAAAGTGGATTGTTGTTGACGATAAAGCAGTTCAGTGTGATGCAATCATCTCAATGACCTAGATAATGGAAGTTGCAGCCACTGATGAGGATAATGGCTTCCATGCTGAAACCTCACAAGATCTGTTTCTGAACTGATGTAGGATTCATGTTTTGCTTCAAGCTATGGGCAGGTGCTGCTATGCAGATTGGGATAATTGTTTTTAGTGTCATTGACAAATGCCATTTCTAAAAATGATTATTAGCCTTTGATTCCAAAGATCAATGTTTAACAGAGAAAAAAACACCACAGATTCTGTCTGTTTTCTTTGTTATAGAGAAGAACATAGCAAATCGCAAGGGTAGGAAGTCAGAAGTCCAGTTTATTCACCACATTTAAAAACACATATGCCACATAACAAACTACTTGATGTAGAACTACTTGAAGTTGTAGGGTGAACTTAGAATATATCTCCTGTTTTAAGTAGTCAGTTTTTCATGTGGCATAATATGTGTTTTTAAATGTGTGGATTGACTATATTTTCAATAATTGATTATTTAGGGGCCCTTTTACTAAGCCGCTTAAGCATTTATGTGCACCCAACGTGCACCAAAATGGAGTTACAAACCGGCTTCCATGTAGCTCTTGCCGTAATTTCATTTTTGGTGCATGTCTGATTTGTGCATCTGAAAAATTATTTTTATTTTCTGATGCATGTATTGGGCATGCACCAAGTGGCATTTATTTAGATTTTGCTCACACCTTTTTCAGTAGTAGCTCAAGGTGAGTTACATTCAGGTACACTGGGTATTTCTCTGTCCCAGGAGGGCTCACAATCTAAGTTTGTACCTGAGGCAATGGAGGGTTAAGTGACTTGCCCAAGATCACAAGGAGCAGCAGTGGGAATTGAACTGGCTACCTCTGGATGTCAAGACTGGTGCTCTAACCACTAGGCCACTCCTCCACTCGACATGCATAGACCATTACTGCCCAATTACTGCTTGTGTCTTTACAGCTAGGTCAATGGCTGGCGGTAAGGACTCAGACCCAAAATGGACGCGCAACAATTTTCATTTTGCCGCATATCCATTTTCGGTAAAAATTTTAAAAAGGCCTTTTTTACAGGTGTGCTGAAAAATGATTCTGCGCTTGCCCAAAACACGTGTCCACATTACCGCAGGCCATTTTTCAGCTCGCCTTTGTAAAAGGGCCCCTTAATTTTTCATGTGGCATATGTTTTTAAATGTAAAGGATGGATTATATATATAATTTTTGTTTGTTTTGTTTTATCTTTTATATTATTTATATGGTTTATATTAACAATTAGTATATATAGATCTTTATTTCTTTTTTAGATCTTATGATTTGTACTAATATTTATTTTATATATGTTCATTGACAGTATTCTTGCAAATCCCTGACTCAGCCCTTGAGAGGGCAAAAGTTGAAACATGGCCATGATGTACTTTTAAATATTTATTTATTTATTATTTTAAGTGGTGAATAAACTGGACTTTTCACTTCTTATCCTTGTGATCTGTTGTGTTCTTCTCTATGCTGGATCTTGTGGATCATTTGCCTACCTGTTTGTTGTTCCCTTTGTAATACCGGCACTAATGTTTTCCTAAGAAAAAGATGTACCAGTGATATACTGATTTTCTGTGGTACAACCAAAGTGATTTACATATATTATACAGAGGTACTTTCTCTGTCCCTAGTGGGCTTACAACCTAAGCTTTTGTACCTGGAATGTTAAGTGACTTGCCTAGGTTCAGAAGCTGCTGCAGTTGGAATCAAACCTAATTCCCCACCTTTGCAGCCCACTGCACTAACCATTAGGCTACTGCCCCACTCTTGAAATTTGAATAATGTGATACCAAATTTAAACATGGTTTATTTGTATTTTCTATACCGCACAATACCAACAGATGGAACAAGGCAGTTTACAATCTAGCATTATATATATAAAATATTGGAAACATGGAAAGAACTATATTCAAATGGATAGGAAAGAGGAAACAGTCATCCAAGATACACGCAATCAGACACTAACCCTCGGATTCTATATAGAGAGACTTAAGTTGCACGTACAAATCCGGTTGTATTCTGGATTTGTACGTGCAACTTAATCAGTTAACAAGTCAATCAGAACTGATAATTGCCACTTAACAAGCAATTATTGACACTAATTGGCATTACTTAGACTTTACACACACAACTGTCTAAGCATATTCTGCAACATGATGCATGTAAATTCTAAGTCACATGGAGGGGCATAATTGACCTGGGCACCCATCTCTAAGGACGGCCCAGCGAAGGGGAGGGGCATCCCGTATTATCGAAACAAGATGGGTGTCCATCTTTCGTTTTGATAATACGGTCGGGGATGGACAAATCTCAACATTTAGGTCGACCTAAGAGATGGTCACCTAAATGTTGAGATCGCCGGCCTTAGAGATGGCCGGCCTCGATTTTCGCCGATAATGGAAACCGAGGACGGCCATCTCAAAAACGGCCAAATCCAAGCCATTTGGTCTTGGGAGGAGCCAGCATTTGTAGTGCACTGGTCCCCTCTCACATGCCAGGACACCAACCGGGCACTCTAGGGGGCACTGCAGTGGACTTCACAAATTGCTCCCAGGTGCATAGCTCCCTTACCTTGGGTGCTGAGCCCCCCAACCTCCCCCCCCAACCCACTCCCCACAACTGTACAACATTATCATAGCCCTTAAAGGGTAACGGGGGGCACCTAGATGTGGGTACAGTGGGTTTCGGGTGGGTTTTGGAGGGCTCCCATTTAGCACCACAAGTGTAACAGGTAGGGGAGGGGATGGGCCTGGGTCCGCCTGCCTGAAGTGCACTGCAACACCCACTAAAACTGTTCCAGGGACCTACATACTGCTGTGATGGAGCTGGGTATGACATTTGAGGCTGGCATAGAGGCTGGAAAAAAATGTTTTTTATTTTTTATTTTTGGGTGGGAGGGGGTTGGTGACCACTGGGGGAGTAAGGGGAGGTGATCCCCGATTCCCTCTGGTGGTCATCTGGTCAGTTTGGGCATCTTTATGAGGCTTGGTCATGAAGAAAAAGGGACCATGTAAAGTCAGCCAAATGCTTGTCAGGGACGCCCTTCTTTTTTCCATTATCGGCCGAGGACGCCCATCTCTTAACCACGCCCCTGTCCCGCCTTCGGTACACTGCCGACATGCCCCCTTGAACTTTGGTTGTCCCCGCGATTATGATTATGATTATGCCGATTTGGGCGACCTTGAGAGAAGGACGCCCATCTTGCGATTTGTGTCGAAAGATGGACGCCCTTCTCTTTCGAAAATGAGCTGGATAGTTGAAAAGGGGGCATAGCCAAGGGTGTGGAATGGGCAGGTCATGGGCATTTCTCAAATCTAAGCATGCTGTTATAGAACACACCCAGTCCACACCTAATGTAGGTGTTGGCATTTACACCATTTTACTTGGCGTAACTGCCCGCAACTAAATTTAGTCACGTGGATAGGCGCTCGGTGTATTCTGTAATCTGCACAGAAATGAAGGCTTATTCTATAAAATACACCTAAATTTTAGCATATTTTATAGAATATGCCTTGGCATATATTTTTTCAACGTGGATTTTTCAGGCGTGATATATAGAATCTAGTCCTAAAGGAGCAGACAAACACAGATACCAGATTCAGGCTTCATTGGGAGGCACAGGGGTGTAGCCAGACCGGCAGGAGGGGGGTCCAGAGCCCGAGGTGAGGGGGCACATTTTAGCCCCCCCGGCACCACTGCCCCCCCCCGGTGCTTCCGCCCCCGCCATTACCGCCCCCTCGCCGCCACCACCACCAACTTTGACCCCCCCCCGACGACAACCCTCTTGACCCCCCTCCTGCCGCCAATCCTCCCCCGCCGTCGCCTACCTTTGCTGGCGGGGGACCCCAACCCCCGCCAGCCAAGGTCCTCTTCTTCCTTTGTTCTGTTTCTGAGTCTGATGTCCAGGGCCAAATCTATGGGGGCCCAGGCCCCCATGGCCCCACTTAGCTAAGCCCTGGGGAGGCACATCATAAGCTTGAAGAATAGCCAAAGTTTTAGAAGTGCTTTGAATTTTGTTAGGGATAGCTCCCAGCCAAGAGCCAGTGGGGCAGTGTTCCAAGTGGCTGGGGCTAGAAAAAAACAAAGCACGGTGTCTGGTTTCTTCATGTTGGGCAAACTTGGGGTTCGGCAAAACAAAGCAGTAGTCATGTAATGAATGCAACATACATGTAGGAGTGTAGGGTATGATAAGGGCAGACAAATAGGAGGGAATACCAATATGTAAAGCCTTAAATGTCAGGAGAAGAATCTTCTACTGGATCTGAGAGGAGCCAGTGATGGTAAACTAAAATTTAAAGACAGAAAAGAAAAGGTACTAGACAGTCAGCTATGGCTATCTTTCTATTACCTGTTCCCACTACTTGTTTATTTTATTTTATGTTGTATATTAGAGGCTAATTTTATAACAGGCCACCTAATTTGTGTGACAGGGTGGCAAAGTGCTATAAAATTACTTCCCCACCACCACATGACTGGCTGATCAATATTGTATTACTTAGGCACAATGTTTTGTGTTTCAGTTTTTACTTTTGTTGATTTAGGTTATTTAGAATTATTTTCCTATTTATATGTCATTAAGTGGGTCATTTTAGAAGCATCTAGACCTATACATGGCAACATTTACCTAGACCACATACATGTTCAAATAATGATTTTAGAAAGCCATTATCTGCACATGTAAAACCCCTGGATACAGAGATTTCAAGGGGGCAGGGTAGAGACATTGTTTGAGCATGCCTGAAAAATAGATGTGCAAAATATATTTCTACTGGTTTTTGTACCTGCTCTTCAAAGGATTGACGAGATCCTTCGTTGAAACACTTTGCTCAGTGTGTTGCGGCGCCTAAGAAAGCAAATAGAATGTTAGGTATTATTAGGAAAGGAATGGACAACAACAATGAGGATGTTATAATGCCTTTGTATCGCTCCATGGTGTGACCGCACCTCAAATATTGTGTTCAATTCTGGTCACCGCACCTAAAAAAAGATATAGTGGAATTAGAAAAGGTGCAGAGAAGGGTGACAAAAATGATAAAGGGGATGGGATGACTTCCCTATGAGGAAAGGCTGAAATGGCTAGGGCTCTTCAGCTTGGATAAAAGATAGCTGAGGGAAGATATGATAGAGGTCTATAAAATAATGAGTTGAGTGGAACGGGTAGACGTGAATCATCTCTTTACTCTTTCCATGCAATGAAGCTACAAAGTAATAAACATAAAATGAATCAGAGAAAATCTTTCTTCACTCAACGTGTAATTAAACTCTGGAATTCATTGCCAGAGGATGTGGTAAAGGCGGTTAGCTTAGTGGGGTTTAAAAAAAGGTTTGGACGGCTTCCTAAAGGAAAAGTCTATAGACCATTATTAAAATGGACTTAGGGAAAATCCACTGCTTATTTCTCAGATAAGCAGCATAAAATGTATTGTACTTTTTGGGGATCTTGTGTGATAAGTAAGGGGGTGTCCTATACGGTGTAGGCTACTAGAGGGCGCTAGGAGAGTAGGTGGAGGTCGCTAGGACCGGGGAGAGCCCTGGGAGGTCCACAGGTGTAGGAGATTATGGGCTGGGTCCTGGGTAGCTAATTAACCACTTTATACCCCACCTGAGTTGTGAAAGGAAGGGAAGTGAGCTAGCAGCAGAAGAAGAGAGAGCCCCTGAAAGATACTGGCTAACCTTATGGACTTGGGGGGGGACTGGGTGTCCAAAGGAGATCAGCAGGCTGAAAGTCCTGGGGTAAGAAGTCCCTAAAGCATTAGTGTTTGACTGTGTGTCTGAAGAAGAAAAGACTGTGTGTCTAGAACTGTGTGTTCAAAGAGGGACTGTGTGTCCAAAGAAGAAAAGACTGTGTGTCTGGAGCTGTGTGTTCAAAGAGGGGACTGTGGGTCCAAAGAAGAAAAGACTGTGTGTCTAGAACTGTGTGTTCAAAGGGGAGACTCTGTGTCTAAAGTACTGAGAGAAGCAGGCTGCAAAGCCTGGGGTTGAGAGTCCCCAAAGTATTGGTGTAGTACTGAGCCCATGTATCTGGGTGGGGAGGCTCAGTGTGAAGATCTATGAAAGTATAAAGTATTAAGCTAGAAGAAGTGTGCCCAGGGGCTGGAATAAAGAGTTGCCTGAGAAATATGCAGTTGGTGAGACCTGTTTAATTTGCTGAGTGGGAACCAGGTCACCCTGAGCAAGAAGGGGTAGCACACTAATTTGCATATGATCTGCATATTGAGAACCAGGTCCCCCTAAGTGAGAAGGGGGATATCACACTTGCCAGGTATTTGTGACCTGGATTGGCCACTGTTGGAAACAGGATGCTGGGCTTGATGGACCTTTGGTCTGTCCCAGTATGGCAATACTTAAGGTACATGCAAGTGTCAGCTTTCAGCTAAGATGGTTTCAATCAAGGAGCAGGTAAAGAAGCTGAAGACACCCCCTTCCCAATACCTCAAACCTCCCTCTTCCTGGACTCCTCAAACTAAGTTTATACCCCCTCCTCTGACTCCCCCGAACATACTCAAACCCCCTCATGTGATATCTTCTGATCCCTGTAATATTGGGAGAGGTATTTTCGATATGGCGTCTAAGTCCAATTTTGGACGTTTTGCACAAAACTTCTAAAATGTAAATAGGAAAGGTGGTCATTTTCGAAAAAGAAAAATGTCTATATTTAAAAACAAAACAAAACACTGTTTCGAACAAGGTTTTGTGCTTTGGACATTTTGCTTTCTGGTCCCCTTCTGTATTTTTAGAAAGTCAACCAGCAAGAAATTACCTACAGCATACCAACAGCATAATTAATAGTACAGTATATAAGATTACTACAGTATATAGCACATCTATAGTGCTACTAGATGTATACAGTGCTTTAACAATGCACATAAAAGACAGTTCTTGCTTCATCAATTTATAATCTAGTCAAGGCAGACCAACAACAGAAATGAATGATTGAGGAGAGCCAGTTTAAAAGGTAGGTTAATAGGTGAAGTTTAATTAAGAACCACTGGACAGCTTATTGTCAACCAGCTGGAATTATATTCATTTTCTAGCACAGTGCCAACCCATTAGTCACATATTCTTGTGAAATATGGACGCTTCATTTTTTTCCCATTTTCCCAGTCTTGAAGAATATGCTTTCATGGGTGCTGTAGCACATCAAATCATGCAAAGTATGTTTTTATACCATGCATTGACAGACATAAATAAAATTTTTTATGGAAGCTGCAAGAAATAGGAAGTATGACCTTGTATTTGCTCTTGAGAACTAAAGAATGAGAGAGAGAGAGAGAGCGAGAGAGAGAGAGAGAGATCCTGTTTTTATTGGGCCATGTTATATGGTGTTATATAATAAATCTAACTCGTCTAGAATAAAAGAAGATCTGTGAAAAAGATCTTCTGCACAGTCTGAAAAACATGCTCTATATATGGAACGTGTGTATATAGCTATGCCTTATCTATGTCTACAGTACAAATAGAGAGGGTAAAATAGCATACAACTAAAGTATATTAAAAAAAAAAGCAACACTGGGCCTTCAAGACTAGGACAACAGGAGTACTTTACTAACAGATGACCCGACACAGGCCGTGTTTCGGCGTCCAACGACGCCTGCCTCAGGGGTCAGAATTTGATTCTGCAATGTATAAATTATGTAGGTCAAATGCCTCAACACATTAAAGTGTTATTGTTCAAGATATTCGCTGCAACGCAAAAAAAACGGGCTGTAGCAGAAGCCTCCTCCTGTACACAGATAGCCGGTAAAATCAATTTTTTATTTGGAAAGTACTTGCTCAGCCACACCAACAAACCTCAGGCAAGAGAGTTGCATTGCAGCTACATGAGAAACAATGGCAAAAATCAACCTATAAGGATATGCATTCATTTTCGAATTAATGGAAAACCATGATGAATGAATCAAATTTTGGTTCATTTCTTTCAAATCAAATGAACTAAAAACTATTTGCTGCTTTTTTTTTTTCATTGCCACTAGTCTATGGGGCAAGAAAAACAACACGTGTTTTTGTAGACAAAGTGGAACTGAATTGGGGAGGGTGCAATATGAAGCAGGAGTGTCTTGACCGATGATGTTGAAACTTTTGACGAGCAGCTTAAGGAGTTTATCTCAGGGCTACTTCTCCCACATCCTTATGGATGCTCAAGTCATCATGAATTGGAACCCTTAAGCAATTCACCACACATTTTATAGTATGTTGGATTTCTCAAGAATGCTTTGCTTAGAAAGCAGTTCTTTCCTTCAGATTTTTTTTGGGAAGGGAAACAAGCTTTAAAATAGTAGAAAAAGAAAGTAAAGGAGCACTGATCAGGCTGCAATAGACAGCCATTCACTCTGTCTGGGTGTAATAGTATATTAGAAAAACTTATTAAACTCTGTCAGTCATTTGACTCCTAACAAACAATTTTAAAAAACACCACTTTCAACCCAGCACCAGCAGGAGCAGCAGCAACTGGGAATCATTCCTGCCCTGGACCTCTAAACCATCAGGGATTGGCTGAGGTAGGCCTGGGGAGTGTTGCAGGAGGGATAGGAATCATTAAGTCTGGGTCCAGAGAGAACAAGTGGAGAGGCTTGGACTTAAGACGTGAAACATGTCTTGGGGGTTGGGAAACAGGACCCTTTTCCTAAATTGCATGAAATGCTAATACATGCTTAATCCAGGAAAAATGGCCTAATAGGAGGTGGTAAGTGTTCCCTCATTCAGGGGGTCTTTTACTATGTCACAGTAATGTTTTTAGCTTGCGGTAGAAATCAGCTGATGGTAAACGCCAGGACGCCTATTATATTCATATGGGCGTCACGGTGTTTACCACCAGCTGATTTCTACCGTGAGCTAAAAACACTACCGCGGCTTAGTAAAAGACCCTCTTGCCCCGGTCGCGGCCCAGTCTCTCGGCAGCCCTGTCACTAGGGACAGGCAGGTTCATTGGAGTCCTGCAGAACTTGCCTGTCCCTCACTATTGAAAATATGATAGTGAAACTACTGCCTTCAAAAGTGACTTTCATAACTATCAAGTAAACACTGGTTCAGAGCAATATATCTGGAGTCAGCTGAGCTACTGAGTGGCTTTATTTAAAGGTCTCAACTGCTTATTTGGCCTCCTGGATTATTCCAGTCCCAGGCTTGGTCCCAACAATCAATACATTTGTTGGTACACGGCTGCCACCACTTGGGGCATGCAGCAAGAAGCCACCTAGGCACATACACCAAACCAGGGTTACATATAAATATAAATATCAATACATTAAAAATACTTAATAAGAAAATCCAAATCTAAACAGGACTTAAATCTTGAAGCTAAGGGCTTGATATTTAAAGATGTATGCAGTAGGTATTAGTGCTAACTGCATAAGTTATTTTAAAAAAATATGAGTAATTTTATTCACAACATGACCTCTGGTGGTAGTACTGTGAAGTTACTGCTAAGGTCAGAGACACCATCTTGAATCCAGGACAGCAACAGAGCTCTTGCACCAGGGAACCCTGGTTAGAGCTAGAGGGCTGTCAGATCAGTGGGAAGGTGTTTGAAGGATGTCAGAGACTATTCGGATGGTGGGAGGGTACTTGGAAGAATGTCAGGGGAGGTCTGTTGGATAGTGTGTATGTGGGGGGTCTTTTCTATAACAGTTGCCCCTTATTGCACTGCTGAAAGTACAAATGGAACCTCATTATTAGCAATGTATATAACATGTGGTAAACGTCTGCCCTGTGTGATAACTGTAAGAGTAGATATTGGCCACACACCCACCAGTTATCTTACAGGCTTTGCAGTTACCAGAAGTTACATTTTGCAGCCAATGCACTGCAACTTCAAAAGATGGCCATATTTTACAGGCCCTTTGATAAGTTAGGTTTTACTTTCAGTATCAGACCCTTAGTTTAAAAAACTAGTCACTACCCAACTTCTAAAACTAGCACATGCAGATTCTAGATATATAAATCAGTGGCGTCGCGAGGGCAGCTGACACCCGGGGCGGGTCGCCGCTGCGCACCCCCCCCCCCCGGGTGCAGCGCGATGCACCCTCCCCCCTCCATAGCGCAACACCCCGCCCCGCCCGCGAGAACATACCTGGAAGGCGGTGAGGGGCGGGTGGGAGGGCCAATCCGCCGAGAGCACGCCGCTGGGGGGGTGTCGGTGCCTCGTTGGTTCCTTGCTCTCTCTGCCCCAGAACAGGAAGTAACCTGTTCTGGGGCAGATACAGCAAGGAACCAGCGAGGCGCCGACACCCCCCAGCGGCGTGCACCCGGGGCGGACCGCCCCACCGCCCCCCCTTCCTACGCCACTGATATAAATATCTCCTGAGAGAGGCTCTCTAGAAAGAGTTTTCCTATAGGAACTGCCATTGACATTTCACGTCTGACCTTACTTTTTGCTCAAATCACTTTGTCAGTAAGGCCGAAGTACCAGTGAACAGGAAGAAAAATCTTGAATGCCAAAGGCATCAATATGTTATTTTCTGTAACATTAAAAAATGGATGGTTAGACTAGAGAAAAAATAATATAGCCTCTCCTAGCATGGAATGACTCCTCACAAGGTCCTTTGTCAAAAAATGGAATATTTTTAAGTAACTCCATATGTTCATTAAGATAACGCTTCGTTTCAATAAGGCTAGTGCTTTTCTCTTTCATCTTGCTTCCGTGGTTGCCTCTTTTCATTGCTATTTGATGTATTCCAGAGAGTTTGCATTTATTGCTATGGGAAAAGTGTTTACAAGATGTTGCAGTTTTCACATACATCTAAGCCACTGGTTAACAGAACCAACAGGCTTTTATTTCCAAAATATTTAGAGCAATTGATTGGCCTGCAGCAAGAAATCATTAAGGACTGTGTATCAGTTCTTCTTAAGTACATAAGTACATAAGTATTGCCACACAGGGATAGAACAAAGGTCCATCAAGCCCAGTATCCTGTTTCCAACAGTGGCCAATCCAGGTCACAAATACATGGCAAGATCCCTGAAAAGCTCAATACATTTTATGATGCTTATCCCAGAAATAAGCAGTAGATTTTCCCAAGTCAATTTCCCAATCAAGTAATAGGGCCGCACACTATATACATCTTTCCCATTCAGGTTGATATGCAAAGTAATTTAACTCGCCAGAAATTGCTTCTAGCTGCTTAAATCACCTGTTTGATGCTAACTGCTAATTTGCAGCGGCACTTAACTAGTTAGTGCCACTGAAAATAACCAGTTGGCACTGAACTGAAAACGGACTGTTTTGGGGGTGTTCTAGGGTGGCGTTGACACTTGTCCAGTTAATTGTCAATATACAGCACTTAACCGGTCAGGTTAACCACATAAATGTGACTGCATAAAAGTCGGACTGACAAATGGCTTTATGGATGGTAAGACTCAGACCCAAAATGGATGCACAACAATTTTGATTTTCGCACGTCCAATTTCAGCAACCCCCCCTTTTTTTTACAGGTGCACTGAAAAATGATTCTGTGCACGCCCAAAACCCGCGCCTACACTACTGCAGGCCATTTTTCAGAGCGCATTTGTAAAAGGATCCCTGAATTTCCTCTTGAATCTATCTAAAAATTTGGCCTTTTGGATTACCAAAATATTATCTCACTCTTCTATTGTCCATATCCTTCTGGGTGTCCCTATTACTTAAGTTGGCTTTTTTAAATATCTAAGATTCTTTATAGATCCCTGGCTTTCATCTGCCTCTCATATTCCTACTGTTGCAAAATTCTGTTTCTTAGGTCTATGGCAGTTCCGCATGCTGTGAAGTCGATGAGGCCACCAACACACCGCCAAGCTTTTGAAGATAACAACAATCTTCAAAAAGTTTGAATGTGGGTAGAAACCCACAAACACTAAAAAATTCAAACCATGCACAAGCCAAACAAAAAAAAACAGGCAAATACAGAGGTGTGAGTTGTGCTTTAGTTGGTCTGGATTTATGTGACCTGTCGTTGTTGGGAGCAATTATTCAAATGCTGCCTGACTATAACTGTATTCAAATTTTCCTCATATCTCTCAAATACTGTGACTTTTTATGTGTATGGTGGCAATGGTAATGATAGATTAAGAAAAAGGGACTAGAAATCCTAAAAAGCCTTGAGTTACTTTGATAATGTAAATCAGCTTGACAGTAACACACTTTTTTTAAACTTCTATTACTTTCTTATCCTTATTTCTGTTTAAACTCTAGGATACTATAAGCAGAGAAAAGCTTTGCATATTATCCAGACAGAAAATGTGAGCACTTGTTAAGTCTAGACCCAAGGCTACAAATAATCAGAACATACTGGTTGCTCAATCTAAATCAAGTCAGTAGGAATATGCATTTTTGTTGTAATCATTTCACAGTGCACTAACACAAAATAGCACAAACCATTTTGTGTTACTGTGTGCTAAAATGATCTAATGCATGCAAACATTAAACGAACATAACCAAAATGGACATTATTTCACTGCACATCTTTACAAATCAGGGCCCTAAAAGGAGAAACTATGATGGCAGATTATAGTTTGGCTCCTTGGAAGGAAATCACTCAAAGATCGGGGAATCAAATGCCATGGTTTACATCAGAGTTCCCAGCCTTACAACGAACATGAGGAAATAGCAGAAAAACTAAACAATTTTGTTCTGTCAGGCATTAATAAGGAGGATGTTGGGGTCATACCCATATGGGAAACCTTTGAAGGAGATGATTCAGAGCAACTAAAGCAAGTCACTGTAAATCTAGAAGATTAATAGATCAAATTGCCAAAATAAAGAGCAACAAATCACCTGGATCAGACAGTACTCACCCCGCAGTCCTGATAGAAAGTGTATAGACATGAACCTGCTAATCTGTAACCTATCATTTAAAATAGTGACAAACCTGAGGACTGGAGGGTAAACAATGTAATGTCAGTTTTTTAAAAAGCTCCAGGGATGATCTGGGAAACCACAAACCAGTAAACCTGACATTGGTACAGGGCTAAATGGTTGGAGCTTTAAAAAAAAAAAAATCACTGCCTCTGTAGAAAGACATGACTTCATGGGAATTAATCAGAACAGGTTCAGCAAAGGCAAATCTTGCTGTACCAGTTTCTTAGCATTTTTTGAAGATGTAAGCAAAGAAGTGGATAAAGTTGAATTGGTTGATAGAGTATATTTGGATTTTTAGAAGCTGGTTGACAAAATTCCCCATGAAGGACTTCTTAGGAAATTAAAGAGTCATGGGATCACAGGCAATGCCATTTTATGGATTTGAAACTGGCTAAAAGAAGAGAAACAGAGAGTAGAATTAAATGGTCTGTTATTCACCTGGAAAAGGGTCTGTAATAGCATGCCCCAAGAGTCTGTGCTAAGACCTTTGCAGTTTAACATATTCATAAATGAACCACCTAGAGCAAGAATTCTAGACCTCAAGGCCAAGAATTCCAATCTTATTTTCTGAGTATCTAGCTAATTCAGGAAAACCTTGTATAACAGGCTCAATACTTTTGCTTTCCTATGACATAAATAAAGTCAAAATATATTATACTTATCTGGTTCAGTGAAAAATCACAAGAAGTGTAGTTTGTTCAGTTACTTCCATAGAGCATTCCAAAAATTCAGTCTGATTGAGGTCTGTCGGTGGAACTCCTCAAGATACCAGACAGACATTGGGATCTAGCCATAGGTGAGAAACCTTCCCAATATCTCCAGGAAATACTTCTTAAGCAAATCTAATGCAGAAATTAATGTAATATATGGTAACATATATTAAATGTTTTTTCCTGGGGCTCTGGGGGGGCTATTCCAGGGTTTTTGTTGATGGTGCTGGCTGGAAAAGGTTTAAAGTTTAGTTTGGGAATTGTTAATGGAGTTAGCTGACGAAAGTGTGAGATGTTTCTTAAATGTGGTTTTATTTTTCAAGAAATAAACCATGATTAGGTGGGGATTGTACTTTAAAATGTTCCTTTCTGTTTTGGGTACAAGTCAGGTTAAAATTGACTTTGAAATTCTCTGTATAGGAAGTTTTGCATTTACTTATATGGGGGAGATCAGAGAAAAAAAAACAGTCTTTAGCTGACAAGCTGATTGGTTGAGTGATGTCAGGTGTTCCTCTAGTGGGAGTGAGTTGCCAGGGAGACTACTGAGTGAACTGAAGACCAGAGCAGGGAATGACTGGGAGAAAAATGTATGCTGAGTGTGTGAAGTGTGGGAAATGAAGGTATATTTTATGAGTTTAAAGTGAAATAAGTGACATTGAAAAAGGGTACTTTGATATTGAAAGTGAGCTGAGGTGAGTTTGAATGTTCCAGTATAGCCCTGAATTTCCAGAGATAAGTGATTTACCATTTTAGGGTGAGAGAGGCTTTGATTTGTGGTGGGAATTGTACTACATGAGAAAGCCTATAAGGGTGTCAGGAAAAAAGTGTGTAAGGATTTTAACTGTGACACAGGGGAAAGACTGGAGGTGAATCTGATATTTGGAGAAAGTTGCTAGTAGGCAGTGTCTGTGTGGAAGGTGTGTTTTGTGCACATGTTCTGATTGCAGAACAAGGTTTGTCAGGTGGCAGATTAAGCACTGCTTGTGTATGAGTGTGCTGTATTCTCCAGATGGATCTGATAGCTGTGCAGGGACATGTTATGTTTATATGTGAAGTCTGAGATGCAATGTTGAATCACCATTTGAATATAGAATGGGTTACTGTGTGAGATCTCTGAATGCAGTGTGAAGCCTGCTGGATTTTAGAACAGGGAATCAACAGTGAGAAATAGGTTTTGTAGTGAGAAAACCTTTAACTTATTTTATTTCAATTAGAGAGTGTGGCCACAGTATTGAGAACTGATTAATTGTCACCAGAGTGGAGTCAGTTCCTGGACAAGCAGGGAGTGTTAAGGGCTTTGCCTCCATTTATTTTCTTTATAAGTGAAGTTTTAGGAAGAAGAATTCTGTAGATAATCCGCTGAAGGATTTCCAGATGAGCTCCAACGCAAGAAAGACATCATCTAAGTAAATTCAACTACAGCTAAGTGACATTGCCAAGGGTCTTGAACGGAATGTATTATTTTTTCACAATATTTTAAGGGAAAACAAAGGAACAGACCATCAGATATTAAAAATCCATGAGATCCCTGCAAAAACACCAATAGTGCACACAAAGAGACCAATTTTTACATCAGGAAAGAGAATAACCACAAATATCTGATTTTGATAAAAGACAATTTAAATACTTATCTGAAAAGGTTCTTTTCTGCCTTTTTAGGTGAAACAGACAAAGTTAAGGGTATACATGTAGTTCTACAATTGAATGTTGAATATGTTATTGCATTTCTATTAAGCCGTACCCTAATTGTGAATTTGAGTTTATTTGAATGAAAATTTGCTTGCATTTGTATTCAATAAAGAAAAAGATAATTTGTAAATCTGAAGGTGCGGTTCTTCCAGTTCAGGAACAAATCCTAAATTTAGCTTCTTTTCCTCCTTTATTCTTTGAGAGTAAAGGACGAGGTTAGTTTATTTGTTCCACTCCCTCGGCTGTGAGTGTGTGTTCCCTGGATATTCACCACGACTACAACCATCAGGTATCTGGGAGCACATCACTACAGTCCAGCCGTGAGGGGTGGTAACATTAACAGAGACTTAGGGAAATTAAGGAACCTCAAGTTGTCCCTCCTGACATAATTATCCAATTATTCAAGCCTATGAGCCTGAATATTTCTCTCTCTCTCTCTCTCTCTAACAGTCACTGATGGAAAAACTTTGCAATTCCTTCACTTCTTCTTCCAATGAGCTCACTTTAGTAAGTTGATGTCCCAAGCCCCTGGACAGAGTCTTTCTTTCAAAATCAGTACCTCATTACCAAAAGAAGTTGAGACTTGGAGAAGAGAGACCTGCAATACCTGGATGGCATCCCACAAGGACTCCATTGTCACAACTGCTGTTTTTTTTTTTCAATTCTCTGAATCTAGAAGAAGCAGCCACCTCTCACAGAGACAAAAGCTGCAATCCAGCTTGTCCTGGCTCCAAAGCTGACAACAACATCGGGGAAGAAGCAGCAATTGGTCCCCCTCTGACAACCAGGGATTCAAACACATCCTTCAGTGTATCCTGGCCCGGAATGGCTGCTGCCTCAAAACTGCTTCCAGATCTGGGAAGAGCAGTATTCAGTGGAGTACTCAACGACACGCTCTTCATGTCACGGTTCAACACTAACCCGAAGGACCCAACCAAAGCGAGTGCAACCATCTCCTTCTGTGGCCGAACACCATAGCCTGCTTCGGGATAAGACCTTCTCCGGGGCTCGGGGGAAGACCCATAGGCGGTCGGTGGCCCAACTGTTTGGGGAGGCTAAAGGGGGTGGGGTTAGGGGTGGGGCCAGGGGTGGAGCTTAAATCCATAATTGTCTGATAACACGCAGAAAAAAATAAATAAAAGTCACAATTAATACCTTTTATTAAATTTAGATATTAGATATGTATCATATGTCAAAGAATAAAGTGGTTGCTCAAAGCATATTCTAAGCACAATCGCTCAACTGCAAAACACTATGCACAACTTTGTCCAAAAACACACTCAGAACCTTACTGTACCATAAATATTACATTGGGCAGACCTAATACACCAATATACCACCCATACGGAAAATGCAGACTGTCAACAATATGAATCAAGGGATCATATCATCACAATTCTCATGTAGAGCCACAAAACACCCTAATTCATGTTTAATGTGCGATAAAATGTCATAAATAAGTAAATAAATATAAACTTTTAATGTTGAGCACCTGATTCTCAAAGTGGACATATTCCAAACACTATAATGAAAATAAAATGATCTTTTCTACCATTGTTGTCTGGTGACTTTTTCTGATCATGCTGGCCCAGTATCCATTCTGCTGCTATCTGTCCTCAGTGCAGGTCAGGAAGTCATCCTCTTTAAATATCTCCCTCGCAACCCAGGACACCTCCAGCCAACCCCCCCCCTGCTTTCCCAGCAGTAAGGTAAACAAACAATAAACCAAATTCTACAACTGCTAGAGGGCTTTCACTGCAGCTCCTGCTGTGAGGATGGAGGTAAATCAACAATTTAATCCCCTCAGAGCAGCTGGACTCCACAGCTGATCCATTCTGCTGCAGCAGGGGGGAGGCTTAGCCTCTCAAAGCCTCTTATACCGGGTGCCTATGGGAAGACCCCTAGTTTAAGCTTTCCATTTCCCTATAGAATTACAAGAAAATCCCCCTGGAACACTAGGCAACCTCCAAAAGAGCAGGAGCTCAAGCACACACATCTGTCTCAGATGCCATCCTGGCCCTCGATGGGAATAAACATTTGTATGGAAAAAATAGACACCTCAGTCACATCTAGGTTTCTGCTATAGAGTCATCTGTAAATCCTAAAGCCAGGGACCTTCTCAATAATCCTCCTCCCGATGTCATGGCCCCCATGATCATTTCCAACATACGATCCCCCCTGCTTTCCCAGAGGCAGCAGTCCCCAATTTCAACCTAACTCCTGCTTCATTTAAAGCATGTGTTTGCCTAGTCCCCATGCTTATTTACAAATTGTTACTGCTGCCATACCCATAGCTAGACTCTAAATATTTCCTTGTTACTTTTGGACAGGTGAAATGTGGGGACCAGACAATGAATGAAAATCAGTAGCAAGGGGAAAAAGAAAGTGAATGTGATACTGGAGGAGTGAAAAAATAAGTAAACGGGTGCCCATGGTAAAGGGCCCTCAAATGTATGTTTGCCTAGACCTCAATGTAGTGTTAATCCAGCCCTGCAAATGAGGATTTTTTTTTTTTTTTACATAAATGTGTATTCCCTATGTAAGATGGGGAATATATCTGAAGATTTTTGGCCTGCTAAATCTATGTGAAACCACACCCAAGTCACACCTGCTTGGAATCTCTGCATCCTGGTGATTTCCATGTTTAAATAGCGGCTTTCTGAAATTGCCATCTACTCATGTATGCAATCTTCATATGTAAATGCTGCTATTTATATATGAAAATATGATATTTATATATGACAATATTATTTACTCTCTCTCCTACCTCTCTTCCAGAGTATACATGTTGAGGTTCATATGCCTGTCCCTATATGTTTTATGATGGAGACTGCTTACCAATTTTGTAGCCGCCTTCTGGATAAACAGGATGGAGTTTGTCCAGAGGATGACTACAACATTGGTAACATAGTAACATAGTAGATGACAGCACAAAAAGACCTGCACGGTCCATCTAGTCTGTCCAACAAGATAAACTCATGTGTGCTACTTCTTGTGTATACCTTACCTTGATTTGCATCTGCCATTTTCAGGACACAGACCGTAGAAGTCTTGCCCAGAACTAGCCCCATTTTCAGGACACAGACTGTAGAAGTCTTGCCCAGAACTAACCCCACCACCCAAACATCAGCCCCGCCTCCCAATCTCGGTAAGCTGTCTCTGTCATAAAACATATAGGGACAGGCATATGAATCTCAACATGTATACTCTGGAAGAGAGGCAGGAGAGAGGGGATGTGATAGAGATGTTTAAATACCTCAGTGGCGTTAATGTACAGGAGGTGAGCCTTTTTCAAATGAAGGAAAACTCTGGAATGAGGGGGCATTCGATAAAGTTAAAAGGAAATAGGCTTAGGAACATTCTAAGAAAATACTCTTTCACAGAGAGAGTGGTGAATGCATGGAATGGCCTCCAGGTAGAGGTCGTGGAGATCAGGACTGTGTCAGAATTTAAGAAAGCGTGGGACATGCAGCTGGGATCCCTTAGGAAAAGGAGGAGTTAATGGTTACTGAGGGTGGGCAGACTGGATGGGCCATTTGGCCCATATCTGCCATCATGTTTCTATAAACCAGAGGCCATTGTTGGCAATATGGAGTCACAAATGGATAATAATAGCAGGCTTAAATTAAATTGATAGTAGCTAACATGGTCAATGTTAATACATGTATTCAGCACAGCTAATTAAACAAATACAGCTAGATTCTATATATGGCACCCAAAATATCGGTGCCACAAAAAGTGCTATTCTGTAAGCCGCATTTAAAGTTATGAGCAGTTTATAGAATAGCGCTTATATCTGGGGATCTCACCTAACTTTAGGTCCAGTCACTTGTACCAACTAAAATGTGGTGCAAATGTACACACCTACATTAGGTGCAGTCAGCATTTTTATGTGATACACTTTGAAATAGAAGGGGTTTTTTTTGCAGCCCGTGAAGACACAACAGCCCATTGATTTTCTCCCCCCCCCCCCCCCCACGTTGCTAGCAACATTTTTTGGGGTGGGTGGTTGGGCTTATTGCTGAGGATTTTCCCCCCTTTTTTCAAAAGAAATTGTTTAAAAAATTTTCTAAAATGCATTTCACAGAACAATAGTCATACATACAAAAATACTGTGTGCCAGTATGTGAGAGATATTTTTTGAGTTTATGTGGTATCTATACTCTCCAAAATCCTTTTTTTGTGATCCATATCTACATTGGGTGCATATCCCCGTTATTCTATAACATTGCGCATCCGTTCTGCCCGTGCCCCTCCCCTTTCTGTGCCCCCTTTTCCAAATCTCATGTAAAATTTAGGTGCAATTAAATTTAATTAGTGCCAATAACTGCTGGTTAAAAAGCCAATTATTGGTGCTAAGTGACTTGTTAATTAAATTGTGCTCACAATGTTTGGTGACTTTTACAGAATTAGGGGGTCAGTGATGCTTCTTATATGCATTAATTTAAGTGCCAGTCTTTAAACTAATGTGTTAAAGTGCACTAGCTCGATATCAGGCCCTAGGATGGTATGATTTTGCAAAATGCCAATACATTCTGCGATAAAGAACTTTAGTTTTGCTACCAAAACAAGCAAAAAAAAAGGTGTAAGCAAAATCTAAATAATATAAAATGAAATTATACAGAGATACTTCAAATTATAGCACATCTTACCTTGGAATCATAAAATATCTGATAACTTAAGCCTATTTTCTTATATAGATGCCCCAGTGAGAATGGGAAGAGAATTTAGTGGAAACAACCAAAGAAAAAGAATTAAAACAGAAGTCAACAGAGGCCAGAACAACATTGATATTTAGTGTTCTTGGTTATGAGAAAATGAAATATTTCATTGTCCCTGAACAGCGTTTACAAATACATTAGAGCCTCATGTGAACATGCAGGAAATTATTTTTAAATAGAACACTAGGGAAAAAATGCCCCCCTCCCTTCTCATGTCCATTGTTCTTTATCAACATAAACTGACAGCTTTATAAGCACTTAGTAGACTTGCTTGAGCACAGATCGTCATAAAGAGAGTGTGGCAACTTACATTTTATAGAAGTAAAATAAATATTTGATAGCACCATGATTCCGTGACAGGAAATGATTTTTCTTCAATAATAACACATGAAAATAAAAAGAAAATACACACAGAAATGCATAGAGAATGATGAACATAAGAGTGCTGAAAATGCAAATGAAAGCATTTCTTTTTAAAATGGCTGACACTTAAGGAAGTAAGTTTCAGAAGTGCTTCTTCTTCATGGCTAACTATAGAAAACAGCAAGTTTACCAACCCTGAGGTTCTCCTTCAGTTGCAATTTAACAGACTTTTGCACTTCAGTCGGTAGAAATTGATGCAAGTCCACTAATGCTCTAATTCTGTAACTAGACGTCTGCATCTACAGTGATTTGCACATGTAAAACGTATGGGATACTTGCACACTCATGAGAAAGTGGATTGGTCTAGCAGGATTCTGTAAGGGCACATGTAAATGGCATTGGGGCCGTTCTACTAAGCAGAAGTAAACCCACCGTGGGCTGGTTGTACAGCAATCTGGAACTACTGCCGGCCTAACATGGGCGCCGGTGGTAGTTCCACCCCCAGTGTGTGAAATTTCCAGTGCTAGTGGAAATATTTCCGCAGGGGGTTACCCAATGGTAGGTTACTGCCGGGTCAGCGTGGGAGCCCTTACTACCACCTCAATGGATGGCAGTAAGTTCTCACCCTGAAATGGCAAGCACGAGCTTAACGCAAAGCCATTTGATTTTTGACCATTTTTACCCACTGTGGTAAAAGAGGCCCTAGCGTGCAGAAAAAGTGGCCGTTGCTGATATGACAGAGACAGCTTACCGAGATTGGGAGGTGGGGCTGATGTTTGGGTGGTGGGGTTAGTTCTGGGCAAGACTTCTACGGTCTGTGTCCTGAAAATGGGGCTAGTTCTGGGCAAGACTTCTACAGTCTGTGTCCTGAAAATGGCAGATACAAATCAAGGTAAGGTATACATAAGAAGTAGCACAAATGAGTTTATCTTGTTGGACAGACTAGATGGACCGTGCAGGACTTTCTCTGCTGTCATCTACTATGTTACTAATGTTGTAGTCATCCTCTGAACAAACTCCATCCTGTTTATCCAGAAGGCGGCTACAAAATTGGTAAGCAGTCTCCATCATAAAACATATAGGGACAGGCATATGAACCTCAACATGTATACTCTGGAAGAGAGGTAGGAGAGAGAGTAAATAATATTGTCATATATAAATATCATATTTTCATATATAAATAGCAGCATTTACATATGAAGATTGCATACATGAGTAGATGGCAATTTCAGAAAGCCGCTATTTAAACATGGAAATCACCAGGATGCAGAGATTTCAAGCAGGTGTGACTTGGGTGTGGTTTCACATAGATTTAGCAGGCCAAAAATCTTCAGATATATTTCCCATCTTACAAAGGGAATACACATTTATGTAAAAAAAACAAAATCCTCATTTGCAGGGCTGGATTAACACTACATTGAGGTCTAGGCAAACATACATTTGAGGGCCCTTTACCATGGGCAACCGTTTACTTATTTTTTCACTCCTCCAGTATCACATTCACTTTCTTTTTCCCCTTGCTACTGATTTTCATTCATTGTCTGGTCCCCACATTTCACCTGTCCAAAAGTAACAAGGAAATATTTAGAGTCTAGCTATGGGTATGGCAGCAGTAACAATTTGTAAATAAGCATGGGGACTAGGCAAACACATGCTTTAAATGAAGCAGGAGTTAGGTTGAAATTGGGGACTGCTGCCTCTGGGAAAGCAGGGGGGATCGTATGTTGGAAATGATCATGGGGGCCATGACATCGGGAGGAGGATTATTGAGAAGGTCCCTGGCTTTAGGATTTACAGATGACTCTATAGCAGAAACCTAGATGTGACTGAGGTGTCTATTTTTTCCATACAAATGTTTATTCCCATCAAGGGCCAGGATGGCATATTTTACCACAGCTTAGTAAAAGGGCCCCATAACAGGTAACTGAAAGGGGGCATTCATATGGGTGGAGCCTGGGCCGTGCTGCCACTTACATGTGCAATTTACAGAATACAGTAAGTTATGCGTGTCATTGTCATTTTTAGGTGGCTGCAATTACACCAGGTTTATGGCTGGTAACCATGGTTTCATAAATGTAAGACGCGTTGATGCAGGGTTACACTAGAATTCTATAATAGAACCTGAGCACCCTATAGAATAGGCGCTCACAGCATGGCATCGGGGCACCTAAACAGAGGCGCCCAGTTATAGAAATGTCTCTTAAAATATCTAACAATTGTAGCTCAGAATACCAAGAATAAAAATAAACATGATGTGGCCAGTTTTCAGTGGCTGGTAATCGCCTAATTTTATAAAAGTTAGTAAAAATTGCGCATGTAAATTTGGGCCTGCACCCAATTTGTGTATGCAATTTAATTAAATAACAAGTTAGCACTAATAAATGGCTTTTAACAAGCAATTATTGGCACTAATTAGATTTAATTGGAATATATGCAAGTGAATTTAGGCGTGGGACCCACTCCTAAATATTTTACACGTAAGTAAAAAACAAAGTGGATGTGGAAATGGGAGGGTCATGGGTGGAATGGGGGCATTCTTAGCATTTATGTGCATTGTTATAGAATAAAGGGGGGTACATGCCTAATTTAGGTGCGTACATTTGCACCACATTTCAGTTGGTGCAAATGGAAGCTCCTATTGTTAAGCACAATTGCCAGGCATAAGTGCTATTTTATAAACTGCACCTAACTTTAAGCATGGCTTATAGAATATCGCTTTTTGCGCCTATTTTTTCGGCACCATATATAGAATTTGCCAGAGGCGTAGTTAGGTGGGTCACAAGGGGAGAGGCCGCTCCCTCAAACGGTCTTCTGCCAGTGCCTATTTTTCACATGATCTATCGCATTTAAAATACACACTGGTGCCGTCGGCAGTCCACTCTCTGCTTCCCGCACCCTCAACCTGGCTACGCTATTGGAATGTGCCCCTTAATGTATTCCACTAGCCATATATTTACATAGACTGTGCCAATACAGATAAGCCAAAAATCCCTCTAACTGGTCTGATGCGTCTTTATAGTGAGGAGGCGGAAAGAGAGAGAGGAAAGTGGGAGCCATTAAATTATCTAGACAGGCGTGACATTCAACCATTATCGGGATAATCTATACTTTTACATTTGGCCTGCTGAATAGATAGCAGCGGTGGCTCTGTCTGCTTTATGAGGGTAATATTATAACAGGTCACTTATGTGTAAAGGTCAAGTAGGCTCCTGTTTCATGCTTATTTTATGTATGTCTTTATAAAATAAGAGGGCAAAAGCAGCATAAATCGTGATGAAATTGAAGTCACTGACATTTATGCCTGCTGGAAAGCAGGCATAAAATGTTTGCACCTAAAGTACATATGCACACACATATTTTATAAACAATGTGCAAATATCATGATTTTGCCCATGCTCTAGTCAAACTCTGTTCATGAATAGGCTGACAGGTGAACCACGTAAAAGTACACACCTTAGTACAGTGCATACTTTTATGCATGTAATCCCTAGGGCAGTTTTAGAACAGCCCCTTTTATATACATCAAAATGCTTTTACATATGAAAAAATCTTTCTTACAATTACCCTCCCTCCTATTGAGTACCACTGACTAAACATAGGGGGTTAATTTTCTGCAGGTCATCCAAAATTAGGAGCATAATCTATTTGGAGCACAGAGTATGCTTGTAATTTAGGAGCGTAAATTTAGGAGCATAAATTTTAGGTGCGTAATTTTAAGAGCATAAATTTTAGAAGCGTAAGGGGCCATTTTACTAAGCCGAGTAGGTGCCTATACATGTCCTACATGCGTCAATTTTGAACTACCACCCGGCTAACATGTGGCCCGGGTGGTAATTCCATTTTTTACATGCGTCCAATAAGTGCAACTGGCGCTGAAGAAGACTTCAGCTGGCGGGGATTAGAGACCCCCGCCAGGAAACAAGGTACCTGATGTGTCAGCGGGGCAGAGGGTGGTTAGGCGGAGGTGGCCGCGGGGGGGGGGGGGGGGGGGGTCCAAAGTGGCGGGGGGGGGGGTTCGCGGCAGGGGAAGGCAGCTAAACAGTGCCCTCCCACCTCGGGCTCTGGACCCCCATCTCGCCGAGGTCTGGCTACGCCCCTGATTTAGGGTAATGTTTTGTGACTTATTCATTATAAAATCAGGCCTAGATCAAAATGTCCTGGAAGGTTTTGTTTTGTTCCATTATGACTGAAAGACATCCAAGTCTTAGGAATGCCCAAATCCCACCCTTAATATGCCCCTGACACACACCCTTGAAATCTGGATGCACTGCAGACCAACAGCACAGAAAAACATCTGAAAAATAGGTTTTGAAAATACTGATTTGGATGCTTTTGTGAGAAAAACATCCACATTCTGCTTTATGCCACTTTTTAGATGTTTTTCTCTTTTGAAAATGAGCCTCATAGTAACTAAGTCTAAATGCTTTGAAAATAAGTCCATATGTCTTTATGAATATAAAACATGACAAAAATATAAACGTATCTAAATTAATAAAGCACCTTCTGATGTGGGTTAAAAATGAACTTATATGTAGGTTACAAAATCACCAATATATATATAAAAATATCATGTGACATGTAAAATATGCTTGTGCCAAAATTTAGAATAAATTTTTGCAAATAGAATCGCTATGACATGATCTGAAACTGCTTCCCTGATGAAGAAACCGAAACCTGGTCATGTTTCCGAGGATTCCTTAAAAATGTTTAGAAAATATGTATTTATTTATTTAAAAATATTTATTCCTGCTACAACTAGGTGGATTACAATAAAGCATATACAATTAAAAAACACAAATAAAACTCAACAGTAAAAGCAGTTGGTGCGCATTGCATGCTTACTGTGCAGGTATTGCGTGAGATCTTACCGCTAGGTTAATGGGTGGTGGTAAAGTCTCAGGCTGAAAATGGACACACACTGGTTTCAATTTTAGCGCAAGCCTCCAGCCCCTAAAGTAAGGCCCTTTTTCCTAGATGCAGTAAAAAATGGCCCAGCACGCGCTCATAAGATGCGCTCACACTGCAGGCCACTTTTTACCGTGGTTTAGTAAAAGGACCCCTTATTTATTTAAAAATGTTTATTCTGCCTACAACTACGCAGATTACAATAAAACATACACAATAAAGAAACACAAATAATTTACAACAAGTAAAACTCACATATCATATCAACCCCATGCCTGAACAAACATCACTTGTAATTGTTGCACCAAGAGAGTGGAATCAGTTGCCAATGACCATAAAGCTTTTGAAGGACACATTAGCATTTAAGAAAGCCTTAAAATACCATTTGTTTACAGCAGCATATGGGGCTACGCTTGTAGAGAACCCACATTTTGTACGTTATTTACCTTAATTGGGACTGCTTTGTTTGCAACTTCTTTTTGTACTTGTAGTTAGTTTGTGCATTGTGAACATATTTTTAATTATGTGTGTTTTATTGTACCTAACCTTGGGTAAAGGGGGGGGGGGGGGGTATAAGTAATAAGCCTATTTGTCCAGGCATCTAATTTTTTAACCACCAAAAAAGACCGACTCAGAGAACCTGGCTGGATGACTTGGCTTTCTCAGGATCCAAAGCTGAGAAGTCTGACCTCTCATACCCAATGCATAATTTGAAGACACCAATAATGTTTATTTATTTTATTTCTTATATAGTTCCTGCCAGCCCGAAAGCTATTGAAGCAGTATACAATGAGCTACAGTAGGTAATATTCTAAATATCCTGAGGATATGAACCAGTACATAAAAAGGATTATTCAGGCAAATTAGTTAGTCACATACAGGAGACTTTGTCATTAGATATTTCTAAGCTTTTCTGTGTATAGCTTCCATCTCAAGTAGAGGAGTGTGGTAGCCGTGTTAGTCCACTCTTAAGGTTATCAATAGAAATCAAACAAAATAAAACATGGAAAAGAAAATAAGATGATACCTTTTTTATTGGACATAACTTAATACATTAATACTTAAATGTATTAAGTTATGTCCAATAAAAAAGGTATCATCTTATTTTCTTTTCCATGTTTTATTTTGTTTGATTTCTATTGATAACCTGTGTATAGCTGAATTCACTTGTAGAACTACAGGCAGCATCAGTAAAAGCCACACCCCACCACTACCTTTTCCCTTAGTTTAAATGATTCAGGCTCCTTCATTCAGGTCATGTAATTTCCACCCTTGTACTCCTTCAGTCAGAACAGCACAGTCCCTCTGAGAAGATGGGAAAACCACACTGCATTTGATTTATCAGAGCCCTGTTCTAAACTTAGATCAATAAAAGAGAAGACTCTCTCTCTCTCACGTCAATTAAGTGGAAAATAAGTACATTTATGCATAATGCATGTGGTTTTTCTGCATCACCATCACTGTAAATAATTATCTTGAATGTGATGCACTTGAAAATAACATATTCAAGGGGCAATCGGAAAAGCTGCATCATGGTGTCTTTTATAGGAAGTGGTCACTTTGATCAGGGCAGATGGACATGGATAAATTCCAGACAACATTCCTTACATTAGGACTTACATTTATAAATGAAGGTCATTAGTTTTCAATTTTTAATAACAGTTCCTCAACCTTTCCACTTGGAAAAATACCAGTCATCTCTAAAGCAAACCAACACATCTGGGCATGATTCAGTTCATTGATCAGCAACAGACAGGTCAACACATTAACAGCAAGTGTAACTACTTCCTGGTAATTAGTGGCTCAGTAGAAGCTATAAAAAGGGGAAAAGAACAAGCCATTATGTATTTTACCTCCTAGGAGATAGGATGCTGTATCCATTTTAGCACCAGAGCTTAAATTACATCCGAAAGTGCACAGAAGGTGAGGTGAATGGCTTTCAATTTAATCTCATTGCTGCTGGAATCCCATTACCACTACACTTACCTCTGTAGGGTTTGCCTTCTAGGAATTCAAGTTTAGACTCAGAGATGGCTCCAGCATGCATGCCACTTAGCTTTGCCAAGTAGATTTGGTTTTTCAGGACTGGCTGATCCCATCCTGGTTACACAGTTGTATGCATGAATGTGTAATGATAGTATTTCTACAAAAGTAGCCTTTTCTGAAAACCAAACAGAGCCAGCTTAAAAATGCTAATTCCAGTTTACCCAGTAACGTACCTAACTCAGAGGGTCTTTTACTAAGCTGTGGGAAAAAGTGCCCCGTTGTAGTGGCGGGGGCCATTTTTTCCATGCACCAGGGCCCTTTATTTATTATTTATTAGGATTTATTTACCACCTTTTTGAAGGAATTCACTCAAGGCGGAAAGTAGGAAGAATTAGAAAGTAAGGTGAAAGATTTGAAGAAAGTTGCATGTGAGGTCAGAGAGATGGTTAAATATTATTTCAGCTAGGATAGGAGTGGATAAATATGTCCCGCTGCAGTATGTGCAGCCCGAGTCAATCCTTGTCTATGTGAGTGAGACTAACAAGTTAGTTACTTCTTCCATCAAAGGCTTGGTTGAAGAGCCAAGCTTTCACCTGCTTCCTGAAGTAGAAGTAATCTTGTACCTTTATACCACAGCAGGTAAAAGGCCCTTTTTAAAAAAAGATCATGCGATAAGATTACTCTTACCATGTAGCCATGCGGGGGAGCACTTACTGCCACCCATTGAGGTGGCGGTAAGGGCTCCCATGGTAACCCAGTGGTAAATGGGCAGCACGCGGCGATCCCCGATTACCACCAGGTTAGCTCCGAACTATAAAAAAAATTTTCATGGTGCACCAGAAGTGGCACACACTTGAGGTAGAACTACCGCTGGCGGATGCGTTGGGCCGGTGGTAGTTCAGAGTTAGCGTGCAGGTTGGGCTTACTGACGCTTTGTAAAAAGGCCCTTCAGCTTTTTCTTTTTTTTCTGTGTGCCATTGAAATAAATTAGGGACCCTATTACTCAGGTGTACTATGAGGTTAATGTGGGTCATGATATTGTGCTAGCACGACTGACAGAAACAGGTATCAATGGAACAGTACTTACTTGGTTCAGATCCTATCACACAGGCAACTATCCATAATGATCCACCATGGGTACTGACCTGTGGGGTACCACAAGGATTGATACTGTCACCAATTCTGTTCAATATCTACCTTAAGCCACTAGCTGAGCTGATTCAGTCAATGGACACTCAGTTCTACATCTATGCAGATGATATGCAGCTACTCATACCCATTGAACCTGACTTACCTACAGCCCTGAATAAACTGATTACCTGTCTAACATCAATTTAAGAATGGGCTAAACACAACAAACATTGCCTGAACCCAAGTAAAAGCAAGCTTCTCTGAGTCTCTAATACATACCTAACATCAAAATCTCTTTTGGGAAGTATGAACTCCCCCTCAAATCACATGTCAGGAACATTGGAATACAGTTAGATTCAATACTTACAATGAGTCCCCAAATCCAAATAACCTTCAAGAGCTGCTTCTATTATCTGTGAACAGCTATACTGCTTTTCTCCTTACTTCGAGAAGGTAAATCCTATCCCAGTTGTGCATGCCATGATAACACCAAGACTGGATTACTGTAATGCACTCTACAACGGTCTGACTACAAAGGGCCTGCACCAGCTCCAACTGATTCAAAATGATGCTGCAAGACTAATAGAAGGTTGCAAGCAACATGACCACATCACACAATTTTTGCAAAAACTTCACTGACTACCGGTACAATACAGGGCTAAATTTAAAACTCTATGTCTGATCGTCAAGGCCCTTAAAGGAAATGGCCCTGAGTGCTTGAAGAATAGGATGACCCTCTACACACCTCCCAGGACAATAAGGACCTCTCAAGGACCATCATTAACCACACCCTTTCCAAAAGACATTACATGATATGACACACGCAAGCGAGCCTTTTCCGGAGTAACCCCCACAATCTGTAATGCACTCTCTGAAAGGCTTCGCTTAACAGAAGACTATCTCTGCTTCAGGAAGCAGGTGAAAGCCTGGCTCTTCAACCAGGCCTTTAGTGGAAGATGTGGCCTAGTGGTAAGGGTGGTGGACTTTGGTCCTGAGAAACTGAGTTTTGATTCCCACTTCAGGCACAGGCAGCTCCTTGTGACTCTGGGCAAATCACTTAACCCTCCATTGCCCCATGTAAGCCGCATTGAGCCTGCTATGAGTGGGAAAGCACGGGGTACAAATGTAACAAAAAAAAAGGGCTGCACATGCAGCAGGACATGTTTATCCACTCCTACCCTAACTGAGATAATATTTAACCATCTCTCTGACCTCATGTGCAGATCTCTTTAAATTAGTCACCTTATTTTCTAACTCCTCTTACTCTCTTACCTATCTATATATTAACCATCTTTCTGATCTAATGTGAAACTTTCTTTAAAACATTCACCTTACTTTCTAACTCTTCTTACTCTCTTTCTTATCTATATGTCCCATCTTTGCTTATACCCTACACTGTAAATTAAAGTGTTGTATTATGTATTGTGTAGACACTGTAAGTAGTATACTATCAGGTGAATTTTCGAAAGAAAAGGGCACCCATCTTCCAACACAAATTGGGAGATGGGCGTCCTTCTCGCAAGGTTGCCCAAATCGGCATAATCGAAAGACGATTTTTTGCGCCCTCAACTGCTTTCCATCGCGGGGATGACCAAAGTTCACGGGGGTGTGTCGGCAGTGTAGCAAAGGCGGGACTGGGGTGTGCTTAGGAGATGGGCGTCCTCGGCTGATAATGGAAAAAAGAAGGGCATCCCTGATGAACACTTGGGCGACTTTACTTGGTCCATTTTTTTTTCATGACCAAGCATTAAAAAGGTGCCCGAACTGACCAGAAGACCACTGGAAGGAATCAGGGATGACCTCCCCTTATTCCCCAGTGGTCACTAACCCCCTCCCACCCTCAAAAATAAATCTTTAAAAATACTTTTTGCCAGCCTCAAATGCCATACTTAGATCCATCGCAGCAGTATGCAGGTACCTGGAGCAGTTGTAGTCGGTGCAGTGTACTTCAGGCAGGCGGATCCAGGCCTATCCCCCTCCCTACCTGTTACACTTGTGGTGGTAAATGTGAGTCCTCCAAAACCCACCAGAAACCCACTGTACCCACATATAGGTGCCCCCCTTCATCCCTAAGGGCTATGGTAGAGGTGTACTGTTGTGGGGAGTGGGTTTTTGGGGGGGGGGTTGGAGGGCTCAGCACCCAAGGTAAGGGAGCTATGCACCTGGGACCTTTTTCTGAAGTCCACTGCAGTGCCCCCTAGGATGGCCGGTTGCTGTCCTGGCATGTCAGGGGGACCAGTGCACTATGAATGCTGGCTCCTCCCACGACCAAATGGCTTGGATTTGGTTGTTTTTGAGATGGGCATCCTCGGTTTCCATTATCGCCGAAAACCGGGGACGACCATCTCAAAAACGACCTAAGGAGTGGCCTAGTGGTTAGGGTGGTGGACATTGGTCCTGGGGAACTGAGGAACTGAGTTCGATTCCCAGCACAGGCAGCTCCTTGTGACTCTGGGCAAGTCACTTAACCCTCCATTGCCTGCCGCATTGAGCCTGCCATGAGTGGGAAAGCGCGGGGTACAAATGTAACTAAAATAAAAAATAAAAAAAACCCTAAATTTCATGATTTGGGCGTCCCCGACCGTATTATCAAAACGAAAGATGGACGCCCATCTTGTTTCGATAATACGGGTTGCCCCGCCCCTTTACAGGGCCGTCCTGCGAGGATTCTGTCATGAAAACTTGGGCGCCCCGTTCGATTATGCCCCTCAAAGCCATTCAAAAAGGCTGTAAGTGAATCCTAATAATAAATAAATAATAGAAATGCATAAATATAGAATGTGGTGTTACCACATAAGCAAAGTAACTTATGGGCCCTTTTAAAAAGGCACAGGAGGGCTAATGCATGGATAGCACGTGCCAAACTGGCACTTCTGCTGGGCTAGCAGTAATTCTGAGTTTGGCATGCGCTGAATCCCGCAGTACAAAATAATTTTCTATTTTCTACTGCAGGGGTGATCATGACAGTAATTGGCAGTTGGTGCATGCTACACAGTTACCGTGTGGGCAGCACGTGAGCACTTACTGCTAGGACAATGGGTAACAGTAAGGACTCAGGCCATAAATAGGCGCACGCTAGTTTTAATTTTGCAGCACGTTCATTTCCTGGCCCCATTAAAAAAAAATAAAAAACTTTTTTCTAGATGCGGTAAAGAAATGGCCCAGTGTACGACCAAAGCACGCACCCACACTACCACCTTTCTAAAAGTGCCCTTTACTGAAGCGCTAGAGAGAAGATGTTGGGGCCGGCGGCAGGGCAGCATGTGTGAATCCCTGTCACTGCCCAGTTTCTTTTGGAATAAATTAAAGGCAAGCTACCTTCACTGGAACAAATTGGAAACTAGCCTCTCCAAGCAACAGTCGTCTCACTCACAAAGACAGGTTAGAAGACTCCTGACATAGGCACTGGTTGCCGAAACATGGTTGTGTTGAGTCCTCTCAACATATGGCATTAAGATTATCCAATAAAGAATAGTTGGATTTTGAAAATCTCTTCCTTTTTGTGCTTCACTGTTTCTTCTTTGCTTTAACTTACTGAAGGGCCATGACAAGGTATGCTAATTCTGCATTAACTGCATGCTGTGTTAGAGGGGGACCTGGGTGGGCTATTGATAGAGAATTAGAATGGGCTGCACACTGCAGCCAGACTGTGGTACTTACCAAGTGCTAAGAGTCTTCAAAATGGAACACATCTTTAATTTAATGGACCCGACAAGTCTTTTATTTCTGGACTTGACACGGGCCGTGTTTCGGCGCACAGCACTTGCATCAAGTGTTTACATTAAAACATAATACGAAAAAAAAAATCAATATTGATACATTGACATAGTGTTAATGCAATTACACAGATTTTTTTGGAACCACATGAAAGATAGTATGAACCACCAAAACACAGTGGAAATGTGAAGTGGACATGTTACCCAAAATATTATAAATTGAAAAGATTATCTGAGTATAAAGAACATACACATCATGACAATATATGTGCTGTGTAAAAAAATGTTTTTAAATATATTTGTGCTGCACTTTGGATATGCGAATGTATATGATGATGATTATTCATGTTTTTTTTGCTTGCCTGTAGAGCTTATAGATTTTAATATATAAACATGCATCAAACATATATCCTGCGTACTGATTATAGCCAGTCACGGATGGATTGAGCTGTCCTTCAAATATTTATGCACAGCTGAAGGAGGGACATTTTATATATTTTAGTCTTACTTTTGTCATAATTGATGGTTTCTGATATTTGGGTTTCTTTAAGATTTAAATGCATTGTTTATTATGGGCACCTTTTATGATATCAAAATATGAATTGAAGGTATTTTCACAGATTGAGGATCTTATCCATTTTTTCTACCTGCACACAATTTTTTATTAGACCTTTATTCATCAATGTTATTATCACTTTCATGGTTTAAATGTTTTTTTTTTAGGTTGTCCCAATTGTTAATAACCCAGAATCACCCGTTTGTTTTAATGATAAGGCACAAATCCTCTCATTATTATATTATTATTTCTTTAAAGCTTTCACTAGCTTTCGTCTTTCTCCCACCATTTTTTTGTTTTTGTTTGGTTGCACTGAGGGGCCCTTTTACTAAGCCGCATAAGTGTCTACGTGCGCCCAACATGTGCCAAAATTGAGTTACCTCTCAGCTACCTCGTGGCTCTTGCGGTAATTTCATTTTTGGTGCACGTCCGATACGCGCATCCAAAAAATTTTTTTTTCTTGTCAGACACGTGTATTGGGCGCACCCCAAGTGGCATTTGATGCGCGTAGGTCATTACCGCCCGGTTCCCATGTGAGACTTTACCGCTAGGCCAATGGTTGGCGGTAAGGTCTCAGACCCAAAATGGATGTGCAGCAATTTTCATTTTGCTGCACGTCCATTTTTGGCAAAAATAAAAAAGGCATTTTATGCAGGTGTGCTGAAAAATGATTCTGTGCGCGCCCAAAACACACGTCTACACTACCGCAGGCCATTTTTCAGTGCACCTTAGTAAAAGGACCCATGAGTTCCTATTGTCCTAGATTTGGCACAGGTTGTATTTTTAACATTCATATGTTATTGACACAGCACAGATCAATACATTTTTTTTACAGAACACAGATAATTTTTATGATGTGCATGTCTTTTACACAGCACAGATATATTATTTTTTTTTTAACACAGAACATATATTTTCATGCTGTGCATGTTCTTTACACTCAGATAGCCTTTTCAATTGACAGTATTTTGGATAACATGTCCACTTCATATTTTCACTATGCTTTGGTGGTTCATACCTTCATGTGGTTCAAAAAAATCTGTTTAAATGCATTAACATTATGTACATATATCAATATTGATTTTTTAGCAGTTATTATGTTTTAACATAAACCCTAGACGTGGGCACTGTCCAGGAATTAAAGACTTGTTGGGCCCATGAATTAAAGACTTGTTCTGTTTTTGAAGGCTCTTAGGGGTCCTTTTACAAAGCTGAGGTAAAAAGTGGCGCATCTTTCGGGTGCATGCTGGGCCACTTTTTATCACAACTGGGGAAAAAGGCTATTTTTAATGGGTGTGTACAAAAATTAAAACTAGTGCACTAGTTAAGGAGTAGCTTAGTGCAGCGGACTTTGATTCTGGGGAACTGGGTTTGATTCCCACTGCAGCTCCTTGTGACTCTGGGCAAGTCACTGACACTTAACCCTCCATTGCCCCAGGTACAAATAAGTACCTGTATATACTATGTAAACAACTTTGAATGTAGTTGCAAAAAGCACAAAAAGGCAGTATATCAAGTCCCCTTTCTCTTTCCCATTATTGGCCTGAGACCTTACCACCAGCCATTGACAGTGGTAAGGGCTCATATGCTATCCATGCTGTAACCATGCATTGCACGCCAATGTGGCTACGTTGCCAATCACTGCTGGGAATGCCCCCTGCAGTATAAAATAGAAAAATATTTTGTACCGCAGGATTCGGCATGCACCAAACTCAGAATTATCTGTCTGCATTGGATGTTTTGTGCATTGACCCTCTCTGTTTTGTTGTACTTACCAAGTACTATCATTTGGTAAATATCGCCTGTTCAAGAGGAGGAGTTAAGTGTATCCATGCTAATTGAAAATAGTCTTAACATGTGGTATAGAACATTTCAGTGCAGTAACTGCACAGCACATGCTTGGCACATCCCCAACAATTATTGAACTGTCTTTGCACTTACTGTGTGTTAATTTTTGCTCTTAAAGAAAATGACCTCATTAGACTTTGGGGGCAATTTTATAAAGGCTTTTCATATATTTGAGCAAAAGTAAAATTATCCCCTGCCTAAAAGTATGTGCAGTGAGCAGATCACATGCACTTTATGCAACTCAACTGCAAGCATGTTCGGGGGCTGATTTTAATTATGTGGGGTGTGATTTCTATGCTTACTTGATATAATAGCCCTTATTTTAGAAGCCCTAGTCATGATTTACAAGTATACATACTGACATTTGTATGCATATATCACATACCCATGTTAAACCTGATAAAAGTAATGCAACTAGTGATTAGTGGTACACTTAGCACATGTTTTATTTATTTATTTATTTATTTATTTATTACATTTGTACCCCACGCTTTCCCACACACGGCAGACTCAATGCGGGCTTACATAGTAGCAATATAAAGAATTACAAAGTCGTAACAACCAAAAGCAATGTACCTTAAGTGCAAAGGCCCTGTTGTAACTATTGGGAGCATGCAGTTTCTGCGCAGACATGTTCCCTAACATGCTTTACTTCTAGGTGCTGTGAGTACAGATGCACCTAATATAACCTATCAAGGTAGCATTAGGTGAACCCGTGTTAACTGCACATTTGACAACACGCTACCTACAGCACACTGACTGCAATGTGCATTCCCTGCCGAACCTCCGTCCATATTCTTCCCAGTCCCAGCATATGCTAAGCAGGTAGCATCGGATATTTTTCCATGCAGGTATTTTTTTTAAATGCACAATAGGTGTGGTGCTAACCATTAGTGCGTTGTAAAATATGTGCTAGTTGCTTACCACACTTTAGTGCATTTAACTTTTGAAAGGGCTACTATGATAAAATGAGGAAAATGGTTTAAAAAATAGCTAAAGGAGCAGCTGTAAAGGTTAAGAGTTTAAATCAGGCAAAAGTGTTATTTAAAAGTATTATCTTGGAAGCCCAGACCAGTAGTATTTTATGTACCAAAAAAAAAAAAATGGTAGAAAAGTGAAACAACAACCAGCATGGTTATACAGTGAGGTGAAAGAGGCTATTAGAGCCAAAAACGCATCTTTTTTAAAGGATTCACATGAGGCAAACAGGAAGCAACATTAGTACTGTCAAGTTAGATGCATGCAATTGATAAAAGAAGGCAAAAAGAAAATCTGAAATGAAGCTTTCTAAAAAGGCCAAAACTCATAGCAAAATTGTTTTCAGGTACATTAGAAGCAGAAAGACTGTGCAGGAGTCAGTTGGATTGTTAGATCATCAAGGAATTAAAGAGCCACTCGGGGAGAACAAGGCCATAGTGGAAAGACTAAATGAATTCTTTGCTTCCGTCTTTACTGAGGAGGATGTAAGGGATCTACCTGTGCCAGAAATAGTATTTAAGGGTGACAATGTGGAGAAACTGAAAGAAATCTTGGTGAACCTGGAAGATATAATAAGCCACATCAACAAGTCAAAGAATGGCAAATCACCTGGACCAGAAGGTATACACCCTAGGATACTGAAAGAACATAAAAAAAAATGATCTATTTTTGGTAATCAGTAACCTTGACATTAAAATCATCCATGGTATCTGGGTCCAGTTCTTTTAACATATTTATATATGATTTGGAAATGAAAATGACAAGTGGGCAGATAAAATTTGCAAATGACACCAAACTATTCAAAGTTGTTAAATTGCATGTGGACTGCATGAAATTGCAGAAGGACCTTGGGAGGCTTGAAGCTGTGCATCCAAATGGCAGATGAAATTTAATAAGGACAAGTGCAAAGTGATGCGAAATGGGAAGAATAATCCAAATTATATCTAAATGATGCTAGGTTCTACATTAGGAATCACCACCAAGGAAAAGGATTCAGGTGTCATCGTGGACAATACATTGAAATCTTCTTAGTGTATGGCAGTGGCCAAAAAAGCAAACAGAATGTTAGGAATTATTAGGAAAGGAATAGAGAATAAAACGGACAATATCATAATGCCTCTGTACCACTCCAAGGTGAGACTTCATCTTGAGTAAAATGGACAGTTCTGGTCACCACATATCAAAAAAGATGTAATGGAACTGGAAAAGGTATAAACATTAGTGCCTAGTGGTTAGGGTGGTGGACTTTGGTCCTGGGGAACTGAGGAACTGAGTTTGATTCCCGGCACAGGCAGCTCCTTGTAACTCTGGGCAAGTCACTTAACCCTCCATTGCCTGCCGCATTGAGCCTGCCATGAGTGGGAAAGTGCGGGGTACAAATGTAACAAAAAAAACAAAACAAGAAAAGAAATGCTCTAAAAAGTGCCAGCCATGCTAAATCTAAGCTTAGCATGCGGGAAAATCCTGTGGAGCCCCGATTTTAGCACACTTTAGTAAAAGACCTCTTACTTAAAAACAAATGCTGGAAGAAAAACTGTTGGAGAAAAAGAAATATCTACTGATTTCAGGGGAAACAGATGCTCTACTATTTAGTTTTCATAAAATTCCTCAGTTCTGCATTCCTGCACCACAAGACATATGTTCCTGGAGACTGAACTACCGTAAACATTTACATCAGGCTATATTGAGCTCTTGGACCTTTTGAACTTGTCAGTTGTGTAAAAGAAGCATGTAGAGTTGTGTTGTAAGAAAATAAGCCATTTTTAAGCCACCACAGTAAACTTAGAAAGACTTAAAACCCCGACCCTTGCAAAAAGGTAACCATTTATTATAATAGAACAATTAATGAATACAAATGTATATAATCACTTGCAGATGGTCAGCTGTGTACACTTACCTAGTGTTTAGATACGCCAGGCACAATCTTAACCAAAGCAAAGAGGCATTCATTTTCTAACAGAGATAAACTTGCCATTTATTCACTTCTGCCAGCTGGAAACTCTAATCCCCAAAGAAAAAGGGTAAATGATTACAATTGCAGTGAAGACTATTTTGAAGGTGATTTTAGAAGAGTAATGAATAAAGATTTACACATAAAAGCTGGCATGCAAATGGCCAGCATTCTAATAACTGGGTACCAACATGCATAAATGACCTTATCTAGAATATTACCTAGTGACAAGGTACCTGCTGTGCTTTGATAGAACATACTTTGCCGATGGGTGTGTGCATGGATAGTAGAGTGTACAGTACCTGGAATGAACATGCACTACAATATATGAATGCTCAGAAATACATCTATAGGGCTGATGTAAATGGTCACACCTCGATGTACAGACACTTTCTGCAATTTTCATTTGAATTTTAAAAAGCAAAATAGATGCCTACTTTTATTTATTAAAATAAGCACCCTAGGGCAGTACTTCTCAACTGTCTCCAGGAGGCACATGCTTTCAGGATTAACACAATGAATATACATGAGATAAATCTGCATATATTGGAGACTCATTGTATGTGAATCTGTCTCATGCATATTCATTGTGGTAATCCTGAAAACCTGACTGACTAGGTGTGCCTCCCGGAGAGGGCCGAGAAGCACTGCCTAGGGGGTAGTTTTACTAACAGAGAAGGGCTTTTAAAAATTGCATAGGGTTATCTGTGTGTAAAAAGTAGGTACATGGAAAGAGTACACTATTAATAAGTGATGTGCACAGGCATTCCTGGGGATATATTTTAGGAATCGCAGGGATTAAGTTGTGATGAATGCATGTGTTTTATAAAATACAGGAATACATGCATGGAGTACATGCATAAATTCACATCTTTTTTAGGAGCAGTTATAAGTTTGTGCATGTGAACATGCACACTATCCCTCATTCTATAATCTTTCATGCACATATTTGCACTAACATGTAAAGTTTCACATGCAGGTTATACAATACTGAGGAAACACAAAGACAGATGATCTGCAAGATCCAAAATGGTACAATAGAGTAGCAGACAAGAAAGGTAGTGTCTGTCACAAAATTTACTCACCACAACATATAAATTAGAGATTTAAGGGGCCGATATTCAGACTGCAGGAGTTAGCCCGGCTAACGCCCACAGTCACCACTAAACCCTGGATATTCAATGATGGGCCATTTCCGGTGACTGGCATTGAATATCCAATTTATTTTTGGCCTGTTAGAAGATACCTGGCTATGATGATATTCAGACTTAGCTGGTTATTTGCTAACCGTCCAAAGATATCCCATATATCACGTGGTCAAATAGCCACTAAAGTGGGGCTGAAAATTTGCAGATAGCTGGTTATATTGGCCAATATAAGTGCTAGCTGCTAGCTGCTAACCAGTGATATTTAGTGGGAGAGAGCTGGCTAATCTCCGCTGAATATCACCAGCTAACCAGTTATGAGGCATTTAACCGGCCAGGTACTGATCCTGGTCAGTTAAATGCTTTTGAATATCAGGGGTAAATGCCCAATATGGCAATGGTTCGCTCACACAAGGGCTACATCAGGGACATAAAAGAACTGTTAATAAATACATATAAAAACATATGTTAGTCAAATAGTAAGAAAATGATACAAATAAATATATAAAAGTCATTGCTCAAAACAGAATAAACGTCAACATACTGAAAACATGAATGCTGTGTTGACATAAAAATGGAACAACATATAAATATATAAATGTAAATGAATATATAAAAGATGTGAAGAAAAAGCTGAGATATCCAGTAGGTGTATTCCAACAGCGTCATCTGATTGCTAAAAGCTATAAAATAAAAATGTACAATTGTATACAGCAGAAAGTCTAAAATCACTGTGCACTCATTTTTAAATGTAGTGAATGATAAAAAAGGGCAAATTAATAATTAATAAACACCAGCTCACACTACAGTAACAGCCTGATGCTGCAGTGAATCTGCCATTACTGACATTCAGCAGCTTTTGGGGCTCATTTTCGAAACAGAAAAATGTCCAAAAAGCAGCACAAAGCGATGAGAGAGCATTTGCAGTTCAGAGGCATCCGCTAATGATGCGCACAGTATTACTGAATATCAAGGATCCGCGTCTAACTTACACACCAGGATTTACACCAGGTTTCAGTTGGTATAAATCCTTTCCATCAAAGTTTAGTGCAGAAATCGGCTCCAAGCCCAGTTCTACAAATGGTGGGCAACTTAGAGGGCCATTTTTGGTGCTCAAATTTGGGTGCTATTTACTGAATCTAGTCCTATATGTATGTTCAGGAAAATTTCCCTTTGTTCATTTACACCTGCTTCGAGTCATGCATAGCTGTCGGCTAGCTTCTCATTTGGGCCAGGGTTAGATACGCAATAGAAAGTGATCCTCTTTGTTCTGCAGGACTATAGGACAGGTTTGCTAAAATGTGGTAGGTATTTTTACTAATCATGTGTTAATAATCCAAATTAACATGTGTTAAGTGCAAAGGCTGTGTGGTAACTGTTCAGGTTGTGTCCACACAGACAAGTTACCTACCATAGAGTTATTGTCAAATGTGCGTAGCACGGATACACCTAACACCACCTCTTGGCGTTAGGTGCACCTGCACTAACCGCACATTTGACAGCACATGCTACTTACCATAGGCCCACTTCACTCCCTATGTCTGCCCATAACTTGCCCAGTCCCCTTTCCATTCTGCACTAAGCAGTTAGCATAGGATATTTACCACACTGGCTGTTTTAGCATGTGGTATCCAAGACAGATTCAGATAGGCTGGAGTGGGCTTTGACGGCAACTCCAGTAGTTGGAACATAAGGACAGAGCTGGGCGGACTTCTTCAATCTACATCCCAGAAACACCAAAAAAAAGATCATGATCAACTTTATAATAGTACATTGATTGTTGATTTAATCTTGAATTGATAATGAATGTCACTGTTTGGCAGACTGGGTGGACCATTCAGGTCTTTATCTGCCATCACTTACTATGTTATGGGGCTCATTTTCAAAGCATTGAGACACATGGAGGGGCATTTTTGAAAGGGACGTCCTCATTTCGATTTGGACGTCCTCGCAAAACATCCCGATCTAGGGGCGGGCAAACCCATATTTTCAAAACAAGATGGATGTCCATCTTTCGTTTCGATAATATGGTCAGGGACGTCCAAATCCTGAAATTTGGTCATCCTTAGAGATGTCGTCCCTAGACTTGGTTGTTTCTGATTTTCGGCGATAAGTGAAACCAAGGATGTCCATCTCAGAAACGACCAAATGCAAGCCATTTGGGCGTGGGAGGAGCCAGCATTTGTACTGCACTGGTCCCCCTGACATGCCAGGACAGCAACCGGGCACCCTAGGGGGCACTGCAGTGGACTTCATAAATTGCTCCCAGGAACATAGCTCCCTTACCTTGTGTGCTGAGCCCCACAACCCCCCCCCCAAAAAAAAAACACTACCCCCAACTGTACACCACTACAATAGCCATTACGAGTGAAGGGGGGCACCTAGATGTGGGTACAGTGGGTTTGTGGTGGGTTTTGGAGGGCTCGCTGTTTCCTCCATAAACGTAACAGGTGGGGGGGGGCCTGGGTCCGCCTGCCTGAAGTGCACTGCACGCACTAAAACTGCTCCAGGGACCTGCATACTGCTGTGATGGACCTGAGTATGACATCTGAGGCTGGCAATCAATATTTTGAAAGATATTTGTTGAGGGTGGGAGGGGGTTAGTGACCACTGGGGGAGTAAGGGGAGGTCATCCCCGATTCTCTCCGGTGGTCATCTGGTCATTTTGGGCACCTTTTTGTGCCTTGGTCATAAGAAAAACACGACCAGGTAAAGTCGTCCAAGTGTTTGTCAGGGACCTCCTTGTTTCTTTCAATTATGGGTCGAGGATGTCCAAGTGTTAGGCACGCCCAAGTCCCGCCTTCTGTACGTCTCCGATACGACCCCTTGAACCTTGGCTGTTCCTGCGACGGAAAATAGTTGGGGACATCCAAAATCGGCTTTTGATTATGCCGATTTGGACGACCCTGTGAGAAGGACGCCCATCTTCCGATTTATGTCGAAAGATGGACGTCCTTCTCTTTCGAAAATTAGCCCAAAAGTATCCATGTAACCTATGGTACTATGTGTGTCTAAGTGCTTTGAAAATGTGTCCCGTTACTATGTTATTATTAGCATGAGCTTGTGCTTATGATTAGTATGATTTAAAACTGTTGCTAGCTACTTAGCACACTTTAGTAAACATTTCCCTATATAATTTATCTAACTCAGTATAAATGAATTGGGGAATGTTGTTCCATTTGGTTCACCTAATGGGTAGTCTAAGAACCAGGCTGTACATTTATAGCAGGAGATCAGAAGGAATGGCTTCATTTATTGTTTAATGCAATTGCAAACAGACCCTCAGTGCAACTATTCCAGTACTGTAGGACTCCCCTGAGAATTCAAGCCAAGTGATTGATTTTGATTAGGGCAAAAATTGTCATTTTGGTTAGTTTCTTGTGCCATTAACGGAATTTTTCCTGTTATTTATTTGTATTTCTGTTTTAGGACAATGTAATCAATCCTGTACACTATAGCTCAAATACCCCTGTATTCTATATCTGGTACTAAAATACTGGCACCACAATTTCAGCATGGATCCAAGATGCTTGCACAACCAAATTAGTTTAACTATCAAGTATTAATTCATGGGCGTTAAAAATCATTAATTGCACTTAATTGGCATTCATTTCGATTTGCGCAGGCAGATGCCTGCATGTTAATCCCATAGTGCACAACTTCTCATAGCTCTACACGACCTCATCTGTACCTCTCTTGACCAGCACTGTTCTGTGATCTTGGTTTCTCTCAATTTGGTAGATCACATGCTTCTGCTTCATCACCTTCACTCCATTGGCATCTCTGGTACAGTCTTTTCTTGGTTCTCCAGCTATCTGACAAGCTGCTCCTACCAACTCTTCTTCAACCGTTCCTCTGCATCACCTCTCCCTCTTCTTTCTGGAGTATCATAGGGTTCTATCCTCTCACCTACCGTCTTCAACATCTTCCTGGCACCACTGCTCACTATCATCCAAGACCATGTATACACTCCTTTCTGTTATGCTGATGATATCCAGATTTTCTGCAGGGTCACAAATGCTACTTCAATTATTCATCTCAATATCTGTCTTGACCAGGTTTCAGAGTGGCTCAAGTCAAATCTCCTCTTTTTGAACTCTTCCAAACATGAAACCATTCTCTTCCTACATTCCTGTAATGTGACTTTTCCTACCCCTTCTCTGAATGGCCACCCACTCTTGTTCCAAACATCTCATAAAATTCTGGGAGTTATCTTTGACAGCTTTCTCACCTTCAAGCCTCAAATTGAAACAGATCTTTGCTCTTCCTTTTCTGTACTGCACCATGTTCAGTCTGTCTGCCCCTTCCTTTCTGCTATTTTATTGAGTCCCCTTCTACTTGCTCTAGTTATCTCCCACCTCGATTACTGCAACACCCTTTATGTCAGCCTCCCCCTTTACTCTCTCAAACATCTCCAACTGGTCTAATCCACTGTAATCAAACTCTTATACAATCCCAATTGGTTTGATCATGTCACTCCTCTCCTGCGTTCTGAACACAGGCTTCCCATTTCTGTCCACATCAAATACAAACTTCTCTTACTGGTTTACAAATTCAAGCTACCCCTTCCCTTTCCTACCTCAATAACCTCCTTATCCCCTATGCCCTCCTCTGCTGCCTCAGTTCAGCTGACAACAATCTACTCACACTCCCTTCACCTTCACTCATATGACTCACTACCACTCGTGACTCTACCTTCACTTATCTTGGCCCTAAGCTATGGAATGACCTAATACTCTGCATCAGAAATCAGCCTACCCTTCCCTCCTTCAAGTAGGCCTCAAAGACTCACCTTTTCTCCATTGTCTTTCCCTGCACTACTGCTTGTCTTCCCCTACCCTCTTTCCTTGTTCTACTAAGTTCTTCCCCTACCCTCTCTCCTGCTACCAGTTTCAGGGCTTCTTTTACTAAGCTGTGTAGGCACCTACATGCACCCAAAGCGCACCAAATTGGAGTTACCGCCTGACTACCTAGTGGCTCATGCGGTAAATTCATTTTTGGCAAGCGTCTGATACGCATGTCTGAAAAATATTTTTTATTTTATGGCGCTCGTAGCGGACACATGCCAAGTGGCATCTGATGCGCATAGGTCATTTCCGCCCAAATTATTTACTGCTAGGTCTATGGCTGGCAGTAAAGTCTCAGACCCAAAATGGACGTGTGGCAATTTTGATTTTGCCGCACGTCCATTTTTGGCAAAAAAGGCATTTTTTGTACGTGCGCTGAAAAACAATTCTGCGTGCACCCAAAACAAGTCTACACTACTGCAGGCCATTTTTCAGCGCACCTTAGTAAAAGGACCCCTCAGATCTTATGTAAACCGCTTTGATGTCCATGTGTAGGCCGCTAGCAGTATTATCAATAGTGTCAAATAAATAAATAAAAGGGACCAAGGAGGGACTTGGGAGGGTCAGGGGCATTCTGAAAATTTGTGCATAATTTTATAGAATTGCACTATTTATGCACCAAAATGCCATTTCTCGATGGAATAAGAAATATACAACTGTTGAGTTTCTTCACTGAGGTCCGAAGAAATAAGAAGACATAAGGCTATATGTTCGCGTGTTAAACTACTATTATGTTTTATCATTATCATGTTACCCAAGATCCTTTTATAATACTAATTGTATATCTTCTTATATGCTTCCACTATTCACGATGTATTGTAAGCCACATTGAGCCTGCAAAGAGGTGGGAAAATGTGAGATACAAATGCAATAAATAAATAAATACGATATGTTATATTCAGGTTGTCTTGTTTATTGAGTGAGTTCAGCACTGGCATTTACACAAGATTTCAGCTGGCGCTCAACTTTAGGTGCAAGAATCGTCTCTAAGCTCAATTCTATAAAGTGCTGACTTTTTCCAGTGCCAATTTTTGAGCGCCATTTATACAACATCCTCCATAGTGTGCACTATATTTAAAAAGTAAACTGATTTGAGCAATAGGGCAACATGTGCAATCATTTTCACTATTCATAACAGCAGAAATTTAAAACAAATCCCTGAAAACCATATCTCTAACATTGGTATCCAGCTAACAAGATGTTTGATTTTACTTTTGATCCAAAAGAAGCATTTTCTTCTTTTAAAAGTCTCATTAACTGTGAAGGCAGATCACATTTTAACCTTCTGTCCCAGAGCATCATTAAATGAAAAAATAAAATAACCTTGAAATTCCACACATCTCTTTCACTTAACTTTGGCAGATGGAGCCTAATCTGAGTGTTCAACCAGAGTTATGTTAGATCACACCAAACTGAACCAGGATCCCATGTAAGATTACATATGCTACATGTATGACTCCCAGAATGCACAAGTGCCATTTGAATAACACTACAAAAACCAAGACAGGAAAGGATTAAACCGGCTGAAAGCATGAAAACTTTAGTGCCCAATTACAGAAACCAGCACCATAGGGTCCCCTGCATTAAGAGTCTCCATTTGTATAACGATAATAATTTTCAAGTCATTTACCCTGTTAAATTCACTGGATGAAAATTGCCTTCATACATTCAAGCTAAAAGTATGTATGGGATTCTATAGTAGGTGTACTTTCAGCCAGAGTGAGAAGAAGTGCTCCTGGGGTCATGTCTTAGATAGGATTATAAAATAGATTGTACTTTTAAATTTTCCATAAAGATTTTACTCACAGAAAGAGCAGGTGTAAAGGTCTGTAGGTACATTGTATGGTATTCTGCATTATTATATTTAATTCGCATATTTCCTGTAAGTATTACTATTGCTACTGCTATCTACCTATCTAATGTGCAACCTGGTGCATGCAGAATTATACAGATACATATAAGAAAGGCAGTCCATGCTCAACAAAGCTTTCAGTTTAGTCAAGGCAAACATAAAGGACAAACAAGATTTATTTATTCATGACATTTATATCCCACATTAGCCTGAAATAGACTCAAGTTCAATGTGGCTTACAAACAAACAATAAAGTGAATGAAACATAATAATGTACAGAATATAACACAAATTACAAAAACTTCAAGAAGTAAATTAATATATGTGTAGTAAGTAACCACGGATTTAGACTATCTCAAGGACAAACAAATAATTAAGGGTGGATAGGTGAGAGCATAGTTAGGCAGGACTAGATGAATATATTTATTATCGAAAAGACATCCAGAGGTAAAAGCAAGCTCGTTGGTGGACATATAGGGCTGAAGTCTGTAAATGGCACCCAAAGATAGACGTTGAAATGATTGACACTAAATTAATATTCTCTGAAGGACACTCTGCATAGAATGATCTTTACAGAATAGAAAAAGTTTGGATAATTTTCTAAAAGAAAAGTCCATAAGCCATTATTATGATGGACTTGGGAAAATTCACTGCTTATTTCTAAGATAAGCAACATAAAATCGGTTTTAGTCTTTTGGGATCTTTCCAGGTACTTGTGACCTGGATTGGTCACTGTTGGAAACAAGATACTGGTCTTGATGGACCTTCGGTCTGTCCCAGTATGACAATACTTATGTTTTTATGTTCAGGATCCTAGCTTAAGGGGTCTTTTGCTAAACCGCAGTAGTGTTTTTAGCTTGCGGTAAATGCCGAGACGCCTATTATATTCTTATGGGCGTCTCAGCATTTACCACCAGCTGATTTTTATCATGAGCTAAAAATGCTACCATGCTTAAAAGACCCCCTTAATGAGCATTTCACGCCTAACTTTGGACACAAGCATTTAGCCTGCAAAAGGCTGGTGTAAATGCTTGCATCCAACTGACAGCTAGGAGTGTAAATGCAGGTATTCTATAACATTGTACCTAATTTCTGGGAACACCTCTGATCCTCATATGCCCTTTCATGGCCATACCCCATTTTGAGATGCACGTTATGAAATTTAGTTGTTCATGTTATCGAATATGGCGTAGGGCAGATTCACACATAACTCCTAATTACTGTCAAGTGCCTGTTAACACCAATTATTAATTGTTCACACCTAATTAACTAATTAGTTTATATGTGAATCTATGATCCACACCCAAATTCATGTGCCCAACTTTGGGCAACCTATACAGAATCTGGTGGATAGTCTGGATTTGAATATGGACAGAGAGGGAGCATGATACACAAACTCATGAAGCCTGTTCCATGCAAATGGAGCAGCAAGGTTGAAAGAATGGATTCTACTACTATTACTACTACCATATATCATTTCTATAGTGCTACTAGACATACACAGCACTGTACACTAAAGATGTAAGAGGCAGTCCCTGCTCAACAAAGCTTACAATCTATTTGAGACAAACAAGATAAATAAGAGATTAGGGAATTATTGTTTTTTTTAATCATTGTGGGAATGATTAAAACAGACATGGGAACTAAACACATGAATTGGAGCTAGGAGTTACAAGCAGCCTCAAAAAGGTGGGCTTTTAGCATAGAAATGAGTTTAGGGGAAAGGCAAGGAATTTTGTCTAGACCATTGTAAGCTTAACTGATAACAGGACATCCCAACAGTAACTTTAGACAAGCAGGCTGAGATTTAGGACTAGATTCTTGGTGACATTTCTGGGGCATAGAGATAGATGTGGGAATTATTAGCATAAAAATAGTCCTGAAAGCCATGAGAGAAAATTAGCACTAAGACAAGTGACTCCTACCTGATAAATTAGTGCAGACTGGGCCAGATACTGATATTCTGTGGCACTTAGGGCCCCTTTTACAAAGAGGCTGTAAGCCCAACGTTGGCTTACTGCTCGCTAAACAGGAAGTACTGCCAGGCTACCGCAGCAGCTCGACGGTACTTCCCACCTCCAGCATGCTATTTATTTTTGTAGCACTGGGGTGTACCCAGTGGTAATCGAGCAGTGCCGTGCGCTGCCTGGTTACTGCCAGGTTGGCGTGGGAGCCCTTACCGCCACCTCAATGGGTGGCGGTAAGAGCTCCCCCCAAAAATAGCCACGCGGCAAGTGCTTTACTTGTCACACGGCCATTTCCTGCAGAAAAGAAAGACTACCCTTTTACCAGCTGCAATAAAAGGGGGACTTGGTGCATGAAAAACACGCACTGAAACCAGCGCCAACCCCCTTTTGCCACAGCTTGGTAAAATGGGCCCTTAAATGGATAGTGCTGCTGAATATTAGCTGTGACTACTGTGGCACTATCCGATCAGTTGAAGTACAAAGAAGAACAGTGCTCCACACCACAGTGGAAATGAGGAACAGTGGAGGAGACAAACACAGAGAAGCATTAAAAAAAAAAATGTCTAAATCTGAATTTGGACGTTTTACAGAGACGTCCCAATTCCGAACAGGAAAGAAGGTCATTTTCGAAAAAGATGGGCGTCTATCTTTTGTGTTAAAAAATACTATGGACATCCTGTGATTTGGACGGCCTTTATTTTGGTCCATTTTCAAACAAAAGATGTGCAAATGCAAGACATCCAAAGCAGAGGAGGAGTGGCTTAATGGTTAGTGCAGTGGGCTTTTATTCTGGCAACATGGGTTTAGTTCCCACTGCTGCTCCTTGTGACTTTGGGGAAGTCAAATGCACAAGGGGTGTTTTTGGATATGACATCTAAGTCTGAATTTGGACGTTTTTTGTAAAATGTCCAAAATCAGAACAGGAAAGGTAATTTTCTACAAAAGAAAGTCTCTCTTTTTCTTTTGAAAATGCTGTTTGGAAAAATGCTTTGTGATTTGGAATTTTTATTTTTTGGTCCATTTTCAAACAAATACTTCCAAATGCAAAACAGACAAAATACACAAGAAAATGCAAAATAAAGTGAAACCATTCACATGTTCTAAGTGTGGAAAAAGCTTTGGTTGTAATGTAAATCTCAAAGTGCATCAGAAAGTCCACACAGGAGAGAAACCATTTGCATGTATAGAGTCTGGTAAAAGCTTTGGTCAAAAGATAAACCTCACAATGCACCAGAGAATACACACAGGAGTGAAACCATTTACATGGTTTGAGTATGGTAAAAGCTTTGGTTGGAAAGAAAGCCTCACATGGCATCAGAGAATCCACACAGGGATGAAACCATTTGCAAGCACTGAGGAGGTAAAAGCTTCAGTTACATTGGGACAGGCAATTAGGGAATGTACACTCTTGCTATGAAGTATGGAAAAATAGCACTCTAGTATTTAGATATGTAATGAGACCTCCTCTTCATCTATAGATCTGAATTCAAAGCCCAAACCTACTGATAACAATAGACACAAGGCTCAAATGTTATAAAAATAATAGAAAGCTTGGCATAAGGTAGAATAGTGGAAAAGTGACATCCCAGGAAAGCAATAGGGCATCCTTGGGAGCACTGCAGTGGACTTTATAAAATGCTCCCAGGTACACATCTCACCATTGCTCCCTTACCTTGTCTGCTGAGCCCCCCAAAACCCACCCAAAACCCACTACCCCTCGACTGTACACTACTACCATAGCCCTTACATGTGAAGGGAACACCAATATATGGGTACAGTGGGTTTCTGGTGGGTTTTGGAGGGCTCATTTCGAGGGCTCACAGTTTCCTCCACAAGTGTAACACGTAGGGGGAGGTAGAAGCCTGGGTCCACCTGTCTGCAGTGCACTGCACCACTACTAGACTACTCCAGGGACCTGCATGCTATTCTAATTGACCTGAGTATAACATCTGAGGCTGGCAAGTAATATTTTAATCACATTTTTGGGGGGTTGGAGGGGGATAGTGACCACTGGGGGAGTAAGGAAAAGTGATTCCCGAGTCCCTCCAGTGGTCATCTGGTCATTTGGGGCACCACTTGCGTGGAGTAGAGGAGTAGCCTAGTGGTTAAGCAGCAGACTTTGATCTTGGGGAAGTGGGTTCAATTCCTACTGCAGCTATTCACTATAAAAACAGGTCTAGCTCAAAACACCTAAGTCTTTGTTTTGTTCCATTATTGCTGAAAGACGTCCATGTCTTAGGATCGCCAAGTCCCACCTTAAACACACCCCTGGCTTGCCCCCTTGAGATTTTGACGTCCTTCTGACCGACTTCAGAGAAAGACGTCAAAAAGAGGTTTCAATAACGCTGACTTATGTCACTTTTTGGATGTCTATCTCTTTTGAAAATGAGCCTGATAATGACTAAAATATCAAGGTCTCACTGTCAATATTACATTTGTTGATCAAACACAGCTCGACATGACTTGTATTTTGGCACCTAAGCATTCAGCAGGAGTCTAAGGAAAATATGCATAAAAACATAACATAAATAAAAATAAGTAAAAATACAGATATAACATAATCATTCAAATTAAAATGAATAGAAATGTCTAAGGTACAGTAAAATGATAGCATATAATCAGATGAATCAGAAATGTACCATAGTCATTCAAATAAGAATGAATAGAAACATCTGAAGAACAGTAAAATGACAGTATATAAGCAAATGAAAACAGATACATTGTTAAAAATCAATAAAATACAGTGTATTCAATATATCTATTATAAAAATTAAATGCATTAGAATAAAATGTAAATCAATTCAATCAATCAATTTAGTTATTTTTTGATGTCCATAGGATATCAACAAATAACTGAAAAGGAGCAGAAATGACTACCAAATATAAAACAATATCTAGGCAGTGACAGGGCAGTCCAGGGTTGGGGTCAGAAATTACTCTGGCACTGTCAGTATTCAGCAGTGGTACTTATATAACTATTCCATTAATTGAAGACAGAAAAATTTTTCAAGGTGGACTGTTGAATATTAGTAACACCAAGAGGGGTGTTTTCAAATGGGGACGCCCATCTCTAAGGGCACCTATCTCTCAGAACGTCCCTGCAAAGGGGCGGGGCATCCCGTATTATCGAAACAAGATGGGCATCCATCTTTCGTTTCGATAATACGGTCGGGGAAGCTGAAATCTCAACATTTAGATCGACCTAAGAGATGGTCGACCTTAGAGATGGACGACCTTGGTTTTCACTGATAATGGAAAACGAGGATGCCCATCTCAAAAACGACCAAATCCAAGCCCTTTGGTCATGGGAGGAGCCAGCATTTGTAGTGCACTGGTCCCCTCTCACATGCTAGGACACCAACCGGGCACCCTAGGGGGCACTGCAGTGGACTTCAGAAATTGCTCCCAGGTGCATAGCTCCCTTACCTTTGGTGCTGAGCCTCCCAAACCCTCCCCCAAACCCACTCCGCACAACTGTACACCACTACCATAGCCCTAAGGGGTGAAGGGGGGCACCTACATGTGGGTACAGTGGGTTTCAGGTGGGTTTTGGAGGGTTCACATTTACCACCACAAGTGTAACAGGTAAGGGGGGCCTGGGTCTGCCTGCCTGAAGTGCACTGCACCCACTAAAAACTGCTCCAGGGACCTGCATACTGCTGTGATGGAGCTGGGTATGACATTTGAGGCTGGCATAAAGGCTTGAAAAAATGTTTTTTTTTTAATTTTATTTTTTGGGGTAGGAGGGGGTTGGTGACCACTGGGGGAGTAAGGGGAGGTCATCCCCCATTTGCTCCGGTGGTCATCTGGTCAGTTCGGACACATTTTCGAGGCTTGGTCGTGAAAAAATTGGACCAAGTAAAGTCGGCCAAATGCTTGTCAGGGATGCCCTTCTTTTTTCCATTATCGGCTGAGGACGCCCATCTCCTAACCACACCCCCGTCCCGCCTTTGGTACACTTCTGACATGCCCCCATGAACTTTGGTTGTCCCCATCATGGAAAGCAGTTGAGGATGCCCAAAATTGGCTTTCGATTATGCCGATTTGGGTGACCCTGAGAGAAGGACACCCATCTCCCGATTTGTGTCGTAAGATGGGCGTCCTTCTCTTTCGATTATGCCGCTGCAAGGCAACTCCCACTGCTGCCTTGTGTCTGGATATTCAGTATTGGTTCTCGTATAGGTGCTGCCACTGAATATCTAGGTCTAATTTAGCTGGCAGCAACCAGCATTTAAAGAAACACTGACCACCGTCAACAGAATATTGCTCTCACATAAGCATATAACTAACAGTGTACTTCACACTACTGTTTCTTCTAAGCTGAGCGAGAGTCCGCCACCTCCAGTTCTGCCAATAGGGGCTGCTGCTTCACTATCGCATTTTCAATAGTGAGAGGCAGGCAAGCTCTGTCAGACTTCAGGTAACCTGCCTGTCCCTAGTGATTGAAAACACAATAATGAAACATCACCCCCCTCTGGCAGCAATGTAGTTGGAAGACTCTCTCTCAGCATAGAGGGAAAAGTGCATCACACAGTCTTAATCCACAACCCATACCATGTTCTCAGTAAGGGCAGATCAAAATAATAAACCCAATTTTGGACAGTTTGAAAGTTCCCCCTTAAAATCCTAGCATTTTTCTTGAATCTGTCCCAGGACTTCAACTCTTTGCCTCATTCTCCTCACACTCCAAAGGCAAAGTAACATTGGAATCCATATCAGATCAATTAAAAAGTACACTTTTAAGGACTTCAGAGACGACAGTGTGGATAGAGATGTGCAGTTTGCACGAACCACATAAAAGCCCTGAGCAATTGTAAATGGATGTAGTGTTGAGTCCAGGAATTAAACCTACATACCTCTTGAAAGCAGTTGTCAGGTTAAATTTAATTACACACACACACACACAGTTTAAGCATATATTAAAAACAAATTAAGCTCTCAGAACTTATACATCTTGGACAGGTAATTAAAAAAACTAAAAGTGCATATGGTTAATTTGAAAAGTAGCATTGGGGTTGAGGAGAAGCAACCTTTGTAATTATTTGTATGTGATTTGAGTTTCCAATTATGCATTCAAGCCACATATTAGCTATTTTGAGAACATAATTAGTTTATATATATATATATATATATGTATATTTTTTAACAGCATGATTTGTTTCAAGCTTGTAATTAAAAAGTATTGTGCCTGTTTATTATGAGGTAAACAGAATGTTCATTTCCTTTACAAGTTACCTGACTGGTACTTTGACAAGGTGTTTATTCCTTGAAACCATCATGGTTCACAATTAGCAATCATTCCCTACATAAAGTTCACCCAACACACAGTCTAGCTGTTCACTTAACATTAATTCAAAAAAGTTTAAATATGGTTTGTCAGTCAGAATAAAGAAAATATAAGGGCACATTTTGAAAACAGCCTGACTCACAATTGCCCTCCTCAAATATGGCTGTTTTAAGCTCACGTGACTTTTACACACATTAGAAAAATAAAAACGGCAGGCAGGCAGGCATTTGGGGAGCGATATTTAAAGTAATTTAAATGGGAAGGAGAGTCTCCTGCTCAGTTAAATCCCATTGGCTGGCACAGGAGCAGATATTTAGTGGTAATTACAATAATTGGACAGTGCCACTGAATATCTGCTCTGACTCTCATGACACTTTCTGGTTAGTGCTGGGGCAATCCAGGGTGGCGTTGGGGCTAAATCCAGAGTTATGCGAGCACCAGTAGAATTCAGTGCCACCGCCGGAATGGTAGATCACATAAACACCTTTCCTATGTCCAGTTAGCAATGTAGTACCCTGATGCTCAGAGCTCCCGCAGTAAACAGCGCAGAAATTATACTGCCGGAAACCAAACATGAAGCAGACATTGGCATCTGTTTTCTGCACCTTTAAATATCAGCTTTTCAATTTTGTTTTTACTTGGAAGACTTAAATTTAAACGCAGGAAACAGGCGCCAATGTGTGCTTTCACTATTGGGTTTGCTCTGACTCGTGCACGTTTGTTTCTCACTACTGGCGCTTAGGGTCTTGCAAGGGCTTCCTCCTGCTTTGACATTAACGAAAATCCAGCAGATTTTAATGAAAGAATTCTAAGAAATCCTCTCTTCAAACACCCTAACACCTGCTCTGAGCTGGTGTTATTTTTTTTCAGCAGTAAGGATGGTTTTGTTTTGTGCGCTGTTCTCTGAGCATTGGGAGGGAATAGGAAATGACCTCATTAACATCCATGTGACTATATGAGCATGCTATTTGCAACAATCTTTGGTGCTCATTGTTTCCCACGTTAGAGTCTCTGAGCATTCTGCACTCACTAATGCGAGCACTATTCTGGCGCTAAATGACCTCTAGTGCACGCATTTCCTTCTGAGCATTGGTACCTAGGCTTGGCAATGAATAGTGGTCATACCTGGACAGGTTCTGAGTCTAATTTAGCCAACAGTGGTCAGCATTGAAAGAAACACTGAACGCTGCTGACTGAATATTGTCCCTTTGATTTCAACTCTATATATGCTATTTTGCTGACCCTCAACCATCCACACAAAGAGCAGTTGCAAAGCATTCAAATAATTTGAGTACATTTACTTTGCATGTGCTAATTTTAAAAAATAAAGGCAAGAAAACAAATTAGGTAATTCTCTATAGATGCCTAAAGTTAGAGTCAGGATGATGCATGCTAAGCATGAATTCTTTAATAGCAGTTGTGTGTGTAACTGCCATTATGGAATACTAGTGTAAATCCACATTTATGTGCCTAAATGTAGACATTAGTTTAATGACTGATGTAAATACTCATGTCTAACTGTAAGCAGTTAGATGCATAAATACTAGTATTCTTTAACCCACATGTGAAACTATCTGACACCTCCAACCCATTCATGCCCCTCCCAGGTAGCATGCAAGAACAGATTTACATGATTGGCCTTCTCATGTGGGTTTTATGTGGTTTTAGGTAAAAAGATAGGAAGCACTAATTTTCTCATTGATGTGGAAAGGCAACACCACCTTTGACACTAATTTAAGGTGGGTTTGCAAGACAACCTTGTTATAATGAATTTGAGTGGAGGGCCATAAGTTACCAAAGATTGAAGCTCGCTCATCCTTCAAGGTAAGGTTATAGCAAGAAGGAAAAGCATCTTCCAATCAATGAACTTCAGAGAGATTGTATGACAGAACAAGTGATACTTGCTTGAGCATCACTTATGAAGGAGCAAAAGGGACACTCAGGAAGAGCAAGGCCATAGCAGAGAGATTCCAATTTCCCCAGTTCCATCTTTCAAATATCTAGGTATATGGTTTGATCACCACTATCATTTAAAAAGCAGATTTCTGAAGTAGTAAAAATTGGATTTGCAATATTATGTACTTTTCAATATCTACTTAGCTTCTTAGATTTTTCATCTCTTTACCCTGCATGTCATGCTTTTTTTTATTTCCCATCTTGATAACTCATTCTACGCTTCCCATCTTGATAACTCATTCTACGCTGGACTTCCCCAATCTCAAATAAAATGGCAACAAACGCTATATAACACCACGGCCAGACTACTTTGTAGAGCAAAAAAGTCTATCATGTAAAACCATTACTGATAAGCCTTCACTGGTTACCTTTTCCTTTCTATATTTGGTTCATTTTAATCCACGTGTCTACTACTTGGGTGAACCACAATATCTATCCTCATTAATTATCCTTTATAGGCCTGCTTGTTCTCTACACTCACTCATGTCAAAACATTTATTTATTTTTATTATTGGGATTTATTAACCACCTTTATTAAGAGATTTGCCCAAGGTGGTGTATAGTAGGTAGTGTTACCCAATCAAAATCTGCTCACTGTGAAACTACCTGGCACTCAGTCTTCAATTTTAAATTTCCAATTATGGAACAATCTATCACCACAGATCCATAGTGAAATGTCTTTTCCAAAATTTAAGTCTTTATTGAAAATTCAATTCTTTACCCTAGCAATTTCACCTTTACGATGAGCTTATTCTAACTGGAGGGGTGAATATGCCTGTGAGAATGGAGTTTTATAGAGCATGAATGTTCTTGTTTGAATGCAGTCTGCTTTCCTATTTAATTTATGGAGTTCTTTTCCTATTTAAATGTTGGTTTTAAAGTCTAGATATGCATTGTCAGTACAAGAGGTATAACAAGCTTTAATAACCATAAAAAACTCCATTCCTGCTCCACCCAAACCATGCCACTGGAAACATCTACATGTAGCACCCTCTAGTTTGGTGTGTATTCAAACACATGTGCATTTAACCACAAATTTTGTAAGAGCCCTTTTCTGCATATAAAGCACATTTTATATCTGAAAAATGCTTTATAATTTATACATACATACATATAAACAAGAAAAATATGAAACATATTGAAGACTTTAATAAAATTAGTAGCATATGCTTCAGATATTCAAACATTTCCTTCATAAGGAGGTAAGAGGATATGAAAACTAAGAGGTTGATAGTTGGTTTAGTTTAAGCAGGCAGCAGAGGCTCCTACTTACTTAAACCACATTGAACAGGCTGGTTGCTGATATTCAGTGGCACTTAATCAAGCAGTAACACCCACTATCAGCTCTGACCACCACACCACTGCCCAGGTAATGTCTGAGCTCTCTGGGGACAGAGTCAGGGAGAAGCCAGCAATTTTGAGGGAACTGGACATATGCAACACCATTTACTAAGTAGATAGGTAGGATCACAGAAAAGGCTATGTGGGTGTCAGCACTGAATTGCAGCCAGCAGCCATATAACTTCTGGGTTGGTGGCTGACCCTAAATATTCAATGTCACTGCTCAGACACGACCTGACATTGAATATATTAATGTAATTCTGTCTTTAGCTGTACAGTGGCTTCAAAGACCACTGACTGCTGCAGGCTGAATATGGGGAGGGGGGAGAATTTCCAGGACAAATAACTATGATATATCCTTAATACAATATGTCTATGTTATATAACCCACAGTGAACTAGAACTCTTGATGTGAAACCCCCTACTCCCACTTGGGCTATTCAGCAACAAAAATTATCCTGGACAAATTACTGTTGAAACAACACGGGATTTGTGATTCACTCTGTCCTGTGCCTGATTGATATCTGACCTCCAACAGCATCAAATTTCCTGTTAGAAATGCTTATGAGCCATCACATGTTGCTGTAGTGTAGGGGGACTGCAGATGAGTTGCTATCTAAAGTACAATATCTCTGAAATCAAAAACAAGTATTCTTATCTGACTGCAAATATTTGACCCAAATCTATTTTCCAGTGACCTGCCCACATCTTGCATTTCACGGACAACTGAACTTTGGAAATAATTACCATTATGATGCTCACTTCCTAGACAGAAGTAAAGTGATCTGAATACTGAAAAATACCAGTAAAACATAAAACAGAACGGACTCTATTTTCAAAATAACATTAGTTTTACTATGGTGTTTGTGACAGAACAAAGACAGATGTGACCCTTTTTCCTGCCATCTCTCATCCCGTTCTGCATTAAATAAATCTTAAAACATTTGTATGGAAGGATTCCTTGTCTTTAAAGGGTTTTTCAACCCAGTCCTCGAGGAACCCCAAGCCAGTCTGGTTTTCAGAATATCCACAATGAATATGCACTGCCTCCATTGTTTGCAAATATATCTCCCTTAGTGAGGGGTGAGTGCTTTCTTTGGTGAAAGGAATTTATAATTTCATATTTGGCCAGTTCATAGTAGTGCAGAACTTTTTGGAGGAAAGCCAAGTCAAATCTTTCCCTATGTGGAGAAAAAAGGTAGAGAGGCTGGTTCCTGCCTCTTCTCTGAGAAACATGAAAGAGAGTTCTAAGCTTTTTTCTAGTGAGGAACAAGTATAGAAATGAGCTCCTGTCTTCCTCCAAAGACTACTAGGGTCTCTTCAGGTTTATAGCAGATCCAGAGGTAAGAAGAAATATGTTGCTGATTTTTATTTTTTTTGCCCCCTGCTTTTAGGTTTTAAATGAAAATGTGGGTAATAGGGATGTACAAAAAGTATGAATATTTGGTTTGGTTCAGCTTTGGCCATTTTCCTTGAATTGTGGATTTTATTTATGTATTTATTTGGTTTGTTGCATACATTCATTTAAATAGAACTTTTTATTTTAGCACACATTAATCCGTAAGTTAATGTGTGTTAAATCAACTTAACTGGCACTAAGTGGGCACCATTTACTGAATTTACTCCATTCTATGTGATAAGAGCCAAATTTTACCACATTTTAGTAAACAGGCCCCCAAAGTGACTACTCAAAAAATACAGGTTGCCTTCTGATATTTTTTAAATGGTTTACTTCTTAAATATCAACAACAATGCAATTTGTGAAGCACTATGCACGGTTCCTTCAGAGTCACAAATAGTACTGAAAAAATAGCATTTTTGTTTATATCCTGTTTCCTCAGAACACCCCTCTACCAACCCCCTCCCCTCTTAATAAGGAGCCCTTTTATTAAAGCTTAATGTGCACTTACAGAATTAGCACGTGACTACTTTGTAGCATTTAACATACAATAATTCCGTTAGCACGCACTAAGCTTTTGTAAAACGGCCTCCACATGTCATACATGTAACAAATGAAACTGTCAAAGCCTCTTTGTCCTTTCCTTCTGATGTCTGTACTCCAGACCCGCTCTTGTCAATCTGTGGCTTTACCACCAAAATGAAATCTCTTATCAATAATGTACCTTCTGCAAAATGCTTTATTCTTTCTGTAATTTTATCAAAGAATACACTTTAAATTGCTGTTCGGTGCATACAGGCTGGTTTAAATATTCTGTCACCATTAAGAATCTAGTTTCTTTAGCCTTACAAATTCCAATTTGAAATTTAACATATTTTGTTACCAATATGGTAACCCTACACTTTTTCTTCTCCACCATATCTGAGGCACGGATCACATGAGAAAAATTCTTAAGTTGTAAATGTGTTTCCTGCATGCACCCAATGTCACTTTTTAAACTTTTGTGCTCCTTATATAGTCACCAACATTTTCTCGGGGAGTTTAAAGTCAAGATTTGCACACACACACACACACACACACACACACACACACACACACACACATCAACAGTTAAATTTGAAATATATATGGAATCCCCAATCAAAGTTTTCCACAACCCCCATACTCTATTATTCTCCTTCCTACATAACTTTTACTCCTCCCTTTTATCCAACTCTTTTTTGTTCCTTGTACTCACATTTGTTATTACCCTTTTAACCCAAACTACTATATAATTTCATTGAGTGTCTCCTATTCTTTGTACTTTTTGAAAGAGTGAAAAAATCATTTTTACCTGTTCTACACCATTCACGATTTTGTGGGACTTAATCATATCCCACCTCAGCCATCTCTTTTCCAAGCTGAAGAGAACCTAACCTCTTTAGCCTTTCCTCATGTGAGAGGAGTACCATCCCTTTATCATTTTGGTCACTCTTCTTTGAACCTTTTCTAATTCTGCTATATCTTTTTTTGAGAATATGGCAAATTTAATTGAATATGATTCTCAAGGTGAGGTCACACCATGGAGCGATAAAGAGGCATTGTAATATTCTTGGTCTTATTTACCATCCCTTTCCTAATATTCCTACCATTTTGTTTGTTGTTTGGGCCATCACCGCCTATTGGGCAGAAGATTTCAGCTTGTTGTCTCCAATCTTTTTCTTGAGTGCTGACTCCTAAGATGGACTCTAGTATCATGTAACTATGATTTGGATTATTCCTTCTAATGTGTATCACTTTGCATTTGTACACATTCAATTTCATCTGCCATTTGGATGCTCAGTCATCCAGTTTCCTAAGGTCTTCCTGCAATTTTTCTCAGTCCGAATGTATTGTAACAACTTTGAATAGTTTTGTGTCATCTGCAAATATAATCACCTCACTAGTCATTCTGATTTCCAGATCATTTATAAATATGTTAAATAGTACCAGTCCCAGTACATATCCCTGTGGCACTCCACTATTCACTGTCCTCCACTGAGAAAAATGGCCATTTAACCGTACCCTCTGTTTTCTGTCCAATAACCAATTCCTAATCCACAAAAAGATATTACCTCATATCCCATGACTTTTTAATTTTCTCAGGAGTCTTTTTTGAGGAACTTTGTCAAAAGCTTTCTGAAAATCAAGATACATTATATCAACTGGCTCACCTTTATCGACTTGTTTATTCATGCCTTCAAAGAAATGAAGCAGATTGATGAGGCAAGACTTCCCTTGGCTGAACCGATGCTGACATCTGTCCCATTAAACCATGTTTGTCTATGTGTTCCATAATTGTATTTTAATAATAGTTTCCACTATTTTGCACTGCACTGAAGTCAGACTTACCAGATCACCTATGGAACCCTTTCTAAAAATTCGACATTACATTGGCCACCCTCCAATCTTCAGGTACTACAGATGATTTTAACGACAGGTTATAGATCACTAACAACAGATCAGCAATTTCATGTTTGAGTTCTTCCAGTGCCCTGGGGTGTATAAAATCTTGTCCAGGTGATTTATCATTCTCTAACTTGTCAATTTGGCTCAGTACATCTTCCAGGTTCAACAAGATTCCTTTCTGTTCCTCCGCATTGTCACCCTTGAAAACCATTTTTGGTAAGGTAAATCTCTTACATCTTCTTCCATAAAGACTGAAGCAAAGAATTAATTCAATCTTTCCACTATGGCTTTGTCTTCCCTGATTTCCCTTTTTGCTCCTTCATGATCTAATGGTCCAATGCATCTCCTCAAAGGCTTTATGTTTCTGATATACCTGAAAAGGTTCTTACCATGAGTTATTGTCTCTGCAGCAAGGTTTTCTTCATATTCCATTAGGTGGTACTATCTATGGTTATTTAGCAGCACTATATGGACAGTGCCACTGAATATACTAATAGACCACCTTGGCACTATCCAGAGAGTGCCAGGCTAATGTGTAAGTGGAGCAGTAGGTTATCCAGAGAGTGGTAATATTCAGATTGCCATCTAGATAATTATCCATATAAAGTTAGGTCAAAATAATTGGTGTTCTAATGTTATAAACATAGCGGTCTGTATAAGGATTTAAATATTCCCACAATCCAGAGAGCACTGGTACTTCCTGCCCTATCCAGATTTATAGTGTCACCTACAATTTGGATTATCTTCATCCACCATGGCCAGTGCTTAAAATAAAAGCTGACCATAGTAGCTACATATTGACCATAAGAGTCCCAATATCCCCAAAATAATTTTACTACCAATCATTATCAGAGTCCAAAGCAAGGACACAAGCAAAGAAAAGGAAGTAGAATCATCTCTTTAGACTTGGGATGGACTACCATTGTCCTGGAGGGCCATAACCTGGTCTTGTTTTCAGGATCTCCACAATCAATAAGTACAAGATCTATTTACATACAATGGACTCAGTATGTGCAAATCAATCTCATGCATATTCATTGTGGAAATCTTGAAAATCCAACTGGGTTGTGACCCTCAAGGACTATGATTGCCCCCCCCCCACACACACACACACTTTAAAAGATTGTAGATAGACTATGGTTTCCAAACTATCCTTTGAGATTGAAGAAGTCACATTCTGTGCCTTCCCATTTTTTTACTTTATATTTTATTGAAGTTTTCAAAATACAGAACTAAATACATTAAAGTAATATTACACTCATCACAACTGAGAAAAAGAAGGACACCTCAGAAGTATTTGTAAAAGGAAAAAGAAGAAAGATACATAAGTTAGAGGATCCCTGCTTATATATTTATAAAGATGGAGGAGAAACCTACTCAATAAAAAAATAAAGCAATATCATAAGAAAGGCAATAAAGAGCCATAACATATTTAACTATTAGTCTCAGAAAAACTAACTGCTATCATTAAAAAAAAAAGATGTAAACTTATACCTGCTCATGGTTCCACACAAACCCTTCAGATTGCTTAGGATCAAGAAATACACTGTCTCACTCGTGACATATTACAAAACATTTCCTTGGAAATTTTAAAAAGAAAGTAATACCAAGGACCAAGGCCCTAGGTTTCAATTGTAGAAAAAGCTTCCTGATTTTCTGCACTTTTACAGATACATCAGGAAAGACATATATTTTGTGACCGTGAAAAAGCCTAGAACTATTCAGGAAAAAAATAACTTTATCACATTATCTCTAAAAGAAAGTACCAAAGAGAATGCCACCAAAGTAGCTCTATTAATGGTCTCGTCATTAGAGGTCTCCAAATATGTTCAAACATAGTACACTCTGGCAATCGTTGGGAATCATTTGCGATCCATTTATAAAACATCATATAAATATGATTTAGTCATTTCCACAGAAAAAATAATCTTACCATAAGTAAAATGTAGAAATCTGAGTTTATTATATCAAAAAGTATTGTCCACTGCATCAAGTTTGTGTTCCAAATATTTAATGTCTTTAACCAAAGGGTTGGCTGCCTGGACATTCCCTTTATGATTGATCTACATCCTGGACCTTCTTTTCTAACATCCCCATAGATCTTCCAACTTTCTTAACTTTAGTGGTTGTAAAACCAGAAAAATAACATAACTGAGATAAACAACCTGCAAATATTGCTTTCATCCTACTACTGAGACACGACAACTCTAGTTTAGTCACTTTTGGAGCAGATAAAGGTAAAGAACTAGATGCAGAGAAGGAACCAGAAAAAAGGGACAGATTGTAATGATACAGGGAGAAGAGAAGTTATATCGCCCTGCACTCTTAGTTGATCAACTGCATAACCATGATTTGTTCAAGAAAACAACTCTTCCGTATTAGGGGGATTCATCACAGGCAACCGCTAGGATCTATGAGCTGCCACTTCTTCCTCAACAATGGCAGCAGAAGTCCTTGTAATAGCAGGGAGCATGAAATGAGACTCAATTAGGCCTCTTCCAAATCAGATTTTGTTACCTTTATACACTCACAGATAGAGGAGATGAAGTTCCCTGAGAGTCTAATAGTGAACCCCAGTTCTGGCAACCATACATTGGCCAATAGGTTCCTGAATAGCAACCTTATCCACTTAAGTGTACCTTTTAATTCCTTTTTTCTTTTTCCCATAGACATGTACCTTGAGGTGTGCAATGATATCAAACAGAACCTCCGTGCTCTACTTGGGCTCCAAAGGGGTCTGTTGTGCCCCTTTGGGAAAACCCATTTGGGCATACATCTACGGTCGCATTCTGTAGATCTGCTGTGGTTTTTTAGAAGAGATGAATGTGACCTCTGTGATGTTACTTCCGGTTTTAGCACAGCAGACCAGAGGCCCTCTAGGTGACAAAGTAATGGCCTCTGTATCTCCACATGGGCTCCAATAGATGTTAACAAAGTTCCCCTCAAAGTGTTCTTACACCCATCATGGTTTTGAAGGGATGAACGATGAATGTTGTTTTAGTAGCAGCAGCAGCAGTGTTTTCTTGACTGGATAAATGAAGTTTAGAAGTGTTTTGGATATTATTTTCACAAATATATACCATTTGGATATAACAAACCCCTGACACAGGTGACACATGCTGAAACACATCTATGTTGGGTCATTTGTTTACATTGAGCCTCCACCTACCCTCCTCTCTTCCTTCCCGTTCACATTAATTGATTTGATTTGCTTACTTTATTTATTTTTTTGTCTATTAGATTGTAAGCTCTTTGAGCAGGGACTGTCTTTCTTCTATGTTTGTGCAGCGCTGCGTATGCCTTGTAGCGCTATAGAAATGCTAAATAGTAGTAGTAGTAGTAGTAGCAATGCAGTGATGTACATGAAAAATTCTTAGCCATATCTACAACTACTTCACAGCAGGTATATAAGGATACACAAGGAAGAAGTGCAGGTTCAGAATTTGAATTTAAAAATAAACAATTTTATTCACCTCTTCTGTTAACCATCTAAGATAACTTAACACTGAAAAGGAAGATGGAAATTTTAGAAAATTCTGTAAGAGCAATAACTTGTCCTAAATTAACATTAATTCAAGGATAGAGTTGTTCTAAAGTATGGGTTCTCAGCCCAATCCTTGGGACACAGACAGCTAATCTAGTTTTCAGGATATCCACGATGAATATGTATGAGAGAGATTTACATACAAAGGAGGCAGAACATGCACATTTATCTCATTCATATTCATCATGGATATCCTGAAAAACTGAGTGGCTGGATGTGCCTTGAGGATTGTGTGGAGAAACACTATTCTAAAGGCACTTAAACTAACATTTGAAAATTGTTACAAATGACTTGCCTTCTCTAAAAAAGAGCATATTGGGCTAGATTCTATATATGGCACTTGAAAATTCCACGCAGAAAAAAATATGCCTAAGCGTATTCTCTAAAGTATGCCTTAATTTGATAGAATAGGCTTAAATTTCCATGTGGTGTATAGAATACATCGAGCGCCTCTCCATGCAACCAAATTTAGTCATGGCCATTTATACCACATTTTAGAAATTCCCACTCCTCGTCCATGGTCATGCCCCCTTTTTAACTATCCAACTCATTTTCGAAAGAGAAGGGTGCCCATCTTTCGACACAAATCGAGAGATGGACGCCCTTCTCGCAAGGCTGCCCAAATCGGCATAATCGAAAGCCGATTTTTTGACACCTTTGACGGCTTTCTGTACTGGGGATGACCAAAGTTCACGGGGCATGTCGGCAGGGTAGCGAAGGCGGGACTGGGGCGTGATTAGGAGATGGGTGTCCTCGGCCGATAATGGAAAAAAGAAGGGCGGCCCTGAAGAGCACTTGGCCAACTTTACTTGGTCCATTTTTTTTCATGACCATGCCATGAAAAGATGCCCGAACTGAGTAGATGACCACCGGAGGGAATCGGGGATGACCTCCCCTTACTACCCCAGTGGTCACTAACCCCCTCCCACCATTAAAAAAAGGTTAAAAATACTTTTTTGCCAGCCTCAAATGCCATATTCAGGTCCATTGCAGCAGTATACAGGTCCCTGGAACAGTTGTAGTGGGTGCAGTGTACTTCAGGCAGTCGGACGTGGGGGGGGGGGGGGTTGGGGGGCTCAGCACCCAAGGTAAGGGAGCTATGCACTTGGGAGCAATTTCTGAAGTCCACTGCAGTGCCCCCTAGGGTGCCCAGTTGGTGTCCTGGCATGTGAGGGAGACCAGTACACTACAAATGCTGGCTCCTTCCACGACCAAATGGCTTGGATTTGGCCATTTTTGAGATGGGCCTCTTTGGATTCCATTATCAGCGAAAACCAACGGCGGCCATCTCTAAGGCCATCTCTAAGCATGTGTTTTGGACGAGCACAATTCCATTTTTCAGCACGCCTGCAAAAAAGGCCTTTTTTGTGTGGCCGAAAATGGACGTATGGCAAAAGTAAAATCAACTTGTGTCCATTTTCGGCATTCGACCTTACTGCCACCCATTGACTTTGCGGTAATCATCAGCGCACGTACAATGCCGATTACTGCTGGGTAAGTGTCACGCGGTAGAAAATTTCTACAGCATGTTTTGGACGCATGTCAAAAATAGAATTACCACCCGAGGCACATGGTAGCTGGGCGGTAGTTCAAATTTGATACATGTTATACGCACATAGGCACCCACGCGCCTTAGTAAAACGGCCCTTAAGTTACGTGCATTGTTATAGAATACACTTCGATTTCCGTGTGGAAAATAAGGCACGATATATAGAATATGGCAGATTATTTAACAATAGTTCTTCTGGATTCTGGTACTTATACGAATGACTCTATAAATTTGGATTAAGAAGTCTCTGCATGTCTGATTCCTTTATTTTAGACCCAGACAAGAAGTCAGCTTTGGATACTACCCTTCTAAATTCTAATATAAGATAACATTCTGGTATTATCTCAAAATACAATTTAGAAAGAAAACAGTTTTGGCTTTAAAGTAAAGCATTGTTTCCCTGGATGTTGAATTAGGTCATTATTATCCTGCAAAAAGTGGTGTTATATACAAGGATTTCAACTCTGAAATTGTTAGGGATGTGCTTTTGCTTGAGACAAAATGGAACATTTCCAATTGCATTTTAAAATGAAAGGATAGAAAAATGAATGAAATGTTTGCTTGTTTTTGTTTTCAGATTAGAGGAGGAAAGGCAGGCAGCACAACAGCAGCACAATAACTAAAACAAACCACTCTGCTCTCTCGGATAGCTTATACCATCTGCAGATTCTGCAGGGACAGGAGCGATCCTCAGCTGGTCCTACCCCACCTGTCCTGTTGTCTGAAATGGCACAGCTAACCCCAAGGCCAGTGCCATTTTGAATAATTGCTGCAGTGAAAATTGACTGCAGTTATTCAAAATGGTGCCGGCTTCACATTGACCAGATGGTGCAATTTTGATAAGCAGAGCCCACAGAACAGAAATGATTAGGGATCACTCCGGCATCAATATTCAAACGTCATGATCAGAATGCTTTTTACAAGCTGGTCTCAGTATTTGAATTGGATTCTGTTTATTAGAGCATAAGAACATGCTGGCCTAAATTTATCCATGTAGCTATGCAGATAGAAGCTGACTATCACTGACTCTCCATTAGCATAGTGCAGCTGAATATTGGCAGATAGGATGCGTATCATAGTAACAAGTTAACATAATAGATGATGGCAGATAACAACCTTTATGGTCCATCCAGTCTGCCCAACAAGATAAACTCATAGCACATGATATAATAACATATGCGTACTTGATCTGTCCTTACCATTTTCAGGGCACACTGGCAGTGGCGTAGCCAGACAGCCAGTTTTGGGTGGGCCTGAGCTCAAAATGGGTGGGCACAACATTTTCTCTGCTCCTGCCCTACCCCCACTCTTCACCCCTCCTCTGGCACCTCACAGCTCATAATATAAATACTATAGCTAATGAGGATCCCCAAGCTCTGAAAGCTGAAGACTTCTTCTGAAAGTTGCCAAAATGCCCTTTTACCAAGTTTGGCAGGTAGCAGCAATGTCCCTGAGCTACCAGTGCCGGCACCCCACACATGTGTAGTTGTTGATGACTCAAGCATGGTGCTGCACACTGCAGAACTTGGCAGAAGGGAAGTCTGGCCACCTTTAGAGGAGGTCCTCAGCTGGCGATGCTTGGAAATTCCCACTAGCTACAGCAAGGGTTGGCGTGGGTGTTAAAAACATGCTGGGGCCCAGGTCAGAAAACAAAATAGGGGGCCCTCCTGATCCCCTCTCTTCCCTGCCTCCCCTCCAATCTCCCAGCTGCCATTATTATAATGCTCAATATTATGTTGCTGCCTCTTATGAGTTGTGCTTGATCACTGACCTCAGCGGTGCTACTTACTGAATATAACTTCCAATCAGCAAACTTTATGCATCCACTTCCTCACTGGTCTGTGATAGAATCTCTTTTTCTTTCTTATTTTCTCTTAGTTATATTTCAAAATTCACACCATTCAATAAATGCTATTTTCAAATGTCATTGTCCATTGTCATTATAAGGTATCAAATACTCATCTTTAGGTGATTATTTTGGCTCTTGCTCCGGGTTGTTGTGGTACCGACATAGGCTATGTTTCGCCATGGGCTGCAAATGCCAAAGTGAAGACGGCTTTGGCATTTGTAGCCTTCATTACTTCCCCCAGCCTTCCATTCCCTTTCATCTTTAATCAACTCCACATACCATATTTCTACCCCTCTGTAATCACTATCTTCCTCTCATTCATTTCCTTGCCACTCCCCCTTCTCCCAGTTTGGCCTCTCCCACATATTTTCATCATTTCCAGCATCTTCCTCCCTCCATTCTTCTAGCGTAGCATCTACTCCCTCTTTCTCCCCTTCCCACCCTTGTAGCCTGACATTTCCCTGTCCCTTTCACTCCTCCTCAGCAAATTCTAGTCCCTTCTCTCTTCCTTTCTTCCCCTCCCCCATGATCCAGCATTTCTCCCTCTCTCTTTCTTCCCTCCATTTGTCCAGGATCTTTCCCTCACTCCTTTCTGTCCCTGGATCCAACATATTCCCCTTATTCCCTTCCCCCTTCTGTGCATATCTCTCCCTTCCTCTCCTCCACCCCAATGTCCAACCACTCTTCTCACCTCCCTTTCTCCCACTGTCCACATCTCTCTCTCTCTCTCTCTCTCTCATACTCCAGGTCCAACATCTCTTTCTACCTCCTCCTCCTTCCCATGCAGCATCTCTCCTTCCCTCCCTTCCACCTCCATGTTCAACACTTCTTCCTCTGTCTCTCCCTATGCATCTTTCCCTTCCTTCCACCCCATCACCCCTATGTCCAACATGCCTCGCTCTCCCCCCATTCCACCTCACCCCACCTCTATCAATCCTCTCTTCCCAAACCCATGCATCTCTCTCTCCCACCCCATCCCCAGAAATTCTCCCTCACTCTAACCCCACACCCCATGCAGCATCTTTTCCTCCCTTCATATTCAACTATTAACCCCTCCCCATGTGCAGCACCTCGTTCCTTCCCATCCCATCCCTCCCCTGCCCCCCATTCATTTCTCTGCAGCACTTCTTTTTTTCATTCCCTCCCCTTCACCCCCATGCATTTCTCTGTAGCATCTCTTTCCTTTCCTTCCCTCCCCATCCTCTACCCCCATGCATTTCTCTGCCAGTGCGAATAACTCCCCTGCCCCCCATTTACATTCACAAAGATTTCTGTCAAAAGGGTTACTGTTGGCAGCAGCAGCAATTCTCACGTGCTGCCTGCCTGTGGCAAACCCAGAAGACTCCCCTTTCTAAAGTGTTCAGCGCAGGCAAAAGAAAAAGAAGTTGCATTGAGTGGGGTGGCGGTATGTAGCAGCAGAGGGGATGTTTCCGGGTTAACCACAAGCAGTGTGTTGGAATGGCTCCCACTGCTGGCAGTAACCGACTGATAGAAATATTTGTGGTTGAAGGAAGGGAGGAAGGGAGGATGGAAGGGAGGGAGGGAGGGAAGAAGGAAGGGAGGGAGATGCAGGACTGCACGACTCAATCTCTAGAGCCCAGTCTGCTCTCTCTATGCTGGCTCTTGCAAGAGTACAGAGCTGCTGGGAAGACCTGAGCCCAAATTGGTGGGCCCAGGCCCACCCAGATCCACCCGTGGGTATGGCCCAGGGACACAGACCATAGAAGTCTGCCTGGCACTGGCTTACTTTTCAACTACTGGAGGATACAGATTTGTGAGTCCGACTGGTAGCTTTTCCTTTAGCTTCAGAACATTTTTATTTTATTTTTTTAATAAAGGTCATGCTTTTTAACCTAGTTACAACTGTAGATATTAAAAATGCTCTTGGCATGTTACATGGGAGTTCCTAGAATACCTCAAAAAATAATAAGTTCTTACAAGGGTGATTTACCCTTAAGCATGTTGTAGGGAACAGAAAACACCTTTACAATGAAGAATGATTCAAACCAGTCAACACATTTAAAGTTCAAGAAATTTTCAAAAGCAATCTAGTAGCAATAAAGAGAGCACTGTCCAGCTGAAAACATGTACAGGATTGTGAGATTGCATTCTGTCATGACTGCCGCTGTGACTCACACCCATGCTCTGACTCACATCCCACTTCTGTGGTGGGTGCCAGTGTTGGTCCCATTGATTCCCCTCGGATCTTCCTGCAGGATGGCAGATCATCCACACTGCTTCTTCATGCACTATGGGGTGCCATGTGACTGCTGCAGGCTCCCCTATTTTCTAAACAAGCTCATGCACTCTACAGCCCAAGGTCTTAAAGGCCAGTGGTATGAAAACCTCCAGGGTGCCCGGCAGTGACATCATTGGCCACGGCTCTGGACTTCCCAGCACTGCCTTCGCAACCCAGTTACCTACGCTGCCCAGTTACCACCGGGTTAGCGCCGGAGCCCTTATCACCACCTCAATGGGTGGCAGTAAGGGTTCCCTGCCATATTGCCACGTAGAAAGAGTTATCTCACCATGTGCCCATTTTTTTCGGCTTTTATCAGCTGCAGAAAAAAATTACCTTGGCACGTAGGAAAAACAGCACCCACCGGTAGCACAGGGCCCTTTTTCCTGCAGCTTGGTAAAAGGACCCCTAAAATACTACCAAAGCGAGTGTACAATTTAGCACTTAGGACCAAATTCTATAAATGCACCCCAAATTTGGATGCCAAAAATAATGAGTGCTAAACGCTATTCTATAAACAGTGTTTTAAGTTGGGTGTCGTTTATAGATTAGCGCATACTGGCGGGATCTGCATCCAATTTTTGGTGCAAGAATTTACTCCAACTGAAACCTGGTGTAAATTCTGGTGCCTAAATTAGGCATGGATCTCCTTTATTCTGTAACACTGCATGCAAATTCAAGGAACACCCTGATCCACCCATGCTCTCTCCCATAGCTGAGGTCCCTTTTCAGATGAGTGTAAAATGTATGCGCCGATAACCGTGTAGATGCCCAAAATATTCTTATGGGCATCTACACAGTTAGTGCAACTGCTAATTGTTAGCACATGCTAAAAACGTTACTGCACCTTAGTAAACAGAGCCCTTAAATTTAAATTGATGCCAATTAGTACTGATAATTGATTATTAGTACCCAATTAGTGGCACTAATTGGCTTGGGTTGTCAATTAAATTGTACGTGCAAATTCGGTCTGTGCCCAAATTTGTGCACGCAATTTTGAATGCCATATATAGAATTAGGGTGTTAAAGTACACATCCCTTATAAAATTACCCTCTACAAGGGCAATTTTTATAATGCCCATGCAGGCACCATGTATCCACCAGCCTATAAGTGTTTTTTTTTAACTCCCTGCAGAGTTTCTCTTTGAAAATTCAGGGCCAGGCAAGCCTGTGGGCAGTTCTATGACTATGGTCTTTGCGCCTGCACTCTAGTTGTGGTACCGTAAATCATGACCTCCTTGCCCCTTAAGCATACCAGTGCTGTGCAATTTCATAAGTACTTTTACCTGCAGAGGGGAAGAGAAGATTTCAGTTGCAAATTGTACTTGCTTCACGGTATAGATTGTTTATATGTCGCCTTTCAAACGGCTTCAAAAAGAACGATGCGATTTTGTTATTCTGCCATTGATGAAATATAGTCTACATGGGCCATGGTTAGGGTTGAATGACCATTATCACATTGTAGATTTTCCTTAATATAAATGGATGGTGTTAATGAAAGAGCAGGTGAGAGGAGAGAATTAAGCAGACCTATTCCAGAGATGTGGTGATACCTATATTTTCTATAATTACTTTACTTGCACAGAATTTCTCTCGGATGGTCCTTCTAACAAACTCTGAGGCCTTTTTACAAAGGCATGTAGGCACCTAAACATGGCACCTAAATGTGTCCAACGTGTGTCAGATTGGCACTACTGCCCAGTTACCATATGACGGGCAGTAATTCTATTTTTGGTGTGCGTCCAAAACACGTAGAAAATATTTTCTATTTTCTACCACAGGGCGCTTACCTGGCAGTATTCAGCAGTTGGCACACGCTGGATGCTTACCACCCGGTTAGCGCATGAGACCTTACCACTAAGTTAATGAGTGGCGTTAAGGTCTCAGGCTGAAAATGGACGCGTGCTGATTTTCATTTTGCCACACATCCATTTTCCAGCACATTAAAAAAATCCCTTTTTACCAGGTGTACTCAGGAAATAGACCAGCACATGTTGAAAACACGTGCTTACACCAGCGCAGGCTACTTTCGGGCACGCCTTAGTAAAAGGGCCCCTCTTTATTTTACTTCTGCATATGTTACAATACTTTTTTTTAAAAGATTGAAAAATAATGAAAAATTCCCATAAGGATCCCCATCTAAATTAGCAGAGTTTATTGAGGTGTGTACCAGAAAGGGATGTGCACATGAAAAATGTTCTGGTTCATTTTTGGATTCTTTGACCTTTTATAATTTTTCAATCATTAATAAAAAATGATCTCTCTCAGAACTTTGTTTATTTTTGCACCAATAAAAATATTTAAACATACAAACACAATATTGTCCTTGTAAAAACACTCCATACACCACTAAAACCATGTCATATTGATAGAATACAACTAAGTACAAATATATTTTTGCTTTTTCCCCCCTCCCGCATCCCTCCCCATTCCCTTGAACAACTCAACTCCCCCCCCCCCAAATCCCCTCCCCCCTATGTCACACTTACGATTTCAAAATTCTACTATGCGCTACTATAGTCAATGAGTCCCAGAAGGGGGACCAGACTTGGCAAAACCAGTCTCCTTGTGGCGATCTCAGAACTTTTTAATATGCACAAATTAATTTTATGTATGCTAATTCATAAGGTTAGCACTTATAAATCGATTTTGCACACAATGCATTTGTAAGGTGTGCTAATTAATTTATATTTGTAGTAACTGGGGATCTGGGAAGAGGAGGAATTGGCCTTTTTAGACTATAGTACCAAATGAAAATGTGAGTTGTGATAAGATCAGGTTAAAGACAACTTACATGGTGGGTGGGAAATTGTGGGATATAAATGCTATAAATAAATAAATAAATAAATACATCTCTAATTATGATTGCATTTGGTGATTCAGATTTGATTTTTCTCATACGGGGTAATAAATAGAAATAAAACAAAACAAAACATAGAAAAAATATGATAACTTTTTTATTGAACTAATAATACATTTTGTTATTAGCTTTCAAAGGTAACCCTTCTTCTTCACAGTTTATTCCTGATCTGAAGAAGAAGGGTTACCTTCGAAAGCTGGTCAAAAAATATATCATCTTAATTACTTTTCTATGTTTTGTTTTATTTCTATTTATTACCTTTAAAAATGGACTAACATGGCTACCACATCACTTTACTCTCACATGGGGGAAATTCTATCTATTAGGCACTACTTCAGAGTCAAATATTTGGTGCAACAAAAACCTCCAGATCCATGTGAAAACACACTTATTCACCCACTTATAGAATAGTGCCTAAGGACCCTATTTACAAAGGTGCACTAGTTTTAGTGTGCGGTAAAAATTAGCACTCACTATCCATGCAGATGCCCATAGGAATATTATGGGTATCTATATGGTTAGCATGTGCTAAAAACACTAGCTTGCATTTGCAAACAGGGCCCTATGTGTTTTTGCACGGATCTGCAAAGGAGGTGTGGATATGGGCGGGGCATGGGTGGGCCAGGGGTGTTCCTTTAAAATATATGTAGTAGTATTATAGAATTCAGGGGATCTGCACCCAACTTCCGTGCTGGGATTTACACCTAGTTTGTATGCACTGCCTCTATTGCATGCAAATCTATCTCATGAATATTCATTTTGGATATCCTGAAAAACCTGACTGGCTGGGGAGCCTCCAGGATTAGGTTTGGGAAGCACTGTGCTATTCTATAAAGGGCACCAATCCTGGAATGTTTGTTATAGAATACCATTCTCTGCCAATGTATTTCAGCACCAAATTTTGAGCGTCGTTTATTGAATTTCCCCCCATAACGTTCTCTTGGTGACATTACTGAGGAGGTTACTAACAAAGCCATAAAGCTTCTGCTATGCCTTTCACTGTTGTCTGATATTTCTGCCTCTCTCCTGGGAACTTGATTTTCCATTCCACTGTTTGTCGTGCTGTGCTCTTCTGATGATGGCATTGGGGGAAGGGGTAGTAAGAGGGTATGTAAGGTAATAATATACGATATTTGCTTCTTAACATGCTTTAAACAGCAATACCATGCATTATATTACTGCTAATCATGTTAGTTTGTTAGCATTGGAAAAATAACAACAAGATGCAAAGCATGGAAATGCATACAAAACACTTATTTTTTATGTAAATTGATTAATTCCGTTTGTGATGAACACAGCATGCTGAATTAGTCTAGGAAGTATAACACCATGTCAAAGATGGCATTATTTTCTTTCTTTCTGGGAGCATTGGGTCACTAACCTGAAGGATAAAGAATGCTTCCCCCTCTGTCTCCCCTAAAGATATCCCCATGTAAGGATGAAGAGTGCTTCTCTCTTCCTTTTCTCTGAAGACATCACCATGCATAGACCCCCTGAAAGCCCCTGTACAGACCCCTCCAAAAGACCATTACATGGCAGCTTGATCTCTAGCCATAGTATTGTGAGATTACCGCTAGGGGTTGTTGGTGCCATTTTGAACTCAGCACCAAAAGGGGCAGGAGTGAATGGAGATCGTGCTTGTCCTGGAACCCCTGGATCATCAGTGGGGTCTAAAGGAGGGGAGACTTTTCGAGGGGGGTTCTCTGTGGTGGGTTGTCAACAGAGTCTTCTTGCTATTATTAGTGCCCTTTGCCCCTCATTTGGTGCCAAGGGGTCTTCCTACCTTTGTAGGGGGACCTTTTATTAAGGTGCACTGAAAAATAGCTTGCACTGGTGTAGACGCGTGTATTGGATGCACGCAGGTCCGTTTTTCAGTGTGCCTTCAAAAAAGGCCTTTTTTGCCGAAAATGGATGTGCAGCAAAATAAAAATCAGCGTGTGTCCATTTTGGGCCTGAGACCTTACCACCACCCATTGACTTAGTGGTAAGGTCTCATGCATTAACCAGACAGTAATCCTCAGCACGTGTACACTGCCAATTACCACCCGGTTAGCACCATGTGGTAAAAAATAGAAATGGTTTTATGCCATGCATTTTGGACACGCATGGAAATTAGAATTACCGCCCAGGGCGTGCGGTATCCAGGCGGTAGTTCTAATTTGACACCCATTGTATGCACGTAGGCGCCCATGCATCTTAGTAAAAGGGCCCCTAAATGTCTTGCCTCATAGCTGCCTTCCAGCACGTTTTAAGCATGTGTATTAAATATGAATGGAAGACCACACTGTTATAGAAGAAAATTACTTGCCCCATTGACTTTAATTTATATTTATTAAATGTTTCTTTCATATGAAAAGGCAATAACACATTTCTTTAAGGAAAACAAAGTCTTATGAACAGCAAGAAACAACATAAATTATATACCACATCATGGAGGACTGAACTTAAAAGAATGCAAGCCAGGGAAACCTCTATTAGTGAGGGTAATCTAACCTCCCCCCTCCTTTTTTTTAGAATCACTTTAAACAACAAATCATAAGAAAAAAGCCTACAACATTATTTATCCATCCAAAAGGCTTCCAGTTGAGAAGGATCATGTACACACAATTATCTACACAGAAACTGTAAGGAAATAAAAGTTGCATCAATTGGCAAAATCTTATATTTAAATAGGAAAAGTTGCTTCCTTCTAATTTGGGTGTCCCTTGAAACTTCTGGACATAGAGTTGTTTTTTGACAAAAAAAAAAAAACCCACACATCTCATTTTGAAAAATACTGTAAACTTTAAGAACCACAATCTTTTCCATGTCAGATTCAAAAGTGACCACTAAGGGGTTGCCCTAGAGGTTAGAACATCCTATAACAATTCAACAAATTCTGTTAAATTGAAATTGTTGGATTATCTTCACCTTGGGTTACCTCCACATGGTCACTGACTGATAAGGAAATATAATACACTTTTGACCCAATAATATAAACAGCATCAGATATGCACAACAGATCTTTAAGATAATTTGTTCAATAAAACAAGAGGAGAAATTAGATAGGTCATAGGAAAATTCAGGAATTTAAGATTGCATGCCTTGATTGCATTCTTCAAGGATTCCATTTGCCTATGGAGTGCTAAATTATCTCTAATGTTAGAAGTTCTCAACAATTGTGATGTTGCAACTTGGAAGTTAAAAGTATCTCAAACCCCTTCAATCATTTGAAGCCTAGATGCCACTTCTTAAAACTTTGCTACTGCTTCCTGGAAAAGTTTGACCATTTGATCAACCATCTCAATAACAGACTATGGGCTTTTCCTCCAGGAACTTGTCCAAACCTTTTTTTAAACCCAGATACACTAACCGCTATTACCACATCTTCCAGCAACAGGTTCCTGAGCTAAACTATTCTTTGAGCAAAAAAAAATATTTCCTCCTATTTGTTTTAAAAGTATTTCCATGCAATTTCATTGAAAGGTCCTTTTACTAAGCTGCGGCAAAAGGTGGCCTGTGGTAGCATAGGCGTGTGTATTGGGTGCGCACTGAGCCAGTTTTTAACGTATCTACAAAAAATGGCTTTTTTTATGTGATGTGAAAAGGGCCTGCGATTAAAAATAAAACCAGCACACGCCCAAAACCGGCTTCAGCCCTTAACACACCCATTGACCTAGCGGTAAAGGCTCATGCACTAAATGTGCAGTGATCGGTCGGGGCCCGCCAAGTGGCGATTACCACCAGAACTGGCATGCATAGGATGAAATAAATAAATAATTCATCCACACATTATGGGCGCATGCCAAATCTGAAATTACTGCCAGGAGGGCACGCTGGTCTGTTGGTAGTCTCATTTTAGTGCATGCTGTACATGCCTAGAGCCTACCACAGCTTAGTAAGAGGGCCTTTAAGTGTCCCCTGGTCTTTGTACTTTTTGAAAAAGTGAAAATTGATTCACTTTTACCCATTCTACACTACCCAGGATTTTGTATACCTCAACATTATCCTCCCTCAGCTGTTTCTTTTCCAAGCTGAAGAGCCCTAATCTCTTTAGCCTTTCCTTATACAGGAGGAGTTCCATTCCCTTTATCATTTCGATTGCTCTTCCTTGAACCTTTTCTAATTCCGCTATATCTTTTTTGAGATACGGTGACCAAAATTGAACACAATACTTAAGGTGAGGTGCGGCACCAAGGAATGATACAGAGACATTATGATATTCTTGGTCTTTTTTAAAAAATCCCTTTCCTAATAATTTGTAGCATCCTGTTTGATTTTTTGGCTTCTCAATGTGCATCACTTTGCATTTGTCCACATTAAATTTCAAATGTCATTTGGATGCTCAGTCTTCCAGTTTTCTAAAGTCTTCCTGCAATTTTTCACAATCCTCATGTGTTTTCACAACTTTGAATAGTTTTGTGTCATCTGCAAATTTATTCACCTCACTTGTTCCAATTTCTATATCATTTATAAATATATTAAATAGCACCAGTCCCAGTGCAGATCCCTGTGGCACTCCACTATTCACACTTCTCCATTGAGAAAAATGGCCATTTAACCCTACCCTCTGTTTTCTGTCCAATAACCAGTTCCTAATCCACAGAAAGACATTGCTTCCTATCCCATTAACTTTAATGGAAACAAATGAAATGAAGGTAATGAATAATTTAGTATACAAAAATGAACTGAATTAATTAATTATTTATTTAAAAATTATATTCCACGTTATCTAAAAATCTAAAGGGGGGGGGGGGAGTAATCAAAGTGCGGTAGAAGCAAGTCTTGATGTACCATGATGTATCTTTGTACCGCAAGTTGCTGACCCCCATGACAAATGACTAATGCTGTCTGTGAGCCACCTTGCAAGCTGTAGTCCGGTAGCCTGGGAGCATCAGGTTGCCAAACAATGGGGTTGACAGAGACCAAAAATGTCAGTGGCACAGAGCCTCCCCAAACCAAATGCTCTTCTTGGGCGTCTCTCAGGAACTCCCCACCAAGTGACACCCTAACTCAACTGGCAACCCCTAGTGGAGGTGCTCAGTCAGAAGTACCTCCCCTAGGCAACTCCCAACCCCTCCCCTCCCCTCTCAAAAGAAACATGATCCTTAGTACTGCAAGACTACTGCTAGGTGTCACCGACACCATTTTTGATTTGGGCACTGATGAGGGCAGAAGGAAGTGGGCATCAATCTTGCCCACACCACTACCCACCACCAATTCTATTAAGAGACCCAGAGGGCATTTGAGAGGGTGGGGAAGAGGCTGGGTAATTCTTGCCTTGGATGAGATGCTTCTGCTTGAGTGTTACCATGGGTGTGGGGCTAGTCTGGTTCTGGGGTCACTTTGGGGGAAAAGACTTTTAGGAGGCTCCCTGAAGGGGCATTTGTTTTGGGGTAGGCTCTATGCCACTAATGTTTTTGGCCTGTGCTGATCAATAAACAAACAATATAAACATATACATTTCTAAAAATAAACCCCAAAACACTTTATTCTGCCTTTGTAAAGATGTTAAATAAACCTGAAATTATGTCTACTTCTTCTAAAATCAGCACAGCATAAAAATAATTGCATACCCATTAATATATGGGAAGGCCAGCTTAAATAAATATGCTTTCAATTGCTTTCTAAACGTAGGAGCATGAGTTAAAGCCCTCAGATCTGGGGTAAGGAGTTCCATAATGATGCACAGAAGAACTTGAAGCCCGCAGTGAGAGTAATTTTATAAACTCTTGATTTATGTGCGTAAATAGGCTCTTATAAAATTAAGTACAGTAGACATGATCAGGGATGGAGTTTGGGCAGACCATGGGTGGAGTCATGATAGAGGCATGCATTTTACAAAATATGGGTTTATGTGCATAAAGTACATGCTAAGATGCTTGAGAGCAGGCATGGGGTGAATTCTATACATCACACCGATAAAATCGACATTTTGCTAAAAACATCCAAAATTCAAGTGCAGAATATAGGCATATTCAAAACAGAAAAATGGCTATCTTTTTTGTTCAAAAATGGCTATTTCCTAGATGTTTTTGTGCTCTATGTGTTTATCATTTGTAATAACTGTAATCCTGGTAGCAAACCTTCAGGGGTGGTAGGCTCCCTTTAGCAGTCCACAAATAAAAGTCCTTCCAGAAAACACAGCTGTTAGTTCCCAACAGTTTATTTCCCCTCCTCCACCAAATCTCAGTTCCAGGGGTTAAAGTCTCATTCGGTTTCCAAAATAAAGCAACAAGAAAAAAACTTCCCTTTAAATCCAAGTTCTCCCCCCAGTTCAACAGCCTGGGTTTCAGTTTTAAAAGTCTTTCTGCTTGGGTGGTTGCAGAATGGCAGTACACCGCCCACAACATAGCTAATTGACTCCTGTGACCACCCACTGCCTTCAGTCCCTGCAACTCTGCCCCAAAGTACAATTACAGTCCATGTCCACTGGTTCCTCCAAACCTGGTGTGTTGGTCTCTCCAGCCTCCCCTTCCTCCAAACACTCCATTAACTCTGCCTCTCTGCTAGGCTGGTGGTTGGAGACCTCCTCCCCCTCCCAGGTGGAAGGAATCTTGTACTGATTTCTAACCCACGGGTATTGAGCTATGCCATCCCTGTTCCCCCTTCTGGCCCTCGCCTGCCATCGCAGCTGCTCTCTCCAGTCCTTTTCCCCCTCCCTTCCACGTGGGGGCCACACCGGGTTTTGGGACCTACCACTCCGATCCCTTCTCTCAGGGCCTTGTGGGGAATGTAGTCTGGCCCCATACCTCCTCCTGAGCTGCTTAGACCCTCCAACCTCCTTACACACCCCCCCTTCAAATAATTGCGACTCCCCGCTTCCTCCAGGCTACTTGCTGGGGAGTTCGCAATTCGGGACAGGGCGTCAGCGTTCCCGTGAAGCTTCCCCGCCCTAAGCTGTATTTCAAAGGAAAAAGCTTGTAACGCTAAATACCAGCGGGTGAGTCTGGCATTCTGCCCCTGAATTTGTTGGAGCCATTTCAGAGGTGCGTGGTCAGTGATCAAAACAAAAGGATTGCCCTGCAGATAGTATTTCAGAGTTTCTATAGCCCACTTTATAGCCAAACACTCCTTCTCTATAACAGCGTAATGCTGCTCTGCCGGGTGCAGTTTCCTACTCAGAAAAAGGACAGGGTGCTCCTCCCCTTCAAACTCTTGGGACAACACAGCCCCCAAGCCAGTCTCTGAGGCGTCTGTTTGTAACAGGAAGGGCTTCTCAAAATCTATTCCTTTTAAGACCGGTTCCTGACACAGGAGGTCTTTCAACATTTGGAACTCCCCACGACCTGCCTCTGTCCACTTTAGGACATTAGGGCACCTTTTCCTCAGCATGTCAGTAAGGGTGCTTGACCTCTCCGCAAATCTAGGAATGAATCTGCGATAATATCCTATCAGCCCCAAAAACCCCCTCAATTGTTTTTTGGTGTGGGGCAGCAGAAAATCACGCACTCCCTGCACTTTATCCCTTAGGGGTTTGATAACTCCCCCTCCCACAATGTATCCCAAGTATTTTACCTCTTCACTAGCAAACACGCACTTCTTTGGGTTCACTGTTAGGCCCGCCCACCTGAGGGATTCTAGCACCGCTTTGACTTTGGGCAAATGGGACTCCCAATCTGAACTAAAAATGACAATATCATCCATATACGCAGCAGCGTAGTCCGAATGCCACCTCAGCAACTGATCAACCAATCGTTGGCAGCATGCTGCCGCCAAATGGCATTCGTCTAAATTGGAATAACCCTATAGGGGTGCCAAAGGCTGTTTTGGGCTTAGCCTCCTCTGTCAGCGGCACTTGCCAATACCCTTTCGTAAGATCTAAGGTAGTTAAATACTGAGCACGCCCCAGTTTGTCCAGTAAGTCATCTATCCGGGGCATGGGATAAGCATCAAACCGGGATATGGCATTTACCCTTCAGAAATCTATACAAAACCTCTGAGACCCATCACTCTTTGGTACCAACACCACTGGACTGGACCAGGGACTAACTGATTCCTCTATGATACCCAAGTCCATCATTTCCTGTACCTGCCTTATAATTTCCTTCCTCTTAAATTCTGGTGTTCTATGGGGCCTCTGCCTTACAATCCTACCAGGCTCGGTGACGATATCATGGGCCACCAAATGGGTTTCCCCAGGTAGGGGATTGATAACATCCTGAAACTCCTCTATCATTTCCCTTACCCGTTGCCTCTGCCCATGGGATAGAGACTCACCAATAACAGGTTTCCCCCCTCCTGTACATCACTTAGTTGAGGACCCAACTCCTCTTCAGAGACTGCCACCCACCCTTCTCTCTCTATCCACGGTTTCAATATATTTACATGGTAGGTCTGAATCCTACCTTTTGCATGCCTTACCCGATATGTCCATGGGCCTACTCTGGCTGTTACCACGCAGGGTCCCTTCCACTGAGAAGTAAACTTATGGGGGTCTGAGGCCACTTTGACGAGCACTTTATCTCCCACCTGAAATTTCCTTACTTTTGTGCCCCGGTCATAATACCCTTTCTGACTCTCTTGGCTGTGCCCCAGGGTGTCCTGCGCAAACGCCGTGACCCTCTGAATCCTTGCTCTTAACTCCCTCAGGTATGTACTAACCTCCCTGGGCTCTTCCTCTCTCTCTACCCATGCCTCCTGAATTATGTCCAGAATGCCCCGCGGCAATAGGCCAAAGACCAATTCAAAGGGGGATACCCCTAGGGATGCTTGAATATTCTCCCTACATGCATATAAAGCATAGGGTAACAACTGGTCCCAATCCTCATATTTCCCTTTCAAGCCTTTCCTCAACATCTGCTTAAGGGTTTTATTAAATCACTCTACTATCCCGTTTGTCTGGGGATGGTAGGCAGCTGTGGTAATGTGGCGTATGTTAAAAGCTTCCCACAGTTCTCTTAACTGTCTAGATTTGAAATTGGACCCCTGATCCGTAAGCATTTCTCGAGGGAATCCCACTTCACAGAAAAGCTTGACCAATTCGGCAGCTATACCCGTAGCTCGTATATTTCTCATTGGGAAGGCCCAGGGAAACCTAGTGGCCCTATCCATGACTACTAAAATGTATGCAAAACCCCTAGGTGTTCTGATGAGGGGTCCCACAATGTCCATAGCCATACTTCTCATAGGTTCCCCAATAATAGGCAATGGTACCATAGGTGCCCTGGGAGGGTATCGGTCCACCAACCGCTGACAGGAGGGGCAACTTTGGCAATAATTCTGGACTTCCCTATGTACGCCAGGCCAATAAAAACGATCCAGCACCTGTTTCAACGTACTCTGGGAGCCCTTATGCCCTGCCAAAGGATGATCATGGGCCCCTCTTAGAATAAGACTCCTAAAGACCCTGGGAATTACCAGCTGGCCTCGCACCGGTCCCCCCACCGGATCCTGTATTTCCCGGTACAACAATCCCTCCACCACCCGAAACTGGGGAAACCCACCTGAAGGCCCCCCTTCCACTTGTTCCCAGGCCCTTTTTAATACCGGGTCATCTCTCTGCTCCTGGCCAAAAGCGGGAAATCTCTCCACCACCTCTTGTGGCCTCCATGGCATAGCCTCTCCTTCCACCAACCTCCTTAGGGCCCTAGCCCGGCTATGCCTCTCCGCCTGCTGTGTTTCTCTAGCCTTCCTCCCTTTACCCGGTTCTCCCATTATCTACTCATGGAAAGGGAAGAGCTGCCCTACCGAATCCTCCCCCCTATCCTGCGACCCACCCCGAGCCTTCTGAGCCCGAGTAGTCACCCACCCTGTGACCCCTTTCAACCCCCGTACAAACAGCTCCCACTCCCTCCCCAAAATGAAGTCAAAAGGCAGTTTTGGCAGGATCGCCACATTAAGCCACCCTCTCCCCAGAGGGCTCCCTAGTTGGATCCTGAACACAGGGTAGGCGGTTGAAGACCCATGTATGCACCTAATCTGAATCATTCCTACATACTGTCCACCCTCTTCCCCTATGGCGGTGCTCTGGATCCTATTCCACAAGACCCGGGACATCATCGACTGATTGGCCCCCGAGTCTAACAGGGCCTTAACTGTCACCCCTCCCACCTGAACCTTCAGGAAGAAGAAATCCTCGGGGTCTGTTCCCATATGTCCCGCAAAACCTAGTCTTTCCCTACACTCCTTCAGCATGTGGCCGGGCTTCCCACATCTAAAACACCTTCTTCCCCCTGGACTGGGTCCTGGGTCCCTACGACCCTCCTCCCTCTTTCCCCCAGTCCCCGTATTGGCATGAGTACTTCCCCCTTGACCCCTACCCTCTTGGCTACTACGGAGGAAGGGGTTAGTAGGATGTCTCCCTGCCTCAAAATACAGTTCAGCTCCATGAATCACCCCTTCCAATGAGCGCACCCCTTTGCTTAATGAGCCACTCGCGCACTGGGGTGGGTATGGCAAACAAAAACTGTTCCACTATAATCTCCTCCACCACCTGTTCTGCAGTCTTCTGTTGCGGCTCCAGCCATTTATAGGCTAAGTCTTTCAGTCTCTGGGCAAAAGCCCGGGGCCGCACTTCCCTCCCCGTAGTAGTCTCCCTAAAAAGTCTTCTATAATGGTCTCAAGTAAGACCTAATCTATTTTTAATGGCCGCCACTACCTGCTCATAATCCATGGAGCTGTCCGCAGGCATGGCCCAGTATGCAGCCAGAGCTTCCCCAGCTAAGCTTCCTGCCAGTCGAACAGCCCACTGTTCTTTCGGCCATTGCACTGCCCTGGCGATCCTCTCAAATGTAGCAATAAAGTCATCCACATCATCACCCTCCCCCATTCGTCCCAAAGAAAAGGGTCCAAACGGAGGGGTTCCTACCCCCATGGGTAAACCGGCCACTGTACCCGGGGCTGCAACTTTATCCAACAGGCTCCCTATGGCTTGCATCTGACCTTGCACTGCCTGGAGCAGAGGTACATGCTGTTCCTTGGCGGCTTCCACCACTTGCTGCAAGACCTGTTGAGCCCCCTCCTGCTGCTTCTGAAACTGCGCAGCCATCCAGTGAAGCATTTCTTTCGGCTCCATCCTGCCTGGTCTGGAATACCCTGAAAAGAAAACCAAAAACACCAAGTGCGATACCACTTTTTTTTTTTTTTATTATTTTTTTTAATTCCTAATTTGTACTGCTCTTCTCCCACCACTTCCCTTTTACACTACCCCGCCTGGGTTCCTTGGCATGACCTGTGTTCCCCCCTTAGCTTCACACTTCAATCCAGCATTGATCCCCCTTCAGGTAACTCTTACCTGGGGTAACCGCTGGTCTTCGCTTTGCTAAGGGTGGCCTTGTCAGCTTCACTCCGGCTGCTCTGTGGTAGCTTCAATCGAGTCCCATCGGCGGTGCCACTGTAATAACTGTAATCCCGGTAGCAAACCTTCAGGGGTGGTAGGCTCCCTTTAGCAGTCCACAAATAAAAGTCCTTCCAGAAAACACAGCTGTTAGTTCCCAACAGTTTATTTCCCCTCCTCCACCAAATCTCAGTTCCAGGGGTTAAAGTCTCATTCGGTTTCCAAAATAAAGCAACAAGAAAAAAACTTCCCTTTAAATCCAAGTTCTCCCCCCAGTTCAACAGCCTGGGTTTCAGTTTTAAAAGTCTTTCTGCTTGGGTGGTTGCAGAATGGCAGTACACCGCCCACAACATAGCTAATTGACTCCTGTGACCACCCACTGCCTTCAGTCCCTGCAACTCTGCCCCAAAGTACAATTACAGTCCATGTCCACTGGTTCCTCCAAACCTGGTGTGTTGGTCTCTCCAGCCTCCCCTTCCTCCAAACACTCCATTAACTCTGCCTCTCTGCTAGGCTGGTGGTTGGAGACCTCCTCCCCCTCCCAGGTGGAAGGAATCTTGTACTGATTTCTAACCCACGGGTATTGAGCTTTGTCATCCCTGCTCCCCCTTCTAGCCCTCGCCTGCCATCGCAGCTGCTCTCTCCAGTCCTTTTCCCCCTCCCTTCCACGTGGGGGCCACACCGGGTTTTGGGACCTACCACCCCGATCCCTTCTCTCAGGGCCTTGTGGGGAATGTAGTCTGGCCCCATACCTCCTCCTGAGCTGCTTAGACCCTCCAACCTCCTTACACATTTTGATCCATGAAAAAAAAAAGTCCAAGTGAAAAACGCTCAAAATAAAGCCATTGGGATGTAGGAAGAGCCAGCATTCTTAGTAAACTGGCCAGAAAGACATCCCAGGAGAGCAATGAGGCACTCTAGGGGGCACTGCAGTGAACATCTAATAAATACTCCCAAGTACTCATCTCACTGTTGCCCCCTTATCTTGTCTGTTGAACCCCCAAAACCCACTACCTCCAACTGTATACCACTACAATAACCCTTATGATTGAAGGGGCATCTATATGTGGGTACAGTGGGTTTCTGGTGAGCTTTGGATGGCTCACAGTTTCCACCACAAATGTAACAGGTAGGGAGAGGTATGGTTCTGGGTCCACCTGTCTGCAGTGTACTGCACCCACCACTACACTACTCCAGGGACCTGCATGCTGCTCTAATGGACCTCAGGCTCAGTATAATATCTGAGGCTGTCAAGCCATGTTTTTAATCACATTTTTGGGAGGTGGGAAGGGGTTAGTGTCGTTGTACCCCCCTCGTTCCTCAGTGTAAAGTGTCCCTGAGCACTTAAAATTTCTATTAGTGCCCAAAATCACCTCACCAAGGACGGAGAGGCCGACAGTTCACTAACCACGCCTCAAAATCTCAAAGAAAATGAGGGGAAAAATAAGCTAAAGTTGGATTTGTCCTGTTTTTGAAATAACCAAACGGAAAAAATGATTAACCAAAAACAACAATATTTTAATTCAATTCAAATAATAAAAGGATAAATTATTAACTAACAGACTTTCACCACTAACCTTATAGAATTTGATTACAACAGTATATTTTCTTTTCCAATACCCCAATTTCCCTCAATTACAATAATATATCAACATTTATATTCTAGTGCAAAACCAAATGTATTTTATAATTGCATAACTTTTTTTCTCTTTTTCAGAAGTCTCCCTCTGGTATCGATACCAAGATTCTTATCAGATAAGTATTAAGTGTACATTTTTCTTTCTGACTAATTTCTTTCTTAACTCTCCCTTGTATATCAACTTTAAAGAATTGATACTTTGTGTCCTTTTTCTTTTCCCTTTTCTCACAGGTTTCTCACAGTGACCCAACTCGGGTAAGTAAAAATTATTTCTCTGTCCTGTCACTGTGTTGTCACTTAGCTGCGGTTTATTCTGATGCAGAATCCTCCGCGGTCTTTCTTGCGTAGGAGCTCAGGTATTTTCCAGACTTCTTTGCCACCGTCACCCTACACCTCGCTCTTAATAAAAATAAATTGAAGGAAAACCCTATCTTCCGAACCAACCCCTTCCCACACTAAATGACTTAAATATATATAATTTAAAACACTGGGCAACACTTAACTAAGAAAATTAAAATAACTATACCCTCGCTAAGCCCCCTAACCTTACTTATTTTCCCCTAAACTAATGAGCACAAACATATATACACCTCCTTACACCTTTCACCAGAAAAAATTACAAAATACTTCCAACTCACCACTTTCCCCTCACACACTGCCCTCCTTTCACCAAACTCAGTCAAAATCCCACTTCCAACCTTCTCAAAATCACTCCAAACTCACCACATTAGCCACACCACCAAACACACTTCCTTCCACCTCCACAGTCACCAGCGCTCTGCCAACTGTCCCACTGACCGTTACCTAGGAGACGGCTGCTTGGCTTGGGATTCCGCCCTCAGCCAGCCAATCCCTAGTCCTGCTCAATATTCCAACTCTCCCTGCTGACAAGCGGAATGTTGAGCAGCACTGCTCAATCCCCATTTTAATTGAAAAATCCCCATAGAAATCAATGGGAAATTCTTCAATTAATAAAAAACACCTAAAAATTTCCATCAAATTACCCCAAATTTCCCATGCCAATTAAACCTCCCATCCTCTATTAAACGGTGTTTTTAAAACTTAAATATCCCAACATTTAACCCCCGCCACGCAACAGTCTTCTAAAAATCCCTGAAAAAAATCCCAAAAAATTTAAAACTTATTTCAAAAATGTTAATATTCCCCTCTGAACCTACTCCGTCGAATTTAACCAGTTAACCCTTTCTTAACCCCTTAAAACCAGACCCCTCCCAAATGACCCCCTTAAAATATTCAAATTCAAAAATTAACATACCAGAAAAATCCCCAAAAATTCCCCGACCCCAAATCCAAAAACAGAATTTAAAAATCATTAACCGTTTAATTTCTAAAAATCAAAAACCGCATAAATACAATTTAAAAATAAACTAATTTAAATTCTGGGTTAAAAACCCCTTACCTGCTTTCCCGATTTTCCTCTCACACGACCACTCCCGTTGGATCCGGTCCCAGATGTCAAATAACAAAAACGGAAGCAAAAATAAAAAACCTCCGAAGCCAGCCCAAAATTTAGGCCCTGGCTTCGGCCTACCCGGAAAACCGCGCGTTCCCGGTTCGTGCATGAGGCGCGCCGCCTCATGCACGCACGCGCTGACGTCTTCCTTTTGTCGGCCATTTTCTTTTTCAGAAGCCCCGAAACCGGTCTCTCTTCCTCCCTCAGCGTCCTCGCGCGATCGCGGAGGACGCGAAGACCCAGCGCCTCTCAACCCTAGAGCGCTCCCCCCGCTCCGGATCACAACTTCAGGCCCGGGAACGTACTCCATCGCTCCCGGGCCCCGAAATTTGCCGTGCTGCCCCCCCATCGGCCCAAATCCGGGCCCAAAAATGCCCAAACAGCTCTTCACTCCCGGGGACATGCTTAATCGTCCCGGGAGCAAAAAAAAAACAAAATTGCGGCGCTTCCATAGCACCTCACATACCCGATGACCAGCCCCCCTCAGACCCCAAAACAGACCTGGGGTAAGTTTTTATATTTATTTTTTTTCCCTTTAACCCCGAACCCCTGTTACATTAGTGATCACTGGGGGAGTAAGGCGAAGTAATCTCTGATTCCCTCCAGTGGTCATCTGGTCATTTAGGGCACTTTATTGTGGCTTATTCATTAACAAAACATGTCTAGACCAAAATGTTCAATCTATAGCCCTGGATATTTTTGTTTTGTTCCACTAAGGCAGAAAAACGTCCAAGTATTAGGAATGCCCAGATCCTGCCCGTAACACACCCCTGACATGCCCCCTTGTGATTTGAATGCACTTCTGATGAACTTCATAGAAAAACGTCTAAAAACTGGCTTCAAAAATACCAATTTGGATGTTTTTGTGAGAAAAACATCCAAATGCAGATTTATGCCACTTTTTGGACATTTTTCTCGTTTGAAAATGTGCCCCATAGGCACCTGTGTGTCTTTTAAAAGTAGACTAAGACCCCCAGATTCTATAAACAGCGACTAAAGTTACATGTGCAAATCAGCACATATAGCTGATTTGTGCGAGCAACTAATTGCTTAACAAGCTAATCAGCGTTGATAATTGGCCACTACCCAGCTATTATTAGCAATAAGTATATTCTGTAAAGTGCTGCATGTAAATTCTAATGTGTAAATCACAAAAGGAGGTGTGGCCATGGAAGGGACATATGAGGTTGTGGGTGTTCCTCAAAATTACATGCACTGTTAAGGAATACACTTGATCTGTACCTAAATTAGATTGCAGGCATTTACACCAGATTTCAGTTGGTATAAATGGTCATGCCTAAATTGTATTTATGATAACAGGTGCTATGCATATTCTATAAACTGTGCCTAACTTTAGGCAAGGTTTATAGAATAGCACTAAGCACGTTTTTGGGGGTTTTTGCGCTGATTTTTTAGGTGCCATTTATAGAATTTAGTCCAAAACGGGTGCCCTGTACAGTTCCCTTGGGCCTCTGCAGCTCAAAAGCACAACCTTGCATTCTTTTTAGCATTAAATCGTAGATGTCAAATCCTAGGCCAGTTTTTAAGCTTTGCTAAATTCCTCCTCATTTGTTCCATACCTTCCAGGGTGTCTATTCTTTATTAGGTTTGATCTGCAAAAAGCAAACTTTCATCTACAGTCTCTCTAAAATGTCACTTATGAAAAGTTTGAAAAAAAAAAAAAAGACAGACTTGAGAACCAGTTCCTGTGACACACCACTGGTAATATCCATTTCCTCAGAGTAAATTCCATTTTCCACTACCCTTTGTTTCCTCCCATGCAACTAGTTTCTAAGCCAGTCAGTCAACGTTAGGCCCATACCAAGGGCTCCTAGTTTATTTATAAATTGCCTATGTGGAATGATACAAAACACCTATTTAAATATAGCTTCAAAATGTTTTTTTAGAATGATAAACAGGCCCCAATTTCAGAAACCTCCTCATGTATAAACGGGCATAAACATGTAAATTCTATTTTAAAAAAGGTGCTGTTTACATGTTGTAATGCTCACCAAGTTTCTTTTGGTGGGAAGAGTGGTAGGGGAAGAAAGATGGTGTGGTTTGGGAGGACATTTACAAGGGGAATCCACATGGACAGAAAAAGAAAATATATTCCGATATTTTCACCTGCCCTCAGGCACACGTGATGGACTGATTGAAAAGTCAGGTGTAAATGCTAATGTTTGACAACCCACAGATCACACCTCTGACAGTGATTTCTCCTAGCCTCCCTCCCTCCCTCCCTTCCTCCCTTTAAAGGCATCTAATCTGTCACACATGTATTTCCTGTTTCATTGTCCAAAATCCATAGAAACATGAGATGTCTGTTCTCAGCACTGACATACTTCAGTCATTAAACTGGAAATAAATTGCTGTTACTTTATCTTTGATGTCTACATATTTTAGGATCGATGTTCAAAGCGATTTAACTGACCAGAAACAGCTCCTGGTTGGTTAAATCGCTTGTGCGGGTCTGTCCATTGACATTCTGCAAGGGGGTAAGTGAGACCAAAAATAATTTATTAAAATATCAAATACATATAGACAAAAATTGTATAATAGTAAATGGAGGGTTTTCAGTAAGGACTCACCCAAGTCTGAGAAACACGATATGAAATTACCCCCAATTGTAAAAGACTGTTCAAGGTGCTCTCCTCACACCATTGAACCCACCATAAACCAACAAAATGTGTCCATCTAATAATGTATGCATCTGATAATATGTTCAATCTTCAGTCAATCACAGAAAAAAACAAAACCTCATGGGGGTACCTCAAAAATATAAGAAAACTAGCTGACAACTATCCGAAACAGTTCAATGAAACCCCTGTGAAGTTCTGTTTGTATACTTATGAGGCTGCACCATGCTAGGATATTTGGAACAATGTTGGGACAAGGTTCCTATCTTTTGTCTCCTGCTGTGATGCTGGGCAAGTTCATATTGGAGTTTTGACAGCTAATGACCCCGGATACAGGCACTGTGCACCGAAACATGGCCCATATCAGGTCATTGATGCACAAGATTGATCTTCGCTGAGGAATAAAAGCACTTGTTCCATTCTTGAAGGTCCTTGATACTTTTTTTGTGTTTTTGATTGTGTTTTGTGTTTTGATCCCTCTCTGTGTTGTTCAGTTTATACCGAAAACATAAATTTGATCCTTTCCTCTCACATTGACCAATAGGGCTAAAAGATGAAATTTTTCCTGGAAATGGACCATACACACCTCTTACCAGTGAGACATTATATCAGGGACAGTTTTGTAGAGACCCTTGGGCTCTATTTCTATTGGAAAACAAATTTTTCAGCGTGTGACATAATATTGAAAGAGGTGTTGCCCATCTCCAAGGATGGGGCAAAGGAACCAAAGTAGCCTATTTTAAACAAACCCTAGAGACAAGTTGAGGTCAACTTGGGAAGGAGATGTTCTTTGACGATGAAGTGTACTATACAAAGCCACATTTTTGCTATATTCACTGGATTATTTGTTTGTTATATTGTTAGTGTTAATATTTAATTCATTAGATGGTGTAGATGTTCAGATTTTGTTATAGATTTATACATACACCTATGCTGAATGCTGGCTCTGCCAGTGTTTCATATTCTACAGTAACTATCCAAAATTTCTCTGTTTGCCTTCCATCTCTTTAGCAGGGTAGGTGAGATAGTAATAGTCAAAAAAAGATAATTCAGAATAATATACAAGCAAGAGTTCTCAGAAAGAAAAGCACAGGAGAAAGTACCAAATTGGAAAAGGGTCTGTGTCAGAAAATATATGAGAAGAGACTTGAAGCCTTGAATAGGTATAGGCTGCAGGAGAGGAAAGACAGGGAGAGATATGAAACAGACATTTCAATTCTTGACAGAGAGTAAAAAACAAAAAACCTTTACCAACCCTGGAAATTAAGGGGGGAGGGTAACCCACGAGGAGTTGCAGGTACATCTTGAGCAACTTTCTGGGCAAATTTGGATGGGTCGTCATTTACTAGGTGATGCATTCCTGTTACAGGAATGGGTTATAACTTGGCTGAGCTGACTGGATGGGCAAGTAGAGGGTTAATTAAAGATTGATGAGTGGGGACATGGGGCTGGGGTCAGGAATGGCGTGTGGGGTTGCAATTGGTGCTTGTTTTGCATGTGCACTGATCAGTCTCCATAATTCTGAGGTGTGTGGGAGAAGAATGTTGGCGGGCTGTATATTTTTGTGAGGGGAGACTGGGTGGAAGAATTTTGTCATTCTTATCCCTCCCCCAATGGTTGTGGGTGGTTTTGTTTGGGTAGTAACATGATAGTAACATAGTAGATGACGGCAGAAAAAGACCTGCACGGTCCATCTAGTCTGCCCACGATAAACTCATATGTGTATACCTTACCTTGATTTGTACCTGTCTTTTTCAGGGCACAGACCGTATAAGTCTGTCCAGCAGTATTTCCCGCCTCCCAACCACTAGTCCCGCCTCCCATCACCGGCTCCGGCACAGACCCCGTATAAGTCTGCCCTCCCCCATCCTAGCCTCTCACCCACCAACCCCTCTTCCCCCCGCCACCCAATTTCAGCTAAGCTTCTGTGGATCCATTCCTTCTGCACAGGATTCCTTTATGCCTGTCCCACGCATGTTTGAATTCCGTTACCGTTTTCATCTCCACCACCTCCCGCGGGAGGGCATTCCAAGCGTCAGTCGTTGTCAGACAGAGGGCAGGAAGGAGGTGCGGTCAGAGGCTCTGAGGAAAGGGAGCCAGGCCTGGTCCCTTCCCCAGCTATGCGGAGGGGGCCTGGGGAGAGAGGCCCAGGAAACTCCCAGGCTATGGGGCCTACAAGGCCGAAGGATCTGAAGGCCCGGCGGAGTAGCTCTCAGCCAGTCCCTCCTCCAGCACGAAGGGAGCGTAGTCCCCTGGACCGTAAAGCGCCCAGGGCCAGGGAAGATTGTGGATCTGAAGCCTCCTCCATGACCCAGCGGCGTCCAGGTAAGGAGCCTGAAGATCATGGGGGAGGAAGGAGGAAGGTTGAGGCCCTAAAGGTGCAGACCCAGAAGGAGCAAGGACAAGAAGGAATGGAGGTGGGGCAGGAGGCCCAGTTGGGATTTGAGGCAGCCGGCAGTGAAGAAGAGTGGTCAGAAGAAGGGGAGGAGGCCGGTGAGTGGGAGAATATGGACCCAGGACAGTGTGCCAGAGAAACGGTGGAGCGGGTGAGGCACATCAAGTCTCTGGAGAAGGAAATAGAGGAGCTGGGGAAACGGTTGAAAATGACTAAAGCCATGAGTAGGCTGGCCCCAGCAGAGCATGGTCAAAAGTATAAGACTGAAGAAAAGCGCTTAACAAAGTTGCTGAAACAGAAGGAAAAAAGAATTGCTTGTTTAAAAACAGGCTCTGCAAATCCCTTGAGGGAGGTTTATGAGAATCAAGAGAGGATGCAGGCTGGCACATCTAAAACTATGAGCCAGGAGGTTTTTTCCCCAGCACAGGAATCTACCAGTTTAAGCTCAGGAACATTGTTTCACAAAAGGCAGTTGGTAACAGAGATTGTACAAAGTCCAAACAGTCAAAGTACATTGCAAACTATGAAAGCCCTGATGAGCCCAAGGGAAGAGGGAGTACTCAGGTTGGATACAGCTCCAGGAGAAGGGGGAGGGGCGGATTGTTTGGCCTCAGGTATTACGGTAGAACAGAAAGGAAAAGACACAAAGTTACAACACTTTCATATTATTGAAACGGATGGAGACAGGTTTTCCACCCAGGACACTTTTTTAGTACCCACTAGTGGGGAAGAAGAACAGGGTGTGGAAAAAAGTATTGAACTTACCTGTGTGGAGAGATTGCAAGAGAAGCAAAAACCAGCAGGCTTCCAACTGCAGGAGCACTCCAAAGGTGCTCTGATTGAGGCAGCAGTTTCTGGTGATCAATTATCATCAGCTGTGCAGCTTGGCTCAGAGCAGGTCTGCCCGCGAGGTCAGGACGGACAGGAGGAAGAATCAGGAGAGATCTCTGTTCAATCTGCAGCCAAGTTTGCAGGGGACCTGCTAGGGTATGGTGCCCAGGACATAGAGAATCAGCAGGAGAAAGAGGAACTGGAACAGGAGTTGCATGGAATGGAGCAGGACATTGGACCAATTGCTCAGACCAGAGTAAGCTCTGAAAGTGCACTAATTTTTAAAGCTCCTGATGTCCCAGTTGAAGGTCTGGGTTTGAACTGGTTGAGGGGGGGCTGTGTGCGAGGGGAGGGTGGGGGGCGGGGGGAGGGTCTTGGTCAAGAGAGGGGTATGCTTTCTTGTCGGAAGGTGGGGGAGGGGGATGTGGGGAGCCGGGATTCGGAGGAAGGGAAGAAGGGTAGGGGAGAAGTGAGGGGGGCGGGGGAGGGGCAGGGTGCTCTTTCCTTTGCGGCGGTGGTGAGGGGTGAGGGGGGAGGGGAGATCGGGGGGCGGCCAGTGTCTGTGGAGGGATCAAGGGGGAAAGGGGGGGAAGGGAGAGGGGCGGGGCAAATCCCCAAACGAAGGAATGTGGTGCAGATTAGATGGGTGGGGGAGGGGGCTATGCCTTCTCGGGAGACGGTTTTGAGGATGGTCATGGGCCTGGGGTTTGTGCCGGAGGACTTCTATGCCTGTATTCACCCAGTTAATTTGCCTGAGTACGATGTTAGTTTTCTAACGCAGAGGGGTATGGAAATCTTTTGGGAGAGGTATGAGGGGGTGAAAGGAAGGGGGGATTGGAGCAATTATGTGGTTATTCCTATTAGTAGACCTGACTTGGTGCAAGTCACTGTATTGGTACGAAACGAGTCCATTTCAGGGGCAGACCTGGCCTACTGGTTACAGCGGCATGCGGATTTGAGAACCCCGTTATCCAAACTCCCGGATCCAAGTAGGGTGTGGGCAGGGGGGTGGGGGCTTGGGTTAAGCTAAGACAGGAAGGGCAAGTGGTCAAGCACATTCCTTCTGCGGCTTTTATTGGCCGGGACAGGATTCTCTGTTTTTACAAGGGACAGCCACGGCAGTGTTTCCGTTGCGGATCCTTTCGCCATTATAGTATGTCTTGCCCAGTACAACAGTGTGTAAAGTGCGGGAGTAAGGAGCACTATACAGAAAATTGTTCCTCTATCCGTTGCAATTTGTGCGGGGGTCTGGGGCATGCCTTTAGAGACTGCCCGAGGGCGCGTCATAATAGGAGGGATGAGGGCAGGGGGAATATGATTCGGGGAGAGGGGCAGGATCTAGGTCAGGGTTCTGGGGGTCTGGGGGTTGGGAGGGCTTGGGAGGAAGGGGGAGGAGAGGGAGGTTTGGGGGTACAGGGGAGGGGTGGTTTGCAGGGGGAAGAGGAGGGTTTACGGTTAGAGGAGGGCGGGGGTCTAGAGACTAGAGGGGGACAAGAGGAGGAGGGAAAGGGAGAGTGGGTTCAAGTGTCAAAATTAAAGAAACGGAAGGTTTCAAAGGGAAAGGGTTTGACATTACAGGGGTTGCCTGGGGTGGGGCAGGGGGGTAATCGATTTCAGATTTTGGAAGAAGAGGATGGGGGGGCAGAGATACAGGGGAAGGGGGATGATGGGGAGAAGGGACCTCAGGAAGAGGGAGGAGGGGAGAGGAGTCGGGGAAAGGTCAAGGGGGAAAGGAGTCAAGGTAGGAAGGGAAGGGGTACCCATGACGAGGAGGGGGGGATGGAAGTGGAAGATGTTGAGGTTGGGGAGGAGGAGGGGGTTCCGGTAGGGAAGGGAGGGGGGGGGTAAGAGGAGGATGGGGCAGGGGGTGGTTAGCCAGGAGCAAGCTCAAGGGGACGGTAATGTAGAGGTAGGAAAGGAGGGGGAGGGGGTGCAGAGGGGAGAGGTTCAAGAGGGGAAGGTTGCAGGGGGGGATTCCGTAGGGTTTAAAAAGAAGAAAGGGAGGAAGAAAGGTATGAGGGAGGGGGGAGGGGAAGGTTGGGATCAGGATACAGGGATACGGGACTGGGCGGCAGAGATAGGGGATAATGGAGAGGAGGATTACATTCTGGGTAGCAGGTTGCCACAGAGAGTAGATAGTATGCAAAGGAAGGAGGAGAGTGAGGAGTTGCATGAGTCCTAATGGGGGGTATGGCAGGGCTTCTTCTGACGTTCGCCACCCTAAATGTGGCGAGTGTGGCTTCCCAGAGAGCTCAGTGTTTGGCCTATGAGTGCTTTTCTCAGGTTAAGGCCGATTGTTTTCTGCTTCAGGAAACGCGTTTGCAGAACCTGGAGCAGCTGAGAAGGGCGCGCAGGGATTGGAGATGGGGACCCTCGGTGTGGGGGCTGGCAGGGGAACGATATGGGGGAGTGGGGATTTTATTTAAGACACATAAGGTGGAAATTCAGCGTGTGATGGAACTCGGGGTGGGGAGGTGTTTAGTGGTAGACGTATTATGGCAGGGTATGGCGTTGCGAATTATTAATCTTTATGGGCCGCAGACTAGGAAGGAGCGCAGTTTGTTATTAGGGAAGATCAGGCCTTACTTGTTTACTGCACGCCAGGTAATTTGGGGGGGAGATTTCAATTTAATTATTAGGAAACAGGATAGTGGGGGTACTAAGGTACAGGTGACATATGATGGGGTGCGCTTGCTCGGGATCATGAAAGAGGGGGGGCTGATAGATGTTCACATAGAACATTTCCCAGATGAGGATGGATTCACGTTTAGCAGGGGGAGATGTAGGAGCCGAATTGATCGGTTTTTGGTTCGTAGAGGGGTATGCCAGCGGGGTCCTCGCCTGCTGGACGTAGATTTTTCCGACCATAAACTGCTTCTTGTGGAAGTAGGGGGGTCGGCGGCTCATAGGATAGGTAGGGGGTTGTGGAGGATGAATTTAAGATGGGTCCAGGATGAGGAGGCTCAAAAGAAATATTTGAATTTTTTAGAAGACCAGTTATCCTTACGGGGGATCTTTCCCTCCAGAGGAGAATGGTGGGAGGTGGTGAAAAAACGGACGCGTTTCCTTTTCATGGGACAGGCACGGAGGAGGGGAAGGGAAAGGACACGTTTGGGGATGGCCTTGAAGCAAAGGAAGGATTATTTGATTTCCAAGGGAGGGAGGAAAGAGGATATCCAAGAATTACAGTCTCTGTTAGAGAAGACGCAATACGATCGGTATTCCTCTTTAGTTTATGAGAGGGACTTTGGTAAATTGATTAGCCCAGATCCCTTCGTTTGTTGTAGGGAAAGAAGAGAGCATAGGGTGGTGGAGGGTTTTAGGGATACTAGGGGGGTGATGCAGGATTCCAAAGAGGGAATATTGAAGGTGGTGGAAGAGCACTTCAGGGGTTTTTTTTCGGATCAGCACTTGGATGGGGGGAGGATGGATCAGTATGTGGAAGGGACTCCGGGGGTGGGGAATTGGGGGTCTCATCTCCAGGCCCTTTCGTGCCCCTGGACACTGCAGGAGGTTGAGGAGGCTATAGGGGCCCTGAGAAAGAGGACATCTCCGGGGCCGGACGGGCTGCCGGCAGAATTCTATCATACGTTTCGCAGGCGCCTGGCTCCGATTTTATTGGATCTCTGGGAAGAGGCACGTCAGAGGGGGTCTCTTCCAAAATCCTTGTTGGAGTCTGCATTGATTTTGTTAAGTAAGGGCAAAGATCCGCAGCTGTTAACTAACTGGAGGCCTATTGCGCTACTAAACTGTGATCGTAAGATCTTTGCGCAGATGCTCTTCAAGCGTATGCGGCAATTCTCGGGGGACTTGTTGGCAGCCTCACAGGCTTGTGGGGTGCCGGGTAGAGGGGTGCTGGAGGCTGCGGCATGGGTGAGGGAAGGTTTAGAGCGGAGTCGGGAGGAGGGGTCAGGGTGGCTGATGGTGGCGCTTGACCAAGAAAAAGCCTTTGACAGGGTCCAATGGGGATTCCTCTGGCGGGTTTTAGAGTATTACGGGTTCCCTAGGGATTGGGTGGCACAATTACGGTTGTTATATTCTCATGCACATGCATTTCCATTGATCAATGGGTGGAAAGGGGGGGAATTTGAGCTGACGGCAGGGGTTCGGCAAGGGTGCCCTTTAAGCCCTTTGCTGTATGCATTTTCTATAGACCCTTTTATTAGGCGTCTGGAGCAGGGTGGGGTGGGAGGATTGAGGGGGGTGGAGGTAAGCACGGGAGAACAGTTGCGGGTGGTGGCATACGCAGACGATATTACTGTGTGGGTGGCAAACAAAGCAGAAGGGGATAAACTTTTGGAGTTCATCCACGATTTCGCAGGGGATACAGGGTCACGGGTGAATATCCACAAATGCAACAGTTTGTGGTTAGGGCCAGTAGGGGAGCAGTTTGAATTAGGAGGGGGTTTCCCGGGGGTGGTGGATAGAATGAGGGTTTTGGGGATTTACTTTGAGATAGGAGATTATGCTAAATTCAACTGGGACCGTTGTCTTCAGGAAGCAAAGGGGCGGGTGGATAGGTGGAAGAGGTGGAAAATGTCCATGGAAGATCGGGTGAAACTCATCAAGACCCATTTGGTGCCCCTCTTTTTGTTCATCAGCTACATTTGTTTGGTACCTGAAAAGTGCTATGCCTCGTTGTATAGCATTTTCTTCCAGCTGCTGTGGGGCAATCGGTTGAATCCAGTCAAACGAAACACCACATATCTATCTAGGAAGGAGGGGGGGGGTAGGGATGATCAATCCGGTTTTGTTTTTTAGTTCTTTGTTTGTGCACTTTAATCTAGGGAGAGCGGTGGGTCAGGCTCCTCCAGGGTGGGCGAGTAGTGTGCTGGGGTGGTGGGAGAGGGTTTGGGTGGGGTGGAGGAGAGGGGAGAGGGTAGGGGTATTGCGGAAAGGGGCTCCGGAAAGGGTAGGGTACTATAAAACGTTAGTAAAATTAGTTCGGGTCTGGGGGATTCTAGTGGGGGAGATTAGGGATGGGAAGAGAGGAATCTGGGTGGAGAGAGTGCGCTCCCAGATGTTCTCGTCCCCTCTGGTACTTAGGGATGCTCCCGGGGAAGTGCTGAGGCAAGGGCTACGGAATATCAATTCGGAGAGGATTCCGGCTAAATATCGGGACATTGCCTGGCTGTCCCTACACGGCAAATTATATGTCAGAGAGAATCTGAGAGATAGGAAGATCCAGGACAGGAATTGTCCAAGGGGGGAATGTGTGGGGAAGTTAGAAACCATGGACCACTTTTTGAAGGACTGTCCCTTTTCCCGGGGGGTGGGTGACAGGGTTTCTGCTCTCCTCCAGATCCCCACGTTCCGTTCCTATACGTATGCGGACTGGGTGTATGGATATCGATTCAAGAGAGGTCAGCTGGATCCGGGGACGGGGTTCTTGATTTCGCTCATTCTCCGGTTCTGTCTTTGGATGGCTCGTTGCCGGGTATCCCTGCACCAAGAAGATCGATCCATTGAACAGGTCAGTTGGGATGTGGTGCGGGCTGTACAGCAAGTGGCGCAATGGGAAAGAGTGGAGAGGGATTCACAGATGGTGTCCCTGTGGTGGAAGCATGTGAGGTTAAAGGCCTTATGATTATAGTTACTGTGATGTTGTGTTGGTTGTAATTTTAGGGGGGGAATAAGGGGGGGAAAAGGGAGGGGGAGGGGTGTATATATGTATAGGGGCAGAAGGGATTGTTTTGGTGATAGAATGGTTTGTGTTAGGCATGTGAATATTGGTATTTATATGATTTCTGTATTTTTGTTATTCGTTGCTGTAAATAAAGAAATCTCCAAGCGTTCACCACCCTCTCTGTGAAGAAATACTTCCTGACATCTTTTCTGAGTCTGCCCCCCTTCAATCTCATTTCATGTCCTCTCGTTCTACCGCCTTCCCATTTCCGGAAAAGATTCGTTTGCGGATTAATACCTTTCAAATATTTGAACGTCTGTATCATATCACCCCTGTTCCTCCTTTCCTCCAGAGTATACATGTTCAGGTCAGCAAGTCTCTCTTCATACGTCTTGGAACACAACTCCCATACCATCCTCGTAGCTTTTCTTTGCACCGCTTTCATTTTTTTAACATCCTTCGCAAGGTACGGCCTCCAAAACTGAACACAATACTCCAGGTGGGGCCTCACCAACGTCTTATACAGGGGCATTAAAACCTCCTTTCTTCTGCTGGTCACACCTCTCTCTATACAGCCTAGCAACATTCTCGCTACGGCCACCGCCTTGTCGCACTGTTTCATCGCCTTCAGGTCCTCAGATACTATCACCCCAAGATCCCTCTCCCCGTACGTGTCTATCAGGCTCTCCCCACCTAACACATACGCCTCCCTTGGATTTCTACTCCCTAAGTGCATCACTTTGCATTTCTTCGCATTGAATTTTTTAATTGCCAAACGTTAGACCATTTTTCCAGCTTCTTCAGATCTTTTTTCATGTTTTCCACTCCCTCCGGGGTGTCCACTCTGTTGCAAATCTTGGTGTCATCTGCAAAAAGGCAAACTTTACCTTGTAACCCTTCGGCAATGTCACTCATAAATATATTGAACAGAATGGGCCTCAGCACTGATCCCTGAGGCACTCCACTACTCACCTTTCCCTCCTCCGAGCGAACTCCATTCACCACCACCCTCTGGCGTCTGCCCATCAACCAGTTCCTAATCCAGTTCACCACTTCGGGTAGGTGGGAGATAGCTTAGGGACATGTTGCAGCAGTGGTTTTAAAGGCTATTCCCTATAGGATGACTCAATAGGGTTACCATATGTCCGAGGACATGTCCGGGGCATCCAGGCGGGTTTTGCCCGCCCGCCCGTTTGTCCGGATTTCTGGACAAACGGGCGGACGGGCAGGCGAGCGGCGCCGTGGGTCTCCCCTCCACTTCCCTTACTTATTATCTGCCCTGGTGGTCTAGTGACCTCTTTGGGGCAGGAAAGAGCCCCCTCTTTCCTGCCCGGAGCACTGCCTGCCCTTGCCCTGCATCCTTCTGTCTCGGCTCAGGATTCAAAATGGCCGCCGAGAGTTGAAGCGGCCTCGCAAGACTTCAACTCTTGGTGGCCATTTTGAACCCAGAGCCGAGACCGAGAAGGATGCAGGGCAAGGCAGCGCTCCGGGCAGGAAAGAGGGGGCTCTTTCTTGCCCCGAAGAGGTCACTAGACCACCAGGGCAGTAGATAGTAAGTAAGGGGAGGGGAGGGGAATATGTGACAAGGGGGAGGGGAGGTGACTGGGGGCAGGGGAGGGGAATATGTGACAAGGGGGAGGGGAGGTGATGGGGGGAGGGGAGGGGAATATGTGACAGGGGGCGGGTGTGGGCGGGACAGGGGTGAGACAGGGGTGGGACATGTGTCCTCTTTTTAAGAGGACAAAATATGGTAACCCTATGGCTCAATGTGGGTTGTTATCTGAAATTATACCAATGGGGAATAAGAGTAAAGTGTAGGGTTCATTTTTCATTACCATCATGGATCCTGGGGTATAGGCAGGTTAGGCATCACTGCAAGCCTGCCTTGGGAAAGGTGGGGAAGTTTGAAAGAGTTGGTTTGTAATTGTGGTTAGTATGGTACCGTCTATCCCACGGCAGGGGTGTAGCCACGGGTGGGCCTGGGCGGGCCCGGGCCCACCCATTTTCATCCCAGGCCCACCCAGCAGAAAACCAGCCAGGCAGCCACTATCCCTCCTCCGTTGGTTGTTGCAGCTTCAGCAGCGAACGAAGCAGCTCAGCAGAGAACAAAGTTGCAGCATCGGAAGATCCATGGCAGAGGAAATCAGCTGGGGATTCATTCTACTGCAGCACGGGACCAGCCTCATATCCGCTAACAGCTTTGCAGCGTCCCAACTCCAAGTCCCGCCCCTTAAGACACAAACTTCCTGTTTCTCTGTATCGGAAACAGGCCGTTTGTGTCTTAAGGGGCGGGACTTGGAGTTGGGATGCTGCAAAGCTGTTAGCGGATATGAGGCTGGTCCCGCGCGGCAGTAGAATGAATCCCCAGCTGATTTCCTCTGCCATGGATCTTCCGATGCTGCAACTTCATTCTCTGCTGAGCTGCTTCGTTCGCTGCTGAAGCTGTATGAGGGAAGGAATGGATGAGATCCTTGCCATGGGGAGGGATGGGTCATAGAGAGGGGGTACTGGGCATGAGGGAAGGAATGGGGGAGATCCTGGCCACACTGGATCACGGGAGAGGGGGCAAGAGGAAAGAGAGAAGTGACAGGAAGATGCTGGGAGGGGGTGAAGGGTGGGGAGAAGAGAGGGAGCAGATGCTGGGCTAGAAGGGTGGAGGGAAAGAGACACTGGGAAAGGTGGCACCATGTGGGGGAGGCCAAGGGGGGGGGGTGGCAAGGAAATGAACGTGAGGAGGATGGTGATTACAGGGGAAAGAAATACAAATGTTAATAATAATAATAATGGGGAATAGATTGAAGATGGAAGGGAATGGATGGCTGGGGAAGTAGAGAGATGGGGACTAGGAGAACTAGTGGGTGAAAAGGAAATGGAAATCTGACAGGTATCTGCAAAGTAAAACAAAGGAAAAGGGGTTAGGATAAAATTTGGGTGGACAGAGAGCAGAAAAGAAAAAAAAAGAGAGGAAAGAGCTAAAATGGAAAGGTCAATATGTCAGAGGCAAGTGAAGTGAGGGAATGGAACAAGAGAGAAGAAAAAGACAAATGGACAGAAGCTGCTTGAAGGAGAAATAGCAGAAAGATAGGAAAGTTCAAAGGAGAAACTGGATTAACATGATGGAAAAAGAAAATGACCAGACAACAAAGGTAGAAAAGGCATTTTATTTTGAATCTTAACTGAAATATGATAGCTTGAGAAATGTGCATAGTGGATGTCACTTTATTGTGTTCAGTAGAAAAAGACATATATTTTTATTTTTATTTCTCCACTGTTGCAGTATGGTATCCGGCTAGTTGCCAGCCACCAATTCCTGCTTGGACAGTTCCCTCCTAGGACGTTTCCCCAAGGTGGAAAATTCCCTCCTAGATCTGTTCCCTCCTGACTAGTTCTTACTGGCATGTAGTTTTGTCTTTTTGTGTTGATGTTTTGCTGGGGGGGGGGGGGGGTCTTATGCATCGTATTTTTTTATGAGGAGTGTCATTGCGTGTCGTGGATGTGTTGGAAATATTTTGTGTAAGTTTTTATATATAATATTTTATGCTCTGTATGAATTTGGATTTTGGCTTTTTTAAATTTTTTTGGTGTGGTGTGGCGTGTTAAAGGTAATATTTGTGTGTGTGTGGAGGGGGGAGGGCATACCCCCCCCCCCAAAAAAAACACTATCTGGAAGAGGAAAGGGAAAGAGATAAATTTAAGACTGTGATGTTTCATGATTGTTAAGGGTGGGAATTGTACTCCCTGGAGCAGTTGGAATTGTTTAGGTAGTAATTGTCCTAGGTGCGAACTGACCTAGAACCTGCAGTATATGCCAAGGTTCCCAGTTCAATTTTTGTCTACATATTTTTATTTCTAATTTGTGATCACTTGTTCTGTATTTGGTGAGGGTCTGTTGGTGTGATTGCAATGGCAGGTGGGGAGATTGGAGGGGAGAAAGGGAGAAGAGGGAATTGGGGGGGGGGGGACCTTGTTTATTTTCACAGCATTTGACCTGAATCATTGATAACAAACTCTTGACCTCCGTACTTTGGACCCACTGGCATTCAGTTAGGACAGGAAAGATGGCAGACGTATTGACATGAGTTCTGAGAGTTAGGAATAAAAAGAGAAACCGTTTGAGTGGTAATATCTGAAGTAGGTAGTGATTTCTTTTTCTTCTTTCAGTCTATGCACTCATACATACAGACCCACTCACTCTCACACACATATACATTGTGAGACACTGAGTAGCAACAGGCAGATGTAACAATAACCTCATTAATTTGCAACACATCCTCATTCCTGTCAGGTTTAAGTGCCTAGCGCTGCATTTAAATGATGACTGATACATTCTGAAAGAAAGGGCTGAAATAAACCTACTTTCAGGCAGTTTTGCAGCTTGTAAGGTTCAGGTGGGTTGTCACATCTGTATCTAAACTGGATGAATGGCAACTGTGTGGCTCTGAAATAGCTGTAGAAAAAATTCAGTGTGTGTGATATTCGGCACTTAACCAAATATGAACACCTGCACAGAGGTAGGATTGTGTTTTATGCAGTTATCTTAGTCCCCAGAATGCCCCCCAAGCCCCAAATAGTTGGTTTTGGCTTGGGTGTTAACTTTACTCAGCGTGTAGTTAGACTCTGGAACTCATTGCCAGAGAAGGTAGTGACGGCAGCTGGCCTTGTTGAGTTTAAAGGGGATCTGGATAGATTCCTGAAGGAAAAGTCCATTGATCGTTATTAAATTTTGGGTTTTTGCCAGGTTCTTGGGGCCTGGATTGGCCGCTGTCGGAGATGGAGTGCTGGGCTTGATGGACCTTGGGTCTTTTCCCAGCGTGACAGTGCTTATGTGCTATGTGCTTAGTGGCACTATCATTAAAATGCCTGGTTAGGCCTGGACAGACAATTTAAATGGCCAGGAGCCTCTACTGGCCATTTAAATCATTTTCAATACTGGGACCAATTGGTTAACTTTGGGTCATTGCCAGCTACAGGCAGTTGATACATTATTTATGGACAACTAATAAGATTCAGGGCAAATAAAGAAAAAGGGCAATTCTATAAGCGTAAAATTAGGCTCCAATCACATATACATACTTATAGAATTACAGCACTTATATGTGAATGGTGCCAATAATTGTCACAAAACAACAAACGTAGAGGCTGACAAATGTACAAACCAATAGGGAGATAATATCAAAGAGCAATTTATTCAGAATATTCATACCAGGGACCCGACACGGTCCGTGTTTCGGCGCCAAAGCGCCTGCCTCAGGGGTCACAAACAACTTTCTACAAAAAAACACAAAATAGATTAAACATTTTTTAAAATAAAACATCGGATAATTTATCTGCCTTTATAAAATATATAGCAAACATTTATGAACATTCATGATAATATTGCACGACTGTAAATATATAGCAATAAATAATGTGAAAGAATTTTTTTTTAGTTTTTTAGTTTATAATATATTAGCAGATACTGTAGACAGAGAAACACCGAACAGTATAAATAAATGATAAACAAAAGACATAGGTCATGCTAATAAAACATCCCGTGTCGGATCCCTGATATGAATATTCTGAATAAACTGCTCTTTGATAATATCTCCCTATTGGTTTGTACATTTGTCAGCCTCTACTTTTGCTGTTTTGTTTTGATTTTCCGTGGAGGCTCCTCCTGTCTTTTTGGATTTGACAATAATTGGCAGTCATCTATGTAAGAGTTAGGCACTATTCTATGAAATGTGCCCTTCGGTTCCTTAGCGTGTAGACACATGGGGGCATGGTAGTGTACTTTGAAGAATATAGATCTTCTCTCTTTTATATAGCTGGTCCATTGCTGTGGAATGCCCTGCCTGCTAATATTAGAGCACTAAGGGGCCATTTTACAAAGGGACAGCAAGTCTACCATGGACTTGCTGCATGCCAATTCGGCACTACCACAGGAGCCCAGTGGTAGTTCCCGCCCCCACCGCATGCCATTTCTGCCGCTTAAAATGTTTCTCTATTTTTACCGCCAGGTTAGCGCGGGAGCCCTTACTGTCTCCTAAATAGGTGACGGTAAGGGCTCCCCCAGGAAATGGTTGTGCAGCAAGTGTTTAACTTACTACGTGCTGCAGTAAAAGGGGGCCTTGGCATGCAACAAATCCATGTGCCAATGCTACCGCAGGACCCCTTTTAATGTAGTTTGGTCACAGGGGCCATAAAAGACTTAAAAGAGTTTAAAGCAGCTCTTAAAGACCATCACATTTTAACATGCCTATCCGTTATCTTGATTTCTCTGTTTTAAGATGCATGATGCAATAATATTAGTACCAGTATATAATTTTTTTAATGGTTGTAATCGATTTACATTTTTGTAATGTATTATTTAGCTCTGTCTTAAATTTACTAGTTTTGTTTTGTTTTGTGTTGTATTGATATAGCTATTGTTTATATCAATTTGTTTTCTGCCTATTAATCATGTAGATAGTGTGGAATAGAAATGTTGTAAATAAATAAATAAAACATGGGCATGTTATGGGCATTTCACCTACCAACACATGTAATTTATAGAATAATTATAAGTTCTGCACCTGGCATGGCACACTTAGGCACAATCACTGTCCCCCATCTTACAAAGCCACACTAGTGGCTTCCGGTGTGGTAATGCCAACACAGTCCATTCAAAGTGTTAAAGGGGGAGGAGTATGTTTGCCATTGATGTAGTTAAGTGGTTACACCTATATTTTAGTGGGCCAAGGTCAAACGCCTGTATTCTCTATCAGTTTAGGTGCGCTTAAATGCTGTTATAGAATTGGCACTAAGTGTAGATTTTTTGTGACACCTAATAGAATTGTCACCAAAGGTTCCTTTGCAAGTTATTGAATCAAAATGATGTTTTTGCTCAAAGGTCAACAGCAAATAAATAGATGCCATTATTTATGAGTCATCCTATATTAGATAATGCTGAAATTCTATACAACATATTAGATAACCCAATGAAGCACATCATATCCATTCACATTCTCAGGTAACAGGATGGAATCTATCAGGAATCATTTTAGAAACACACCTGGTTGTTTTTGATTTAGGTGGATTCCAACTTTAATTCATTTTGTTAGGTAGAAAGAATTTTAGTAATGTGTCACAGTGTGGTATTGTAGCTAGTCAACATGAATTTGTTAACTGATTATATTGTTTCTAGATTAAAGTGATTATAGTATACTTTCAGTACGCACCACTATGAAGGTTAATACTACAATCCTTACTTACATGCCTAATACCTTAAAGATGTGGAGGGCCGTTTAAAAAAAAGATGTCAAGTCCAAAGAAAACAACTCCATCCTGCTCATAACATCCAATAAAAAAACCCCAACCCATCCATCTCACAGCCATAATCAAACAGGAAAAACATTTAGATTTCCTGTTCGATTATGGCTATGAGAGGGATTTTTGCACTGGAAACATCCAAAATGAACAGTCACTTTCAAAAGTGAAATGTCCAACTCTGAACCAGTGGCATAGCCAAGGGTGGGCCCGGGTGGGCCCACGCCCACCCACTTAGAGTTCAGGCCCACCCAGTAGTAGCACACCTATGATGTGGCTGGCAGGGATTCCCAAGCCCCATCAACTAAAAACTCGCAACAATTGTCCCTCCTGCATATCTTGTAAATAGCAGATCTTCACCCTTCAGCCTGCAGTGACTGATACGTACATACTGCTTGCTTCGGCCCCACAGCCTTCCCTCTGATGTATTCCCACCTATGTGGAAACAGGAAGTTGCATAACTGGGAAGGTTGTGGGGGGCAACATAAGCAGTGTGTATTAGTTGCTGCTTGCTGACAGTGAAAAATCTGCTATTTAAAAGGTATGTGGGGGGGGGGATGTTTGAGAGACCATATGGCATGCAGGTGAGAGAAGGAGAGACCAAATCACCTGTGAGATGGGGCAGGATTCCTCTGCCCACCCATTTTGGTCCCAGGCCCACTCAAAATTAGGTGTCTGGCTACGCCCCTGCTCTGAACGGAAAAAAAAAACAGGGACATGAACGTCTGTCTGGCATCATTTTCAAAAATGGCCACACAAACATCCTTGCAGAACAGAGGAGTAGCCTAGTGGTCACAGGCGTAGACTGGGGGGGGGGCGAGGGGGGGCAATGCCCCCCCAAACGACGAGGACGTGGACTGGCGCTAGAATGAAAAAAAAAAAAAAAAAAACAAGCAGGCACCTGAGGGACGCGCTCGTCTCCGTCCGCTTCGCTGCTTCCCTGCCCTCTCTGTCTGCGTCCCGCCCGAAAGGAAATGACATCAGAGGAAGGCGGGACGTAGACAGAGAGGGCAGGGAAGCAGCGAAGCGGACGGAGACGAGCGTGTCTATCTACCCCCTCTCTTCCTACCCTCCGGCGCAGGCAGCACCAATCTTCTCTAAGCCTTTCTTGTTCCTGGCAGCGGTAGCGACGTACACGCTGCCTTCAGCTCTGCCCCGAAGCCTTCTCTTCAAGTTCCTGTTCCCGCATAGGTGGGAACAGGAACTTGAAGAGAAGGCTTCCGGGGCAGACTGAAGGCAGCGTGTATACGTCGCTACCGCTGCCAGGAGCACAGAAAGGTTGAAGAAGACTGCTGCCTGCACCGGAGGGAGGGAGGAAGAGAGGGGGTAAACAGAGTCACGACACTGGACCTCGCGGGGGGACAGCAGAGGGAAGATGAATGGGACTGGGAGGGTGGAGAGCAGAGGGAAGGAGTAAGAGATGGATGGGACTGGGAGGGTGGGAAGCAGAGTGAAGGAGCAGGAGATGGATGGGACTGGGAGGGTGGGAAGCAGTGGGAAGGAGCAGGAGATGGATGGGACTGGGTGGGGTGGGTGGGGAGCAGAGGGAAGGACCAGGAATTGGATTGGACTGGGAAAGGAGGTGAGCAGAGGGAAGGAGCAGGAGATGGATGGGACTGGGAGGGGTGGGTGGGGAGCAGAGGGAAGGAGCAGGAGATGGATGGGACTGGGAGGGGTGGGGAGCAGAGGGAAGGAGCAAGAGATGGATGGGACTGGGAGGGGTGGGTGGGGAGCAGAGGGAAGGACCAGGAATTGGATTGGACTGGGAAAGGAGGTGAGCAGAGGGAAGGAGCAGGAGATGGATGGGACTGGGAGGGGTGGGTGGGGAGCAGAGGGATGGACCAGGAGATGGATGGGATTTGGAGAGGTCAGGCACAGCAGAGGGAAGGAGCAAGAGATGGATGGGACAGAGGGATAGTGAGCAGAGGGAAGGAACAGAAGATGGATGGGACTGGGAGGGGTGGGGAGCAGAGGGAAGGAGCAAGAGATGGATGGGACTGGGAGGGGTGGGTGGGGAGCAGAGGGAAGGACCAGGAATTGGATTGGACTGGGGAAGGAGCAGGAGATGGATGGGACTGGGAGGGGTGGGGAGCAGCGGGAAGGAGCAAGAGATGGTTGGGACTGGGAGGGGTGGGGAGCAGAGGGAAGGAGCAAGAGATGGATGGGACTGCGAGGGGTGGGGAGCAGAGGGATGGACCAGGAGATGGATGGGATTGGGAGAGGTCAGGCACAGCAGAGGGAAGGATCAGAAGATGGATGGGACGGAGGGATGGTGAGCAGAGGGAAGGAACAGAAGATGGATGGGACTGGGAGGGGTGGGGAGCAGAGGGAAGGAGCAAGAGATGGATGGGACTGGGAGGGTGGGGAGCAGAGGGAAGCCTACTGGAAAGAAGACACTGCATAAAACAGAAGACACTGGGATCAAAGCGAATAGAAAAACTACATGATCAGACAACAAAGGTAAATAAAAGTTTATTTTATTCATAATTTATTAATTGAAATGTGTCAGCTTTTTGAAATGTGCATCTGTGATATTTTGCCTGTAAATTTCATTTCCTTCCTCCATATTAGCATTGCAAATGATATGCTAATATGCTCCGCCCATTTTTTGCCCCCCCAAATGAAACAGTCAAACTACGCCTATGCTAGTGGTTAATGCAGTGGATTGTAAAGCAAGTGATGCAGGTTCAAACCCCACTGGAACTCTTTTTTTTTATAAATGTGAACACTCCAGGACCTGAAAAATACCTATTGTACTTCAATGTACACCACTTCAATAGCCTTCAGAGCTGTAGGTGTCCTATATTTAGATACAGTAGGTATTTTTCTGTTTCTGGAAGGCTAAGAATTATTTAAAAAACAAAAGTCCCTTAGTCCTAAGTCCACTGCACTATCCTACTAGGCTACTCCTCTGACCTGCTTAATGTTTTGTTCAAAATGGCCGTAATACGTGCAGCTGACATAGAACCTGGCTTTCCCTTCCAGTTTCACTTTCAGAGGAGAGGGAAGGGGACAACAACCACTGGGGGAGGGCTAAGGAGGGGTCATGCCTTCATCTCTCCAGTGGTCAGCCTGAGGGATTGGACATCCTACTTTTGGACCCTCCATAGTCCTGCCAGAATTCCATAATACCTAACATAGTGGTTCCTTCTTCAGAATAGGGAAAGAAGAACTTACTAACCCAGTCCATAGAGAAAATATATTTAAGAGGTCCTTTTACCAAGGTGTACCAAAAAAATGGCCTGCACTGTTGTAGATGTGTGTATTGGACGCACACAGGTCCATTTTTCAACGCACCTACAAAAAAAGCCTTTTTTGGCCAAAAATGGACGTGCGGCAAAATAAAAATTGACACACATCCATTTTGGGCCTGAGACCTTACCACCACCCATTGACTCAGCGGTAAGGTCTCACGCATTAACCGGGTGGTAATCATCAGCGCACATACAATGCTGATTACTGCCTGGTTAGCACCGCACGCCAGAAATTTTCCAGTGCATGTAGTGGGCACGTGTAAAAAAATTTAATTACTGCCTGGGCCAAGCGGTAGTTATGAATTGGCATGCATTGGGCACGCATAAGCGCCTATGTGGCTTAGTAAAAGGTCCCCTAAGTAACTACTAAATAATTTATTAGTCAAAAGCATTGCAGGGCAAAAGAGGGCATTCAGCCCGGCTGGATATCAAGACAGACTGAGAGAAAGAACTCAGTGTTTTGTCTATTACAAGCAGCAGACAGTGTGACTAAGTACCTGGTGTCTCATAATGGGTTAAACATTGGAGGACAATTAATAATTTTAATTTAATTTAAAATGGCATTCCTATTTTGCTGTAGAAATAGTGAAAAGGGAGCTAGCTATGCACTGGAACCATTGATCCACTTCCTGGCAAACATGAACAATTCCCAGGTGCTATTCTTCCCACTGGCAATTAATTTTTTTACTAAAAAGTGCTTTCTTTGCCAGCATAGTTTCCTGCTTATGTACCGTCACTTTGGCTTGTTTATTAAGTAGATAGTCCTTTCATCTCCACAGTCTTTTTAGTGCCCTCCAGCAATTTATTTTCAGGAACCTAAGAGCCTTCTATATCCAGGGGATACTTTTCAAATGGGAAGAATTTGAACGGATAAAGGGGATTCCAGATGAAAAAGGACAGGAACTGTGATGTTCTAGACCAGATTTTCCAAAGACAAGTTCTTGGAACCTTCCAGCTCTGTTTCTGCAGACCTTGTCTGCATGAATCTCCCCTCTGAACTCATTTTCCCCTGTCCTCCACGGTTGCTTTTGTAACGAAGAGTAGTATAAAAAAATTGTATTTAAAACAAAAAAAAAAGAAGGAAAAAAAGATCCTGTTGACAGAATCAGCTGAGCGGCTCTTTAGTTTCTTTCTGTCATATTCCACATGGCTGGGCATCTCTGGATAGGCCTCTGACATGTACTTCTCACTACTCCTGACTAATTTAGTGCAACAGCATCTCAAGAGAGATATATTGGGGGGGGGGGGGGGCAATATGGAAGTAAGCTCAGAATGGAGGGGGGTATAGGCCAAAGTGATATTTCTATAAATCATACTCATTCCCCATGATATGCTCATGACCTGGCCTTTAATTTGGTGTAGAAGACATTACAAGAAAAACTCCCAAGGTTCTTATATACATAAAGAAACAGGCCAGCATGAAATACTCATAAGTACATAAGCACCACCATACTGGGAAAGACCAAGGGTCCATCAAGCCCAGCATCAGGCTTCAAAAACCCGGCAACCCCCCCCCCCCCCCCCCCAAAAAAAAAAAAAATGTTCAATGGACTTTTCCCTCAGGAATCTGTCCAAACCCCCTTTAAATTCCGTAAGGCCAGCTACTGTCACAACATTCTCCGGCAACGAGTTCCAGAGTCTAACTACACACTGAGTAAAGAAAAACTTTCTCCTATTTGTTTTAAATCTACCATATTCTAGCTTCATCTTGTATCCCCTGGTTTTGTTGTTGTTTGAGAGTGTAAACAAACGCTTCACATCTGTCCGCTCTACTCTGCTCATTATCTTGTAGACTTCTATCATATCACCTCTCAGCCGCCTTTTCTCCAAGCTGAAGAGCCCTAACCTTCTCAGCCTTTCCTCATAGGGAAGTCGTTCCATTCCCTTTATCATTTTCGTCGCCCTTCTCTGCACCTTTTCTAATTCCTTTATATCTTTTTTGAGATGCGGTGACCAGAATTGGACACAATATTCGAGATGCGGTCGCACCATGGAGCTATACAACCGCATTATAACATCCTCGTGTTTGTTTTCCATCCCTTTCCTAATAATACTCAACATTCTGTGCGCTTTCTTAGCCGCCGCAGCACACTGGGCAGATGTTTTTAACGTCTTATCAACGATTACTCCCAGATCCCTTTCTAGGTCTTACCTAATATAGTTATTCAATAACCTCATTCAAGTCTGGAGTCTGTACAGGTTGAGAAAGAATCTTAAAATCAATCCTGCCCACCCGATATTCAAAGACATTTAAATGGGTAGGAGAAGCTCCTGGCTGTTTAAATGGCTTGTCCGGGGCTATCTGGGATATTCAGTGGCACGTAATCATTTAGTGCAAGTGAATATCCCTTCTGACCCGCAAACCTAAAACCATCTAGCTTAGGGGTGGGCTGGGCATGGAGCATGAGCAAGATGCAAACTTAGGGGTTCTGTTATGAAGTTGTGGCAAAAGGGAACTTGCACCGACGTTGGTGTGTGTTTTTGACGTACACCGAGCCCCCCTTTTACTGCAGATCTTTCTTTTTTTAAAAGAAATGGCTGTGCGGCAAGTTTGAAGCAAGGTTTTTATGACCAGTGATGAACACCACGCCCCCAATTAAAGCCGCTGAAAATTGAAAGTAAGCGGTCGGGCGTTTTGAGGTCTTTTCCTTGCCTTTTAGAAATATTTTGTAAAACTTAAACATTATATTTCCATATAAATTTTATGGTGATCCTTCTACCATTGTCTACTTGTGTGGCAAGTGAAGCACTTACTAGGCGGCCATTTCGGGGGGAGCCCTTACTGCCACCCATTGAGGTGGCGGTAAGGGCTCCCATGCTAACTTGGTAGCAACTGGGCAGCACACGGAACTGCCCGATTACCGCCGGATACACACCAGAGTTACAAAAATTAATGTTACACAGATAATAAACAGTAGTAAAATATTTCCTGTCAACTATGCATGCAGAACAGAAACTGACCCTCACCTAATGCTGAGTAAGGAAACACAAATTAGAAATGCGTGCAGACAAAAATTGAAATAGAAACCCTGGGAAGCCAGACGCTGCTTGCAGTGCAACACTAGAGAAATAGAAACAAATATGTTTCTACTTATCCAGATCAAAATAAAAATATATAAGAAATGAACATTCATTTTACTTCACAATAATAATTTCTGTAGACTGGTTATTTATAATATAGCAAAATTTCACAGATGCTGAGTGCAGCTTCAGCATACAAACATTTCCAAGAATGTGATTGAATTTAGGGAGCACTTCAGTGGACTTTACTTAAAAGCTCTCAGGTACACATCTAACTGTTACCCCCCCCCCCCCCCCCCACACACACACACACATAAAAATTGTATGGGGAGCCCTCTAAACCCTAACAAACACCTACTGTACCCAACTGTACACTACTACTGTAGCCTTTATGTCTGCAGGTGTCACCTATATGTTGGTACAGTGGGTTTTTGTTGTATTTTGGAGGGCTCACACTTTCCACCGAAGGGGAAATCATGCCTAAAACATCTAAATTGTAGTCCTGTACATCTTTGTCTTGTTCCATTATGGCAAAAAAAAAGGTTCACGTTTTGGGAACACTCAAATTCTTCCCCCCCCTCCCCCACATGCCCCCTTGTAATTTGGATAAACTGCAGATGAACTGCATAGAAAAACATCTTAAAAATGTGTTTTGAAAATAGCGATTTGGACGTTTTGGCAAATAAAATGTCCAAATGCCACTTTGTGCTGTTTTATAGATGTTTTTCTGTTTCGAAAATGAGTCCCTAAATGTTTTGAATACCAGCATCCAGTATATTTATTTATTATTTATAACATTTTTAATCCACATTAGCCCGAGAGTTACTCAGGTTCAATGTGGCTTACATAACAAACAATTAAATGAATGATACATATTAAAAAAATTAAATAAACAGATTACAAAGTACAATAAATAATGATATAACATTGGCTTTGTAAAACAAATATAGCATATATGGTGAATTAACCTGGATGCAACTGTTCCTAAGGGTAGATGGATAAAGAAGAAAATTAACTCATAATTAAGTTTGTAAACAAAGAAGTGAAGATGAATAAGTATGGGTACAATTAGAGCTAAATAGGATTAGGGAAGAAAGAACCCCACAATATTGGGTTGCATTGGACAGGGCCTATGTATCATATAAAGGTGGCCCATTAGACTAACAGGTAGTTTTTTGTGTGACTATTGGGGTGGGGGGGGGGGGGGGGGAGGAGAAGACCATTAGATTAACAGGGAATTTATATGGGAGAGAGTCCAGTAGCATAGTGTGTGGCCAAAGCTGGTACCCCAGCACTCACCCCCACGCATGTGATCCTCCTACCAGTACCCTATCCATGAAGCAGGCAGGTGCAATCTCCCTCCCAACATCCCAACAGAAAAGCTGTCAGGCCCAATTCAGAACCACCACCCCAACCACAGTCACTACCATTTGCTTCACCCCCCATTTTGAAATCTAGCTCCCCCTCGCAACCCAATCTTCCTCCTAACCCCTCAATTTCCCCCCTCAGAGTCCTGAGGGTCTCTCTGGTGATCTAGTGGTACTTGGGTGGCAGCTGAGTGCCTATGATGTTGCCCAGGACTGCACTGGGATCCAAAATGGCCACTATGATGACTGGCAGTCATCTCATGGTAATGGATACAGTACTGTAAAATCCAGGGGGGCTGGATTTCAAAGGGGGAGAGAAGTGAACGGTAGTGACTATTGTTGGGAAGGGTGCCAAATCAAGCCTGAAAGCTTTTCTGATGGGATGTTGGGAGGGGGATTGGGGCAATCAGTGTCTGTTTTGGAGTGTCTGAAGATAGGAGATCAGATTTGCAGATGACACAAAATTATTCTTTCATTAAAATGGCAGAGGATTGCAAGGACTTGCAGAAAGATCTTGTGAAACTAGGAAACTGGGGTTCTAAATTCAAATATACTTGGGAAAGATATTGATTACAGTGCTTAAAAAATAGAAAGGAATGTGTAAGATAAAGAAATGATCGCACCAGTATTAGTTCAGTATAGAAATCTATATTTATCTACTCAGAATGACTGAAGGCTAAAACAAGGAGCTGGCAAAGTCAACTTGTACACAAGTCAGCTGTTTTAAACTCCTGGAGAGAGGTGACAAGATCAACCAGCAATAGGACCTTGAAATTCTCACCAGTATAACTGAAGAAAGAGAGAGAGTAGGTTGCCTAATAGAAGAAGCAGGGCAACATGTCTACACTTCTCGGTTAAAAGAAGAAGGTTAAGGAATAACCTGCAGGTGGTCAAGCTTGCACTGCTGGCATCTGGGAGATAGTTTTATATAAAGAAGTGAAGGCATGAGCAACCAGACAAATCTACTAACTACTACAGATACCACTCCTTTCTGGTCTTTATCCAAATTCCATCCAGGCATCACAGTAGTACATCTATAAAGAATTCAAAAACTCAAAGGAGAAGAATTTTCAGAGTAGAGAGCGTTGTCATAATAAAATGATGAATACCACTAAGAAAGGGCAAAAAAGAATAAAATCCAGAGAAGTAACAAACAGGAACATCAATACTATGAAGAATGAAGCTTGTGCTGCTGTTTTAATGAAAGGACATGTCCATCCTGTGCAGAAATAAGATTGATTGGTTTTTCAATATTTTCTTCTGTAGGTAAACCATAGAATCTCTAGAGAGACATGAGTTGTTTTCTTCAGGCATGTTTCTCTGTACAGGAGACCTTCCCCCCATCTTCTCTCTGGTCTGTTTTACTCCACTCAAGAGTGGCAGGAAGCTGATCACAATTGAATAAGCCGATCAATGAGATTATATCCTGCATTACCACTACTTAAGAATAAATTTTTGTAATCATTGTAAACTGGCTGTAATCAAAGAGTATGATTGCCCAAATGGGAGAATACAGCATTCTGTGCCAAATGATGGCTAAAGCAGATATGCAATCAACATACAATGGTACATACTGTTAAATGAATTTGCATTCAACAAATGTACAGTGCTTCAAATAACCTTCAAAGTCTTGAAGTAGGAAGAGTGAAAGACTGGTGCAGTGTTCATAGGGCTTGAAATGTTCAGGGCAAATTCTTTCAGTGTATATGACCCTGTTACCTTTCTAGACTCCATCCCACATATTAACTACAGGACCACATCAGGAATGAGCAATGTATCAAACAAAAGAGTGAAAGCATGTCTACTTTATAACTGGATAATCCAGCTGTTCTCAGAAACACAGAATTGAAAAGAAAGATGGCCTAAACTTTCACTGAGGAAATGAAAAAGAGGAGCCTGGAAAATACAAGAAACCAATTTGCTTCCAACAAGAGACATGGAAACATGAAGGGAAAGGCTGTTTACACTTCATCCTATCTTAGGGAAAAACCTAATTACCATGCAGCATACGTCAAAGCAAGCAGCTGGAACATGAAAGGAGAAAAACAAAGTTAACTGTGGCATAAGGAGGGCTGTAATTTGCAGAATATAGTGACACTCAGCTTCAAAAAGCTTCATTGAAGCAAGGATGTGACAAACACATACCTGTCGAGAGAGCACCAGCCCGCTAAGCTTGAGGTATATTTTTACTGAAATCTGCAATTTCAAGAAATTCACTGCTGGCATGGTGCAAGTAGGAATTAGTTTTTTTTGTTGTGTCTTGAAGTGCAGAAACTTTCAATGGTGTTTCCTTTCTAGAAGCAGTTAAGATTTATCTCAGAACACTGTGCTCGCTTAGATTAAACCACTTGAATCTCAGTTAATACATTTGTGATTTGGTCATTATGCTTTGTAATCCATTTTGAAAGGGTTTAGGTATTTATCTTAGGGAATGTATGGCTCAATATACAGGCACTGTGGTTATTTTTTTTTTTTTCTCTTAGCTATAGTATTCAAAGAAAAAAAATCAGGGAGTCGATATTCAAACAAAATAAAGAGCTGAACATCTAATTTTATTTACTATCTCTCACTGTGAAACATAAATAATCTAAGTTCAAATGTAAATTTGATTAGTTATGTTTCACAGTGAGAGATACTGAAATAGTGTCTGAATTGATTTGGAACTTAAGTCAATATTCAAAGCCATTTAAAAGGCAAGAAACAGCTCCTGACCATTTCAATCACTTGTCTGGGGCTAACTGGATATGTTCAGCAACCCTTAACTGGATAGTGCCACTGAAAATGTCCAGTTACACCTAAGCTGAACCGGCTGTTTTGTGGGCGGTCTGGAGGCAGATTTGGCACTTATATGGTTAAGTGCTGATCTTCAGTGCTTTACTGGTTCTCCAGGCACAATACAATACAAGTGTTATATTCTGTTGCATCCCAACAGGTTCAGTGTGGATCACAATAACAAGAAATTGACCCATTACAGAATTAGCTATAATTGAATTTAGCTAGTATTAATCATAATTAAAATATCAATTCCATTATCTTCAGTTAATCCAGAATACTGCAGTTAAGCTCATTCATGGTACAGGTAAGTATGGTAGTGTAACCTCCACTCCTCCCCCCACCTTCTGAAATTAGAACATTGGCTCCCTATTCACCACTGCATTTCTTTTAAAGTATTGGCACTAACTCGCCAAATTATGCTGACGAGGATCCCTCAGTTTTTGTTTCATTCGCTTATCCCATATACACCAGTATGTACCCTGTTGTCCTACCGCACCTACGGATTCATTCTCACTAAGCTAGATCCCCATGCTTTTCCATAGTTGCTCCTACTCTTTTGAATTCTGTACCATTCAGTTTCCGGTTAGATCTTTCTTTTAATGATTTTAAGATGGCACTAAAAATTTTATTGTTCAATAAAGCCTTTGGCTCCACTTGAATGATGTTTTGCAGATTCTGTGCTAATGTTGACTGCTTTTTCTTATAAAGCCCTGGGATGTGTTACATGTGTGTTGCATTTCTCTGTCTTTCCTTCCTCCCTTCTGTATCTTTAGGGTTAATTTTGTCTCCTCCCTCTTTATTAAGCAGAAATTGTAACCTAGCATCCCTCCTGTGTTTCTCCTTTCCCCTCTATTAGCCTTTGCTTCTGTATTCTTTTTAATTTTGTTTGTAAATCACTTTCATCAAGCTGCAGGAAGGGGCCTTGCGCTAGCAGCAGGGGCCATTTTTTCCACATGCCGGGGCCCTTTTTTCCGCAGTGGGTAAAAAAGACCCCAGACACACATGGTCATGCGGTAAGAGAACTCTTAACTGCATGGCCATGTGGTGGAGAGTCCTTATCACCACCCATTGAGGTGGTGATAAGGGCTCCTGCACTAACCTGGTGGCAACCGGGCAGTGTGATGCACGATTACTACCGGGTTAGCACTGCACAAGTCATTTCTTGGCGTCTTCTTTTTGCCTCGGAAAAGGCATATGTTTGGGGCTGGACTACCACAGTAGTCAATACCAGTGCAGTAACTGATTATCACGTGAGGTGTTAAGGGCTCAAGCACTAATCTTTTTTAATGGCAACATTAGCGCGTGGCTGTTAATGCTGGAAATTGGAAATCAGCCATTATCTGGCTGCAGGAAGAAATGGCCTTAGTGCGTGGGAAAGACCCGTCTAAGGGTGCACTAAGGCCACTTTTCCCATACCATTTTAAAAGGACCCCTTAGTGCACCATTAAAAGGGGGGTATATATGGATGGAGCATAGGTGGGGCCCCCACTTATGTGTGGAAGTTACAGAATATGGGTGCCCAGTGGCATACCTAGCTTGTTCGACACCCGAGGCGGGTCACCACTGTGCCCCCGGCATGTCACTCCCCCAGCGCATCACCGTCCAAGGCGTATCACCCCACCGCTGTGCCCCTGACATGTCACCCCCAGTCCCCTGACCCAGAACAGGAAGTAATATCAGAGGAGGTGGGGGACCGTCAGAGCTGCCAGCCAAGCGTCTGCTCCGTGCACTCCCTTCCTGCCTACACCTGGGGCGGACTGCCCCCATTGCCCCACCCTTGGTATGCTACTATTGGTGCCATATTTAGGCATAAGCATTGATGCCTGCTATTGACAGGGTGCCCAGATGCTGTAGCAGAGTTAGTGTTCAGTGCGCTACACATTAGTGCCTAACTTATGATGCCCAATTATAGAATTGCCCCCTAAATGATTGATATTTTTCTATTTAAAATTTTTTGTACTTCTATTGTTTTCCATTGTATCCAAAAATACAGGGGTAAATCAAAATATAAATACCAGAACCATAGACAATAACTCACAAAATGTTGGGTTACGGGTAATACATTTAAAGAATGTGCAAATTCGTATTCATACCACTGTAAACCTATACATTTAAAATCCACTATCAAACTGAGGAGATAAAGAAATCTGATGCACTAAAGATAATCTTATAAATCTTAAAACCTAGCCACAGTCTATATCACGTGGAGGGGCATAATCAAAAGGGGCGCTTAAGTTTTCCTGAGGACGTCCTTGCAGGACGTCCCGGCGAAGGGACGGGGAAACCCTTATTATCGAAACAAGATGGGCGTCCATCTTTCATTTCGATAATATGCTCGGGGACGCCCAAATCGTGAAATTTAGGCCGACCTTAGAGATGGTTGTCCTTAGAGATGGTCGTCCCCGATTTTCGGCGATAATGGAAACCAAGGACACCCATCTCAGAAATGACCAAATCCAAGTCCTTTGGTCATGGGAGGAGCCAGCATTCGTAGACTCATTAAGGCAGACGAACAGGACAGAAAAGCCGAGAAGGTAGTTCATATTTCAGCGCCGAAATCTACTTGCATCCATTTATACCAATGAAAACTTGGTGTAAATCCCTGTCCGTAGATTTAGGTGCACTAAGAGGGGCATAATCGAACGAGAGTGACCATCTCTAAGGGTGCCTATCTCTAAGGATGTCCCGGCAAAGGGGTGGGGAAACCCATATTATCAAAACAAGATGGGCGTCCATCTTTCGTTTCGATAATACGGTTGGGGACAACATTTAGGTCGACCTTAGAGATGGTCAACCTAAATGTTGAAATGGTCGACCATAATGGAAACCGAGGACGCCCATCTCAGAAATGACTAAATCCAAGCCCTTTGGTCGTGGGAGGAGCCACAATTTGTAGTACACTGGTCCCCCTGACATGCCAGGACACCAACCGGGCACCCTAGGGGGCACTGCAGTGGACTTCACAAATTACTCCCAGGTACATAGCTCCCTTACCTTGTGTGCTGAGCCCCCTAAATCCCCTCCAAAACCCACTACCCACAACTGTACACCACTACCATAGCCCTAAGGGGTGAAGGGGGGCACCTACATGTGGATATAGTGGGTTTCTGGTGGGTTTTGAAGGGTTCACATTTACCACCACAAGTATAACAGATAGGGGGATGGGCCTGGGTACTCCTGCCTGAAGTGCACTGCAGTACCCACTAAAACTGCTCCAGGGACCTGCATACTGCTGTCTTGGAGCTGGGTATGATATTTGAGGCTGGCATAGAGGCTGGAAAAATATTTTTTTTTTAAATTTTGAGGGTGGGAGGGGGTTAGTGACCACTGGGGGAGTAAGGGGAGGTCATCCCCAATTCCCTCTGGTGGTCATCTGGTCATTTAGGGCACATTTTTGTGGCTTGGTCATAAGAAAAAAAGGACCAGGTAAAGTTGTCCAAGTGTTCGTCAGGGATGCCCTTCTTTTTTCCATTATGGGTCGAGGACGCCCATGTGTTAAGCATGCCCCAGTCCCACCTTCTCTACACTTCTGACACGCCCCCTTGAACTTTGGTTGTTCCCACGACAGAAAGCAGTTGAGGATGCCCAAAATCGGCTTTCAATTATACCAATTTGGGTGACTCTGTGAGAAGGACGCCCATCTTGCGATTTGTGTCGAAAGATGGTTGTCCTCTTTCGAAAATAAGCCTGCAAATGTCATAGTCCACATGAATGTTCCCAAATCAATAAAGATCAAGCTGTTAATGCTTCCAAATTCACTGTCTTGAAATAGCTTAAAATAACCCAAGATATTGTCATTATAGGTTTTAAGGATTGATTTATGAGATTATCTTTAGTGCATCAGGTTCTCTCATTTCATCTCCTTAGTTTGATAGCGATTTTAAATGAATAGGGTTACAGTAATATGAATAATAAATTGCATATTCTTTAAATGTTTTCCATTGTATGCCATATTTTCTATTCATTCACTTTGGTTTACCATGTGATTATTAACTGAATTAATATTGGGGTAGATATTCAGACAATAGCTTTATACCTTGATATTCAATATTGGGTCATGTCCACATACCAGCATTGAAAATCTGGACATATGCGGCAGGATAAAATTTAAGGACATAAGTGTTGCCATACTGGTACAGACCGAAGGTCCATCAAGTCCAATATCCTGTTTCCAAAAGTGGCCAATTCATGTCACAAGTACCCAGCAAGATCCCAAAAAAGTAAAACAGAGTTTATGCTGCTTATCCTAGAAATCCTGAAAGTATAAGGACATTCTATATATCCTTGGACTAAGAATAAAGAACATCAAGATACCACAAGAACAGATTTAAATGTCACAGACACCAACTCAAAAAGAGTGATGTTCGAATTCTCTGAAAGTTCCTCAGGCGGCAGTGATCAGGAGAATTTTTTAGACAACAGACAAGCGCTAGGCACTGGAAGAAGAAGAAGAGGCCGTCGAGGGGGATATCGAGGCCAGTCCAGATCCAGACCCCGGACTCGTTCTCAATTCTAGCAGATGACAATGTTATCAATCTATCTGATAACTCTCTGTCAGAGGCTCAGACGTCTCTGCTAGCAAGAGGTTTATCCTTTGTACCGACTAATACCTTTGACGCGTTCCGATTTCGGGTAGACCTCGAAAAATTTATTAGGAGTTTACAATTGAAAATCTATTTTTCGGGTTCTGCCTCGCAAGACCCACACTCTAGAGTCTACAATAAATCACAATGGTCTCCTCCAATTCCTCCAGACCCTATAGTGACTGCTTTCAAACAATACGTGACATACATAAGTTTTATGATAAACGAGTTTACAATACTCATGACAACTTAACGAAAGATGAACGCCAAGCTCTCAAACAGTTGAAGAATAACTCCTCGATTGTCATCAAGAGAGCCGATAAGGGCGGAGCTGTTGTAGTACAAAATAAATCTCAGTACATAACAGAAGCAGAACTTCAATTGTCTGACACAATGTCCTATATAGAATTACATCATGACTGTACCTTCCAATTACAACAAATCATTCAAGATATTACACAAGAAGGCCTAGAACACAGCTTCCTTACACTTAAAGAGCATCAGTTCTTAAACAATAAAACTCCAGTGATACCTGTCATGTACTTATTACCGAAAATTCATAAGAACTCAAAAAACCCTCCGGGCAGGCCTATTATGTCTTCAAGAGGTTCTCTTCTAGAACCTCTATCGATCTATCTGGATACTTTCTTAAAAGACAGGGTACAACAATGCCCCTCATATATCAAAGATACAAATCATTTTCTCCAGATTTTACGAGATATTCAACTACCACAATCCAGTTGTATTATGTTAACACTAGACATTAAGTCTTTATACACGATGATTCCTCAAGATGAACTTCTAGAAATAGTGGGTGCAGTACTAGATGAAAGACAAAGACCACATGCAGTACCAACTGGATTTCTTTTATCTTTACTTAAGCTAGCCCTATGTAAGAATTTTTTTAAATTCGGAGACAAGATCTACATGCAAACATCGGGAGTAGCGATGGGCGCTACTTTCGCCCCTACGATGGCGAACCTATTCATGGATGCGTTTGAAAGGAAATGGTTATCTATTTCTCCGTTCAAACATAACATCCTTACATGGCGCAGATATATTGACGATATTTTTGTGTTATGGACAGGCACCAATACAGAGCTTAGTGAGTTCCAATTATGGCTGAATGATTGTCATCCACGCATAAAATTTACTGCCACTTCATCAGATAAAACCATACATTTTTTAGATGTAGAAGTATGTTTAAACCAATGTACCTTTCAGACCAGGGTATATACTAAATCTACAGATAGGAACACCATTTTGGAATATGGCAGCTGTCACCCAAGAACACTTCGTGACAGTCTGCCTTTTTCACAATTTTTACGGTTTAAACGCATATGCACGGAAGATGCTGACTTCAGACAACAGGCTCATATCTTCAGTTCAAAATTACTATGTAGAAGATACCCCAAAAAGGTCCTTAAGCGAGCCTACACTAGGGCTAAATATGCCAATAGAAACCTATTACTTCAAGGTACAAAACAAGATTCTCAAGAAGATCAAGTCATGACATTTGTAATGAGATATGTGCAAGGTGGAGAAATAGCATCTAGAATCATCAAACAGCACTGGGATATTATGCGTGCTCATCCTGTTTTTGTAAACTATCGGATGAGAACAGCTTTTTCACGGTCTCGTAACCTAAGTGAAATATTAAGCCCAGCAGATCTGCCCACAACGGGTTCGGTATTCAATAGACAGCAAGGCAGCCATACTAAATGTAATAAAACAGGCTGCAAAACTTGCCCTTTAACCATTGAGTCCACCCAGTTTTGTCACAATGGTATATCATACCAATTGCAACATCTAACTACGTGCCGTACAACACACATCATATATTATATTATATGTCCTTGTGAAAAGATATACATTGGCAAATCTAAAAGATCTTTAAATGCACGAATGGTAGAACATAGATCACGCATAGCAGCTAACATCTTGGGTGCTCCACTAGTACAACACTGTATCAGTAATCAATACTCAAGTGAATCTTTAAAATGCATGGTTATTGATCATATTATTCCTAATACTCGAGGCGGAAATATCGATAGGTTACTTTTACAAAGAGAGACACGATGGATATACCGTCTCAATACATTAGAACCTCAAGGACTCAATACTTCTTTACATTGGAACTGTTTCCTTTAAGAATTAGCGTACACAGCTGTCTCACACGTCATAATTGGGAGGCGGAGTTTTTACATTTAAAAAGCTGAACGCCAGCGCCATTTCTTATCAGATCCTGCCTATACTGAGCACTACTAAAGTGAGACCAGACACCATAGACTTGTACGGTATGTAAAATATTCAGTAAAAAGCAATAGCTTTGTATATTAAGCATATGTTCTCCGTATTTTAAATAGATATATGCCTATCGCCCTTGACAAAGCAAACAACTGCGAAACAGGCTCCTGTTGGGTGGGCATTGATTTCGGAGATCTGATCAAGACTCTATAAGTGAAGCGCGAGGGACACACCAATTGTTTGATTTAAACCAACACAGTAACCCGCAGCTTCCAAAGAAGATTGAGATAAGTTACATACATACTTGTCTTATTTACATTGCTTTGATTGACTACAACAGCGCAAAAAGTTTTTTTAAAGACTCAGAACCCTATGAGTGCACATAAAATAATTATAATTATATGATCACAATGAGATATTAAGGCACATACTGTATATATAGAACTGAACACAAGGAATTTCACAGAAAGCAAATCTTGTGCACCATAGGTGGTTGGGGGCAGTCAATGATTATATATCGTCACGAATATATTGGTTCAATAAAAGCCAGACACATACAAGTGTCTATGTGACTGTATGAGACGTCCCATATATACATATATATACATAGTATATTTCTGCTGTGTCAATTTGCTCTCCTTTTTTCAATTTGTGTATCCTAGAAATAAGCAGTGGATTTTCCCAAGTCCATCTTAATAATGGCTTATGACCTTTTCTTTTAGGAAATTATCCAAACCATTTTTAAACCCTGCTAAGTTAAAAGCTTTTACCACACTCTCTGGCATTGAATTCCAGAGTTTAATTACATGTTGAGTGAAGACATGTTTTCTCTGGCTTGTTTTAACTTTACTACTTAGTAGCTTCATTGAGTGTCCCCTAGTCCTTATACTTTCAGAAAGAATAAACAAGGGATTCACCTCTACCCTTTCCACTCCACTCAGTATTTTATAGACCTCTATCATATCTCCCCTCAGCCATCTCTTCTCCAAGCTGAAGAGCCCTAGCCACTTTAGCCTTTCCTCATAGGGAAGTCGTCCAACCCCCTTTATCATTTTTGTTGCCCTTCTCTGTACCTATTCTAATTCTGCTATATCATTTTTGAGATACGGTGACCTGAACTGCACACAGTATTCAAAGAGCAGTCGCACCATGGATCCAATACAAAAGCATTATAATATTCTCATTTTTGTTTTCCATTCCTTTTCTAATAATTTCTAACATTCTATTTGTATGATATCCTGCAATTAACCAGCTAAGGTGAACTGCATAAAGAGAGAGCTCTGTTTTATACAGTCCTATTTATGCGGTTACTTTAGCTGGTTAAGTGATGAATATTTTCACTTAACCGGCTAACTCTGCTCCTGGAACCTCTTCAAAATAGCTGGTTTCATTTTAGGCACTAACTAGGCATTTTCAGTGGCACTATTTAGTTAAGTGCTACTGAGTATGCCCAGTTAACCCTTGAGGACAAGTAATTTATTTATTTATTTGTTACATTTGTATCCCACATTTTCCCACTTATTTGCAGGCTCAATGTGGCTTACATAGTACCGTAACGGCATTTGCCAGTTCCGGTATGAACAAATACAAGGTGATATTATGGTAGAATAAAGTTCATGTATGATGAATACATTGGGGGAGTTTAGGGGGGAAGAGGAAGAGTTTGGATATGTCTATTATGGTCTTTGGTTTTGTTATGTGCAGATATCAAGGTTTTTTATGTTGGTTCAGTGGGGTATGCCTTTCTGAACAGTTTGGTTTTAGGGCCTTTCGGAAATTTAAGTGGTCGAGCGTAGTTTTTACTACTTTTGGCAGTGCATTCCATAATTGTGCGCTTAAATAGGAAAAGCTGGATGCGTAAGTTGATTTGTATTTGAGTCCTTTGCTGCTTGGGTAGTGGAGATTTAGGTATGAACGTGATGATCTTGTAGTGTTTCTAGCTGGCAGGTCAATGAGGTCTGTCATATATCCCGTAAATAATTTTGTGAACTATTGTGCAGATTTTGAAAGCAATACGTTCTTTGATTGGGAGCCAGTGCAGTTTTTGTCGGAGGGGTTTGGCGCTTTCAAAACGCGCTTTTCCAAATATAAGCCTGGCTGCTGTGTTTTGTGCAGTCTGAAGTTTCTTTATGATTTGCTCTTGCATCCCGCTTAGATTCCATTGCAGTAATCTGTGTGGCTTAATACCATTGATTGTATCAGGTTGCAAAATTTAAGAGGTAAGGAGCCTCTCCTGGTTGTTTAAATCATTTTGAATATTGACCCCATTGATTCACAAACAGTGTCAGCTAGTTCATTTTACAGAAGGGGTTCTTAACCCGGTCCTCGGGACACACCTAGCTAGTCTGGTCTTCAGGATATCCACAATGAATATGCATGTGATAAATTTGCATGCACTACCATCACTATCTATTTCATGCATATTCATTGTGGGTATTCTAAAAACCTGACTGATTGGGTGTATCCTGAGTACTAGATTGAAAACAGTGCTTTAGAGTAAGTCAAGTTCTTGCATAATTACTATCTTTATGTGTTTGTTTCCTGTGATTCCGCTTAGACCTTTTGTTTGCTTTGATTCTGTGTTTAGGCATTTTAGGGCAGGATTACTACAGGAAAAAAAAAAGCTTAGTAAATCAGACCCTTAGATCTGATGTTTGGGTAAGCTCTTTGGGTCAACTGCTGACACTTTATTTCCAAAAATCCAGAGTTTTTAATCTCATTAAATCATCACGCATTCATAAATGGCACTAATTAGCTATTCACTAACAATCTCCAACCAGATTGTACAAACTGGTCTGTTAATGAATGGAAATCTGATCATTCAGGCTGAGAAAATGTATGCTGTTTGGTCAAAGAGCCTCACAGTCAGTCAGTTGTTCGTTCTTTCTTCCTTACAAATCATGGCAGCTCCATTTAGAAAAAAAAAACAGTTTTGTTATAAGAGTAATGTGCATTCACATACCTCAAAGGTATCAATGATTGCAAAAAGCAAACTTTTTTTCAGAGGAAAAAATGCTCTGCAAAACAAGGTCATAGATCTATCAAATCTCAATATTGGGCAGGAATTTCCCACATTAGAGGACCATAACCAACTCAACAGCGGGAAACACCTACACATTGTGTGAGATTAGGTGCACTGTCAGGGACAGAACTTGACAGTAGGCGCATGCTGCACCTTGAATCTCAGAGGTAGGGCAATGGAGGTGCCTAAACCATGACCACAAGCAACTTCAAATCTCATGGCTGACATTTCCTGCTGCTAATCACGTGAAATGAACAGGAAGGAAGTGTCGGCAATGATCTGAAGTTGCTCACAGTTGCTCTGCTAGCAAAGGAGTAACTGAGTTGTGGACTACGTGTGAAGGGCTTAGCTGTTACAGCAACAGGGTGAAGAATGTGGTGGACTTGAGAAATGAGTTGCTCCAGGAGGTGGAAAAGGCAGGGAAGAAGATAGGAGGCACGTGCTAAAAATCACCCACTTAATTATTCCCCTTAGTAGCTCCAAGGTCATGGCATGAGACTCCAAGGAGGCAGACTCAGGAAGCAGTTTTTCATAGAAAAGATGATAGATGTGTGGAATGACCTTAAAAGCAGGTGGGAGAGACATAGTAACAAAATAAACCATGTCACTAAAATGTAAAACAACCCTTCTCAAGACCTCGTCTTCATCCACCCTTCTCCCTACCACCAAGACTATTCCTTTCCCAATTTCTCTGCAATGATAGGGGTGTACATGGAGCAGAAGTGATCCGCAGTTCCTTCTGCTTCACTGATGCTCTATTTCAAAATAGCACTGGCTGACTCAGGGCTGGTGCCATTTTTTTTTATATGAGCTCCTGTCATCTGGCACCATTTCAATCTGGACATTGCTTTAGGACAGCCCATGCACAGTGCAGAATCTAGCTAAGGCCAATTCACAATTGATAAATGTGTTTACAAGGGGTTTTTGTTTGGTCCCTCCTTATAAAGTCTCCTTTTCTCTCTCTTTCTTTCTCATAATGTACGCTTTGTATGAATGTATGATTTTGGTGGTGGTATTATTTTTTCTCTAATATATTCTGAAATGTTGTATTGCCATGTTTTTTTTACTATTTCATATTTGTAAAGCATTGAAAAGTCTAATAAAAGAAATAACATGTGCTTACCAGTGGAAAGAAATATGATTCTGGTGGGTGGACAAAGGAAGAAGACCCCTATAGACTTACCTATGGCTATAGCTGGGCATGTTTGTTTAGTTAACAAAAACATTTTTTTAACTGTAGGTTGGTTGTTAGAAGCTCATATAAGTTTTCCCTACAGTGTTCCCTCAGCAAATTCATAAAAACTTTTATGAATGAACAGCATTTCATAATTGCTATGTGGCAGATCACAAAGTCTGTTTTATTATTGTATACAGGAACTATCCCTCTGGCAGGGATGAAGTCATGCCCTTGGCCTCCTTGTTCATAAAAGAAGATACACAAAAATCAATTGTAACACCCCCACTTGGCTCTCAAAATACTAAAAGAAATGTAGACAAAATTGCTGGCATTCTGTGTCAAAGAATCACTCATGCCTTTAGTGGAGAAACACTGCAGGACGAACTGGGGAAAATTGTCAAGCAGCGATTCTACTAGCAGTTACAAATGAAGAGATTAAAATATGTGATTTTGCCAGCAAGAGAAGAGACTGCATTTACCCTGTGCCTTGGCATTAAAGTTCAGTTTTGCTTACTCTGTGATAGAATCAGATATGAGATATACAGGCACCCGCACAAGCCTGTCTAACTCATCTGATTTTTCCCCAAAAGAACTCCAGAAGTCACTGGTGAACATCTACAGATCACCTACGATATTGAAGTTTTATCACAATAATTGATTTTTTAAAACTTTTTTTTTTTGTTATTGTTGTTATAACACCATAAAATACACTAGATGATGCCTGTGTAATTCTTGACTAAGAGATTGTAAGATTGTAGTTAAGGACTCACACACACACACACACATTGAAAATTTTACTCACACCCTAAATTGAAGGACCTTACTGATCATATAAACTAGTGAAGGTGAAAAAAATTAACCTCAGTTAAACCTTCACTCTGTATGTACTGTTTTTTATGTATGTGTGTGTGATTTTTAGTAAGGCAATATGATATTAATGTCTTTCATGAATCAAAAACAAACACTACTACTACTACTACTACTACTACTATTTAGCATTTCTATAGCGCTACAAGGCGTACGCAGCGCTGCACAAACATAGAAGAAAGACAGTCCCTGCTCAAAGAGCTTACAATCTAATAGACAAAAAAAAAATAAAGTAAGCAAATCAAATCAATTAATGTGAACGGGAAAGAAGAGAGGAGGGTAGGTGGAGGCGAGTGGTTACGAGTCAAAAGCAATGTTAAAGAGGTGGGCTTTCAGTCTAGATGTAAAGGTGGCCAAGGATGGGGCAAGACGTAGGGGCTCAGGAAGTTTATTCCAGGCATAGGGTGCAGCGAGACAGAAGGCGCGAAGTCTGGAGTTGGCAGTAGTAAAGAAGGGAATAGATAAGAAGGATTTATCCATGGAGCGGAGTGCACGGGAAGGGGTGTAGGGAAGGACGAGTGTGGAGAGATACTGGGGAGCAGCAGAGTGAGTACATTTATAGGTTAGTAGAAGAAGTTTGAACAGGATGCGAAAACGGATAGGGAGCCAGTGAAGGGTCTTGAGGAGAGGAGTAGTATGAGTAAAGCGACCCTGGCGGAAGACGAGACGGGCAGCAGAGTTTTGAACCGACTGGAGGGGGGAGAGGTGACTAAGTGGGAGGCCAGCAAGAAGCAGATTGCAGTAGTCTAAACGAGAGGTGACAAGGGTGTGGATGAGGGTTTTGGTAGAGTGCTCGGAAAGAAATGGGCGGATTTTACGGATGTTGTAAAGAAAGAAACGACAGGTCTTGGCAATCTGCTGGATATGAGCAGAGAAGGAGAGAGAAGAGTCAAAGATGACCCCAAGGTTTCGAGCTGAGGAGACAGGGAGAATGAGAGAGCCATCAACAGAAATAGAAAACGTGGGGGGGGGGGGGGGGGGAGCGGGGAGGTGGGTTTGGGGGGGAAAATGAGAAGCTTGGTTTTGGTCATATTTAATTTCAGGTGGCGTTGAGACATCCAGATAGCAATGTCAGACAAGCACGCTGAAACTTTGGTTTGGATGCAAGGTGAGATATCAGGGGTAGAAAGGTAGATTTGGGAGTCACCAGCATAGAGATGGTAGGAAAAGCCATGGGATGAGATTAATGAACCAAGGGAAAAGTGTAGATAGAAAAGAGGAGGGGACCAAGAACAGAACCCTGAGGTACGCCGACAGGCAGAGGGATAGAAGTAGAAGAGGATCCACCAGAGTGAACACTAAAGGTGCGGAGGGAGAGGTAGGAAGAGAACCAGGAAAGGACAGAGCCCTGGAATCCAAGTGAGGACAGGGTATCGAGAAGTATGCTGTGATCGACAGTGTCAAAAGCAGCGGAAAGATCAAGAAGAATGAGGATGGAATATTGACCTCTGGATTTAGCCATTAATAGGTCATTGGAGACTTTAGTTAAGATGCTTGAGCCACAAGATTTTCTTTGCTGAGTTTGTTGCTCTTATGGTTCGTGACTTCTGGAGACAGAAGGAGTTTATATATCCAGTAGGGATGGGCAGCCAGATCATTTTCGTTTCATGTCATTTCCCGTGTTGTTTCTAGGAATGTTTATTTTATTTGTTTTCATTTAGCTATGTTTTTGTCACAGGAGCAAAGTTGTTATATTAGACAGATCTGAGCCAGTACCTGTGCAAGAAGAGCTCGATGGGCCCTTTTACAAAGGCACGTAAGGGCCTATGAGCGTGCAGTACACATCAAATCAGCATTACCACCCAGCTAGCTCATGCCTGGTGGTAATTCCGAGTTTGGCATGTGCCAAAAACCCATGGTAGTTATTTTCTACCTCGGGGGGCATTCCCAGCCCACTAAATATCGGGGGCTAACATCTTGTAGGCTGGCCGCCTGGAGCTTATGCAAACTCAACCGATATTCAGCTGGGCCTACATATGAGAATTATGTGGGCCTCAGTTGAATATCAGGCGGGGACCTGTATTAAGAAAAGGTCTCACCCCTCTGATCTATCATCCCCTCCCCCTCAACGAGGTCTGTAGGCCCCCTGGCCCCACAGCCCTCCCATGATATGCAGAAAAGCCCATCTTTCAACCCCTTTTCCACAGGTCAGCATCCCTCCTCACCTCCTGGTCAGGATAGGACCCCCTTGGAATCTATCTGACCTCTCTGGTGGTCCAGTAGGGCATCGGAAGAAGGAGTGAACCCCTTGCTCCTGTCCTTAACAGCAGTTTCCTCCAAAATAGTTGCAGCTAGAGGCAGGAGTGAGGGGGGTTGCTCCTGTACCCGATGCCCCGCTGGACAACCAGGAAGGTCCGGTAGGCCCCAAGGGGGTTCCTATCTTGACCAGGAGGTGAGGGGGAATACTGACCTGTGGGGGGGGGAGGTTGGGAGCGGGGCCTTAGAATGCATCAGGGGGAGGGGCTTAGGAACATACAGACCTTATTGGGGGGGGGGGGCAAGAAAGGAGGTCAGAGAGGTAAGAGACCTTTTTTTAATGTGGGTCTCGCCCGATATTCAGCTGGGGCCCGCATAAGATAAGCAGGTGAATTTAGAACAGCTTTTGAGCTGTCCTAAATTCACCCACTTAGTCTATACATCCTCATTTGAATATTGCCAGCACCTGCATAAGCCTTGGCTCTTCCCTACTGTCACGACTGTGGTCGTAACTCTTCTTTTACTTACCTTATTTCCTGATGTTCAGCTTTCAAGATGGCTCCTGTATGTCCAGCTTCCAAGATGGCTCCTGTATGTCTTTCCTGTATGCTTACTTCCTGTGTGTTCCAAGCCTCTCTTTGGTGTCAGTGTGTTCCCTGCTCCTGTCCTGCAGTAGGTGACATCATCAGTGAGAGTCTTTATAAGGAAGTGGTGTACTTGCATTCAGGGCCTTTGCATCTCCAAAGGTCGAGGTTAGTTTGATTGAAGTTTGCATTTCTGCCTTGCTTCTAGTTGGTGTGTCTGTGGCACTTCTGTTTGCTCTTGTCTAGAGTTCTGTTCTTTGTCTGTGTTTGTCAGTTACTGGAGCTTCAGCCATTGCTCTGTTCTCTGTCTGTGTTTGTCAGTTACTGGAGCTTCAGCCATTGCCTCTGTTCTATGTCTGTGTTTGTCAGCTACTGGAGCTTCAGCCATTGCTCTGTTCTCTGTCTGTGTTTTGTCAGCTACTGGAGCTTCAGCCATTGCTCTGCTCTCTGTCTGTGTTTGTTAGCTACTGGAGCTTCAGCCATTGCTCTGCTCTCTGTCTGTGTTGGTCAGCTACTGGAGCTTCAGCCTTGTCTTGTCTGGTTGCCTGTGGGCACCTCTGTCTTGATTCCAACCCTGTCTGCTTTTGGCTTCCTTTCCCTCCTGTCTGAGTACCCTAATCCTGAACCCTGTTTCAGTCAAGCTTGTTTCTGTATCCGATACCCTGTCTGAGTCTCCTGAATCCAGAAGTCCACAACCCTGTTTTAGTCAAGCTTGTTTAAAGTCCTGTGTCCAGTGTGAGAATCATGTTGGTCCAGTCTGTCTGCAGGCTCAGTCTAGTAAGTCCTGCCAGCCGCCTTCACCTGGGGGCTCAACCCTTTGGGAATGGTGGTCAAGCACAGGTGAAGACCAGCTTCTCTGTCCTGCTTATTCCCTGCTTGCCTACTGCTGTAGTTCCAGTCCTGTGGTTCCAGTTTGGTTGTTCCAGCTTTGCCAGTCTACAGCTTCTCCTGCCTTGCTTGTTACCCAGTCCTGGTTGGGGTCTTGCCTACTGCTGCCTCTTGTCAGCAGTGGTCCAAGGGCTCATGTAGCTCCAGTGTCCGAGAGCCTGAGACTGTGACACCTAGCACCGCCCCTGACCAGCCCACTTTTTCGGGACCAGTCAAAGGTGATATTTAGTGGTACTCCCCACTTTAGTGTCACTGAATATTGGCTGTTGGGAGGTGATAGGTGATTTAAGCGGGCAGGTGCTTCTCCTGCCCTCTTAAATTGCTTTGAATATCGGGCCCCTAGTATCTAATCTAGTTGTAAATGAAGACTCAGAGAACCAAATCCCAGTCCTTGTTCTGAGTGAACTGGAAGTACAAATGTTCAGGGAAAAACTGCTGTGTCAAAAAAATAGAATGTCACAAAAAAGCATTTATCCATTCTCACAGGCTTTAAAAACTGACCTTTCTGTGATTTTAGTGCTGTTCTCAATGATATTTCATATGTTCAAACAGGCTTTTAAGTTCTGACCTTTAATTATTTTTACAGTTGTTTTTGGTTTTTATAAATCTCAGTAAGTTTCTTTAAATATAGTACTGGCTAGTCTGTCTTTTAACACTGTTTTTATGCTGGATATTTAAATTCAAGTGTTATTGCTTATAGTTTGTTTATGACTTTTTGATTTTGTGTTTATTTATGTATTTATTTACATTTATACCCCACATTATCTTGAACATACTTGAGTTCAATGTGGCTAACAGGCTCTCCGGTACTATGTAAGCCACATTGAGCCTACAAATAGGTGGGAAAATGTGGGATACAAATGTAACAAATAAATAAATAAACAGACAAGGTTTACAAAGCCATAAACAAAATATCAAATATAGACCATTGATGGCCAGTTGCAATCTAAGATCATTAATGGATAGAAACCTCTCAAAGAGGAGAGTTTTCAATCTTTTACGAAATATCAAGTAAGAAGGCCGACCCTTGATTGCCATTGGCAGGGAATTCCACCACTTAGCACCCTGGTGTGTAAAGTCAGCAGAGTGAACTGACTTATAGCGCACTGTCTTGTAATCTGGAAGATGAAGTCTAAGGTAGTCCCTAGAACCAGAGGTTATATTGGGGAACAGCTATTAAGGGCTGCATATAATCCAGTGCCATGCCATATAATATTTGAAAGACAAAAACAAATAATTTAAAAATAATCCTGACTTTAATGGGTAACGAGTGCAGCTTGCATAATAATGTTTGTTTATTCATTTTTTTGTTACTGTTTATTATTGTATGATTTTATTTGTTACTCTTGTTACCCCTTGAGGTTTTTCGGAAAAGGAGGATTACAGGAGGTGGTGGAGATGAAAACGGTAACGGAATTCAAACATGCGTGGGATAAACATAAAGGAATCCTGTTAAGAAGGAATGGATCCTCAGAAGCTTAGCCGAGATTGGGTGGCAGAGCCAGTGGGGGAGGCGGGGCTGGTGGTTTCGAGGCGGGGCTAGTGCTGGGCAAGACTTCTACGGTCTGTGCCCTGAAAATGGCAGATTCAAATCAAGGTAAGGTATACACAAAAAGTAGCACATATGAGTTTATCTTGTTGAGCAGACTGGATGGACCATGCAGGGCTTTTTCTGCCGTCATCTACTATGTTACACATTACTATTACAAAGTAAAATCGATCTATTGATTAAAGTATAATGATGCTTCTCACTAAGGATTCAGGTATGTAGTGCACATTTCTAGATTTAGTCTTGAAAAGTTCTTTTTAAGTGGCTGATGTATTTTAAATTTAGCGTTTTGGCTTGTGAATTCATGGATTTGTTTTGAACTGTACACCTACTGATGAAACAAGCATAAGCACATGCATTCCTCAGTGGGTACTCTCCACTGTTTACTTGGATCATGATTACACAGTGGGTTTTCTGGTAAATTTGCTGGGTGTAATGTTCTGTGGACCCTCTTGGCATTCCCCAAGTATACCTGAGAATGACACATAAAATCCAATTTTTCTACTATGTTTCAGAGGTGTAGCCAGACCTTGATTTGGGGGGGAGGGAGGGCTGAGCCCAAAGTGGGTGGGACACATTTTGTCCCGCCTTCCCACCGCTCTCAACTTCCCGCCACAACCCCATATACCTTGGCTGACGGGTGTCCCCAAGCCCGGCCAGCAGAATCTTTCATACAGGAGTCAGAGGTTAGGAATTAATCAGCTGCTATACCCAGCTAAAACCCAAAAGTACAGAAGGAAAGCAGAAACAAAGGTTAAAATAAATCCTTACTTGAGACATATGCCCTCTGCTTCCAGCAAAAATCCCTTTGACCAAGCACAAGAGCCTTGGGGGAGGGGTAGCTGGAAACCAGACTTGAGAAAGAGGTTTAGCAGGCAGCCTGAGGAGGAAGCTGTGTCTGCTGGGAGCTGTAGTGCAGACGCCTGTTGCTTCCCAGGTGGGAAAAGCACTAAGCTAATCAGCACAGTAGTCTTAGGAAAAAAGTGTGTCTGGAAACACTCTAGCAAGTTTAATAGCCACTATAAGAAGAGAGTGCCAAGCAGTCCTTAAGAGAAAGATAGGACGGGTTGAGAACCCCTGGGTTATAGACAGTGCGTTTTTTCTAGTGAAAAAGGTGTCAGTACTCAGGCCACCCTTCAGGGGTGGGATGATCACTGAGGGACCCACCCCACAATAGCCAGGCCTCCTGCAACCAATCACAGAATCTATGAAAAGGCAGAATTGGTGTGTAGAGCCTGAGCTCTTTCATTAAAACTTGGGGTCCATGGCTCAATTTTAGCAGACAATAGAAAAGGTGCCGGTACTCAGTACCCCCAAGTATCCCCTCAAAAAAGCCCTGGTTATAGATATACCCATATGGAGTCAGTACAGGCTGAGGCTCCATGGGATACTGTGGGTCCATAAAGGAACAAAAGGCCCAAGGTAGGTACAAGCCAAGATCAGCAGATTAGGGAAACCATCTGGAAGGAAGGGCATAAGAAGGTTGTACCTGGTGGCCTGGGTAAGGGTTGGAATTTCCTTTATGTGTGAAAGACCAATGGCGTTCCTAGGGTGGCTGACACCTGGGGCAGATCGCCGATGTGCTCCCCCCCTGGTGCAGCGCCCCCCTTCAGCGAAAGGACACCCCCCCCCCGGGTGCATTTTTACCTGCTGGGGGGGGGGTGCCGCATGCCTGTCGCCTGTCGGCTTTGCCCGTGGAGGAGCATGGAACGAGTGGAGCCGACAGGCGCATGGCACCCCCCCAGCAGCGTGCACCCGGAGCAGACCGCACCCACCGCCCCCCTAGGAACGCCACTGTGAAAGACAGGCTGGCCATCTCTGGGTTAAGGTTAGTTCTGGAAGGAGTAAACAGGGAGTTGGTTTACCCTGGTATGCAGTGGCGTACCAAGGGGGGGGCGGTCCGCCCCGGGTGCACGCCGCTGGGGGGTGCCGCGGTGTGCGCCTGCTCCTCCGAGTTCGCTAAACTTCGTTCATTCACTGCAGCTCCCTCTGCCCCGGAACAGGTTACTTCCTGTTCCGGGGCAGAGGGAGCTGCAGCAAACGAACGAAGTTTAGTGAACTTGGAGGAGCAGGCGCGCGCTGCGGCACCCCCCCACCGGCGTGCACCCGGGGGGGGGATGTCATTTCGCCGGAGGGGGGGGAGGTGTCATCTAGCAGGGGGGGGGGGCGCATCGGCGCTCCGCCCCAGGTGCCATCCAGGCCAGGAACGCCACTGCTGGTATGTGAAAGAGGGTTGGCTGAATATCTGCAGTTAGGCACTTAGAGCTACTTAATCGGCCAGGAGCCTTTCCTGGTTGATTAAACAGTTTTTAATATCGGGGTGTTAATGTGGATGACATTGAGTTGCTGGCTGTCTGGTCTCCCACAGGTTGGTCATAATGAGGTGGACTGGTCCCTTGTTACTCACTTTCTGAGCCCCACCCTGATCACATGGCTCAGGTTTCTCCTGGTGAGACCTGTACTCCCTATGCTTAAAAAAACTGAACAAGAGAAATAGTCTGCTTTTCACTGGTTAATCTTCTGAAATGTAGTGTTGCTACTACTACTACTATTTAGCAGGATATCTAATAAAAGAGAGGGGATTTTTCTAATTAAAAATATCTATCTATCTATCTATCTATCTATCTATCTATCTATCTATCTATCTATCTATCTATCTATCTATCTATCTATCTATCTATCTATCTATCTATCCCTGTTAGCTCTTCCAGGATCTCTCAGGTACAGTGCTAAATTTTGTTTCTCTCACGAATTTTCTCTCTAAACACATATCTTGCACAATTTCCCCAGGCTTGGCAAGGTAATATTTATTTTTCCATTCTAAACCTTGTACCTTATTAGATTGTAAGCTCTTTGAGCAGGGACTGTCTTTCTTCTATGTTTGTGCAGCGCTGCGTACGCCTTGTAGCGCTACAGAAATGCTAAATAGTAGTAGTAGTAGTACCTAGTTTGCAATAGGTGAAGCTTGATTAGCATATCTCTATTTTACTGTGGCTACCTTTTTGGTAGTTGGGTGGGGCATCCTCCTGTTTGTCCCGTATTTCCCTGCTCCCTTTCCTTTCCGAGTTCTCCTTCTGTTTTCTACCTCAGTTGTTTGTTCATTGTATAAGGAGATTTTATGTTTTATGCATTAACCTCTCTTTTCATATTGTTGTGTAATTCTTGGTTTTATCCTTGCCATAATTTATTTTGGTGTGTTCACCCCCATAATGGATTGTTTTCAATGGTAGTCTACAGCTAAATACATAAATATCATGATTTCTCGTTACAGACCTCTTATTATTTGCAGACTTAGAGAATGCAATTTTTTCAAAGAATGCACACCTTTCTCATGCATTCACTTACAGTTTGAATCTCACTTATAATCTCAGTATTTTTCATCAAGTCTTATAACCTGATTTTTTTTTTCTTTAACCATCTCATGCTGTATCTTCTTCTCTGGAGTTTCATGCACTCTGTTTTCTGCACGGCTCAGCTCTGCATGGCTCTGCACACCAGGATGTTCTTGCTAATAACATAAGTTCTCTCAGCTACAGGTTACCACTTTGTCTCTGTGAATAGATTCCCAGGAGAAATTGCACACTACTAGGTTCACTCAGAACTTTATAACTGCTGCAAGGTAGCAATTATAAAGCACGTATATAATTCCTGTCTTAAAGCCAGTTCCTCTAAGACTTTGAATTTCATACCCAGTCCATTAAGTCCATCACTGGGTCAGGCTTTCAAGATGAGAGAGATCTATATGCCTACTACCTCAGCTGTAGGCGAATCTCTCTCATTCATATTCATTGGGGGTAAAACCTGGCCTGTTGGCGGTCCTCAGGGGCTGAGAATGAAGACCAAGACTCAGGGGAAACATTTTCTTGTGAGTTGGTTGCTACTGATATCCTCTACCTTAGAAGAAACTAGCACTACTAGCTAGAGTATCCTGCCATTAAAGCAGTGGTTTTCAACCCAGTCCTCAGGACATACTGAGCCAATCAGGTTTTCAAGATATCTACAATGAATATGCATAAGATAAATTTTAATGCATTATCTCTATCCTAATCAAATCTATCTCATGCATTTTCATTGTGATTGTCCTGTAAACCTGACTAGCTGGATGTGTTCTGAGGATTGGGTTGAGAACCCCTGCATTAAAGGGACAATAAACAGATACTTCCTACATTTCAGATTGTAAACATAAGTACATAAGTAATGCCACACTGGGAAAAGACCAAGGGTCCATCGAGCCCAGCATCCTGTCCACGACAGCGGCCAATCCAGGCCAAGGGCACCTGGCAAGCTTCCCAAACGTACAAACATTCTATACATGTTATTCCCGGAATTGTGGATTTTCCCAAGTCCATTTAGTAGCAGTTTATGGACTTGTCCTTTAGGAAACAATCTAACCCCTTTTTAAACTCTGCCAAGCTAACCGCCTTCACCACGTTCTCTGGCAACGAACAAACATTTTATTTTTTCATTATACTGTTCTGGTCAACAAAATTATCTAGAGGAATATAGACCCAGAGGAACAGTTTTCTCTAACTTAAGGGCATGGTGTTGGCTCCAGTAGCAACATTCGTTTTGCATTTTTCCTGACCAGCTTGACGATTTTTTTTTGTGCTACAATTAAAGGGGAAGGATTTTAGTATCGATGGATTGTTGTTTTTGTTAATAGTATGTAATCTCCCTCCCTAATGTGAACTAGGTAGAGCTTTGCCTCTGTATTGCATTATAGTTTGGCATACATTGCTTGTATTGCCCTAGGATTGCTTTGATTTGCTTCTGCAAATGTACTAAAACTTATTTAATTCAAACCAAAAGTAAAAATAAAACTAGCAATTATTCCTCAGATTAAGGACTCAAAGCCAATAATCACAATTTTAAAAGTAATTTGAAAAAAAAAATCTTTGAATAAAAGGGAGTATAGAAAAAGATCTGCAGGGTGCATCTGGCGTACAATGACTAAAACAATCCTTTAATAAAACAATGGAGGACCCAGTTCTTAAATAAAACAATGTAGGACCTGACATGGGCCATGTTTTGGCCTAATGGTCTGCTTCAAGAGTCTAAAATATCTGTGTGCTGCAGTAAATTCTTTACCATACATGAAGAAAGGAATACCTTTTAGCGCTAGATATGACGCGCGCTGAGGGTGGGAACTATCACTGAGCTGCTGCGGTAGCCCGGCGGTATTTCCCTTTTAGCGAGCGGTAAACCTGCATTGGACTTGCTGCCGCTTTGTAAAATGACCTCTAAATGCACACAGACATTTTGAACTCCTGAAGCAGACCATTAGGTCGAAATTACTGCCCATATTGAGACCTACATTGTTTTATTTAAGAACTGGGTTCTCCATAGTTTTAATAAAGGATTGTTTTAATCATTTGATTACATGCCACTTTGTTTTTATTTTTATTACTTCATCTTTTGGCATTTTTCTCTGCTGTTCTTTTTCCATTGATTAGGGTATTTCATAATCTACCTGCATATATGCTAACAATACAGCCAAAAAAAAAAATATTTTTCTCAATGCATAGATCAAGATACGAATTCAACCAAGCAGCTTTTTAAAATAGTGAACAGCCTACTGCAAACCCCACAACAGAACCAGCCTTCCCAGTCACATCTAACCAGCAATGATTTTGCCACTTAATTTGCCCGAACATGTGCAAAACAACCAATTGCTAAGCATGACTGCTCTGTGCATGCTACAGACGTCTTTCATACATACATACAAGCTGCGCGTATGCAAGCAGTGTGTACCTTTTTTGTTTGTTTGTTTTCAAACCTTTTTTAATCCATGCCAGCTGTCTCCTCTGCAGCTTTCCTGCAGCCAGACCTGCCCAATCTGAAGGGCTGTGCATGAATGCTTGGTGAGTGTGTGTGTGTGTGGGGGGGGGGGCTCTAGAGATGCCACAGCTCTCCTCAGCCAATAGGCAGCTGCTATTTCAGCATTACTGGGAAGAAAAAAACAGTACGGACAGCTCCTGACCACCCATAAAAATTTCATCCTAAAGGTAGGCGGTCATTCTGTGCATCGCTAGGAAAATGACTGTGCATCACTCGGAATGCAAATTTGAATAGTAATTGGCTCATTAAAATAACTTTGCATACAATTATTGTTAGCTGCTATTGTGACAGGAAAAGAGCATATCTTGCTGAACTCCTTGCTCGCTTAACTGACTATGACCAGTATAAAAAGCACGTTACTGGCTCGTTAAGTTTTGTGCCTCTGGGTCTCACAGGCAATTCTTTAGCTCCTTAACAATGATTAATCATTCTTCCAGAATTAATAGCAATTAGGTCAACAAACAAGCCTTTTTATTTGACATCTCAATGAGTCAGATATGACAGCTGCATTGCTTTTCCCAGAATTCCGAAGTCAGGGTGAACCAGATGGCTGCAGGGAATTTGCAGAGGACTACAGAGACCTTCACCTGCAGGTCACAAACAATTCTGGTCACCACATCTCAAAAAAGATATAGCAGAATTAGAAAAGTTATAGAGAAGGATGAATAAAATGATAAGGGAAATGGAACAGCTCTTCTATGAGGAAAGGTTAAAGAGGTTAAGACTTTTCAGCTTGGAGAAGAGACAGCTGAGGCGAGAGATGACAGAGTCTAAAAAAATCCCGAATGGAGTGGAATGCAAATTGATTGTTTACTCTTAAAAAAAAAGGAGACATGTCATGAAGCCACAAAGTAGTACTTTTACAACATATAAAATAATATTTTTCACTGAATATATAGTTAAGCTTTGCAACTTGTTGTTACAGTTTGCGGTACAAGCAGTTAGTGTAGCTGAGTTTTAAAAAGTTTGGACAAACTCCTGGTGAAAAAGTCAATATACTGTTTTAAGGTAGATCCTGATGAAAACCAGTGCTTATCCTTATTGATAAATAGCATGGAATATTCCAGCTTTTTGGGTTCCAGGTATTTGTAGCCTGGATTGGCCACTGTTGGAAACAGGATACTGGTCTAGATAGGCCAGTTCTTCTGTTCTCAGATCTATGTGAAGTCAGTAGAGACAGAAAAACATTATCTCTGAAAGTTGTTTGGTGCCTTAGACAGAATAAGCTGATATTTTCAAACTGGCTTTTAGTTGACAGGTATAAACTAGGGATGTGCTGTTATTACAAAATAATATGAAACTACAAAGACATGTTTTCATTTTTTTCTTTTTTTTACCTTCATGTTCTCTAAATAATTTAGCATGTGCTAACACAAATAAAAGAAACAAACACACAAAATGACATGTTTTTTTAATACACTCCTAGGGCCCGATATTCAGACCACATGAGTTAGCCAGGCTGAGTCCTGCGGTCGGCGCTGAACCTGGATATTCAATGCTGGGCCATTTCCGATAACTGGCATCGAATATCCAGGTGTTTATTGGCCGGTTTCAACTTAACTGGCCAAGTCAATATACAGTGCTGGTTGGTTAAGTTGAAACCGGTCAAAGATAGACCTGATATTTAGGTGGCCGAATTTGGTTGCCAACATAGCTGTCAATTCATCAAATATTAGCAGAGAAGTTGGTTATATAGCATAATATAGCTGTTTATCCGCTACGCGATAAACAGCAATATTCAGTGGGAGATAACTGGCACTCTCCTGCTAAATATTGCTGGATAGCCAATTAAATGCCATTTAACCGGCCAGGAGCTGTTCCTGGCCGGTTAAATGGTTTTAAATATTGAGTGGCTAGTGTCTACAATAATGAAAACACCAAAAGACTAAGGCAGAAACTTGGAAGTTAACTCGCCTTTTCCCACTTAAAAATGGCCTTTCAGAAAACGGTTGAGTTTTATGTTTGTTTATTTAAAACTTTATATACTGCTTATCTTTTATAACACCTACATGGTTTACAAAACAAATTTACATAATTAAAATCAGAAAATTGAAAAGAACTCCATCAAATCACAGGAAAGACCTACAACACTCACTCCAGAATTATAACATACATACCACAAACAATGTCCTATGGATTGTTCATTACACCTCCCTATCCAGTTGACTGTACCCCAAAAGATTGTTGAAAAAATATGTTTTCAACTGGATCTTGAATTTCGTAAAGTTCAGTTCCACCCAATCTTCTTTTGGTCGGTCAATCCAAAGAGTTGGCGCCAACCAAAAAAAATGCCCTTTCCCTATATTGCCACCCAGGTGACAAAATGCGATAAGGTGGTGGTCATGGCCAGAAGGATGCTAGGCTGCATAGAGAGAGGCTTGATGACCTGAACATGTATACCCTGGAGGAAAGGAGAAACAGGGGTGATATGATGCAGATGTTCAAATATTTGATTAATCCACAAACAAACCTTTTTCGGGAAGGTGATAGAACTAGAGGACATGAATTGAGGTTGAAGGGGGGCCAACTCAGGAATAATGTCAGGATGTATTTTTTTCACCGAGAGGGTGGTAGATAAATGGAATGCCCTCCTGTGGGATAAACACAAAGAAATACAGCAGAAAGAATGGATCCAAAGAAGCTTAGGGGCATAGGCGCCCCGTATAAGAGGCTTGGGGAGGCTAAGCCTCCCCAACCCAACCGTAACCTTCCCCTAACTCCTCAGGAACAAAATTGTTGTATCTTCCGCTCCCCGCCGGTGCCCACCCCACCGCGCATTTCTTTTCTTACAGGCTGACTGACTGACTGACTGCCTGTCTGACTCGCTATCTCCCTAAGCCTCCTTCCCTAGCGATTCCGGCAGCAGTTCCATCTCTGCCGGAAGGGAACCTCCTTCCATCAGCTTCTCGCTGGAGACACGGGCCTGTAGCAAGCATTGTGAAGGGTGCCGGGTTCCGTCCCCCGTCCCGCTCTGCCTGTTACAGCATCTCGGTTGGGCTGGGGAGGCTTAGCCTCCCCAAGCCTCTTATACTGGGCGGGGCGCCTATGATGCTGGTGCCATTGAATATCCAAGTTAGATTCAGCCCATGATGATCACGGGCTTAAAACTACTGGTTGTCTGGGACTGAATATTGCCCCATACATGAATAACTTCTGACCCTGCCTATGCTCCTCTCATAATCTGCTCCAGAACACACCTACATATAGCTCACGTAAAAGTAGGTGCTTTTTTATCACTCTAAGTACTTTTATGCGTGTAATTTCTAAGACAATTTTATTAAAAAGCCTTGCCTCCTCCCAGATTCTATGTAGGATGCTTAAAGTTGTGTATGCAAATTTGGGCATGTGCCCAATTTGCATGCACAATTTGAGTACCGAGTGAATTAGCACCAATAATTGGATGCTAACAATCAATTATTGGTGCAAATTGTCAGCAATTTAGATTTACATGCACATCTTGCTAAGCACTATTCTATAAAGATCTGCGCGTAAATCTTTTAGGGCCCTGTTTACTAAGCAGTGTTATAGATAAGTTAATGTTTTTAACATACATTAACCATGTACGTGACTACAATATTCCTATAGGCGCCGATATGGTTAGCGTGCGCGCTAAGCGTAGGCACGCTAAAAACACACACACCTTAGTAAACAGGGCCCTTAGGGGTCCTTTTACTAAGGTGTGCTGAAAAATGGCCTGCGGTAGTGTAGGTGCGTGTTTTGGCCATGCGCAGGATCATTTCTCAGCGCACCTGTAAAAAATGCCTCTTTTTTTTGGGGGGGGGGGGGCGAAAATGTACGTGCAGTGAAATGAAAATTAGTGTGCATCCATTTTGGGTCTGAGAACTTACTGCCAGCCATTGACTTAGCAGTAAGGTCTTGCGCGTTAACCGGGCAGTAATGGTCAACGTGCGTCCAAATGCCGATTACTACCCATACACCAGAAAATAAAAATATTTTCTGATGGGCGTATCGGACACTCGTCAAAAATGAAATTACCGCCTGGGCCACGCTGTAACCAGGCGGTAACTCAGAATTCATGTGCATTGGATGCACATAAGAGCTTATGCGGCTTAGTAAAAGGACCCCTTAGTGTGCAACTGAAAAGAGGGCATGGCTATGGAAGGGGTGTGGGTGAGTTAGGGCCATTCACTAAAGATACACCCATTATTACAGAATTCGGGGGATCCATTCTTAATTTATGTGGAAGGATTTACACATGCCACAGGGCATGGATTTTGGCACTACATACTATTCCATATATGGCGCCCAACTTGGAGTGTCATTTATAGAATAGTGCTCATTTTTTTTCTGCACTTTTCTGCACAAAATATTCTTTATAAATTTTCCCCTTATCCCCCAGATTCTATATAAGGCGTGGTGAGAGCATGCATTAAATTGTACTCGTGACCAATTTACGCAAACTATTCAATTGAGTAACAAGCCAGTTAGTGATGATAATTGGCCAATAACAATCAATTATCATCACTAATTGGCAATTGGAATTTAAGACATAAGCATCGCTATGCTTGGGACAGACCAAGGATCCATTGAGCCCAGCACCCTGTCTCCGACAGCGGCCAAAGGAGCAAGCATTTTGTCATGCCCATCCCAGAAATAGTGGATTATTCCTACGTCCATTCAATAACATTCTATGTCCTTTTCCTCCAGGAAGCCATCTAACCTTTTTTAAAACTCCGCTAAGCCAACTGCCCCAACCACCTTATCCGGCAATGAATTCCAGAGTCTAACCATGCGTTGCGTGAAGAAAAACTTCCTCCGATTCGTTTTGAATTTACCACACTGCAGCTTCATTGCATGCCCCCTTGTCTTAGTATTCTTGGAAAGCATAAACAGACGCTCCACATCAACCCGTTCCATTCCTCTCATTATCTTATAGACCTCTATCATATCTCCCCTTAGCCGCCTTTTCTCTAAGCTGAAGAGCCCCAGCCTCTTCAGCCTTTCCTCATAGGGAAGTCATCCCATCCCCGGAATCATCTTTGTCGCCCTTCTCTGCACCTTTTCCAATTCCACTATATCTTTTTTGAGGTGTGGTGATCAGAATTGAACACAATACTCGAGGTGCGGTTGCACCATGGAGCGATACAATGGATAATAATATCCTCATTTTTCTTTTCCATCCCTTTCCTAATAATACCCAACATTCTATTTGCTTTCCTAGCCGCAGCAGCATATTGAGCAGAAGATTTCAACATATCATCAATGATGACACCTTCATTCCTTTCTCGGTCTGTGACTCCTAATGCGGAACCTTGCATGGCGTAGTTACAGTTTGGGTTCCTCTTTCCCACATGCATCACTTTGCACTTGCTCACATTAAACGTCATCTACCATCTAGATGCCCAGTCTCCCAGTCTCGTAAGGTCCTCTTGTAATTTTTCACAATCCTCCCATGATTTAATGACTTTGAATACCTTTGTATCATCAGCAAATTTAATTACCTCACTAGTCACTCCCATCTCTAGGTCATTTATAAATATGTTAAAAAGCAGCGGTCCCAGCATAGACCCCTGGGGAACCCCACTAACTACCATTCTTCATTGAGAATACTGACCATTTAACCCTACTCTCTGTTTTCTATCTTTTAGCCAATTTTTAATCCACAATAGAACCCTACCTCCTATCCCATGAATTTCCTCTGGAGTCTTTCATGAGGTACTTTGTTAAACGCCTTCTAAAAATCCAGATACACAATATCAACCAGCTCACCTTTATTCATGTTTGTTCACCCCTTCAAAGAAATGTAGTAGATTGGTGAGGCAATCTTCTTTTTAGGCGTATTCTAAAAAGAGGAGTCAGTAAATTCCAACGTGATAAGGGGGAGTGGCCATGAGAAAAGTGTGGGCATGTCAGGGTGTCAATCATATTTATATGTGTTATAGAATTTAGGGGAAAGTGTGTACATTTAGGCTCAGGCTTTTACACCAGTTTTTCAATGGCCTAAATTTATGCACTTTCCCCCAGCCTATGAGCTATTCTATAAATCACATCTTTCTGTTTATAGAATAGCTCTGGGCATGTTATTCAAATACACCTATGTTTTGGATGTCATATACAGAATCTAGCCCTAAGTGGGTATATTTCTTAATGTGTACAGCCCAAACCATTGAGACACTCATTTAATTTACAGAAAGCATCTTACAGCACAGATAACAGGTTATTCTTTAGCAGCCTTTAATACAATGATCTATATCAGTCTCTGCCTCAGGAAATTACAAGTATTTCTACCCTGTGAGGCCTGTTAACTAACAATTTTTGCTATCCATGCAGAAAGGTATGCAAAATGTAAAACAAAGAGATTATAAATAGCATATGGAATTTGGCAAAACATTCAATAGCAGTAGCTTTTTCTATGGCGGAATTAGCTAAGTAACAAGTAGGAGCATAACAAATTGAACAGACTAAATGATCCTTATCTGCTATCATATTCTATGTATTCTTTTATTTCCATTTAAAAGTGTTGTATGGCTGATGGTGCCATTTTTCAGACAAGACAAAAAACTAATTCTTACCTGTGGGTCCTGTAAATCTCATTGGAGATCCTATATATTTTTCACAAAAGTCAAAATGTTTTAACAGCTTGACTTTTATGAAAAAGATATAGGATCTCCAATGACATTTACAGGACCCACAGGTAGGAATTAGTTTATTATCTTGTCTGAACAATGCCACTCTTAGCAGTGCTGGGGATCTAGAGCAATACAGGTTCAAAAAGGTCTTTTCTACCCAGACACAGGCACAACTTTTTGTGGCTCCTTGTGTGGCCTAGAGATTTCAACTTCACTTAGGCCTGCTTAGGTACCATGATGTCACCATATCAGAGCCCAGGATGATAATGAAGTCCATCACATTTAATTTAACATAAGCATTGCCATACTGGGACAGACTGAAGGTCCATCAAGCCCAGTAGCCTGTTCCCTACAGTGGTCAATCCAGATCACAAGAACCTAGCAAGATCCCAAAAGAGTAAAACAGATTTTATGCTACGTATCCCAGGAATAAGCAGTGGAATTTTCAAGTGATTTCATTTAGCAGATACTGGTACCTTACAAACCAAAGTGACATACAGCGTAAATAAACACAGTCATAAAACAGCAATGTACATTACAAAATCAAGGCAGTCGTAAATAAACATAACCACCATAAATGGAAATTATGCATTCTTACTGGCTGCCAATGAAAGCCATTATAGGAAATACCTGTGGTTGCATGATGTCTGTAGAATCACTCTTCCATAATGTTCTATTTCAAACTAATGACACAAAGGAGAAATAATTTTCAGGGAAACATTTCCTGATAGTAAATTGCTAATTAACATGCTCTTATTTCTGCACAAGCAAAATTTACCGTATAAACACCCTTGCTTTTGGGAATTATTGCGGAAATAACATAGGAGATAATGCCCATTCAGTATATAGTTACATTTCATATGCACTAAAATATGGATACTTTCATATGCTTTGAAGAAAGAGAATACATTGCATTATGTTATTCATTTCAGCTACAATGAAGGTTTCATTTGTGTTTCTATTGGACAATAGGCAGTTCAATCCATGGTGTCTTAAATATTTGCATGCAGTGGTTTATAACAGAAATGCTAAATAGAAATTCTCATCCTAGTAATCTTATCCCCAGCATATAGCAAAGAATGCAATCATCTGTTTTCTTAATTAAATACTTAAATACATCATGAGAGTAAATGATTATAATAATATATTTATATCAAGCATACATCAAATTGTTTGAAAATCCTGGTGAAGGATGTATGATTTTTTTTCAAAGCAAACCTACAGAATATTAATTATTCCAGGGAACCACCTGCACTTAAGTCATTTGCAGTGTAATACATGCTGGAGCTTTCCTTGCAATCGGTAACACTTAAGGTATGACTCGGGTGCTTACAGCTATACCACTGCTGTTTTCCATTGGTCCAATGAAACCTTCAGGCTTGCTTTGTTGTCCTCTATTCCCCAGCCCCTCGTGTTTCAAGAAACGTACGTGACAATCATGAAAAACTGAAATGTACGAGCAGCCAGCAAACAAAAAACATCACTTAAGTTATTTTTCACCTTTAGACTTGTTCTATATGTAAAGAAGAATGGGTGAATTATACTAAATTACACAACTGAGTTACCTGTCAGACTTGGCTGTCGTGCGTAAAATGCCCTGTGATAGAAGCCTAGGCTGCTTTCTAATAGAAATGAATGTGCTAGAAATGAACATTTTATGCCTTGGTCATACTCTGTGTGAAAGTCAGTCCAATAAATAGGCATCACTTTATATTGTTTGTTTCTTCGTTAACCTTTATTTCTATGCATTCATGTGGACTGGCATGGCAACTGCTCTGTACTGGATGAGAGAAATTGCAGAAAAATTGCAGAAAAATAATAACCTTTATTGAGTGAAATGGCATGAACCTGAGCAAGTGGGAAGGTTTGGATCCTGGGTATCAGATCTATAAAACAAACTGAGCAGCTGTCAAATGACCTAGGGGTAAGCAACACATTGAACCTTAAGGGAAATGTGAAGCAGAATGATATGAATAGAGCTGCTGGCAACGAGGACAAAGTACAAGCTCCTGCTGTTATACTGATAAGAGTCTAGAGGGGGGCAGAATTTGGGAAGTAGTCAGTATTTTTTTAATTTAAGTGTAGGATTAATAGACATTCAGTGGTGAATGGTTGAATTATTATTATTGTCTAGCTTTACCCTCATGGATTAGGTACAGTAGGTAAATTCCTTCTTCACAATGGGGCCTTTTTACTAAGCTACGTAAATGTCTATGCACGCCCAACGCACGCCAAAATGGAGTTACCACCCGACTACCACATGGCTCTTGTGCTAATTTCATTTTTGGTGCGCGTCCAATATGTGCATCTGAAAAATATTTTTTATTTTCAGGCACACGTAATGGACGTGCACCAAGTGGCATTTGATGTGCGTAGGTCATTACCACCCAGATTCTTTACCGCTAGGTCAATGTCTGGCAGTAAGGTCTCAGACCCAAAATGGACGCGCGGCAATTTTGATTTTGCCGCATGTCCATTTTTGGCAAAAAAGGCCTTTTTTACAGGCACTCTAAAAAATGGATCTGCACACGCCCAAAACCCACGCCTACACTACCGCAAGCCATTTTCAGCGCACCTTAGTAAAAGGACCTCAATGTTTGTAAGAAGTTATTGTTATGGGGGGGGGGGGGAGAAGAAGGAAAAATAAAGTCTTTTTTTATTATTAAATTCTAAATGAGAGACACATGAGAACATAGGCAGCCGGCAGTGGGAGGCAGGGCTAGTGGTTGCGAGGTGGGGATAGTGCTGGGCAGACTTATACGGTCTGTGCCAGAGCCAGTGGTGGGTGGCGGGGCGGGTGGTTGGGAGGTGGGGATAGTGCTGGGCAGACTTATACAGTCTGTGCCCTGAAAAAGACAGGTACAAATCAAGGTAAGGTATACACAAAAAATGACACATGTGAATTTATCTTGTTGGGCAGACTGGGTGGACTGTGCAGGTCTTTTTCTGCCGTCATCTACTATGTTACTATGTCCAGAGATGACAGTCTGGACATTGTCAAACCTGGCTGAAGCTATACTTGTTGTTGAAATTAGAAGAAAAATCCATTTCACTGCAGTCAGCTAGTTTCCTGAAGCTTCTGAAGGCTTGAGTTTCTGTGAATACTGAGCAAGTGCTTCCCTTTTTTGGAAATATCATTCTAGCCTCTGACCAACAATGTAAAATAGAGGAGAGCATCCCTTTCCAGCTCTCTGCATTCTTACTCCAGTGTGGTCCTATTACACAGGAAATATAATGTGTGTGCTTGAAAGTAGTTTGGTTTACTGAACAGGTGCTGTAAAGTAACCAAATGCTATTAAGAGTGATTAAGACATGTTCTCTGGCACCCATATATGCTTCCATAAATGCTGTTGTCAAATTGGTCATTCATAATTTATGCCAATGTCCATGCTCACCTCTGTAGATAAGTATAAAACTTGACTTTCTAGTGTTATCAGTTTGCCATCTTTCACAATCATGCACTAAAGATAGAGCTAGACCCTGTTTGTTTGTCTTGGGGGGGGGGGGGGCAGAACATTCTCCTCTCCTACTCCTAGCACATTTGAAGGGGCAATTTTGATATGACATCTAGATTCAACTTTAGATGTTTTGCTGAAAATATCTTCAGATCAAGTGGCGAACATGGCCATTTTTGAACCTGAAAAACTTCTTTTTGTTTCAAAAATGGCCATTTCTTAGACATTTTAAGATGTTTTATGCTCCATGCAATTTTCTTTTGTGACCATTTTTGAAAAAAAAAAAAAAAAAACTCCAAGGGAAAATCGCACAAAAACAAGCAATTGGGATGTATGGGGGGGGGGGGGGGGGGGTGTCAACATTCTTAGTAGACTGGCACCACAGACATCTCTGCAGAGCAGTGGGGCACCCTAGGAGGCGCTGGCAGTGGACTTCAGATAAAAGGTCCTAGGTACACATCTTGCTGTTACCCCCTTACAATGTATGAGGAACCCTCCAAAAACCACCAAAAACCTAATGTAGCCAACTGTACACCACCACAATAGCCCTTATGCCTGCAGGTGTCACCTATATGTGGGTACATTAGGTTTTAGGTGGATTGTGGAGGGCTCACACTTTCCACCACAAGTATAACAGTTAGAGTGGGATATGGACCTGGATCCCCCTTCTCTACAGTGTACTGCACTGATCAATAGGGTACTCCAGGGACCTGCTTTCTTCTCTAAGACTGGCTACAATATCTGAAGCTGTCACAGAGGCTGGTACGTACTGTTTCTTTCATGTCTTTGGGGGTGGGGTGGGGTGGGGTGGGAGGAGATCAGGGACCACTGGGGGAGTAAGAGGGGGGTGGCATTCCTTAAACATTCCAATGGTCATCTGGTTATTGAGGGCACCTTTTTATGACTTAGTCGTGGTTAAAATGGGTCCAGACCAAAAGTTGGATGGGCAAATGATGAAATGAAGGGCATGCCATAGGGAGGAATATACAGAAAAGAAAAGGAAGGACTTAATAGAGAATGAAACCTGAGGAAATAAGCAGGAAAGAGGAGAAGGAGAATAAAGTGAAAGTGAAGGAAGAATAACATAGTGGAGAGTAAAAAGAGAATGAGAGGCATTGGATGGGTAACAGTGATAACAAGAAGATTCTGAGAGAATGAGAGATGTCACAGATGAGAGCCCCAGAATTCCACTAAATAAAATTACTTGAGAAGACAGAGTCCTCACTCCAAAATGTTCTAGCCCTGTCTAAAACATAATAGTAGAAAGAAGAAAAATAATTGACAAGGTGCTATAATATCAGTTTTAGTAGCAATTTTCACTGTATGAAAAAGGTTGCTTGAAGAACAGTATCCTGCACTTGTGCCTTAAATACAGAATATACTGGAGAAAAATGCTAGCCCATACAATGAAACTGCATATTATAATGTATCTTCTTAGACATTTTTACAAATTATTTTGTCTCTCTATATGTACATGAGCGGCAAGTGTCCCGTGAGATATGTGGGGAGTTGACTCCCTCAATAGAATTGGAAAACCACCTGCTAAGTAAGAAATCATGTTTATCCGCTGAGAAAATATCTATGTCGAGTCGCTCTTCTTTCTGTTGAATAGTGTGATTGGGAATCAGGTTGACTCTATGATGTCCTTTGCAAACCCTGCTGTGAGATGTGGAATTAAAAGCAGCCAGTATTCTCACACTGCTAGAGAGGACATTTGTTCTTTCTCGGCCAGCTTCAATATTGATATTTAGATGCTCCAAAGGGGCACAAGAATCCAGCTGCTTAACATTACACTTTCTGTCAAGTAAGATTTGAAAAGTCTCATGATGTCTGTTTTCCTCTCTCATTTCATTTAGCCTTGCAAAAAAAAAAAAAAAACATGGCCCATTTAACCAAAGCATCACATGAAGCAGTAATGGTCTTGTGCATCAGAAATCTACAGTTAAACAATCGAGCATTAAAGAGATTGTTGATGGTGTTTAAAGTGTAGCTAAAACTGAAATTAGTTCAGCATTGCACTTCTCTCAAAGCACATATTCTTGTTTACTAAAATATAGTTAGAATGAGATTTGTTTTAATATGCATAAGGTCTAGTTGCATCATCACTGGAAAATATGAGAAACTATTAATGTACAATGTTTACAGCAATAAACTGATGAGGGAGGGAAAAAAAAGCTATTGAATTTGAAATGTAGCATGATGAATTTGAAATTTGGTATGATGTAATTAAAAAGGTTTTTTTTTTTCTGTAAATTGCCCCGCTTGGTCTTCGACTGTCAGTCATCAGCACTGGCAGGAAAAGACTGTTTAATGCAGTTCTGCTGCAATTCATGCTTTGATGTTTAAAGCAAGCTGCAGCCCTCCCAAGGACAGTGGATATTGTAGAATGTTTTCTCCTGTTCTTCTGTGTTGAAACTAGTACCATAGACTCTTATCAAGGCTGACACCTGCCAAGTGATTGTTTATGGGCGATAATACTTTGCACATTTATGTGGTGTGTGGCAACTGACTTTTTATTAGGTTTTATGAAGGATGGGTCCTAATGACTACTTTATTTGGGGATTTATAATTTGATGTTAGTTTTTTATGTGTATGAGGCTGGTATCATATAGCCTGTAGCAAGAAGTATTTGTCTTTATTGTGGATATTCACATTTTTTATGCCTCATGCAGCTGGAGTTGCTATGTTAATGATTTTTTGAGGTACTTATAAAGAACGTTTTATTATAGGGGCACTTTCATGTGGCCTTGAATGTCACTTAAGGTAACTTAAATACCTTTGACTTGTGGTTTACTTTGCCAGTTTAATTTGTGCACTTTAGGGTGGACACATTTCTCAAAGATTCCTAATTCCTCCTTCCCCTCCCTCTCTCCCTTTTTACTTCCCCTTTTTTTCTTTGTAAGTTTTTAGCATTCTATTAATATCCCCTCATCCCTTCTTTCTTCTTTCGGGTTTTGTGGTTTGTTCTTTTTTCCTTATGGGTTAAAATTTTGTTTTATTCCCCAGAATGGGAGAAAAACCTGTGGAGGTCATTTTAGAAGAGCTGCACAGCAACTGCATAGTTCAAATAGCATACATATATGTATAAATGTCAAATTTTACAATGCCATTATTTTGCATATGGGGATGTCGTGGGATGCATAGCTTTAAAGTGGGCATATTCTGAATATTTTTATCTAAGAAAATTAGGGGTGGGCATTTAACATTAAAATGGCTGGGGGGGGGGGCATGAGGGAAACTGTGTGAAGGCTGGGGAAGGGGAACATGAGAGAAATGTGTGGTGCAAGCCTGAGATTTTGATTTTAATTGTAGATGGAGTCTGAAAGGCTTTTATTGGACAGACAATTTCTGTTGAACAAAGTAATGGCCATATATAAATACTGCAAGAGAGAATTAAAATATCATCGCAGTGTCACAACACTTCAATACCATCTAAGGTCAAAGTGTGTGTTTACTCTTATACCACCAGATAAAAACACAATCGCTTCATTATCATCTGTTTTGCAGCCTATGATATCTGCTTGCATTAACAAGAAGAAGCCAATCAGCAAAGCTCAAAACAACACAATTACAGATGCTATAGCCTGTAGAATTGCATAGGCTGTACAGTGTTCTCAGTGTTATGGGACTGTGTGACATGTTGAGGGTTGCAATGTCAGATGATACAAATGAATGTCCATCAAGAAGAATGATTTCATGAAAAACATCAGATATCTTTGAAAAAATGAAAGCTGAGAAACTAAAAAATTTAGCAGTTGCTATTTATGTAGCCATTACTGTAGATTACTGGACTTCCATGGCCAATGACACTTACTTAGGAGTTTACTCTCACTTTATAGATAAGAATTGGACTCTTCAGTCATTTGTGCTCATAATGTTTAATTTTGGTGAGTATATAGATACAAACTAAAAATATATACACAGGGAGACTGGTTCTACTTCTTCTTCACTATACTTATAAGTACAGAACACAGTTGTCAAAAAGTAAGTCAGAGCTTACAGTGGGGGAAATAAGTATTTGATCCCTTGCTGATTTTGTAAGTTTGCCCACTGACAAAGACATGAGCAGCCCATAATTGAAGGGTAGGTTATTGGTAACAGTGAGAGATAGCACATCACAAATTAAATCCGGAAAATCACATTGTGGAAAGTATATGAATTTATTTGCATTCTGCAGAGGGAAATAAGTATTTGATCCCCCACCAACCAGTAAGAGATCTGGCCCCTACAGACCAGGTAGATGTTCCAAATCAACTCGTTACCTGCATGACAGACAGCTGTCGGCAATGGTCACCTGTATGAAAGACACCTGTCCACAGACTCAGTGAATCAGTCAGACTCTAACCTCTACAAAATGGCCAAGAGCAAGGAGCTGTCTAAGGATGTCAGGGACAAGATCATACACCTGCACAAGGCTGGAATGGGCTACAAAACCATCAGTAAGACGCTGGGCGAGAAGGAGACAACTGTTGGTGCCATAGTAAGAAAATGGAAGAAGTACAAAATGACTGTCAATCGACAAAGATCTGGGGCTCCACGCAAAATCTCACCTCGTGGGGTATCCTTGATCATGAGGAAGGTTAGAAATCAGCCTACAACTACAAGGGGGGAACTTGTCAATGATCTCAAGGCAGCTGGGACCACTGTCACCACGAAAACCATTGGTAACACATTACGACATAACGGATTGCAATCCTGCAGTGCCCGCAAGGTCCCCCTGCTCCGGAAGGCACATGTGACGGCCCGTCTGAAGTTTGCCAGTGAACACCTGGATGATGCCGAGAGTGATTGGGAGAAGGTGCTGTGGTCAGATGAGACAAAAATTGAGCTCTTTGGCATGAACTCAACTCGCCGTGTTTGGAGGAAGAGAAATGCTGCCTATGACCCAAAGAACACCGTCCCCACTGTCAAGCATGGAGGTGGAAATGTTATGTTTTGGAGGTGTTTCTCTGCTAAGGGCACAGGACTACTTCACCGCATCAATGGGAGAATGGATGGGGCCATGTACCGTACAATTCTGAGTGACAACCTCCTTCCCTCCGCCAGGGCCTTAAAAATGGGTCGTGGCTGGGTCTTCCAGCACGACAATGACCCAAAACATACAGCCAAGGCAACAAAGGAGTGGCTCAGGAAGAAGCACATTAGGGTCATGGAGTGGCCTAGCCAGTCACCAGACCTTAATCCCACTGAAAACTTATGGAGGGAGCTGAAGATGCGAGTTGCCAAGCGACAGCCCAGAACTCTTAATGATTTAGAGATGATCTGCAAAGAGGAGTGGACCAAAATTCCTCCTGACATGTGTGCAAACCTCATCATCAACTACAGAAGACGTATGACCGCTGTGCTTGCCAACAAGGGTTTTGCCACCAAGTATTAGGTCTTGTTTGCCAGAGGGATTAAATACTTATTTCCCTCTGCAGAATGCAAATAAATTCATATACTTTCCACAATGTGATTTTCCGGATTTAATTTGTGATGTGCTATCTCTCACTGTTACCAATAACCTACTCTTCAATTATGGGCTGCTCATGTCTTTGTCAGTGGGCAAACTTACAAAATCAGCAAGGGATCAAATACTTATTTCCCCCACTGTATCTAATTAAAGGAGGAAAGGTTGCTTGAAGAACAGTATCCTGCACTTGTGCCTTAAATACAGAATATACTGGAGAAAAATGCTAGCCCATACAATGAAACTGCATATTATAATGTATCTTCTTAGACATTTTTACAAATTATTTTGTCTCTCTATATGTACATGAGCGGCAAGTGTCCCGTGAGATATGTGGGGAGGATTTCCTCCTTTAATTAGATAAGCTCTGACTTACTTTTTGACAACTGTGTTCTGTACTTATAAGTATAATTTTGGTGAGTGGCATTATCGGAAAATGTTGAACAACACATTATCTCGGTGATAGATGATTGGAACCTGCGAGTCAAAATAACATCATTTGAAGCAGACAATGCCCGAAAGGTGATCAAGGCTACAACTGTGTTGCTCTTCCAACTTGTTCCATGTATGGCACATTCACTTCTGCTTTATGTAAAGGCCACAATTAAAGCAACCAATTTGGAAGTTAGTCTAGCAAAATCGATCAAAGAATGGATCATCTTCAAAATCTGCACCTTAGCCCACAAAATCATGTACGGAGTAGTCCCAGGATACATGACAGACCTTATAGACTTACCAATAAGAAACAAAGTCAGATCATCAAGATCCTACCTAAACCTACACTACGCAAATTGCAAAGGAATGAAATACAAAACAACTTACGCAGCCGGCTTCTCTTACATAAGCGCACAACTATGGAATGGGCTCCCAAAAGCTGTGAAAACAATCCACAACCACTTGAACTTCAGGAAATCACTAAAAACCAACCTCTTCAAAAAGGCCTACCCCAATAACCCCACGTAACCCTCTTCACCTACCAACACAGCATGACTATGATCGAACAGGACATCACGCAATCTTCATCCATTCCGACCCTCCACTTATACCTCATACGATCACTATACAACTTTGTATTTGTTATCCACCAACTGGGCAAATGCCTTTGAAGGTACTATGTAAGCCACATTGAGCCTGCAAATAGGTGGGAAAATGTGGGGTACAAATGCAACAAATAAATAAATAAAATGCAGAAAAATGATTGGGCATTTCCAACATAGTCCAACTAACAACACAGAGTTAAATAAACAGCAGAAATTGAAAGGTCTGCCAGAAGAAAGTTTGATACAAGATGTGCCTACACATTGGAATAGTACATACGACATGCTTCAGCAACTTCAGAAACATAAAGATGCAGTCATTGCACTACTGTCCAAAGAGAAACACTCGTTTGCTACCATGTCAGCAGCTAAATGGGAGAAGATCGATAAAGTGTCAAGGGTGCTACAGCCATGCAAAACAGCGACAGAACTGTTTGGATGTGAGAAGTACATTTCGTGCTCTGTTGTGTTATCAACAATTTACACATCTGGAGAATGAGTACACAAATTCCAAAGATGATCCAATATACATTATAAAATTCAAAGAAGCTTTTTGTGCTGATATGAATTCAAGAAAGCCAAACTCGGATTGACTAAAAGTTGCATCTGTTTTGGATCCAAGATTTTTTTAAAAACTTGACCTTTCTAAGGGGCCCATTTACTCAACCGAGTAGGCACCTATGTGCACCCAACATGCACCAAATTAGAGTTACTACATGGCCCTTGCGGTAATTTCAATTTGGCGTGCGTCCACAAAATATTTTTTACTTTCTGGCACACAGCAGCTACAAGCGTCAAGTGGCATTGGATGCGAGTAAACCATTACCACCCAGTTACCGCGTAAGACTTTACTGCTAGGTCAATGGCTTACAGTAAGGTCTCAGACCCAAAATGGATGCAATTTTGCCGCACGTCTGTTTTCGGCAAAAAAAAGTCATTTGTTATAGGTGCACTACAAAATAATTCTGTGCACACCCAAAACACATGTCTACACTACCGCAGGCCATTTTTCAGCACACCTTAGTAAAAGGACCCCCAAATCATGAAGATCGAGGACTCCTAAATCATGAAGATCGAGAAGCCACGTGGAATGCTGTAAAGCAGTTGCTGTCTTCAATAACTCAGGCAGAAACTGTAAAAGAAGTGAAAGAACCACCTCTAAAGAAAAGGTGTCTGTTCAATTTACCACCAGGTTCAGACAATAAAGATTTAGGTCATCAAGACAGTGCTAATGCTGAAATTTTATGTTACAAGTTGGAACCAGTTTTTTCTAGAGAAGATAACAATTTGAACTGCTGGAAATACAGGATATCCAACTATTAAGCCTTGCCAACTTTAGCAAGAAAATATCTTGGAACACCAGCAATAACTGTGCCCTGCAAATGTCTATTTTCTGTGGCAGGTCACATTATAGACAAATGCAAGGCAACCCTTACTCTAGAAAATGCTAACGAACTGATGTTTGAATAACTGGTTGAACTGTGAATAGAACAGAAGCTGTTTTGTGCTGCTACTTTTAATTTAGTATTAGTGTATTTTTTTATGCAGTACATTTGTTTAGATTTATCAGCTGCCTATGATGGAAGGGAGGCAGAAGGATAAAGCTGTGTTGGGAGGGAGGGAGAATGCTGGAGCTGTGCTGCGAGAGAGGGAGAGGGCTGGGACTGTTATGAGAGGGAGGATGGGGGCTGTACTGGAAGAGAGGGAGGAAAAAGGAGGGAGAGGGGTATGGCTGGAGATGTGCAGGGGAAGGGGGGGGGGGGGGGGAAGAAGTGCCAGAACCTTGAGAGAAAGAGTTTTTGGATACAGTACACCACTTATGCCTGTTCATAAGAGGTAGTGTAGCAAATAAATATTAAACTTTCTAGTCCAGAGAATGGTTTGAATTACACGTTATAGCCCAAATGCATGCCATGGTAAAGCATGATTAATCATAAGATTACAAATTTTACCACCCCTAAAAAATATACATGATTGATTATCTTTAAAACATTTTCCTGCTGTATTAAAGCTGGTGGTGATCCCCGAGCACTGCTGGCTGAAGGCTCCTGCATCTTACACTCCCTTCTCTGTGCCTAAATTTTACACATGAGAAAAAAAAATGGGTGTGGAAATGGGAGGGTCATGGGTGGAACAGGGGTGTTCCTTGCATTTATGTGCATAGTGCATAAGAGGGGATATGCGCTCAGTTTTGGTACATAATTTGCATCATGTTTCAGTTGGTGCAAATAGCCGTTCCTATATTTAAGTGTGATTCCCGGGCATAAGTGCTATTCTATAAACTGCATCTACCTTTAAGCACAGCTTATAGAATAGTGCTTTTTTGGCACCATATATAGAATTCGCCCCCAGATGTATATTCAAACAGTTAATGCATCTCATGCTCTTTTCTTCTATCTGCTTTCTATGAACAAACTACCTTCTTTCTGGGCCTCACAAACCAGAAAGTACTTCTTGTCTCCAGATGACAGTGTGGACTGGATTAAACTGCCCAGCCACAGTCACTCTAATATGGACCATTAGATCTGAGCACTAAGTAAATCTTCTGCTTATGTCCCATTCTAATTTCCTTAAATTTGCTCTCGCCTCTGCTCTTTTCAGGGATTGTTTTTCAGTCACTGCTCAGCGAGGTGCCTCATAATACAGAGCTTGTATTGACATGCTTGTCAGTCAATGAGTTTAATAGCAGCCAGCAGTAGAGTGGAGGTGAAAAGTGTGATGAACATCAGCATGGGGTAAAAAAAAAATGCATGCAGCCTGAACTCAACACTCACACTAAACTACAGTGTCTCTAGTGCGATGAAAAATGTTTAGATCATCAAAGTGAAAGTGCAATGCATCTTATCCTATCCATGGAAAAGCAGGAAAATGCAAATAAATAAACATTAATACATAAAATAATATATAACAAGAGTATGGGCCATTATCAATGTCCAATTAATAACAGTCTTCCATTTCTAGGCTGTCTTTCCAATTGTTTCTCAAGGTAGTTGATAACATGTCAGGTATGATTACTCTCTGCTATGAAGAACTGACACTGTAGTGGGTACCTAAAACAATGGATGGTAAAGACCTTAATTACTAAAGTGCTCTAGTGTTTTGCAATTATGACACAGTAATAGCCAAAATAAAGATGAGGCCATTTTTGGGAGGGTTACCATGCAGGTAACAGAGAAAAAAAGTCATCACTGTGTGGCTGATAATGCATGATGTAGTGAGCTCTACCTCTTGATGCAGTGATGACTTCCACATTAATTGTAAGATTCAGTCCCTACCCAAGATGGTGCATTAGCTGTTTAATACAGCAGTTAGTACAAACAATTAACATGTTACATTAACTTTTAGACCACATCTATGAAGTGGGAAGTCAATGTCAGGGGTATCCTATATAATAATTCTCACCTCCAACATTCTGTCTTGCTGCCTGGGACCGTGGCTCCTTCCGAGTTGGTCTGCTAGGCTCCGTAGATCAGGCTGACATCACCGTAGCCATTATGATGTCAACTTCAGAACCCGGGGGAAAAAACATGCCTCACAGCTGATCCATGTCCAGAGGAGGGTCACTGGACATGGGTGGCTGGAAGGGGGGCAGGGGAGAGAGGAGGGTCGCTGGACATGGGTGGCTGCAAGGGGGGCAGGGGGTCGCTGGACATGGGTGGCTGGAGGGGGGGCAGGGGAGAGAGGAGGGTCACTGGTCATGGGTGGCAGGAAGGGGGCAGGGGAGAGCGCAGGTTTGCTGGACATGGGTGGCTGCAGTGGGCGCAGGGGGAGAGGAGGGTCGCTGGACATGGGTGGCTGCAGGGGAGCCAAAGAAAACCTTGCTAGCGCCCATTTCATTTGTGCCAGAAACGGCCTTTTTTACTAGTTAATAATAAATCAAAATAAAAAACCCTGATGATAAAATTTGTGCATTAATAATGAATTGTTTCATAAAACATTTTAATCAATCCTTCGCATGCATATTAAAGTGGCCACTATGGTCTATATGTGGCTTGGATTGAACAGTCATTTTTATATTTATTTCTTTTGAGGAGACCATGATCTCCTAGAAGTTGCATTTGTAATATGGTCCGGCATAGCAGACTGTTCACATCAGTTTGTAAGTTGGTTAAACACTTGTGATCTCCCAATTTATAATTTTCTCAGAGTTTCAGTTCTATCACTTTTGGTTGTAATGATTACTACTAAACCAACTTGCTTTAAAACTTCCATTTATATAAAAGATATTGAGTATAATATTTGGGTGCAACATCAAAGCTTTCTTCCTTCAGGTTTGAGAGACTATCCCTACAGAACAGTTCGTTTGGTTGAGAAGTTTGTGTTCTTCCTTGTATTAATATTTTATAGGACTGATAACAGGTACAGGCAGTTCCTTGAGAAAAGATAACCATACCAAAGGCTCATGGGTAAGTGTGTAAGTGATGGTACAGCGACTTAGGGAGGAAGTTATCAACAGGAGCTACTGTTAAGACGTGTTATTTTACTCTTAACCCCACTTATCAGTAACTAGGTCTCATATAAAATGGGGCCTGTGGTAAAATAGCACGAGTTGGTGGTACAACAACACATCTTAATGGCAGCTCATGTTAATACACCACTGAGCACTATTCTGTAAAGGCTTATGTAATTCACATAGTGCAAAAATGCAAATGGACTTTTGAATGGGCAGAGCTGTAATTATTTGCATAACTCGCAGAATACTAAAAGTTATGTGCCCTTGCTGCATTTATACAAGCACAGTTATGTCAGGTTTATGACTGGTCTAAACTATTATTCTGTAATGGAAACTGGTGCCCAGATGCTGTTATATAATAGGCTCTCATTGTGTGGCATTAGGGCACCTAAAAAGAGGCACCCAGTTATAGAATTTCCCCCATTATCCCCCGGATTCTATGCATCATGCTGAGATTTCCACGCAGAAATCAAAGTATATTCCATAACAATGCGCATAACCTAATTGATTAACAAGTCAATCAGTGCTGATAATTGCACAGTTAACCAATGATTGACACTAATTGGTATTAATTAGAATTTACATGCAGAAATGTCTAAGCATATTCTGTAATGTGATGTGCATAACTTCTAAGTCATATAATTGAAAAGGGAGCGTGGCTATGACCGTGTAATGGGTGGGTCATAGGTGTTTCTAAAATCTATGCACGTGGTTATAGAATACACCCAGTCTGTGCTTAATTTAGGTGTTGGCATTTACACCAGGTTTTACTTGGTGTAATTGCCCTTGACTAAATTTAGTCATGCTGACCGGCACTTGGCGTGGAAATTTAGGCGTGTACATTTTAGAATGCGCTTAGGCAAAATTCATTTTGGTGCTGACTTTTTAGGCATGATGTATAGAATCTAGTCCTATGTTTCTTGATCCATATTATTAACCCCATTTCAATAAAAGTTTACAGTGCTTTTAGTTTGCATTTTTCTACATTCTTTCTGATTCAGTCATGTTAAGAACGTTATCAAAAAATATTGGCACATTTTTACAAATTCATCTGGTCTCTGCTGCTGCATCCTGTTTTGCATATATTTGAGACAGAAATTTAGACTTGCAGGCAGGGGCGTATCTGAACTGCGGCGGTAGGGGGGGCCAGGGCCAGAGTGAGGGGGCACATTATAGCCCCCCCCCCCCGCCGCCGCCGCCGCCGCCATTGCCGATCCCCCTCCCCCCAGCCGCTACCATTGCCAACCCTCCCCCTCCGTTGCTCGCTTACCTTCGCTGGCGGGGGACCCCAAACCCCCGCCAGCCGAGGTCCGCGTCCTCCTGCCGCTGCCGCTGCCGGCTGCCTTTGGTGCTTTCATTTGTCCATTGAAGCTGGCGCCAACTAAAGTTTCTTTTGACTCTGACGTCGCTGCACGTTGTACGTGCAGGACGTCAGACTCAGAAAATGTTTCTGAGTCTGACGTCCTGCACGTACAACGTGCAGCGACGTCAGACTCAAAAGAAACTTTCATCGGCGCCAGCTTCAATGGACAAATGAAAGCACCAAAGGCAGCCGGCAGCGGCAGGAGGACGCGGACCTCGGCTGGCGGGGGTTGGGGTCCCCCGCCAGCGAAGGTAAGCGAGCAACGGAGGGGGAGGGTTGGCAGCGGTAGGGGGGTCCAGGGCGAAATCTGCGGGGGCCCAGGCCCCTGAGGCCCCACGCAGATACGCCCCTGCTTGCAGGTATCATCCTTTCTCCCATCCATCAACAACACCTGGCAAAACTCCCAGTTGTATAGACATTTCAAGTGTGGACAGTGTATATGCTATGTCCTTATGTGTGGGAAATAACTTATGTACAATGTTCTGTTCTGACTATTTCATATCAATTAAATCACTACATTATCATTCCAGTGAATTAGTATATGCTATTCTCTGTCATAGTAACCTGATTTATGTAAGTCAGACAAAGAAAAAGAAATTAGAATGCGGATCTTGGAACATCTAGGTCACATTACATAAGGTGTTGAATCAGCACTTCTAGTTGAGCACTGGCAGGCTCAAAATCATTCTGTGGGAGAAGTGTGATTTGTGATCTTGGAAAAGATCACATGCCCCTGTGGTGGAAATATGACAGAGAAATTGTTATATATGGAAAATGATGGATTTTCATTTGGCAGACCTTACAACCTTTAGTTTTCAATCAAGAAGTAAAGTGGCAATTTATTCTCTGGATGTGCACCTAGATCATTAGAATAGGTGGGAATTTTTGTTTTCCTTTTTTAACATCCTATACATGGCTAGTATGGGATTTATTGAGAATTAAGGGGCCCTTTCACTAACTTCATTAATCACTAACTCATGCTTAACATGGGAAAAAAGTTTTACTGCAAAACATGTTAAAGTTTGCAGTAATTTGCCTGTCATTGCATGCTAATCGTGAGCTATTTAATATTTGTAGAAAGGAGTGTTTCATGGGTAGGGAATGAGTATGAAAGTATTATCCAGCTTGTGAGTATGCAACCGTGTACTAACTAGATAATGCAGACTGAATGCTCAAACATCCATGTTAATATTTTTATAGGTCTTGTACACTAATAGAAAAATTAGTGTAGGAGCTGCAAAAAGAAAAAAACTTTATTTTTGGGCCACCTTAGGAATGGGCTTAGCATGTGCAAATGTTCCACATACTAAGCCTATTTCTTAATGCTTTTAGTAAAGTGGCCCCTAAGCGATTGATAACCTTATTTTTGTATGGGATAAGATCTAAAGTAATTTGGAAATTCACTCATTGTGTGTTGTATTCTACTGAGAAGTATTATATGGATATTGCCATTAGATGATAGAAGATGAGAACTCTTGACTTGGTTCTGCATATCAGCCCTTGGATATACTATAAAATTGTACTGTTTTATCATCTTTTGATCATCCATCCATATATCCCTTTATTCTCCCTTCTCTCACCCTTCCCTTTCCCTTTAAGACTTCCATTGGAATGATTTTATAATTTACTTATACAGTATATGTCATCTCTTGCTCATACTGTCTAGACCTGAAGAAGGAGGTTTTGGCCACCAAAAACTTGTCAAAAAATGTATTTTCCATTTTTTTAAATATATGAAACTATTTGTCAATAGTGTTCAATATTTATTGTCAGGTTTTGTTTTGTTTTTTGTATTAAACCACTGGCTGTTAAGGCATTACACACCTAGTACAGCGGCTCCAAAGTGATAAGTATTAGGTTGCAACAAATATAAGTGAGGGCTGTGACATCTGAACACTGGTTTTCCTGGTTCACAGCCCATTAGGTCATGCTTTCCTCATTGCTGTCAAAACAGCAAAATCAAAACTAAGGTGTACTTAATTCTTAAGTCTTAAATTAACCTGCTGTACAACCAACGAGAAAAACTAAAGAAAGTAAGAAAAAAAATAACCTGACTGAAGTCCTGTCCTATCTAAATCTGCATCCCTTTCCTTTCAGTATAGTTCCTAGAAGTAATTAACATTACCAAGAGATGAAATTCTGAAAAATCTCCCCTTCCCAGTTTAAGAATCTGAAGTCTTAGCAGGTGTAGCAAGATCCAGACAATTTAAATACTGAATTTAGCAATAACCACAGAGGTAATTCTCAGAACATGAAAACTGCAAGCAATGACTTGTCTAGACTACTGCACGTCAATAGTTTTTAAGTCAGGGTCACTTTGGATCCAATGAGCTGAAAGACAGTGCCAAATATCTTCCCAAACGAGGTCACAATACTGCTGACCAATGTGTGTCAATGACATTCACTCCACCAGCTCACCTTCAAACAGTTATTGGGTGTATCCTCAAGGTGGTGGGCATTTCCAAATTTCTCTCTCCTGCTCCTGTCAGGACGTGATCACCCAGGTCCTGTCAGGAGCAGGAAAGAGACAGACCCTGATGCAGGCTCCCCCCCCCCCCCTTGGAGCTTGGGCCCGGGGAATCTTGCCCTCCCCCTCTCGGCGGCCCTGCTAATACGTACCTAGCACAGCAAAAAAAGGAGTACCACAGGATGTGCTACAGCATCACCCAGTAGTTGTGCAATGTGAGTTCTCTACCGCATGGTAAACTTCTTTTCTTTTTTTTTTTTTTTTTTTTTGGGAGGAAGTGTGCCAAAAATGAAGAGTAGAGTCACAAAAGAGATGGTAAAACAGCATACAAAATAGTACAAGAGCAAAAAGAAGCAACACTGGGCATTCAGGATATTGATTATCTCAATCCTGATGCAGGGGCGTAGCCAGACAGCCAATTTTGGGTGGGCCTGAGCCCAAAATGGATGGGCACAGAATTCAGTCCCTCCTGGCCACCCCCCCTCCACCTTCAAACACAAAATATTAAATACCTGAACTGGTGGAGATCCCCAGACTGCACCAGCTAAAGATTTCCTCCTCCTCGGGCAGCCACTGCTCTTCCAAACAACAGCTGGCAGCACTTGACTTGAGCTGACACTGCTGCCAGTAGTCTGTACATGCTCAGTGCTTCCGCATGGGTGAAAACTGAGCATGTGCAGAGGGGCTGGTGTGTGGTGCCAGCTGCCGTTTGAAAGAGCATTGGCTGACTGAGGAGTAGGAAATCTTTAGCTGGTGGGGTTTGGGGATTCCCACCAGCCACAGCAAGAGTGCCACAATTTTGGGTGGGCCTGAGTCCAAATTGGGTGGGCTGTGGCCCACCCAGGCCCACCTGTAGCTACGCCACTGTCCTGAAGGCCCAGTGTTGCTTCTTTTTGTTCCAGAAATGAAGAGTAGGCATGCCTGCGCTAAACAGTTACCTAATTCGAGATTGGGTCCGGTGATTAATACTATTGAAGCAAAAATCTTCACACTATTTTGAAGCAGTGTCTTAGCTTTACTCATATATTCAGTTTTTTCAAAATTTTTTCTAAGGCGACCTCAGCGACGCTCATTACCAAAAATTTTTAATATGGCAATGTAACTAGCGTCCACTTCTTCATTGGTTCAGCCAATTTATTTGTTTTTCTAAACTTCAAAACTCTTTTGCTATTTATCAGTTTAATTACTTATCTTATATGATCAGACCAAAGGGTTCAGTTGCCCGACATGCATGTTTCGCCCTCCATCGAGCTGTGTCAAGGGCTATCCCCTAAAAAATAGAAAACCCATTGTATTAGTAAATTTTCCTAGCAAATAGAAAACCTTCCTTCATAAGTTTTCAGTAATCTAGGTTATTTCACGCCGTATTTATCAAAAGCTCTTACCTACAGTCTCTCCCAGCGTCAGCTCTACTTAGTTATAACGGGTTTATCCCTTCTCAAGATGGCGCCGGCGTTCTCATCTCTTACTTAAATATTCAAATTACCTCTGACCTCATGGATCCTCCCCCGGGCTCTATTGGACATCCAAAGTAAAGGATACACTGATCTATCCAATCAGTGACATCCATTCTAGCTCAGCATTTAAGCCAGCTGGTGATACAGTGTTTAAAGAAAAAATATAGAATTGTTCACGATAATTTAACAGTTTTTTAACCGAGCCTCCCTCCTCCCCTGGGCCTACACATTCCAAGATTCTCCACCGTATTTCATCTACTGTATGATTTTTATCTAGCCAGTGGGCTACTAAAGGAGCCTGCATATTCTGAGTAGTGATTCTGGATTTATGCTCCGTTAGGCGGATCTTGATTGGTCTAGCACTTCGTCCTATATAAATCAGTCCACAGGGGCATATAATACTGTATACCACGTTACTCGAATCACATGTAGCTCTTTCCCTTAGACCAATAATGCTGTCTTTACCAGGGGCATACCAAGTAGGACCCATCATTCCTGTTTTACACCACTGACAATGGCCACATTCTACTTGTTCACCTCTTATTTCAGTCCTACTGGAGTGGAGGAATTTTTTCTTTGCCAGCACCTCTCCCATTGTTTTTCCCCTGGTATATGTAATTCGAGGGGGTTCTGAAAAGCATGGAAATAATTGCAGAATATGCCAGTGAGTTTTAATACTTTGTATCAACTTCTGACTCATTGCAGTAAACGGAAGAACACACGTTAATCTTTCTTCCCGAATTTCAGCATCAGGCGTATTCTCTTTCAGTAGAAGGGGTCGTTGAGCAAAACGAGCACGTAGATAAGCTTTTTTAATCGATGATCTAGGATATCCCCGTGCCTGAAATCTTCGTTTCAGATCTGTCGATTGATCCTTAAACTCCTGAAGAGTGGAACACACCCTTCTCACTCTCAAGAATTGACTAACCGGAAGATTGTACTTTAGATGATATGGATGACAACTGTTGAACTGTAAAAGTGTGTTACGACTTGAAGGTTTTCGATACAAGGTAGTAGACAGTCCAGTTTCATTCTTATAGATCCATAAATCCAGAAATTCAATCGATGTCTTATTGGCCGTCATAGTAAAAGAAATGTTTGAATCCAGTGTATTTAGCCAAGAAATAAATTCATAAAGAGATTGTTCAGAGTCCGTCCAAAGGAAAAAGATATCGTCCAGATAGCGTTTCCACATCTGTACTGGTTTGAAGCGTTCAGATGGATAAATCAGCATAGCTTCTAATCTAGCTATATAAAGTGTTGCCACCGAAGGAGCTAGGGTAGCCCCCATAGCTACACCCTGGGTTTGTAAATAGAATGTTTTGTCAAACCAAAAATAATTCTTCAGAATGACCAATTCTGCCAATTGAACTATAAAATCAGATGCGATCCGCTGGGGTCCATGTCTAGCTTCCACAATTTGTTTAATTATTTCTAGAGCCCCTGACTGGGGAATCCGTGTGTATAAAGACACTATATCAAGCGTAACCAACCAAGAATCTTCTGTCACATTCTCAATTTTTTCCATCTCTCTCAAGAAATGGGAGGAGTCTTTTATGTAGGAAGGCATATCTTGTACATGATTTTTCAAAAAGAGATCCACAAACTGAGACAAGGGTTCTAAAACAGATGATCTAGTGGAGACTATTGGGCGTCCCGGCGGGTCTTTCATCCGTTTATGAATTTTGGGTAGGAAGTATATTTTGGGTGTCTGAGGGTTTTTTTCCATAAGAAAACTTCCTTCCTTAGCTGTAAGCATATTCATTTTTACTGCTTCTGTTACTATATCTTTAATATATGCCTGTAATCCTTCCATCGGGTCTGTGGCAAGCACCTTATATGCTGCCAAATCATTCAAATGTTTCATTGCTTCTTCACGATATTGATGGGTATCCCAGATCACAGTAGCTCCCCCCTTGTCTGCTCTTATCACGACAATTGAGGGTTCTTTTTTGAGCTGTTGTAACGCAGCCCATTGTCTGGAGGATAAATTTCTCTTTCCCTTGAGCCCACTCGTATTATCTTCCAATAGATCCAAGTCTCTCAGAATCTTGAGAAGGGATAAACCCGTTATAACTAAGTAGAGCTGACGCTGGGAGAGACTGTAGGTAAGAGCTTTTGATAAATACGGCGTGAAATAACCTAGATTACTGAAAACTTATGAAGGAAGGTTTTCTATTTGCTAGGAAAATTTACTAATACAATGGGTTTTCTATTTTTTAGGGGATAGCCCTTGACACAGCTCAATGGAGGGCGAAACATGCATGTCGGGCAACTGAACCCTTTGGTCTGATCATATAAGATAAGTAATTAAACTGATAAATAGCAAAAGAGTTTTGAAGTTTAGAAAAACAAATAAATTGGCTGAACCAATGAAGAAGTGGACGCTAGTTACATTGCCATATTAAAAATTTTTGGTAATGAGCGTCGCTGAGGTCGCCTTAGAAAAAATTTTGAAAAAACTGAATATATGAGTAAAGCTAAGACACTGCTTCAAAATAGTGTGAAGATTTTTGCTTCAATAGTATTAATCACCGGACCCAATCTCGAATTAGATATTTGTTTGAATTTACAGGGGACTGGTATAGAGTTTTTTTATAAACTAGCCACGCTTTGGTTTTCAGACTGAATATCATGGCAAGTGAATTTGAGGGTTATACGGAAGAACAAATTCAGAAGTTATTGCAGCGTCCTACGCTGCTTGAAGATGAGGATGGGTCTGAATCCCTGGGCTCGTGGACAGACCTTGAAAATTTAAAGAAAAGATTAGCGAGAGCAGAACTACATGCGAACACGCTTGTGCAATATCTGAAAAAATCATGGATCCCTCGCGGATTGCGAATTATAAAAGAGCCTTAAATATTTGTCTCCGATAGAACTTTTATGGATAAATGGTCAGCAATATTAAATAAATGCAGTCGAGATCTTATGGCATTAATTGTTGAGACTACAACACAGGTGGAAGCTGATCTTAAATTACAAATCTCCACGGTAGAAGAGACACTTAAAACTAATCAGACACCGGAAGAGTATGATAAGCGTATGGGAGATCTGAAGAAATCAGTACAAGCGATGAAAGACTCGATAAGACAAATGAAGATTAAGAAGCTGAAGAGGGATGAGCGAGATTACCAATCGGGTAGAATATATATTTGGCATAAGAGAGAATACACTACTAATATCCGTAAACGAGTAGCCTTTGAAGGATCGACAGAAGAGAGTGAGGAGTTAAGTACAGGAAGCGATCAAGATCAAAATGGAAGGATGGGGGAAGAAGGAGATTTGGGATCTGTAAGAACGAGAGCAAAGGTGGCTCAACAGAAATAGCGACAGGGTTACAAAGATCGGAACCCGCGGGAGAATCCCCGAATTCGGGGATATCGGAAACAATAGTAAATATTTCTAAGTATGTCCTTTCACAAGACGAAATAAATTTGTTAAATCTGGGATTGGGCTTTGTCCCCACAACGGACCATGATCCGTTTCGTCTGCGTGTAGCTCTCTATAAATTCTTCCGAAAATTACAATGTAAAATATATTTTTTGGATCATGCTAGCACCGTCGATATGTCAATAGTAAAGCCACCCTCCACATGGGTCCCACCTGGCCCTACTAATCCAATAATATCTACCTTTAAGGATTTGATTCTGAGAGACTTGGATCTATTGGAACATAATAAGAGTGGGCTCAAGGGAAAGAGAAATTTATCCTCCAGACAATGGGCTGCGTTACAACAGCTCAAAAAAGAACCCTCAATTGTCGTGATAAGAGCAGACAAGGGGGGAGCTACTGTGATCTGGGATACCCATCAATATCATGAAGAAGCAATGAAACATTTGAATGATTTGGCAGCATATAAGGTGCTTGCCACAGACCCGATGGAAGGATTACAGGCATATATTAAAGATATAGTAACAGAAGCAGTAAAAATGAATATGCTTACAGCTAAGGAAGGAAGTTTTCTTATGGAAAAAAACCCTCAGACACCCAAAATATACTTCCTACCCAAAATTCATAAATGGATGAAAGACCTGCCGGGACGCCCAATAGTCTCCACTAGATCATCTGTTTTAGAACCCTTGTCTCAGTTTGTGGATCTCTTTTTGAAAAATCATGTACAAGATATGCCTTCCTACATAAAAGACTCCTCCCATTTCTTGAGAGAGATGGAAAAAATTGAGAATGTGACAGAAGATTCTTGGTTGGTTACGCTTGATATAGTGTCTTTATACACACGGATTCCCCAGTCAGGGGCTCTAGAAATAATTAAACAAATTGTGGAAGCTAGACATGGACCCCAGCGGATCGCATCTGATTTTATAGTTCAATTGGCAGAATTGGTCATTCTGAAGAATTATTTTTGGTTTGACAAAACATTCTATTTACAAACCCAGGGTGTAGCTATGGGGGCTACCCTAGCTCCGTCGGTGGCAACACTTTATATAGCTAGATTAGAAGCTATGCTGATTTATCCATCTGAACGCTTCAAACCAGTACAGATGTGGAAACGCTATCTGGACGATATCTTTTTCCTTTGGACGGACTCTGAACAATCTCTTTATGAATTTATTTCTTGGCTAAATACACTGGATTCAAACATTTCTTTTACTATGACGGCCAATAAGACATCGATTGAATTTCTGGATTTATGGATCTATAAGAATGAAACTGGACTGTCTACTACCTTGTATCGAAAACCTTCAAGTCGTAACACACTTTTACAGTTCAACAGTTGTCATCCATATCATCTAAAGTACAATCTTCCGGTTAGTCAATTCTTGAGAGTGAGAAGGGTGTGTTCCACTCTTCAGGAGTTTAAGGATCAATCGACAGATCTGAAACGAAGATTTCAGGCACGGGGATATCCTAGATCATCGATTAAAAAAGCTTATCTACGTGCTCGTTTTGCTCAACGACCCCTTCTACTGAAAGAGAATACGCCTGATGCTGAAATTCGGGAAGAAAGATTAACGTGTGTTCTTCCGTTTACTGCAATGAGTCAGAAGTTGATTCAAAGTATTAAAACTCACTGGCATATTCTGCAATTATTTCCATGCTTTTCAGAACTCCCTCGAATTACATATACCAGGGGAAAAACAATGGGAGAGGTGCTGGCAAAGAAAAAATTCCTCCACTCCAGTAGGACTGAAATAAGAGGTGAACAAGTAGAATGTGGCCATTGTCAGTGGTGTAAAACAGGAATGATGGGTCCTACTTGGTATGCCCCTGGTAAAGACAGCATTATTGGTCTAAGGGAAAGAGCTACATGTGATTCGAGTAACGTGGTATACAGTATTATATGCCCCTGTGGACTGATTTATATAGGACGAAGTGCTAGACCAATCAAGATCCGCCTAACGGAGCATAAATCCAGAATCACTACTCAGAATATGCAGGCTCCTTTAGTAGCCCACTGGCTAGATAAAAATCATACAGTAGATGAAATACGGTGGAGAATCTTGGAATGTGTAGGCCCAGGGGAGGAGGGAGGCTCGGTTAAAAAACTGTTAAATTATCGTGAACAATTCTATATTTTTTCTTTAAACACTGTATCACCAGCTGGCTTAAATGCTGAGCTAGAATGGATGTCACTGATTGGATAGATCAGTGTATCCTTTACTTTGGATGTCCAATAGAGCCCGGGGGAGGATCCATGAGGTCAGAGGTAATTTGAATATTTAAGTAAGAGATGAGAACGCCGGCGCCATCTTGAGAAGGGATAAACCCGTTATAACTAAGTAGAGCTGACGCTGGGAGAGACTGTAGGTAAGAGCTTTTGATAAATACGGCGTGAAATAACCTAGATTACTGAAAACTTATGAAGGAAGGTTTTCTATTTGCTAGGAAAATTTACTAATACAATGGGTTTTCTATTTTTTAGGGGATAGCCCTTGACACAGCTCGATGGAGGGCGAAACATGCATGTCGGGCAACTGAACCCTTTGGTCTGATCATATAAGATAAGTAATTAAACTGATAAATAGCAAAAGAGTTTTGAAGTTTAGAAAAACAAATAAATTGGCTGAACCAATGAAGAAGTGGACGCTAGTTACATTGCCATATTAAAAATTTTTGGTAATGAGCGTCGCTGAGGTCGCCTTAGAAAAAATTTTGAAAAAACTGAATATATGAGTAAAGCTAAGACACTGCTTCAAAATAGTGTGAAGATTTTTGCTTCAATAGTATTAATCACCGGACCCAATCTCGAATTAGATATTTGTTTGAATTTACAGGGGACTGGTATAGAGTTTTTTTATAAACTAGCCACGCTTTGGTTTGCGCTAAACAGTTAGCACATCTATATTACTCAAACTAACAAGTTAGAGCACTGATAATGCAGGAGCTCTTACCACTTATATAATAAGTGGCCGTAGATGCTCATGTGGTAATTTAAAAAAAAATGTCCACATGCTAATGACAACATTCGTGCATGGCCATTAATGCAAAAAGAAAATTGTTGTTTTTTTTTAATGGCCACGTAAGGGCACTCTAAGACCAAGCCATGGCCAAATGCTCCTGGGTCATATTTTAAAGGGGACGATACTCTTAAAGTAGCGGGCAGAGATCCGCCCCCCCAAAAAAAAGCCCCTCTTGGGAGCCCCCCAAATAAGACCTCTCCTTATAGTGCCAGCCCAGTCATACTGTTCCCCAACTTAACCCTCCCCCCCAGTGGTGCCCTCCCCATGGCAGGAGCTCCTCAAGTCTCCCCATCCTCTCAATGGCCTCCCCCAGGTTTACCTTAGATGAAATCCCTGGCCTAGTGGTCGAGGCAGAAACGATCCCCAGTTGTTCCTGCCCTGCCGTGTCTTGACTTAAAATGGCACTGCAAGGGAAGACTACCACTAGGGGACCAGGCCAAAGGATGCACAAGAAGTGGAATGAAACAACACAAATCAGAACCAGATGATTCTTTATTAAGATCAGCAACTGTAAATTCAGGAAGACCCGGCACAGTTGTGTTTCTGGCATAAACATATGCCTGCACCAGAGGTCAAAACAATATCTCGCTTTGCAAGTTCAAGAAAATGAATTAAAAGCTGATTCTGAGTTCTTATCACAGGTTGAAAAGGTATTAATCATACCACTTAACAAATGACACCTCGCTTGTGGAGGCGTTTTCCTTCTTTGTTTTTGCTGCTATCACTAGGGACCGCTAGCACTATTTTGGGTGAAGGTGCATTAAGGGACAAATAATGCAGGTCATTGTCTTAACACAACTTGATAACTTGCTCCTTGAAAATGGTCGCTAACCAGGTAAGTGGAAACTCTGCCCAGGCTCTGCTCAGAATATTGCCAATATGGCCTCCCCAGATTTTTAACAGCAACATCTGGATACTGTCATTGAAAATCTGAATATGAATCTGGTAAATGGGACTATTCTGGGTAGGGGCTACTTCTACTGGGTTAAGTCCTGCTAAACCGTGCCTTCATTTTTTATTTTCTCTGGCCCTAGCATCATGCTTGTAATGATGATATAAATAGAGATTGGCTTCAGTTTTGTCACTGTAAGAGGATTCCATTATTTTTAATGATCATTATTGACTCATTCTAGAGCCTGTATATTTTACTGTGCAGTTGTATATCTTTTGTTGAGATTGTTTTCATAGTGACATACATAATGTAAATTGGTAATTTCTCCAATGTATTTGTGTTGTGATCTAAGCTGTTTTGTTATTGATATACTAGTAAAAGAGACCCGTTTCTGATAGAAACGAAATGGGCGCTAGCAAGGTTCCATGCCCCCCTCTGTACCTCCCTCCCTCTCTCTCCTCCGAGTTCCAACCCCCCTTTCCTCCGAGTTCCATGCCCCCTACCTCCTTCCCTCCCTCCCTCTCCTCCGAGTTCCAGGGCCCCCTCCCCTTCGAGTTCCAGGACCCCCTCCCCTTCCCTTCGAGTTCCAGGACCCCCTCCCCTTCAAGTTCCAGGACCCCACCCTCCCTCCCCGTTCCATGCCCCCCCTCTCATCCGAGTTCCAGACCCCCGCGCCTCCCTCCCTCTCTCTCTCTTCCCTCCGAGTGCAAGCATGACCTATCCGCCTGCCCCTCGCCTTCCTAAGTGTCGGCTGTAATTTAAAACTTGTTACCTCGTGGTCCGGCGGCAACAGTGAAGTGGAGCAGGCACAGCGCTTCAGACTGCCTTCTCTTCTGTCTCAGCTCTGCCTCTGGTCCCACCCTCATTTCCTGTTTCTGGAAGGGTGGGACCAGAGGCAGATCTGAGACAGAAGGGAACGAAGGCTGAAGCGCCATTCGCCTTCACTGCTGACGCCAGATCCCGAGGTAAGAATTTTTAAATTCTGGCCAGCACGCAGGAAGGCAAGGGGCAGGCGGAGGACACGTCATGCTTGCTATCTCGGGGAGAGAGAGAGAGAGGGAGGCACGGGGGTCTGGAACTCATAGGAGAGGGGAGCATGGAACTCGGAGGAGAGGAGAGGAGAGGGAAGGAGGTAGGGGGTGGGCGGTCCTGGAACTCGAAGGGGAGGGGGGCCTTTAACTTGGAGGAAAGGGAGGGAGGTAGGGGGCATGGAAGTCAGAGGGAGGTAGAGGGGCGATTCTCCCGCGATTCTCTACTCACCTCCAACGTTCTGTGGCTGGCTGGTGCTGGCTTCCCTTCCCTTTCACTGATCTGCCCTCTGACATCATCGCTAGGGCGGACCAATGGGAAGTGTGTTACGAACCCAGGCATCCAGATGTAGAACGTTGGAGGTGCAAATTATTATATAGGATTGTAATTTGTACTCTCTTCCATTTTTGATTTGTACCTCATCTTGGGGGCTCCAGGATGACAACTAATCAAATTAAACTTCAATAAAAAAAATAAATACATATGTATTCAAATTGCCCACAGCACAAATGGAACAATGAGTTAATATTCTATACATGCAGTGCCGTCTGCATGGTGCATTCATTAGGAAGTTAATCATGTGAGCAGTATGGAACAATGACTATTTCCAGAGGTACAGAAGTACTTGGACAGAGTGTGTATTAGAGCTGCCAGCTTGTTTGACCAGCCAATTCCCCCTGTCAGGGCCAGACAGTTTCAAAATAACCTTTCTATCAAAGGTGGTAGATTCTGCTGTCTTTTTATCTCTTGCATCGTCTACAGAATACAGCTTGTTGACAGCACTACTCCATATGGACAGCTGGTATAGATAGCTGAAGTAACCAGTTCACTTGGCATGTACCCTTAATCCATACTAAGAGCTTGGTGGAATCAAATATGTATAATTTATAAATATGAGCTGGCAGTAGCAAGGAAATAGGGGGCTTTTCAAAAAATGAAAAATGTATGGACCCCAGTGGAGACCTTTGTGAATTCCTCTGTGTACTAACTGTATTTTCTATTGTGCTATATATCCCATATGCATGTTATTTTTCATTACTCAGTATACATTTAAATCTAATAAAGATTTTTTTAACAGAAAAAAAATTCATACTATGAACCAAATTCTCTAATCTTCTTCTCCCATTCTGTGTCTATGGGAAAAGACCTGAATGAACCAGGCTTGCATGAAAAGGGAATTCAAAAAGAAACATTTATTTGATTAGCACCTTCTGAAACATCTTCAAAGGTATGTCTGCTCAGTCAACAAAGTTGGAATTAAATTAGCCAAGTAATAACTTGCAGTGTTATACTAAAATTAGTCCAAAATGCTCAGATAGCATGAGATTCACATATATGAAAAATAATTGTTCTTCTCTAAAGATAAAACATCTCGCCTTTCCCTTATTAAAGTTTGAGAGGTGATGGGGAGAAGGAGACATAACAGTGGGAGGAAATGATAACTGGAAATAATATGATAGTAATACCTAACAACAGATGAAGCATGTAAATGTATATAGGGACATAGAATAATAATGAAGAAATAAAATTAAGGGGTCCTTTTACCAAGCTGTGGTAAAAGGGGGGGGGGGCATGGTGGCAGCATGTGGGTTTGCTGTGCACCGAAGCCCCCTTTTACCACAGCAGGTAAAAGGTTGTCTTTTTTTGCAGGAAAAGAAATGGCCATGCAAGAAGTGAACCATTTGCGGTGCAGCTATTTTTTTGGGGGGGGCGGTAAGGGCTCCCACACTAATTTGACGGTAATCAGGCAATGCACAGTGCTGCCTGATTACCACTGGGTAAGCACCAGTGCCACAAAAATGAAAAGGAGTACATTTAAACTCTTTTCAGGTAACCCCACAAACAATGTATTGCAATAATTTAATGCATGAAATTGCATAAGCATAAAGCAAATGACCAAAATCAAACTTTGTAAAATAATTACAAATCCTGCGTAATTGGTGTAGATAGTAAAATGAAGAAAAGACCAACTGAGAAATATGGTTATGAAAAGGTTAATCTACCATCTAGCAAAACTCCTAGATATGTACAGTGGGGGAAATAAGTATTTGATCCCTTGCTGATTTTGTAAGTTTGCCCACTGACAAAGACATGAGCAGCCCATAATTGAAGGGTAGGTTATTGGTAACAGTGAGAGATAGCACATCACAAATTTAATCCGGAAAATCACATTGTGGAAAGTATATGAATTTATTTGCATTCTGCAGAGGGAAATAAGTATTTGATCCCCCACCAACCAGTAAGAGATCTGGCCCCTACAGACCAGGTAGATGCTCCAAATCAACTCGTTACCTGCATGACAGACAGCTGTCGGCAATGGTCACCTGTATGAAAGACACCTGTCCACAGACTCAGTGAATCAGTCAGACTCTAACCTCTACAAAATGGCCAAGAGCAAGGAGCTGTCTAAGGATGTCAGGGACAAGATCATACACCTGCACAAGGCTGGAATGGGCTACAAAACCATCAGTAAGACGCTGGGCGAGAAGGAGACAACTGTTGGTGCCATAGTAAGAAAATGGAAGAAGTACAAAATGACTGTCAATCGACAAAGATCTGGGGCTCCACGCAAAATCTCACCTCGTGGGGTATCCTTGATCATGAGGAAGGTTAGAAATCAGCCTACAACTACAAGGGGGGAACTTGTCAATGATCTCAAGGCAGCTGGGACCACTGTCACCACGAAAACCATTGGTAACACATTACGACATAACGGATTGCAATCCTGCAGTGCCCGCAAGGTCCCCCTGCTCCGGAAGGCACATGTGACGGCCCGTCTGAAGTTTGCCAGTGAACACCTGGATGATGCCGAGAGTGATTGGGAGAAGGTGCTGTGGTCAGATGAGACAAAAATTGAGCTCTTTGGCATGAACTCAACTCGCCGTGTTTGGAGGAAGAGAAATGCTGCCTATGACCCAAAGAACACCGTCCCCACTGTCAAGCATGGAGGTGGAAATGTTATGTTTTGGGGGTGTTTCTCTGCTAAGGGCACAGGACTACTTCACCGCATCAATGGGAGAATGGATGGGGCCATGTACCGTACAATTCTGAGTGACAACCTCCTTCCCTCCGCCAGGGCCTTAAAAATGGGTCGTGGCTGGGTCTTCCAGCACGACAATGACCCAAAACATACAGCCAAGGCAACAAAGGAGTGGCTCAGGAAGAAGCACATTAGGGTCATGGAGTGGCCTAGCCAGTCACCAGACCTTAATCCCATTGAAAACTTATGGAGGGAGCTGAAGCTGCGAGTTGCCAAGCGACAGCCCAGAACTCTTAATGATTTAGAGATGATCTGCAAAGAGGAGTGGACCAAAATTCCTCCTGACATGTGTGCAAACCTCATCATCAACTACAGAAGACGTCTGACCGCTGTGCTTGCCAACAAGGGTTTTGCCACCAAGTATTAGGTCTTGTTTGCCAGAGGGATTAAATACTTATTTCCCTCTGCAGAATGCAAATAAATTCATATACTTTCCACAATGTGATTTTCCGGATTTAATTTGTGATGTGCTATCTCTCACTGTTACCAATAACCTACCCTTCAATTATGGGCTGCTCATGTCTTTGTCAGTGGGCAAACTTACAAAATCAGCAAGGGATCAAATACTTATTTCCCCCACTGTACGTGGTATTTCACCACTATATTAGATCCTTCCCATGATAAAGATGGACGAGAAAACTGACATTTACCTCTACAAATCCATAAGAATTTGGTTTTGGATACATTCAATTGCAACTTATTCAACAGCGACCAAATTTTTTTTATTTCAGTTAGACGAATCCACAGTTTCTCAAATTGGCCGTCATGGACTGATAATAACTGAATATTATCAGCAAATGAATGGATATGGATACTATCCTGCTTATTTTCGACGGAGAGGGCAGGCCATCTTCCGACACAAATCGGGAGATGGCTCGATTATGCCCCTCCATATCTCAACACAATGTCAATAACTGGATGTACATAAATATTAAATAGCAATGATGACAATAGAACCCTTGTGGTATACCATATTTCAACATTTAGGTATAGAAAGTTCAGATTCAACCAACACACTCTGGGACCTATTCTCTGTGATAATTTATCACCTCCCCTTTCTTCCTTTCCTCCTCAGTTATTTCTTCCTCCCTCTTGTGACCTTGTGTTTTGTACTATTGTTTGCATATTAACTATTGTACGCCACATTGAGCCTGCCCTTGGGTGGGAATACTGTGGAATATAAAAGTCATAAATAAATAAATAAAAGATCTAAATCAGAGTAGCGCAACATCACATATCCTAATTTCTATTAATCTGGTTAAAAGAATTAAGTGATGTGGAGGGACATTTTTGATATGACCTTTAAATCTGATTTTGGATGTTTTGCTGAAAATGTTCAAAATTCAAGTGGCAAACATAGCGATGTGATGTTTTGTGGATGCTTTGTGCTCAGTGCATTTTTCTTTTGTGACCATTTTTGAAAATAAAAAATGACCAAGGGGAAAATGCACAAAAAGAGGTCATTGGGATGTAAGGGGGGGGGGGGGGCAACATTCTTAGTAGACCAGCCACAGAGACATCCTGGCAGAGCAGTGGGGCACCCAGGTACACATCTCACCATTACCCCCTTATATTGTATGGGGAGCCCTCCAAACTCCACCCAAAACCTACAGTACCCAGTGTCACCTATATCTGGGTACAGTAGCTTTTTGGCATGTTTTGGAGAGGTCACACTTTCCACCACAAGTGTAACAGGTAGAGTGGGATATAGGCCTGTGTTCTCTTCTCTACGGTGCACTGCATTGACTACTAGGCTACTCCAGGGACCCGCTTGCTGCTCTAATAGGACTAGCCATAAAAGCATATAGAGGAATCCTGTGCAGAAGGAATGGATCCTCAGAAGCTTAGCTGAAATTGGGTGGCGGAGCAGGTGGGGGGAAGAGGGGGTGGTGGTTGGGAGGCGAGGATAGGGGAGGGCAGACTTATACGGTCTGTACCAGAGCCGGTGATGGGAGGCGGGACTGGTGGTTGGGAGGCGAGAAATACTGCTGGGCAGACTTATATGGTCTGTGCCCTGAAAAGGACAGGTACAAATTCAAGGTAAGGTATACACATATGAGTTTGTCTTGGGCAGACTGGATGGACCATGCAGGTCTTTTTCTGCTGTCATCTACTATGTTACTATGTTACATAACATCTGATGCTGTCAAAGAGGCTGGTATGTACTGTTTCATTCACATCTTTGGGGGTGGGAGGACATCAGTGAACACTGGGGGAGTAAGGGGGGGGGGGGTCATGCCTTAATCTCTCCAGTGGTCATTTAGGACACTTTTTTGTGACTTTTAGTCATGATTCAAACAAGTCTAAACCAAAATGGCTAACTTTTAGCTCTGGATATTTTTGCTTTGTTCTATTATAGCAGATGTCCAAGTTTTGGGAATGTGCAAATCTCACCCCCAACAAGTGAAGTAAATGTAGAAAGTCTTATCCCCCCAAAATACTCAAAAGTAATAAAGTACAGCTCTTAAAACTGCTTCTTTTTCTTTTTTTTTTTACTACAAAGTAAAGTGTATTCTTAGCAAACTGAACCACAGAATCTAGCAAGTTTACAAGCAGCAGTACTGAATTGTGAATATGTACATATCAACTTGTGATCTGTCTAGATCTCTGAGGGTACACTGGAACAGAAATATAAGTAAGTATAAAAGAAAACCAATACTTGAGAAAAATTAAGAGGAGATATTTAAACTACATAAACAAATTTATGATTAGTCCAAATAACAGAGATGTAATAATATACCACATCCACATTGCAACTATTGTCACTGCAGCTATAATTAAAAATTCACAGCTGATCAAAGCATGTCTAAAAATATTTTATTATTTAAGTTTAAGTTTAATATGAACTTGCTTGTCCCATATCAGATAGCATCACAACATCCCTCCACTGCCAGATACTCTGAAGCATCACAAAAACCTGCAAATTTGCCACTCAAAAACTACGTGGCAAGCAGAATCTATGGGTAACAGACCTGCAACATTTTCTTCTGTTTGTGACTGAAACAAAGCTGCACCACCTCCCAGTAGTGCCAAGAACTTCCCTTGTGCTTCCCTTTACCCTCCTTATTTATTTAGATTTTGCTCACACCTTTTTCAGTAGTAGCTCAAGGTGAGGTACATTCAGGTACACTGGATATTTCTCTGTCCCAGGAGGGCTCACAATCTAATTTTGTACCTGAGGCAATGGAGGGTTAAGTGACTTGCCCAAGAGCACAAGGAGCAGCAGTGGGATTTGAATCGGCCATCTCTGGATTGCAAGACCGGTGCTCTAACCACTAGGCCACTCCTCCACTCCTTCCCCAAGTCTGAAATCTCACTCTTGCTTCCCTTGATGACCCCCCTTGTCATGACCATCTAGCTCTTGTTCTGACCCCCACCCCGACACACACAGACACAGTGTACCATTTTATTGGAGTAATGAAATAAGGAGGCACCTTGTTCATCTTTAAAATTAGATAAACAGTTCTACACTGTCTGCAGCCTCTTTTATATGGTATCTATATCCAGAAGAAACTTGTGTCTTACCAAAAGGCATTATCCTGCACCCCATCAATATCGTTAACAGGAATCTGACTCTTGATCCAGACAGCTGAGGCTCCTAAAGACACAGTAGAGCCAAAGCCAAAACCTAAAAAGTTAGGACAGCCAGCACAGAGCACACAGCAACATGGAACAGAACCATTTCTTACTCAACAATCAGAACAGCAGGGCTACACTGGACCATGCCTGAGAACCCTGGGCCTGCTGGGGCCCCACAGTGCTGCCTGAAGGAGAAGGACATTGCTGAGTGACGTCAACCAGTTATTCATACCTCCTTTCCTTGTGGTAAGGTGTATGGGTGGCTGGGGCTGAACTGTGGGGTTCAGGCTGGCACACCTCAGCAGTACTTAGAATTTATGCACATCATGTTAGACAGTTGTGTGCGTAAATTCTAATGAAAATCAATTAGCGTCAATAATTGCTTGTTAAGTGGCAATTATCAGCGCTGCTTGGCTTGTTAACTAAGTTGCATGCGCAAATCTAGAATACGACCGGATTTGCATGCACAACTTAAGTCACGATATATAGAATCTGGGGGTTAGTGATTAACTTTGCTGGTGCCCATTATTGAGTGCCTCCCTACTGTATATTCAGCACCATTATTTATATGGATAATGATGCCAAATATGTATATTAATTTGTATCCTGGCATCAGTGAATAAATTAATGTAGCTGTCATGCTGAATCCAGACCTGTGTTTCTCTTTGAACTGAGACAATGGACTTTTTTCTTGAGCAATAAGATCGCTCAAAAATGTCAACCTTATAGTTTCTTTCTCTTCCATGAGAGATTGTATGTCTTATGAATTTGAATTAGACCCTTTTTAGGATTTGGTTTCCTGTATATTTTGTTGCTTGAGATGGAGATCTCATTCCCTCCTTAATTTGCAGGCTTAGATTGAGCCAATTAATGTGATGTTAATTTGCCTATATTTCTGTATTTCTTTTTTATTTCTACTTTCAGTATGTTGATGGTTCAGAATGATAATTTTGCATAAATAAAATATATTTTTTTAATTTTGCAGGTCTAAAATCATGCCAGTGCATTTCCTGAGATAATCTCCACAGTGAAAGTCTATGCATGCTTTTGCTTTGAAAATATAACTAAGTCTGTTGAGGAGACGTTAAAAAAGTGAGTAGTCACTGTACTGTTAGCTTTACAGGAGTGAAATAGGTACACACTCCCCCCCCCCCCCCCCTCCAAGCAAGCAGTTATCAAATTACCCCTTAGATTTCTAAGGTGTTTCTGGAACTGTTACACACAGTACAAAATCTGAGAAGGAGTTAATGATTGAAAGATCAACTAATAGTGGTTGAATAAAATGGACAAATCAGTTCAGGGTGCTTTCAATGGAACTGGTGCTGGCATCCTGCCTTTTATAAGGAAAGTGAATTTTCTTAGTAATCATTCTGAGATAGTCTGACTGACACAGCCTTGACTCCTGCCTAGTTTTGAACTAAAAGTCTTTTTCCCCCCAGGGAACTTTATGAAACTGGACATAAAGCTAATATTAAAAGGCATTTACCCAGATAACAGCAGCTGTATTTCACATAAATGCCTTAGCTACCACTGTCCATTGATTTTTAGTGGCCCCATCTTAACAGTGATGCTGAATATCCTTAGAGATGTCTTCAGCACTATCCCAACAGTACCAAGGAGGTTTGTGGGCTCCATCGCTGGCCATCTTCAAATCTAGGCTAAAAACCCACGTTTTTGATGCTGCCTTTAACTCCTAACCTTTACTCACTTGTTCAGTACCCCTATTTTATCATCCCCACCTTAGTAATTCCCTTATCTCTTATTTGTCCTGTTTGTCTGTCCTAATTAGATTGTAAGCTCTGTCGAGCAGGGACTGTCTCTTCATGTTCAAGTGTACAGCGCTGCGTAAGTCTAGTAGCTGCAAAAAAGCCATCTGATGTTGAATTTTGCTAAGACTAAGCTGTTATATGTTGCTGCAGATCCCTCGATGGTATACACTATAACTTTGTCAGGGTTCCAGTGAGAGGTTCGACTCAGATGCAGATCTTAGGGGTATTGTTTGATTCTTGGTTTTTATAAGTCTCAGGTTCAGCACCTGATTCATAATTCCTACTTTAAATTGTGATTGCTGAATAGGTTGCGGCATTAATTGCCAATCAGGTTTTCAGGATATCCACAATGAATATGCATGAACTTGATTTGTATACACCAGGACTTTTTTTGAGGGGATACTTGGGGGTCCTGAGTACAAGAACCTTTTCCATTGTCTGCTAAAATTGACCGATGGTCCCCAAGGTTTAATGAAAGAGCTCAGGCTCTACATACACGCCTTGCCATAGATTCTGTGACTGGTTGCAGGGGGCCTGGCTATTGTGGCGTGGGTCCCTCAGTAATCATCCCACCCCGAAGGGTGGCCTGGCATTTGAGTACCGGCACCTTTTTTGCTAGAAAAAATGCACTGGTATACACTGCCTCCATTATATGTAGATCTTTTTCATGCATATTCATTGTGGATATCCTGAAAACCTGACTGGCAAGGGGTACTTCAGGACCGGACTTGGGAAACACTGGTTTAGACTACTGTAACATTGTCTATTTGGGGTTGCCTATTACTTGTATTCAATTACTTTAGATTGTTCAAAACTCAGCAGTGCATTTTTTTGTATAGCCTGCTGGTGTTTGAGCACATTACGGTTTATCTGAAGAGGTTGCCTTGGCAGCCAATTGGCTACCATATAAAATTTAAGTTGTTAATGTTGATTCATTATGTACTTTATCAAGCTGCTTCTTTTTACCTCCAACATGCTTTTCAAAGGTACGTTCCAATTCAACAATTGTGGTCAGCAGCATGTGATTTGATTGTGCCTGCCTTGCATCATTTGCAGCTGGATCAGACAAGAAAAGGGGTGTTTTTTATTGCTGGGCCACTTGAGTGGAATAAGCTGCCTTATAGGCTGAAAAGAGAGACTCGCCAATTAGTATTTAAACACCAGTTGAAAGACCATTTGTTATATTTGGCCTATTATACCCCTGATGGACACAGATAATTGTTACTTGGGGAGTATGGACTATATTGAACAGTAGCTGCGATCAACTTTGTCAATACTGGAAAATATTGTTTGGATATGTTGTTGATTACATGCTTGTTTTTATTGATGTAATTTTATGTATATTGTTCACCACCCTGGAAAAAGGTGGGTTATAAATAATAAATCTAAATCCAACTTAATCTGGAGAGATATGCAGATAACAGTTTGAATATTGCCACTACCTGGATAGTGGCAGCACTTTCCTCTCTGCTGCTCACTCTCCAGATAGCTTGACATTTAGAATAAACACTGACCACTGAGTTTAATACCTACTTGTTAGACTTTAATATAGAAACGGAAAATATGATGGTAGATGAAGATATGACCTATTCAGTTTGCCCATCAGCAACTGCTTCCCTTTCTCTCCCTTAGGGGCCCTTTTACTAAGCCGCATAAGCCTCTACGTTCGCCCAACATGCACCAAAATGGACTTACTGCCGGCTACTGTGTGGCTCTTGCGATAATTTCATTTTTGGTACATGTCTGATATGCGCATCCGAAAATATCGGACACGCGCTAAGTGGCATTTGATGCGCATAGGTCATTACTGCCCGGTTACCACGTGAGACTTTACCACTAGGTCAATGGCTGGCGGTAAGGTCGCAGACCCAAAATGGACGCATGGCAATTTTGATTTTGCCGCACGTCCATTTTCAGCAAAAATTAATAAAAGGCCTTTTTTACAGGCGCACTGAAAAATGGATCGGCATTCACCCAAAACCCATGCTTACACTACCGCAAGCCATTGTTCAGTGCACCTTAGTAAAAGGACCCCTTAGTGATCCTCTTGAATTCAGATACTGTGCTGGTCTCCACTAGGGATGTGCAGTTATTTGAAATGATATAGGAAATGTCCTATTTTGTTTCATAAGGCTTTCAAAACAGAAAACAGGATAAAACCCCCAAATGTTGAGTATTTTCCTTGTCATCAATAGCATGCACTGTTCTTGCTTAGTGCATGCTATTTGTCCATAGCACACACTATGTTGGAATAGCGCACACAAATAACGAAAAGAATACCAGTACCCAAATTAAACACTTCTTAAAATATAAGGAAACCATATGAAAAGCAAAAGAAAAAAAATAATTGAATGCATTCCCCTTGTCTCTACCATCTCCACTGGGAGATTAGTCTACTCTTCACCCCACTTTCAGTAAAGAATATTTTCTTAGAATACTCCTGAATCTACACCCTTTCACCTTCATCCTAATACCCCTTATTGCAAAGACTTCTTTCCATTAAAAGAAGCATGCCTCCTGTGCATTTATACCTTGGAAATATTTAAAGGATCCTTTTACTAAGGTGCACTGAAAAATGGCCTGCACTAGTGTAGGTGCATGCATTGGATACGTGCAGATCCATTTTTCAGTGCGCCTGTAAAAAAAGGGCCTTTTTTGGGCAAAAATGGACGCGCGGCAAAATAAAAATTGGCATGCATCCATTTTGGGTCTGAGACCTTACTGCTACCCAATGACTTAGCGATAAAGTCTCACGTATTAACCGAGCGGTAATCATCAGCACACGTATACTGACGATTACCATCCAGTTAGTGCCATGCATTGGAAAATAAAAAATATTTTCCGGCACTCGTATCGGATGCACATAAAAATGAAATTACCGCCCAGGCCATGCGGTAGCCGGGAAGTAGTTCCAAATTGGCTAATGTTGGACGCGCACAGGCATCTACGCAGCTTAGTAAAAGGTCCCCTAAATGTCTCTATCATATCTCCTCTATCCCTTTCTTCTTCTAAAGTTCTGTTCTCATATGCTATATGATGTAAACTTTTTAGCAGCCAGCTTCTGGACCAACTGCATCCATTTGAATGTGAGGTCACCAGAGTTGCTCCAAATGAAGTCTTACCATGGTCTTCGACAGAGGCACAATCACTTTTTTTTTTTTTTTTTTGCTGAATATTCCTCTCTCTATACACTAAAGCATAAGCATCCTTCTGGCTTTTGCCATCACTTTTTCTTTCTTTTTTATTTAAAATATCTTTATTCAGTTATCATCAATAAATAAACAAGTTGTTTAAATTAGCATAGTTTATTGACAATCACTTATTAATCAAGCACTTCCCACACAACAATCCAAGGGATTCCATTTCTGTCGCCAGGCATCCATTCAATTCTTTCTTTCAGCTGCTGTTCTTTACTATATTAGCAGACCATATTCCACTCATCTTAAACTACTACTGAAAATGGTGTGAGCTAAATCCAAATAAATATTCATTTGTATGTGCTGTGTTTTTTCCAGTTATTGATAATAACTTTTAATGCTATTGCCATCCTCGGTGTGATAATCGACCGGAACCTTACACTCGAGAGCCAAGTTAACTCTACAATCAAGAAAATGTTCCACTCAATGTGGAAACTTAAACGCGTGAAACCATTCTTCCAGAGGGCAACATTCCGCAACCTGATACAATCAATGGTACTAAGCCATGCTGATTACTGCAATGGACTTTATGCGGGATGCAAAGAACAGCTCATAAAGAAACTACAGACCGCTCAAAACACAGCAGCCAGGCTTATATTTGGAAAATCACGATTCGAAAGCGCCAAACCCCTTCAAGAAAAACTGCATTGGCTACCAATCAAAGAATGTATTACTTTCAAAATCTGCACCCTATTCCACAAAATTATCTATGGCGAAGCCCCGGGATATATGATTGACCTCATAGACCTGCCAACCAGAAACACAATCAGATCATCACGAACATACTTAAATCTTCACCACCCCAGCTGCAAAGGACTCAAGTACAAATCAATTTATGAATCTAGCTTCTCCTACATAAGCATGCAACTGTGGAATGTACTACCGAAAGCCATAAAAACAACGTCTGACCACCTTAACTTCCGGAAATCACTAAAGACCAACCTGTTCGAAAAGACATACCCTACTGACCCAACTTAAGTGCCTGGACACAGCAACACAACAAAACCAAAACTTGTAATGAACTCTATACAACTCTTCTTCTCTACGATTCCCTAATGTGTCTGTAACACATATTTCTCATTCTACTATAACATCACTCTGTATTTGATTCTTCACCAGAGGTGGCTAACGCCTCACGGTACTATGTAAGCCACATTGAGCCTGCAAATAGGTGGGAAAATGTGGGGTACAAATGCAACAAATAAATAAAATAAGAACATAAGAGTAACCATACTGGATCAGACCAATAGTCCATTTAGCCCAGTATCCTGTTTTCCAAACAGTGGCCAAGCCAGGTCACAAGTACCTGGCAGAAACCCAAATTGTGGCAACACTCCACACCACAAATCCCAAGGCAAGCAGTTGCTTCTGAAGTCTGTCTCAATAGCAGACTATAGACTTTTCCTCCAGGAATTTGTCCAAACCTTTTTTAAACCCAGATACTCTAACTATTGTTACCACATCCTCCGGCAAAAAGTTCCAGAACTTAACTATTCACTGAGTGAAAAAATTATTTCCTCCTATTTGTTTTAAAAGTATTTCCATGTAACTTTGAGTGTCCCCTAGTCTTTGCACTTTTGGAACAAGTGAAAAAGCAATTTACTTCTACTTGTTCTACACCACTCAGGATTTTGTAGACCTCAATCATATCTTCCCTCCTCCGTCTCTTTTTCAATCTGAAGAGCCCTAACCTCTTTAATATTTCCTCATAATAGAGGAGTTCCATCATCTTTATAATTTTGGTTGCTCTTCTTTGAACCTTTTCTAATTCCACTATATCTTTTTTGAGATACGGTGATCAGAACTGAATGCAATACTCGAGGTGCAGATGCACCATGGAGCTATACAAAGGCATTCAGGGCCGCCGAGAGGGGGGAGCAGGGGGGGACAAAATTCCCCAGGCCCGGGCCTCCAAGAGGGGCCCGGTGCCCAGTGGCGTACCAAAGGCGGGGCGGTAGGGGCGGTTTGCCATGGATGTCAGCTGGTGAGGGGGTGGTCCGCTCCCGCTGCTTCCACCAAAAGGGCCACTGGCCTGGCGATACAGTCCCCACCTGCCTACCAGCTCCGATGACAGCCGACAGCCCTCTTCTCCTGCCACCACCCTGCCTTTAAAAAAAGAAATCGGTGAAGCGGCGTCGCAGGCAGCGCCTTGCGTATGCCCTGCGTGTAAAAGAAACAAATCGGCTTGTCGGGCCTTCCCTCACTGTGTCCCGCTCTCCTCTGAGGTAACTTCCCATTTCCGTGAGGGCGGGACACAGCGAGGGAAGGCCCGACGAGCCGATTTGTTTCTTTTACACGCAGGGTAGACGCGAGGTACTAAAATTTGCGCACACTAAATGCTAGCGACACCCATATGTCTCTAACATTTAACACATGCTAATTTTTAGTGTACACTAAAACATTAGTGTGCCTATATCACGGCTTAGTAAATCTGGCCCTAGGCTAATAATATGTTCTAATCCTGCCTGCTGCATTCTGTTCTGTATTTCAGTAGCCAAATTAGCCTTGGAGATGCAGTGCTATGGAGAAGAGAATTCAGTCTAGAAAGGAGCATTGCATCTACCTTCTCTTGCTTCTTTAGACCAGATGATTTTGAACGTCAAAGCCTTTGCATATTAACGGTACTATCTGCTCTGCAAGACTGAGAAAATCTCTTAACATGAGTGTTTAAAGAGTGCATGGGGATTCTCAGCTAATGACACTGTCAGGGTGATTTCTGTTTTTATTTGGCTCCAAAAACGCTATGTCAAATTGCTTTCCACCTTTTAACAGTTAATAGGGGAGCTTTGGACTCCACTAGGCAAAATGGATAACTGAAGTCCATCTGCGCTGCTGTGATGCTATGATTATTTTTTGAACGATGAGAAATTAAAATGCACTGTTCACCAGACAATGAGATGAGGTCATAAAAGTTCAAGGAGATACTTTTTCTACTCCCAGTGTGTGTGTTTAAGAAGACTGTATGTTGAATCCTCTGAATTAGTGTGAATTTACTACAAATTCCATCCAGTCATGAATAACAAGCCAGGGGGCCCGAAGTTCCTATTGCTGCATTTCACCATGAATAAACACTAAAAAGGACCATTAAACCCTAGCATAAACAGTATGGCTTTATTAGGTTTCTAAGAAGACTGAGGTAACCTGTACAAAAGAGCCAAAGTTATTACCCTATCATCTACAAATATATTTTGGACAAATGACTTATAAGGTTTGGTGTATTATTATTAATCTAGGTTGTGTGACCAGGCTACAAAATGCCATCTTGAATAATGCAATTGCATTAGTATTAACTCAGTTGCTGATGGCATAATATGCCTTTGTTTTACAAGGGTACCACTTGCCATGAAATAAGAACAGAAGAATAGCCATACTGTGTTAGACCAATGGTCCATCTAGCCCACTATCCTGTTTCCAACAGTAGCCAATTCATATCACAAGTACCTGGTAGAAACTCAAGTAGTAACAACTTTACCATGCTTCCCACAGCAAGCAGTGACTTCCCCATGTTTATCTCAATAGCAAACTATGGACTTTTACTCCAGGAATTTGTCCAAACCTTTTGTATAATACTAATATGAAAGAGATATTTTCTGACTACCCCACTGGGATTGACATTGGGGGAAAAGATTTTGAGGATACTAATATTATAAAAGGCAGTGTTTTGGATGGAAATTTGACTTTTCCCTATTCTACTAAGTTGCGTATAGAGAGCACAAGGCTCCTGATTATGCCTGATCCTGAGTTCCTGGATAAAGGAAAAGCTGAAGGGTTGTGGTCTCTTTCCTCCTTTTCATCTTTGAAAATTAGAGGGGGTTTCTGGAGTTCTATGACTGGTGGTGTAGAGTCCAATGGGGGAAAGGATGTGGAGTGTGTTCCTTCATCATAAGAACATAAGATTTGCCATATTGGATGAGACCAGTGGCGTACCAAGGGGGGCGGTGGGGGCGTTCCGCCCCGGGTGCACGCGCTGGTGGGGTGCCGCAGCGCGCGCCTGTTGCCCTGTCTCAGTCCGAGTTCACAATTCGCATGTGTTCACTGCTCCCTCTGAGTCTGCCCCGGAACAGGAAGTAACCAAACTCGGAGACAGGGCAACAGGCGCGTGCTGCGGCACCCCCCCTCCAACGGCGTGCACCCGGGGGGCTGTCATTTTGCCGGGGGGGGGGGGGTGCATCGGCGATCTGCCCCGGGTGTCAGCTAGGGTTGGAACACCACTGGATGAGACCAATAGTACCTCAAGCCCAATATCCTGTTTCTGACAGTAGTCAACTCAGGGCAGAAGTACCTGGTAGGTTTCCAACAGAAAGAAAGATTCCATGCTGTTTATCCCAAGTAGAGTTCCCCATGTCCACCTTAATAATAGTTTATGACTTTTTTATTTATAATTTTAAGGATTAACAATAACAACATTTCACATACCACAGTGAGGGAAGGCCCAAGGCGATCTGCTTGTTTTGCAGACGCGAGGAGCTGCACTGCCGATTCAGAGAACTTAAAAATGCAGGGGGCCGGGGGGGGGGGGCAGAGAGAAGGGGGCTGTCCAGGGAGCTGAGGGTAAGCAGGTGGGGATTGGGTCAGGGGGGCTGAAAAGGGGGGTCTCAGATGGGAGAATGGGGCTGGCAGGCAGCGGGAGAAGGAGGATGGGCAGGCAGGAGGGAGGGAGAATCACTGGACATGGATAGCAGGGGAGTAGGGGGGAGAGGAGAATTGCTGGACATGGATGAGAGGGGAGGACAGGGGAGAGAGAAGAATCGCTGGACATGGATGGGAGGGGAGGGCAGTGGAGAGAGAAGACATGCTGGACATGGATGGGAGGGGAGGCAGGGAAGAGGGAATTGCTGGACATGGAGGGGAGGGCAGGGGAGAGAGGAGAAATGGTGGACATGGATGGAGGGGAGGAAAGAGAAAAGAAGATGCACATGGATGGAGATGAGGGAAAGAGAAGAGAGACTGGGGCCAACATGATCAGGAAAACAAAAGTGCGCTAACCCTCAGATTCTATAAATGGCACCCACAAGATTTCATGATAAAACTTGGCTTTCTTCTACTTATACATATGTGGTGAAGACTTATGCTGGAGGGCTACTCTTATCTTCCCTGGGCCTCCCTGACTTAGATATGCTCAAGAATTTTATATTGCCTGGTCTATGCTCTCCCTGCTCTTCCCTCTCTGAACCACACCCTATCTGCTCTGTATTTTAGGATTTAATGTGGTTTTCTGATGGAGCGTTATTAAGGGAAACTGGTAATTCCAATACACTCACTCAAATCCCACCATATACCCCCACCTCCAACATACACACCCACACATCCCCTCACAAATAAATCCAAACCCCACACTCCTGGGGAACTGGGTTTGATTCCCACTGCAGGCACAGGCAGCTCCTTGTGACTCTGGGCAAGTCATTTAACCCTCCATTGCCCCATGTAAGCCGCATTGAGCCTGCCATGAATGGGAAAGCGCGGGGTACAAATGTAATAAAAATAAAATAAAAATAAATTACCTACCTTCCCCACCCCCATATACACACCTGTAGGGGGTACAAGCCCCTGCCACTTTATCACAGATTTTGACTGAGTTCCTCTGTGGAATACCTGAAGAAAGTCAACAATCCTTATGATTTATAATACAGAGACAATTCTAAGAATTGTGCTGTAATTAAGGACATGATCAGGTATGCTTGTCTGAACAAGACCTGTGCCCAGGTATCAGCTGCTGCAATACAAAATAATGTTGAGTCCAAACGGCCCCTCAACTCTGTGCCAGATGCATTAGAGCCTGGGTTCTGAGGACATTCTGAAAACTAATCATAACAAACAAATTTGAACCGGATTCAACCATCACACTCACTGACACAAGATGGACACCTACACTATGGTCAGACCACCATAAAGCAAATGTCTCTCTCTGCTGACGAAAAACACACACTAACACAATCAATAAACATGAGCGAACAACATACACAACGAGAGGAAAAATAGACCCCACAATATTCTGGCAAAAGATCTACCAGAACGAATGGCCAACAAACGCTGACAACATCCAATTCCTCCAAGAATGGGACGATCTATGTACAACAACATTAGACAAAATCGCCCCAATCCAAACCAGAACATCACGCAGGAAGAAAACAAATCCATGGTTCACCGAAGAGCTGAAAAAACTTAAAACACAAGTCAGAAAACTAGAACGAGAATGGAACAAAAAAAAAAAACCGAACAAACACTGAACGCATGGAAACTACTACGGAGAAAATACAAATACACCATAAAACAGACCAAAAGACTACATTACAAAACAATAATAGGACCAAACTACAAAGACACACATAAACTCTTCAACCTTGTGAACAAACTGTTAGACACCACACCAGTTACAAACAACGGCAAAGATGTACCAGATGCGGACAACCTTGCGAAATACTTCAAGGAGAAAATTATACAACTACGACTCAAAATACCTGCCAGCCCTATTGAGTACGCCACAATTTTAGACTGTCTAGACCCAGAAGAAGGAACATACCCTGCAGACAGAACTTGGACCGAATTCAAAATACTATCTGAAGACCTCATATCTGAAACTCTCAAAAGATATGCAAAATCCAACTGCAAACTAGACACGTGCCCGAACAACCTCATGAAATCTGCTCCTCAACAATTCGTAACAGACCTAACGAGCCACATAAACTTCATGCTACAAAATGGACTTTTCCCAAAAGAAAAAGGAAAAATCTTACTCACCCCAATCCCTAAAGACACAAAGAAAAGCACAAGTGAAATAACCAACTACAGGCCAGTAGCATCCATACCTTTAATAACCAAAATAACAGAAGGAATGGTAACCAAACAACTCACAAACTATCTAAACAAACACTCAATACTACATGACGCCCAATCAGGATTCCGGTCGAATCATAGCACAGAAACAGTATTAGTCACCCTTATGACCAAATTCAAACAGACAATTGCAACTGGCAACAATATACTCCTCCTTCAATTTGACATGTCAAGTGCCTTTGACATGGTTGACCACGGAATCCTATTACACATACTCGAATACTTTGGCATTGGAGGTAATGTCCTGAATTGGTTCGAAGGGTTCCTAACCCAACATTCATATCAAGTCACATCAAATTCGACCACATCTAAGGCATGGATACCTGAATGTGAAGTACCACAAGGATCACCTCTCTCACCAACCATTTCTAACTTAATGATGATCCCTTTGGCAAAACTCCTATCAAACCATAACCTTAACCCATATATCTACGCTGATGATGTGACAATATACATCCCCTTCAAACAGGACATAAACGAAATCCTCAATGAAATTGATCAAAGCCTACACATCATGAACACATGGGCGGATGCATTTCGACTAAAATTAAATGCAGAAAAAACTCAATGCCTGATTCTCACATCTCAATACAACACAAAAGAATTCACAACCATAAACACTCCAAACCTGAACCTTCAAGTCTCAGAAACGCTAAAAATCCTTGGAATCACCATCGACCGCCACCTAACGCTTGAAACTCATGCTAACAACACAACAAAAAAGATGTTTTACAGCATGTGGAAACTAAAAAGGATAAGACCGTACTTCCCAAGATCCGTCTTTCGCAGCCTAGTGCAATCCCTTGTGCTCAGCCATTTGGATTATTGCGACTCACTATACGCAGGCTGCAAAGAACAAACACTGAGGAAACTTCAAACAGCCCAGAATACGGCAGCCAGACTCATCTTTGGAAAGCCAAAATATGAAAGTGCAAAACCATTAAGAGAAAAACTGCACTGGCTTCCACTCAAGGAACGCGTCACTTTTAAAGTATGCACATTAGTCCACAAAATCATTCACGGTGAAGCCCCATCCTACATGTCTGAGTTAATAGACTTACCACCCAGAAATGCCAAAAGATCATCCCGAACCTTCCTTAACCTCCACTTCCCCAATAGCAAAGGCGTGAAATACAAAACATTACACGCGTCAACCTTTTCTCACATGAGCACGCAGTATTGGATTACACTGCCGCGCAACCTAAGAACAACCAACGAGCAAGCTTCCTTCCGCAGATTATTGAAGACTCATCTTTTCGAACAAGTCTATGGATAGAAACAAAACACATAAAGTCCACACTTACTGTTCACTAATGCATCGTACATTCACCTCGGAACTCCAATCCCCGTATTATCACATCACTCATACCTTTTCTCACAGAAAGTTATATACCATATGACTTCATGCCTTTCTATCGCCCCTAAGCTCCCATTGTTTCCTTCCAAAGTTGCAATGCCTATGTTCCATTATTACATCCCTTAACGACACCCCAATTGTTTCGCATAACCCTGCATAATATTATCCACAACTATCTGTAACAATTGTATTTCCAATATTCAACTCATATTGTAAGCCACACTGAACCCGCAAAAAGGTGGGAAAATGTGGGATACAAATGCAATAAATAAATAAATAAATAGTCAGAGCCATGAATTCCAAGAAATGCAGCTAGAATGACTGTTCGGAGGGTAAAGTCTGTGTTTGTATGGACTAAATTCTGATAAGTGTGAACTGTCTTTTCGATGAACTTTATTTCTGAACATTTCTTCTATGTCATTTTTCCATGCCAATTTTATGTAAATAGTTAAGTAAATAATTTTATTATTCCTTTCTTTTATAGATATGTGTTTTTTTATGGTTCATGAGTACATAGATAAAGGAGTTTAAAAAGGGGTTAGATAGATTCCTAAAGGACAAGTCCATAGACCGCTATTAAATGGACTTGGAAAAATTCCGCATTTTTAGGTATAACTTGTCTGGAATGTTTTTACGTTTGGGGAGCGTGCCAGGTGCCCTTGACCTGGATTGGCCACTGTCGGTGACAGGATGCTGGGCTAGATGGACCTTTGGTCTTTCCCAGTATGGCACTACTTATGTACTTATGTAATAAGAACTCAGGATTGCTTATAGACCTGTTTTCACAAAATGATAATAATTCCAAAGTGCTATCATAAAAGGTTATACGTACAGCTCTACCTAATTATTGTACTACTCCTGCACACCCCCATCTTCCCTCACACATCCCACACCAACCCACCCAAACGTTCCCAATACACTCACTCAAGATAGACACAAATAGAGCCAAGAAACCACTCACAGCGATGCCTTGAACAGCTCCACATCACCTGCTACCCAAATGAGATGCACTTTAGCACTATCTTTACACCCAGTTCCTCCACAGACATGCATGAGTTTGTAAATACAGGAAGGGTTTGTGCACTTTTGAACTTGTTTGTCTGCCATTCCCTATATTTATACAGATGCCCTTTTCAACCTGTTTGTTCAAACGTTTTCTGGGTTACATCACATTGCACCCAGATCCTTGAAGGATGTTGGGAAAATAAGCTAAATATTAGTTTGACAGAGAGGAAATGGGGGCTAGTCTGGTGATCTATGCTGCAAGCATCTTTGTCTGTCTCCAACAGTCCAACTACTTTTTGCTTCATATAGCTTTTTTTGGACACCATATAAGTTATCCAAGATGGTAAATGTTAATGATAATCAATGCTGGACTTGCAAATCATTTGTGGGAACTATTAAGCGTATTATTTACTCAAGTTCCAGTTTACAGTCATTTTGGAATAAAATCTTGCAACTGTTGCACTTAATGGAACCGTTAATATACAGGATATCAATCTGGAAATGAAAGGGCTTGGAGAATGCCTTGAACTCAAACAAGGGTCAATTTTTGGATTTCTTGCTCGTCATTGCACTTAAGTTGATTGTTAGCCATTAGAGGAATACTTCAGTGCTCACAGAGAACCAGTGGTGGAATGCAATCTGCCTTTCTCACAGATATGAGCGAGAAGTGGAGGACAAGAGACTTGGACATGATAGAAGTATAAATGGGATTTATTGGACAACTATAGTTCTTTTTGCTGCTGTTGTCGTTGTTAAGGCCACTTTACACTGATAGTGTGGTGGTTGTTTTGTTGTAATATACAAAATTGAATTAAAATATTTGAACATAAAAAAATGTTATAGGTCGAAAATTATGTGGTTAATTAGATTGATATGATTTGATGGAATACAAGAAAAATAGTGTTACGAATAAAACGTTTTTCCTTCAAGATACAGGACTTGGCACATACCAGCAGCAACCCTCCCCCATTCCCCATGGAATCCACCAAGGAGTTGTTTATTCATGCTGTTACTCACTTAAGAGATCAGTGGGGAGCAATAAGGCAGCTGCATAAAAGTCTCAACAGTTGTAAGAAAATTGCTTTTAATTTAAAAAAGTTTTTCAAAGTATGGCTTAGTACTCTAAACTGCAAGGAACATTTCATCCTGTCTTTTGGAATCAGTTTGGTTTAGGTGCCTTTTACACTTTTCTAACCTAATATATTACATAAGCACCATTTATTCCTACTATTACTATTCCTATTAGGATTCCTATTGCACTGCCAGATGTTCTAAGTGCTGTACAGGCAGACTCCCAGATCCATGAAGCTTCTAAAATACAGGGATCTGTTATATTTAAATTGGGAAGAACACATCACAATAGAGCCATTTTACTAACCCACATTAAACTCATTCTATAACCTTGCAGGCCTCAATTTACGCTTAGGGTTAGATTCTATTTATGGCGTCTGAAAAAATCTGTTTGGTCAAAAAACACACCTAGACGTATTCTTTAAAGTACACCTACATTTTTTAGAAATGGCTTAAATTTCAACGCAATATATATAGAATATGTTGAGCGCATCTCCACGCAACCAAATTTGGTTGCATCCATTTACGCCATGTTTTACTTGGCGTAAATTCTGACACTTATATTAGGCGCACAGTGGGTGTATTCTATAATAATGTGCATAGATTGTAGAAACGCCCACGCCATACCCATGGCCATACACCCTTTTCAACAATGTGACTTAAAATTTAGGCACAGCAAATATGTTTATAAAGTTGTGCATGTAAATCTCAATTAATACTAATTAGTGATGATAATTGCTTGTTAACATCCAATTAACAGCATTGATTAGCTAGTTAAACAATTAAGTTATGCATATTATTATACAATACGCTTCAATTTCCACACAGAAATCAAGGCACGATATATAGAATTTTGGGGTTACTGTGCACAATTGTGTGCACAGATTATAGAATACTTACAGTTACATATGCAACATAATTGACAAATTAGCTAATAATTGGCACTAACAACCAATTATTGGTCCTTTTTGGTGTTAATTGGCACTAATTTGCAGTTATGCATGTAACTGCACTATGTCAGCATTCTAAAAACTTAGCATGCAAAATCTATAGCATGTAATTGCTAAAGGGGTGTGGAGGTAGGAGGGGCATGGGTGGGTTAGGGGTGTGTATAGCACTTACACGCTAAGGTTATAGAGTATGGTCAGTTACGCATGTAACAGCATTTAGATGTGTGCATTGACACCAGCCTTTGAGGTCATGCCTAATGACAGCCATGTAAATGTGGACTTACACTACATAAGGAAGTGAGAGTAGCCATACTGGGTCCGACCAGTGATCCATCTAGCCAAGTATCCTGTTTCCAACAGTGACCAAGCCAACCCAAATTGTGACAACATTCCATGCTACAAATCCCAGAGCAAGCAGTTGCTTCCCACGTCTGTCTGAATAGCAGACTATTTATTTATTTTAGTTATTTGTTGCATTTGTACCCCACATTTTCCCACCTATTTGCAGGCTCAATGTGGCTTACATAGTACCGTCAAAGGCGTTTGCCCAGTCAGTTGATAACAAGTACAAGGTTGAAAAGTGATCATATGAGGTATATGTGGAGGGTCGGAAGCAGGGCCGTGCCAACACGGTAAGTGAGGTAAGCATGGCAGGGGGGAGCTTCCCTCTGGGGGGCGCCCGCCGCACCATGCTCACCTCGCTCGCCCTCCCCCCAACATCCCTTTTCTTTTTTTTTCCTTTTTAAATGTACCTCGGTAGCGGTTCCGGCAGCGCAGCGTCAGTGAAGGAGGCGGCGCTCCCGACGTCGCTAGAATTCCCTTTGCTGTGTTCCGCCTTCTTCTGACATCATTTCTGACGTCAGAAGGCGGAACACAGCGAAGGGAAGGCTAGCGACGTCGGGAGCGTCACCTCCTTCACTGATGCTGCACTGCCGGAACCGCTACGGAGGTACATTTAAAAAGGAAAAAAAAAGAAAAGGGATGTTGGGGGGAGAGAAGAGGGTGGGCAGTTAAACAATGGGAGCGGGAGGGCAGGGGAGAAATGACAGCATGGATGTGAAGGGGGGGCATGGATGCGAAGGGGGGGAGAGAAGAGGGCGGGCCAGGCTGGGACATGGGAGAGAGAGGAGCATGGATGCGAGGGGGGGTCATGGAAGGGAGAGAGGGAAATTGCTGGAAAAGGATGAATGGAGGGGGCAGGGGACAGAAGAGCATGGATGGGCATGGATTGGGAGGGCAGGGCTCAGGGAGAGAGGGGAATTGCTGGAAAAGGATGAATGGAGGGGGCAGGGGACAGAGGAGCATGGATGGGCATGGATTGGGAGGGCAGGGCTCAGGGAGAGGGGAATTGCTGGAAAAGGATGAATGGAGGGGGCAGGGGACAGAGGAGCATGGATGGGCATGGATTGGGAGGGCAGGGCTCAGGGAGAGAGAGAGGAATTGCTGGAAAAGGATGAATGGATGGGGCAGGGGACAGAGGAGCATGGATGGGAGGGCAGGGCTCAGGGAGAGAGGAGAAATTGCTGGACATAGAGGGGAGGGAAGAAAGATGAAGGAGATGAAATGAGGGAAAAGGAAGAGAGGAGAAAAACTGCACATGGATGAAGAAAATAGGCAGAAGCTGAGGACCAGAAATGAAGAAGAAAGGAGGAAAGGAAAGAAATAAATGGAAAGGAAGCCCTGGAAACGGAGTTAAGAGGACAGATAGCAGCAGAATCAGATACTGGGCCAGCATGATCAGAAAAAGAAAGTCACCAGACAACAAAGGTAGAAAAAAATCATTTTATTTTCATTTTAGTGTTTGGAATATGTCCACTTTGAGAATTTACATCTGCTACCTTATTTTGCAATGTATAGCAATTTGTTTCTAAGAATATTGCTGACAATTCCTGTCAGTGTGGCAAGTGGTGAGCGATCATTTTCACGGGGGGGGGGGGGGGGGGCGCCATGCCGCCGCCGCCAACTGATAGTCTGCAGGGGGGGGGGCGCCAACTGATAGTCTGCAGGGGGGCGCCAGAGACCCTAGGCACGGCCCTGGTCGGAAGGGATGAAGATTGCGTGTTGTCCAGTACGGTCAAAGTCATGCTGTGTTGCTGGGTGAAGAGGTTTACGTGGGGTTGTTGGGGTAGGCCTTTTTGAAGAGGTTGTTTTTTAGTGATTTCCTGAAGTTCAAGTGGTCGTGGATTGTTTTCAGGGCTTTTGGGAGGCCATTCCATAGTTGTGCGCTTATGTAGGAGAATGGACTTTTCCTCCAGAAATGGGTGGCGGTAGGAGTTCATGCGCTAACATCCACATGCTAATGGGAAAATTAGCACATGGCCATTAATGGGGAAAATTTAAAAAATGGCCTTAGTGCTCAGGAATGATCCATGTAAGAATGCGTTAAGCCCACTTTTTGTCACAGTTTGGTAAAAAGGCCTCTTAGATTATAAGCCCTCTGGGTACATTAAAGCACAACCTGCAATAAAAATTAGATGGAACGGCCCAAAAGGTGCAATTTTACATCTGGGAATAGCATGGTAAAATCCTGCACTACAATGAGTTAAGCTCAGATTTTAGCACACTTTAGTAAAAGATCACCATTAGATACTGGCACTGAACATCTGGATTTTTATAGCCAAGGCAATTGGTATTTAAAAAACTACTGGCTGCCAAAGCTGAATATTGACCCATTGATTCTTTTCATTTTTAATATTGTTTTATTGCTTTTTACTTATAAAGGAGAATTTTTTTCTTGTTTTGTCATTGTAGTGCATGAAAAAAAATTGGAGGGATCTTTTACTAAAGCTTAGCTCAAGTTATCTACAGTAGGGCCCATATTATGGGCACTGCTTCAGATAACTCAAGCTAGGCTTTAAAAGACCCCCTTAGTGCAATGGCATGAAACTACGAAGCAATCATTTTAGTTGGTTAAGATATATTTTACATGTGTAAATAGTTACCTGATGCTAGGGTCCATCTTGGGGGTCAGCACCCAAGAAAAAGATTATGTACTATCAGTGGTTAGCATACCTGGGTTTAAAAAAGGTTTGGACAAGTTTCTGGAGGAAGAGTCCATAGTCTGCTTTTGAGACAGACATGAGGAAGCCACTGCTTGCCCTGGGATTGATAGCATGGAGTGGTGTACTAATTGGGTTTCTGCCAGGTACTTGTGACCTGGATTGGCCACTGTTGGAAACAGGATACTGGGTTAGATGGAACATTGGTCTGACCCAATATTACTATCTTATATTCTTATGTAAATGTTGAAAGTGTGTAAATAGCTATTTCAGAAAGCAGCTGTTTACACATATAGAGTCACAGTATGTAGAGTTGCCAAGGGAGCTTGTTATATGTAGCTCAAAAATTAAAATAAAATAATTAAAAAATAACTACTACTTTGGATTTGTACATGTTTTTGTCATGGAAACTGTGCTCACCTCTGAAGTGTTTAAAACCACCTCAAAAGTTATAGAATCCATCCCGAGTTTTCCGATTTGGATCTTTAATTGACTCTTCCTAGGTGTCCAGTCTTGTAAAAATCCAGTATTTGAATGTTACCACTCTTTTTCTGAACATGTTCCTTTCTAAGGGTACCTTTTATTAAAGGGTGGTAGGGTTACTGCCGCATTGCATTTTTATTTTCTAACGCCAGGGGCTTATCCGGTGGTAATTAGGAAGCACCATGCACTGCCCGGTTACCACTGGAATAGTGTGGGAGCCCTTCCTGCTTATTTTCAAAGGAGAAGGCCGGCCATCTTCCGACAGAAATCGGGAGATGGCCGGCCGTCTCCTAAACCCGGCCAAATCGGTATAATCGAAAGCCGATTTTGGCTGGCTTCAACTACTTTCCATCGCAGGGCTGGTCAAAGTTCAAGGGGGCGTGTCGGAAGGGTACCAAAGGCGGGATGGGTGCGTGGTTAAGAGATGGCCGGCTTCGGCCGATAGTGGAAAAAAGAAGGCCGGCTCTGACGAACACTTGGCCGGCTTTACTTGGTCCATTTATTTTTACGACCAAGCCTCAAAAAAGTGACCCAACTGACCAGATGACCATTGGAGGGAATCGGGAATCACCTCCCCTTACTCCCCCAGTGGTTACCAACCCCTTCCCACCCCCCAAAAAAATATATAAACATTTTTGTGCCAGCCTCTATGCCAGCCTCAAATGTCATACCCAGCTCCATCACAGCACTACGCAGGTCCCTGGAGCAGTTTTTAGTGGGTACTGCAGTGCACTTCAGGCAGGCGGACCCAGGCCCATCCCCCCCTACCTGTTACACTTGTGGTGGTAAATGTGAGCCCTCCAAAACCCACCCGAAACCCACTGTACCCACATGTAGGTGCCCCCTTCACCCCTTAGGGCTATGGTAGTGGTGTACAGTTGTGGGTACTGGGTTTGGGGGGGGCTCAGCACACAAGGTAAGGGAGGTATGCACCTGGGAGCAATTTGTGAAGTCCACTGCAGTGCCCCCTAGGGTGCCCGGTTGGTGTCCTGGCATGGAGGGGTACCAGTGCACTATAAATGCTGACTCCTCCCATGATCAAAGGGCTTGGATTTGGCCGGGTTTGAGATGGCCGCCATTAGTTTCCATTATCGGCGGAAACCAATGGCGGCGATCTCTAATGCCGGCCATCTCTAACGCCGGCCCAAATGTTGAGATTTGGCCGGCCCCGACCGTATTATCGAAATGAAAGATGGCCGGCCATCTTGTTTCGATAATACAGTCGGGTATGCCGCTTTACGGGCCCAGCCTTAGAGATGGTCGCCCATATAGATGGCCGGCCCTGTTCAATTATGCCCCTGCTTACCACCTCCTAAATGGGTGGCGGTAAGGGCTCCCTGGGAAATGGCCAAACGACAAGTATTTCACTTACCACAGGGTCATTTCCCTTTAAAAAAAAAAGCCTTTTACCCACTGCAGTTAAAAGGGACCGTGCAGCAAATCCATAGGCTGATGCTACCGCAGGGCCCCCTTTTACCATAGCTTGATAAAAAGCACCCTAAAATGGCTGTTCTGACTATGGTGGCAATTCTGTAAAGTAGAAGTAGGTGCCCTGATGCTGAACGATGAGACTTGTAGAATACTAACATAAACCTACATCAGCACGCCTAACTGTGGGTGTGCCCACTAACACCAGGTCTATGGCAGGTGCAAATGGGCACACCTAGGTACAAGCAAAAAAACAACAGGGGTGAAAGTGAGGAAAGTTCCAAATGACCAAGGCAAACAAGGAGTTAAAGCGTCCCAAAAAGTTTATTTGCCAAAGTAAATTGACCCAAAAGACCCTACACAGGCTGTGTTTCGGCACAAGGCCTTCTTCAGGGGTCAAGATGGTTCAGATAAATCAGCATCACAGAGAATGTAAAAACCATTAAAATACTGGAGCACAGTACACTGCGCTCTACCCTATAGGATTCACGCTCTGTGCGGGGAGGGTCTTTTGGGTCAGTTTACTTAGGCAAATAAACTTTTTGGATGCTCTTACTCCTTGCGGAGTGGAGGAGTTGCCTAGTGGTTAGTGCAGTGGACTTTGATCCTGGGGAACTGAGTTCAATTCCCACTGCAGCTCCTTTTGACTCTGGGCAAGTCACTTAACCCTCCATTGCCCCTGGTACAAAATAAATACCTGAATATATGTAAACCACTTTGAATGTTGTTGCAAAAAACCTCAAAAAGGCAGTATATCAGGTCCCATTTCCCTTTTCCCTTGTTTGTCTTGGATATTTGGAACTTTCCTCACTTTCACCCCTGTTATTTTTTGCTTGCTTCTCTTGTGGAAGTTGTGAGGACCCCCTCTTTCCTTTTTTTTTCACCCACACCTAGGTGCAAGCAAAACTAATCTGTTGGAAGGCAAATATGTCACTAAACAAACTACAAACTGTTGCTTTGCCTAAATGTACATCAGGAAAAAGGCACCACATAATGAAATAGAATAACTATTAAACAAATGAGCCTCAAATGCCCCGAGCTGGCAACAAGCCTAAAACGTGTACACAAACAAATAGCTCAACTACGGGCTTCTATCACAGCCTCGGACCAGTAGATTGCAAAAACATCAGTGGAAAACAACTCTCAATACTAAAGAGAAAAAAAAAACACTGATGAAAAAAACCTAATATTCCATCTGTCAAAAAATATTTAAAAAATAGTTAAAAATGCTCTTTTAACCATGCCCCCCCCCCCCCCAAATTGCAACATTACAAAATGTAACATTTAATGTTGCAATTTTTGGGGACATGGTTAAAAGAGCATTTTTAACATTTTTTTGAATATTTTTTGACAGATAGGTTATCTGGCAGTGTTCATGAAACTGTAATCCCACATGATTTTCAAAATGCTTCCAAGAAAACAAGGACTCACCTAGGTGCCGCATGCGGTATCCAGAATTTACAGTATTTTGTAAGATTTGCGTGTAAATAGGAGACAAGCTCATGTCCCCCCCCCCCCCCCCCCCCCCATGGTCTGCCTATGTATATGACCCACTAATCGCAGGTATGCCATTATAATATTGCCTTTTAAATGTATGGTAATCTGTATTTGTATTTTGTAGCATCCTACATATTTGAGAAAACACCAAGGCAGATAGTCCACTAGATCCAACATGGAAAATACAAAAGAGAAGCAAACCTTGTGAAGAACAAACTGTCTTTATTAATACATAAAGGCTTCCATGAATTTGAACACAGTTGCCAACATTTGCCATGTTCATGCCAAAATCCGGCTGTGTCAGGGCAAAATAACCAGATGGTGTAAAACCTCAAACTTCATCACAACTGGTTCAACTGGATCATTTTTACAGACTCAGGAGAGGGAACGTTGCTATATGACTTTTTTTATCAGTTGGACCTGGATTATTTTTACAAACGGACCCAGAAGGAACAATGCTATCTGACTTTTTTTTTTTAATCAGTTGGACCAGTTGTGGTAAAATTTGGGGTTTTACACCAGCTGGTAATTTTGCCCCTGACGCAGCCAGATTTTGACCATATTGGGCAACTGTGTTTGAATTCCTGGGAGCCTTTGGAGTTCATTTTCAAAAGAGAAAAATGTCCAAAAAGTGGGATAAATCTGCATTTAGATATTTTTTCTCACAAAAATGTCCAAATTGGTATTTTCAAAACCAATTTTTAGACCTTTTTCTAAGAAGTCTGTCAGAAGTGTGTTCAGATCACATGTCAGAGGTGAGTTAAGGGCGGGATCTAGGCATTCCTAACACTTGAACATTTTTCAGCCATAATGGAACAAAACAATAATATCCAGGACTAAAACTAAGATATTTTGAGCTAGACCTGTTTTTATAACGAATAAGGCACAAAAGGGTGCCCTAAAGAACCAGATGACCACTGGAGGGAGTCAGGGGTGACCCCCCAATATCCCTGACCCCCTCCCACCCCTCCACAAATGTGAATACAAATATGATTTATCAACCTCTATGACAGCCTCAGATGTTAGAGCCAGGTCTATTAGGGCAGCATGCAGGTCCCTGGAGTAGTGTAGTGGTCAGTGCAGTAAACCATGGCGTGGGGGAGTCTGGTCCCTATCTCCCTCTACCTGTCACATTTGTGGGGGAAACTGTGAGCCCTCCAAAACTCACTAGAAATCCACTGTATCCACATATGGGAGCCCCCTTCAAGCATAAGGGCTATTGTAGTGGTGTACAGTTGTGGGCAGTGGGTTTTTGGGGGGGGGGGGGCTCAGCAGACAAGATAAGGCAGCAACAGAGAGATGTGTACCTGGGAGCATGTTTTCGAAGTCCACTGCAGTGCCCCCTAGGGTACCCCATTTATCTACTGGGATGTCTGGGAGACCAGTCTACTAAAAATGCTGGCCCCCTCCTGCATCCCAATGACTTGATTTTCTACGATTTTTTACTTTGACTTTTTTTTTCAAAATGGACCAAAAAAGAAAACATCCAAAGCACAAAACCTTGTTAGAAACAGTATTTTTGAACACGAAAGATAGACATTTTTCTTTTTTGAAAATTAACTTCTTTCCTGCTCAGATTTTGGACATTTTTTGCAAAACGTCTAAAGTCGGACTTAGACGTTATATCGAAAATGCCTCTCCACATGTATTAATAAAGACAGTTTGCTTTTCACAAGGTCTGCTGCTCCTTTATATATTCCTATATATTTTACAAAAGGCTGCATATTTAAAATGACCTTTGTAAAAAAAAAATTCAGGGAACTGTTTGTGATCTGAATTGGACATCCCAGTTCATATCTAGGTGCTCTATGTAAAATTAGGCTTCATGTGCAATTACTTCCCTGTCATTTTTATAATGGCAGTGCATCCCCAAATGCCACTTGCTTACTAAATGAAATGCTGTTCACTATTTAGCTTTTGTCCCCATTCCTGCATAGTACAAAGGGCTTCTCAAGCCGTCAATAATTTATATCGGCATTTCATCAAACATAGCTTCAAAGTTAATCATGTATTTATTTGTTTTAGTTTTAACACAGTGCCTTAAACAGTAAATTAACATTAGGGATGTGCATTAGCTTGAAGTGGCTTGAGACTGGTCTTTTATCTTGTGTCAGTATTGCACACTATTGCTCAAATAATATGTGCTATCACTCACTATTTATTTATGTATTTATAAAAACTTATATACCTTCTCTATGTGCACTATTGAACAACGGATGCATTATTGAGCATTAAGCTGTACTATCTGAACAATAGGGCACACTGAGCAAAACAGCACACTATCGCACAATAGTGCTCCCTATTGATGACACCGAAACAAAGAAATTAAGCAAAAATGTTTGGTCTGTGGATCCCTACCTAATACAGGTGATAGCTGTACAAAGAGTGAGCAGATGAGCACTCAGAACTACATGGGGGAGGTAGTAGAATGGCAGCAGGGAATTTTGGAAGCCTGAAAGTCAATGTTGGTGTGTCCTATAATTCACTAGGAATTTTGTTCCACAAGTGGGAGGTGCTAGATGAGAGCGCACACAGCCATGGACAGGCCAATATTCAAAACCTGCAGCTGGAATCTCATTTACATATCTGCTGTGGCGTTTGAAGTTATACCCAAATAGCCAGCACTGGCCACTATCTGAATATTGATACCTCATATCTGGGTATAATGGGCAGAGCCATGATTATCCAGATAATAGCAACATTCAGTCACTCTTACCCAACCAACCACCTGGATAACTTGGGACAGAGTTTTTGCTGTTCTAAGTTTTCTGTATAGTTATCTAGATACCAGTGTTAAATATTGCCAGGATAACTCTGTGTTCTGCCCAGTTTCTGTCCCCATGATAGCAGCATTATCTGAATAATGCTGCTGAATATCCAGGTATGACCCTGGTCAATGACATTTATCTGGGTAGCTGAATATTGGGATGTGAGAGATTGTTTTCTTGTACAAGTAATATGAAGGAAGGTACAAGGCTTAGAGTGAAGTGTGTGCAATCCTTCCATAATAAAATTACATTTAAAAAATGCATGTTTTGAGAAGGCCAATAGTCTATGAAATCAACAACACTAAGTGAAGAGAACAGGCGGCAGGTGCAGGCAGACCTGAACAGTGCTGAGGACAGACCCTCTAAGTGGTCACGTGGTAGCCCCAGACGGGTGGCTAGGTGTTTTTCGACAGTACTCTATGAATGACTTGAGGACACCTGGTGTAAGATGTAGAAGAAACACTCGTGGAGGCCTGAGGGTCAGAATTAAAATGAAACCTAATGAAAACATATACATGAAGCAGAATGACTCAGTGTTTGATGCTGCCATATGACTCATTTTATGCAATGAAGACTATTGGAAAATACTAGAAATACCTTGAAAATAACTGACAACAATCCCCTTTCTCCCCAGTACCTAAACAATCAAAATTACCTCAAACACGTCACCCTCTCGATATCCCAAGCAGACTTGCCAGCTTATAATCGAAAGACAAAAACGCCTATATTGCGACCTAAATCGGGAGATAGGCGTTTATCTCCCAAAAACGAATAACGTGGTATAATCGAAAGCCGAACTTGGACGTTTTCAACTGCACTCCATCACGGAAGCGTACAAAGTTGACGGGGGCGTGGTGAAGGCGGGACTGGGGCGTGGTTATCACCCGAACAGAGATGGGCGCCTTTCGTCGATAATGGAAAAAAAGTATGCATTTGTAGCTAGAATTTAGGGCACTTTTCCTGGACCCTGTTTTTTCACAAATAAGGCCCCCAAAAGTGCCCTAAATGACCAGATTACCTCCAGAGGGAATCGGGGATGACCTCCCCTGACTCCCCCAGTGGTCACTAACCCCCTCCCACCACAAAAAATGATGTTTCACAACTTTTTATTTTCACCCTCAAATGTCATATCCACCTCCCTGGCAGCAGTATGCAGGTCCCTGGAGCAGTTGTTAGGGGGTGCAGTGGACTTCAGGCAGGTGGACCCAGGCCCATCCCCCCTACCTGTTACAATTGTGCTGCTTAATGCTTAGTCGTCCAACCCCCCCAAACCCACTGTACCCACATGTAGGTGCCCCCTTCACCCCTTAGGGCTATAGTAATGGTGTAGACTTGTGGGCAGTGGGTTTTGAGGGGGATTTGGGGGGCTCAACACACAAGGGAAGGGTGCTATGCACCTGGGAGCTCTTTTACCTTTTTTTTTGTTTTTGTAAAAGTGCCCCCTAGGGTGCCCGGTTGGTGTCCTGGCATGTGAGGGGGACCAGTGCACTACGACTCCTGGCCCCTCCCACAAACAAATGCCTTGGATTTATTCGTTTTTGAGCTGGGCGCTTTCATTTTCCATTATCACTGAAAAACAAAAACGCCTAGCTCACAAATTGTCGAATAAAACATGGACGTCTATTTTTTTTCGAAAATACGGTTCGGTCCGCCCCTTCACGGACCCGTTCTCGGAGATAAACGCCCATGGAGATAGACGTTTTCGTTCAATTATGCCCCTCTTGGTATCCCAAGTGGAAAGCGTTCATAATAGTATGAATGGCTAGGATTACTCAGGTTGAAACTCTTAAGAAGTAGACTCCTTAAGAGTTTCAACCTGAGTACTCCTAGCATTTCTGATCTACATATAAGGTATGCAAGTGTGAGCAATATCATCCATGCTAGATATATTTTTATAAGATGATTGAATTATGAGTGTGCATGAAAAAAGTGTGAATTGACAGTAGCCAGGGCTCAAATCTTGACAATTGGTATTACTGCTCACAAGTTTTAGAGTTGTACTAATTTCAGCCCTGAATGTGTCTAAAATGAAAAGAGATTCCTTGCAAGAATGTACATTTTTCCAAAGGCATATCCATGTGCCAATGACATTTGCTTCTCCCAATAAGTCAACTCTAGAAAAACTTATGAGAAGATTAAGGAATAGTTAGATATGAAACAGGATGGGGGCTAAGTTTAAATTAAAGTGGTGAATTTTGAATGTGATCTGTTCAATGTGGACAAGTGCAAACAAGGTAAGTGATACAAATTGTCTTGGATAAGGAGAAAGGTCTTACAGTCATCATACTCTGACCAGCAGCTGATATATGTGCGTACAATTAATTGGTAAGAATAGGAAGACAGAACATTTTTATTTCATAGTGTTTTGCATGCCATTTCTGGGAATGTTCATTGTATTTGTTTTTGTTTGGCCATTTTGTTTCCACAGGATCAAAGTTGTTGAGTGCATACTTTTTTGAAAGAGTGTTCCCTATCAGCAAAGAGGATGTACTCTTTTGGAAAGAATGTACACTTTTTTCTCGATAGTGCACACATGTGCAGTGGTTCACACATACATGGTTCAAGCATGCACAATGGTTTAAATGGTGCACTATGAGAAAGAGTGCACAGTCTTTGGAAAGCATTCATACTATTATCGGCAAATGAAAAAGACATGAAATGTCATGTTTTTTTGCATTGTTCTGATTCGTTAGTGACATGCAACAATATGGCATATGTCATTGACATTTCCCATATTGTTACAAATGACAGTCCACAAACAAATCAAAACCAACACTTCCACAAAAAACAGCAAAGCAAACACAGGATGATGCAAGGTTGCAAATAAACGTTTATTCAAAATTCCTTGTGTACATGGTCCTAACACAAAATGGATCCAAATGTACAAACAAATCTAGACCCAACACAGGCCGTGTTTCGGCTTTCCATACTTCCTCAGGAGTCCCTGCTGCTCAGATTGAGAATCAAAATCAAATGCAAAAAGAGGAAAATAATTGTGCACTTCAAAGCGCAGTTGCATCCAAATGCTACAGCAAACATCTGTAGCAAAAACACAGAAACCACTGTGGTGCAAATGACAGCCGAACCCTAATAACTGGGTCAACTGAAGGGGTAAACCAGTATTTTTTTTCTTCCATTTACTATTATGTTACTGTTGCCATACAATTATGTAAGAAGACTGGATTAATCTGAAAACCTTGATATTTGAACGCTGATACAGGGAAGCAGTAGAGGCTTCTGATATTTTGGCGGCCATGACTTTCTTTCCTCAGAAGTCACTTCATTATCTAGCAGCATAACAAGGTGGGGGAGTGTGGGTGGAGGCCATCGTACCTGTTGTTTAAGGAGCATCTAGCAGCACTGAAAAGAAAAGTAGCATGGGACCTTTGAACCACTGGCATGCTTGAGGCCTTTCTATGTCCCCACCTCTTTGAAAAAGAATGCATGAGTTGGAAGGGGCAGAGACACAGTAGGGCCTCGAGTATGCAGATAGGTCTGAGGCCTATTGCCTGCTTCCTATTGAATGCTACAGTCTCCAGGCAGGTATCAGGAGATGTAGCCCCAGCATCAGTGGCAGAATTACTGTTGGATGGGGGATGGAGTTTGTGAGATTCTGGCCCATGGTGGAAGGGGGAGATGAAAAGAAAGGAGAAATGATAAATTGGGGCAGAAGGGGAGAGTCAGAAATGTAAATATTGGTCCATGGCCACAGAATAGTGATGGCATGCGATTGCACTCTCCTTAGGCAAATAAGCTGTGCAGACACTGGATTTTGCTGCTAAGTAGACATGGGGAGAGAAAATAATTTTGAAAGGTACTTGACCAGGTAACTAAGCAATTGAAATCTACCCTCTTCTCAGTGGGAAACAATATATGTGTGCTTTCACAATGTCATACTTCTCTTCTTTTTTTTTCATTGAAACTATGTGCGTGCATACTTTTAATTCTAAGTGAAAGGGGTCAGTTTAACAGTGATATTACGGAGGAAGGGAAGAAAATACAAAATTCAGCAATTTCATTTTCAAATCCTCACGTGTATTTTCACAATTAGATCTTGCACCTGTATTAAAGCAGGTGCAAAGGCTACCATACTTTTCTATCCATAGTCTTTGCTGTCCTGACTTTTCAAAGGGAACCCATGCAGGTCATTTTGCTTTATAAATGAGCTCACAGGTCCATAGGAAGACTTGCAAATGAACCACTGGACTTAAGAATATCCCCTTTAGCTTACACCGAGAATGTCACCTGCCTTGATCTGTGAAGCTTCAACTGTTATACAGGAGGAAATAGATTACCTTACTGACTGCAGTTAATAATCCTCCTCCTCCTTCACAGGTTTCATAGCTGAGTAGGAGACGTCTCTTACTGCCTCTTCTCCCCAGGCTGGGAGTTAGTGCCGGATTCTAAATCACTCCTCACACTGAATTCCTAACATTTTAATATATAGCTTTCAGCACTGAGAAAAACAGCTTAGCCAGAATTAGTTGGCTACAGGTGCAACAGTTAAAGTGCCTCTAAATATGCTGACAGAGGTAGCTCTCCTTCAGTACATTCAAAGACATCTTGATTTGCATGTTTGATCTGGACACATAAAGCAATCACCATATTCAAAGTTGGGTAAGGTTATTTTTTCTACTGAACAAAACTAAATCCAAACTCAGCAGATTACCACAATGGAGCCAAAAAATCTCCATGGACACTGTCAGGTGTTAATTGTCGGTACTTCTACTCACACTTCAGTTGAGTAAATTAGACACATAATTTGATTAAGGGCTGTGTGAGTGGTGTGGCTGCACTTGGGTCACAATATTTGCTCCCAGTCTACCGTCTCCGGGTGGGGTAGGGGGTGCCAGTGGGCGAGTCACACAAGGAGCAGCTGTAGCTCAGTATGGTCTTGATAGAAGAGTGGCATTCAGAATAAGATTGTACACGGAAAGTATTTTGATGACTATACAATGATATATGTAGTAAGAGAAGGGGATTTTTAAAATAATCTTTGAAGACTGGTTTCACACCTGTACAGAGTACAAGTGTACTTAAAAGCAGATTATTAATATATCAGGTTTGTATGTACTAGTTTGTTCAGCAGAATTTGGCACCATTAAGATTTCGTATCCCCCTTGCTTCAGAATTGATTAGAAGGACACATCCTTTGCATCTTTCTGGACTATCACACAGAACTGGCTTTGGGTAATTATAATATGATTATATCTGAAGAACCTTTGACCTTCTTTTGCGCTATCCAGACATGTAACTGCAGTATTCACCTACCTTTCTTTGAAAATATACCCCATAATGCACAATGGATGAGATTCTTTATATGGCGCCTAAAAAATTGGTGCTGAAATCAGTTCCGACTAAGCATATTCTGTAATTGGTGCCTAGATTTAGGCGCCAATTATAGAATACACTTAGTTCATATTTCAGCGCCTAAATCTACGTGCATCCATTTATACCAAAGAAAACTTGGTGTAAATCTCTGTCCGTAGATTTAGGTGCACTAAGAGGGGCATAATTGAACGGGGACGACCATCTCTAAGGGCGCCTATCTCTAAGAATGTCCCAGTGAAGGGACGGGGAAACCTGTATTATTGAAACAAGATGGGCATCCATCTTTCATTTCGATAATATGGTTGGGGACGCCCAAATCTCAACATTTAGATTGACCTTAGAGATGGTCGATCTAAATGTTGAGATGGTCGACCTTAGAGATGGTCGTCCCCAGTTTTCAGCCATAATGGAAACCAAGGACGCCCATCTCAAAAATGACTAAATCCAAGCCCATTGGTCATGGGAGGAGCCAGAATTCATAGTGCACTGGTCCCCCTGACATGCCAGGACACCAACCAGGCACCCTAGGGAGCACTGCAGTGGACTTCACAAATTGCTCCCAGGTGCATACCTCCCTTACCTTGGGTGCTGAGCCCCCCAACCCCCCCCCCCCCCCCCCAAAGCCCACTCCCCTCAACTGCACACCACTACCATAGCCCTAAGGGGTGAAGGCAGCACCTACATGTGGGTACAGTGGGTTTCGGGTGGATTTGGGGGGGCTCACATTTACCACCACAAGTGTAACAGGTAGGGGGGAATGGGCCTGGGTCCGCCTGCACCCACTAAAACTGCTCCAGGGACCTGCATACTGCTGTCATGGAGCTGGGTATGACATTTGAGGCTGGCATAGAGGCTGGCAAAAAAAAATTTAAAGTTTTTTTTTGAGGGTGGGAGGGGGTTGGTGACCACTGGGGGAGTAAGGGAAGGTCATCCCCGATTCCCTCCGGTGGTCATCTGGTCAGTTCAGGCACCTTTTCACGGCTTGGTCGCAAGAAAAAATGGTCCAAGTAAAGTTGGACAAGTGCTCGTCAGGGTGCCTTTCTTTTTTCCATTATCGTCCGAGGATACCCATCTCCTATTCACGCCCCAGTCCCGCCTTCGCTATGGTGCCAACATGCCCCTGTGAACTTTAGTTGTCCCCATGACGGGAAGCAGTTGAGGATGCCCAAAATCAGCTTTCGATTATGCCAATTTGGGCGACCCTGAGAGAAGGATGCCCATCTCTTGATTTGTGTCAGAAGATGGGTGCCCTTCTCTTTCGAAAATAAGCCTGTAGGCCATATTCTATAAAGAGGCGTATACATTTTGGAACACCCACAAAATACCCATTTCCCTGCCTATAATCACTCCCCTTTTGCCTGTGCATATTAGAAGTTAAGCACATTGCATTACAGAATGCACGTAGGGCCAAAACCTGCATTCCAGAGTGTGAGAGCTACTCCGGAGAAGGCTCGCTTGCGGGTATCAATTCGTGATTTCTCTTTGGAGAGAGTGTGGTTAGGGATACTCCTTGGGAGGACTTTAGTGACCTTGGAGGTGTGTAGAGAAAGATCTTGTTCTTCAATTACTCTGGGCCATTTCCTTTAAGGGTCTCAAAGGTCAAACAGAGAGTTATAAATCTGGCCCTATATTGTACTGGTAGCCAGTGAAGGTTTTGCAAAAATGGTGTGGTGTGGTCATGTCGCTTACTGCTTTCTATGAGTCTAGATGCAGCATTCTGAATCAATTGGAGCTGGGGCAGACCCTTTGAAGTCAGGCCAGGAGTAGAGTGTGTGCCAGCTGTAAAGCTGGTGTAAGTGTTTGCACCTTAAATGCAACTGTTTTTTTCACCATTTTAATTGATATTCTATAAAAAAAAATTGGCACCTACTTATTTTTATAGAATAGACTTGAAATAGGCAATATAACCAGCGCTTTTAGTAGGTGCCTTGCTATAGAATTACCCTCATACTCTCATAGCCACATGAAAATGGCTTCATAAAATAACCCTCCACATGCTTTGGCCAACTCTTCAGGTTATGAGTTTAGTCTTAACCTGAACAATACTAAGGTCCTAGAAGTAGCATCACACCTGCTGTTTGTAGATGATTTGAAGTTTTATAGTTCCAGTGGTCATCACTTAGAACAATTTAGGGGCCTTTTTACCACACTGTGGTAAAAAGTGGCCATGGCACATCCTTATGCGAGTTATTCCCACATGCTAAGGCCATTTTTACCGTCGGGGTAAAATAGCCTATTTTTGTATTTTCCCTATTAATGGCCTTTCGCTAATTTTCCCATTAGCGCATGAGCACATAAGCACTGCCATACTGGGAAAAGACCAAGGGTCTATCAAGTCCAGCATTTTGCCTCCGACAGCGGCCAATCCAGGCTTCAAGAACCCGGCAACCCCCCCCCCCAAAAAAAATATATATTTAATAATGTTCAATGGACTTTTCCTTCAGGAATCTGTCCAAACCCCCCTTAAACTCTGTAAGCCATATTCTAGCTTCATCTTGTGTCCCCTGGTTCTATTATTGTTTGAAAATGTAAACAAACGCTTCACATCTGTCCGCTCTACTCCACTCATTATATTGTAGACTTCTATCATATCACCCCTCAGCCACCTTTTCTCCAAGCTGAAGAGCCCTAACCATCTTAGCCTTTCCTCATAGGGAAGTCGTTCCATCCCTTTTATCATTTTTGTCGCCCTTCTCTGCACCTTCTCCAATTCTTTTATATATGTAGGTGGTAAGGGCTCACATGCTGAACACGTGCTAATCGTTTAGTGTGCACCAATGTAGCTGTACTAATTAGCGCAGGACATGCCCACTCTCTGCCCTCAGACTCACCCCAGCCCTTTTACTAAGCGTCAGTAAGCCCAACGCGGGCTTACCACTCGCTATTCCGCTGATTGAGGGGGGGGGGGGAAATTCATCATTATGGGCTTTTATCATTTAGCATGCACTAATTTATTTAATGTTCTTTAAGGCCATGATGCTGCTTGACAAATTCCTCCCTGAAGCTGATATTGAAATACAAAAAAAATACAAACAGTCTCAGCAGCACAAAATCAGATAAACGTCATCAGTTAGTTGCAGTCCAACTACAAGAAAACATCTCCTTTCCCATGAGATCAATTTTGTACAAATCAGCGTATGCCAAGACTGTTCATTCTGAAAGCTGAAGAAGGAAAGGGTCTTATAGAAATAGGTTATACATACATAGCTGCAATCATGGGCCTGCAGGCATATTTGACAAAATCAATGGATCCACATAAGCAGACGATGCTGAAATATGAAAGTATGTGTCCACAATTTATCTCTATCCTTAAACTAGGACAAGCTCTCCAAAAAATAGATTGGAGGAGAGAAAATCCACCAGTGCCTAAGGGAAAGGAAGCAACGGAATTTGCAAAACAAGAGAAAAAAAAGCTCTTTAATGAATCAGATCAACAAAAAAAGGAAAGACAAATGGCAAATGCACAAGTGTAGTAGGAAATATAAAATATTACTTCAGAAACCATATGTTGATCAATACCAGTCTCATGAATAGTTAAGGAGAGGGGAATTTAAACTCGGAGATGAATGATGGATGGCTGCAGTTTAGGACAGTGGATTAAAGACAAGATGGCTCACGGCAAATGTAGAAAAAAAATGAGTAAGCAAACAAAGGCAGATGCTGTCAAGAAAGAGATGGAAACAGCTACCTAACTAATTCAGAGAACTTCACAGTGGCGTTCCGAGGGGCGCTGACATCCAGGGCGGATCGCCGATGCGCCCCGCCCCCCCTGGGTGCAGCACCCCCCTGCAGTGCGACCCCCCCCCCGGCAAAGGGACACCCCCACCCCGGCAAAAGAACCCCCCCCCCGGGTGCACGCCGCTGGGGGGGGGGGGTGCCACCGCAGGTCAGTGTCGTTGGTTTCCATGCTCCCTCTGCCCCGGAACAAGTTACTTCCTGTTCCGGGGCAGAGGGAGCATGGAAACCAACGATGCTGACCGGCGTGCGGCACCCCCCCAGCGGCATGCACCCGGGGCGGACCGCCCCCAAAGCCCCCCCCCCCCTTGGTACACCACTGGGTTTTCAACCCAGGCCTCAGGGCACTCCTAGCCAGTCAGGGTTTTCAGGATATCCCCAAGCTATGGTCACCTCACTCCTGTGAGGGTTTTGGGGAGGGTGACATAGCAAGGCTATGCCAGGTCACTTGTGAGGGTACATGGATTATAGGCAGGTCTGGGATGAAACATGATTGGTAGGTGAAGAGCAGGAAAACACCGTGAGCAGGCATTCTGGGCCCCTGGGATCCTGTGGGACACAAATGGGTTGTGTAGGAGCTCGCAGTATTAGAAAAAGAAACAGTGGAGAAAAAGCCAATAGTGAGTTATTTTGTGGGAGGAAGCGGTGTTACTTGCAGGGCAGTGAGTATCAGCAAGGTGGTGGCAATTTTAGTTGCTTTTGTGTTTTCAGGGTATTTAGTACAGGAGAGATGCTGGAGCTGGTGCTGACCTCTTAGTACAGCTGTAGGAATTAGGAGAGGCTGTACTTGCAGGGAGCCAGGTTGTTTATCCTTACTGCAACAGTTGTTTATTTAAGTAGCCACAGGAGCCCAGCTGTAGTTCCCACCCCTAATACATGCCGTTTCTGGTACTACAAAAATATTTTATATTGCTGTAGCACTGGTACTTACCTGGCGGTAATCGGGCACTGCCACGCACTGCCCGGTCACCACCGGGTTAGCGCAGGAGCCCTTACCACTACCTCAATGGGTAACAGTAAGTGCTCACCACCGAAATGGCCACGCGGTAAGTGATTTACTTACCGCACGGCCATTTCTTTTCAGGAAGAAATATAGCCTTTTACCCACTGAGGTAAAAGGGGACCTCGGCACACGTCAAAAATATGCACTAATGTTAACGCAGGCCCCCTTTTACCATAGCTCAGTAAAAGGACCCCTAAGAGAATTATGGAAAATAAAGAGGTATTGATCACCTGTGATAATCCCATTCCCACTGATCAAAACTTTGATGCAAGAAAACTGGATGTAATATTAAAGGAGAAATAAACTGAAAATGGTATTGACTATAGAAAGGTTGGTGTCATGTGATTATTCTGTATATCACTTGGAGAGAGAGAGAGAAGATTCTCAAGTACCTGCCAAGAAAATATGGCAGAGAAAACCAGAAATATTTCCCATCATACTCGATGCAGTGGGCCTGACTGAAATCAATTGCAAGCACATCTTGATAAGTTGTTTGTCCATATTACATCCTACGAATTTCAGAAGGACACTCCTTGGCATGTTGGAAGAACTACAGCAACCCATTTGGAGACATAGCCCTTGACTAAATTTAAGATCCTTACACTAACTTTTAACCTGATACATAAACTAGCATGGTGTGAACCTGATGGATGTTGCACTCCAGCCAAGGAGCCAAGCTGCATGTAATGCCATTAAAATGTATGAAACACTTGATAATTAGAGCTTATTATTTTTGGTTATTTCCTACACTTTATGGAACCAGTTCTCCCTAGTACAGAAGGAGAAACAAACCTATGGGGCTTGATTGTTAAGATACACTCAGTAGTCTGCATATGAATTAGCACACAACTTTACTGTTACCATGCTAGCATGACAGCTAGAAAGTTCTAATTTGCAGGTTAAATGCATGTCATTTTCTGGAATGGGAAATGGATGGGTTAATAGCACAGCATGGGATGGACTACACATTAAGTTAGTTCATGGTACTTCATTGCAAGCTATCACTCACTGCCTTCCCAAGAGAATTTTTAAGGCACTTAACTACTTGAAAAGTGTCAGTGAACAAAATGAATCTTTTCCAAAGAACTAGAGGACATAATATGAAGTTACAAGGAAGTAGACTCAACAGCTCTCCCAGAAGAAGTAGAGGAGGAAAAAACAATGTTAGAATTCAAGGAGGCTATTTTATCAAGCTGCAGTAAACATTAACATGTGCTTACCGCAGCTTAAAATGGCATACCATGGAGTGCACTGAGGCAGGGCTGTGCCTAGGGTCTCTGGTGCCCCCCTGCAGACTATCAGTTGGCACCCCCCCCCCCCCCCCCCCCCCGTGTGGCACAAGATGCAAAGGAAATAGGAGCTGAAAGATAGAGTGCATCTTTGTGGAATTGCTGAACAAATAGAGGGTTTACAACCACTTAGCTTTTCATGCTTTCATGTTCACGAAATTAGTAATTAAATCTTTGATATCTAACTGGGCACATATATCATTCTCAATAGCAATCATGGCAAGGCTTACAAGCCTTTCTTGAGAAATACTTGATCGCAAATAATCCTATATAATAATTCTCACCTCCAACAGGATGTGCCTGGGACCGTGCCTCCCTCGGAGGTGGTCTGCTAGGCAGGCACGCACTGACATCAGTGATGTCAGTGACAGCTGCGTAGGGTCCCATCAACATGCACACTTGACTTGCATAGCCCTGAGCCATATGTGTGTAGTCCTTCTCTGGCTGCAGGCTCCTTGATTGCTTTGCTTCCATGCACCTGGCTCTGCTCTCTCTCTCTGCCTGGCTTCCAGGCTCCTTGATTGCTTTGCTTCCACCCACCTGGGTCTGCTATTCCTCTGCCTGGCTTCCCTTGCTTCTCTCCTATTGGTCTTCCAGTTCCTCCTTCCCCTGCTCTTGTCCTATCGCTGTGCCCCTTCTCCCTGCTGATGTCAGACACCAGTTCTTTATCAGATGAGCGCTCCCTAGACTCCTTGCTTCGGCTTCTACTTTGGTAGGTGTTACTTGCTCAGTAGTATGCTTCTCCTCTACTTTGTTCTTCGTTGCTGACTTAGCCTGTACCTGGATTACTCTTGTGTCTGCTGCCTGCCTACTGACCTTGCCTGTACCTGGATTACTCTCGTGTCTGCTGCCTGCCTACTGACTCTGCCTGTACCTGGATCATTCTCTTGCCTGCTGCCTGTCTGTCCATCACGTTCATCACCCCACTTCCTGCTTCATCTCGTAAGCCCTGCAGGCTGCCCGCACCTAGGGGCTCAACCTCTGGGGAATGGCGGTCAGCGCAGGTGAAACCCGGGGTTGTCTGGCCGCCAAGCAGAACCTGGTCCGAGTACCGGGCTCGGCAGCACTCTACTTGGTACAAGAACTCACAGGTCTGACATGTTCCCAGCTGTGAGGATGACTTTGGCAGAATATTGGAACAATACAAGTATGCCACCTCTTGCATGAGTTTGGGAGAAACTACAACTGACGGCCTTGCTTCAAAATCAAAGCCACGTACAATAAATTATGGGATTGTTTTATAAATGGGAAACTACAGATGGACCCTGTTCAATGTTACCCAGGGAATTCTATAAATTGTACCTAAAGTTGTGCATTAACTCCACGCCCAACTTTCAGTGCAGAATCGTGTTCTAATGGATCAAGATGCTGAAATGGGGCTGAAATGGCAGATTGGTACAGAAATACACTTAAGTGCCCAGTTACAAGATAGCGCCTAAGTCAGTGGTTCCCAAACCTGGTCCTGGAGGCACCCCAGCCAGTCAGGTTTTCAGGATACCCACAATGAATATTCATGAGAGAGATTTGCATGCAGTGGAGGCAGTGCATGCAAATTTCATGAATATTCATTGTGAGTATTCTGAAAACCTGACTGTCTGGCTAGGGTGCCTCCAGGACCAGGTTTGGGAACTAAGTGTATCTGCATGCAACTGCAAAGGGGGCATTCCCATGGGATGGGCATGGATGGGTTGGGGCATTCTGGAAAATTGCATGCAGTATTATAGCATACCGTAGATGAGTGCCCAATATGCATGCCAGGATTTGCACCTGTTTTCGGTTGGTGTACGTCCTCATGCCCAAAGTCAGGTGCAGAATTCAGCATCCCAGAGCGCTCTTTATAGAATAGCACTGGGTTCTGTTCTGATTTTTTTTTGGCACCCATATATGTGCACCATTCGGCCTTATAAGCCTGGGTGAAGGGAGATGGAGGAGAGAGATGTGCATTATTATTATTATCTTATTATTTTACTATTAATACTTTATGACTATGAGGGGGGGAGGGTAAGGGTATAAGTGTGGATTGCATAAATTTGGATTGTACAGGTTTAATTTGTTAATGTAGGATTGACTGGAGGGGAGGGGAGGGGGATTTCTTGTTAGTTTTTATGTGTTGAAATTTCTAAATAAAGATTTTTTTTAAAAAGGATGGACAGTTATTGTTATTAAATTCAGTTGAATTAAATTCAATTAACATTTATGTACTGCTGTCTTACTGCAACCTCAGTTTCAAAACTAATAAAAATTCTGTTGTTGTAGTCTGATTTGTTCATTGGCTCACAGGTAAAGAGGGCTGCATGTACTACTAGAATATTCATTTCAGTATTCTATTCATAGAGGAAAAATCCATCATTATAAAGCTCACTCCTCTGGGTAAGGCTATATAACTAGCTAATTATAGGAAGCGTATTTACTGACAGCTAATGCCCCGATGAGAGCAGATAACGGACAAAAGCAAAGTGAAACGTTTTTAACCCACTAGGGTGGTAACAAGGGGAACACTTAATTCCAGAGACTATTTCTGTCATCTGAAAACTGATTCTAGACCTTTGAAAGTAATATAAAGCCAGAAGTCAGTTCAGATCTTTTTTGAAATAATCCTACCACTCCCGTGAGGTTTATAATAAGTAATCATACATGCTTGAGTGTGCCTTTAATGGGAATTGTTACATATTGTTCTCCGAAGGGATAAAAGCGTGAAAGAAAAATGAGGAACCAAAACAGTACAAGAACATTATCAGATGAGTCTGATTTGAAAAGAGGAACCAATTTTTAATATTCAGAATTGTCTGGATAACTGTGGGAACTACCCAGACAAATCCTCCCCCCCCCCCCCCCCCCCCCCCATCAAACCTCTGTTCCATGCTGATTGCTTAAATTTTATCTAACCAACTCATTTATCAAGTTATGCCAAGTTAGAGTTTGAGGCTTCCTGGGGCATGCCTCTGTATAAGTCTGTGATGAAACTCTATTTAGGGATGAATTCTATATATGGCACCAAAAAAGTGCTATTCTATAAGCTGTGCTTAAAGTTAGGCACAGTTTATAGAATATCGCTTACATCTGGGAATCATGCCTAACTTTAGGCATGTAATCCACTCATATAAAGGCAGTTATCATGTGCTTCTCTTACTGGGAACCATACATACAAACACTCATCAAATTTAACAGTCCCAGATCTACTAATTAATATTTTTCTCCCATCACATTGTATAGTTTATTATTTCATTATCCAGTTTTCACAGACTTTCTGGTTTTGCCTCTGTGGTGCTTGATTGTTCAATAATTATTTTTTGGCAATTCATACGGCACCAAGTTCTTCATCGGCTTCTACACAATCATTTTGATATAATTAACGCACTTATCTTAAGTATGTTCGGACTGGGGAACGCCCTATATTTTCACGATATGCAGATCAAGTTCCTTTATGTATTGACTTGTAAGTGTGCTTTTCCTATGGAAATATATAGAGTAAGTAATGCCGTGCATGCAGTGGTGTAAAATCGATTAGAGTGAGAGAAGCAAATGGGTTACAGTAGCAGCCTTAGTTCCAAAAAAGTCATGGTTCCAATAAATTAATTTATGTATGTGTCTATTTATTTACAGCTTGTTTAATATACTACTTTGTATACATCAGAGCAGTTTACAGGAAGCATAGCAATTATTAACATAAAACAATCAAATAAACAATCAAAATACAGCTTTAAAAACAGAGACAAAAAAACCCCACAACAAGCCAAAACATCTTGTCATCCTGGGTTAGATGCTTCACGTATAAACTTTGAGCTAGATGTACTAATGTACCTTAATACAATTTAACACATGTTATTTAACGGAAGACCTATTTGTCAGCGGGGCTTATTGTCTAACTAATGCACTGTTTCACTGCATGAATATTTACCATGGGATTCACTTACTTGTGGTGCTTATGCATTCCTCTAACTGGGAATATCAGAATTCCTGGCTGCAGCAATACAAGAATGCAGCAAATTGATCATGCTATATTTTAAAGGGCTGGTAAGATTCGAAAGCAATAAAGAAATTAGAACTAAAAAAGTAACTTTATACTCCGATCCCCTACCCCTTGCCCCCTCTCAAAATAAAATATTCTTTCTCTCCCTTTTTAGAGCACCTATCCCTTGCACCCCGGCACCTATGGGGTAAGTAGTGTGTATGGGGGGGGGGGGGGGAGAAGTGATCCTAACCATTTGGCAGATTGATTGTAGTTGTAATACTGTGAGACTTCTGCTAGGGGTCTGAAGCTTCCATTTTCAGGGCAGGGGCATCTGAGAATCATGTCTTCTCATCGCTACTCACTAGGTGGATCCCTAGTAAGGTGCTTGTAGGTGTTGTGGATAGGGGATATTTTAGAAAGGAGATCAGGGTGGCAAGGTTTGCAAAGAGCATCAAGACATGGAGGGTTTTGAAAAAGGGATCAGAGGGAGGAGGTTTGCAAAGGGAATCAGGAGTGGAGACTTTGAAAGAGAATTGGGTTGGGGGATCAATTTTTTAAAGCACTGTTCTCTTGAAGTTGCTCCTCTAGAGCATCAGAAAAACTAATGAAAAACAAGTAAGAGGGGCCCAATAAAGAATAAAAAAATAAACAAACAAACAAATAAATAACAAGGAAATTAGTAGGAGTTGAGAAATGACAATTAAAAACTTATCGGTGTGGAGGAGTAGCCTAGTGATTAGTGCAGTGGACTTTGCTCCTGGGGAACTGAGTTCAATTCCCACTGCAGCTCCTTGTGACTCTGGGCAAGTCACTTAACCCTCCATTGCCCCTGGTACAAAATAAGTACCTAAATATATGTAAACCGCTTTGAATGTAGTTGCAAAAACCTCAGAAAGGTGGTATATCAAGTCCCATTTCCCTTTCCCCTTTCCCTTATTATGATAAAAACTCGCACTAACTCTCCTCACAGTGTTTAACAGAGAAAGCATTCTCATAGATACTTTTCTTTTTGAGGATTATTTAATCCCTAACAACATATACTTTTGATTAGAACTATTCAGAAAGTTGTAACTCCTGATGGGGGGCGGTTGCACTGAAGCTCTGCACCATGGCAAGTCCTTCTTCTGAACTTCCACTGTTTTGGGGAATTGATTTTATACAGACCTGTCAGACTGTTTATCATAATAAAGTTTTTGTTTGTCATTGCTTGACTCCTATGTTCGTTTTTATTTATTTATTTATTCTTTATTGGTCCTCTCCTACTTATCTCCATTTGTATTTTTTCATAGGGGATTTTTTTCTTCTTTTGGTGTTTTGTACCCCAAGAGCATCAGGCCACACATTAATAGCCTGATGCTCCCAGGAAGGAAAGATAATGATACCTCTTGAGGTGGTATTATCTTTCCATGAATAACAAAGCTTACAAGGTTTCACACAAGCTGCATTTTTCCTGTTGAATAACAATGAGCTGTTTTTTGTGCTTTGCATATCATTATTTGTTAATATTTATTGCATAAAAAAGGAGCACTAAGGGCAAATAATTCACACTATTGTCAATTAGGACTTTTTTTACTAAGGCGTGTTAGCATTTTTAACGCACCTACAATTAGCACGTGCACTAACTGTGTAGGCACCTATAGAGATATTGTAGGCATACACATGGTTAATGCGTGTTAAAAATGTTAACATGCCTATAACGCAGCTTAGTAAAGAGGGCCCTTAATCTGTTATTTCACAAAAGTATTATTCTATTAACACACTTAGGGGTAGATTCACTTACAAAAACGTTAAAGCCCTTCCCTTACTGATTCCTTAGCGAATCGGTAAGAAACGGGCATTCATCAAGGAAATCGCATGCAAATGAGCTGCTCGCTGCTAGCTCATTTTTATGCGATTTCCTTCCAAGCCAGTCGGCCAGCTGAGCATGTGCAGAGCAGCCAAGCGTTATGCTGGCTGCTCTGCGCATACCAAGGATGTCCTTTATGGACGTCCTTCACTCGAAAAACAACAGGGGTGTTAGCAGCAAGTCTTGCTGGGAGCTGGATCCGTGCCATCAATCTCTATCACAAAGGAGCAGCAAAGACGGGGGAGGGCGAGGGGGGGAAAGCGAAGCATGATCACAAACTTGCTCATTTGCAAAGGCTCAAAGAGGAGAGACAGAGCCCACGACAGACATCTTTGGAAAGGAGAGCACAGAAAACCAAGGGGTGGAACCGACACTAGCCTCTGGATTACAGAACAGACAACACCGCTGCACCGTTTGGGACCAGCCATCTGCCTGTCACCGTTGCCGAAACTGGGGGAACCATTTGGGGATATCTTTGGCTTTTCTGCACTTGGTTTGCTGTCCTCTCTGCACTTTAATGGTTTTCAAATGTTGGCTTCAGATGGCATCCCTAGTATTACCCCTGCCAAGACACACTCGGGGCTGGAGCGTGGGCAAGACCTGGTCCTCGCCTCCAGCTGCAACTTCCCGGGAATCCCACGCGCTGATGAGAGAAAGTGAGCTGATCGCTCACGAGAGAGATGTCAGACTAGGCTACGGCTGTGCCCATGCAAAAGCGAAGCGTGCGCCATTAGGAGCCACATGCAAGACTAGTGCAGCAGCATGGGCTCACCGTTCCTGCTGTCAGTCATAGAAGAGGAAGAGGCCGCCGCTGTTGCTACCACCGCAACCGCCGAAGGAGCTGTGGTTGCAGTCGCCGCTTTCGATAGAGCAAACACAAGTATACTTTAACTCTCTATGCAAGTTCAATGGCCATAACTCTTAACACAGATCAGTCACAGCGTCCAGAAAAAAAAATCCCTAGCTCCTTTTAATTCCGATTCCCTCACAGCAGCCCCAATGAGAGGTGCAGACCTCCTGTTAGGTTTTCCACGGTGAGGGGATTGGAAAACGGTAGTGCATCTCATTGTAATATGAATTATACACATTATAATACTAATTTTCCTCATCTGCATTCCGTTTTCGTTAGCTGCTACCGTGACAGGATAATGCCCTTTTGTGCATGTCCTGGTTTACTACTTGCACGTTAAACTGGCTAGAACCAGTTTAAAACCCACGTTACTGGCTCGTTTATTTTAGTGCATCTAGCCCTTAGTAACTCTGGGCATAAGTGTAAAGGGCTAGATTCTATATATGGTGCCTAAAACATCAGTGCCGAAAAATATCTGCTTAAACAGTATTCTATAAGCTGCACCTAAAGTTCAGTGTAGTTTATAGAGTAAATGGTTAAGCGAAGAGTCACATGTAAATGTAGGTGGGGCCATTTCCACTATCGCAAATGTGGTGCAAATGCCCGCATTTAAATTTATATGCAGAGCACCTTTATTCTGTAATTACATTCGTAACTCAAAACCACGTCCCCAATCCGTCTCGAAATGCCCATGACCCTCCCATTTGTGTGCCTCCTTTTTTAGACCGCTTATAAATTTAAGCACAGGTCCTGTGCCTAAATTTACGCATGTAAGTCCCAATTAAATCTAATTAGTGCCAATAATTGCTTGTTAAAAAGCCAATTATTTGCACTAATACACTCATTATTCTATTAAATTGCACACGCAAATCGGGAACACACCTAAATTTATGCATTAAATTTTTGGCAACTTTTATAGAATCAGGGAGATAATGCATACTAATGTGTGTTAATGCAGTGTTCCTAACCTAGTCCTTGAGGCATACCTAGTCCCATCAGGTTTTCAGGATATCCAGAATGTATATGCATGAGATAGGTGTGCATGCATTGCCTTCTTGGTATGTAAATCTATATCATATGTATTCATTGTGGATATCCTGAAAACCTGATGGGACTAGGAGACCCTTTTACAAAAGCGTGTAGGCGCCTACGCACATCCAACACGCATCAAATTGGAACTACCGTCTGGCTACCGCATGTGCCGGGCAGTAATTCCATTTTTGACATGCATCCAAAATAGCGCTTACCGGGTGGTAGTTGGCAATGTACGCGTGCTGATGCTTACTGCCCAGTTAGCGCGCGTAAGACCTTTCCGCTAAGTCAATGATGATGATAAGGTCTCAGGTCTCAGGCCGAAAATGGATGTGCACTCGTTTAAATTTTGCTGCATGTCCATTTTTGGCCACAAAAAAAGGCCTTTTTTCCAGGTGTGTTGAAAAATGAACCCGAATGCTTCCAAAACATTCACCTACACCAGTGCAGGCCACTTTTCAGCGTCCCTTAGTAACAGGGGTGTAGCCAGACCTCATGGTTGGAAGGGGCCAGAGCCTGAGGTTGGGGGCTCATTTTGAGTGCTGCCCCGCGGCCCCCCCACCACCACACCTCACCTCCTCACCACCCCACCACCTCACCTCCTTGCCCCCCCACCGCCTCGCCTCCTCATCCCCCCACCGTCTCACCTCGCCTCACCTGCTCACCTCACCTCCTTGCCGCTTCCCCTCAAAAACAAATACCTTTGATGGTGGGGGTCCCCAACCCCCACCAGCTGAAGCCTTCTTCAGCGCCGGTCTGTCTCCAGCGCAGCCCACATTCGTTGCCTGCCCCCTGAACTTCTTTCTTCTTGCTCCTCCTATGCACGCTGATGCTGAGAAGAGCAAGAAGAAAGAAGAGCGGGGGGCAGGCAGCAAACGTGGCTGCACCAGAGACAGACTGGCGCTGAAGAAGGCTTCGGCTGGCAGGGGTTGGGGACCCCCACCAGCCAAACCAGGGGCCCAGATGAAATTTGCGGAGGCCCAGGTCCCAGCAGCTACATCCCTGCTTAGTAAAAGGGCCCTAGATGTGACTCAAGGACTGGTTAGGAAATACTGTGTTAACGTTATAATGTAAGTAAATGAAACCCTTAGAATATAAGCTTTCTGTGGTTGAAAGCTATCTACTGTACCTAAACTATGTTACCTTAAGTTCAGCTTTGGAAAGGCAAGTAATTTAATCCATAAAAGATCAAATCAGGACTGTAAGACTGTCCTTAAAAAAGAAGGGGTCCTTTTACTAAGGCAGAGTAAAAGGTGGCCTGTGATAGTGTGGGATCGTGAATTTGGCACGTGCTTGGCCCGTTTTTACTGCGTCTGGGAAAAAGTTTTTTTTTTTTCCAATAGGCTGGGAAAAGAGCCTGCGGTAAAACTGAAACCAGTGTGCACCTATTTACGGCCTGAACCCTTAACACCAACCATTGATCTAGCACTACATGCACTATGACGGTTCGGTATCCTCCAACTGCCGATTAACACCAGAAACACCATGCGTGTTAGGAAATAAAAAAAATAATTTGTCTGGCCTTTATGGGCACACTCCAAATCCAAAATTACCACCGGGGGCGCACTAGTCTGACGATAGTCTCGTTTTGGTGCACGCTACACGTGCATAGAGCCTACTGCGCCTTTGTAAAAGTGCCCCGGAGTGAGTAGAAAATCTATACAAGTGTATCTGAAATTAGAGCAGAAGTATCATCCCCTAGCCAGTGAGATTTTCAGGATATCCACAATGAATTTACATAAAAAAGATTTGCATGCATTGCTTCCATTGCATATAGAGCTGTCTCTAGCAAACCCACTGCCCTGCAAAACAGCACTCTGCAGACTGCACTCTGGCCAAAGAGGACACAGGATTCTGCTCCTCGACATCCATTACTATGCTGCTGATTGCTCATTATGGGGCCCTTTTACAAAGCAGCAGTAAGCCCACCGCGAGCATACTGCATGGCAATCCGGAACTACTGCTGGCCCATCGTGGGCACCAGCGGTAGTTCCACCCCCAGTGTATGGCATTTCTGGCGCTAGTGGAAATATTTGAAAAATATTTCCACAGGTGGTTACCCAGTGGTAATCAGGCAGCACCATGCACTGGTCAGTTACCACCAGGTTAGCGCGGGATTCCTTACCGTAACCTCAATAAGTGGTGGTAAGTGCTCCTCCTCTGCATGTCCATTTCTTTTTTTGGCCTTTTAACCTGCTGTGGTAAAAAGGGCTTCAGCATGTGGCAAAAACGGCTGCCAGCGCGACTGCAGGACGCCTTTTATGGCAGCTTAATAAAAGGACCCCTATCAGAGGCATAGCCAGGTTTTGACATCAGAGGGAGCAGACTTTTGTAAAATAGGTGCCTGTGCGAGGCTGAAGGGCTGGGAGAGATGAAACGGTTAAAATCCTCATAGGCATATATGTGTGGTCAGTGACTCAGGAACCGAGGGGGAGGGGGGAAGAGAAAAAAAGGCACTGGTGTTAGTCTGCTGGACTGGGTCGGGGGTGGGGGGGAGTGTTTGAGGAGAGGAAAGAAGAAGGACGGTTGTTTTGGTAAGATCAGAGAAAGGGGAGAAGAAGTGCAGCAAAGCTTAAAATAAAATCCATGCTGCTGTGTGTGGCAGCAGGCGAGGTAGGCGCCGATTTCGTTTAAAATCCGATTGGGGGAGCGGCCGCTCCCCTTGTGCCCCACCTAGCTACACCACTGGCCCCTATATAATTTATGATAACAACAACATAGTCCCATGTCCTTTAGTTTAGCAGATGTCATTTTAGGGTCCTTTTACTAAACTGCACTAAAAGGTGGCATTAGAACAACCTTACATGGGTTTTTCCCAACCGATAAGGCCATTTTTAGCACAGCCGAAAAATGGTAATTTTTCATTTTCCAAATGAATGGTCATCCGCTAATGTTCTCATTAGTGTGTGGTCATTAACAAAAGTTAGTGCATAAGCCCTAACCACCACCTACTTTGTAGGTAGTAAGGACTCGTCCAGTAATCACATGCTAATCAATTAATGCACAGTAATGAAGACATTCTAACTGATCAGGGCAGAAATGCCCACTCTCCACCCACAGACATGCCCTCTCTGTGAAAAAATTACAATTATTTTTTAGCATACAGTGTGCACTCACAGATTGCAAAATTACTATGGGACGCCTCAGTGCATCCCACAATAAGCCCTTTATGTCAATATATTTTTATTTTACATTTATATAATTAACATAAATGTTTAGGTTATTCCCAATCGTGATTAACAGGAAAAAAATTATTTACTAAAGAAAACAATTATCATCACTTTGTCCACATATTTTGGATCCAAGTACTATGAAATAAATGGAAATACAAGGAAAAAAATAATTATCAATAGAGCAGTAGAGAGCCTGAGATTGCAACCGATATGCAGCGATTTCAATTACTAGATGTGACCAAGGTATCCCTAACACCTTCTTTAGATTTACATATTACAGCAGCTTCTTCGGGTCAAAAAACACATAATTGTTTAAATTTAACGTTACTAAACACCTGCAAGGGAATTTCAACACAAATATACCACCTAAATTAAGAATTCTAGGTTTTAAAGCTAAGAATTCTGTCCTTCTTTTCTGTGTTTCCCTTGCTAAGTCAGGAACATTTTTTATTTTTGATCCCAAAAAGTCTGCATTCATATGTCGAAAGTAAGTTCGAAAAATATTTTTGTGTAGCTCTAAAGCAAAAGTCACAAGGAGGGTTGTTCGTTCTGTTATTACATCCAAGGAACTTTCCAGAAATTGAGTTAAGTTTAAATCAGATTGAGGTTGTTCTGTAGATCTAGAAGTTCCCTTGATATATTGGGCTCTGACTATGTGTGGATAACCCTCAGTCAGTATTCCCAATATTTCACCAAAATATTTCCTTAGCATATTGAGAGCTGAGATGAGTGGTGACTTAGGAAAATTTAAGAACCTCAAATTATTTTTCCTTCCTTGGTTCTCCAAGTACTCCAGCTTACGAACTTGTACATCTCTGTCCTTGATAGCCATAGAGGCAAAACTTTGTAAACGCTCTATCTCCCCTTCTAATGATTCAGTTTTATGCTTATGATTTTCAAAATTATCAGACAAAACTTGAACTGATTGTTTCAAATCCACAATCTCTCCTTTAAAAGAGTTAGAAACCTGAAGGAGGGAGGAATTTAAACCCTGAATCGCATCCCATAATAATTCTAATGTTACTACAGCAGGTCTCACCAATACTCCATTACGTCTGGAAGTAGAGCCTCGGGTAGGAGGGGAGGTAAGCTGAAAAGCCTGGCTCTCCTCTGAAGGCTCTCTTCCCGAGGTTAACATAGCCTCGGGTCCTCCTCTCTCAACAAGAGAAGCCTGTTCCCTCTCAGGCGCTTCCACACATTGTGTCCCTGTCGGCGCCTATCTACTGCCTGGTATTTCAAGACGCTGTGCAAGAGGGAGGGCTTAGTGAGACTCCCTTGATGCTACGGTCTGCTTCCGAAGTTGCAGATTCCATCGAAGCAATCGCCAACTCTCCTAGCCTCCGGACTCCAAAACTTTCCAGGGTAGCCTGACAGGCGGGTGGGGCTTCCAAAGGACTTGAGGAGGTAAGTGGCTTCGGTTTCCCTTTCCTTTTCCCCATTCTAACACTGGGGAAAGTTCCCAACCCCGGCCACCTCACTGGTGTTCAGGAGCTCCGTGTAGCCACATCTGCTCTAGTCGCCATCTTGGATCTGCCCACAATAAGCCCTTTAAACTGCAGTAAGCATGCACTAGTGTTGACCACAGCTTAGTCAAAGGACCCCTTTGCCAACAATGAGATTTTTTTCCTTTTAAATAGCCTTCTTGACACATATGCATTAATACCCTGGGGGCCCTTTTACTAAGGCATGTAGGCGCCTACACACGTACATACAACGCACATCAAATTAGAACTAAAACCCGGCTACCACGTGCCCTGCGTGGTGATTCTAATTTTGACACTCGTCCAAAATGTGCAGCATAAAATAATATTTTCTACTGCGTGGCACTAACCAGGTGATAATCGGCAGTGTACGTGCTGACGATTACCGCCTGCACCTTATCGCTAAGTCAATAGGTGGTGGTAAGGTCTCAGGCCCAAAATGGAAGTGTCCTGGTTTTAATTTTGCTGCACAACCATTTTCAGCCAAAAAAAGGGCCCTTTTTCCAGGCGCGCTGAAAAATGGACCTGCGCACATCCAATACACACGCCTATACCAGCGCAGGCCATTTTTCAGTGTGCCTTAGTAAAAGGGCCCCTTAGTTCTTTGTAAATGGTGAGCTGCATGGCTGGCAGCATGGCAGAGAATGAACAGATGCTGAACCATTTGCTATAGTCAGGAAACTCTTGCAGTGCTGCACTAAATTTTGCTTTCCCTTTGGAGGGCTGGGGGTGAGGAAAGCAATCAGAAGTTAAAGCTAGCTTTGAATATTCCAGTATCGACATGTGGCCCGATGAATACAGCCATCTGTAAGATCCGAACACAGCCACTGTAGCAGCAGGTCATATTCAGGTTAAGTATAATAGATGCTTCATATGATGAGTGGAAGTGCAGCACAGTTGGAAGTCACGAACTTAGCCTTCAGCAATCCACTTAACCTCCCTGTGCTTCAACTTAGATAAAACGCCTTGTGGGAAAAGTCTTAATATCATGTGGGCAGAACTGTAGTTTCAAGTTTCAGCTTTATCATGATACCCCCCTATCAAATAGCAACTAATCAATTTACAATTTAATTGAGAATGGGCTAAAATTCCCCAAAAGCATATGGAGTCAGAACAAAAGAAATTGTATATAAAATGCAGTAGACATCTACAATAAGATACAAGTATGTCTTCCAGGAAACTTTATTGTTTTGAGTGGAAAGCATATTTGGTCTTAAATGTATGTGTCTTTCCTTTTTCATTATTGGAGTTCCTTTCTTTATTATTCATTTTATTATTGTTATTGTAAACTGCTTTGATTTGTTTGAGTTTAGCAGTATAGCAAACTTTAAATAAAGTACATAGGGAAGAGGAGGGGGTAGAAATAATTTAAACAGAGAGGAACAAAGGTCAGTAGAAAGGAGAGGCTAAAATCATTCTTTACCTGATTCATGATGGTAAAAAAAAATCAATAACAAAAAGCACAATTCTAACAAACAAGAATTTCATTTTCAAAAGGTTCGCAGCCTCATTTTAGAGAAGACGTAGAAGCTGGAATTGAGATGTCCAGGCCAGGATGCCTAGCCTTTCACCAGTATTTCAGAACAGACTCTGCCAACATAGAGCCTGTTCTAAAATACAGGTGAAAAGGATGTTTATGTGCTGGGTACTTGCGTTACATAACAAAACATTACATTATATTGTACTTCTATACTGTCAATACCACTAAGTTCAAAGTGGCTCACAATGGGGCCCTTTTACTAAGGCTCGTAAATGTCTATGCGTGCCCAATGTGCACCAAAATGGAGTTACCCCACATGGCTACCACGTGGCTCTTGCTGTAGTTTCATTTTTGGCGTACATTTGATACGTGCAGCTGAATTTTTATTTTCTGCCGCACATATCTGACACATGCCAAGTGGCATTTGGCACGCGTAGGTCATTACCGCATAAGACTTTACTGCTAGGTCAATGACTGGCGGTAAGGTCTCAGACCCAAAATGGACGCATGGCAATTTTCATTTTGCTGCATGTGCATTTTCAGCAAAAATATAAAAAAGGTCTTTTTTACAGGTGCGCTGAAAAATGATTCTGTGCGCATCCAAAACCCACGCCTACACTACTGCAGGACATTTTTCAGGACACCTTAGTAAAAGGACCCCAGTGTTCAAAGATAACCAGGACAAACTCCTAGGATGAAATATCAAACAATTAAATATATATATATATATATATATATATATATATATATATATATATATATATTTATTTAAATGAAGAGTCTAAATTTCTTTTAATAAATGAAAAATTAGACAAAATACTAAAACAAGGCTGCAGTTCTTTCCAGACTTTAACGGGTTGAAACACAAGAAGTTTTTCTTATACCTTAAATTGTTTAACACTCTGTAAGGTAGGAGAAACAAAAGGAGAATTATACATTGATCTTTGAGCTTTTTAATGGATGTAAACTCCAAATGAGATAATAAGTAACCTGGACATTCACCATTCAGAATCTTAAACAATGTACATGCAAATTTTAAATAAAACCCTCGCTTCAATTGGCAACCAGTGAACCTCAACACAATACATTGATATACAATCATATCTTTGTAATGAAAAAATTAAGCACACTGCCATATTCTGAATGGTTTGCAATTTACGAACATTCTGTTTCAGGGCATAGACATCCATTTTAGCAGTATTAACTTTGAAAATTCCAACAAGTTGAAAACCAGCACATAATAGCAACACAAATGTATTTGTGCCGGCACATACCTGTTTATCTTACCCAGTTTACAAATATAAATGTGTATTTTTCTGATGCTGTCACAGAGACCAGTATCCTTTGCAAGTTTTGGAAGGACAAAAAACACTGGGAGATTAAGAAGATAGCTTTTTTTTATCTTTTCAATGCAGTGTTGCTCAGTTGGAGCAGTTTGCTAAAACCTAAATGTGCTTGGTAGCAGGTGTAAATCCTGATGCCAATCTGTTAGGACATCAATGATTATTCTCCTTCTGAAGCACAGAATATATATCTATCTTCTAGGCACACCCTAATCTTGCCCAAAACACTCTCAGACCATGCCCCCTTGCCATTTGCACCACTTGGGCATTGATATGCATATCCTGTCTTTGTAAAATGGAAGCTTAGACGTTTATACAAGATAAAATTTTGAGTGCCAATTTATGCACATCTCAAATGCAAGTAGACTTGCTAAAATAATTGCTGTTATTAGCATATGGCCATTAACAAAAATTACTATGCGAGCCCTTACTGCCACATAATTTGTAGGTGGTGAGGGCTCACTTGCTAATATCGATGTCCTAACTGATTAACATAGAAATGCTCACTCTCCCGCCAGACATGCTCCCTCAGCAGAAAACAAAAAATATTTTTGAGCACATGGGTAGCGTGCACATATTTAAAATTTACAGCTGGACGCCTCAGCATGCCCTACGGTAAGCCCTTTTAAGCTGCAGTAAGCACACATTAGTTCTTTCTGCAACTTACCGGTAGTAAAAAGGACCCCTTAATGCCTAACTGTGGTTTTCAGTTCACTAGTTAAACCTTGCCAGTTACTACGTCTGCTTATTATTTCTATAGTGCTACTAGACGTACGCAGTGCTGTATACTGAACATGTAAGAGACAGTCCCTGCTCGACGGAGCTTACAATCTAATCAAGGCAAACAGGACAGATAAGGGATAAGGACAAAGAGTGACAAGATTCCATGCAAGATTACGGAAACTCAAAAGAGTAACAAGATTCTGTGCAGAATCCCAAAGATTACTACTACTACTACTACTATTACTAGTAGTAGTACTACTACTTATCATTTCTATAGTGCTATTAGATGTATGCAGCACTGTATACTGAACATGTAAGAGACAGTCCCTGCTTGACAGAGCTTGCAATTTAATCAAGACAGACAAACAGGACAAGTAAGGGGTAAGGGAGTTACTTAAGGCGGGAATTATAAAACAATCATGGGCACTGGTCAAGTGAATAGGAGTTAGGAGTTAAAAGCAGCCTCAAAAAGATAGGGTTGTAGCCTAGATTTGAAGATGGCCAGAGATGAAGCTTGATGTACTGACTCATGAACTCTATTCCAGGTGTTTGGTGCAGCAAGATAAAAGGAATGGAGTCTGGAGTTGGCAGTGGAGGAGAAAGGTACAAATAAAGTTTTACCCAATGAATGGAGTTCCCGGGGAGGAGTGTAGGAAGAGATAAGAGTGGAGAGGTACTGAGGAACTGCAGGGTGAATGCACTTGTAAGTCAATAAGAGGAGTTTGAATTGTATGCGTAATGGATAGGGAGCCAATGAAATGACTTGAGGAGAGGGCTAATATGAGCATAGTGACACTGGTATAATATAAGTCATGCAGCAGAGTTTTGAATAGATTGAAGGGGAGAGAGATGGCTTAGTGGGAGACCTGTGAGAAGCAAATTGCAGTAGTTTAAGTGAGAGGTGATAAGAGTGTGGATAATGGTTTTGGTAGTATGCTCAGAAAGGAAGGGACAAATTTTAGTGATGTTATAGAGAAAGAAATGTCAGGTTTTAGCAGTCTGTTGGATACATGCAGAGAAAGAGAGAGAGGAGTCAAAGATGACCCCCAAGGTTATGAGCTGATGAGACAGGGATGATGAAAGTGTTATCCACAGAGATAGAGAACAGGGGAAGAGGAGAGCTGGGTTTAAAGGGAAAGATAAGAAGCTCAGTCTTGGCCATGTTCATCCAGGCAGCAATGTTAGACAGGCAGGCTGAGACATGGGCTTGGATTCCTGCTGAAATATTTGGTGTGGAAAGGTAGATCTGGGAGTCATCAGCATAAAGGTGATATTGAAACTATGGGAGGAGATCAGAGCACCAAGGAAAGAAGTATAGATGGAGAAAGAAGAGGTCCCAAGACAGAACCCTGAGGTACACCAACTGATAGTGGGATAGAAATGTAGGAGGATCCACCAAAGCATACACTAAACGTATGATGGGAGAGAGAGAAGAAGAAAACCAAGAATGAACAGAGCCCTTAAATCCAAGTGAAGGCAGCGTATCAAGGAGTAGGTGGTGATCAACTGTGTCAAAAGCAGCAGATAGATAAAGAATGATAAGGATAGAGTAAAGACCTTTTGATCTGGCCAGGAACAGGTCATTGGAGACTTTAGCAAGAGCTGGTTCAGTTGAATGTAGAGGGCAAAAGCCAGATTGAAGTGGGTCATGAATAGCTTGAGATGAAAGAAAGTCAAGACAACCGTGGTGAACATCACGTTCAAGTATCTTGGATAGGAAGGGAAGGAGGAGATGGGGCAATAGTTGGAAGGGCAGGTAAGGTCCAATGAAGGTTTTTTCAGGAGTGGTGTAACTACGGCCAGAAGCCAATTTGGCACGTGGCAAACATGGCGGTACAGGTACTGCCGCTTTGTAAAAGGGCCCCAAAGTGTGATAATTGCAAAGTCGACTAGTGGTAGCTGCAAAGGTTTCACAGCAACTTGGGCAAAGGTAGCTGTGCTATCGTGTACCGTTAATGTAGAATGGTTAACTAAATCTCTGGTGTTAACAGTTTAAACACTATAATATCTGTATTAAATGCCTAATGAAAGGAACCAAGATGGCTTCTGAGTGCGATGCAGGTTCTGGCTGCTCCCACCTCTTAAGTGTTTTATCTGAGTTTCTTCATACCTGCCTAAATGCAGGGGGGAAACTGGAAGTCTCCATCAAGCCATGATTACATCCTATGTGGTGCCTCCTCAGGCGAATCTGCTGCTGCAGCTAGGAAGACCCCCATCTCGGTGAGGTGTTGCTGAACCTAGGTGGACCTATTACTCCCCTGATGCCCAGATTCCTCGAGCGAGTACAACACTCGTGTGATTTGGAAGATGCCGAAGTTTCAGTTGGCATTGTGGGTTAGGCTGATCAATCAGATACTGGAGGATCAATGCTAGCTGTGGCGTCTTCAGCAAAAACTGCACTGATTTTGAAGAATTTATTACGGTCACTCAAGAGTAGAGTAGGGAATATGGTTAGTGAATTATCATCACTTGCAAAAGATACTTCTGCTTTTCGATTACTGCCAGATGTATAAGAAAATCATAGTTGGTGCCAGTTAATATCAATAATTGGTTATTAGTGGCCAAGTATTGCAAATTAACAGCTCATTAGCTTATTAAGTTGCATGCACATCTCAGGATCAAATACAAATTTAGATGCCCCAAATTTGGCCGCAATATACAGAATCCTACTCCCTGATATTCATCTGGCAGTGGTCAGTGTTTTTTTAAACATTGATCAATGCCAGCTAAATTATCCCCTGATATTCAGTGCCAGAACATGTCCAAGCGCCAGCAATGAATATCAGGGGATAATTTGGGGCTGGTAGGGCACCGGAACTTATGCAGGCCCAGACGAATATTGGGTCAGGACCGCATAACTTTGTTTTTGATTTAAACAAAAATAGAGCCCCCAAGTCCCCCTCCCTGACAATGTCCCTCTTTCCCTCTACCCTCCCCAACTCATGTCAAAACCACCCCCTAAAGATCCCTGCCCCCCAGTCATGCAGGTAGGCCCTCCCTCTGGGCCTATGTGTATCCTTGGCAGTCCAGTGAGGTCATTGGGGGCAGGAGCGCAGCTTGCAGTACTTCGTGTACTACCTACATGGCTGGGGAGATGGTGGGTCTTGTAGGGGGCTCTTGACATGGGTTGGGGGACAGGGAGGGAAAGAAGAGACATTGTCGGCGGAGGGGCAGGATATTTTTTTAAGTTATGCGGTTGCCGGCTCTGAATATTGGCCAGTCCTTTTGAGCGGTCCTAAATAAGGACAGTTAGCTATGCGAGTGCCAGCACTGAATATTGCTGGAACTTGCTGGAACCTGCATAACCTGGAGCTCCTCCCCAGTGCCACCCCTGACTTGCCCACATTTTAGTTGGGTGGTTTGTGGGGGTATTTAGCATCCCTTTCCAGTTAAGTGCCATTGAATATCCCCACTTAGGCAGCGGAAGGCAATTTAAATCGCTTTGAAAATTAGCCCCCAGGAGTTTATGCAAATGGGATTCTTAGTGTTTAGTACATGCTTATTCTGTTAGCATGCACTAAGCTCTGAGCCCAAACTATTGGAGACATTGAGTCAAAAACTCAACAATTTGAATAAGACATCTGTGGACAACCTGTGCCATGTTCATCAGAGCAACTGGACATCTGTCTGTTGTTTAGCTTGGTTATAAATACTACACAGGGTGTTTGGTAGAGCTCAGGGAAAGGCAACCAACCCTATTATTAACTCTGATTACTATAGTTTCTCAATCTGTAAACCTGTCAGTGTGACAATCTCAGTTTGCCTGTTTCTTAAATGTGCATGAGATCATTTTACTTTATGTTAAGAACTTCACTAAGAGTTGTATTTTTATTTCCTTAAGCAAAGCAGGGTCTCCAGCAGTGGCAATGTATCCTGTGCATATATATCTCACAATAAATTAGTTTCTTCTGAACAGGGGCCCTGATATTTTACTTTGTAAATTGCATTCCCTTAGAAAAACCTCCGTAACCGGGTTTATTAATGAGCTAGCTTCAAACATTATGATCTATAGCTAAGCTATCTCAAAATGGAAAGCTCCTTAACTCTTAATTACAAAAATCACCTTTGGATAAAATTCACTGCAGTCGGGGGAGTAATGGTAAGATGTTTGTGGCTTATCTAGGGCCTAGAATAGGTGGGCCGAACATGAAACAGCTTCAAGCTTTATGTTACTTGAAGTGAGTTTATTCCGGTAAAACAGCAGAGAAACCTCAAAGGGAAAGCAATAAGTAGAGCAAACAAACAAATCCATAAACAAAAAAGCCTGGCTCCACCTGGGCACTAACTATTTACACATTGGCAGCATCTTTACTGTGTGATGCCAAGCTAATCTTGCTAGTTCCAAATAGAATCTACATGATTAAAAATTCCAGAGTTGATATTCAACTGGCTTAAACCCCACTCAGAGGGCTGTCCTTGGAAATTCAGCAACACTAAACTGCACAGTGCCATTGAATATCTGCTCTGACCACCAGTAGTGCCGGGGCAGTCCAAGAGCAAAACTGAGTAGGAGCCAGCAGCTATGTGGGCATTCATTGGCTACATCCAGACATGCCAAGTCACATGCATTTGGAGTGTGACACATGCATTTAGGCCCCTTTTCAGCTCACACGTCTAAATGTGTGTGTCACATGCATTTGCTTTGCTCCCCGCCCCTGTGGTTATGCTCTGATTTTATTCCCCTCATCGGGCAGCCTGGTATTTCACTCTCAAACCACCTTCCAGTACACTGTAAGCCTTGCCTGGCTGGCAGCAGTGAAGATGCTCTTTTGGCCAGTGCAGGCCTCCTCCCCTCTGCCAGAAAGATAAAGTTGCATCAGAAGAGACGGCCCAGCCATGGCAGAGTGGAGGAGGTCTGCACCGACCAGGAAGGAGTGTCTTCAACACTGCCAGCCAGACAGGTGAGATTTTGCAGTATGCCGGGGGGGGGGGGGGGGGGGGGGAAGAAATGAGAGGTTCTGGGCCCATGGACAGTGAGTGGAGGAGGGGGATAAGAAGAGATATCAGCAGTAGGAGGTACAGCAATGCTTGACCCAGATACTGGACTCGGAGAGGGGGGAAGGGAGAGAAGCGTGCACATGGCAGAAGGGAGGGAAATGAAGGGATAATTGCTGGACCTGGTGAGGAGGGTATAGCAGGAGGGCAGAAGAAAGGGAAAAGAGGTGGAGAGGTGCTGGCCACAGGGTCGGTCTTAGGGTGAGGCGACTGAGGCGACCGCATAGGGCCTCGCGCTCAAGGGGACCCCACGTGGCGCGCCTGAAGCCACCCCGCCCCGACCGCCCAAGCTCAGTAGTCCCCCCGCCCTCTGAATTTTAAAAGTTACCTCATCGTCGACGTCGGGTTACAGCGGCCGGCATGTAGCAGCAGCAGTGAAAAGCGTGCGAGCTGCTGGGTGGCGCTTCGGGAGCCTTCCTTTCCCTCGCTCAGCTCTGGTCCCGCCCCGCCTCGAGGAGAGATGCTGGCTCCAAAGGTAGAGGTGGGGTGCATGGTGTGAGGGAAGGGAAGAACGATTGGAGAAGGAGAAAGAAGGGTAATTCTGGGAATTGGGAGGGAGGAGAGCGATATGGACACAGAGGAGAGATGGTGAACAGGGCAAGAATATGGACAGAGAGAAGGGAGATCGTCCAACATAGGGGCAGGGACACAGAGTACTGGACAGGGTGGATAGGGATGCAGAAGGAAGATAAATGATCGGCATGAAGAGAGAAGAAATGTCCAGGGAAGAGAGTAAAAAGAAGAGAGAATAAAACAGAAACCAGACAATAAAGATAGAAAAAGTAATTTTATGCTCTGTTTATTGATTAGAATATGTCAGTTAGTGGAATGCACATATGCTATAGCTGATTTAAGACATGGCTTGGGCCCACAAGAAAAACCTCACTCATTGGCCTTCAATCTCCAGCATTGGAATGGTCCACCTTTGGCATCTTGGTATATTCACTGGTGGTGCCCACATAGCTAACTAGACAAGTTGGATCACATAAAAGTTAGTTCTATCTTTGCACGGTCAGCTTTGGCACCCGCATAACGTTTGGCTTCCCAGCTGACCTGAATATGCAATGCTAGTGCCCAGACATGGCCTGGACATTGAATATCCAAATTAGATTCAGTCCATGGCTTCAAAACCACTGACCACTGCAGGCTGAATATCAGGGAATCCCTTTTTTACTACTCGGCATTATCATTACTCTTCCTTGACCATCTTTGTGCCTTGACCCTCTGGTCTGGAGGGGGACTCAGTAATCCCTTTGTGGTACAAGTGAGCCCTCTGGTGGTAAGTTATAAATGGCTCAGGGATCATACCTCCAACGAGGACCATATACTCCTTCAATCCCATATTTTAACTTCTGCTCTATGGTCATTTGACCATAACAGCAAAAACACTCATCATTTATTGATGTGATAGCAACAGTTCAAGATTTTCCATCAATTGCTGACTCAGAAAGGTAGCTTTTTAAGGGTTTGTTCCATTTCTTTAAAATGGAAGACATCCCTATGCCAAACTTTTACAAGTATGTCCTAAATATTTATCTTGTTAACTATTAAAAAAGAACATCGATTTTCCAACTCTCATGTTCATTTTTAATTTAAACATACTTGGATATTAACACAGGTTTTTCCCTAGACTGAGTGTGTCTCTTTTCCACATCTATCTCTGAGCCTTATAACTGATTAAAATTAACTAGGTAAGTTATTACTATTGTTGAGATTTATCCAAATAAATCTAAATGAATATATCTGGTAAAGCTGGATCTCTGAATACACTTTCCATAAGTTAACATGATATACTTATCCATTTAATTAAATGACTTGCTATTTGTATAGTTTGAATTAACTGATTAACCAGATATCATTGCTAAATAGTGCTTTCTGACTATAATCTAACTATGCCCCTGGCATGTCTTTAATTCTGCCTAAACAAAAGATTAATATTCCAACAAGTGTTTTTCTTATACAGTAGAGTTGTAGGCAAACATGACCACTCTGAAAAGAAAACCTCTAGCTACCAGCAATTAACAATATATGTTCAAGGACAATAAAAAGCATGCATCTGTGGAACAATGTTCAAAGATATTCAAATGCATTACCTCACAGGTCCATATTAAAAATCTTCTATTTCACTTATTAATTACAATGCCACACAGGGCTATTTTAACAGAAGCTTATCTGCATTAGGGAAAGGTAATGGGACTTGATTTACTGCCTTTCTGTGGTTACAATCAAATTGGTTTACATATCATATACAGGTAATTATTTTATACCTGGGGCAATGGAGGTTTAAGTGACTTGCCCAGAGTCGCAAGGAGCTATAGTGGGAATTAAACCCAGTTCCCCAGAATCAAAGTCTGCTACATTAACCACGAGGCTATTCTTCCTCCTAGATCCAGCAAACAACACGGATTTACATTTGGATCTAACTGTAAAATTTATTTTTTCACTTCAATTTATAGTATTTCATGATCTCTAATTCTTCCTGGACATAACTGGCTAAATGTTGCCCTGTTGTTCTGGCTAGACAAAATGTGAAAAAAAAAGAAAAATGAGCATGTGTGTGTGTGAGGGGAGGGGGGATATTCAAAGTTATTAGATTCATCTTTTGAATATAATCACCATAGTAAATAAAAGCACATGAAAATCAAATTGGACCATCCAGCCTGCCAAATAAGATTCTTCCACTTTAGACAGTAGGGCATATACATTTTTAAAAGCTTTTATTCATCAAATTTCAAAAATACAATCAAGCAATAAACACAACTTGTATAGAAAAGCCATATGAGAATAAAATCTCAAAATAAGAAAGAGTAATTATTATAATAAGTACATTTTTCCAAATACATACAGCTAAAGTCATCAATATATTAGGATCCAAGTGGAGAATAAGGGAGAATTCACATAAAAATAAAAAAAAAAGAAATTTTACACACACAAACTTAGATAACACATACACACACACACACACACATAAATAGATGGATATAGTTATTGATAGATAGATAGGTAGATAGGTAGATAGGTAGATAGATAGATAGATAGATAGATACATGATACCCTCCCCCTGTTTAGTAAGCCGCGCAGCAATGCTGACACAGCCCATTCAAAGTGAGAGAGATTTGCATGCACTGACTCTACAGCATGCAAATCTCTCTCATGAATATTCATTGTGGAAATCCTGAAAACCTGACTGGCTGGGGTACCTCTAGGACCTGGTTTGGGAACCACTGCACTTTGAGACTTCTGGAGTGCATTTTTGAAAGGTCATTCAAATTAGAATTGAGATGCCCAGTTTGGGACAACTCAAATTTCACTACTGTTCTAGAACAGGAAGCCCTTATATGGAAGGCTTACCTCTAGCAGTAGTACCGCAATACTACTGCTAGAGATTGCAGCCACCATTTTAAGGCATACAGCTGCTAAGGGCAGGAGGAAGTGGGTTGACACCTGCCCAGAAGAACTATCTTTGGACCACCAGGAATAATAGGTAGGCCCTGGGAGGGGGGGGGGGCTGGTCTGGGAAAGGAGGGGACCATACCAGAGGTGCCTTTCTTGGGGCTGGTCCAATGGGGGGCCATCCGTGGGAGGGGTCATCTTGGAGGGAATAATATGAAGGAGGGAGGGGGTCACCTTAGAGGTGAACTCAGTTTTGGAGGCATCTCAGGGCAGAGACAGATCTTGAGGAGGCCATTTTAGGAATGTTTTTCTTGGGGAGGAGGGCTAATCTCAGTGGGCAATCTAGGGGGGGGGGGTGTTCAGGAGATGGGTCACAATTGGCTGGGAGGATTCAGCAGGCCGATATTGGAATTGATGAGACCATAGAATAGAAAGTCAGAAGCTCTTATGTGGCTCCCAGCTGGATATCGGCCAGGACCCACATAAGTGCCAGTGGCCAGCACAACTTAAATTAGCACTGGATATTCATTGCCAGTGTCTAGACATGGCACAACACTGAATATCCAGGGTTAATTTAGCCAGTGACAGTCAGTGTTTAAAAGAGCACTGACCACCACTGAGTGAATATCAGCCAGTTAGTGTGAAAAATCTACAGTATGTAACTGCTAGGGAGTGTGGATGAGAGACGGGCATGGGTAGGTCAGTGGTGTGCCCATAACTTAGGTGCTAAGGTTCTAGAATACTGTCAGTTATATATGCAACTGTAACATTCAGTCACAGTCATTTACACTAGCCATTGGCATGGTGTAACTGGCCAAATGTTGTCGTATAAATGCCCATTTACACTAGTATTCTTTAATGACAATTGCATACATAATTGGTGAGACAGAACTTGTGTTTAGTATGCAGCATTCTTATAACCTAAATTTTGTCCACCTTTTCAGAATTACCCCCATAGTGTGCACTATTTGCACAAAGGGCTAGACTTTATATATGGCGCCTGAAATTTCCACACAGAAAAAAAAAGTTCTAGATGTATTCTGTAAAGTACTCCTAAATTTTATAGAATGGGCTTAAATTTCTACGTGGCATATAGAATAACGCCGAGCACCACTCCATGAAACCAAATATAGTTGTGGCCATTTATGCCATGTTTTACTTGGCGTAAATCCCAATGACTAAATTTGGTGCAGAGTAGGTGTATTCTATAACAATGTGCTTAGATTTTAAAAACAACTATGCCCCGCCCATGGCCATGCCCCTTTTCAACTATGCAACTTAGAATTTCAGCGAGCCACTTTACAGAATACGCTTAGCGAGTTGTACGTGTAAAACTTAATTAATGCCAATTAGTGCTGATAATTGCTTGTTAACATCCTATTAACAGTGCTGATTAGCTAGTTAACCAATTAAGTTATGCAAATTGTTATAGAATACACTTCAGTTTCTGTGTAGAGATTAAGGCACCATGTATAGAATCCCAGGGATAGTATGCACTCTTTCCTGATAGTATGTGCATGCATGCACATGCGTGATGGTTAATGCATTCATACTAGTTCATACATATGTATAATATCAGGAAAAATCACACATTATGTATACACACTGCATACTCTTTAAGAAAAGTGTGCACTCTTAATGATATTTGTTTCCATCTGAAAAAAAAATGATTACATAAACAAAACATTTCTAAGTGCCCATTCATACTATCTGAATAGTGCCACTGAAAATCACTGGGCAGCCCAGCCAGTGGAACTGGGATAGCAACTGCTGCTATCTAGATAAGTGCTTCTGAATATTGACCCAGCTGTGTTTATCTAAAGAACAGTCAGCTCACTTGGGACACAAAGGAACAGAAACACCAATGAATGATGTCACTTTGATTGCTTAGCCTTAAGGTGGTACTATTTCAGATTTTATATGCCTAGAAATTCCTTTCAAGATACTTACCATCTCTTTTTTTTGCTACCTTTATATTTTTAAAAACTTGGTTCCAGTGGCGTAGCCAGACTGCCAATTTTGGATGGGCCTGAACCCAAAGTGGGTAGGCACAAAATTTTCTCTCTACCCCCCTCCCCCAGCGAAATTTAGTCACGCTAATCAGATGCATTTGTCACACAGGGTAAAGTACTGCTTTTCAGTGCATCAGATTTCAGAAAATTTATTTAATAGCCTAACACCCTTTTCAGTGAGCTTTCAGAGGCCAAAACCTCCTGCCTCAGGTCAGTATAATGCTGTTACGGTATCCTCGCCTGACCTAAGGAAGGAAGTATTGGTCTCTGAAACTTCATTAACACAGGTACCATATTACTTTATCCTAAATTAAAAATAAAATTATTTTCTTTACCTTTCTTGTATGGCCATTTACTTTTTCTCATTGTGTCGCTCCCAGTCTCTAGATTCTGCTTTCCTTCGTTTTCGCTTAACTCTTCTGCCAGGGTTTCCTGGCCATTTCTCATTTTTCTTTCCTATTTCTTTGCTTTCTTCAATATTTTTCTGCCTCTGTCTCTCTCTCTGTCCTGATTTAGAGGCAGATGCAGCAACCAAACGTAAAAAAATCAAAATCGTTAAAGTCCCTAACGATTTTTAAAAAACGAAGAATGCACCAAAAAAAAGTCACACATGCTCAGATCGGTATTCAAACGTACAATGTATCAAAGAATCACAATACACATCGGTAATCGGCCCCTAAATCATGCGCAGAGCAGCCAAGCGTTTTGCTGGCTGCTCTGCGCATGCTGCAAACATAAAAACAAACAAAAAAAAAAGCCACAACACATACACGTGGCTACCCGGTCAGCAAAATCCAAAAACAAAGGATCGGGAGGGGGCAAGGGCGCTCATCAGGAGCGTCCTGTATGGACGGCCTTGCCCCCCCCCCCCCGCTGCTCCCCACTTTCCGCCGCTCCCCCCCCCCGAAAAAGCAAAATGCTAGCTGCCCCGGTCCCCCTCCCTTCCTGTTCCTGTGTTCTGCAGAGCTAACTCCGCCTCCCGTCATTCTTTTGCCCCGTGCCCCGCCCCCGCTGCCCCCCCTGAGGTCGACTACGCCGCTCCCCCCTCCACCGAGACCCCCCTCCCTATTAACGACCCGAGCAGCGCCTCTCACCTCTTTCAGAAGCGCTGTACGGGCAGGAAGATCTATTGTGTTGGTTGTAGAGTCTCCATGACGTCTCTTCTTCCCTGGCCTAGGCCCCGCCTCCTTCTGACGTAAGTAACCGGAAAAGGTTAGTGCATGTCGTTTCAATGGGGTTTTCACACTAATTGCTCATCTCCATTCCGTTTTCGTTAGCTGCTGGCTTCCTCGGTAAAAGCCCTTTGATGCATGCAACGGATCAAATTTTCCTCGTTGGAGGGTCATTAAAGGCTCATTTAGCTTTAGTGCATCTGCCTCTTAATTCATTCTTACTATCCATTCTTTAATTTCCTTAATCTACTTATGGCTTTTCATCTTTTCCTCACCCTTGTTCTCCCCATGCCCCTTCCTCTTATTCTCCAGTCTTTCACTACTCTCCTTTTCCATCCAGCAGCTCTCTTCTTTCTCTCCCCATCCTTCCAGTCTCCCCTCTCTCTCTCTCCCCATCCTTCCAATAGTCTCCCCTCTTTCTTTCTGCATCCTTCCATCCAGTGTCACCTCTTTCTCCCTACCCTTCCATCCAGCGTCTTCCCCCTTTCTCTCCCCATCCTTCCATCCATCTACCCTCTCTCCTGATCCTTCCATCTAATGTCTCTCTCTCCCTCTTTCTAACCAGTGTCTCTGTATCACTCTACCCTTTTCTGTTCAGTGTCCCTTTTCTCTCCACATCCTTCCAGTCTCTCCCCTTTCTCTCTGCATCCTTCCAGTCTCTCCCCTTTCTCTCCCCATCCTTCCATCCAGAGTCTCTCTCCCCATCCATCCGTTTTCCCTCTTTCTCTCCCCATCCTTCCATCTGTTTTCCCTCTTTCTCTGCCATCCTTCCATCTGTTTTCTATCTTTTCTCCCCATCCTTCCATCTATTTTCACTCTTTCTCCCCATCCTTCCATGTTTTCCCTCTTTCTCTGCCATCCTTCCATGTTTTCCCTCATTCTCTGCCATCCTTCCATCTGTTTTCCCTCTTTTCTCCCCATCCTTCCATGTTTTCCCTCTTTCTCCCCATCCTTCCATGTTTTCCCTCTTTTCTTCGACGAGGCCCGCCCTGCATGCCAGCGCCAGCCCCCATTGCCGGCCACTGCTGCTTTTCCTGTTGAGCAGCAGGGCCGGCGCTACAAAAAGAAGAAGCGCTAACGGCACTAAGGACGAAAAATGTTTAAAAAAAAAAGCGCGGCACCGGCAGGCACTGTCTAGGCAGCCTTGAGGCATTGGCTGCTGGCTCACAGGCTCCTCCCGTCTCCTACGTCCTATGTCCTGCGAGCCAGCAGCCAATGCTTCAAGGCTGCCTAGACAGTGCCTGCCGGTGCCGCACTTTTTTTTTTTTTTTTTTACATTTTTCGTCCTTAGGGCCGTTAGCGCTTCTCTTTTTGTAGCGCCAGCCCTGCTGCTCAACAGGAAAAGCAGAAGTGGCCGGCAATGGGAGCTGGGGCTGGCGCTGGGCGGGCCTGGGCTGAAATTGGGTGGGCCTGGGCCCAGCCAGGCCCACCCGTAGCTACGCCCCTGCTTGGTTCACAACAAGTCTATACTTTAACAAGAGGCTCAGCAGGAAACAATAAACTAAATGTTTTGCCTGGTTAACACCTCAGGATATTCACTTTCTATTTGCAGGGGTCATAAATCTGGATTAAAGTTAATCAGATAATGTTGTCTGGTCAGTTATTTGGACAGCCAGCAAGGACTATGAGTGTTCATCAGACAAAATGAAACTGTGACCCAGGGAGCTTCCAGCATAGCATCTTTTCATCCGAATACATACTGTGCACACAGAATGACTTGGCTGTACAAAATGTAACCAATTGGTTAGGACACCGGGGAAGAATTTTAACCATTAAGATCTTTCTGGTTAGCTTCTAAAACCACCCAGACAAACCTGAATATCAACTTTCAATTTTTAAGCAATTTCTGGTCCATGACTGTGAGATGAGCCACTAGGAAGCACAGTGGTGTTCCTAGGGGGGGGGGGGGGGTGCGGTGGGTGCGGTCCACCCCGGGTGCACGCCGCTGGGGGGTGCCATGCGCCTGTTGGCGCCGCTCATTCCGTGCTCCCTCTGCCCCGGAATAGGTTACCTCCTGTTCTGGGGCAGAGGGAGCATGGAATGAGTGATGCCAACAGGTGCGCGGCACCCCCTCCCAGCAGATAAAAATGCACCGGGGGTGGGGTGTCGTTTCACCGGGGGGAGGTGTCATTTCGCCGGGGGGGGGGGGAGAAGGTGTCATTTCACCGGGGGGGCCCTGCACCCGGGGGGGGGCGCATCGGCGATCCGCCCCGGGTGTCAGCCGCCCTAGGAACGCCACTGAGGAAACAAAGGAAACAATGTAGGATAAAAAGCGAGCATTGTCATGAACATTTAAAGGGACTGGGAGGTTTTAGAGCAAAACTTTAAAAGCCAGTATTCAAGAAATGCCACTGTTCTCAATGTGTGAAATAGTCCAGTGGAATGGAATTGAACCATAAGGTCAAAATAATTCATTGAGAACCTTAGCTTTTCCAACTGGCTTTCTCAATTGCATTTTTTGGAGCATTAAGGGTGGGTGAATTGATGGCCCCTTATAAGAAAGCGGCTGGGGAAAGTGGCTTGCTTTTGTCTGATGTTATCTTGGGTACATAGGAGATTCACTTACAGATTAGGCGTTCCAAGACAAAGGGTACTTGGTTGTTTTTACATGCTGTTGCTCAATCAATTACATGCCTAGTCTCTTTAGCCTGGCTATATATATACAAATGTGCCCTGGAGGTGGATTATACTGGTTGGTACATAGTGATGGGTTGCCTTTGATTCGCTATCAATTTGTAGCTGTGCTCAAGGCTGGTACCTTTGTGGGTTTAAACCCTTCATTGTTTGGATCTTATTCCTTCCGAATTGGGGTGGCTTCTTTTGCTTCAAGTCAGGGTGGGTCAACTTTGATTCAATATATGGAGCGGTGGGTGTCCAATAGATATTTGGGTTATGTTAACTTTTTTGTTTTTTTTATTAGCCTTTTCTCTGTGCCTTCTTCCAGTGGATATCTGCATATGGCTCTCTGGGCATTCCTACATATTTGGCGCTGAGAAGTATGCAATGGAATCTAGATGGGGAAAGCACCTTGGTCTGGCATCTTTAGTCATCTCTATCCATTGGTTGGGACTGCGTGGGATGAATTGGAATCAGTTGATTCCTACCTTTTTGCATGCTCAGAGTTTTTTTCCCACCCTGACTTGATTTTGATTCATTTAGGAGGAAATGATTTTTGTTATGTAAAAAATGTAGATTTATTAGGTCAATGAACAGAACTTTTCTTTGTGTGGCTTGTCAATTTCCTTGTATTCACTTGGTTTAGTTTCAAATTGTACCTCATTTAGTCTGAAGGGATGCCAAATGAGTGAAGGCTATTGACAAATGAGTGAAGGCTATTGATCACCTTCGTAAAATGGTAAATGCAGAAATTTCCAAATCTGTAGGTTTTTTGGGGGGGAGGGGGATGTGCTCACTATGAATTGTTATCAATTGACTGTCTGGGGCATTATCTCCCCAATGGCATTCATTTATTGGACATAGGATTGGAAATTTTCTTAAGTATTATTCAGGATTTATTGGATTCTCTGTATAGAGTGTGTTTGGCCATTGCCATTCAATCTTGAAGGGGGGGAGCATTGATAAGCTCTAGGCTGTCACCACTTTGGCTGAAGCATAGGAAATTCCAGACATCCTTCACTATAAAAAATGGGATGTGATGAACTGAAAATGAATATTGGGTGATGATCTGCTCGTGTGTGATATCACCACAAAGCAGAGGTAAGGTCTTGAAGCACCGCAGGTCTCATTGGGTCACAAATTGGTTAAATATTGGAACATGTATAGGCAAAGTGTGGATGGCTGGGTTATCATTGAATAACTGCTAAGGAAAAGGGGTAGTAATGTGAAGGTCACTGTGAATTATTTAGAAAAGTTGTAACAGCAATAGTGATATAGATTGGAACTTAAATAATTGTTTACTAAAGCTCTGGTCAATTGGTTAATTAAGTCATGTGTATTATTGGGCAGTGACTGAGCAGGAAAGCAGATGCATGTGCTAATGTTACGAGGGTCCATGGATTCAACCAAGGACCAGGTAAACATTGGCAATGCAGTTTGAGGGATACATTTATAACTGTAAGGTCAGGTGGGAGGAAGTGTGGAAAGTAAAGGTGTTAATTTATGTGGGTTCAATAAAAAATCTTGAAGTATTAATGAGGGTTAAAAGGGCATGGAGTGGAATGAACACAGTATTTGATGAAGTTTAGTGATGATTGGTGGAGGGCTAGGCAGAAGGGCTGATTGGTTAAAAGTGTAGAGTAGACGGGAATGAAAAGAGGAAGAGAATTGTTGACAGGAATTTTGGCAGGCTATATTGTGAGTAATTGTTCAGTGGGAAGGAGGTGGTTGGGTAGAAATATTTTTGAAGGAGTAGGTCTAGAAAATTAATTCCCACCCTCCCTAGTGGAGGTTCCATGTGGGGGCAGGGGTGGAGGACAAGGTTGTTCAGTGTTCAGTTTAGAATTTGTTGAGTACAGGGGTAGATTTTGGGAGTTGCAACTATGGAAGCACTAGGGAATTCCAGGCAGCCTTCACTATAAAAGATGGACTGTGATGAATTGAAAATGAATATTGGGTGGATGATTTGCTTGTGTGTGATAACGTCACAAGTGGAGGGGAGGCCTTAATGGCACCACAGGTATATGTATAGGTAAAGTATGGGCAGCTAGGTTGTCACCGTCTAGATGTTAAGGAAACAGGTAGCAATGGTGAAGGTTGCTCTGAATTAATTGCAAAAGTTGTAACAGTAGGGATGTAGTTTGGAATTTGTAATTAATTGTTTAATAAAACTGTGGCCAATTGATCCACTAGGATAAATAAATAGTCATGCTTATTATTGGGCAGCGGGTAAGCACGAAAACTGATGCATGTGTCAATGTAAGAAGTGGAGGAGTGGCCTAGTGGTTAGAGCACCAGTCTTAAAATCCAGAGATGGCCAGTTCAAATCCCACTGCTGCTCCGTGTAATCTTGGGCAAGTCACTTAACCCTCCATTGCCTCAGGTACAAACTTAGATTGTGAGCCCTCCTGGGACAGAGAAATATCCAGTGTACCTGAATGTAACTCACCTTGAGGTACTACTGAAAAAGGTATGAGCAAAATCTAAATAAATGTTATGTGTTTTTTAAATTTTTGTTGTCATTTTTGACTGTTTTATATTGATGCATGTTATGTATGTAAACCTGTAATCCACCTAGAAAATGTGGATTATAAATATTTTAAATAAATAAACTTAACCATTCCACAAATACCTCAAGGGGAAGATGAGTGCTGTCTTTGGAAATGTAAAATGATTTTATTTTACATTTGCCTTCAATCATGTCTTATGAAGCTACATGCTTCATGACACATATTTGCAAATCAACCAAATGAACCACAGAATACTTGAGTTTTCTTAAAATTTACTCTGACACTTCTAATTCTTTGCTTTTCAGTTTTGCATACCTTATTCTTTATAACATGTTATCAAAGAAATGAAGGAAGCAACAGCTATCAACATTTCAAAGTAGATTAAATGATGATCGTTGCCCTTTTCATTTTTTTTACATATTTTGTATCACCCATTAACAGAGCATTAAATTAATAGATTTTGATTGAATTAATTATAAAACAGCATTGTGATCTTCTGACTACAGTATTTAATAAATCAGCAATTGTCAACTGCCTTTTCAGTAGGTTCAATTATCTTCCAATGATTAGCTCATTGCAAGAAGCTATTATTATTAGGCTTTGTAGCATAATTAACTTTTCTACCTTTTGATATAAAGTGGTGATAGGTTGTAAGTTGAGAGGCATTCATCTCCTATGATCAAAGGTGAGAAGAGAATAAAAGCTTGGAAAAATTGTGTTGGTGGATTCAAATGTCAGAAAACTCAAATTTAAAGGACACGAGTAAATGGAAAGCAAACATGGCATTCTGTCTTTTGTTTTTCTTTTTATAATTATCATGTTAAACTCTTTTGTTTGGCAGTACAAATGATTTTTAAATTAGGTACTGGGGAGTCAGCCACTGTGAATAGTACTTTGTATTGACTGTTGTACAAACTGTCATCCCAGTAATGTTTCCTGAATTGGAAGTTGCTGTCTCATTTTGGATTCTGCTTCATTTGTATTAGAATGATGCTGCTGCAGAGGAGAAAAGCAATAAATAAGAACATTCTTGGATGAGAATCTTACACCAAAGGAATTCTCTGAAGGAAGTTATTGCTTAGGAGTCCTCCACTAAAATGGGCCATTCTTCGAAAAAATTAATATACCTTCCTGTAAGGCTTATGTGATGAACTGAAAGAGATCCAAGCATGAAACTGCTCAAGAGAAGTATCCTAGCAAAGTCAATTTGTGGTATATGATTGCCAACTAATTGAATTTTTAATTATGATACTCGAGTGACCTGATGATCTCAATTTTCACCACCATAATGAACCCATGACTGTGTCCATCAAAAAGTGCTCTACCATCATCTTCAAGGATGGCAAGCAAAGTTACTTGCAGCAAAGCAGTTCTCAAAAAATTATTTTCCATCAGAAACTGATTGAGTTGAAAAATAAATTTAAGAAAAGCAACTTGGTGCATGAAAACCTTTTTGGCAAATAGTTAATAACTGGGTGGACTATATGGACCAGGTTTATTTTTCTGTCATCACCTACTATATTGCTGTGTGTATGTAGAACAAGGATAGTTAACTGGAAGTTGTATCACATAGATGAGTAAAGCGGCTAGAGCAGTGATATGGGAGGAATATGATTCAGTGTGGGGTTCATTAAAAAACATAATGCAGTTAGAGGGGAATTCTACAAAGAGGTTCCTATTTTTAGGTTTCAGCAAAAATCCACCAGGGTGGAGAACTCTGAGATCCCACGCAGGGCCTTGCTGACACGGTAAGCGAGGTAAGCAATGCAGGGGGGTGCGGACCTCTAGAGGGCGCCACTCACTTGCAAAATCTTTTACCTGAAGTTGAGATTCTCCTCTCTCCCCTGCCCTTCCCGCATCAGGAAGTGAAGGTAACCCAGCAGTGCTGAGACAGACACAGACAGACACCACCCTGCTCTGCTAAAGCTGCTTCAAAGAGTACAACCAGCAGCTATTTATGGCTTTGGTGTGTGAACAACTTTTATTCAGGGTGAGCTGGAACAGCATTCAAATTAAAGAGAACAGGTTTGGAGGCAGGTGTGCAAGTGAGACTGGGGAGAAATAAAAAATAAATAGTGTAATTGTTATCTGTAAGTGGTTCAAAGTTTTTGTTTTTTGAGCATGTACACTGAGAGGAGGGCATGACTGCAACGATGTGTACATAATTATCATAGCTACAGCTAAAATCCATTTAATTGGCTGAGAAAGTTCAGCTGACGTATAGTGTAGAATAGCTGGTAAGTAAAAATCTGATTGCTTTTTTTGTGCGTTTGTTTTTATATAAAACATTCTGCTTGGATAGGGAGAGTTTGTGATATTTGAAAATACATTTTGCTTTAATGAAATTGCTAAACTTTAGAGTCAGAGACTTATCAATGAGGGATACATACAGGAAGCCCTGGAAACAGAGTTAAGAGGATAGATACCAGCAACAGAATCAGACACTGGGCCAGCATGATCAGAAAAAGAAAGTCACCAGCCAACAAAGGTAGAAAAAAATCGTTTTATTTTCATTTTAGTGTTTGGAATATGTCCACTTTGAGAATTTACATCTGCTATCTTATTTTGCAATGTATAGCAGTCTCCAAGAGACTGGGCTCCCAGTGAGCCAGGGAGGTCAGACTGTGTAAATGAGATGAAGAGACCCCCCCCCCCCCTCCACTGTAACAAAGACAGGAACATGCATAATCAAAGCTTAGGTCTCTGCAGTTACAAGGGCTGGCCATTCCTAATTATGCTAATAGTTTTTAATAGGCTAAGTCCCACTGAAAAGCCTCTTTATAAAGGCAGTGCTTTCTCTGGAGAGCAGTGTTAAGAAACAGCAGGAATTGTGTTTATTTTTTTAAACTGCTTTCCTGTGTAAGCTAATTTACAGTTTTCTAGTATATGCTTGACATTGAAGGGTGTGGTAGACCCTTTTGTCAGGTCTGGCTGGGCCTGTAGTTTTCAGTCTAAAGGAAAGACAGGTAGCAATGGAGAAACATCTAATGAAGAAGCGAGATGGAGGGGGGGGGGGGGGGCACCAACTGATAGTCTGCAGGGGGGCACCAGAGACCCTTGGCAAGGCCCTGATCCCACGAAGAGAAACAGATCAAAAGGGAAGTGGGAAATGGACCGCGGACTCCAGAAATAACAAGCAGGCTTATTTTGAAAGAGAAGGGCGCCCATCTTTTATTGATCAAAAACCTGACACAGTGCTGTGTTTCGGCCTATGACCTGTCTGAGGTGTTTTTTATTTGTAAACCATTGCCAGTATCAGAGGTATATCAAGTTTGAAAATAAAGTAAAGTAAAATATGTGCCCTTATATTAATGCAAATGACTAGAATACCTGTATTTACGCATGTTTTTGCACCCTAAATCTAAATGACTCCTTATAGAATTAACTCCTGCTGGAATTAACATATTCTAACTATCATTACATACCCACGCTAACAATGCCTTATACTTAACACACATTAATTGTTAAGGCAGCAGAAAATGCAGAGCATGTGGAGGTAGGGGCAGCCCAAGGCAATCTGCTACCTGAGGCAGGGATGAGGTGCCGCCTGTGGTTCACCTGGGAGCGACCACCATTGCCCAGGAGTTGAGCCCCCAGGTGCAGGTGACCACCAGGACTTCTGGATACCAACGGGGTCCGGCGGCCAAGCAGAGATCAGAAGGTCCAATCCAAGAGCCAGGGCAGGCAGCAAAGCAGAGAATGGTCAGGTTCAATCCGAGAGTCAAGTCAAACAGGAAAGTAGACTGCAGAATGCTCAATCACAAGCACCAGACCTCTACAACGATAGAAGCCGAAACAAGGTATGAAGGGAACCGCGGTTCTTAAATAGTCCCCTCGTCGACCGCAATCTTAGTCAGCTGGGGAGAGCAATCCTGGATTGGTAGGCTGCAGGAGCGGGGTGGAGCAGAGCGAGAGGCGGCCAATCCTGCACCATCGGCGAGACGAAAGACCGCGCCGGAAGGAAGCCCTGCCTCACAGACGCCGACAGTCCGCATGGCTGGCCTTCAGGCCGAATAGGAATGGCCGGCCACGCGACTGAAACGAGCTTGACCGACGCTGACTACCAACATGGCCGGCCATCGCCACCGAGATAGCAACCGGAGGGGGACCACCCGTACGGAATGCACCACAGGCCGGCCTTCAGGACCAAATAGATATGGCCGGCCACGCGACCGAAGCGAGCATGGCCAACGCTGACCACCAACATGGCTGCCCATCGCTACCGAGATAGCGTCTGGAGGCGAACCGACCGTGCAGATCGCACCACAGGTGAGGAACGTAACAGCGGCCTAAGCAAATCACTGCATTAAAGTAATGGCATTTGCATGCATAAATTTGCATAAGTCTTATCTTACATAGCACGTATTTTGCAGGTTGGTGTACAGTGGGGGCGGGACTCACATGTTTGTGTGTAATATATAGAATACTATAAATTATGCACATTTTTCTGTTTTGAAAATGAACTCCATAGTATCCTATGCAGATACTGTGTGAGGATGTGCCCCTTGCCAGTTTTAACAGCCTACTTTAACAACTGATCAAAACAAATATCATGGTTATGTATATAATCTCGTTTATCTCGCAACATATTAAGGGCAAATTTTTAACAATATATGATGCTGTACAAGGGCATTCATATCCCAAACATACTAGCACATCAATCACATCAATCACATGCCTTCATTGTTCATATAATTATAGCCCTAGAAGGCCATTATTTTTCTTCTTTTCTTCTTTCAAATATACAATTTACAAGGGAAAATGTGTTACTTATTACACTGAAGATAAGAACTCAGCAGAGTCTCAACATTGTGGAGACTAGTTGTAATATCTGGATGTTCAAAGTCTTAACCAATATGTAATGGTCCATCTTATTAACCCAATGTATTTAAAGTTTCAGTGCCATCACATACCTACTTCAGGGGCATCATATATTATAACTACTAGTATTACTACGTAGTGTTTCTATAACTCTATTAGATGTTCACAGCGCTGTCTATATCCACAAAAGAGACAGTCCCTGTTCCACAGAACTTTCAATCTAGGCATCAAGTTTGTGCCATACATTTTAAATCCATGTTGGACTCCAAAACTCTAGGTCTTTATTTCAGAAACATGAAAAAGCTTTAATCCATAAATCATCCATTTTAATACTTCATAAGTCATCCCATTCATTCCGAATATATTTAAAAAAAAAAAAGGCAAATTCTTCACCAGTAAAACAACTATCCGGCTTATAATCGAAAGTGATCGCCGGTCATCTTCCGACACAAATCGGGAGATGGCCGGCAATTTTTTAAAAGCGGCGAAATCGGTATAATCGCAAGCGGCATTTTTAACTGCATCGCCGCTTTCCCGTCGCTTCGCCGGTGAAAGTTCAAGGGGGTGTGTCAGTAGATTAGCGAAGGCGGGACATGGGCGGGCATGGGCGTGGCTACCAGATGGCTGGCTTTCGTCGATAATGGAAAAACAAAGCGACATTAAGCAGTATTTCGCCGGCTTTACTTGGTCCTTTTATTTTCACGACCAAGCCTCAAAAAGGTGCCCCAACTGACCAGATGACCACTGGAGGGAATGGGGAATGACCTCCCCATACTCCCCCAGTGGTCACCAATCCCCTTCCAAACTAAAAAAAAATAAAACTAAAAACCTTTTTTGCCCAGCCTGTATGCCAGCCTCAAATGCCGTACCCACCTCCATGACAGCAGAATGTGTTGTATCTTCCGACAGCCTTTCCCTGGTTGCGATGTGGCTCTCGGGTGAGTGTGACTCCTTTTCTGTTAGGTGCCCTGCAGAGTCACATTAGCAATGCATTGTGGTGGGTGTAGGGTACTGGGCTCTACTCCCATGGTGCTTTCCCCCCCTGCTAACTAGATCAGAATGTGTGCCCTATTTTGTTTCCTGTTGTAGTCCATGCGGTAGTGGCCATTTTTGTAAGCCAGTTTTAGTTCCCTTTCCTGTGTTACCCACATTAGAGAACGTAGTTCTTACCTTGCATGGTGCTGAAAGAGGGCATTGTACACCATTGTGCCAGCTCTGACCTACTGCTAATCTTAGTACCAGGAGACTCTTTGCCAGTGGGGCACAACCTCTGATCTGCAGTTAACTGTGAGTAAACGTGCTTATTTCAAGAAAGGACTTTTTCAGAGAGATTAGTCTTCAGGTGTGAACTGGTGTGCCAAAGTTATACAGCAGCAATAAGTCCTAGAGGTTGTATGCAGGTCCCTGAAACAATTTTAGTGGGTGCAGTACATTTGTGGGTAGTGGGTTTGGGGGGGGGGGGTTGGGGGGCTCAGCTCCCAAAGTAAGGGAGCTATGCACGTGGGAGCTTTTCTGAAGTCCAGCGCAGTGACCCCTAGGGTGGCTGGTTGGTGTCCTTGCATGTCAGGGGGGCCAGTGCACTAAAAATGCTGGCTTCTCCCACAGCCAAATGCCTTGAATTTGGCCGGGGTTTGAGATGGCCGACATAACTTTCCATTATCGCTGAAAAACAAACCCGGCCATCTCAAACCCGGCGAACTCCACGGCATTTGGCCGGGTTAAACCGTATTATCGAAAAAAAGAGATGGCCGGCCATCTTTTTCGATAATACGGTTCCAACCAGCTGTAGCACCGCCACCAACATAGATCGCCGGCGATCTATTTGGCCAGCGACGTTCGATTATGCCCCTCTATGTGCACAATACCAGACTCCTGAGGCAGGCACATATGTGCCAAAACATTTTAAACCAACCTTAAATAAACCCCTTCATTTTTATATTGGGAGTCCTGAGTCTGTTTTTGAAAAGCCTGATTCAGTTCCCACGCCTTGTTTTTTTTTTTTGGTTCTGTTTCATTGCATGGGACTTTCATGTTCTTTCCACTTTTTGTGGTATTTTTTCACAGTACCATCAGGGCATTCTCTATGACAGAGATCAGTATCCCACACAGTTAAATTCAACCACAGTGGCACATTTCAGAGACTCTCTTTGATTCTATACTCATTCTATACTCATAGTTATGTGATCAGGCAAAAAACCTTTCAGTCTATTTTCTGTATGTTTTGCTCTTTTGTCTTAATTTTGGGGCATTTTTCTGTTCACCACTAAAAAAGCAGTCCTAAATTTGCCTGCTTAGCAGTGCGGGTGCTGGCCTTTAATATTGCCGGCACCTGCATAACTACCAGCTTCCCTCAGCACCAAGAACTTCTCCTGCCCTCTTAAATCATGTTCAGTATCAGGTGTTTTTTTTCTACCAGCAAGTATTCAAAGACTAGGCATTAGAAATGTAAGTCTAGGTCTATCAATTTTTGATATACTGCCTTCTATTGAAGCACAAATCAAGGTGGTTTACATATATAACTATTCAGGTACTTGCACTGTCCCAGATGGGCTCACAATCTAAGTATATTGTACCTGGGGCAATGGAGGACTAAAGTGACTTGTCCAGGGTTACATGGAGCTGACCATTAGGCAGCAGTGGGAATTGAACCTGGTTCCCCAGGTCTGCATCCTGTTGCACTAACCATTAGGCCACTCCTCCACAATGATATATGCTTGGGAGATTCATAGAATACATCTTAGTTTACCATTCATTCATCATCTCAGGCAACAAACAAAATATGGGGCCCTTTTACTAAACCACTTTATAAAACGGGCTTAGCACATTTTAATGTGGGACTTACTCGCACACAAAGCCTACTTCAAAAAGGGCAATACTTAAGGCATTAGTGCGCATTACTTGGAAAAATTTAATACGGGAGCACTTACTGCCCTCTGTTTAGAATGTGCTAAAGAGCTACCGCATTAACTCTGCATTATCTAGTTAGTGTGAGCTAATGAGAATGAGTTACCTGGAAAATGCTTCCACAACCTCTCCTGAAACAAAATTACAAAAACAAAAAAATAATGATGTGTGATTAGCACATGCTGAGAGGCAAATTACTGCAAAACACAACGTATTTTGCAGCAATCCATTTTTCCTGCATTAACTGCTGGATTCTATATAACATACCTAATGTTCTGTGCTGGAATCTGTCATGAAAAATTACAACAATGAACAGAAAAGGTGTAATCAGCAAAACAATATACGGATCTTTTATAACACTAAACATTTATTTACTATCTAAATAGTACCTGGAGAGTACAGGTAATATAGCTGCTCACAGGTTATCAAATATAACTGTTCACAGGGTCTCAGCATAGATATCTTTCTCTCTTTTCTCCACGGTTATGACTGGGGCAAAAGCCAGTACATCCTAGAGGAATTGAGCTCCTGAGCCAATCAGAGCCCAGAACAACAAGTTTTAAAATTAGCTGGCCACATCACTGCAGGTTACCTCTTACCTGTGTTAACTAAAGAGGTAACAGTAATCTCTCTGTAACAGCTTTAAACATAAACATGCACCAACTGCTGGACAAACTAGAGAAATACACTTCAAGAAATAATACAGTTTACAGACTTAGAACCCACTGTTTTGTCATAGCGTAGTTATAGAATATGGCCCAGTGCACGTAAATCTACACCCAGGGTTTTACACCACATTTTCATTGTTGTAAATGAAGGTGCATAGTTTTAGGTGCTGGGATATCAACTAAGCGTATTCTCTGTTTTGCGCCTAAATCTAAGTGCCGCTTATAGAATACGCTTAGTCAGAAATGTTTACTGTGTGGAAATTTTAGGTGTCTTATAAAAAATATAGCCCTAAGAGCACATTAGTGCTTAACACAGTTTAGTAAAAGGGCCCCTATAATACCAATCAAGCAACTTATGCTATCTTTTGTTCATATGATCTTCTCTCTCTCTCTCTCTCTCTCTCTCTCTCACTATCTATCTATCTATCTATCTATCTATCTATCTATCTATCTATCTATCTATCTATCTATCTATCTATATATATATATATATATATATATATATACACACACACACACACACACACACACACACACACATATATATATATATATAGAGAGAGAGAGAGAGAGAGAGAGAGAGAGAGATATTGGTCAAATGAATAGAAAGATATTGTTTAGCATTTGAGCCTTATTTGGCAGGGCATTGATGATATCTTGGGTGAATAACATTAGGAAGTACAGTATCATCTATTAGAAGAACTCCAATTTCTCCTTTTTGGTAGTAACATCTTCCAGAGACTTTTATTTCAGAACAGTGGTAGCAGAATGACCTTTTCTCTCAAAAATGTCCAAGTTGCAATTTTTGATGCCCTGATTTTAAGACATTTTGATTCACAGTTTGTCCAAATTTCAAAGGATGGGGTGGCAGCGGGACATGGGCTGCACCAAAAAAATAGATGGAACAATTTGACAACATCTAGGGCCAAAATTAATATGTTTTTGGCTAGACAAATTCAATGGCTTGATTTTGTGCATTTTTCTTTTGGACAGTACTGAGCACAAAAACATCTAGCAAATCGCCATTTTTGAAACCAAAAGTTGACATTTTTCTGGTTTGAAAATGACTATCCAGCTTATTTTCGAAAGTTAAAGACACCCATATTTCGACCCAAATCGGGAGATGGGCGTCCGTTTCCCGTGGGTGCCCAAATCTGTATAATCGAAACCCGATTTTTGGCGTCCTCAACTACAGTCCATCACGGAGACGAACAAAGATCACGTGGGCGTGTCGTAGGCGTGGCGAAGGCGGGACTAGGGCGTGGTTATCGGCGGAGGAGAGATGGGTGTCTTTAGCTGATAATCGAACAAGAAGGGCGTTTTGGACGAGAATTTGGTCCACTTTATTTGGACCCTTTTTTTTCAGGTCCAAGGCCCAAAAAAGTGCCCCAACTGACCAGATGACCACCGGAGGGAATCGGGGATCACCTCCCCTGACTCCCCCAGTGGTCACTAACACCCTCCCACAAAAAAAACCCACTTTACAAACTTTTTTCCCAGCCTGTATGCCAGCCTCAAATGCCGTACCCCCCTCCATGACAGCAGAATGTGTTCTATCCTCTGACAGCCTTTCCCTGGTTCTGATGTGGGTCTCGGATGAGCGTGACACCTTTTCTGTTAAGGGCACTGCAGAATCACATCAGCAATGCATTGTGGTGGGTGTAGGGTATTGGGCTCCGTGATTCCACTAGCTTGTGTTACATGCTCACGATGTTGGTAGTTGGTAGGCTCTACTCCCATGGTGCTTTTCCCTCTGCTTACTGGGTCAGAGTGTGCCCTGTTTTGTTTCCGGTAGTCCATGAGGTAGTGGCCATTTGTGTAAGACACTTTTAGATCCATTTCATGTGTTAGCCACGTTACAGCACTTAGTTCTTACCTTGAATGTTGCTGAAAGAGGGCATTGTACACCATTCTGCCAGCTCAGACCTACTGCTAATCTCAGTACCAGGGAGACTCATTGCCAGTGGGGCACAACCTCTGATCTGCAGTTAACTGTGAGTAAACGTGCTTATTCAAATAAAGGACGTTTTCAGCGAGATTAGACTTCAGGTGTGAACTGCTGTGCCAAGGTTATAGCAGCAACAAGTCCTGTCCCTGGAGCACTTTTAGTGGGTACAGCAGTGCACTTCAGGTAGGCAGACCCAGGCCCATCCCCCCCCCCCCCGTAACACTTGTGGTGGTAAATGGGAGGCCTCTAAAACCCACTGTACACACATGTAGTTGCCCCCTTCACCCCTAAGAGCTATGGTAGTGTTGTACATTTGTCCCTCCCACGACCAAATGGCTTGGATTGGGACGTTTCTGAGCTGGGCGTTTTTAGTTACCATTATCGCAAAAAACAAAAAACGCCCATCTCAGAAGGGACCAGAAGATGGGCGTCCTTCTCACAGAGTCGCCCAAATCAGTATAATGGAAAGCCGATTTTGGGCATCCCCGACTGCTTTCCATTGCAGGGATGACCAAAGTTCCCGGGGGCGTGTTGGTGGCGTAGCGAAGACGGGACTTGGGCGTGCCTAACACATGGGCATTTTCAACCCATAATAGAAAAAAAGGGCGTCCCTGATGAACACTTGGACAGCTTTACCTGGTCCTTTTTTTTTTACAACCAAGCCACAAAAAGGTGCCAGAACTGAACTGACCAGATGACCACCGGAGGGAATCGGGTATGACCTCCCTTTACTGCCCCAGTGGTCACTAACCCCCTCCCACCCTCAAAACAAATTTAAAAAAATATTTTTTTCCAGCATCTATGCCAGCCTCAAATATCATACCCAGTTCCATGACAGCAGTATGCAGGTCCCTGGAGCAGTTTTAGTGGGTGTAGTGCACTTCAGGCAGGCAGACCCAGGCCCATCCCCTCCTACCTGTTACACTTGTGGTGGTAAATGTGAGCCCTTCAAAACCCACCACAAACCCACTGTACCCACATGTAGGGGCCCCCATTCACCCATAAGGGTTATGGTAGTGGTGTACAGTTGTGGGGGAGTGGGTTTTTTTTTGGGGGGGGGGTTGGGGGGCTCAGCACCCAAGGTAAGGGAGCTATGTACCTGGGAGCTTTTTCTGAAGTTCATTGCAGTGCCCCCTAGGGTGCCTGGTTGGTGCCCTGGCATGTCAGGGGAGCCACTGCACTACAAATGCTGGCTCCTCCCATGACCAAAGGGCTTGCATTTGGTTGTTTCTGAGATGGGCGTCCTTAGTTTTCATTATCGCCGAAAATCAGAAATGACCAAGTCTAAGGATGACCGTCTCTAGGGACGACCTAAATTTCAAGATTTGGGCGTCCCTGGCCGTATTATCGAAACGAAAGATGGACGCCCATCTTGTTTCGATAATACGGGTTTCCCTGACCCTTCGCCAGGACATCCTGTGAGGATGTCCTTAGGAAAACCTAAGCACCCCTTTCGATTATGCCCCTCCATGTAACCTGACCCAAACAGCAATGCCTGCTGAGGATAGCTAATCTGAGAGACTGCCTCTTAATGCAAGCACTACTGAGATAGTTCCCTATTGTCCTGCCCCCCCCCCCCCCAATTAACAATTGTGGAAGCAAATCATTTGTAAATAAGAAAGGAAGGGAGAACATTCTTCTTGCCACTTTAATTTGTCAGATAAGTAATAAGTACATATAAGCATCACCATGTTGGGACAGACCAAGGGTCCATCGAGCCCAACACCCTGTCACCGACAGCGGCCAAAAGAACAAGCAATTTGTCCCACCCATCCTAGAAGTGCTGTATTATTCCCTCATTCATTCAATAACATTCTATGGCTTTTTCCTCCAGGAAGCCGTCCAACCCTTTTTTGAAGTCCGCTAAGTTAACCGCCTTAACCACCTTTTCCGGCAGCGAATTCCAGAGTTAACTATGCATTGAGTGATGAAAAATGTCCCCATATTCATTTTAAATTTACCACACTGCAGCTTCATCGCATGCCCCCTTGTCCTAGTATTTTTGGAAAGCATAAACAGATGCTCCACATCAACCCGTTCCATTCCACTCATTATCTTGTAGACCTCTATCATATCTCCCCTCAGCCACCTTTTCTCCAAGCTGAAGAGCCCCAGTTATGAGGTGGTTCCATACTGCTGTCTGTCTGCTGCCTTCTTACTAGTTCTCCAGTATCAGCTTCTGAACTGTCACTATGAAAACCAAGAGCCAAAGCAGTGAAGTGAAATAAGAGTTCTTGGCCTGAAGGCACTAATATGTCCAATAGGTGTTGCCATCAGTTGATCTACTTAATTTTTAAAATAGTTGGGGATCAACACAAGGTTGTTTTGCATTTGATTTGCTCTCAGTATGATTGTCCTTTGCATATAATGATTGATCATAATCCAATATCATGTTGTTTCAATGTATCATTCAAATCCACCTTGAGCTAACAAAGAAATATATTCATAAGCCAGGTTGGGTTTCCTTATATGCATAACCTCTGTCAAAGTCAATTTTGCTCATTTATTTCCTGCCTATGTTTCTGGAAATTGACTACCTTTAAGTATGTTCCATTTTCAAATCATACTGCAGCATAAAAATCCCCTGTAGGGATAGAACGGCATACCTGGACTGGTGTTGCCTAGCATAATTACCCCAAGAACTAAGCACATTTAGGATACCTATGCCAGCTTTCACTGACAGCGAAACATTTCAGTGAATTTAATAAATTACTATGGGATGTTTAGAAGTATCACAGGGGCAGAAATATGCCTTTGTGCCTAATGGTAAATCCAGATAACCATAATGATTTTTTAATTACATAGTGGAAACAATAAGGATTCAATTCACTCCATAACTTTCTGACCTCTGGAGGATGAATATAGTTAAAATTCAAGTAGCACTACCATAAAGCAAATGTTTGGCAAATCTCTTCCTTCTACCCAAAGGAAAACACTTTAATGGCCTGAGAAAAGATATCTGGAACATGAAGGGAGGAGGTCACTGAGTATTTTTTATTTATAAGCAAAAGGAGCCTTCAGTTGTGCTTTATTAATCAGACCTGACACGGTTCATGTTTAGACAAGGAACGCCTGCATCAGGGGTCTATTATTGATATCTATTGCCAAGGATATCAATCATCCTTTATCTATTTGCACCTTTCATCGTCTGAAAATACGCCAAATTCTAACAGTGCAGGAACAAACAAAATGCAAATGCTAAAACATTCCATGTTGTGCTGGAGAAAGATGGAAGTGTACATGGCATTTTTCTCCAGCACAATGGGGGGTGTTTTAGCATTTGCATTTTTCAAGATGAAAGGTGCATATAGAAAACAGATGATTGATATCCTTGGCAATAGATACCAATAATAGACCCATGACGCAGGCATTCCTTGCCGAAACATGGACCATGTCGGGTCTGATTAATTTTATGATGTTTTATTTTACTTGATTTTGTGATTGTATGGTTCTTATACTTTTCATTGCTAGACAATTATGTAAATAAACCACTTTGATTTGATTGCAATAGAGGGGTGTAATATCAAACTGTGTACATAAATAAATAAATTAATAGTCTCTGTGTCAGCAGATGCTGATCTAAGATATTACCAGAATTGTACATGTTCCGACCTAGGTGTATTAATTACAAAATGGGATTGTACATGTATAATTGGGTGGTTTAATTTAGGACAGCCTTATTGATCTAAATTCAACGTAGCTATACAGACAGCAGTTGAATTTTGCCACCACACCTATAGCTAGGCACAGCACCCTCTCCTTATACTCACATTACCCAGATGGTACTGGAGTATTTAGAGAGAATTGTCATTGATGCTATCCATAAATTCATGGACAGGAGACTTGTATATTTAGGAATAGATTCTATATATCACGCCTAACAAAATCAGTGCAGAAAATAAATTTGCCTAAGTGCATTCTATAAAGTATGCTTTAATATAGGTGTACTTTATAGAATAAACCTAAATTTTCATGTGGTGTGTAGAATGTGTATAGAATGTGTTGAGTGCTGCTCCACATGATAAAATTTAGTCGTGGGCAATTAACTCAAATAAAACTTGCTGTAAATCCTGATGCCTAAATTATATGTGGGTGCATTCTATTACAATGCACATAGATTTTAGAAATGCCTATGCCCTGCTCATTCCATGCTCCTGGCCATGCCCACTTTTCAACTACGCAACTTAGAATTTATGCACACTACTTTGCAGAATACGCTTAGTGAGTTCTGTGTGTAAATTCTAATTAATGCTAATTAGTGCTAATTGGTTGTTAACATCCAATTATCAATGCTGATTTGCTTGTTAACCAATTATCTTATGTGCATTGTTATGGAATGCACTGCGATTTCTGTGCAGAAATTTTGGCGTGATATATATAGAATCCCAGATTTCGGAGGAATTCTATAGAAATCAAACAAAATAAAACATAGAAAAGAAAATAAGATGATACCTTTTTTATTGGACATAACTTAATACATTTCTTGATTAGCTTTCAAAGGTTGCCCTTCTTCGTCAGATCGGAAATTCTATAAATGGTGCCTAAAAAATCAATGCAGTTTATGGAATAGCGCTTAAGCCCAGGGATTGCGCCTATATTTAGGTATGGCCATTTGCACCAACAAAAATGTGGTGCAAATACCCACGCCTATAATTAGGTGCAGAGCCCCCTTATTCTATAATTATGCATATAACTAAAAGTCACACCCCCCCAATCCTCCACAGCCCTCCCATTTCTCGCCCCCTTTTCTGAAGCGTGCCTAAATTTACACTCATAAATGTTAAGTGAATCTAATTAGTGCCAATAATTGCTTGTTTAAAAGCCAGTTATTGGCATAAATTAGATTGTTGTTCAATCAAAATATGCGCACAAATTGGCAAATGCCCAAATTTGCACACACATTTTCTTTAGCACTTTTTATAGAATTAGGAGTTTAGCAGCATCTGCTAAATGTATAAATCCATTTTAATATTAGCTGGCATATGTACTACTACTACTACTCACCATTTCTATAGCGCTACTAGACGCACGCAGCACTGTACACCTGAACATGAAGTCCCTGCTCAACAGAGCTTACAATCTAATTAGGACAGACAAACAGGACAAACAAGAGATAAGGGAATATTAGAGTGAGGATGATAAAATAAGGGTTGTGAACAAGTGAATAAGGGTTAGGAGTTAAAAGCAGCATCAAAAAGGTGAGCTTTTAGCTTAGATTTGAAGACGGCCAGAGATGGTATGCTGTGCTATGTTTTAAGAACTCAATGGATGACCTGGGAAGAAGAGCTGTTTTTGGAATGTCTTTATTTTAAAAGAACATTCTGTGTTATCTATATAGTCTAGTATCTCATGGCTCCAGAACATAGCAGGTCTGTTGTGAGAGATTACTACTAATGCAGCTGCTAATAGCAGCAGATAAGAATGCAATGTATGAAACACTTATCAATGGAGCTGAAAAAACAGATGACAAAGAGGTGGAATGTAAAACTTGGGCATGTCTGAACTGATTCATTAACAGCGTCAAAGTGTTGTTAAGTGCTAAACTTTAGGTCTTTTCAGACACCAAAATATTTCATTTCTGTGAAGTAATGTAGTTGTCATATATGGAAATAAAAGTTAATAAATAAAAATACAGAACGAATTAAGAATATAAAATGATACCTTCTTACTGGACTAACAATACATTTTTTGAATTCTGTGACTGTTTTTGTCTCAACCACATCCACCAGGAGGGCATTCCAAGCTTCCACCACCCTTTCTGTGAAAAGCATTTCCTGATGTTGCTTTTAAGCTTACCTTCTTACAGTTTCATTTCATGTCCTCCCTTTCTACAGCTTCCCCAACTTTGAAAAAGATTAGTTTGCTTATTAATACCTTTCAAGTCTTTTAAAATGTCTTTATCATATCACCCCTGTCTCTCCACTCTTCTAAGGTATACAAATTCAGGTCTTCAAATCTCCTCTCATACTTCTGGTGCAGACCCCAAACCATTTTGATCACCCACCTCTAAACTGCTTCAAGTCTTTTTATATTCTTAGCAAAATATGGCCTCCATAACTGAACACTGTACTCCAAGTGGGGCCTCATTAACAACTTGTACACCTCCTCTCTTTTGCTGATTATTCTTCTCTCTATTCAGCCTAGCATCTGTCTAGCTTTGGCATCCACCTTCTCACATTGTTTCACCACCACAGTGGCCAAAACGGTATGAGACAAAAAGAACCAATAGCATTGCATTGCATGATATTTGAACATAAATTCGAATCTCGTGGATGTTTTGTACTTGATATTGAGCCAGTGAATTATCGGGAAGGTGATAGGTTGAAATGCCTCCAGTGGCATGAGATTAGGTGGATTTTTAAGTTGAATTCTATGGAACCACGTGGTCTCAATAGTTCGATAAACTGGAACATTTTTTATTGATATAATGTTTTGCATCTGAATTGACATCATATTTCATTATTGATTTCAGTGTTTTTATATGTTCATTTTCAGTTTCTTTTTGGTATTCTCTTGCACATGCACTGGTGACTTGTACAAATTGATGCCATTTTCTCAGCACTGCGTGTCAGTGGTAAGACGCAGCTCCATAAGCATAATTTGCATGTAAGTTAGCCCTGATTGTTTTGCACTAAATTTTAAAACGTAGGTATGCATTCTTTGACACATTTTTGTAATATTGTAGGACTGCTGTATAGATTTATATAGCAACCCCTGAGGAAGCCAACGGGCCCGTTAGGTTTGATGCCAGCAGATAAGTGTTTGGCTTTCGATATTGATATCTCATTTTTTTTTAGAGCTACATAGCTTGTTTTATTCTTTCTGCACATATTTACTGAACACTTTTCTTCATGTTTTCTTTTTTTTTGGACTGATGAATGATATCGGAAACAAACAGAATACCAGATATAATTGATCAAAGCTGCTTTCTGTGGTTACCGAGGTCCTTTTCCCGTATATGTAGAGTGCATCTGAATGCATATGATTAAAGACTGTGGACATCTTTAGTTGTTTTATTTATGAGTGTGGCCCGTTAGGTCTGCAACAGAAGACACATGAGAAAAGACATGAAGACCTGAATATGTACACCCTTGAGGAGAGGAGAGACAGTGGTGTTATGATACAGATATTTTAAAAATGTGAAAGATAATAACAAATAAACAAATCTTTCTTAAAGACGGAGAAGCTGTAGACCTAGAGGATATGAAATGAAGCTATAAGGAGGCAAACTTAAAACCAACATTAGGAAACACTTTTTCACTGAAAGGGTGGTGGATGCCTGGAATGCCTGCCCAGTAATTTTGCAGATAAAAGAGTAGTTAGAAATTGGGTTATAATTCGCAGAATCCTTGGAATCGAGACAAGGCTTCTTAAGTAGGGGACATACTAATGCCTGCTTCCAACGGGCCAAGGTGAAGACTGCAGTTCACTAAGCAGAGTATGGAGCCAGAAAGGTCGAACACAGGGTTCTTCATCAAAGAAGTAGGTGTGGGGTTTAAAACTGATGATGATGAGGAAGATAATAAGGCGAGAATCAATGATAGGAAGAAATAAGAAATAACATTAAAAGATGTGAGAATAAATGTATACAGCTCAAGAATGCATATAGGTGCATAATTCACAATCCATGTGTGTAAATGATGACTCTTCCCAAACTACGATAAGAAACATGATTATATGTAGGTCGTGTAAAAGTATGCATCTTCTCCTTGTGTATACTTTTACACATGTAACCCATGGGATAGTCATATAAGAGACATTTTGTACATGAAAAATCCTTTTTAAGATCTTAGAGATTTAGGGTTCATTTTATGAAGCTGCAGCAAAGGGGGGCCTGTGCGGGAATTGGCATGTGTTTTTGATATGCATAGAGGCCCCTTTTTACCACAGTGCATAAAAGGCAGGTCTTGGTTTTTTGCAAGGAATGGCCATGTGGCAAGTGAAGCACTTGCCACATGGTCATTTTTGGGGGGAGCACTTAGTGCCACCCATTGAGGTGTCAGTAAGGGCTCCTGTGCTAACCCAACGGTAACCAGGCAGTGCACGGCACTGCCTAATTACCGCTGGGTACACACCAGTGCTACAATAATTTAAATATTTTTCCAGTACCAGAAATGGTGCACACTGAGGGAGGGAATTACTGCCAGGCTGCTGCAGTAGTCCAGCGGTACTTCCCTTTTAGCGAATGGTAAACCCGTGTTGTGCTTTCTGCCATTTCATTAAAGGGCCCCTTAGGTAGCTAAAGCACACACAAAGGGGTATATTCTATGTGGAGGGGCATAATCGAACGAAAACGTCTATCTCCATGGGTGTTTATCTCCGAGAACGGGTCCGTGAAGGGGCGGACCGAACCGTATTTTCGCAAAAAATAGACGTCCATGTTTTATTCGACAATTTGTGAGCTGGGCATTTTTGTTTTTCAGTGATAATGGAAAATGAAAGCGCCCAGCTCAAAAACGAATAAATCCAAGGCATTTGTTCGTGGAAGGGGCCAGGATTCGTAGTGCACTGGTCCCCCTCACATGCCAGGACACCAACCGAGCACCCTAGGGGGCACTTTTACAAAAACAAAAAAAAGGTTAAAGAGCTCCCAGGTGCATAGCACCCTTCCCTTGTGTGTTGAGCCCCCCAAATCCCCCTCAAAACCCACTGCCCACAAGTCTACACCATTACTATAGCCCTAAGGGGTGAAGGGGGGCACCTACATGTGGGTACAGTGGGTTTGGGGGGGGGGGGTTGGGTGACTAAGCATTAAGCAGCACAATTGTAACAGGTAGGGGGGGATGGGCCTGGGTCCACCTGCCTGAAGTCCACTGCACCCCCTAACAACTGCTCCAGGGACCTGCATACTGCTGCCAGGGAGGTGGGTATGACATTTGAGGGTGAAAATAAAAAGTTGTGAAACATCATTTTTTGTGGTGGGAGGGGGTTAGTGACCACTGGGGGAGTCAGGGGAGGTCATCCCCGATTCCCTCTGGGGGTAATCTGGTCATTTAGGGCACTTTTTGGGGCCTTATTCGTGAAAAAACAGGGTCCAGGAAAAGTGCCCTAAATTCAAGCTACAAACGCATACTTTTTTTCCATTATTGGCGAAAGGCACCCATCTCTGTTCGGGTGATAACCATGCCCCAGTCCCGCCGTCACCACGCCTCCGATACACCCCGTCAACTTTGTACGCTTCTGCGATGGAGTGTAGTTGAAAACGTTCAAGTTCGGCTTTCGATTATACCGCGTTATTCATTTTTGTGAGATAAACGTCCATCTCCCGATTTAGGTCGGAACTTGGGTGTTTTTTTTGTTCAATTATAAGCAGGATAGTGTGCCAAAAAAATTGGTGCAGAAAAAAGTGCTATTCTAAAAATCACACTTGAAGTTAGGCACGTTTTATAGAATAGTGCTTAAGCCTGGGAATTGCATCTAAATTTAGGCATGGCCGTTTGCACCAACTAATATTTTGGCCTTCCGTAAAACATGGTCATTGCTAGACAACTACCGTATTTTTCGGACTATAAGACGCACCGGACCATAAGATGCACCTAGGTTTTCCTCCCAAATTTGGAGGAAAAAAAAAGTGCATCTTATAGTCCGAAAAATAGTTACAGGCCCCCCTCCTTGTTCCAGGCACTCTCTCTCCGTTACAGGCACCTCCCTCCCTCCGTTACAGGCATCTCCCTTCATTACAGGCTCCCTCCCTCCCTCCATTGGAATTTTAAAACTCCTCACCTCTTCGGTGTGACTCGCGGTAGCAGCAGCGCTTCAGCGTGCACGTCGCTCTTTACTCAGCCAGCCTTCTCTCTCTCAGCTCTCTGGTCTCTATCTTGTTGCACAGAAATAGAAGAGTTGTGAAATTCAAAAGAGAATGTATAATACAAAAAACATGTAAACGAAAGGGGCAGCTTCCTGTGTGGATTTAAGCATCCATGTAAAATACCTTTGGTGAAGAAATTGTTATGCGGTTATACAAGGAGTTAAGATTAAGAGAGTGATTAAGAGAGTAGGATTAAGAGAGTGCTTCGCCATCTGATTGGTCACGAGCTGCTTTTAAGGTTGTTTGGGGGTTTGAGTGTAGTTTATTTTTTCTCCTGAAGAGGTCATTTTGTTTCAACTGGCCTTTTTGGTGGCATTACATCCAGTTGCATAGCTGCCCATCACTACCTTCTTCTCCAGTGTGTTGTGCCTGGGCATTTATGGTGTGGCATCCATTCGGGGGATTGTATTGGTTGGTACACAAAGATGGATCCCCTTTGAGAATAAATCAATTTGAAGCTGTTTTAAAATGTAGTTTATTGGCAGTGGGAGAGGAGCCTAACAGGCTTATTTTTGAAAGAGAAGGGCGCCCATCTTTCGACACAAATAGGGAGATAGGCATCCTTCTCTCAGGGTCGCCCAAATCGGCATAATAGAAAGCCGATTTTGGGCATCCCCAACAGCTTCCCATTGCGGGGAAAAAAATAAAGTTCCTGGGGGCATGTTGGAGGCGTAGTGAAGGCGGGACTAGGGCGTGCCTAACAGATGGATGTCCTCGAGCGATAATAGAAAAAAGAAGGGCGTCCCTGACAACACTTGGGCGACTTTACTTGGTCCATTTTTTCTTACGACCAAGCCTCAAAAAGGTGCGCAAACTGACCAGAGGACCACCGGAAGGAATTGGGGATGACCTCCTCTGACTCCCCCAATGGTGACTAACCCCCTTCCACCCTGAAAAAAACAACTTTTAAAACTCTTTTTGCCAGCTTGAAATGTCATACTCAGGTCCATCGCAGCAGTATGCAGGTCGCTGAGAAGGGAGGTATGTGTGTGTCAGCTTAGGCATAGCGAAGGCGTGGACGTCCTTCTTTCAAATATTTTGGACATCCTGAACTGCCCCCCCCCCAAAGGATGGTCAAATTTCAAGGGAGTGGCCTAGTGATTAGAGCACTGGTCTTGCAATCCAGAGGTGGCCAGTTCAAATCCCACTGCTGCTACTTGTGATCCAAAATCCAAATAAATAAAAAGGGTGTTGGAGCCTAACAGGCATGGACATCCTTCTCACAGAAACATCCATATTTTGGACATCCTCAACTGAGGCATAGCGAAGGACGTCCTTCACCCATACTCTAAAAAAAAAAAAAGACGTCCCTGACGAGCACTTGGACATTTTCACCTGAATTTGCATTTTTCTAAGGTTGTAGATGGCAATTAATTTAAGGTTGTAGACAGCTATTATACACGCAGCTTGTCTGCATGTATGAAGCCATCTTTGGCATGCACAGAGCAGCCACACATAATGCTTGGCTGCTCTGAACTGGCTTCCCCTCTTTAGGAAGGAAATCATGTGCAAATGAGCTAACAGTGAGCAGCTCATTTGCATGCGATTTCCTTCATGCATGCCTGTTCCTTTCCGAATCACTAAGGGATCGGTAAGGGAAGGGCTTTTTCCATTCAGTTAGTGCATCAGTTAGTCCACTGCAGTGCCCCCTAGAGTGCCCTGTTGGTATCCTGGCATGTCAGGGGGACCAGTGCACTATGAATGCTGGCTCCTCCCACAACCAAATGAGTTGGATTTGGTCATTTTTGAGATGGGCATCCTCGGTTTCCATTATCGGCGAAAACCGGGGATGACCATATCTAAGTTCAACCTAAATGTTGAGATTTGGGTGTCCCTGACCGTATTATCGAAACCAAAGATGGACGCCCATCTTGTTTCGATAATACGAGTCTCCCCACCCCTTCGCGGGGACATCCTGCGAGGACGCCCTCAGGAAAACTTGGGCGCCCCATTCGATTATGCCCCTCCACGTTTTTTGAGACCCATTCTTTTTGGATAGGTTCTCCATCATTTGCAGCTTTGAAAAGGGGCTCAATTAATATGTTGAAAAAGCTGGGTAGATGACTGTTCTAAATGTTATGTGAGAGTGGATCAGTTGGGGTTGGAGGGCTAATTGATACTGTTCAGTTTCTTTTGCACAGTTGTTGCCCAATGACAATTGTGTTTGGATTTGTGGGCATTCATATGTGTTCTGGGTGGAGAAGAGAGCTAAGGAATCAAACTGAGAAGCCAATTTAGGATTATCTGCATTGGAAGTTCACATAAGATGGCTGGCCATTCGAGGAATGGCTTGGGATCAGCTCCTGCCAAGCTTACTGCAATTTAGATGTTTTTCTTCACCATAGCTTATAAATGTTCATGTGGGGGGTAATTATATTTATAATGTAAAAGGAGTAGAGTTAATACGTTGGATGAAGAGAACATTTTTGGTTGTTGCTGCTTATTTTTCTGCTGCGAGACTTGTTTGTTCTTGCATAATTCCCAGGGTAGTTTGGAAAGGAGAAAATGAAAATAAAAGCAATTGAGTGTTTGAGGAAGAATGTTAATTCTGAAGTGGGTCTTTTTTTGTCAGTCATACGTGGAATGGTATAATTGCATGATTTAATTTCTAGGGATTGTCCTGGGTTGTATCATCAGGATAGGTGTCGTTTATCTGACATTAGGTTAGATATTTTCTTAAGCGATATTCAGGATTTATTAGAGGCATGTTATAGCACAAGACAGGCTGTAGCTACTGAGGTGGGAGAAGCGGTGACAAGCTAAGGGCTGTCAACGCATATAGCAGAAAAAGTGTGGGGTAATCTAAGAAGGGTTGTGAATATGTGGGTAAATAAGTATGACTTGATGAAAGTTCTGTTCAGTTCTGTTCGTGTGTGCTACCACAAGTGGATAGTTCACTCCTGTGACACCGTGGAGTGAGTGTTGGGGTAATTTTCTGTTGATGGCTCTCTCATTCTCCCTGTCTCCTCAGCTCGAAACCTTGGGGTCATCTTTGACTCTTCTCTCTCCTTCTCCGCTCATATCCAGCAGATTGCCAAGACCTGTCATTTCTTTCTTTACAACATCCGTAAAATCCGCCCCTTTCTTTCCGAGCACTCTACCAAAACCCTCATCCACACCCTTGTCACCTCTCGTTTAGACTACTGCAATCTGCTTCTTGCTGGCCTCCCACTTAGTCACCTCTCCCCTCTCCAGTCCATTCAAAACTCTGCTGCCCCTCTCATCTTCCGCCAGGGTCGCTTTACTCATACTACCCCTCTCCACAAGACCCTTCACTGGCTCCCTATCCATTTTCGCATCCTGTTCAAACTTCTTCTACTAACATATAAATGTACTCATGCTGCTGCTCCCCAGTATCTCTCCACACTCATCCTTCCCTACACCCCTTCCCGTGCACTCCGCTCCATGGATAAATCCTTCTTATCTGTTCCCTTCTCCACTACTGCCAACTCCAGACTTCGCGCCTTCTGTCTTGCTGTGCCCTATGCCTGGAATAAACTTCCTGAGCCCCTACGTCTTGCCCCATTCTTGGCCACCTTTAAATCTAGACTGAAAGCCCACCTCTTTAACATTGCTTTTGACTCGTAACCACTTGTAACCACTCACCTCCACCTACCCTCCTCTCTTCCTTCCCGTTCCCATTAATTGATTTGATTTGCTTACTTTATTTATTTTTTGTCTATTAGATTGTAAGCTCTTTGAGCAGGGACTGTCTTTCTTCTATGTTTGTGCAGCGCTGCGTATGCCTTGTAGCGCTATAGAAATGCTAAATAGTAGTAGTAGTAGTAGTGGTTGAGTGGGTCGGTAGGGATTGGGGTAAAGTAAAATTTTATGCTTACATACTGTTAATAAGTGAATGTTATCCTATATAATAATTCTCACCTCCAACGTTCTGTGCCTGGGACCGTAGATCCCTAGGCTGGAGGTGGTCTGCTAGGCAGACAAGCACTGACATCACTGACGTCATGACAGCTGATTCGAAGGCAAGGGGAGCAGCGTGTTTCCCTACTCCTCCCCCTGCCTCGGAATCATCTGTCACCCCCTGTGCTATGGCCCCCTCGACCCCCCCAGGACCGGCGAAAACCGCCCCCCGCCGCCGTTGTGGACTACCTGTGCTGACGGGGGGACCCAAACCCCCGACAGCCAAAGTGTTGTTGTGCCCTTAGCATTCCTTCCTCAATCATCTTCTCTGCAAGTTTCAATGGGTGCGTCTGACGTCAGACACATGCAGAGGAACTTCCAGAGAAGATGTTTGAGGAAGGAACGTGAAGGGCACAACAGCACTTCGGCTGTCGGGGGTTTGGGTCCCCCGTCAGCACAGGTAGTCCACAACGATGGCGGGGGCAGTTTTTGGCGGTCCGGGGGGGGGGGGGGGGTCGACAGGTTCGCAGAAGGGGGGGCGAGGGGGCCGGCACGGGGGGGGGGGGAGGAATTGCCTGCCTAGGGCTCATTTCCTTGCCTTCAAAAACGGGCCTTTTTTTACTAGTTATGCAATAAAGCTGTGGTCAATGTCTTTGCCACTATTTGAAGGTGATGTGAATTATTTATTAACTGGTTTAAATTTAAGGAGGCAAGAGGTTGTGTGAGTGCCAATGTTATTGCAGTACTTTGAAACCTGAAGATAAAAAATTCCTTGCTTACCACTTTCACATATTTTTCACCATTCAGAGATAAAATCTGAGAGATTGATAATGTACCCAACTGGCTTCTGAGCAAGAGTCAATCATGCCTAAAATAAATCTATTTGGAGATATTACCCCCATGAGATCCTATATATCAGCGACCCATTGACTAGACGTGTCTTCTCATTTCCCTTACCCTTGAAATTCTTCACAGTTTCTGCCTGATTGAATAGGAAAACCTCTTAAGGAACTCTAGCTTCACTGACAATTTTAAATCCTCTAACAACAGAGTAAACAATTAGGTATCAATTTTTAAAAATTAATAAATCTGGTGTATACAATAAATAATTTTCCTTTAAATCTTGCCTTTTCCTCTATTCATTAATCAACAAGTACCCCCAATTTCTGCTTGGTAAGTCAGAAAAACTACAATTACCTTGGCTGCCGTGGGCATTGCTAGGGAAATGCAGGCACTGATAAGTTGTAATTAGATCTACACAAAACAGTTTTGAATATTATATTTCCCACAAGTTAAAGACAAACTTTGGATGTTTGAAGGTAGTGATTAATTTGCAGTTTAGTAGAGGTAATATAATTACTATCATACATAACTCCAAGCATCGGTACACATAAATAAAATCCACTTTACCTGACAATGGATAATATATTGCTGTCACTGGACAAAATAACTATTTGTAAGCCTGTGGTATTTACATTAAATTTAAGTAGTATGCTTAAAAGTTTTGTTTTTTTTTTAATTCTGATTCATCAAATAAGTTTACAAAAAAAGAATGAGTTCTTGGTATATTGACACTTTTTATAAAACAACTAAAGTCATGAGAGGCCCTGTTTCACAATACTAAATTCACTGTATGGCAGGGCCTCCCAAACCTTTGTTGATGATCCTACAGCCAGTCAGCTTTTCAGGATTTCACTGTACCTATCTTGCAAACTGGACTGACCATAGGGTCCTCTGGATAAGTTTGGGAACTCCTGCTATATGAAGTAGGCATAAATTTATTACAAAACCAATGATAATTGATCTATATATGAGTTTCAGCAACAATACTAAAAAGTAATACAAATTATGGCGCCTATGCACTAAAGAGAATCCACGTGCGTGGAAAACTCAATAGATCCCACGGGGCGTAAAATGAAAATAAAAAAAGGTGGGAGTGTGGGCCAGGCTATCCAAAGACTGAAACCAAGGTAAAATTAAAATATATGACGTTTAATAGTTTTGAAACAAATAATAATAAAACAATTTTACATAGAAAATGACTCGACACAATCACAAAATCTCAATGCTCAAAAAATGCCAAATAAAAGATCTGCAGACAGGATCTAAAAAGGTCTGCCGCTGCGTACTGCACCAACGATAAGAGAGCGAAAAGATCCTGTCTGCAGATCTTTTATTTGGCATTTTTTTTGAGCATTGAGATTTTGTGATTATAACCATTGATAATCTCTATTCATTGTTTTCCTTAGTGATCAGACTCCTGATGTAGGCCATCTGGCCAAAACTCAACGTTGTGTCGAGTCATTTTCTATGTAAAATTGTTTTATTATTATTTGTTTCAAAACTATTAAACATCATATATTTTAATTTTACCTTGGTTTCAGTCTTTGGATAGCCTGGCCCACACTCCCACCTTTTTTTATTTTCATTTTCAGCCTATGCACTAAAACATGTTTTAACACATGTGAGTTAAATATTTTGCATGTACGATCAAATGCCACATAGGGGGCAATTTTGTAACTGGTCGCTACAATTTAGGTGCCCAGCCTGCTTATTTTCGAAGGAGAAGGGCGCCCATCTTCCGACACAAATCAGGAGATGGGCGTCCTTCTCCTAAGGTCGCCCAAATCGGCATAATCGAAAGCGAATTTTGGGCGTCGTCAACTGCTTTCCGTCACCGGGATGATCAAAGTTCAAGGGAGCATGTCGGCAGTGTACCGAAGGCGGGATGGGGCGTGGTTAACAGATGGGCGTCCTCGGTCGATAATGGAAAAAAGTATTTGGACGACATTACTTGGTCCATATTTTTTCACGATCAAGCCTCAAAAAGGTGCCTGAACTGACCAGATGACCACCGGAAGGAATTGGGGATGACCTCCCCTGACTTCCCTAGTGGTCACTAACCACCTCCCACCCCGAAAAGCACAACTTCAAAAACTTTTGTCTTTTTTTTTTTTTAGAGTATGTCCTTTGCTATGCCTCCGTCCCTGTGAGGATGTCCAAAATGTGGATGTTTCTGTGAGAAGGACATCCATGCCTTTGCAATGCCTCTGACACCCTCTTTATTTATTTAGATTTTGGGTCACAAGTAGCAGCAGTGAGATTTAAACTAGCCACCTCTGGATTACAAGACCAGTGCTTTAACCACTAGACCACTAGCGCTGCGTACGCCTTGCAGCGCTATAGAAATGCTAAATAGTAGTAGTAGACCACTCCTCTGCTCCACTCCCTTGAAATTTGGCCATCCCTGTGGGGGGGAACAGTATGCAGGTCCCTGGGGGGAGGTATGTGTGTGTCAGCAGAGGCATAATGAAGGCATGGACGTCCTTCTTTCAAACATTTTGGATGTCCTGAACTGCCCCCCCCCCCCCACAGGGATGGCCAAATTTCAAGGGAGTGGAGTAGAATGGAAGAGTGGCCTAGCGGTTAGAGCACTGGTCTTGCAATCTAGAGGTGGCCACTTCAAATCCCACTGCTGCTACTTGTGATCCAAAATGTAAATAAATAAGTATGAATAAAAAAATTAAGTGGGTGTTGGAGGCATAGCAAAGGCATGGATGTCCTTCTCACAGAAACATCCACATTTTGGACATCTTCAACTGCCATCTTAAGGTTAGGTGTAGTTTGTAGAATACTGCTTACGCTTGGGAATCATGCCTAACTATACGTGCAGTCATCTGCACCAACTAAAATGTGGTGCAAATACCCACACGTAAATTTAGGCACTGATGCCCTTATTCTCTATGTGTAACTTAAAGGAATGCTCCCGATCTGCCCATGACCCTCCCATTTTCACACCCCCTTTTTACTCAGGCGTAAAATGTATGTGTATACATTTCAATTTGATCTAATTAGTGCACATAATTGCTTGTTAAAAAGCCAGTTATTGGTGCTAATTAGTTCATTAATCAATTAAATTATATGTGCTAATCAGGTGTGTGCTCAAATTTGCATATGCAATTTTTAGCAACTTTTATAGAATTAGGGGGATGTGCCTAACCTTAGGTGACCTGTTATAGAATGAGGGGATTAATAGCTTATGCACTAAATTTTACCTTGCACCCACACAAATATCAGTCTGAAAATGATCTAATGCTATTTGCATGCACGCTGGCCAAAAAAATATTAGCATGCATGAGAAAGATCACAAATTTCCCTGGTCTGGTCCAAAGTGGAAGGGCCAGTTAATAGGGGGCATCTAACCTCATATATTTCTGACTCAAAGAGAATCCTTTTCCAGGGCAACCACCATTGACCCCCCTCCCCTCCCAATTTAACATGTGGAAATGAAGACGCTACCTCTGATGCTACCCCTCAGCACCCTTTCCCCATGAAAGAAGAAACCATTCTAGAGGCTTGGCCACTCTTTAGGATATGTATAACAGATCCTTGAAAATGAGAGAGGTTCTGAGAGAGGTTCTGTGAGATTAAAGAAAGGTAGACACCAAAGAAATACCAAAGAAGAGGCAGAAAACAACAGCTGGTAAGCCTCACCTTGGTGGTAGGAAAAGTAATGTAGATACTGCTAAAGGAAAGAACAGTAAATTATTTACAGTCCATTGGGTTGAAAGACCTGGTTTTTATCAGAGGCAGACTGAAGGCAATTGAGGAAGGTAACCCTTGGAGCATTTAAAAAGAATTTGAAGACAGTGTTGTTTGAGCAGGTATATGGGCAGCATTAAAAATGGTACATTGTGACAAGCATGATTTTGCTAGATGTACTATATAAAGAAGATTGTAGGAATTTTTAATTGTAGGGAGTAGTAATTATGCGTACTATTTGGAGTGGTTCTGAATGTAAAGAACAGATGAATTTGTAACTGTTTGGTACTGGGTTTTTAATTTTATTTATTTATTTATTTTTTGTTTGTTTTGATTGGATGGAATATGTATGCTTTTATGTGACCCACCGAGACTTATAAGATTGAGCGAGATATAAATATGACAAATAAATAAATAAGGAGGGTGACATTAGGCACCAGGAATGTGCATAACTAACTAGAATATGGGCACACGCCCAAGTAAATGCCACCATTCCAACTATGTGCTATTCTATAATGTGTTGCCTAAATGCGAGGGTATGTATTTTGAGTGTGGATGTACATGGGTAGAGTTTAGACAAGGTGCATAGTTACATGTGTAAATTATAGAATACCATAATTTATGCACCTTTTTAAAAATCAGTCTACATGTGAACATTTATTACAGTTCTATGGCTGGTCACACCTAAATACCGTCACATATTTATTTACTTATTTTGACATTTATAGCCCACATTATCCCAAACATACTCAAGTTCAACGTGGCTTACAATAAATAAAACAACAGGAAGGTTTACAGTACCATAAACAAAATATCTGTAAGACCAGAGTAGCACAAATAAGATACAAATAAGAACTAAGTAATAAACCATTGACGGCCAGTTACAATCTAACACACTCCATCAATGGGTAGAAACCTCTCAAAGAGGAAAGTTTTCAGTCATTTGTGAAATATCAAGTAATCAGGCTGACCCTTGATTTCCATTGGCAGTGAGTTCCACCACTTAGCCCCTTGGTACCTAAAGTCTGTGGAGTGAACTGACTTATAGCGCACTCTCTTGCAATCTGGAAGATGAAGTCTAAGGTAGTCCCAAGAACCAGAAGTTATATTGCATAGGGGAATAGTTATTAAGGACGGCATGTAATATAATATTTGAAAGACAAAAACATAATTTAATAATAATCCTGGCTTTAACGAGCAGCCAGTGTAGCTTGCATAATAAAGTGGCTCTGTCAATACCTCAATACCTTGAGGAAAAGCATAGCTGCTGTATTTTGGGTCATTTGCAGCCATTTTAGGACACCCTCCTTACATCCAGTATAGTTGGAATTGCAGTAATTGAACTGAGTTAAAACCAAGGATTGAACTAGCAGTCTAAGGGCCCTGTTTTCTAAGGTGTGTTAGCATTTTTAGTGCATACTAAAAGTTAGCATGTGCTAACCATGTAGATGCCCATAGGAATATTATGGGCATCTACATGGTTAGTGTGTGCTAATGCTTAGTGTGCACTAAAAATGCTAAAGCACCTCTAGCGCAGCTTAGTAAACAGGGCCCTAAAGATGTCAGGTGAGAAATATGATCTGATTCTCCTCAGCTTCCAAAGAGACCTGAAGGAGTTTTCTCTACTGAGGAAACCGGAGGCTTGAACGTGAGGTGACAAATATGACCTATTACTCTAATATTCTATAAAAGAAAAAAGAAGCCTTATTTGCTTTATAACATAGGCTCCAAATATGTCCCTTCTAAAAACAGGCACCCCTTTATAGGTCCCAGGTACACATCACATCATAACCACCTTATATTGTATGGTGAGCCCTCCAAAATCCACCAAAAACCTACTGTACCTAACTATACACTACAATAGCCCTTACGCATGCAGGTGTCACCTATATGTAGATACAGTAAGTTTTTTGGTGGGTTTTAGAGGGCTCACACTTTCCATCATGTGGACCAGTTGTGAGGGGTATGGGCCCGGGTCCCCTTCTCTACAGTCCACTACACCAACCACTAGTCTACTCCAGGGACTTGCTCACTGCTCTAAAAGGAATGGCCATTATATATGCAACTGTCATAGTTTGGTATGTATTGTCACTTTTACCACTTAGGGTGGTGGTGGGGGGTCAGTTACCACTAAAGGATTAAGGGGGGTCATGCCTTTATCCATCCATTGGTCATCTGGTCAGTTTGGGCACCTTTTTTACACTTAGTTGTTATTGAAATAGGTGTAGCCAAAAACATCCTTTTCTTTGCCCTGGATATTTTTACAATGTTCCATTATCGCTGAAAAACATCCAAAATGTAAGCCCTCCCTAGTCTCAGTGGTGTACCGAGGGCAGGGCAGTGGGGGTGGTCTGCCCCGGGTGCAATCTGCAGGGGATGCAGGGAGCAGGTGCACTGTTTTTGGCTCTGCTGGCTCCCTGCTCCCTCTGATGTTCCTTCCTGTTCCAGGGCAGGGAACCGGTGGAACTGACAGCTTCATGGCTGCTCCCAGTACCCCAGGAGGTAAGAGCAATGCACCGGGGGGGGGGGGGGGGAGGGAGCTGCGCTGCACCCAGGGGGTACGCAGCATCAATCCGCTCCAGGTGGCAGCCAGCCAAGGAACTGCCTAGTTCCACCCAAAACATGTCTCCAACACATCCCCTTGAGATTTAGACAAACTGCAAAGAAAAACATCTTAAAAATGAGTTTTGAAAATAACAATTTGGACCTGATTGAGAAAAAACCTTCCATCTGCCACTTTGTGCCATTTTTGAACATTCTTCTGTTTTGAAAATAAATCCCATGCATTACCAAAAGTCTGCTGAAGTAAACAAGTCTTTAACTGCTTTTAAAAAAACTGCTAGTGATTTAATGCTTCAAAAAAAAAAAAAAAGGACAAAAGGTTCCACAATTTAGGACTTGAAATATAGTAAATAGAAGTTCTATAGTCATCCAATTTTACAAGATGAAAAGAAGGAATGTCAAGCAGATGTTTTGTAGCAGAAATCAGTGATCTAGAAGGTTGATACATCTGCAAGCTAGTAGCCAAAACCACTGGAGAATTATTGTTAATGATCTTAAAATTCAACATCAGAGCTTTATGTTGAATCCTAAATTCAATAGGGAGCCAGTGCAACTTCATCAAAACAGACGTAATATGATCAAAGCAGGAATGGTCTTCAATAATTCTGGCTGCTGCATTATGTGCTACTTGAAGCAATCGCAAAGTGGGTTTTTGCAAACCTAACAAAATTCCTTTACAGTAATCATAGAGTGGGGTGACAGGTATTGTACTACTGTCTTAAAATTGTTGGAGTTTAGGTAAGATTTCAGCAGTGTATCATTTTCAACCTACTGAAGACTACCTGAATTTTCTTTTTCACATAGTTTAATATTTCCAGCCTCTCCACTGGTGGAAGCTTCCTCCTCGCCATCCATAACTAGGCAGATACTATTTCCCATTGTTTCCATCAGGTGAAATGCAGGTTGTTGTTGTTGTTGTTGCTGTTTTTAAATCCAGTTAGGATGTATATGGAAACCAGGAGACAAATTTCCATGTGTTTTTTTTTGGTTTTTTTTGCTGGGAAATAGACGACAAGCATCTTGGATTTGCCTGTCCAGCAATTTTCTTGAAATACCTCCAAATATAAACACATTCTAGTCCTTCCAATTTGACTCCAAAAGGCCTCACATTGATGGACCTTACGAGACTGGGAGACTGGGCGTCTAAATGGCAGATGACGTTTAATGTGAGCAAGTGCAAAGTGATGCATGTGGGAAAGAGGAATCCGAATTATAGCTACGTCATGTAAGGTTCCACGTTAGGAGTCACAGACCAAGAAAGGGATCTAGGTGTTGTCGTTGTTGTTACGTTGAAACCTTCTGCTCAGTGTGCTGTTGCGGCTAAGAAAGCAAATAGAATGTTAGGTATTATTAGGAAAGGAATGGAAAACAAAAATGAGGATGTTATAATGCTTTTGTATTGCTCCATGGTGCGACTGCACCTTGAATATTGTGTCCAATTCTGGTCACCACATCTCAAAAAAGATATGGTGGAATTAGAAAAGGTGCAGAGAAAGGTGACGAAAATGATAAAGGGGATGGGGCGACGTCCTTATGAGGAAAGGCTAAAGCGGCTAGGGCTCTTCAGCTTGGAGAAAAGGTGGCTGAGGGGAGATATGATAGAGGTCTATAAAATAATGAGTGGAGTTGAACGGGTAGATGTGAAGCATCTGTTCACGCTTTCCAAAAATACTAGGACTAGGGGGCATGCGATGAATCTACAATGTAGTAAATTTAAAACGAATCGGAGAAAATTTTGTCTTCACTCAACGTGTAATTAAACTCTGGAATTCGTTGCCAGAGAATGTGGTAAAGGCAGTTAGCTTAGCGGAGTTTAAAAAAGGTTTGGCCAGCTTCCTAAAGGAAAAGTCCATAGACCGTTATTAAGTGAACTTAGGGAAAATCCACTATTTCTGGGATAAGCAGCATAAAATGTTTTGTACATTTTTGGGATCTTGCCGGGTATTTGTGACCTGGATTGGCCACTGTTGGAAACAGGATGCTGGGCTCGATGGACTTTTGGTCTTTCCCAGTATGGCAATACTTATGTACTTATTGATGTCATTTTTATGTAATCCCAGGTTTTTGAACAGGTTCCTGAACATTTGTCTATGTAAGGTCTAAACTCTACATCGTTTACCCTTGTGGCTATGTTGGACAGGGAAAAACACTAGCTTTCAAGGCCCTTCCTCGTTGGAAGTTCTTCTCACTTGTACCCAGAAATTCTGAGTACAAGTGAGAAGAATTCTGGGCCAGAATCAGTCTACCAACTAGTTACTCTTGAAAAACATACTCTCCAGTCTGAACGTCTGTGCAACAGAAAAGGGATTCTTGCTAAAGAATTCTGTCAAATCATGGCACTGATACAGCATTCAGCAAACAAGTCCAAATGAAATATGTAGGGGGAAAAAAAAGAAAATACCCAAAGATCTATCCTCTTAGTTCTTGGATTCTTCATTCATCACTGTCTTTGGATTGCCCCCCCCCTCCCCCCCAGACACCATCTCTTCAGTCTCAAAACAGTAGAAAACCTCTTCTTCTTAGGCCTTTGTTATAGACACAATTGGGTAGTGTCCAGACCAAAGTCACCAGCAGACTCACTAAGGCCCAATGCTCAAAAGTAAACATGAGCGTTAGAGGCCATTAGCACCATTCTAGTGCCTGCATTTATCAGCGTAGAATGTTCAGAGGGGTCTAGCATGGGAAACAACAAGTGTACCAGGCACTAGTGCAGACAGCATGCAAATATAGGCAAGCTTTTTGTATTCCTCCCCAATGCTTTGAAAAGTGCACCCAAAACAAAACTGCCTTACTACTGCAAAAAATAATGCCAGCTTGGAAGAGGCTTAGGGTGTTGGAAGAGAGGATTTCTCATGATTCGCATGCTTCACCCATAATTCTTTCTGCAAAATCTGCCAGGATTTCAGCATTCCCAAAACTTGGATGTTTTTCTGCAATAATGGAACAAAGAAAAAATGTCCAGGTCTTAAAGTTAGATGTTTTGCCCTAAGAGATTAAGGCATAACTCCCCCTTATTCCCCCAGTGGTTATTGACACCTCCCCCCCCCCCAAAGTTATGAAAGAAACAGTACATATGAGCCTCTATGACAGCTTCAGAGATGACCCCTGGAGAGATTAAGGCATAACTCCCCCTTATTCCCCCAGTGGTTATTGACACCTCCCCCCCCCCCCCAAAGTTATGAAAGAAACAGTACATATGAGCCTCTATGACAGCTTCAGAAGTTATGACCAGTCCTATTAGAGCAGCAAGCCAGTCCCTGGAGTAGCCTAGAGGTTGGTGCAGTGCACTATACAGAAAGAGATCCAGGTCCTTAAGAACATAAGAATAACCATACTGGGTCAGACCAATGGTCCATCTAGCCCAGTATCCTGTTTCCAACAGTGGCCAAGCCAGGTCACATGTACTCTGCAGAAACCCAATTAGTAGCAACATTCCATGCTACCAATGTTAGAGCAAGCAGTAGCTTCCCCATGTTTGTCTCAATAGCAGACTATGAACTTTTCCTCCAGGAACTTGTCCAAACCTTTTTTATACCGAGATACACTAAACACTGTTACTACATCCTTCGGCAAAGAGTTCCAGAACTCAGCTATTCGTTGAGTGAAAAAATATTTCCTCCTGTTTTAAAAGACCACTTGTGATTTAACAACCTTGAATAGTCTTGTGTCATCTGCAAATTTAATCACCTCACGCGTTGTTCCAATTTCCATATCATTCATAAATATGTTAAGTAGCACCAGTCCCAGTACAGATTCCTGTGGCACTCCACTGTTCATCCTCCTCCATTGAGAGAAATGACCATTTAACCCTACCCTCTGTTTTCTGTTCAATAACCTATTCCTAACCCACACCAGAACATTGCCTCCTATCCCATGATTCTTTAACTTTCTCAGGAGTCTCTCATGAGGAACTTTGTCAAAAGCTTTCTGAAAATCTAGATACACTACATCAACCGGCCTACCTTTATCCACAAGTTTATTTTCGTCTTCATATTCCAATCTAATTGTTACACTTGTGGTGGAAAGTGTGAGCACTAAAACCCCCCACCAATACTCTACTGTGCCCACATATAGGTGACACCCGCAGACATAAGGACTATTATAGTGGTGTATAGTTGAGTATACAAGGTTTATAGTAGGTTTTGGAGGGCTTACCATAGAAAATAAAGGGGTAACAATGAGATGTGTACCTGGTATCTTTTATGTGAAGTTCACCACAGCATCCCCTAGAGTGCCCCACTTCTCTGCTGAGATGTCTGTGTGGCCAGTCTACTAAGAATGCTGGCCCCCACATACATCCCAATGGCTTATTTGTGTGTGTTTTTCCCCTTGCATTTTTTTTTCAAAAATGGTCCAAAAATATAGATGCAGTGAGCACAAAAACAGCTAGTAAATGGCCATTTTCAAAACAAAAAATTGGACTTTTTCTGGTTTGAAAATGGACATGTTTGCTACTGAATTATTGGACATTTTCTACAAAATGTCCAAAATCAGATTTAGATGTCATATCGACACTGCCACTCTAAATTAGTTTAATTAGTTTAACTTACAATATATTTGTTTTATATTTGGTTGGTGAGGTTTTGAATAATCTTGAGTAAAAATAATATGTGTTAATTATTAAATTCATGCCATCATCTACTATGTTAAGTTATTGTTTATGTTGTATGTTCTTTAGTCAAAGTGCGCCAACAAAAATCAAAACGTCTATATAAAAATTTTGGGAGCCATACTTATAACAGTATGTGTTATGTCAAAAGAACGGTGTCCTTGACTTCTGGAGTAACTAATAACTGAGATAAGTTATAGTTTTCTTGTGGCAACTACTGTAATAATTGTAATAAATGCAATGCAAGATGGAACCTGTTGCTAATGAGCCACAGATCAACTTGGTGTATGTTTGTATGTGTATATGGGAGCGGGGGGATAGTTTCCATCTCCCCACCACCCACTAGTTTTCCTGTGACATATTAGCCAAGGTTCCTGTGTGTAATTGGCAGCCTGTCTTGTCAAAGGGATCTGTATGCCTGAAACCTTTGAATGCTCCTTTACAGGATTGCATGATGAGAGGAGCATGCTTCATGGTATGTGTGAAACATCTAAAGGGGAGGTGCTGCAGTAATGTGGCCTCCTATTTCTACCCTACTAAGATGTAGCAAGAACTTAGTGAGAAGCACCTTGGCACTGCACTGAGGAGCTGCTAGGCTAGAGTGTTCCTGGAGAAGGAGAGTCAAATCCTGTGGCGCTCTTACTCTGTCAGTGGGTAACAGGGCTGAATGAGAGTGCCTGGATGTCACAGTGAGGGTTTACTGGGCTGAAAGTTGCCTTTGCCTTATCAAACCCCATGAAGGAGGAGAACATGGATTGTGTACTGTAGGTCCCAAAGAAAGAAGAACTAGAAGGAAGAAGGAAACAAATACCTGGCTCGTTTTTGAAGTGAGTGAAGGAGAAAATCAGCACATCCAGCTGAAGCAGCACTCCTGCCTGCAAGCCTCCCAGCCCTACTTGCCAGCCTCCACTCAGCCAGTCAGGCAGTCAAACTTTCTGCCTCACCTCCACAACACTACAAGTCATTCCTACTCATCCATTTTCTAGTCTGTCTTCTAAACAGCTGAAGTAGCCATGGCACAGTGAAGCTCACTATGAGGTAGAGCTGTACCAGTGCTTGCATTCTCCCACTGGGCTTGTAATCTCAGTCTCACAAGATCAGCATAAAATTCTCACATTGATCATGTGAAACTGAGACTATAAGCTCTGTAGAACATAGACGCCTGTGGGGATTGAATTCATAGAGAGTTGTGCTGTGCCATTTCAGCTTCAGCTGTAGCATGAAAGAGTAAAGCGTCATGGTAGGAATGTTGATCAGGCTAGGGTCAGGGTGGCCTTTCCCATTTTGAAGCCTATGGACTAAGATAGTTTCAGGGAGGAGTTCTACCCCTGTTTTGTTATTTTTATTTTGAAGAAATCACTAGTGGAGGAGTAGCCTAGTAGTCAGAGCATCAGACAGAACTAGGGAAGCCAGCTTTCAACTCGCATTTCTCCCAGGAATGTTTCTTATGACCAAAGGCAAGTCCTCTGGAGACAGGGAAATATCTATTGTACTATACCTGAATGTATCTTACCCTGAGCTATCACTAAAAATGTGTAATTTCAATTTTAAAAAAGCATTTGTTTTTATTCAGAGACTAGTATGAAAAGTGAACTTTGTAGTGTGCCTGAGGGCTAAAAGAACTGGTGTAGGGTCATGTTTAAACATCATGCATTACCTGTAGGCTATGACAGGGTCATAAGAGTTCCTCTCCCCTTCCCTCTCCTCTCACTGAGCATGGCTCCAGAGACAGGAAAAAGGAGTTTGCTCTGCTTCATACTGTACACCTAGTTTAACCCCCCTAGCTATTTAGGTCATTACACATTGGCAGTGCAACAACCTTTTGGTTGGAGAGGCCAAACAAACCAAGCTCTATAGTTGCTAATGCTGTGCTGGACAAAATATTGCTGGGACCTTGGCCTCAGTGACTCTCTGCATTTTGCTGCCTATGTTACATTAGCATGAAGCATTAATTCAAATTCAGTGAATGGAATCCAAGAATAATGGTGCCACAACTTCTCTGTGGAGGACAAAAGCATGAAGACAGATGTCAGCAAAACAGAACTAATTTTTCATGTGGCTAAAGGTCTGTCTCATAGTTTCTCAAAGGTGTAATGAAGTAATGAATATTCCAAATGTGTGAAAATGACACACACTGTTGAGAAACACTTCTCAGAGGCTAAAGAATCAATGAATAATCCCCGTGGTATTCGAATGAGAAGAGGGAGAAACATGCAGGAGTAGATTTGGAAGGTAACACTGTTCCTCATCTTCTCACAAATAATATCTCACTTTCATATCCAGAGTATAGTTCACAATAGGGACCTGGGTTCTGGGCATTTTTTTCTCTTCATCTTTCTTTCCAAAATGGTGGTTCCAGTGCTCTGCTAGGCTGTCTCTATCATGTATTGCTTCTACTCCTGCCTCACTCACTATGAGGGTAATTTTAAAAAGCATCTCTACATAGGAGCAGCATTTCATATGCAGGCATGTCAGTTTATAAAATTGACTGGGGTATATGTGTATAAATTTTTGCATACACACCTGAGTGGAGGCATTCCTAAGACAGGGATTGGAGCAGGGTTTGCATTTGTGAGCATCCTTTACAAAACATGCACACAGGCTTAGAAAATAAGCCAGGCAACATGTTTGTGCCTCAAAGCAGATATAAATGTGTGCACCCAGTTTATTTGGGACAATTTTAAAGCACAAATATCAACATACTTTCCCTTTCTAAAACTGATGTAACTTTAGCACACACGTGCTGTACATTTTAGTAGTTAGTAATCACATTTTTCACTATCTATGTCGGCTTTCTGTGGCCCCCATGCAAGGAACTGAAGGTTGTTTTCTAAAAGTATCTTTTACTCTTCTTATGAAAAACCAAATTTTCAGCTGCTGATATATGTGGTATGACACATTTTTACAGAACTGCCATTACCCACATTATATTCTTCAACCTTTTTAAATGCAACTGTTTTAACCTCAATCAAACCTACCTAATGCCTTTTAAAACAAGAAATTACTGTTGAGTGATTTTTTTTTGTGTGTTATCAATAATTCATACCTGCTGCTCGCTATAGTTGGTGCCTTGAGCACCCCCTGAAGAAGAAGCGCATTTGAATTCAATCTGAGTGGCTAGGTAAGAGGCCTTTAATACAAGCTTGAAAGTGGGCATGAGAACACTTAATATATACAAAGAAAATACATAAAAAAAGAGACTACAGATAATGATAAGTATGACTTTGCTTTACATAATGTTTTATCTCATCCTTAAACAGAATCATGAGGGACTGACATTGTAAGTATATTATTGTCAGATCAATGTGTGTTGTGTGTCAATAGGATAATTTTATCAAAGGTCACCTGAGTTGGGAGGCCAAGTAGGCACCTATTTTAAGCTTATTTTATAAAAACACAGAGGGGTATAATCGAACGGGGATGACCATCTCTAAGGGCGCCCATCTCTTAAGGACATCCCGGCAAAGGGGCGGGGAAACCCGTATTATTGAAACAAGATGGGCGTCCATCTTTCTTTTTGATAATACGGTCAGGGACGCCCAAATCTCAACATTTAGGTTGACCTTAGAGATGGTCGACCTAAATGTTGAGATGGTCGACCTTAGAGATGGTTGTCCCCCGTTTTCAGCCATAATGGAAACTGAGGACGCCCATTTCAAAAACGACCAAATCCAAGGCATTTGGTCATGGGATGAGCCAGCATTCATAGTGCACTGGTACCCCTGACATGCCAGGACACCAACCGGGCACCCTAAGGGGCACTGCAGTGGACTTCAGAAATTGCTCCCAGGTGCATAGCTCCCTTACCTTGGGTGCTGAACCCCCCAAATCCCCCCCAAAACCCACTCCCCACAACTGTACACCACTACCATAGCCCTAAGGGGTGAAGGGGGGCACCTACATGTGGGTAAAGTGGGTTTCGGGTGGATTTTGAAGGGCTCACATTTACCAGCACAAGTGTAACAGGTAGGGGGGGAATGGGCCTAGGTCTGCCTGACTGAAGTGCACTGCACCCACTAAAACTGCTCCAGGAACCTGCATACTGCTGTCATGGAGCTAGGTATGACATTTGAGGCTGGCAAAAAAAAAATACGTTTTTTTTTAGGGTGAGAGGGGGTTGGTGACCACTGGGGGAGTAAGGGGAGGTCATCCTCGATTTCCTCCGGTGGTCATCTGAATGGACCAAGTAAAGTCGACCAAATGCTCGTCAGGGACGCCCTTCTTTTTTCCATTATTGGCCAAGGACGCCCATCTCTTAAGCATGCCCCAGTCCCGTCTTCGCTACATCTCCAACACACCCCTGTGAACTTTGGTCGTCCCTGCAATGGACTGCAGTTGAGGGCGCCCAAAATCGGCTTTCGATTATGCTGATTTGGGCAACCCTGAGAGAAGGACGCCCATCTCCCGATTTATGTCGGAAGATGGGCGCCCTTCTCTTTCAAAAATGCCCCTGATAGGCACCTATGTGTTATTATAAAATGCCATAAGACTATGCGGTGTTAACAGGGATAGCATTACAGGGCTCAGATTTGGTTGTGAGTCTAGAAGTAAAAGTAAATGTTGAACTGAAAGACCTGTACTGATTTTAGTCATTGTCTACTCTGCTTTTTGGGGTTGTATATAATTTGTGAGCTGAATACCTACTTAAGTAAATGAAACCTTATAAAAATTGTGGTAACTCTAGTGCAGATTAAGTTAGATTATTGCAATGCACTATATATCGGACTTTCTCAGAGGAGCTTGAAAAGACTACAGATGATTATGGGACCTAAAAGTTATGATTCAGTGAGGGATCAAAAAGAACTGTCTTGGTTTCCTACTGATTGTACAGTACTTTTCATGATTGCTTATTTACCCCCAAATTCTATAAATGGTACTCAAAATTGTGTGTGCAAATTTGGGCATGTGCCCAATTTATGTGTGCAATTTAATTGAGTAATGAACAAATTAGCACTAATAATTGGATACTAACAATCAGTTATTGTAGCTAATTGGCAACAAATTAAATTTATATCCATGTCTTGCTCGGCGCTATTCTATAAAAATATGAACATTCATTTTTCAATGCACAACTGAAAAGGGTGTGGCCATGGGAGGGGCATGGTTGGATCAGTGTGTTCATTAAAGATGCACACAGTGTTAAAGAATTTGGGGGATTCACACCTGATGTAGTCACAAGGATTTATACCAGATTTCAGTTGTAAAATTAGGCACAGATCCTGGCACTAAACGCTATTCTATAAACAGCGCCCAACTCAGAATGTCGTTTATAGAATAGCGGTCAATGTTCATCTTTTGGCTCCCATATTTGGGCACCAATTACTGAATGTAGGGGGTCTTTTACTAAGGCTCGCTCATGTTTTCAGCGCACGCTAAAATTCGGCACGTGCTAAACGTTAGAAATGCCTATAGGAATGCATTGACGTCTCTAACGTTTAGCATGCACCCAATTTTAGCATGCACTAAAAATGTGAGCATGACTTAGTAAAAGGGGGTCTTAGTCTTTAATGTATAAATGTATTTTCAATGGTACTCCAAGGTATTTGCCTTATTGATTAGCAAAATACCAACCAACCAACAAGATGGTCAAGAGAAGACTGAATCAGCATGTGAGTCCTCAGACCTAATGGAATCACCTCCAGTATCTATCATATGCCCTTCCACCCTCCTCCAGACTCTCCATCCAAACATCAAATGCTCCTGATTTGGCAACTTGATATTACAAGACTATTGCTGGGAGGTCAGAAGTCCCAATTTGAACTGGGTGCTAAATAGGGCAGGAGTGACTGGGGATAATTTCTGCCCCCACTAATCACCAGGGATATCCATAGTAAGAGCAGGAATAACTCCAGGGGTGTGCTCCAGGGGTGTGAGGGAGTATACTGGTACCTAGTTGATCATGCCCTTTTACTACAGCACCTCAGTACTGCACTTGATTGGTTCACTTCTTATCTTGCAAACAGAAGGCCCCTTTTACTAAGCTGCTTAAGCGTCTATGCGCACTCAACGCGTGCCAAAATGAACTTACCGCCCGACTACCACGTGGCTCTTGCAGTAATTTCATTTTTGGCGTGTGTCCGCTATGCGCATCTGAAAACTATTTTTTATTTTCTGTCACGCATAGCAGACACATGCCAAGTGGCATCTCACGTGTGTAGGTCATTACCGCGCAGATTCCTTATCGCTATGTCTATGGCTGGCAGTAAGGTCAGACACCAAAAAATGGGCGTGTGGTAATTTTGATTTTGCCGCACGTCCATTTTCGGGGGTGGGGGAAGGCATTTTTGGTATGTGCGCTCAAAATATTTCAGCATGCACCCAAAATCCATGCCTACACTACCACTTTTTACCGCGGCTTAGTAAAAGGACCCCAGAGTCTATACTGTTACCTTTAATGACTCTACATCCACTCCCATCATAATTCTAATGTTCCTCAGGGCTCTATTCTCTCACCTACCCTCTTTAACATTTTTCTAGCCCCTTTCCTCACCTTAGCCCAGCCCTTGGAGCTAAAACCATTTTCCTTTATAGAATATGTTCCCATCAGTTGTCCTCCATGCTCCTGTTTTTAAGCACCCTGTTATCAAATTGCCCTGCACATTCAGAAACCAAAAAGAGACTGCAAAGATTTTGTTGTAAATAAGAATCAAAGGGTTTATTTTCAGGTATGGCGATCACCACATTGTTTTAAGCATCAGCTATATGTATTCAGCAAACTTTCACATATGAAATAGGCCTTCTTTATGCACATAGGAGCTGCCTGCACTTGGGCAAAGTGTTAAAACATTACCCTAAAAAGATCTGGTGGATAATGCAAAAGATAATAGAGACTGGTGTGGCAGCCCAGCAAGCAATAGTATGAGACAAATTAGATGAAACAAACAAACCTTAACGGCCAGCATTCTCTGTGATTAAAACCTGCAATGGTGTAGTAAATACTTGGCTAGATTCCGTTAAGCATCTATGATTCAGGGACGTCATCTGCGCATGAATGAGGAAATTCATGCAAAAGGAAAATTCTGAATCAGTTTTAGATGTATTTTCCACCATATTGTACTCCTTCAAATATGCAGCTTTGAACTACAGTCTCTATTATCCAACGTAAATAGGACCAAGCTGGTGTTGGATAAGTGAAAAGTGGGATAATACAGAAAACAATGGTAACCCCTTAAAAATGCACAGAAAACATACTTTATTAGTAAAGAACAGGCATAGGGTATCTGTATTTAAAATATAGTATTGTTTGTTAACAGCATCAACAACAAAAAAAATTGTATAGGTCTCAGATCAAGCATGGCTTCCCTGCAGCCTGTGAAGCCAGAAAACAGGAAAATAACCTGCACATTTTCTAATGGTAATGCAAAGACATCATCAGGGGCTCCGTCGGGTATGTCAGATGGTCGGATTACTGAAGGTCGGATAATCGAGTCTGATCATTACATCTTTTCAGACAAAGGTTAGAACTACCATTTTGAATAAAAAGTCTGGAAGGCAATATGAAAATTAACAGAACTTACTGAGGTCAATATTCAGCAGCAAGGCCTCTAACTTAAGCAGATAACCAATCTTAGCTGTTAAACCTTATGGGGGATATTCAGAAGCATCTCCTCCTGTAAATAGTTGCAATTTACACTTAATGATTTCAGAAAATCATTGTTTGTACATGGAGATCAACACCACACAGAGATTTCCAGGGACATGGTGGGGTTGGGGGCGGGGAGGTTTATGTGCTTTGAGTGGGACAAAAATATAAATATCTATTTCCTAATTTACAAAGGAAATGTACATTTATGGGAAATATTTTCCAAAGGCACTCACAGTATTTTACATGTGCTCGTTTCAGCCAAGGTTGGCATGAGGGATTAAGTGAGTAATTTTCCTTAATCCCCTGGCTCACTACTTAATTGGCTACAATTACAAGACTAGGGATTTGTAAAATTGGACAGCTATAAATAGAAGCAGCATCACTTACATTTGGAAGTTATAAAATCACTACTTCACATGCAAGTACCAACACCTTAATGTGGAAGCTCCCATGTTTGTAATAATTATTTTTTCCACATGTATGTTTGTAAAATGGCCGCTCCTATGGGCGTGTCAGCAAATACATGTGCACTCCTGCATGAACTTAATAAGTACTTTATAAAAGGCTATGCCCCCAATGTTCAAAACTATTTAACCGGCCTGGAACAGTTCCTGGCAGGTTAAATAGCACTTTGTGGCTATGTGCTAATATTTAGCGCAAGATTGCCGGTTTTCTCTACTGAATATTAGCACTCTTAGCACATACCCCCAGATTCTATATAGTGCAACCAGAGCTGCACACATAAATCAGGTCATATTCTGATTTGCGTGCAACTTAATTATCTTAACAAGCCAATAAGCGCTGATAATTGCCACTTGGGAGTACGGCAAGATGGCCGATCAGAGCAGACGCAGGTGTCTGAGCTCCTGACTTACCAGGCCCTTGATCGTTAGGAGGTTCGTTTCCTTGTGCAGGACATGGGGAAGCGGAAAGGAAAACCCAGGGTGTCGGCCTCTTTACTCCCTGTGAGTGCTCCCCCCTCGCGACAAACGGTTTTGGAACAATTCGGAGTTCAGCCACTGATCATGCGGCAACCCGCTACAGAATGCTCCGTAATAACATCGCTGGAGACCAGCGAGGAGGCGGTTTCGCTTAGCCCGCCTGGGAACATCAACCCTCCACAACCAGGAAGTAGAGTGACCCCGACGGTGAGAGCGGACGGGACGTCCGAAGTGGTCGATACTTCCCTGCCCTCAGGAGGCCTCGACGGTGGTCTTTCCCCAATCGGAGCGGAACAGCAAAGGGGTCCGGTGACTTCTACCCCTTCTCCGATGGGAACTACTCCGGTATTATTGGAGGTAAAAAAACCTAAAGTAGTGACTTTAGATGCCCTATGGGATGTTATCCAGGGAATGAACGCCATGCTGTCTCAGGTAACTCGTGACTTTTCACAAGATATTGATAAATTAAAGCATCAGCAAAATCAACTTGTGGACAATTTTCAACCTCAAGTAGTGCAAATTGAATCTTTGAGAACTGAACTTTCCACTTTAAAAAACTTTGCGGGAAATGTGGCGAAGGACAGAGAGATTCTGGCACGTAAGCTAGAATTTCTTGAGAATCAGGGGAAAAAAAATAATTTGAGGTTTATTAATTTTCCCAAGTCGCCATTAATTCCAGCTATGGATATGTTAAGAAAATATTTCAGAGAAATTCTGGGTATACCAGCAGAGGGATTTCCGCCTATTACCCGAACACAGTATATAACCGGGAGAACAGTGAATCCGCTGAATCCTCAGTCACAGCAACCAGAACTTAATATTACAGAGTTTCTAGAAAACTCATTGGAATTAATTACGGAAAGAACTACTCTTATCGTTTCATTTGCACTGGAAATGGACAAAACAAATGTCTTTAAGCTTTATTTTAAATCTTTGAACAGTAAATTTCTTGGGCAAGCCATTCGAATTTTTCCAGATTTAAATAGGGAGACTCAAGCCCGTCGGCGAGAGTTTCTCGGTTTAAAATCCAAAACTTTAACTTTGGGAGGATTGTTTAAATTAGTTTTTCCTTGTCGCTGCATAATAACATTAAAAGCTGTTACATATATGTTTATGGATCCCAAGAAATTGAAGGAATTTTTGATTTCTAAAGAAAGTGTAGAATGTTCGACCCAGGTAACCCAATAGGGTGAGAGGACTCGCTGAAGTCTGGCTGTGGATTGCCTTCTTGATCCTGCTCTTATTTGTTCTTTTTTTTTTTTTCCCTAATATTTTTGCCTTGTAACTTGTCTTAAGTTGTGGTCTAAATGAAACTAATTTTTTCATTTAAGTTGTGAAATTATTATATTTCTGTATCCAACATTTATTGTTTAAATAGATGGATGTTAAATAAAATATATAATTAATTAAAAAAAAAAAAAAAGATAATTGCCACTTCACAGACAATTATTGACACTAATTGGCATTAATTAGAATTTACACGCAGTGCTTGCTAAGCGTATTCTGTAAAGTTCTGAGTATAAATTCTAAGATGTAGAACTAAAAAGGGGTGTGGCCACGGGCATGGAATGGGCAGGTTGTGGGCATTTCTAAAATCTGTGCACACTGATACAGGACACACCTAACTTAATCCCTTGCTTTTACACCAAGTTTTACTTGACATAAATACCTGCAACTAAATTTAGTCACGTGGACGGGCGCTAGGCATATTCTCTAAACCATGCCTAACTTTTAATGTAATTTATCGCTGTATTTTTTCAGCGATAATTTTTATGGCGCTATATATAGAATCTGGCCCATAGCATCTAACTGTCTATATTGTACAATATAACCGCCTAGATGTGAATATTCAGCTAAGTTTAGCGGCCAAATTAGACCGCATAAATATCAATCCTATCTTTGGCTACTATAAACTTAACCGGCCAGCGCTGAATATTAATTTGGCCAACTAAGTTTAAGTTGGCCAAAAAAAATGGATGTTCAATGGCGGTCACTGGAAATGGCCTGGCATTAAATATATGGGCATAGAGCCAATCACGGCTTTTAACTGGCCTGCCTCCCATGGTCTGAATATTTGCCGGTTTATGTTTAGCAGAGTCTTTTGTAAAATATTGCTGGAACCGAGCATGGCCTGACCTAGACATCTGAATTCTGATCTCAATGTGCAATGTAAAATGGGTCTTCATAAGCATTTTCAATGGTGCAATTTGTGTGTGTGCCACAGTTGAACATTCACATATAATTTAACATGGATATTTATCTTGTAAAAGTTAGACCTACAATTTATATTTATTTATTTATTATATTTGTATCCCGCACTTTCCCACTAAAAGCTGGCTCAATGCGGCTTACATAGTAATAGGTAACATAGAATTTTGTTATGTAAAGTAGGAAATTAAGTATAACATAATAGAAGGATGAATGGGTATGTAGGTAGAGACAGGTGATAGAGAGAGGAGGGTAAGGTGGGAGATAGATTCTGGGTCAATGTCGTTTTCTCTTCAGTATATGTAAGGTAGATGGGTTCATGAGATTAATCTGGGTCTTTTGGGTAGGCTTGTTTGAATAGATGGGTTTTTAGTGCTTTTCTGGATGGTAGGTGGTCATGGATTGCTCGGATAGGTCTAGGGAGAGCGTTCCAAAGACGGCTGCCCAGGATGGAGAAATTGGATCCATAATAAGTTGAGACCTTTACAGCTGAAGTAGTGCAGGTTGAGGTACTTTTGTGAGGATACAGCAGTGGCGTTCCTAGGGGGGCTGGCACCCGGGGCGGATTGCCAATGCGCCCCCCCCCCCCCCCCCGATGCAGTAACCTGTTCCGGGGCAGAGAAGAAGCATGGAACAACAGAGGACAGGCGCGCGCGGCACCCCCCCAGCGGCGTGCACCCGGGGCGGACCGCACCCACCGCCCCCCCCCCCTAGGAACGCCACTAGGATACAGACATGTTTCTTGCTGGAAGGTCGACCAGATTTATCATATAGTTCGGAGATTCTCCGTGTATTATCTTGTGGATTAAAGTCTGGGCTTTGAAATTGATATGTTCTTTGATTGGGAGCCAGTGTAGTCTTGCACGGAGAGGAGTTGCACTCTTAAAACGTGATCTGCCAAAGATGAGTCTTGCTGCTGTATTTTGGGTAGTCTGAAGTTTTTATAGTGGTGTGCAGGCCAAAAATTGTAATTATGTTTAATTTTCTGTATTGTTTATATAATTTTTTGTTTTGTTCAGGTTTTCTCATTTTTAAAAATGTTTCAGGGCCCATTCTTCATGCTACTGTGCAATAGTGCACACTGAAAATGGCAAGGATGGATCAGGAGCAAATATGCATATTTTATACCACATATATAGCTCAGTGGGGGAAGGGAGAACATCGTATAGCGGAACTTGGCGAGTAAAATGTTGTAATAATACTATTGGATTGAGGTTCAATAGTGATTTAATAATGAATGTGACTGTTAGGCAGACTGGATAGACCATGTAGGTCTTTATCTGCCATCATTTACTTTGTTACTGGATTGGCCACTGTTGGAAACAGGATACTGAGCTAAAAGGACCATTGATCTGACCCAGTATGCCTATTCTTATGTTCTCAAATAGTGGTTCTGTTGCCCAATAGTGTACAGTAGTGTTCTAATAGTGAACAATAGTACACACACTATCCTTAAGTCATGGGCATTCCAAAATGTTATGTGTGCAATTACTGAATACCACCTCACCATGCCTAACTTGGGTGCCAGCATTTACACCTGGTTTTATCAGGTTTAAGGTGCGGTGCAGAATCTGTGCTTAGGTGTGATTCCATAAAGGGTGTGTGCACCCTTTATAGAATCACAATTAGCACCAATCTTTTCTCGCGCCCAAGACACTGTCACTTATCTGAAAAACACTCAGGTGAATTTTCGAAAGAGAAGGATGCCCATCTTCCGACACAAATTGGGAGATGGGTGTCCTTCTCTCAGTGTCACCCAAATCAGCATAATGGAAAGCCGATTTTGGGCGTCCTCAACTGCTTTCCGTCGCAGGGACAACCACAATTCACGGGGGCATGTTGGCACCGTACCGAGGGCGGGACTGGGGCGTGATTTAGAGATGGGCGTCCTCAGCTGATAATGAAAAAAAGAAGGACGTCCCTGACGAGCATTTGGCCAACTTTACTTGGTCCATTGTTTTTCACGACCAAGCCTCGAAAAGGTGCCTGAACTGACCAGATGACCACAGGAGGGAATTGGGGATGATCTCCCCTTACTCCCCCAGTGGTCACCAACCCCCTCCCACCCAAAAAAAAAATTTTAAACATTTTTTGCCAGCCTCTATGCCAGCCTCAAATGTCATACCCAGCTCCATCACAGCAGTATGCAGGACCCTGGAGTAGTTTTTAATGGGTGCAGTGCACTTCAGGCAGGTGGACTCAGGCCCATCCCCCCCACCTGTTACACTTGTGCTGGTAGATGTTGAGCCCTCCAAACCCTCCCAAAACCCACTGTACCCACGTGTAGGTGCCTCCCTTCACCTCTCAGGGCTATGGTAGTGGTGTACAGTTGTGGGGAGTGGGTTTGGGGGGGGGGGGGCTCAGCACCAAAGGTAAGGGAGCTATGCAGCTGGGAGCAATTTGTGAAGTCCACTGCAGTGCCCCCTGGGCATGTGAGGGGGACCAGTGGTGTCCTAGCATGTGAGGGGGACCAGTGCACTATGAATGCTCGCTCCTCCTACGACCAAATAGCTTAGATTTGGTCATTTTTGAGATGGGCATCCTTGGTTTCCATTATCGCCGAAAACCAGGGACGACCATCTCAAAAACGACCTAAGGACGACCATCTCTATGGTTGACCTAAATTTCATGATTTGGGCGTCCCCGACCATATTATCAAAATGAAAGATGGACGCCCATCTTATTCCGATAATATAGGGCCAACCTGTGAGGACGCCCTCATGACAACTTGGGCGTCCCGTTCGATTATGCCCCTCTGTGGATTTCATAAAACTGCATATATATAACAGGAGCTAATTAAGAAGCCAGGCTCCCAAAACCCAATTTAACTTTTTTTGGTCATTATAAAACCCAAGATTACAGAGATAGGTGGGCTATAAGTGAAATAAATGAAATGAAAATAAAAACTACAAAGTTTATTAATTTATTTAAAATGTTTATCCTTAGAGGAGGTACAAAGACTAATGGGGAAATTTGTTTACATATACATTTTTTCCCCGTGAACAATTGAGAATACATGCATAATATTTTGGCTAATCTAACCTTTATCCGTAGCATAAACACATGCAACTAGCAGCACTGTAAACTCGGTATTACAAATGCCTGTTTTTAAACATGTATATGCCAATATTTACATATGGAAAAACTAGTTTAAAAAAAAGCAGAAAAAGTAAAAGACAAAAATATGAAAATATAGTGCAAAATCATTTCCTTACTATAATAATGAAGGGACAATCAGAAAATTATACCTTGTGATTCAAACTGTATCAAGTGCTCTCCGTTTCAGTCATCAGTCCCAAAATAGTGAAAAGTGGAACTTTATAAATGCAGCCTTGCAGTGTCTTATAAGATTCTAATCAAGATACTGAGCTTTTAAAAAACTATCCATGCAGTTTACATAAAATCAGTACAAATAAAATAAACAAAATTAAATACATGGCTAAAAGAAAGAAAAGAAGAAATGACAATCCTCAAAGGAAAGAAAACGTTGAAGCCTGCTGTTGTACATCCCAGATCCCTGATCCCAAACTGGTGTCCACTTAAGCAGCAGAGCTCTGAAGCCATGACTCAAGTCAAATGTCTTAGGAAGGAAAATTATTTTAGACCAGTGTTGAATTTATATATAAAAGGGTTCTTTTTTTTTTAATCAATCTTTTTATTGATTTTTCAAGAACAAAAAACATACAACAAAGGATGAGTATAACCACAGCAGAAAGTAGCAAAAAAACTACATGGCATTACAGAGCATAAGATTAAATAATTCAGTAGGTTGCCACATGACTGAACAGCTATTATAGCTACGTTTTTTTCAACAACTTGAAGTTTGTACCACCAAAAAAGGCAGAGTTCCACCAAGCACCACTTCCATCCAGAAATATGAGCCTTTAGTAACTTCATAAGGGGGGGGGGGGGAGGGGTATTATTAACATGTATTATTAGTAACTTGGTCTCATTGCATACAATGGGAGCTGTGCTAAAATAGCACAAGTTAGTAGTAACATAGCATGTCTTACCGATAACTACGCCTCTTAATATGACTACTGAGGGGAAGTTATCAATGTGGGCTACTGTTAAGATGTGTTATTTTACTGTTAACCTAGTAACAGGCTGCCCAGTTGCTACCATTTAGGCTTGGGAGCCCTTACCACCACCTCAATGGGTGGCAGTAAGTGCTTCCCCCTCCCCCCAAAATGGCTGTGCAGTAAGTAGTTCACTTATCACATGGCCATTTCTCTTTTTTAAAAAAAGAGAGCCTTTTACCCACTGCAGTAAAAGGGGGCCTCGGTACATGTCAAAAACATGTGCTGACACTAGTACAGGCCCCCTTTTTTACCGCAGCTTAGTAAAAGGACCGCCCGGGAAACAGAGCAATTTCCAGCATTTAATTTTCAGGCTCTGCTATACTGTTATTTTTTAAAATTTAATTTTATTATATTTTATTATAATCACATAAATAACCAGTTATCACATAGTGAAAGAGAAAAATAAAATGTGATGTTTGCATTAGCGTGCATAATCTGAAAAAAGTTGGCAGGGAAGCACTTACTGCCTCCTATTTAGGTGGCGCTAAGATCTCCCATGTTATGGACACACTAACCAGTTAGTGTGTGTAATCGTAACACGCTAGCTGGTTAGCGTGTCCACATCCATTCTCCACCCCTGACATGCCCCTTCAGAAAATAAATGCAAAAAAATAAATACTGCATACTTAGGGCTAGATTCTATATCAGCTGATGCATTTTCCAGCTCGGCGTGTCACCTGTTTTCCATTGTTCCGTGGTATGGTTCCCTGAGGAAGAATTTCAAAACGGGACCTTCGGAATCTACACATAAGCAGGAACAGATTGTGACTCATGCCATAAAGATAAGTGATTCTGTGGTTTTGGGCACCACATATAAGTAATGTACATGCAAGCTGGAATAGACTGTCCATGTATAAAATATAAGGTTCATGGTTTTAAAGAATATTGGACTTATAATTTTTGGACACATATTTTTGATATGATTTGATTTTTTTGGTTCTATTTAGAATAGCACAATAAAATTTTCAAAAATTTGATTTTTTTCATCAGGGTTTTTTTTCAGTCTATGATGACTTGTTGTGCATGCAATAGATTTTAATCTTAAATGTTGCCGTACTAGTTGAGACTTTTTCCCCCTTTGATTTTTGATATAGACAGTATCACTCTGCCAGTTGAGGTTTTAGATTCTATATATGCCACCTAAAAAAGACAGTTCTGAAAAAACCCACTAAAGTGTTCTATCATCCGCGCCTTAAGTTCAGTGTGGTTTATAGAATTAATTCTTATGTGGAGAGGTCATGCATAAATTTAGGTGCTGTCATTTGTACCAGTGAAAACTTGGTGCAAATCCTATGCCTCAATTGACATACTGAGCACCATTATTCTACAATTACACAAGTAACTTAAAACCACACCCCTGTTCTGCTCCAAAATGCCCATGATCCTCCAATTTCTGCACCCCTTTTTCGGGCAACTTCTAAATTGTAGGTGCAGATCCAAGGCCTAAATTTACCCATGTAAGTCCCAATTAAATCTAATTAGTTCCAATAATTGCTTGTTATAAATCCAATTATTGGCACTAATTGGCTCGTTATTCTATTAAATTGAGTGTGCAAATTGGGAGCATGCTTAAATTTTTGCATGGAGTTGCCTAATGGTTAGCGTAGAGGGCTTTGATCCTGGCAACCTGGGTTCAATTCCCACTGCAGCTCCTTGTGACCTTGGGCAAGTCACTCAACCCTCCATTGCTCCAGGTACAAAAAACTTAGATTGTGAGCCCCCTAGGGACAGATAATACACCTGTATATAAAGTGTACAGCACTGCATACATCTAGTAGCACTATAGAAATGATTAGTACTGCACATAATTTTTGGTGACCTTTATAGAATCAGGAGGTTAGTGTACACAAACAAGTTACTTACTGCAAAATGCTTTTACAGCACTTTCTGATATACGTTTTCATGTGTGCTAAGCATGCATTAAGCAAAATACCCTTTAGTAGACATACCCCTATGCATATCTACAATTGCACTCATAGTACTATAAATCAGGTATCCCATATCCTGCTTGAAAACATGAGAAAAATAGCTATTTAATGTCTGATGATCTGCTTAACACTGATCATTGCAGGTCCATTTGTGACGTCAACCACAACAATAGTGGCAGAACATTTAAGTATGCCTTTGGAATTAATCACATTTAAGGATTTGGAAACATAAAAGCAAATGGTGGGTTTCTGTGTAAGTGAACAATAAAACAGTATTGAAAGATCAACTCTATGGATATTAAAACCCTTTAGAGGGTTGATCTCTGTTCACATTTTAATTGCCCAGTTTAATGCAGCTGTGCTCAGTAATGGTCACTGGAAAAAAGGCTAATTAAGAGGATAATTTTATATTTATGCAGGTGTGTGCTTAAATTATGTCAATTTTCAAAGGGAAAGTATGTGTATACTTTCCCTTTGAAAACTGTACTGCAGAAAGTTCATAAAGTACCTGTTTATAATATGTAAACTGCTTTGGTTGTTCCACATATAACCCGGATCTTGCGGTCTTCACTAATTCAGGTCCCACCTGGGCCACAAAGCACAATTCTCTTTACCATCACCACACTCAGAGTTCCAGTTTGCGTGCAGTCAAGCTTGGGAGTGGGTCAGTGGTCTCGGATAATGATACAGGGTGTTGGGAGTTTTTAAGAGACCTTTGTAGTGATACCTCATGTAGTCCAGAAGCAAACGCTGCACTCCAGGAGTTCTTTCAGACTGCAAACCAACTTTACTGGAATTTCTGCAACCAGCAGCCAACATTTCAAACTCTTTCAATACACAGTTCCATTCAAGATTCAGTTGTGGTAATCTTGAAATCTCTTCCTCCCTCTCCAAGTAATTCACAGCTGTAATATTTGCATCCCACCTGTCCTTTACCCATCCTGTTGTAGCAGGAGCAAATCCAAGGCTATTTGTACTACTTCTGGTTTCTAGTCCAAATCTTGCTGACATAGACCCTTTAGGCCAGGGGCGTAGCTACGGGTGGGCCTGGGTGGGCCCAGGCCCGCCCAATCACACACATCGCGAGTTCGCGACAGCAGCAGCACGGCAGGGACGGCACCCGCACGGCGCACCCACTAGCTGATCTCGGGCTCCGACGGACAGAGTCTCCAGCCGCACGGCAGCCCTATTCATCTCACTTAGGCCCGCCGGTCCCGCCCACACCACCCAAGCGCACACACGTGTCGCGGCCTAGCGCTCAGCTGATCAGGCTCACTGCAACATCAGCCCGGCCCGCCTACTAGGCGCCCTACCTTCGGGAGTGCAATGCAGCGCGCCAGTACCACTCACTGACTGGAGGAATCTGGACATTGCTGTGCGCGGCCTTGCTCTCGCCTCTCCTTCCGCTGATGGTTGTGGCATCTGAGGGCACACAGGGCAGGCAGGCTAAAAAAAAATTGCTGCACGTGCACGCACGCACGTAGGTGCGAGGCGAGCCTCAGCTGGCCCTACCTGCATGTGGGGGAAAGAAAAGTTCAGAAGATCATTCCAGAAGGCAAGGCAGAAAGTTCCAGTGTCTCCTCCTCCTCTCTTACTGCCAGTGCCAAGAGGTAAGCAGCAGCCCAGCCCAGCCCAGCCCAGCAGGAGCAGGTAATAAAATTGTAAATGCTTTCTTTTTCACCATAAAAATCATCATGTATATTTTTTTAAATTAAGCTGGGGCCTGGGCACTATTAAAATTTATTGTTGTGGAATTTCTGGGTGGGGTAACCACTTCACTGCCTAGGGCAAAAAATGTATATATTTAATGATTAAAATATACCTTTTTTTGCCCTGCAGTGAAGAGCCCACCCCGAAGCCCACCACCATGACCTGCCAGCATTTTGATTATTCTTTTGTAATCAAAATGATGGCTGTGGTCTGGTAGTGGGCTTCTGGATTGGGGGGGTAGACATTTCACTGCCGGTGCCTAGGGCAATGAGGAGCCCATCCCCACCCAAAAATTCCCCAACAATAAATTTTAATAGTGCCAAGCTAGCTTAATTTTTAAAAAGTTGTCTTTCTCTCATTTTGGTGGGTTTTTGGGTAGGGATGGTCTCTGCAGTGCCTAGTTTAAAATTAAAATAAAAAAAAAAAGTGTAGGCATCGGCGGTTTTCTCTGGGTGGACCGGTGCGTGCAGAAAAATTCCATAGGGGGTGGGTAGGGAGTAGGACAGGGCTGATGCTAGGCTACAGGGAGGAGTGGGGTGAAGGATAGAGCTGATGTTTCGCTATGGGATGGATGGTGGGGAAGGGAAGGATTGATACTGGGCTACAGGGATGGATGGGGAGGGGGGGGGTAAGGAAGAGAAGGGAAGGGCTGATGCTGAGCTATGGGGATGGATAGAGATTATTGAAGGGAAATGCTGATGCCAGGCTGCTGGGATGAATCTGGTAGGGTAGGGAAGGTCTTTATGTTTTTGTAATATGTTTTAAAATTAATGTGTGTTGAATTGTGATCTGTTTAGTACTGCAGAGATAATGTGGCATAAAAATTTAGTAAATAAGTCAATAAATTTATAATTTTTGCTCCTTTATTCTGTAATTGATGAGGCTTGGTCTGTGGTCTGCATGTGACCACGAGCAGATGAGAATTTCTGCTGGCATGTGGCTTTTTCCCACTCATGGCAGGCTCAATGCGGCAGGCAATGGAGGGTTAAGTGACTTGCCCAGAGTCACAAGGAGCTGTGCCTGAAGTGGTGTCTGGCTTTTCCAATGGGATGTGTATTGCTGTTGTGTTTGTTGTGTATATTCACTGCTGCCTTTTTAAAGGTACTTTATTGGAACTGGTGCTATCGTTTGCAATATAGGCTCTAAGAAGCCTCTTTGCAGGATCACAAAGTACTTGGCAACAAAGTGATTTTGTGTTACTATTATTGAGGTGCTACTACAATTTGAATACATTGTTCCAGAATTGTGGGGGTGCAAAGCTTTAGTAAAAGGGCAACTTTATTATGCTTCTGCTACCTATGTTGTTGGATGTGTTATTATTATTTGTTACATTTGTATCCCACAGTTTTGCAGGCTCAATGTGGCTTACATGTAACCGTCAATGGTGTTAACCAATTCTGGTCTGAACAAATACATGGTATGAATGAATACAAAGTGATACTGTTGTAGAATGAGATGCATGTATGGTAGGTACAATTGGGAGAACTTAGAGAGGGAAGGGGGGAAGAAGAGTCAGGTAATGTCTGTTACAGTCTTTGGTTACATTGTGTTGCAAGTGTCCAGGTATTTTTATGTTGGGTCGGTGGGGTATGCTCTTCTGAACAGGTCTGTCTTTAGTGCTTTCTGAAAATTTAGGTGGTCGAGCGTAGTTTTTACTGCTTTTGGCAATGCGTTCCTTGGTTGTGCGCTTAGGTAGGAAAAGCTGGATGCATATGTGGATTTGTATTTGAGTCCTTTATGTAAATGTAAACTCAGAAGATCCTTATCACAAAACTTACTGAAGTTATTATGATTTTAGCTTCGAGGAGAGAAAAATCCCGGAAGTGTTCCAGAGATAAATATATTTCCTGATAGTGTTCCTTATTCTGCCCCCATGGCAAAACAGAGTCCATTATTAAACTACTTCAAAAAACCACGTATAGAGGAGCATGGTGAGGATGCAGATAGAATTGAAAAACCACATCTAGAGGAGCATGGCGAGGATGCTGTTCCCTCAACAAGTTCTACTTTATGCTCACAGATCAGTAAACCTGGTGTGCAACCGATGGAATTACTTTCAGATTTATCTGACATTGATGAACCACCAAAACAGCCAAAGTTACAGGCTTTCCCAGTTTGTACAATTAGTGGCAAGTCCCGAAGTTTTTCATCTCACTGGTATGATAAATTTTGCTGGCTGGAATACAGTGCAAGCCAGGATGCAGTGTTTTGCAAAGCGTGCAGACATTTTTCTGATACCCGGGCTGAAGAAACTTTCACAAGAACTGGCTTTAGAGATTGGAAGCACATGAATCAGAGCTGCTTAAAACATGAATCCAGCAAGGCACACTGTCTTGCACTAGGAAAATTTGAAGACTACAGACAAAGTCACTTACCAGGAGGTCGGGGAAACATTTTCAATCAACTAAACCAAGATGCCATGAACTTTTCTTTAGTTGAAAGGAATCGTGAACACATCAAAGTAGTACTTGATATTGTGATATTCTGTGCCAAGCAAGAAATTCCATTACGCGGACACAGAGAGACAGAAGAAGCCTTAAATAAAGGAAACTTTTTGGAAATGTTCAAACTCCTTAGCAAATATGACGACAGTATCAAAGTCGCCTTGAAAAACTTCCAAAGAATGCAACTCTAATGAGCCCAGATATTCAGAATGAACTGTTAGAATCTGCCACTATACTACTGTTACGCAAAATCAAATCCGAAATACATGAAACCGATAATACATACTATGCAATCCTGGGTGATGAATGCAAAGATCTCTCTAAATGTGAGCTTGTTGCAGTATGTGTCAGGTACCTACACAAAGGGATAATAAAGGAAAGGGCAGTTGGATTTCTTGATACTGCAGACATGACAGCAAATGGGATTTCTGATAAAATCATAAAAGTGATTGAAGTGCTTGAATTAGATCCAGAGTTATGTGTTGGCTTCAGCTTTGATGGAGCATCTGTGATGTCTGGAAATAAAGGAGGTGTTCATGTCATTTTGAAACACACGTTTCGGTGGGCTGTTTATGTGCACTGTAATTCTCATCGCCTCAATCTGGTTCTCTGCACAGCATCTAAAGCATGTCCCTCTGATAGCACATTTTTTGAAATTCTGAACTCCTTGCATAGTTTTATGACAGGTACATATAGGCATGCTCGTTTTTTGGAAGTACAGAAACAACTGCATCCTGATAGACCATATGATGTCTTGAACTTGAACGACACAAGGTGGAGCTCAAAATCTGGCTCTGTGAAAAAATTATTGATACTTTTTGATGTTATTCTTGAAGTACTTGCTGAATTTTCAAATGCTGCTGGACAGACAAAACTAGATTCCTTATCACTTCTACAGCATATAGAGACAAAGAAATTCTTATTTCTGGCAGTTACATTTGGGAAATTATTTGAAAGCAGTGATTTTGCCACAAAAGGACTACAGAGTGCCACGTTGTCTGTTACAGATTGCATAAATCTTATAGAGTGTCTAAAAGAAACTTTTGTTCAGTTTAGGGAGAACACATCAAATGACTTTGATAAAGTTCTTAAATTAACAGAGGATCACATGGAGAAATATGATATTGAAAAGTGGGATGTTTCTTCCTCTTGAAAGACAAAGCTACCTATAAAGTTTGGTGATTCATTGGTTTTTTCCACTTTGGGTAAATCTTCTTCTGTGCAAAGCAATGAAGATTTGAGACATCTGTGGAATGAGATTATTGACTGCCAGCTAAGTGAACTGAATAATCGTTTTCAAGATGATGCTTATGGAATGATGACTGCTTCTGCTGCCTGTATGCCAACATCTGAGGCCTTTGGCCGAAGAGTCTACTGCCCCCGTGTACATTATATGGCATTACCATAGAGGAGGCTGAATTAACAGTGTTTGTTCAGCATCTAAAACGCAAAGTAGTAGAAGGTATAAATTTTCCATCTTTAATTGAAGTACTAGACAGCTGCAATGTGGACATTTTCCCAAATGTCAGTGCCCTTTTAAGAGTACTTATCACTCTGCCGATGTCAACCTGCACTGTGGAACGATTGTTTTCAACTGTAAACAGGATCAAAACGGCATCAAAAGCTTCAATGCTTACCAGTCGCCTCCATAATCTGTCACTGTTATCATTTGAAAGAGAACTGTGTGATTCATTGGACTATGACAGAATTATTGATATATTCAACACCAAAAGACGGCGCCTCATTCTTTAGTGAGCATAGTTTCATTCTTTAGTGAGCATAGTTTCATTCTTTAGTGAGCATAGGTTCTCAACTTAATTTGCTACATACTATTATACAGCTTTGGAATTGTACGTTTATGCACTTACTGTTTTTATATTAAAGCACACTACACTGTTCTATTTAAATACTTACACTTCTTGAATATATATATAACCACACCTGTACTTTGTTCTTGGTTTTTATTTTAAACTGTTTGTTTTTACAAATGTCCCTAGCCTTCAGGCGAAACATGGTCATGTTGGATCATTTTCAATAAAGTATTTTTGGTTTGTTCTTCATCTGTGATTCGTTCTGTCCTTTGATATACATTTCTTTTATAAAGCAAAGTTGAAGGATATGTGCCAAACTGGCAATTTTATTTTGTCAGCATCAGAATAGAGAGAGAAAGCAGTAGAGCCAAAGGAAGGGAAAAAGTCTTCCAAGGTTTTCTTCCTGTTTTGCTTAATCAGGCATTTTTACATTTGTTAAGCAAAGTATATGCCATTGCTGTGATTATACTGTTATGTGTGTTGACATATTTGCCATTATAGTAGACATATCTGATCAACTTTGATATGGCATAATGTAACTATATTTAAAACTATTGTTTTTTTTCCCCACATTAAGTAAGTGGTTTATGTTGATGCAGGGCAGCTGTTGGGCAGAATACTTAGAAATCCATCATCAAGTGCATTCTAAGGCATTATTTTGTAGTATCCCAAGAAACATTACTCATGTCTCTCTCTCTCTCTCTCTCTATCTATCTATCTATATATATATAGTGCCCACCCATATTAGCTCTGGGCCCACCCAAAATCTCAGGTCTGGCTACGCCACTGCTTTAGGCTGTCCTTCTTCCAGCAGTGCATTTCTCGGGGCTACACTAAAGGCTTCCCCTGTCCTAATCCCACTTCCAGGCTGGACTCCCCTTGTCCACCTGAAGCTCCCTCTCCTTTGCTCCAAAGGCTTCCTGGCAGGGATACAGGCAACCAAAGACCTCATGTACCTCCTTGCAATTTCTTTTATTCCCCTTAAACTCCACCCCTGCTGTCACTCACACAGAGAGCCCACTTTATCTCTGCAACATATTTTAACACCACTTCCCCAATTGGGCTGGGCTTCCTCCCACCTAGGGACATCCCAACTCTCCAGCCCACTGGCAGGGACATCCCTCCCCCCAGGACCTCAAAAAAGCTCTAACATTGTGGACTCTAGTAGTACCCATATCATGGGGTATTTCACACAGAAAGACTGTATATCGACTGCATTACCCTTACTCCTGTAAACATTAACATCTGCTCTTTGATGCACACAAATCTGCCAATTTATTTTGTGTGTTTACAATTGTAGTTTATAAAATACATGCATAGGTCCAAACCTCACTCCAACCCCACCTCTGGGAATGCTTCTGCAATCCCCTATAGGTTAGGGATTACTAAGAGATAGAATCCCCTGTTGAGAGTTACTGGGGAGAGTGACTGGGAGGTCCCTGGTTGGGAGGAAGCCCAGCCCATGGGGAGGAGTTCTGAAAAGTGATAGGGCGGGTGGTAAGAGGAGATAAAAATGAGAGTTTTCCCTTTAGAGGGGTCTTTGATTGCCTGCAAGCCCCTGCCAAGCGACCCAAAGAAGGAGAAGGGGGATCCTGAAGTGCAACCTTAAGACTGGGTTAGAAACGAGGAGCACTTGTTGCCCACTCACAATAACTGATAAAGAAGTCAGACCTTCAGGTGGATTGGGGAGTCCAGCCTGTAAGCGGGGTTCAGGGCAGGATGTAGCCTGCTCAAAGCCAGGGTGCCACCCTGTGAGGTGCACCCATGGAAGGAGAACAGCCATAAGGGACTATGCCTATTGGTGGCAGAGTGAGTCGAATAGGCGTCGACAGGGGATCTTGTGAATATGTGAATAGTCCTGACAAAAATAAAAGAATCTCCTGTACATACACCCAGGAAGAAAGTGGTACAAGTGTTCCCTATGTGATCAAACTAGCTTTCCTGTCTTCCACAGTCCCTCCTGCAACTCTTTCCTGATTCTGTACACATAAGAGTACTATTTGCATGGGTACACAATCAGGAAAGAGCTCACACTCTTCATGAATAGGACACACTCTTTGTGAATATTGTGTGGGGGTTTTTTTTCTAAAGAGTGTGTGCTATTGGTCTCCTTCCACCATTAAAAAAAACATTACTTTTTTTCTGCTTGTTTTTGTTTGCCAATGACCTGAAACAACATGCGATATGTCATTGATGTTTCCTATGTTGTTTCAAATAAATGCACATCCCTAAATTTGCATGTATTCTCCTTGTAAAATAGGAAGTACATGTACAGTATATTTTAAAAGTGTGCCCACACCCTGCCTAGAACCTACTCTCTTGAAATCTATATGTTCCATCTTTACTTACACCCTATGCTGCCTATTAAAATGTTTTATGGTGTATTATGTTGACATTGTAAAGTAGCATACCACGCCATACTTTGTATTGTTGTTTGAATATTTTTACTGCTGTAATTATCTATTGCTTATGTTTGACTTATTCTTGCTGTACGCAGCCTTGAGTGAATTCCTTCAAAAAGGCAATAAATAAATCTTAATAAATAAATAAAATGATGTAGATTCATTTAAACTATTTACACACTCAATATGGTAAGGGATGTACATTCAGATACCTCAAATTACTCAATATGGGATCAAACTAGTAAAAAATGCCAAACTACAAATTCAAAAACCAGTTTGAACCTGGGCCGTTTCTCTCACAGTACTGCTATAAAATTACAGTTATCAAAATGGAGGACCTAAAAGCTTCCTAGTGAGACAGTATCCTATGTAGTCACTTAGGGGCCCTTTCACTACGGTGCATAGGGACCTGTCCAACGCATGTCAAATTGGAACTACCATCCAGTTACCGCGTGCCCCGGGCAGGAATTCCAGTTTTGGTGCGTGTCCAAAACACACGGTAGAAAATATTTTCTATTTTCTACTGCATGGCGCTTACCTGGTGGTAATCGCAGTTTACGCGTTTTCAACGCTTACCGCCCAGTTAGTGCGTGAGACCTTACCATTAAGTCAACGGGTGACGGTAAGGTCTCAAGCCAAAAATGGAGGCACGCTGGTTTAAATTTTGCAACACATCCATTTTCTGGCACACAAAAAAAAATGCTTTTATTCCAGGTGCGCTGAGGAAATGGACCAGCATGCGTCCAAAACACATGCTTACACTAGCGCAGGCCACTTTTAGGCATGCCTTAGTAAAAAGGCCCCTCAAGACCCTGTTTATTAAGCCACACTGTAGGCATACAAGCATTTTTAGCGCATGCTAAAAATTAGCATGCACTGATGCTAGAGACACCCTTAAGAATATACAGTATGGGTGTCTCTAGTGTTAGCGCACACTAATTTTTAGAGCATACTAAAAATGCTATCGCGTCCTAGTAAACAGGGCTTTTAGGCTCAACTATTTGAAACGTGCAGGGAGTTTCTTTGACTGGTTAATTGTGACTAAAGGAATAATAGCATTGAAGGTTACATGTTGCTAGGAAATTTGTGCTACTGATCCTATGTAGTTTCATCTTATTGGCAAACATAAACAAGCAGAAAGAAAACCATACATTTTGTGTTTAGCACATGCTCTTAACAATGCTGCTCCCATGATGACATAATGAAAAAAAAAACCTGAATAAAACAAATATCTAATATAATAAAAGGCACCCTCAACGTTCTGAGGACAACGTTCTGAAGTCACTCAGACTCCCAGAACGGTTCGTAAGTTCGTGGTGGTGAAGCCACTGAACGACTTGCTGCCCCGCCCTCGCGTCAAACGTCATGACGTCGAGGGCGGAAAACCAACAGAAAAATGAAAGCAGGGACCGCATCAAGGAAGGGGGAGGAGTAGGGAAACACGCGGAGCGTGTTTCCCTACTCCTCCCCCTGCCAAGGAAACGCTGGCTACCAACCGCGCCGCGCGCCTCAGGTAGCCCCGCCCCGACCGCCCGAGCACCACTCTCCCTCCCTCCCAAGTTCAGCAACGCGCGACGGCGACGTGGTGGGGGCGCTCCGCCCCAGATGTCAGCGGGTGGGGGGTGCTGCGAGTCCGCTCCCGGCGCTGTCCTGCCTTTAAAACCCTATTTGAAGCGCTGGAATAACAGGCAGCAGCGCCTCGCGTCTGCCCTTCTACTAAAAATCTCTTCCACGACGTCATTGGGCCTTCCCACATTGAGTCCCGCCCTCCTCAGGTAACTTCCAATTACCGCGAGGGCGGGTGGGACTCAATGTGGGAAGGCCCAATGACGTCGTGGAAGAGATTTTTAGTAGAAGGGCAGACGCGAGGCGCTGCTGCCTGTTACTCCAGTGCTTCAAATTGGTTTTTTTTTTAAGGCAGTGAGGGTGGTGGGCCTGGGCGGCAGGAGAATGGAGCTGGTAGGTGGGGAGGGACTCAGATGGGAGAAGGGTGTGGGGCTCTCAGGTGGGGGGGAGGGGGTTCTCAAATGGGAAGGAGACTGAGGTGGGAGGGGTTCATGGATGGGAGAAGCAGAAGGGGGTGGGAGGGGGTTCTTGGATAGTTGAAGGGGACGGGTGGGGAGGGGACTGGGGTTCTTGGATGGGAGAGACTGGGGAGGGGGTTCTCGGATGGGAGAAGGGGACGGATGGGGAGAGGACTGGGATTCTTGAATGGGAGAAGGGGACTGAGGTGGGGAGGGGGTTCTTGGATACTTGAAGAGGACGAGTGGGGAGGGGACTGGGGTTTTTGGATGGGAGAGACTGGGGAGGGGGTTCTTGAATGGGAGAAGGAGACTGAGGTGGGGAGGGGGTTCAAGGATGGGGGAGGGGGTTCAAGGGTGGGGGAGGGGGTTCTTGGATGCTTGAAGGGGACGGGTGGGAAGGGCACTGGGGTTTTTGGATGGGAGAGACTGGGGAGGGGGTTCTCGGATTGGAGAAGGGGATGGGTGGGGAGGGGACTGGGGTTTTTGGATGGGAGAGACTGGGGAGGGGGTTCTTGAATGAGAGAAGGGGACTGAGGTGGGGAGGGGGTTCAAGGATGGGAGCGCTTCATGAAACCCCATACACACACACTCACTCTCTCATCTGGCAGCGCTTCCTGTACCCCCTGCCCCCCCCCCCCCCCACACACACACACTCCCTCACTCTGTCATCTGCCATTGCTTCCTGAACCCCCCCCCCCACACACACACACACATACTCACTTACTTTCATCTGGCAGCACATCCAGAATCCCCCACACCCCTCTTCTTCCAAGCTGAACCCCTCCAACACATCCCCCCCACCCCACACACACACACTCTCTCTCTCTCTTCCTCTCCTCCAGCACACCAATTGCTTAGGTGCAGTGGCAGCAATCTCAGACACCAGAGAAAGAGGGGGGCCTGACACCATAGAGAGAGAGGGAGGGAGGTATCTCTGTCACACACACACACACTCTCTCTCTCACAGACAATGTGTTTCTGTCTCTCACTCTCATACACTCTATGTCTCACATTGTATCACATTCACTCTCTATGTGTCACACAGTCACTTACATACTCGCTTGGTCTCATACACTCAGTCTCACAGACAATCTGTGCCTCACACACACTCTCATTCACGCACACACTGTATCTGTGTGAAACACACTCTCTCTCTATCACACTGTGTCTCCCATACGCAATTGCACACACTCTCATTCTCACACACACACTCTCTCACAGACACGCTCACACCCAGACTCACTCTCTCTCTCACACACACACACTCACACTTTCACTCTCTCTATCACACACACTCACTCTCACATACACTCTCCAAAACATACACATTATGAGGAAAACCTTGCTAGCGCCCGTTTCATATGTGTCAGAAACGGGCCTTTTTTACTAGTTCATAGTAATGATACAGGTAACAACTTGAAATGAAAATTGTATGGCTGCAGACCCCTACAATATACAGCTACAGAGTGACAGGGCTGGAGTTAGACATTCAGGGGTCCAAGGCAGAAACTGGGGAAGGAGACCCATAACCCATCTGTAATTTATGCCTTCTTCAGTTTCACACAGGACCTTTGCCCCTCCCCCTCTAGCCCTGCATAGTCAGGCTGTATACAGCTGCAAAGCCTCATAGACTGTTTCAAGATTTTCATGTGAAAATACCCCAAGTAGAGATCCTCAATTGGGCCTCAAGAATATTTAAGCAGCCCATAAATTTGGAAATATTGCTGAGGACACAAAACAGATTATGATATAGAACTATGATGTGATAGAAATACAATTATAATTAAAATAGCTGAAACAATTTATGGTTGAATTTGTAACTAGTTGTCTTGCCTTGTCATAAATATGTGCTGTATCATTATTTTGTCCAGTAGTATAGTGTTACTGTATCTGAAATAAACCACTGCAGATAAACACACTCAACAGAAGCCTTAACAAAAGTCAGTGATGTTACAATAGAAGTGGAGGGCATAATACTTTAGACAGTGGTGTGCTGGTAAATGTTTAACAACAGGCTCTCTCCACGGTCCACCTCGGCACCCCCCCCCCCCCCCCCCGTCCACCACTGCGCCCCCCGTCCACCTCTGCTCCCCCCCATCCACCTCTGCACCCCCCAAAATTGCAGAGCTGGCTATAGCCAGTGGGTGGGGGGGGGGGGGGGGGGGGCAATGCATTACTCTCTCCAGGAAAAAAAATTAAATGATCCCAGGTTCCAATCTAATTCATGTTTAATGTGAGATAAAATGCCATAAATAAGTAAATAAATATAAACTTTTAATGTTGAGCACCTGATTCTCAAAGGGAACATATTCCAAACACTATAATGAAAATAAAATGATTTTTTTCTACCTTTGTTGTCTGGTGACTGTTTTTCTGTTCATGCTGGCCCAGTATCCGATTCTGCTGCTATCTGTCCTCTTAACTCCGTTTCCAGGGCTTCCTTTCCATGTATTTCTTTCCTTTCCTCCTTTCTTCTTCATTTCTGGTCCTCAGCTTCTGCCTATTTTCTTCATCCATGTGCAGTTTTTCTCCTCTCTTCATTTTCCCTTATCTTATCTCCCTCCCCTCCATCCATGTCCAGGATTTATTCTCTCTCCCCTCCTCTCCCCCTGCCCTCCATCCACCCATGGTCAGCGACCCTTCTCTCCCCTGCACTCCATCCACCCATGTCCAGCAGTGACCCTCCTCTCCCCTGCCCTGCATGCACCCATGGCCAGCGACCCTTCTCTCCCCTGCCCTCCATCCACCCATGGCCAGCAGTGACCCTCCTCTCCCCTGCCCTGCATGCACCCATGGCCAGCGACCCTTCTCTCCCCCATGCCCTCCATCCATCCATGGCCAGCAGTGACCCCCCCCCCTCTCCCCTGCCCTGCATGCACCCATGGCCAGCGACCCTTCTCTCCCCTGGCCTGCATGCACCCATGGCCAGCGACCCTTCTCTCCCCTGCCCTCCATCCACCCATGGCCAGCAGCTCCCTTCTCTCCCCTGCCACCACCTCCCGACTTGTTCCGCAAATTCTCCTACTTCCTCCCTCCCTTCCTCCCAATCTGGTCCCTCACCGACCCTACCTTGGCCATCAAATTCTTCGGGGCAGGCAGTGTTGCCTGCCCGCTGCCATCGCTGACTTTCCTCTGCCGCCCGATCGTGCTTCAAAATGGCCGCCGAGACTTACAGAAGTCTCGCGAGGCCGCCTCTGGAAGTCTCGGCGGCCATTTTTAAAGCGCAAACAGGCGGCGGAGGAAAGTCAGCGATAGCTGCGGGCAGAAGAATTCGATAGTCAAGGTAGGATCGGTGAGGGACCGGATCCGGAGGGCGGAGGGAGGGAGAGCCGGCTCGCCCTTTCCAACAACCGGCTCGCAAGTCCGGCCAAAATTTAACAACCAGATCTTGCGAGCCAGAGCGAGCCGGCTCCAGCACACCACTGACTTTAGAGTAAATTACTGCTCTGTATTGAGGCAGCTGAGTTTTGTAGAAAAGAACTAGCAATACAACTTACTTATGGGTTTTTGTGAATATTTAGAAGCAGAACATTGTTATTTAAAGGGAAGAGGATAGGATTTATGGGAACAACCTGAAATGCCTTATTATGTAGAACAAAAAAGATATGCTTAAATCAACAAATATCCAGATTTTACATATGTTTATGCTATTTTTACAGTTCCTACCATTGTTTTGTTTGGATTTGTCCAATTTATATTGAAGGGTCCTTTTACCAAGCTACGAGAAAAAGGGCCCTGTGCTAGCAGCAGAAGCCATTTTTCCCACATGCCAGGTCTCTTTTTACCACAGTGGGTAAAAAGCACCCAAACAAACATGGCCATGCAGTAAAAGAATTCTACCATGTGGCCATGTAGCGGCGAGCCCTTACCGCCACCCATTGAGGTGGCAATAAGGGCTCCCACAGTAACCCAGTGGTAACCAGGCAGAACATGGCGATGCCCGATTACCGCTGGGCTATTGCCATTCAAGCTTTTCCAGGGGTTTTCTTTTTCCTCCAGAAATGGCGCATGCTCAGGGTGGAACTACCGCCAGCAGCCGTATTGGGCTGGTGGTAGTCCCAATTTTTTTGAACCACCAACATTTATGGTAATGTTATTAAGTGTATACTGTTTCATTTTTTTTCTTCATGATGTAATTTGCATTATACATATATATATATTCATTTATAATTTGATGTGGTTTATTTTTATGATTTGTTTGTATTATATGTGTTTATTTATGATTTGATATGAAGTTCATTTTAATGATTTACTTCTTTTGGTTGGAATTTTAATTTAACTATTCTTATAAGGTGTATACTTATGCATGTTGTAATTTTATTAATGTTTTTTGTAACAGACCTCTGATGTAGGCATAATGCGGCAATATGGCCGTGTCAGGTCTCCAATAAAAGTTTGTTTTCTACATGCATTCCAGAGACCCACTGCCTTTCTTTTGTTGTGAAATCAACAAATATACCATAGAACCCTAAGGATCCTATTTACAATACAACCTTGGCTATTTACATGGCAAACAAAGTGCACTTAGAATTAATAGGGTACTGCTTAAACAGGACTCCATTCTGTAAGGGCGCCAAAAAATGCACACTAAGTGCTATTCTATAAACGGCGCTCAGAGTTGTGCACCATTTAAAGAAATAGTGCTTAGAACCAAGATCTACACCCAATTCTGGGTGCAAGGATGTACACCAACTGAACCCTAGTGTAAATCCCTGCACCTAAATTAGGAGCAGATCCCCTGAATTCTATAACAGTGTGAGCAAATCCTAGAAGTTCCCTTGACATGTCTATACTCCTCCCATTGCCACACCTCCTCTTGAGATCCACACAGAAACATTTATGCACACATCTTGATAGATTAGCGACTATAATGATGTACACATAAATTCTATTTGCTGCCAATTAGAACCAGTAATTTATTCTTAGGGTCCAATTATTGGCACCAATTGGCTCTTTAAGCAACTAAATTGTGTGCACAGTTTTGAGTGCTATATTTATATATTTATTAAGCTTTATTTATTTATTTATCTATCAGCATATGTTTTTGACAATGCTGAGGCCCCCTTTTACTACAGTGGGTAAAAGGCTGTCTTGTTTCCTGAAAAGAAATGGCTATGCAGTAAGAAGTGCTTTTACTAAGCCGCGTGGCTCTTGCGGTAATTTCATTTTTGGCATGCATCCAATACCCGTGTCTGAAAAATATTTTTTCTTTTTGGGCATGTGTAGGTCATTACCCCTCCCCCCCCCCCGGTTTTTGCATGAGTCCTTACCACTAGGTCAATGGCTGGTCGTAAGGTTTCATACCCAAAGTGGACGCATGGCAATTTCAATTTTGCCACACATCCATGTTAGATGTGGAAAACAAACTATAGCAGATCAGTATAATAGATCAGTATAATATAATCAGTATAATATCTTCAATAAAGTTTTTTTTTTACATATTATACTGATCTGCTAGTTTGTTTTCCACGTTGGATTTTGCAGATCGGTAGCCTTGTTGTTTTCTGGGACACACATCCATGTTTGGCAGGGGAAAAAAAGGCCTTTTTTACAGGTGCGCTGAAAAATGATTCCGTGCGTGCCCAAAACCCATGCCTACACTACCACAGGCCATTTTTTGGTGCGCCTTTGTAAAAGGACCCCTAAGTATACCATTTAGTACAAGACTATTTTTTTTTGGGGGGGGGGGCACTTACCACCACCCATTGAGGTGGCAGTAAGGGCTCCCATGCTAACCCGGCGGCAACCGGGCCTGCATGGTGATACTTAATTACCATAGACAAAACAGCGAAGTTGACTAACAAAAATAAAAAATAAAATAAAAATAAAAACATAAAAATATAAAAATAAAAAATACAAAAATAAAAACCGTATATAAAAAATGTATGTAAAAAAGACAGCACTTCTAATGTGAAAATTTAAAAATATATAATTTATTAACCATGAAAAAATAATACAAAAATAGGGAGAACAGGACTCGACACAGCTGCTTAATTACCACCAGGTAAGCACTAGTGCTACAAAAATATAAAATATTTTTGCATTCTAGTGCCCAGCCCCACCTGCCCGCCCTTAACTTCCCAACAACCCACCACCCCCCCTGCGACGCGTTTAAATCTTTTATTTATTTATTTTTTTACGTGAAGTTGCATCGCTGGCGTGAGAGGACCAGGCTCGCCTCCTCCTGCCTTCCCTTCGTTCCCTCTCAGTGTCGCGCCTTCCTGTGATGTAGTTTCCTTTTTCCGCGAAGGCGGGACACTGAGAGGGAACGAAGGGAAGGCAGGAGGAGGCGAGCCTGGTCCTCTCACTAACGCCGGTGCTGCGACTTCACGTAATAAAAATAATAAAAGATTTAAACACGACACGGGGGGGGGGGGGACTGTCGGGAAGCTAAGGGCAGGCAGGTGGGGCTGGGGTGCTGGAACTTGACAGGGGCTTAAAAGGGGGGCAGGTGGAAGCCTGGGGCGAGTTACTAGACATGGATGGGAGGCTAGGGGGCAAAGGAGAATCGCTGGACATGGAGGGGAGGGGAGGGCAGGGGAGAGAGGAGAAATCACTGGACATAGATGGAGGGGAGGGCAGGAGAATCGCTGGACAGGGAGGGGAGGGCAGTGGAGAATCGCTGGACATGGAGGGCAGGGGAGAGAGGAGACTCACTGAACATGGATGGGAGGGGAGAGCAGGGGAGAGAAAAGAGGAGAGATCACTGGACATTGATGGGAGAGCAGAGGAGAATCGCTGGACATGGAGGGCAGGGGAGAGAGGAGAATCGGACACAGATGGGAGGGCAGAAGAGAATCTGGACATGGATGGGAAGAGAGGGCAGGGGAGAGAGCAGAGTTTCTGGACATGGATGGATGAAAGGAAGGGCAGGGGAAATGCTGGACATGGATGGAGTGGAGGGAAGACAGGAAGGATATGCACATGGATGGAGGGGAGAGAGGAGAAATGCTGGTCATGGATGGAGTGGAGGGCAGAAAAAAAAGGAGAAATGATGGAGGGAAGGAAAGAGATGCACAGGGAAAGGGAAAGAGAAGAAATACTGGACATGGATGGAGGGGAGGGGAGGGAAGACAGAGGATGTAGATGCACATGGATGGAGTGGAGGGTGAGAGGAGAAATGCTGGACATGGATGGAGGGGAGGGAAGAGAGAAATGAGATGAACATAGATGGAGGGGGAGAGGAAAAATGCTGGACGTGATGGAGAGAGGAAGGAGATGCATACTGACAAGGTGAGGGAAAGGGAAAAGAGGAGAAAATCTGCACATGGATGATAGGCAAAAGCTGGATCCACTCTATACCTCCTCCAGTCAAGTCCACAGAGGACCCAGCTTTTACCTATGGATGTAGGGCAAGAAATGAAGGAGGAAAGTAAAGAAATAAATGGAAATGAAGCCCTGGAAATGGATTTAAGGGATCAGATAAAGAGCCTCAGAATCAGAGACTGGGACCAACATGTTCAGAAAAACAGTCACCTGACAGCAAAGGTAGAAAAAATAATTTTATTTTCATTTTAGTGTTTCGAAGATGTCCAATTTGAGAATTTACATCTGCTGTCTTATTTTGCACTGGGTATACTAGAGCTGTAACAGTCTATAGAAATTATTTATAATGAAACAAGTTATTTTTTGCTCCTATACTGGTATAGTATTTTTAATGATACTGCTTATATGCGCCACGGCTGATATAAAGGGTGTGGCAACTGTGGGTGGGGCTACCATAGGGGGTGGATCCATATATGGTGACCCCACCCATAATGAGTACCAGTATCTTTTTTCCTACAAAAAAAAGCACTGGACATGGTTGCCATGCATTAACCATTAACGTAGCAAACTTTGGGAGTGGAGGAGTGGCCTAGTGGTTAGAGCACCGGTTTTGCAATCCAAAGGTGGCCAGTTCAAATCCTACTGCTGCTCCTTGTGATCTTGGGCAAGCTACTTGACCGTCCATTGCCTTAGGTACAAACTTAGATTGTGAGTCCTCCTGGGACAGAGAAATATCCAGTACACCTGAATGTAACTCACCTTGAGCTACTACTGAAAAAGGTGTGAGCAAAATCTAAATAAATAAAAATAACATGGCTCAGCTAATGGCACTTATAGGTATAGCTAATTTATTTATTTATTGCACTTGTATCCCACATATTCCCACCTTTTTGCAGGCTCAATGTGGCTTAATTGTGTCATTTTCTATAGATTAACTGAATGAGAACATGCTAGGAACACACTCAACAGGTAACACAGAGGTTTTGCAGTTATCATGCAGTAACTGGAACGTCTCACCCCACTTTAACAAATAGGGCCCACAGAAATATACAAAGGAGACAGTTAATCACTATAGCAAGAAAATAAATTGTTTGCTTTCACAGGGCAAAATGGGATTACAGGAATTGTTTAGTGGTGAAACTGTTGGTTAACCCATCAAGAAAAACAGGTTAGACTATTTTTGCATCTACAGTTACTGCAGCACTTATTAATTGCAGTGTTTAATAGCTGAATAACATTTTGTCTTTCTTTCTTCATCCAAAACTTTATCATTACATTAAGAGGTCTGCAAAATAACTACACTCAGGGTTTCAACTGGAACAAAAAGAAATAAGAGCTACTTATAGCCACTAGGCAGTTCATTTATTCTCAATTAAGAGTAAGATTACGATATGCATTTGCTGTGCATTTAAAATATAATTCTGCTGTGATGGCTTTTAAGTGATCCTTGAGGAAGTGCAATTCAAAAACACTGTACCTATAATTATTGAGTTATGTCGCTTCACTGGATTCCCATATTAGCTGATTTTATTACTTGTTTCATCTTCAAATTTATTGGATAACTTCTGCCAATGCTTCTGTTTGCTCTTATTTTCTGTGCTAAGCAAGATCTGTATGACAGGGTTAATCTTTGTGATCTAGCAGCTTGGCTACATGATAAAACCAAATCAAATCAGATACCCTCCCCTTAGGTGATATTTATAGAAATCTACAGCAACTGATTTCTTAGAGATTGTTTTTCCATACTGCATCATGAACTTTGAGGATATAGAAACTGAAGGATGAGAACAAAGCCAAATATGCCTTCAAAAACACCATAAAGAGGGTAACAGAGGCCTGTTTGATATGATCAAACCTATTCCCATCACTAATTCTCATGCATTGAAGTTTTAGCATGGAGACAAGCCAGGCATGTAGAAAAGCACCAGGCAGCAAATCTCAGAAAAAGACAGAAGGAGTCCTCCACACAAGAAATTAAACATTGTTTTGGAGAAAAAAAAAAAGAATGCTAATAATCTGAGCTTTGAAGGCTGGCCTGATGCCTTTTATTTTTTTTAATCTATTGTCTAGTTCTGAAATACCAGAGGAGACTTGTTGTGCTCTTCATGGATGAAATGAGAAATAGGGAGATAATCATTGTACACCTGCTAGAAGCCATAGAACTAACACAATACATTCTCAGAAAGACAGAAGGAGAATGAGAGATCAGGCATGAAGGCAGGATCTAGGATAAGTTTCTTTACTTCAATAAGACTAATAGAATAGTTTAAAACAGCTACATTTCTGATTATTTTTGTTTCTCTTGGAGATGAGGTGTATTAAAAGTTTCAGACACCATTTATGAATAATTCTGCTCTCTATTTTTGCTCCAAACACATAGAATTACATTATACATGACACATTTATGAAAATTTGCAATTCGTTTTCGATTCAATATTTAGCTGGTGGTGGTGAGCGATTTTTAGACGCTGATCATTGCTGGCAATTTAGGCCCCAGTTTACAAAGCTTGGCTAGCGGATGCCGCGAGGCAATTCCAACACAGCCCATTCAAAGTGAATACGTTGTGTTGGCATTACCGCACTGCCACCAGCCACTAATGTAGCCTTGTAAACAGGAGGGGTTACACTGATATTCAATGTTGGGAAATGTTGGAGCACTGGCAATGATTATCAGGTTCAGAGGTGATATCCAGAAGTTATGCAGGTACAGGCAACATTCAGTGCCGTACCTGCACAGCTTACCAGAGAAATTGGGGTTGCTATTTAAGTAGTACTACTTGCCCAGTTACCTATGCAGGCACCAGCAATAAATAGTGCCAGTGCCCACATAACTTCTGGGATAACTGCAACTCCATCCCCAGACCATGATGTCAGTTCCCAGTCGGTTCCATGACAGAGAGGGTATTCCGCAGCACTACCCACTAAAATGCTGCTGAATAACCCCTCCTGAGGCACTTAATCCAGTCAGGGACCTTTCTTGCCCGGTTAAATAATTTTGGATATCAGGCTCTAGGTTTTTTTTTTTCTTACATTTGTACCCTGTGCTTTCCCACTCATGGCAGGCTCAATGCAGCTTACATGGGGCAATGGAGGGTTAAGTGACTTGCCCAGATTCACAAGGAGCTGCCTGTGCCTGAAGTGGGAATCGAACTCAGTTCCTCAGGACCAAAGTCCACCACCCTAACCACTAGGCCACTCATAGGGCTTAATTTGTAGACAAAATGAAATAGAATCGTGGGGTGGGGGGAGGGACAGGACTGTGGAGTTGGGGCCAGGAAAAGATGTGAACATGTTCTATATCTACTTCCCCTGAGGCATAATATTTATCTCTCCCTCCATCAATATCTCTACTACATCCCCTCCCCCAGGGCACAATCTTCATCCCATTCTCCATCTTTGGAGAGCTACCAAGGGGCCCGGTCTTTCAGAGGGAGATCTCAAGCCACTTCAACCATCCGTGCCCCATCCCCGCCTTCATTCCACCTCCTGGTTCCACCCCTGACAGATCTGTATTTGACTGCCCAGCACTAATAAGCCACCTCCCCTTTAGGGCAGCAGGAGACACCTTAATAAAATATCATCTCCTGCTGCCGTGGGACCAGTCTTACCACATCACCTAAACTTCCGCAAATCACTAAAAACTAACCTGTTTAAGAAGGCATACCCTAACGACCCGACCTAAATGCCCAATCTCAGCAACACGACCAAACTAAAGCACGCAATGGACATAACACAACTCTTCCATTCTACGATTCCCTAATGTGGCTGTACCATATGAACTTTATCTTACCACGACAACACCTTGTATTTGTTCACACCGGAGCCTGCAAAGGCCCTCCGGTACTATGTAAGCCACATTGAGCCTACAAATACGTGGGGAAATGTGGGATACAAATGTAACAAATAAATAAATAAATAAGAGCTGCAATATCTCAACACTCTTATCATGAGACTGGTCCCACAGCAGCAGCAGATGATGTCTTATTAATGCATCTTCTGCTACTGATGAAGGAAGAGGCTACCGAGCAGAGATTCTTGGTTCCTCAGAAGGAGTGTGGTAGATGATCCATGAAAGCAGGAGTCTCCCACTGCATGTAGGAGACTGGGCAGGTCTATATTTGCTCCCCTCTCTTTCTGGATATAATCTTCATCCCACCTTCCATACTGCTGCCCTTCCCACCCCTGGAACAATTATCTTCCTTCTCTCCATTTCTCTTCTCCACTCTCAACACAATCATCTTCTCACCTTCATCTTCAGTTGAGAGACAAAGAGGGGCATTTTTGAAAGGTCGTCCAAGTCTGAATTTGGACGTCCTCACAAAGTCGTCCAAAATCAGGTAGGTCTAATCGAAAAATAGTATGGACATCCTTAGACATTCCAAAATCACAGTGTGAAATGTCCAAATCAGGGATGTTCAAAGTGTAGTAAAAAGGACATGTTTCTCGCGGAACTGTAGAAGGACGATCATCTTATAGAACCACCGTCCTTCGGCAGTTCTGCAAGAAACACGTCCTTTTTACTGTACTTTGCACTATGAATGTTATTTATATTTCCGTTACCTGGATGTTCTGCAACTACATTCACTGTACTTGCGGAACATCCAAGTACTACAAATCTGAGGAACATTCATATTTTATTATATATATGAAGAGGTTCACATGCTTGATAATGATCCATATAAGGAAGGTTCCGCATGTATGAACACGTATTCATCCATATGAGGCCCCATACGTGTAACGACGGTCCATGCATGTCATGGATGTCCATGCGTGATGGTCGTCCACTTGCGGATCCATCATATATGGGCCAGGACGTCCACGTGCTGAACTGTCCATATATGGAACTGCTATTCAAAATAGAAACCTATATTATTAAAAACCTTCCAACATAATATAAAGCCTAGTACCCAAATAAAGATAAAATATTTAAACTATTTAAAAAAATTATGTGAACAGTGCTCAGAACTGGGTAAGTGAGTGAAGCTGATAGGCAGCTAAATCACCACCACTATCGGCATCATCGCACTGTCAGCCCTCCCTACCTGCCTTAATGCTAATATCATAGATGCCAAAATAGCAGAAGTTGTACTTAAGATGACTGAGTGCGAATCTGGTGGGGCGCTCTGTACACCAGTGTATTGTCCCAGTTCTTTAAAGTGCTTCTTTTTTATTTATTTTTCATTTGCTGTGCAATAAAGTGCTCATATTCTTAAAAACGAATACCTCAGCTGTTCTCTTGCTCTCGCTCTCAACATGTAATCACACGTTTCGCCCTTAGGCGTCCTCAGGAGAACGAAATCTAAAAGTATATACAAAAATCTTTACTCAAATACCATGGCGATATGCAATACTGCACAACTTAATGAAGTCATTTCAAACTTTAAACTTACATATTTCGACGACCACTGGTTGAATGCAGACAAACAGTCCTCATACAGGTCGGTAGAACGCCAACACATGCGCAGTGGTATTTATATCTTGAATGGACGAATTACAAATGTGTCACCGTCCACCAATCAATGGCCTTGTTGAGCCCTCTGGGAATTGTAGTTTGCCAGCTGTAAATATATTGTGCTTCTCTTCTTAGTAAATTGGATACAATGTTACCACCACGTTTTTGTCTCACACATGCTAATACTACAAATTTTAAATCTTCCTCACAGTGACCCTGCAGATCCCAATGGCTCACGTGCGGTGCATCCTTCTTGTGCGTACGCAAATTACTTAAATGTTCACATATTCTCTGTTTAATTTTCCTTTTTGTTTGTCCTATATACCAAAGTGAACATGGACATTGTATGCCATACACAGCCTGCACAATCTGTTTTTTCCTGCAGGTAAATAATACGTTAATGACTGGATGAATAACACTTGATGTGACCCACGCGTACCTGCAATAAATACAACCATGGCATTTAAAATGATCTCTGTCACTTAATGGAATCCTATTCACTTCTTTGTGTTTAAGTAATTCACCCAAATTTTGGGATCTTGTATAGGCAAACCAAGGCATATTAAATATGCCAAGCAACCACATCATGGGCCAATGGGACCTGATAATGTTCTTAATTTGCATGGTTCTTGAGGAATATGGTAGCACACATGTAACAATTTCATCATACCGGGAATGCCCTCTATCCTCCTTTGGTTGGAACAGCCAACGTCTCCGGACATTGGCAGCTCTTTTTTGTGTTTTTCGTATAACCTTCCGAGGATATCCTTGCTGTAGAAATCTATATGTCATGTCTGCAGCGTGTTTGTGAAAATCCTCTTTCAAAGTACATATTTTCCTTACCCATAAAAATTGGCCAAATGGTATGGCTTCTTTCTGTGATATCGGGTGGAAACTTGAATAATGAAGTACAGAGTTTGTATCGGTTTCCTTGTGGAACAGCTGTGTATAAAACGTCCTTGTTGTAATGTAATAGAGATATCCAAAAAATTGACTTGAGCTCCTCCCACATTAATTTCAAATTTAATGTTAGGATCAGATGAATTAAGATGCTGACAAAATAAATCAAGTTGCTGCCAGTCCCCCTTCCATATAAGAAGGACATCGTCAATATATCGAACCCATAGCACTATGTTAGATGTAAAGCGCGAGAGGTAAACATACTGTTGTTCATACTTCACCATATATAAACATGCTACCAACATATACAGCAAACCAAGTTTACTTAACTTAATCCAGGCGTAACAGCTTCAGGAAAATTTCGATCAAAAATCCCCCCCAAAAGGACTCCGGAGCCTTATAGCATTTCTGCAACGGCGAAAAAAACGCCGACCCTTCAACAAGAGCGCCTTGTTTCGCCAACCTCGTGGCTGCTTCAGGAAGGGCGCTTCACATCCATCTGGAAAAATAAAGCCAAATTAACACTGAAAACTAAAGCATCAGTCGTATGGATCCCAAAGATGGTGCAGGAGATGGTTACCATAATTTAACGGCCATAATTGTATTATGTACCCGGTTCTCACTGCAAGTCACATTATGGAATTTACATAGTAATGAGCTGCTTTACATGCATTTGCACATATTGCATCTCATTACTATGTGACCTGTGGTGACTTAAGTATTGTCACATTAGGACAAGATGGCTTGATAACTTCCTTCTGCATAAAACTGCCGTGTCCTGGTTCTATTTTACCTCTACTCCTCAACCACCCATTTCTGTTCCTCTGGAACTCTCTTGGGCACTGACCAGCAGAGTTGCCACATGTTGCAAAATTTTCAGTCATGGCCCAAAATAGCCCAACACCATAAATTGCTATGTGAGGAGCAGGTAGAAAGATCCTCTCCCCTCCCCCCTCCGCTCCTCATATAGCTATTTTTGGGCATGACTTGGGCTGTAGTCACTGTCTCACTTATGTGTTGCTCAGCTTGCTCTGCCTTCATCCAACTTTTCCTCGCTCCACCATGTGCTGGCGCTGCTCACTCTCCTCAGATCTCCACGATGCGCTGCTGTGCCTGTCTCACTTGCTCCAAAGTCCAGTGTGATGAGTCTCCAGCTGATGACCTCATCATCCACCTCACCCTCTTATTGGTCAAATTTAGAGCCGGAATGAGGCTTCAGATGCACCAAGACTCATTCTGGCTCTAAATTTGATCAATAGGATGAGCACTACAGACACTGCCAGAACCAACCAGCGCAGCCCGTGTGGACACCCAAAACCCATCCAAAAAGTTGCAACCCATGACTGTGGAAAAATGCACACAGAAACTTTAAAAAGCCACCCAACTCTGTGGGAAAACGCAAAGTTGGCAACCCTGACTGTCAGTGTTGGGATCCCCAAACTTTTTCAAATTGTTCTCCCCAGCCTCTTATATTTGCCTTAATTAGTTCTATCCAAAGGTTAGAGAGGGAACAACCACATTTTAATAATCATTAGTACATAAGTATTGCCATACGGAAACAGACCGAAGGTCCATCAAGCCTAGCATCCTGTTTCCAACAGTGGCCAATCCAGGTCACAAGTACCTGGAAAGATCCCAAAACAGAGCAATACATTTTATGCTGCTTATTCTAGAAATAAGGAGTGGATTTTCCCTATGTCCATTTTAATAATGGTCTAGTGACTTTTCCTTTAGGAAGTCATCCAAACCTTTTTTAAATCCTGCTAATCTAACCACTTTTACTACATTCTCTGGCAACGAATTCCAGAGTTTAATTACATGTTGAGTGAAGAAATATTTTCTCAGATTCGTTTTAAATTTACTACATTGTAGCTTCATTGCATGCCCCCTAGTCCTAGTATTTTTGGAAAGAGTAAACAAGTTATTCATGTCTACCCATTCCACTCCACTCATTATTTTATAGACCTCTATCATATCTCCCCTCAGCCGTCTTCTCCAAGCTGAAGAGCCCTAGCCACTTTAGCCTTTCCTCACAGGTAAGTCGTCCTATCCCCTTTATCATTTTTGTCGCCCTTTTCTGTACCTTTTCTAATTCCACTATTATCTTTTTTGAGATGCGGTGACCAGAATTAAACACAATATTCGAGGTGCAGTTGCACCATGGACCGATACAAAGGCATTATAATGTCCTCATTTTTGTTTTTCATTCCTTTCCTAATAATACCTAACATTCTACTTGCTTTCTTAGCGTCCACTGCACACTGAGCAGAGGATTTCAACGTATCATCAACGATGGAGCCTAGAACCCTTTCCCGGTTGGTGACTCCTAATGTGAAACTTTGCATTACATAACTATAGTTTGAGTTCCTCTTTCCCATGTGCATCACTTTGCACTTGCTCACAATAAAAGTCATCTGCCATTTAGATGCCCAGTCTCCCAGTCTCCCAGTCTCATAAAGTCCTCTTGTAATTTTTCACAATCCTCTCGCGTTTTAACAAGTTTGAATAACTTTGTGTTGTCAGCAAATGTAATTACCTCACTAGTTACTCCCATCCTAGATCATTTATAAATATGTTAAAAAGCAGCAGTCCCAGCTCAGACCCCTGGGGAACCCCACTATCTACCCTTGTCCATTGAGAATATTGACCATTTAACCTTAGTCTCTGCTTTCTATGTTTTAACCAGATCTTAATCCACAATATGACACCTAACCCAAGATTTTCCAATTTCCTCTAGGTTCTTTCATGAGGTACTTTGTCAAATGCCTTTTGAAAATCCAGATACCCAATATCGGCCAGCTCACCCTTATCCACATGTTTGTTTACCCTTTCAAGAAATGTAATAGATTGGTGAGGCAAGATTTCCCTTCAGTAAATCCATGCTGGCTTTGTCTCATTAATCCATGCTTTTGAATATGCTCAGTAATTTGCACACATTTTGAGTAGGACTCCAGAAACTTTAGAAACCTCTACATTATACATATAAAGTAAGCTTTGTGGAGGATCTGCTACACTAGTTTGTCTGCATATCTTCTTAGCTGCAAAACCTCCAGATATATGGTTAAGCTGAAGCACATTTAAAAATTCACACTTTTATTTCGCTGGATAGATTTATACTGCTATCTCATTGCTCAGCATCTTATGAAATATTGATTAGTATGTGCTTTTTCCATGTAGGATCCCTTCTTATCTCACAAAAAGATATAGGCTATCACTAGAATATAGCCTTTTGTGTTTTGCTTTTGTTTTTTTTATATTACAGACTCAGTCCTCAGTATATATCTAAAATTCTCTTTGCATCAGGTTTTGAGCCATATAATAAAGTCAATGAAGTCATATGAAAGTCCATCTAGCACAGGTCATTTAGGGAGGAATTTGGAATATTAAGGTCAGGATATTCATAATTTTGCCAGCATTTTACAAAACATACTGCCAAATGCGGACCCTTTCGTATTATATATAGGATACTGACAAATACACTTGCACTGGCATTAGCTGATTTGATCACTGCCTTTTTGTGAATCATATCAGTTGGCTCTTTAAGGTGTCCTTTTACTTAGCTGTGGTAAGCAGTAGCATGCTCTTAGCACAACTTGAAAGGGTTTACCACAGGATGTGCTGAGGTGTCCTGCGGTAATTTTGTACTCTGTGTGCACACACCACACTCTAAAAAATTATTTTTTCACAGAGGGAGAGTGTCTGGAGGTGGAGAGTGGGTGTTTCTATGCTAATCAGTTATTGCAGACAGGCTAACTAATTAGTGCATGATTAGCACTTGAGTCCTTATCGCTTACAAAATAAGTGGCAGTAAGAGCTCACACATTAGTGTTTTTTAATGGCCATGTGCTGGACATGATTTTACACAATTGCAGTATTTCATACTGGAGCAAGTGTAGTCTTCCCTTTGAAGTGATAATTTGAATCAGCTATTGACACAGAGAGAACAGCAGTGGATTCACTAGTTACAAACTATTGAATCAAAGGGTCTAAATACATCTATTGAATGGAGAGTGTTTTTGTGATATGCTGTTTTCTTTTCTTCTTTTTTTAAATTGCTTTAATAAAGTTTTTCTTGAAATTGCTTCAACAAGCTAAAGCCAATTTTGATTGGCCATTTGTAAAATTGGCGTCCATCTCGGGAGCCATTTTGAAAATGCAGTACCGAGAGAATGCTGGTCTAGTATGACAGGTACGATATATCCCATGTTCTGGGAATGTTCTTAGCTTTTGTGGACTCACAATGGATTATGTTTTTCAGATGGCAGAAGGGCACAGGAAGCAGTGCGGTTCCCTTGAAAAAGCCGGAGGACGAAATGGGTGCCCATTGGGAGCGCTGGATTAAAGATAACTGCCTGATGTTAAGTGCCTGAAGCGAAAAGCTTTTGATTTTTTGTTGTTTTAAATGCAAAATTGAAAATTTTTTAAAATTCAAGAATTTAAAGAGGCAAGATAATAAAAATATGGAGGTTTTTCTTACCTGTGATTAAGCAATGAGTGCTAGAATAAGAACATAAGCGCCATATTGGGACAGACCAAAGGTCCATCAAGCCCAGGATCCTGTTTCCAACAGTGGTCAATCCAGCTCACAAGTACTTTGGGGTTTGTTTTTAAACATGGTGTTTTCGGATCTTGATACACCATGTTTCAACCCCCCCCCCCCCCCCCCAAAACAACAGCAACAACAACAAATACCTAGATGGACAGATTCTTCTCTGCATAACTCTGTCAAAACTTGACCAATTTCAATAAAATATGTATGCACTTATCACGATGATAATCTCTAGGTGGTAGCAATGTCATTTAGGTGAGGTGGCCGGTGTGAGTGCAAGCATATTGAAAATGTATTCAGGATCATATATCCCAAATGTTATTGAAATTGGTCAAGGTTTGACAGAATTATGCAGAAAACAAACTGTGTATATTTTTTTTGAAACACAATCCTGCTTATTTTCGAAAGAGAAAAACGCCCATATTTCGACCCAAATCAGGAGATGGGCGTCTTTCTCCCGTGGGCGTCCAAATCGGTATAATCGAAAGATGATTTCGGGCGTCTTCAACTTCAATCTTTCGCGGAAATGGCCAAAGTTGACGGGGGCGTGTCAGAGGCATGGTGAAGGCGGGACTGGGGCATGTTTATTGGCCGAGCAGAGATGGGCGTCCTTGCCCGATAATCGAAAAAAGAAAGGCGTTTTTAGTACGAATTTGGGTAACTTTTTTTGGACCCTTTTTTTCACGAACAAGTCCCAAAAAAGTGCCCTAAATGACCAGATGACCACCGAAGGGAATCAGGGATGACCACCCCTGACTCCCCCAGTGGTCACTAACCCCCTCCCACCAAAAAAAAAAACAACTTTTTTTCCAACCTGTATGCTAGCCTCAAATGTCATACCCAGCTCCATCACAGCAGTATGCAGGTCCCTGGAGCAGTTGTTAGTGGGTGCAGTGGACTTCAGGCAGGTGGACCCAGGCCCATCCACCCTACCTGTTACACTTGTGGTGGTAAATGGGAGCGCTCCAAATCGCCCCCAAAACTCACTGTACCCACATCTAGGTGCCCCCCTTCAGCCATAAGGGCTATGGTAATGGTGTAGAGTTGTGGGCAGTGGATTTTGGGGGGGATTTGGGGGGCTCAGCACCCAAAGGAAGGGAGCTATAGACTTCAGAGGTAGTTAACTTTTTATTTTAAATTGTTACAAGTGCCCCTTAGGGTGCCCGGTTGGTGCACTACGAATCCTGGTCCCTCCCACGAACCAATGCCTTGGATTTGGTCGTTTTTGAGCTGGGCGATTTCGGTTTCCATTATCGCTGAAAAATGAAACCGCCCAGCTCAAATCCGCACAAATCCGATGCATTTGCTGGGCACAAACTGTATTATCGGAAAAAAGATGGATGCCCATTTTTTTTTTAAATAGTTTGTCCTGCCCCTTCGCGTACCAGTTCTCGGAGAAAGACGCCCGTGGAGATGGGCATTTGCGTTCGATTATGCCCCTCAATATATAGGTAGACAGATATGTATATACACACACACATATGTATTCCCATTGTACGATGTGAAGTCCACATCTAAATTTGTTGTCCACCCAAAACACAATCTGGATTTTTCTGTTGCGTCTCAACCAGGTCCATGTGGAAATAGTGGGTTTTAACACACGTATAGATGGACAACTATACAGGCAAATGGTAATTTCAGAAAGCCACTATTTACATATGGACATGGCGTTAAAATGATCTCCACTGCTGTTTTTTTCCTTTACCACCATGAATAGATAATACCTCAGAAAATGTTGTGGTCTTTGCCAGGTTCCTATGTCCCTATTCTAAATTCTCAAATTCCTCTGTACTACAGTAACTCTTTTTCCAGCAGATCATTGGTCCCCAAATGGACTATGACATTAACTTCAGATTTCATTCTTTCTTCTCCTATAATACTAAGAATCAGATAACTACTGTGGTCATTATGCATTCATTTGCATCTCATTTTGCTCATCAGCATGCACTTTGACATTATGGTTTATTGTCTACTCATCAAAGAATTATCTGAGAAAATTTGAATGGACTGTGCAGAAGAAGTGATTGGAAAGATATCTTTAATACAAATAAGCTAGTTCAAATTACATAATACGAGCTAACTAAATATTACCCAGGAGACTTACCATATTTCACCTTGGCAGTAATGAGTGAGTATAATGTTTCCAATTAATTGATGATCTTGGTGTAAGAAGTAATGAACTTTCTTTCTTGTACTACTGAACTGCCCAGTAATCAAGCAGTCAAAGAAAGCACTAGTAATTCTTCTAAACAGGATTAGTGGAAAACAGATAAAAGAAAAGCTAAGAATCCATATTCTTAATTAATGTCACTCAAAGGATTTGGTCTTAATAAGAGAGTAATAAAGATATGGATTATTGGATGCTCAACAGCATAAAGGGCAATTTTAAGAGATTGAGATACAAATGATTTCAAATAGTTTCCATAATATTTTCAGAAGAGTGTAATTTTGAGGCAGCTTTGCTCTAACATTCATACAAAATGACAGAGATAGGAAACTAACAATGCACTAGATAAGTAAACTCAATGTTTACACCTATCCTAAAATGGCAGCCATTGTTTTATGAGGAACACTGATATATTTTCCAAACTAGTGCAGGGCTTTGCCCTTATAATTAGAAATAAAGGATTATGCTGCGAGCAATAGAGCTATGAGAAACGTTTCTCCAATGCATATCAGAATCTAAACTGTTATTGTTACTGAACTGTATGCCCATTAAAAAAAAAAAAGAGAAAAACTAGCTGTTTTTCCTTAAGTGTGATTTCTTTGATTCCCTTTCTGATTTTCTGGACTGCTTGATACCTTCCCAAAATTTTGCATGAGAAAGGTATGCCTTGTTATACTGGAAATAAGCCTTGTTTTGAGCCCGTTCCTTATTTAAGGGGGACCATATTGGAAGCTCATCCCTTTCTCACTCTTTAATTTCTTACCCAGGTGGCAGGTTTGATGGGACTGGGCTTAGAATATGTCTTAAACTTCTCTTCAGCTTGACAAATGACAGGCTGACTTCTAAGTGATATTCTGACAAAATGTATTGGTCAACAGGCACAATAATGCTAATCTGACACTAGAGGGCTCATTTTCAAAGTACTTAGGGGTCCTTTTACCAAGCTGCCGGAAAAAGGGCCATGCAGTAGCATCGGGGGCCGTTTTCCCACGTGCCGGGGCCCTTTTTAATGCAGTAGGTAAAAAGCCTCCAAAACAAAATGGCCAAGTGATAAGAAAACTCTTACTGCATGGCCATGCAGCAGGGAGTCCTTACTGCCACCCATTAAGGTGGCGGTAAGGGCTCCCATGGTATATAGGCAGCATGCAGTGATGCCCGATTACCACTGGGTTACCGCCGTGCTAACCATTTCCAAGGTTTTTTTCCCTTGGAAATGACACGCGCTCAACCTAGAACTACTAACGGCGGCCATGTTGGGCTGGTGGTAGTCCCGGAATTGCGAACGGTAAGCCAGCATTGGGCTTACCGCTGCTCTGTAAAAGGGCCCCTTACCCCTCTGTTTACTAAGCCACACAGCAATGTCTACACAGCCCATTCCAAGTGAATGGGTTGTGTTGGCATTAGCACATGGCAGCCACTTTTGTGGCTTGGTACAAAGGAGGATTAGACTTACAAAGTTCCATAGATTACTGTGGGCTCATTTTCAAAAGAGAAAAATGTCCAAAAAGTAGCATAAATCTGCATTTGGAGGTTTTTCTCACAAAAATGTCTAAATTGGTATTTTTGAAACCAATGTTTAGATGTTTTCTATGAATGTGTTCAAATCACAAAGAAGCATGTCAGGGGCGTGTTAAGGATAGGATATGGGCATTCCTAACACATGGGTATTTTTCTGCCATAATGCAACACAACAAAAGCATCCAGGGCTTTAAGTTGTATGTTTTGGTATAGACCTGTTTTATTAAAGAATAGTCACAAAAAAGAGCCCTAAATGACTAGATGACCACTAGAGGTAATCAGAGATGACCTCCCCTTACTCCCCAGTGGTCATTAACTCCTGCCCAACCCTCAACCCAAATATGATTTAAAACATTCCTTACCAGCCTCTTTGCCAGCCTCAGATGTTATACTCAAGTCCATTAGAGCAGCATTCAGGTCCCTGGAGTAGTCTAGTGTTGAGTGCAGTGCACTGTAGACAGGTGGATCCAGGCTCATACCTCCCCCTACCTGTTACACTTCTGGTGGAACTTCTGAGCCCTCCAAAACTCAGCAGAAAACCACTGTACCCACATATAGTTGCCTCCTTCACCCATAAGGGCTATTGTAGTGCCTCTAGGCAGTGGCGTACTAGATTGGGTTCCATCCGGAGCGGGTCACCGCTACACCCCCGCTGCATCACCTCACCTTCCCCCTCTTGGCACCTCACCCCATCCCCCTAAAACACATCACCCACCTCCCCCTCCTTCAAAGCGCATCATCCTCACCATCTGGGGGTGAACAGAGCTGTCATGCATCTGTCGGCTTTGCCGGTCCTCTGCCCCGGAACAGAAAGTAATGACAGAGAGGACAGGGAACCAGCAGAACTGACAGCCATGTAACTGCTCTGTGCACCACGTTGCTGCTGCACCCAGGGCGGAAAGCCCCCACTGCCCCGCCCTTGGTACGCTACTGCCTCTAGTTATATTTTCTTTCAGTTACATTCATAAGTGAAAGCATATAATTAATCTGATATCTTTGTCTGTGTTTCCATGAATTTCTTCCTCTCTGAGTCCCAGTGTCCCATTTTGGTTCCTGAGCCCTGTGATTGGACAGCTTCTACCCCTTAGGAGTATAGTTATCAATGTAGGCTACTGTTAAGACATGCTGTTTTTACCACACTTGTTCTATTTTAGTTCAGGTCCCATTGTATGCAGTGAGACCTAGTAACTAATAATAGGGATTAACAGTTAAATAACACATCAACGATAGCCAACATTTTGATTAATTTTCAACTTCTTTCAGCTTCTTCAAAACACAACAGTGAAATTGATCTCAGGGGCACAAAAATGGGATCATGTTACTCCTTAATTGATAGGAGAACATTGGCTTCTAGTTTCCCATAGGATAACGTTTGATATAACTAAACAAACACAAAGCTCCCTTTCTCATTTTTTTCTAGCTATTATCTATCACCAAGCCAAAATGCTGCATTCTATATCTTTTTTTTTTGTTTGTTTTCACTTCATCATTTTAGCTTTTTCCCTGAACTTTTTGTGTTTCAAATACTCATTTTAATAATGTGATACAACATTTAAAGGTACACTAAGAAGGGATATAGTGTATCTCACCAACATTTGTCAAACTAAATGGTTTTGACAGTTCATATGTCCACTGTCGGGTTCTCAGCCAATCAGAAGAGAGTACATGCTCAATCCAAGAGCATGCTTCACCCAAACTATTCCCACTCCCTGCCCATGCCTCGCCCTCTCGATGTTGTCAGCGGATGGGATGTCATAGCCCTACCCTTTGCATAACCACACCCCTTGCCCTGCCTTATTTACATTTCATTCCCTGACCTACCCCATTTTTACATAACCCCACCCCTTTTAGTGGTGTCACAGGAAGTGATATAGTCACGCCACTTTTCCAAGATGGCAGCTACCACTGGGCACACTACATCACTTCCTGTTTCCACTACTTGTGGACATCTTGGATGGGGTTACATGATAGGATGTGATGTCAAATGACCCCAACACTACCCTCTACAGCTTTGGAGGACTGTATGAAGCTTAACTTTATTCTCTCAGGAAATAAAATGGACATTTTAGCCTTCAGAATTTTCTTTTCAAAAGGATCTGTTTTTTTCACAACACAAGACAGCAGGCAGCAGACAGCAGACACAAGCCATTTTAAGATTAACTTTCACAAGAAACCATAGGGAGGATCTGACTCAGGCTTTCAATACACGCTGATATTTGCTGTTTGCAACTTTGGGTCTCTTCGTTAAAGTGAACTCCTCTTCTCTGAGCTTTTCTGAGATCAATCAGTCTGCAGTCTCTCCCAAACTCCCTCTCTTTTTTGTATATGGAAGCCTGGCAATGTGGCTCACACAACATACTGTACAGGCAGAGAAAAAACTCCAGACCCACACTTTTACTCTGTTTATAAGTTTGGCTGTTTCAAAAAAGGTGCTGGTTAACATCAAGCTGTACTAGTGGCATAGTTAGGTGGGGCCATGGGGGCCTGGACCCCCCCCAAATTACCTCCAGGTCCCTGGTTTTACTGGCTGGGGTCCCCAAACCCTGCCAGCTGAAGCCTTGTCCAGCGCCGGTTTCTGGCGCCGCCAAGTTACCTGCCCTGCTCGTTCTTCCCTCTCATGTATTGTACGCTCCTTTTAGTGAAATTTAGCATGCTCTGTTTCTATTAAAGGAGTGTGCAGGACGTGAGGAGGAAGAGAGAACAGGGCAGGCAACACGACGGTGCCAGAGACAGACGCTGGACAAGGCTTCAGCTGGTGAGGGTTGGGGACCCCAGCCAGTCAAAGTACTTTGCTGCAGCAGTGGGTGGAGAGCAGTAGGATGGCGGGGGGGGGGGGGGGGCGAGGCGGCGGGGGGCATGGCAGGGCGGCAGACCAAAATGTGCCCCCCTACCTCGGGCTCTGGCTCCCTCCCACCATGAGGTCTGACTATGCCTCTGCGCTGTACCTGCCATTCCTCACCATATGTATACTCCTGCCCTTTCCCACCTCTACACGTGACAAAGCTAGGGAAGATCACATAAATGAAAACATATTTTTTCAACAGGGAAAGTTACAGATATGTAAATTTTTTTCTTTTTAAATGAAAATAGTGGCAGAACAATGTTTTATTAAGAAGCATACATTTTTAAAGAAAGCTAGGCAAGGTAATGTAAAATGTATAGTCCAGGGCAGTGCCTTATACAGGGTGTGTTTTGCTCTAACAGTCAAAAGAAAGAAAAAAGAAATAATAGCTGTTTGCAAGTTTGTCTGTTTTAAATAAGTTGGTGGTAAAACAGCTGTTGTTTCTTCATGATGTTAAGATAAATCCGTCTGTAGTCTCTTTAACAAAGAAGACTAATCCACCACAGGAGAGGGGCTATTGGGGGATAGCTAGGGAGAAGGAAGGGCTGTGGTGACTTGTTAAAGAGGCTGCAGACTGATTGATCTTAACATCATGAAGAAACAACAGCTGTTTTACCACCAACTTATTTAAAACAGACAAAAATGCAAACAGCTATTGTTTCTTTTTTCTTTCTTTTGACTGTTAGAGCAAAACACACCCTGTATAAAGCATTTTTCTGTACTATACATTTCACATGACCTTGCCTAGCTTCTTTTTTTTAACATATGCTTTATAATAAAGCATTGTTCTGCCACCATTTCCATTAAAAACTTTTTAAAAATTACTTATCTGTAACTTTCCTTGTTAATAAAATATACAATTTAATTTACATGATATTCCCTACTTTTGTTACATGTAGTGGTGGGGAGGCGCAGGGGTATATGTATAGTGAAGAGGGTCAGTTTACAGTGTGATGTTAACCAGCACCTTTTTTTAAACAGCCAAACTTGCAAACAGCGTAAAAGTGTGAGTCTGGAGTTTTTTCTCTTCCTGTTTTGTTGGTGGATCTATCAGCTGTTGATCCATATTGCCAGGCTGTGATCATATATACAGAAAAGGGAGGGGATTTGGGAGAGACTGAAGACTGATTGATCTCACACAGACAAAGAATAGTGTGCTTGCAGAAAAGCTAAGAAGAGGGGAGGATTTCACTTTAAAGAAGAGAAGCCAAAGTTGCAAACAGTAAACGTGAGCATGTTTTGAAAGCCTAAAGAGTCATACACCCTTCCCCCATGGTTTATTGTGAAAGTTAATCTTACAACAGCTTTGAGTCTGCTGACTGCTGTCTTGTGTTGTGGAAAAAAAAAAAACAGATCTTTTTAAAAAAAAATTCTGATGGCTAAAACACCTGTTTTCTTTCCTGTGAGAAAAAAGTTAAGCTGTACACATTCCTCCAAGGCTGTACAAGTTGCTGTCAAGGTTGTTTGATGTCATTTCCCATCATGTGACCCCATCCAAGATGGCCGCGAGTAATGGAAACAGGAAGTGACATAGTGTGCTCAGTGGTAGCCACCATCTTGGAAAAAGGGACATGGCAATGATATCACTTCCAGTGACATTGCTAGAAGGGGTTGGGTTTGGGGCAGTGCTATGCAAACATGGGGTAAGGTTTGGGGTGGGGCTATGCAAATAAGGTGGGGAAAGAGGTATGGTTATGCAAAGAGGTAGGGCTATGATGTCATATCTGGTGATATCATCTAAGGGGTGGAGCCTTGGTGGGGAACAGGCCTGGTTTGGTAGAGAATGGGTGTGGCTTGAGTGTATCCTCTCTTCTGATTGGCTGAGAACCCAGAAGTGGACATGTCACCTGTCAAAATCAATTAGCTTGACAGATGCCAGTGAGATACACTAATAAGGGAAGTTAACAACGTAGGCTGCCATTCTGATGAGCTATTTTTCTCTTAATCTCAGATATTAGCAACTAGGTCTGATTGCATAAAATGGGAACTGTGCTAAAGTAACATGAGGTAGAGGTAGAGTAATATGTCTTAACAGTAGCCCATAATGGTAATTATGCCCCTAATTGACTTGTAGGCACATTTTCTAAACCTTACAGGCTCATTTTCAAATGAGAAAAATGTCCAAAAAGTGACATGTCTGCATTTGGATGTTTTTCTCACAAAAACATCCAAATTAGTATTTTTGAAACCTCTTTTAGACATTTTTCTCTGAAGTCCATCAGAAGTACGTCCAAATCTCAAGGATGCGTGCCAGGGGCTTGTTCAAGGTGGGACATGGGCATTCCTAAGACTTAGATGTTTTTCAGCCATAATGGAATAAAACAAAAAAATCCAGGACTAAAACTTAGATGTTTTGAGCTAGACCTGTTGTTATAAAAAAATAGCAGCAGGGGGGATTGAACCCACTTCCCCAGAATCAAAGTCTACTGCACTTAAAGGAAGGGAAAGGGAAATGGGACTTGATATACCGCCTCTGCTCTATACAAGAGGTGCATCAAATGACCAAATGATCACTAGAGGGAATCAGGGATCACCTCCTCTTACTCTCCCAGTGGTCACTATCCCCCTCCCACCCCAAAAAATGTGATTAAAAATATTACTTGCCAGCCTCATATGTCATACTCAGGTCCATTAGAATAGCATGCAGGTCCCTGGAGTAATCTAGTAGTGGGTGCAGTGCACTGCTGACAGGTGGACCCAGGCTTCTATCTCTCCCTACTTGTTACACTTGTGAAGGAAACTGTGAGCCCTCCAAAACCCACCAGAAACCCACTGTACCTACATATTGGTGCTTCTTTCTATAAGGGCTATAGTAGTGGTGTACAGTTGGAGGTAGTGAGTTTTGGGTAGGTTTTGGGGGGCTCAGCAGACAGAGTAAGGGGGCAATGGTGAGATGTGTACCTGGGAGCATTTTATAGAGTCCACTGCAGTGCCCCCAAGGATGCCCTATTGCTTTCCTGGGATGTCACTTTTCCACTATTCTACCTGATGCCAAGCTTTCTAATTTTTTTTATAGCACCTGAACCTTGTGTCTATTATTTATCATTAGATTTGGGCTTTGAATTCAGATTTATAGATAAAAATGGGGTATAAATGTTCTGAAATAAATAAATAAATAAATAAATACCAGAGTGCTATTTTTCCATACTTCATAGCAAGAGTGTATATTTCCTAATTACCTGTCCCAATGCAACTGAAGCTTTTACCTCCACAGTGCATGTAAATGGTTTCATCCTTGTGTGGATTCTCTTATGCCATGTGAAGCTTTCTTTCCAAACAAAGCTTTTACCACACTCAGGACATGTAAATGGTTTCAGTCCTGTATGTATTCTCTGGTGCATTGTGAGGTTTACCTTCTGACCAAAGCTTTTACCAGACTCTGTACATGCAAATGGTTTCTCTCCCGTGTGGACTTTCTGATGCACTTTGAGATTTACATTACAACCAAAGCTTTAACCACACTTAGAACATGTGAATGGTTTTACTCTATTGTGGATTTTCTTGTGGATTTTGTACATTTTGCATTTGGATTTTTTTTTTAAATGGACCAAAAAATAAAACATCCAAATCACAAAACGTTTTTCCAAACAGCATTTTCAAAAGGAAAAGATAGACATTTTTTTTTTTAGAAAATGATCTTTCCTTTTCTGATTTTGGACGTTTTACAAAAAATGCCCAAATTCAGATGTTATATTCAAAAATGTCCCTTGTGCATTTGACTTGCCCAAAGTCACAAGGAGCTGCAGCGGGATTGAACCCATGTTGCCAGGATCAAAGGCCACTGCACTAACCATTAAGCCACTCCTCTATTTTGAACATTTTTTTGTTTGAAAATGGACCAAAAATAAAACGTCCATATCACAAAATGTCCAAAATACAAAACGTTCATAGTATTTTGAAAAGAAATAGACATTTTTCTTTTTCGAAAATGACCTTCTTTTCTGTTCTGGATTTGGACATTTTGTTTAAAACGTCCAAATTCAAACTTAGACAACAAATCAAAAATGCCCCTCTTAGACTTACAAAGTTCCGTAGGTTACAGACCAGCTCATTTACGAAAGTGATCACCGATGATCTTCCGACACAAATCGGGAGATTGCCGGTGTTCTCCTGATCCCGGCCAAATCGGTATTATCGAAAGCCGATTTTGGCCGGCCCCAACTGCTTTTTTTGTCGTGGCGCTGGCCAACCTTCAAGGGGGCGTGTTGGTAGGATAGTGAAGGCGGGACAGGGGCGGGGCATGGGCATGGGTACGAGATGACCGGCTTCGCCTTATAATGGAAAAATGAACATTTCGCCGGCTGTACTTGGTCCATTTATTTTTAGGACCAAATCTCAAAAAAGTGCCCCAATTGACCAGATGACCACCAGAAGGAAGCGGGGATCACCTCCCCTTACTCCCCCAGTGGTCACCAACCCCTCCCACCCAAAAATAAAATAAAATAAAACATTTTTTTGCCAGCCTGTATGCCAGCCTGAAATTTCATACCCAGCTCCTTGACAACAGTATGCAGGTCCCTGGAGCAGTATGAGATACCAAAAGATAGATGCATTGAGCACAAAAGCATCTAGAAATTGGCAAATTTTACAACAAAAAGATAGATGTTTTTTTTTTTTTTTTTTTCGAAAATCGCTATGTTCACCAGTTCATTTTGAATGTTTTTAGCAAAATGTCCAAAATGAGACTTAGATGTCATATCAAAATATGCTCCACTTAACATGTTAATTTGTAAGTTAATGCACACTAAATTAATTTAGGGTCTGTTTAACTAAAGAGCAGTAAGTTTTTGCACTTACCATGCTTTAACAGGAAAAAATAATGGACTCTAAATGCAATGGCAAAGCAGTAATTGTTGGGGGTTTCCCATGTCAATGCACTTAGCACCCCGTCTTCAAGAGGTGATAAGCGTACCCACGCTAACGGCACAAGTGAAGCATGCAGTGCCATGTGCTACCTGCAGTATGCAGTTACTTTATTTATTTATAACAGCATTTATATCCCACATTATCCAGAGAGGTCTGGTTCTATGTGGCTTACAAAGATAAATGGTTACAAGGTCATAGAGTGCCATGAGTAGATGGTTACAAGGTTATAGAGATGACAGTGTCATTAGGTTATAATACAGATAAAGTTACATTGTATAAAGAAAATCATACTAGAAAAGATGAAGTACATAAAGGAAGACTTTGTCACAGGTGATAATAATGATTGGGCTTGATAGACTGATGATTGATGAGGCTTAGTGATGAAGAGTGACATATCTAGGTCATGGGTTGGGTGGGTGGTGTTCAGTGTGTATGATCAATATGAGGTACTGTGCAGGTGTTTGGTTACTAGCCTTTGTCCTCCTCAAGATAGAATTTTTGAAACAGGAAGGTCTTGAGTTGTTTGTGGAAATTTGTGTACTTGCTCAGTGTTCTGAAGGTTTGGGGTAAAGAGTTCCACCGTTTGGTATTTTGGTATGAAAAGCTCGCTGCATATACTGATTTGTAAAAGAGTTTTCAACATTTTGGTTAATGGAGTGTTAGGACGTTTCTAGTTCCAGTTTTTGTGTTTTCGAAAGTAGATTGACCAGGTTGGTCACCAAAAGTTATTTGGTAAACTGTGGTACAAGCTATTTGTACTTTGATCGGGAGCCCATAACCTACCAATTTCTCACACCCAACACAACATGCAGTTGGGGTAGATCTGTATAGGGTGCTCATATTTAGATGCCAAGAAAGGACATACGTACTAAACAGCTATTCCATAATGAAAAGTATGCGCGCACCTTCTGTTATAGGATAGTGACTACGTCTGCATTTAATCATGTCCATTTAGATGCCCCCACATGTCAGCTCAAAGGCTAGTGTAAAGCGGGCACCTAAATGTACCAAATGCATGCGTAAATACAGGTATTCTGTAATCTACATGCACATATTGTGTGCATACCCTTGACCTGCCCACACCCTTTCCACCTCAACACCCACCTTAAAGATGTATGCCCTTGAATTTACGGACCCAGGTTACAGAATAGTGACTAAGGGCAATGGCAGTTCAGCTGCAAATTGCTGCCAATTAACTCCAATTATATCCAACTAGTAAAAAAGGCCCGTTTCTGGCTGAAATGAAACGGGCGCTAGCAATGTTTTGCGCGGAGTGTGTATGTTTGAGAGAGTGTCTGTGAGAGTGACTGTGTGAGAGTGAGAATGTGCAAGTGTGTGTGTATGACAGAGAGTGGGTGTGAGTGTGTCTGTGAGAGTGCGTGTGTGTATGTGAGAATGAGTGTGTGCGAGTGCGTATGTGAGACAGTGAGTGTCCTTCCCTGTCCCCCCTGTCAGGTGTCAGGACTGGGGGGGACTGTGGACAGTCATGAAGGCAGCCCCTACCAAAATAATGAAAGCAAGACCATTTGTATAATAATCACTGCATTCCAGAGAACAAAATGGAGCAAGTTCCCACATGCTATCTTTTGCTTTCTGTATTCAGTAGCTGACAGGCTTGCTAGACTTACCTAAGTGGCTGCAGCTGCAATACACTGAAAAGAAAGCAAGGAAACCTATGAGACATAGATACGGCTGTCCCCTTGGTCTCTGACGCTCCTCCCTTCTTCTATTTGACTTCCCTCTGATAGGTCCGTCATTCGATGTGACGCTCCTCCCTTTTCCTGTTTCAGTTCCCTTTGATAGGTCAGAGCGGTGCAGCTGTGACACTCCTCCCTTCTCTGATAGGTCAGGGCAGGGCAGAGATGTAGTGTGCTTAAAAATGGTTACAGAGCTTCGAACATACGAACTGTTGAAGCCTCAGAGTGTGCTTTAGAACGTTGAGGGTGCTTTTTATGTGCAGATGGGGCGTGGCCTACGGCCCAGATGGGCGTGGCTGAGACTGAGGGTGAGTAGTCCGAATAGCCTAGCCTACCGGGAGGACAGGAGTTCAGGACAGATGGAGTTAGCTTCAGAACACTGAGGGGGGATTTTATTTATATAGATAATTGGCCAGGTCCAATTAACAGCCAATCATTACATTAATTTGTGTGCCCAACTGACCTTATTCTATAACAGCACATGCACATTTTGGTGCTGAGCATCAATTTATGTGTACTTTGTATAGAGTCAGGGGGTTAATATTCAAGTTAGCACATGTTGCCATTCTACTGTGGTACAGTTATTGCACTCATGTGGGATCAGTTAGTGTACACAAATTCATCTGTTAATGGCTTAACACACTTTAGTAAAAGGGCCCCTTAGTGTGCACTAGATTTTTTAAAAGGAGTACTAATGAACTGAATGTACACTTTTGCCACATCTTCGCTTGCTGACTAACACATGCATCCAGCTTTTCCTACATGAGCACGCAGTTGTGGAATGCATTACCACTTACCTTAAAAACAAATTATGAGCTAACCAATTTCTGTAAATCTCTGAAGACCTATCTATTCAACAAGGCACAATAACCACAACGAGTAATAATTTAACTATAACACAACACCACTTCAACTTTACTCTGAGTATCTTCTCTCTGTATCTGTCTGCTTAATTCTACATTGTTATCCATGTACTCCATGTAACACCAATTGTATCTTTTACTCTGGAATGGCGAATGCCATAATAGAATATTGTAAGCCACATTGAGCCTGCAAATAGGTGGGAAAATGGGATACAAATACAGCAAATAAAATAAATATGCTATCTATCGCTCTTTTAACAAGAACTATTTTTTTCATATGCCCTTTGATGCTCCTTCCATGCAACTTCTTATCATGACACCTTGACCTTAAGTTTTGTTGTCTATGGAAAAATGTGCTGTAGTTTAGTGAAACTTGTCAAATATTTCTGTCATATTCTTCCTATCCTTTTTTTTCTCAAGCAATTATACTTTGTACATCATAAACCTCTCTTTGTAGGGACTGTGTTGCAGGCTATATAACCCTTTTTAGAATTGCTTCTATCTTCTCTTATGTATTTACAAGGGTATACCTCCAGAACTGAACACAGTATTCAAAGTGGAATCTCGATAGTGACCTATACGAAAGCACTATTCCCTCCTTTTTCCTGCTAATAATTCCTTTACTATGCAACCAGGCATACTGATAGTTTTCACTACTGTTTTGTTTCATGGACTGGCTGCCTTCAAGTAATTGAAAATGATTGCTACTAGATCTCTTTCTTGTTTAAGGTCTTCCAGTTCTTGTCCTTCTAATTGGTCTGCGGCTAATGGAATTTTGTGTCCTCAATTAATGATTTTACACATGTAACTTGGAAGTTCATTTTCCAAACCTTTCCCACTCTTCAAATCTTTCTAAGACTGCTTTTTATTTTTCACTGGGTTTTTTCCCCATGTCTACTCTGTTGAAGATTTTTGTATTATCTTCAAAGAAGCAGATGTGCCTTAGCAATTTCACTAATGAAGATCACAGTGTTAAATCAGAGACACACAACTTGTAAGGCTGAAAGTCATAGATGGATCTTAAAAGTTATCATTGTGACTCGCTGATATTACAGCATCTTTAAAATAACGCAAGAAGAAAAGAATTAGGGCCCTCATGATCCAAAGCCCCGTGCTGTTCCAAACAGCGCTCTAAAAATAGTGCTGGAACAGCGCAGGGCTTTTCTGCATAGATGATCAAAGATAATGCATGCAAATCTAAGCAGCGCAATTGTCTTTGATTATCATGTAGAAGTGCGGGAGAATTGTGCCTGAGCATGCGCTCAGCACAATCCTCCCGCACTTGTTTGACGGGTCTGGTCTGTCAAAAGCCCAAACCTGTCAAACAGCTTGCCCCGAGGCCCGAACGGGGGCTGGAGGTCCGGTGAGTCTCCAGCCCCCCCCCAAACCCCCAGAAAATGTCGTGGCCGCTGCCGGCCAAACGCTCTCCCAGGATGTAATGGGCAGAGCTAGGCGCCGCCATTTTGCAGCGGCGTCGACTGGAAGAGGAGGGAGGCAGGCTGTGTCCCTCCTCCAATGAAAGGTATGGGGGCCGGGAGGGGGGTTGTCACCATGGACCACCAGGAATTGAAAGGAGAACGCTGGTTGGGGGAGGAGTTGGGTGGGCTGGAGGTCCACCGGACCCCTCCAGCCCCCCCAACCCCCAGAAATTGTGAAGTGGCCACCTCCGGCCAAACACTCTCCCACCCAGCGATGGGGGGGGGGGGGGGCTGGAGGGGTCCGGTGGACCTCCAGCCCACCCAACTCCTCCCCCAACCAGCGTTCTCCTTTCAATTCCTGGTGGTCCATGGTGACAACCCCCCTCCCGGCCCCCATACCTTTTGTTGGAGGAGGGACGCAGTCTGCCTCCCTCCTCTTCCAGTCTACGCAGCTGCAAAATGGCGGCGCCTAGCTCTGCCCATTACATCCTGGGATGCGCTGGGCAGGGCTACAGACCATGTAAGGGAATCGCTCCCTTACATGGTCTGTAGCCCCACCCAGCACATCCCAGGATGCAATGGGCGGGGCTGGGCACCGCCATTTTGCAGCTGCGTAGACTGGAAGAGGAGGGAGGCAGACTGCGTCCCTCCTCCAACAAAAAGTAGGGGGGCTGGGAGGGGGGTTGTCACCACGGACCACCAAGGATTGAGAATGCTGGGTGGGGAGGAGTTGGGGAGGGCTGGAGGTCCACCGGATCCGGTGGACCTCCAGCCCCCCCCCCCCCCCGTCACTGGGTGTGAGAACGTTTGGCCGGAGGTGGCCACTTCACAATTTCTGGGGGTTTGGGGGGCTGGAGACCCACCGGATCTCCAGCCCTCCCTGAACATGGGGGGTGGGGGTGGGATCATCGGGGGGGACCGGAGGTCCACCGGACCTTCGGCCCCCTGTTTGCGTTTGTTTTTGGGGGGGGGGGGCTGCCAGCATGCAACTGCATGCTGGACAGGGCTCACCATTCCTCCCCAATGATCCGCAAAGTCTAACGCCAGCTCGGAGCTGGCATTGATTTTGCCGCGGCCAGCGACCCAATCTTTGGTGCGCTGGATGCTGATCATTGGGGATGAATGCGGTAAGCGCTGATTAGCATGCATTTGCAAGCTAATTGCGCTAAGATCCCTGTTTAGCATGCATTTGCATGCTACTTGCGCTAAGAGCCCTCGAGTGCGTTGTTTCAGGTGCTCGCGGGCTCTGATCATGGGTCGGCAGCAAACTCCGGCACTAGTATGGCGTTAACAGCCTCTAGCACTGGAGTTTGCTTTTGATCATGAGTGCCTTAGTTAAATTTAAGGGATGAATAAAACACAGGGCTCAATTGTAGATCTTTGAAACCTGATTCTGAGCTATTGTCTCTCTCTGAACAACCAGAATGATTACATGCACATGTAAAAAGTAGGTGTATTAAAAAAGTGTGCCTACTTTTGGCAATATATAAGCAGGCTTTACCAGTGATATTACTTAGGTGGAAAAGTAGAGTTTCAGTGCTTAAGTGTATTTTGTAAAACACTTGGATATGTGCAAAGATTATAATGTACAATTAAACATATTTGGAGCAAGTGTAATTTTTTACATTATAATTTGTGTGCTATTAGGGCTGAATCTGGGAGCCTATTTTATAAAGTTTCATATGCACTTATGTTGCCTGTATAAAATATTAATAATGTAATTCTCTACTATACCACTGGTATATAAATCATCAGTCAATAATGTAAACCAGGGTTTTAGCACTGACTAAGAGGTCATGGGTAGAAAGTTTCATATGAAGTAAAGTTAATAAATTTAAAAAAAAATATATGAAAAGGAGAAATTCTCAGAGTAAGGACTCATCCAAGTGGAATACCACCCTAATGTTAAAGGCTATTCCTAGATGGTGGATACGTTTTTCTATCATTAAAAATCTCCCATATGCCGATATAAACAAAAATGAGCAAACTTTAGTGCTCCCAATCCAAATAAGTGACAAGCAAATCAAGTCAATGTGTGTTTAATTTTTTATCATTAACAAACTGAATCTATCCATGTCCTCATATATAAGAAATACTCACACATACATACACATTCACATATACACTTCACTCATTCTCTCATTCATATACCACATTTGTATCTTAAAGATTTAATAACTTAATGCTGACTCTTGTTCAAATATTGGATGCAAATGCTGCCTATAACTGCCAAATAATAAGCTTCAAGAACTTTGAATAATTCAATAACTACAATGGCTCGCTTCAATATAATCCAAATTTGGCATCGATGTTATCCAATACTTGTAAGAAACATATAAAGAATATATTAAAGAATATATGAAACATGTGTATGTTATATTAAGACGCACTTATCTCAATGCTTTCGAGTGTGTGCACTACACCTGACAGCTACAACTTTTCCAGGTGTCGTTATGCTCTCTTAGGTGCCAATACTCAATACTAGGCTGGCAGAGTCCGTCTATTGTCCGACACTGGTTTACATTATTGATTGCCTGTATAAAATAGGCTTATAATAGGTGCCATTTTGGGTTCCTTACATAGGGGCCCAGTTATAAAATTGCCCCCCGCATGTAAAAATGAATGTCAACAAACAAGTTGCAGGCAGTGGTGGTTATTTTGGAAGCCCTGTTCTTGTTTCGGACATCTGAAAACTGGCATTCAGACATCCATATTGCATGGATGTCCAAAACCAAAGTATATAAAGCCAGGTTATTGGCATCTAACAGTGTAGTATGTCCATATTTTTATTTAGATTTGCTCACACCTTTTCAGTATTAGCCCAAGGTGAGTTACATTTAGGTACACTGGATATTTCCCTGTATCTGAAAGGCTCACAATCTAATTTTGTACCTGAGATAATGGAGAGTTAAGTGACTTGCCCAAGATCACAAGGAGCAACAGCGGGATTTAATCCAGCCACCTCTGGATGTCAGGAATGGTGCTTCCAATGGTTTGTGTGTGTTTTGAGCAGGACTAGGGAGGGACGAAAATATGGATATCCAACTCCAATCACAGAAGGTGAAGGGACATCCATGTCTAAAAGATGTATGCTGTTATATGCATCCTTGCTGAATTTAAGCACACGCACTCATACAATCGCCTAAATTATAAGCATGTTGACAGCTAGTTATCATAGTGACGGCAAATAAAGATCTGTACGGTCCACCCAGTCTGCCCAACAAAATAGTTCTGTCACTATTTTCATTTTAAAAGAAAAAACTTTACATATCTGTAACTTTCCCTGTTGAAAAAATATGTTTTCATTTATGTGATCTTCCCTAGCTTTGTCACGTGTAGAGGTGGGAAAGGGCAGGGGTATACATATGGTGAGGAAGGGCAGGGTACAGCGCAGAGGCATAGTCAGACCTCATGGTGGGAGGGGGCCAGAGCCCGAGGTAGGGGGGCACATTTTGGTCTGCCGCCCATCCATGGCCCCCCGCTGCCTCGACCCTCCTGCCATCCTACTGCTCTCCATCCACTGCTGCAGCAAAGTACCTTGACTGGCGGGGGTCCCCAACCCTCACCAGCTGAAGCCTTGTCCAGCGCCTGTCTCCGGCACCGTCGTGTTGCCTGCCCTGTTCTCTCTTCCTCCTCACGTCCTGCACACTCCTTTAATTGAAACAGAGCATGCTCAATTTCACTAAAAGGAGCGTACAAGAGATGAGGGGGAAGAACGAGCAGGGCAGGCAACTTGGCGGCGCCGAAAACTGGCACTGGACAAGGCTTCAGCTGGCGGCCAGCAAAACCAGGGACCTGGAGGTAATTTGGGGGGGGGGGTCCAGGCCCCCATGGTCCCACCTAACTATGCCACTAGTACAGCGTGATGTTAACCAGCACCTTTGTTGAAACAGCCAAACTTATAAACAGAGTAAAAGTGTGGGTCTGGAGTTTTTTCTCTGCCTGTACAGTATGTTGTGTGAGCCACATTGCCAGGCTTCCATATACAAAAAAGAGAGGGAGTTTGGGAGAGACTGCAGACTGATTGATCTCAGAAAAGCTCAGAGAAGAGGAGTTCACTTTAACGAAGAGACCCAAAGTTGCAAACAGCAAATATCAGCGTGTATTGAAAGCCTGAGTCATAGTAAAAAACATAGTAGATGACGGCAGAAAAAGACCTGCTCGGTCCATCCAGTCTGCCCAACAAGACAAACATATGTGTATACCTTATCTTGATTTATACCTACCTTATTCAGGGCACAGACCGTACAAGTCTGCCCAGCAGTACTTCCCGCCTCCCAACCACCAGTCCCGCCTCCCATCACCAGCTTAGGCACAGACCGTAGAAGTCTGCCCTCCACTATCCTCGCCTCCCAACCACCAACCCCTCTTCCCCCCACCTGCTCCGCCACCCAATTTCAGCTAAGCTTCTGAGTCAGATCCTCCCTATGGTTTCTTGTGAAAGTTAATCTTAAAATGGCTTGTGTCTGCTGTCTGCTGCCTGCTGCCTTGTGTTGTGAAAAAAACAGATCCTTTTGAAAAGAAAATTCTGAAGGCTAAAATGTCCATTTTATTTCCTGAGAGAATAAAGTTAAGCTTCATACAGTGTAAGGTATGATGTGATATTACATATGCATACTTGATCTTGATTTTTTCTTGCCGTTTTTAGGGCACAGACCGTAGAAGTCTGCCCAGCACTGCCCTTGTTCTCCAACTTCTAAGTTGTCTTTGAAGCCCCACTCCAGCCTATCCAAATCTGTTCTGGCACGATCAGGGCACATCATGCCAGCATGGTAACTGTTACTGTGGTCCTGTGTTAACAGCACACACTGATTCATGTGTTCATTGCTTAACACAGTTTAGTATACAGCTTCCATAGGGTTATTTTACTCTCTACTCAACATATTTTTGTTTCTCTGTTACCTTTCCCCCCCCCCCTCCAATAAGATCTATGAATACAATGTATCAAGTTAGTCTAATTAAAAAGTATTCTACAACTTCTTTGCAGACCTTTATTTCAACATATCCAAGTGGGCTAGCACAATGCCTACACTACATACTGTCTCTGAAACAGTAAAAATAATTCATCTAATATTGTGAAATATATTTATCTTGCTAATATAGCTTGTGTAGGCTGACCAAAAGTTGACAGATTCTCTAGGGTGCTGCAATTAAGTCTGCAACATTTCAGACACACACTGTACAGGCTGTATGATGTCTGGGTCTTTCTACACCTCTTGATAGGAACCATGGATTTTCCATTTATGCTGTCATTATAAGATGTACGAGCTGTTCACCCTCTGGAAGAGATTCACAAGAGTGCTATAAACTCTCCATTTAAATAGAGGCAGTGTATTTTTCTTCCAGTATTTGGAAGAGCTGTGACATCATCGTTGGTAGGCATGCTGGGATCCACATTATTTATGTTTTAAATACAGGCATCTTATACAGAAAGCCTGCTGCTGCTGTTAATGGATGGGAGATAAAAATAAGTATGTAAGACTAACCTTCCTTGAGTATTGTTTGCTCATAATAAGGTAGTATCCGAGCAATATAAAGTACAAAATGCAAAAATGTGTGTTTAGATACAAATATATAGGTAAACGATTGGAAATAATGAGGAATTAGACCAGTGGTTCTCAGCCCAGTCCTTGGACGTGCCTAGCCAATAAGGTCTTTAGCATACCCACAATGAATATGCATGAGATAGATTTGCATACAATGGAGGTGGTGCATGCAAATTTATCTCATATCATTTTGGATATCCTGAAAACCTGACTGTCTGTGTGTGTCCTGAGGACTGAGTTGAGTACCCTTGAATTAGACAAACTTTTAGCAGAAAACACTTCTATTTGATACTTGTAATATCCTTTTTTTTAGACTTACAGCTTTACTTATGACTCAATTGCACATTGCTCCACAAGATAATTGATAGTATTAGTCATTATATCAAATCTAGACAGGCAAGGTAATTTGCCCTAGTCTTATTCCTTGTAAGTGCCTATAATTAAAAAAAAATGTTTGTTTTTCTAAGCATGTAATAAAATGTTTGTCTCACACAACAAGTTTTGCCTTTGTCTCTACCACAGGAAGGGGAATTTAGTATTATGGAAATGAATAAATTAATAATCCATGTATGCAAGAAATTATACTTTAATGAAAATGCCATTAATATTTATGCTAACTATTATCACAGGCTAGTGAGTTATCATTTCTCCAGTGTTTGAACAATCTTTAATTATATTACATCTTGTTCTGAGATTTAAATAGTTTGCTTGAAAAAATGCCTTTTGGTAAGATGGGTCTTTGCCCTGTGAAATTTCTGGGCCGCATGAATGGCCAACATTCCTGGTGATATGAGACCTGTAGTATGCTTTCTCATGCTAGGAAAAAGAGACTAGTTCTGGTGGATCTGCTTCTGCGCAGTAGAGATTTACTCCTTCACATGACCATTTTACTCATTTCTGACTTGAGTAGGATACAAGCCTGGATTATATTTTTCATTCAGATGACTAGATAAAGAGCAGTAGGCCAGCTGGTCATTATTCAAAGGAAGTTATGTACTCATCAGTGACCAGTGAATATATAAATTCCTTATCTGTCAATTTTTGGCCAAATTCCTCTAATCGCCCAGACTCTTCTATATAGTAAGGGGACAGAGGAAAGATGGAGAGAAGGAATAGCTTCAAAACTGTCCAGATAGCAGTGATGAATATCCAGATAATCTATAGATTAGTTTCTGCTTGCTGAATAGCAGACCTAAATGGATAGTGATGGCAGTTTCCATGTTATGAGCCGTATTCAGTAAATGGTGTCTAAAATGTAGGTATGTTGGAATAATGCATGTAATGCTATTCTATAAACTGTGTCTACAGTAAGTTGAAGTTTATAGAGTAGCGCACAGACCGGGGGACCAAGCATACATTTAAGTGTGACCACTTACAGCACTGAAAACCTGGTGTAAATACCTGCACCTAAATGTACATGCATTCCCCCAAATTCAATAACAACGCATGTACATTTGATAGACACCTCTGACACACCTACACTCCTTCCATGGCCATATCCCCTTTTCAGCTACACGTGTTGGAATTTACGTGCGCCTCTTTTTAGAATCTGCCTAAAAAGAGATGTGTAAATTCCAATTATTGCCAATTAGTGATGATAATTAGTTGCTATTGGCATGTTACTCAATTGAGTAGCATGTGTAAATTGGTCACGCGCACAATTTAAAGAGCACTTTATACAGAATCCAGCCCTATGGGGAGAATTCTACAATTGGGCACTTCTATTTAGGTGCCCCAATGCCATATGGTAGAACACTTGGGTACACAGCTGTTGTTATAGAATACTAGCATAACCTGGTATCCACATGCCTAACATTTATGCACATGTACTTACACTAGCCACAGAAATGGCATAAGTGCAGGCACCTAAAACAATTAGGAGGAAACTCCTTGCCAGAGGATGTAGTAACAGCAGTTAGTGTATCTGGGTTTAAAAAAAGAAGTTTGAACTTGTTCCTGGAGGAAAAGTCCATAGTCTGCTATTGAGACAGATGTGGAGAATGGTAGTATGGAATGTTGCTACTATTTGGGTTTCTGCCAGGTACTTGTGTCCTGGATTGGACACTGTAGGAAGCAGGATACTGGCTAGATGGACCATTGGCCTGACCCAGTATGGCTATTCTTATGTGGCAGGAAAGCAAATAACTTATAAGTGCTAGTGTTCTGCCTCCAGCAGCTTTACACTAATTTTATAGTGTAGTCCGAAAATGTGTTTAATGCCTTTACTGTTATTCTCACTTGTAAGGAATTTTACTACTGCAGTCACTCCCTGCAAAGATATATGAGCGATGCATTGTGTGTAATGTAGTCTCACATATACTGCAGCCACTCCTGTTTGTTTGTATAAAGTTTGTTACTAGTGGTCTATTCTCCTGCTAAGGCCTCCTCCCTTTCTCAGCTGAGCTTGATTCCTTTGTTCACCTACTGTCATTTCCTGATTATTTCTACTATCATTGTCATGATGGATCAGCTAGGGTATGATCTGTATCTCCAATCGAGGACTGCCCTCTAGGACCACCTGTGTTACCTGGTCTCAAGTTCTGTCCCTATTGGTTCTTCTAGCTCTCTCCCCTAGGGTTCTGGGTGCTCATCTGGATCTCTCTATCCCATGAGCTCAGACATTCTCCATCTTGTCCAGATGCATATGTTCCGGCTCCTCTGAAGAAAACCTGTCTTTTTACCTTGTTCATTCTTTCTCTCAGAATATTGCATGAATCAGCAGCCCATCTCTGAACCACCTTCATTCACCCGTCAGCTCTCCTAACTCTGCCATAGAGCTTCCTTCTCTTTAAATTTCCATCTCCACCCTCCGATACAGCTTTCAGAACTACAAAGTCTCTTGCAGTAATTCTGAGAATCTACTAACTGTAACAGGCTTATTTTTGAAAGGGATCGCGGACGATCTTCCGACACAAATCAGGAGATCGCCAGTGATCTCTCAATCCCGGCCAAATCGGTATTATCGAAAGCCGATTTTGGCCGGCCCCAATTGCTTTTTCGTTGCGGCGCCGGCCAACCTTCAAGGGGGCGTATTGGTAGGGTAGCGAAGGCGGGAAGGGGGTGGGGCGGGGTTACGAGATGGCCGGCTTCACCTTATTATGAAAAAAAAAAGGCCGGCTCGAACGAGCATTTCGCCGGCCGGACTTGGTCCATGTATTTTTAGGACCAAGTCCCAAAAAAGAGCCCCAACTGACCAGATGTCCACCGGAGGGAAGCAGGGATCACCTCCCCTTACTCCCTCAGTGGTCACCAACCCCCTCTCACACACAAAAAAAATAATTAAAACATTTTTTGCTAGCCTGTATGCCAGCCTCAAATGTCATACCCAGCTCCCTGACAGCAGTATGCAAGTCCCTGGAGCAGTTTTTAGTGAGTGCACTGCACTTCAGGCAGGTGGACCCAGGCCTATCCCCCCCCTACCTGTTACACTTGTGGTGGTTAATGTTGAGCCCTCCCAAACCCCCCAAAACCCACTGTACCCACATGTAGGTGCCCCCCTTCACCCCTTAGGGCTATGGTAATGGTGTAGACTTGTGGGCAGTGAGTTGTGGAGGGGATTTGGGGGGCTCAGCACACAAGGGAAGGGTGCTATATACCTGGAAGCTAATTTTTGTTTTTTTTTTAAGATTTTTAAGTGCCCCCTAGGGTGCCCGGCATGTCAGGGGAGCCAGTGCACTACAAATGCTGGCTCCTCCCATGGCCAAATGCCGGCTCCTCCCACGGCCAAATGCCTTGCATTTCGCCGGGTTTGAGATGGCCGGGTCCGGTTTCCATTACGGCTGAAAATCGGAGCCGGCCGGCGATCCTATTCTAAACCTGCCGAGCGATTTGGCCGGCGCCAAGTGTATTTCAAAAATATGCTTGGCTCCGCCTGCTTACGGTGCCGGCCCCGAAGATGGCCGGCCATCAATTTCACCGGCGCTGTTCGATTATGCCCCTCAAAGTGATCCACTCTAGATTTTCTTCTTTTATTCTAACCAAGTAGTTATAACACCAATATAACAAACAAAAGGTAAATAGCAAACTGCTAATGTCCACAACGCAAAATCATTTCTAAGAGTTTTCTGTACCCGGTTCTGTTCCACCAGGGGTATCTGGTCTAACTTCAAAGGTGCTCAACAAATTTCTTTCAGCAGTCTGCCCCTCCACTAATGAAGGCTGGCAGCTCCCTGCTCCCACACAAGCTTCTTTCAGTGATTTGCCCCCTTCACTATTGATGGTTGGCAGCTCCCCGCTCCCATAAGCTTCTTCCAGCAGTCTGCCCCCTTCACTATTGATGGTTGGCAGCTCCCCGCTCCATTAAGCTTCTTTCTGTGGCTTCCCACACCTGCCTTTTGTAGTACCTGGAATTCCTTTAGCAGGCTTCCTATTCCAGTTCACTGCCCTCTGCTTCACAGCCAGAGTTAGGGCAGAAGAGGGAGACACTTTCCTCTTTCGAGGTGCTTTCTTTCCTCTCCGCCCTTCTGCCTCAAGCTTGCCTATTTATAGCTGGGCATAGGAATGGCTCCTCGCCCCCAACTTCCTCTCCTGATAAAGCACATCTTGCTTTTTCCACCTAAGGGAACTGGACTTTCTCACTGAGGCTCCCCTTGACTGCCAAACAAGGTAACTCCACCTCTAGCTTGGGAAGAACAATCCTAATCCTTTCTTTCCCTCCCTTAGGTCAAAAGACAGAAGCTTTTTCCCTAAGGTTGTTTTGCTGGGAATCCACCCCCTAGAGGTTCCTCTGGGATTGCCTCATTATAACCTATATTCTAAGCCACTGAATCTATTGAACCCTGGTCCAGCATTAGCTACTGCTACTGAATATTACCACCCCGCCCCAATTAACAGTCATTCACAGGACAGTGTATAGTTTTCCTGTGGTTTTATTAGCCCATTTGATGTAGGAAGACAAATCATAAGTTACAGATGATTAGAAAAAGTATTTGAGGTTCTTGTGTTAGTCCATTTGAATGTGTAGAAAAGAAAGGTCAGCAAACACTTTTAGGTGATACTTGTTGTATTAACTCAAGACATCTGTAACGAGCTTTTGATGTATTGAGTCATTTCAATATAAAGTTATCACTTAGAATGTGGAAGAGTAGCCTAGTGGTTAGTGCAGTAGACTTTGATCCTGGGGAACTGAGTTCAATTCCCATTGCAGCTCCTTATGACTCTGGGCAAGTCACTTAACCCTTCATTGCTCCTGGTACAAAATAAGTACCTGAATATATGTAAACCGCTTTGAATGTAGTTGCAAAACCCTCAGAAAGGCAGTATATCAAGTCCCATTTCCCTTTCTCCCTTTATCTACCTTTATTTCAACATAGGTGAGTGGAGTAAAACAGCAAAAGATATTTGGACTAGCTTAAAATTATAAATCTGATTTTAAAAAGTGTTCCTCTCAAAAGCTAGCTGCAAAAATGTTTTATTTTATCATGCACAATGAAGTTGTACAAAAAGTTAATCTAATCAGCCTTAGAAATAACTGAAGAGTGCTACTGTCTAACTAATCACAATTTTCCAAGTAAATGAGCCTCATCTAGACCTATTCAGAATCAGAAGTGTTGAAGGCCTGTAATTAGTACCCACCAACACTTAGGCAGGGAGTTTACAGTCAGAAGTTTTGTACTATTTCTCAGTAAAGTGATGTGGTAGCCATGCTAGTCAAATTTTAAAGGTAATAGAAATACAACAAAATATATAAAAGAAAATAAGATGATACCTTTTTTATTGGACTAACAAAACAGTATTGTATTAGCTTTCAAGGGTAACCAGTCTTCTTCAGATGCACTATTTCTATAATCACTTGTAATTTTTTAAAATGTTTCATGATGAGAAAAGAAACACAATGCAAAAGAATCTGAATGTATGGAGTGGTTTTCAGGTTTGATTGAATTTTTGAATTTCCCAACATTCCCAGGATTCTATATCAGTTCTGTTTAGTAAACATTTTTGCAAATTGGCAAATCCATTTGAAATAGGATGTGAATTTGGTGGCCTTATGGTCTAACGTGTGAATATTTTTTCTCAAAAGGGGTTTCTTGCATAAAATAGTACAGAAATATCAGCAGATGTACAAAAATGCCCAAACTGCTCTCCTTTTTTTAAATATTTAATATGGAAACCCTTTCCATAAAGCTTCACAAAAACTTAATCGCCACTGGCTAAATATCGTCCAGAATGAACATGTTTGCTCTGCTCTTCCTTGTTGTGTATCACCTACAGGAGGTGGGTATTTCTAGATATGGGCTGATATTTGCAACAACATAGGATATATCAATGACATACCCTTTCTTGCTGTATGTTATGCTAAATGAAAAGAAGCCACCCCCCCCCCCCCCCCACACACACACACACACAAAATGTCATATATTATTGTCAGCCAATAGTATTGTTCATTCTTTGGAAATAGTATGCACTCTATGGAAAGAGAATCCACAGTTTCGGAAAGAGGTTGAAACTCTTTCCTGAAAGTGAAAACACCACACATGAGCTCCTCTCAGGAAAAAGTGTGCCCTCTTTCTACAGAAAGTGTTCTGTTTTAAAGAGTGTGCACTATTACTGACAACTGACAAAGCAATAAAGTGGCCAAAGGAAAATGAATAAAACATAATGATCTATTGCCTATGTTTGACTTATTGTTGTTGCATACCTTCTTGAGTGAATTCCTTCAAAAAGGTGGTTAAAAAAAATCCTAATAAATAAATAAAACTGACGTTCCCATAAAAGACATATGAAACAACATGAAACAAACATTTTCTGGTTGTCCATTCCTAGGCATTTCTATTCAAATCAACTATCTTGAGAAGGTCAGTCGCCTACCATGTTTATGTGGTCAGGTTGAATGCACTGGTGAAAAAATTAAACCAGACCATAGGAATGGCAGTAACATAATGTATACGGTACATGCAGATAGAACAGCTTTATGGTTAATCCTGTCTATTCTTTGCATGTTCTCCAAAGACAGATTGTATTTTGAACCGCAGCTACATTCGGATGACAAGAATATGATCAAAGCAGAGAGAAGAGGAACAAAATTCCCTGGATGAAACCTTTGAGAATGCTACAAATACATATCACAAACAAAGAGTGTAAATCAATTTCTGTCCAACTAACACTGTGATTGAAGGAGCAATTGACAGCACAGTGCAGAAGATCTAAACTATTTTATAAGCAGTAATAAGGGAAAAAAATAAAGCAAAGTTATAAATAAGAATATATAACATAAATGAGGAGTGGGAGGGAGGGAGGGAGGGAAGGAGGAAGAGGGAGAGGGTTGAGGGATATGGGCTCTGGAATGACTGCTCAGGAACTGGATAGTGCTTGGGCCATGTTTATATTCCAAGTTGGGATCTCATCTTGGGGAGAAAGCTCTCAAAGCAGAGCAGTAATTGGGGTGGTTTGTATTGCTAGCCCTATCATTTTGCTAATCCATGTCAGCCTGATAAATAAGTATGGATGTGCTTTTGCTTAAAATAAAATGTCCCCTTTCATTTCATTTTTAAAAGGAAATGAAAGAAAAACTAACAAAATATTGCTAGTTTTCATTTATTTTCATTTTAAAAACATTAGGCCCCACCCTAATATGATGACAAACAAAACTTCTCCCAGACCCTTTCTCTATCCCTTAAGTCACCCCATCATTTTCTGACCTTTTTACCCTATGCATGGGCCCCATGAAGGTACCAACCTGAGTCCACAACATTTTGAATTAGTGGTCTATAACAAAATGGAGCTGGTCGACCAAATGGCTGGTACCATTTTGCTATATGGCAGATATTCAAAATGAAATGATCTTCAGGATGGTGTGTTGTGAAGAAACAGTGTGTTTTAAGCATGTAAAATGTATTGGATATTTTCCTGCATTATGTTCTGAATTGTATTTCTCCTGTTCAGCCTGCAGATGGTACATATTTATGCTTAAAGCTATTACAAAGAACTGATTCCTCTTTCTTTAGCACGCAGATAATAGGAAGTGTCTGTAGTGATGTAACCAGTTTTTATTTGAAACTTGTCTGTTCTGGGCTCTGAGTAGCCTGAAGTTTTCAAAATTACCCAGCAGATGCTGGCTATTGCTTCAGTCAACCAGGAAGAAAGAGAGACAGATCTCTTTGCTGAGGCTCATACATCCTGATCATCCCAGGTACTGTTTAGCCAGTATGCAAATATTTAGTTAGTGTTATAATTGATCCATATTTCAGTTATCTGTTATTGTTTGCCAATTGCACATTTTTGTCCACTGTTCCAAGTTCTCAGAATAAACACAATTCTTTGTTTGTTCTGCCTGTCTGGAGCAGAGTGCCAACAAGGACCCAATTCACATTGGCACAAGAAAAGGAGTTGGTGAGACCTGGAAAAGGTAAAATAAAACTTAGGGAAGGATAGAAGAGGGAGGGAATGAGAACGAGTACAAGAAGAGAGAAAAAGAGAGAGAGAGAGAATGAATGCAAATGTGAGGTGAATGAAGTGAGGGAAAAAGGGTAATATTTGGAAAGTTTTGTATACCAATGCCCATAGTATGGGAAAAATGTTTCTAGATCTAAAGGCTGTAATGGTAGAATCTGATCATGAAGAGATGGTTCATAAGCAACCATGACTTGGATTTAGTAATATCTGGCTATAATCTATTCAGGAAGAACAGGGTAGGAAAAAGGGTGGAGGAATGGAATTATATTCTAAGAATAAAGTGATAGAAAGAAGCACTGTGGGTTAATCTGAAAAGAGGGAATGGAAAATGTATTTACATTGGTGTGATATATAGACCTCCTTCACAGTCAGAAGAAATGGACAGAGATTTAATTTAAGACATTCACAAGATATCTATAAAAGGGGGAAGTGATACTAACAGGTGATTTTAATATGCCAGCATTGATTGGGGAGTCCCTGTTTCAGGGTTGTCTAGATGTAAGGAGATGTTGGATTCATTACAAGAGGAACTGTTCCAATAGTTGGTAATGGAACTATTCTGGACCTGTTGCTTACAAATGGGGAGAGCGTTTCTGATGTTATAGTGGGTGATCATTTAGCATCTAAGTATCATCCAATGGTGTGGGGTTCAATACGAAGACACACAAGGAGAGGGTTTATTCAAGACTGAAGGTTCTAGGCATCAAAAGAACTAACTTTATCAAGAAGGGGGGAATACTTCAAACAGTTGTTATTTAGATGAGAACAACTGGGGAAATAGAAAAGAAGTGGACAAAACTGAAAGAAGCTATTTAATGGGCAATAAATAAAAGAATGAAGAAAAGAAGGCCACTTCTGTTCTCAAATGTAACAGCTGAAAAGGTAAGGCAAAAAAAGTTAGCCTTCATAAATTACAAGACATCACAGAAAGAGAAAAACAGGCAACAAATACCTGAAAAAGCTAAGAGAAGCTGGAAAAATAGTTAAGAAAGCTAAGATGCAAATGGAAGAAAAAATAGCCTTTATGGTAAAATTGGAGGACTAGACATTTTTTAGATAAGTAAGTGATAGGACAAAGTGCCAAAGTAGCATTGTGAGGCTCAAGGGTGAAAGGGAGGAATATGCAGAAGCTGGTAAGGATAAAACCAAACTGCTTAACAAGTGGAGGGGTGGCCTAGTGGTTAGGGTGGTGGACTTTGGTCCTGAGGAACTGAGTTCGATTTCCACTTCAGGCACAGGCAGCTCCTTGTGACTCTGGGCAAGTCACTTAACCCTCCATTGCCCCATGTAAGCCGCATTGAGCCTGCCATGAGTGGGAAAGTGCAGGGTACAAATGTAACAAAAACAAATATTTATGTTCTGTGATGGACCACAGAAAACAAATGCTAATTGGAATAGTGTGGTAGACCAGTACTGATTCTCAAAAGATTGTGTATTTGAAGAGCTAGCTAAACTAAAAGTAGTCAAAGTGAAGGAATATATCTGCAGGTACTCAAGGAACTCATAGAAGTTGTGTTGGCTTCACTGTCTGACTTTTTTTTAAATGCTTCTTTAGAGTCTGGAATGGTCCCAGAGAACTAGAGAAGGGCAGATGTGGTTCCTCTCCACAAAGCAGAAATAAGAAAGAGGTTGGCATACAGGCCTATTAGTCCGATCTCTATGGTGAGTAAATTAATAGAAATGCTTCTAAAGCAGAGGACTGTGAGGTTTCTAGGATCAAATGGACTGCATAACCCGAGGCAGCATGATTTTACTAGAAGCAGGTTTTGTCAGACAAATCTGATTAATTTCTTTGACTGGATTATCAAACAGTTGGATTTAGGAGGAGCGCCAGATGTGGTGCATTTAGATTTTAGCAAAGCCTTCAGCACAGTTCCACATAGGCGACTGATAAGTAAGCTTAGTGCCTCGGCAGGCCCTAAAATGATTGACTGGGTTAGAAACTGGTTAAGTGGTAAAATGAGTTTGCTCCAAGGAAAAAGAAATTATTAGTGATGTGCCGCAGTGATCAGTCCTAGAGTCAGCTCTTTTTAACATCTTTATGAATGATATTGTGCAAGGGCTGTCTGGTAAAGTTTACCTCTTTGTAGATGATACTAAACTCTGCAATTGGGTAGATAACCCAGAGAGTGTGGATAGCATGAGGAGGGATCTAGTGAAGCTTGAAGTTGTCCATAAATTGACAACTAAGATTCAATGCTAAAAAATGCAACTTCATGTACTTGGGCTGCAAAAATAGGGGGGGGGGGGGGGCATTATTTCTGTTTACAAAAGAAGAACTGTTGCTGATAAATCTAATTGGAAACTTGTGTTTAAGGTTTCGATCTACTTAAGTCAAATTTAACAACTTCTAGCTGCTCTCTTGGTGAAACTTTCTGCCCATGTCTTGACCAGGGTATTAAGGTAGAACAAGTGTGGGATTCATTTCAAGCTTTGTCATTGGATGATGTTAGATCACTGTTATTGAAGTGCTCACATTCTCAATGTTCTCTTGATAGATGCCCTGAATCCCTTTTTTTGCCTATTCCATCTGAGGTGGTTCAATGGTTGATGCTTCAACTCATTGAGTTGTTAGAGTCAGGTTCTCTCCCATTAAATATGGGTAAAATAGTTCTTACATCTTTTTTGAAAGGATCGGGGTTAGATAAATCAGCGGCTGCAAATTATCGCCCAGTAACAAGTATACATCTTTCACCAAGATGTTGTAAACCTATATTAGTAGGCAATTTTCTTCTTATTTGGAGGAGTGTGGTAGCCGTGTTAGTCCACTCTTAAGGTTATCAATAGAAATCAAACAAAATAAAACATGGAAAAGAAAATAAGATGATACCTTTTTTATTGGACATAACTTAATACATTTCTTGATTAGCTTTCGAAGGTTGCCCTTCTTCCTCAGATCGGAAATAAGCAAATGTGCTAGCTGACAGTGTATATAAGTGAAAACATTCAAGCATTACTATGACAGTCTGACAGGGTGGGAGGATGGGGGTGGGTAGGAGGTATGCATGGGGACATCATTTTCTATCTTATATTGGTCACGATTTGGCTTTAGAACTGCACATAATATAGAGATTTAGGCACAGTATATAAAATATGCTTAAATGTGGAAATGTCCACAGAATGTCCATTTCCTTGCCCATAGCCACGTCCCTTTTGAACTGTGCACATTAGAATTTAGGCACAGTTCATTACAGAATACGCTTAACGAGTTCTGCATGTAAATTCTAGTTATTGCCAATAGTGCTCATTACTGCTTGTTAAGTGCTGTTATCAATGCTGATTAGCTTGTTAAACCAATTAAGTTGCGTGCGTTGTTATAGAATACACATTGATTTTGGCATGGATCTCTAGGCTCATTATATAGAATCCAGCAGTATACCTCTAAAAGATTTCTTCTGACACCGAAACACATTTTCCCATTCCATACCTCCTCACCCACCATCCCACACAATCCCCCAACTATCCCCAATGTCTCATACACACCCCACACATCTGCCCAAAATATACATATATTTTCTTTATAGACACACATACAGTATACACACTGTATCACTCCCAGGCATACTTTATTCATATATAACACCAGTCACAAAATATTGACCCATATACTGTGTTTTCTCCTACCTACCCACACATCGCATTCCACCCTGAGACCCTTTTCCATGTCCTTTCCCTAATATGTCCAGCACACAAATGTGCCCGAGTCTGTGAATGAAGGAAGGGGAAATGTGTTGTCATGTTACACGGTAAGGAGTAATTCTATAAAAATCGGCTAAAGTTAGGTGCTAGGTTAGTGTACATCAAGTACAAAATCAATCTCAGCAATTACACGCATAATTACCATTATACAATAGTAGTATAAGTATAAGTTAGCATTTATGCATTTAACTTTAGGCATGACCACTTACCCTATGTCAAAAGTTGGTGTAAATGCCCATGCCTACATGCTGTCAATTATATATTTTAAAAGGTTAGCATGCCCATGCCCCTCCCATGTCCACGCCACTCTCCCAGTCATGGACTATAACACGTTGGCGCTAACATTATAGAATAGCGTCAAAGTGAAGTTATGCTCATAACTGCAAATTAAGGCCAATTAGTGCCATTTAACTCCAATATCACTGATTATTGGATATGTTAGTGGTAATTTGCAGCTAATTAGCCAATTAAGTTACATGCAAAATCGGACCAAAAACAGGCTCTTTAGTTTCTGCTGAAACCAGACCTGCAATTGAAATTGGCCGCTTGGTTTCAGCAGAAACTGAAGACAAAAACAAAACTGTCTCCTCACCCAACAACTCCCACTCCCTCCTTCCATCTGACCAAAATGAACCCCCTTCCAGACCTACTTGCCAGCAGCAACCTCCTCCTGAGCCTACCTTGTCGTTGGTGGGTAGTGGGTGCAGGAGCATCCACACTCACTCCTGGGTATCGCCGGCTCCAAGTCAAAATGGCTTCTGGGTCTTCCATTGCCCACTAATCACCAATGACAAGGTAGGCCCAAGAGAGGGCTGCCAGCAGGGGCAGAGTTCGGGAGGTTGACTGCCCTGGAAAATTGGGCTTGGGAGGGGTGCCTGTGTATGCAGTTTGTGTGCTAAGCATGAAAATATGCATGCAAGATTATAGAATGAGGGGGAAAATATGCATTTGTTTAATTCTTTTAGTTTAGTTTCATTTCTTGATATACTGCACTTCAAGCTATGTAGCACAACAGTGCAGTTTTCAATACCAAATAAAAAAAGAAAGAAAATAAATACAATAATCAAACAGAAAAGATAGTAGAGATTTCAGTCACCCTTGCACCCGTTTAGGTGGAAACGATCCTTTATCAAATACTTAAGAATCGTGTTTAGTAGGACACTAGAGAAAACCATGCTGAAAAATATGGAAAATTTATTAGCCACAGTGAAAGGGTAAGGGAATGGGACTTGATATATTGCCTTTCTGGGTTTTGTTTTTGCAACTATATTCAAGGTGGTTTACATTATGTATATAGGTACTTATTTGTACCTGGGGTAATGGAGGGGTGGGTGACTTGCCCAGGGTCACAGGGTGCTGCAGTGGGAATTAAGCCCAGTTCCTAAGAATCAAAGTCCACTGCACTAACCACTAGGCTACTCCTCCTCCTCTTGAATTGTGATGAAATGATAACAAAACAACAAAAAGAAAAAGAAATGGGAAAAAAAAACAACCTAACAAAATTTTTCTGTGCTCTTATAAATAAGGTGTCATATAGCAGTTAAAAGAAATTTGTAAGGTGACTCATATGTTCTAAGCAGTTATATACAATTCACAGAAACATTAACTGCTACTATACCCAGGAGAACAGTAGAAATGGGCTATATAAAGCTGAAAGAGAGGTTCAAACATGAAGACTTGAACATTATGAAGAATGTTCATAGAGTTAGAAATAACAAAAATAATCCCAAAGGACTCTTTGAAAATTACAGTAGTCATAGATCAATTAAACAGAAGCAGAATTGCTAAGAGATTCCAGCATTAACTTTGTGGATAAAGACAAAAATATAGCCTAGAGCAGCTCTTAAATCAGTGCCTGTAAATTCACTTCCATAACTACTATAAGTTCACTGCTGAAAACAAGGGAAACCTTCAGACAGACTGTGTGTTGCTGAGGAGAATTTCTGAAGACAAGTTACTTGGAAAATTTCCAATCCCAACAGATCTCTGGGACCAGATGGGTTCAATCCGAGACTTCTAAAGTAGACTGGAAAGGAAATCAGAAAACCACTAGACATCATTCTCAAGAGTCAGTTAATGTTAGGCAATGTTCCAAAAGGGGAAAAAGAACTAATGAAGGACCACTTTTAACCACAAATTAGTGTAGTATCTGTCACCTGTAAAATTACAGAATAATACTGATGGGCAAATCAGAGTTATAATCAGTCACCATTATGGTAACTACAGATATTGGCAGAAGGGTCATGTGCTACTGAAACTTCAGAAATGACAGAAGCATGCATCAGTCCTTACATATCTCATCTTATAATACTGGTAACATCTAAGTTGCTTAGGAATAAAGCAGCATCAATAATTTTGTTTGCAATTTCCTAAAATGAACCTATCCTTGCTGTAAAGAAATATTTAAATTTTCCTTCATGGGGTGAATAAAAAGGAATGACTATTATTCGGTGGTGTAAATTCTACCTAAGCAGCCCCTAGAATATTGGGAGGAAGGGGAATGGAAGGAGGGGCTCCATTAACAACCGTTCTGCATCGTCAGAGGTAGTTCCCCCCCCCCCCCACTCTGAGGACCCCATTTTATATTTCATATGCACTATGAAGCCCTTTCACAGAGTGGCGTTAACTCCAACACGGGCTTACCGCTTGGTCTTCTGGGACCACCGCCGTCCCAATTTGGCTGCCGGTGGTAGCATTGTCCCAATCGTGAGCCATTTCTAGGGAAAAAGAAAACCTCCAGAAATGGCTTGCATAAACCCCTGGAAATGGCTTGCATGGTGCTAACTTGGTGGTAATCAGGAATCACCACACGCTGCCCGTTTACTGCTGGGTTAGCGCGGAAGCCCTTATCGCCACCTCAATGGGTGACGGTAAGGGTTCCCCGCCAGTAAGAGTTCTCTTACTGCATGGCCAATATGTGTCTGGGGGCTTTTTAATCTGCTTGGTAAAAAGACCCCTATGTAAGTTAAGTGGGTATTTGCAGAATAGTGCTTATAAATGCATAAGTGTACACATGTGTGCATATATGGTAGTATTCTAAACATTAACACAAGTAACACTTACATACATTTTAATGCCTAGTTTACAGAATTGCCCCAATAGCATTTGTCTACTAATTTCTGTGTCTATCTTTCCTCAGAGTCTTTTAAAGGTAAGGGATGTTGCTCGACATGGATGGTAAAGTGTAATTAATGCTTACTGTGCATGGGGAATAGGTATTTCTGCCTTCCCCTCCTCCACTGTTTTCTCTTCTCCCTGAAATCCTTACAGTCAAATTAATGGGTGTTGGGTGTTCAAGCAGAGTCTGTCATGGATGAATAAGTTTCTGCATACTCAATGTGCATTTGACTACACCGTTACACTCGTCATTAGACTATTGTCCTGTACCTGAAAATAATGGCAAGAAATTGATATGATTAAAACTGATAAGCCCTAATGAGCACGACTAAATACACACATCATTAAATGATTTAGCTTTCCTAGCTGCAAGTGTTGCAGTCACTATTAATAAAATCTAGGTCTCTTCCGAGCAAAACAGAATAATTCTTCTGCAAAATAAAATTTATTTAGGGGTGACTGGGTGAGTTTAATCCCCAATATGTCAGCCCCATAATGTTGAAGGGTCATGAGAGGGCACAGGTATGTGTACTTTTCTCTTCTGATACAATATCATTCATTGATAACAAAATTAAAAATAAATCCTATTATTGTATTATTTTCATGCTTTTAATTTTAATGGTGCTATATAGCCACCAGGACAAAAAGCTCCATCATGAAGGGATTAACAACCCCATTTTTAAACTTACCTGCTTTCAAAGCAAAGACTGCAATAGATTTCAATTTGTACTATATAATTATGCTTTGTCTGTTAGATAGTGATGATATTGCATTAGTTAGGATAAAAATGCAATTTTACTATTGTTTTACTGTAAATTCTTTCTCCTATGAGAAATTCTGGATGAGTGTAATCTCCTTTGTAGCCTTGGGTTAAGAGCGGAATATAAATCTATTAATACAATACAATCCACTAACATTGCCTCATGTCCTAGAAGTATTAGCCAAGCTCTGGCTAATTATGTAGAGGGAAGTTTTATTAAGTGGCACCTACAATGCACCTACTTGTAGCTCAGTCCACTTTTTAAAATTGAATATCAGTGTAACATGCTTATTGGTTGATATTTAAAACTAGAATTAATGCCTAGAGTTAATGTGTGACCACTTACACTAGTTTTAGAGCTGTTTTAAATGATCACACATAAATTGCAAAAGAATGCATGTGGATTACAACATTCTATAATCAACTGCGCACCCAAATTTCTGACTCATTCGCAACTTTGGGTGCACAAGTTATAGAATAGTGCCAGTTGTGTGTCTAACTTAATTGTTAAATTAGGCACCAATTGGCCTTAAGTACCAACAGTAGCCCTTAAATGGCATTAGTTGGTGCTAATTAGCACTAATTTGCAGTTATGCAGTATTTTATAAACTCAGGGACCCTTTTACAAAAACCACGGTAAGCCCAACTCGGGCGTACCACTCGCTAAAAGGGAAGTACTACTGAGCTAACCTGGCGATAGTTCCCTTCCCCAGCGCATGTGATTTCTGACGCTGCAAAAATATTTCAATTTTTGTAGCTCCGGTGTGTACCTGGCAGTAATCGGGCAGTGCCGCGTGGTGTGCCTGTAAGAGCTCCCCCCAAAATGAATATATGGCAAGTGGTTCACTTGCCGCACAGCCATTTCTTTAAGGGAGACCTGTCTTTTACCAGCTGTGGTAAAAGGAGGTCTCAGTGTGCGTCAAAAACATGTGCCAATGCCAGCGCAAGCCCCCTTTTGCTGCAGTTTTTTGTAAAAGGACCCCTTAGGGTCTAAATGGGGCATACACATGGACATTACTACTGCTACTACTACTTATCATTTTTATAGCGCCCTACTAGATTAAGAATTACGTGAGAAACTGCCAACTTTAGGCACAAGCATTTACACCAGTCTTTGACATGGTGTAAGTGCTTGTGTCTAAAATTAGGTAGACTTATCTAATAACGGCAATTTTGTGCACAGTAGCCATAAGTACACAAGTATTGCCATACTGGGAAAGACCAAAGGTCCATTGAGCCCAGCATCCTGTTTCCAACAGTGGCCAATCCAGGTCACAGATACCCGGCAAGATCCCAAAAATGTGCAAAATATTTTATACTGCTTATCCCAGAAATAGTGGATTTTCCCCAAGTCCATTTAATAACGGTCTATGGATTTTTCCTCTAGGAAGCCGTCCAAACCTTTTTTAAACTCCGCTAAGCTAACCGCCTTTACCACATTCTCTGGCAACGAATTCCAGAGTTTAATTACACGTTGAGTGAAGAAAGATTTTCTCTGATTCGTTTTAAATTTACTACATTGTAGCTTCATCCCATGCCCCCTATTCCTAGTAATTTTGGAAAGCGTGAACAGACGCTTCACATCTACCCGTTCAACTCCACTCATTATTTTATAGACCTCTATCATTTCTCCCCTCAGCCGCCTTTTCTCCAAGCTGAAGAGCCCTAGCCACTTTAGCCTTTCCTCATAGGGAAGTCGTCCCATCCCCTTTATCATTTTTGTCGCCCTTCTCTGCACCTTTTCTAATTCCACTATATCTTTTTTGAGATGCAGTGACCAGAATTGAACACAATATTCGAGGTACGGTCGCACCATGGAGTGATACAAAAGCATTATAACATCCTCATTTTTGTTTTCCATTCCTTTCCTAATAATACCTAACATTCTATTTGCTTTCTTAGCCGCAGCAGCACACTGAGCAGAAGGTTTCAACATATCATCAACAACGACACCTAGATCCCTTTCTTGGTCTGTGACTCCTAACATGGAACCTTGCATGACATAGCTATAATTCGGGTTCCTCTTTCCCACGTGCATCACTTTGCACTTTGCACTTGCCATTATAGAATTGGCACTTACCCTCGCATATTAGAAAAGTTGCTAAAAATTGCTTGTGCAAATTTGGGCGCATGCACAATTTAATTGAATAATGATCTAATTAACACCAATAATTGGCTTATGAACAAGCAATTATTGGTACTAATTAGATTTAATTAAATTACACGGGCATAAATTTTACATGTGAGTTCAAAAAGGAGGCACAGAAATGGGAGGGTCAAGGGTGGAACAGGGATGAGTCAAGCCCCTCACCTTGCCCCTGAATCGGTCCTCTGGCATGCTGGATTCTGCTGCCGTTGGCGCTGCAGCATGACCGGTGTTCTCGGGCTGCTCTCTCCGTCCCTGCGCTCCTTCTGACACTCCGGTTCGCACTGGTTGGGCGACACCCGACGCTGAGTCGGACTCTTTGACCTGTCTCTCTGCTTCTCGGGGATTGGTCGGTTCCATGGCCAGCTTCCAGGGAGCTCTCCCTTTTCCTGTCTCCTACCTATGGCTGTCCTTGTCTTCCTGATGCACTGCTTCCACTGGAGGGTGCTATTTGCAAGCCCAGCTGTTCCCTGCTGACATCAGACACCAGCACTATTTCTGGTGAGCTCCTATCTGCCTCAGGGCTTCGGCTTCTACTTCGGTAGGTGTTTACTTTGCTCTGTTGTTTGCTTCCTATCTGTTTTGTTCCCTCATTTCTGAACTCTGCCTGTACCTGACTACTCTCTTGCCTGCTGCCTGCTGCTTGCCTATTGATGTTGCCTGTACCTGGATTACTCTTTTGCCTGATGCCTGCCTGCCTGTTCAACGCTGCCTGTACCTGATTACTCTCCTGCCTGCTGCCTGCCTATTGACGTTGCCTATACCTGGATTACTATCTTGCCTGCTGTCTGCCTATTGACATTGCCTGTACCTGGATTACTCTCTTGCCTGCTGCCTGCCTGTTCGATGCTGCCTATACCTGACTACTCTCCAGCCTACTGTCTGCCTATTGACGTTGCTTGTAACTGGATTACTCTCTTGCCCGCTGCCTGCCTGGCCGATCCTTTCAACACCCCTCTTCCAGCCTTGTCTTGTAAGTCCTATAGGCCACCTGCACCTGGGGGCCCAAACTCTGGGGAATGGAGGTTATCGCAATTGAAGGCCGTGGTTGCCCAGCCACCAAGCAGAACCGGGTCCGCTTCACCGGACTCAGCAGCGCTCTACTTGGTACAAGAACTTACAAGTCTGACAGATGTTCCTAAAGTTTACACGGGTAGTTATAGAATAAAGGGGGTATGAGCCTAATTTATGAGCACTGAAATCTAAACGTATTCCATAACAATGTGAATAACCTAATTGGCTTAACGGGCTAATCAGCATTGATAACAGCACCTAACAAGTAATAATGAACACTAATTGGCAATAATTAGAATTCACAAGCACAACTTGCTAAGCATATTCTGTAATAATCTACACCTAAATTCTAATGTGTGCAGTTCAAAAGGAGCATGGTCATAGGCATTTCGTGGGCATTCCAGAATTTATGTGCGTAGTAATAGAATATGGCCCAGTGCTTGTAAATCTACGTGCAGGGATTTACGCCACGCTTTCATTGGTGTAAATGGAGGCACATAGTTTTAGGCACTGGGATATCAACTAAGCATATTCTATATACCATGCCTAAATCTAGGTGCTGCTTATAGAATATGCTTAGCCAGAAATGTTTACTGCTTGGATTTTTTAGCCGCCTTATATAGAATCTGGCCCATTATGTTTCCCTGGTCTTTGTTGTAACAGCCATTATTGATAATTTGCCCTAGCTTCAATGTTCTTTCCATTTTGGGGCTTTGTTTCATGTGTTCAACCTTATGTATTCTTTTATGGAAACTAGTGATGATAAAGTTTTAGAATCAGAAGCATAGTAAATAAATAAATACATTGCAAAAGAACTTAGTAAGGCAATTTCTTATCTTAGTCAATATGCTGTGACTTATTGTACGATACAATATATTCAAACAAGAGGAAGTAGGTATCAATAAAATTTCACTAGCAAACATATAGAGGGGCATTTTTGAAAGAAATGTCTAAGTTGGAATTTGGATGTCTTTGTAAAACGTCCAAATTCAGAGGCGGGGAAAAAGTCATTTTCAAAAAAAGACATCCATCTTCATTTTCGAAAATGCAATGGACGTCCTTGTATTCTGGCCATTTTCGAACATAAAGACATCCAAATGCAAGATGTCCAAAAGAGAGGAGGAGTGGCTTAATGATTAGTGCAGCAGGCTTTGATCCTGGCAACACGGGTTCAATTCCCACTGCTGCTCCTTGTGACCTTGGGCAACTCAAATGCACAAGGGGCATTTTTGGATATGACATCTAAGTCTGAATTTGGACATTTTTTGTAAAATGTCCAAATCCAGAACAGGAAAGATAATTTTCTACAAAAAAGTCTATCTTTTCCTTTTGAAAGTGCTGTTTGGAAAAATGTTTTGTGATTTGGGGGAGTAAGGGGAGGTGATACCTGAGTCCCTCCAGTGGTCATCTGGTCATTTGGGGCACCTCTTGTGTGGAGTAGAGGAGTAGCCTTTGATCCTGGGGAAGTGGGCTCGATTCCCACTGCAGCTATTTGCTATAAAAACAGGTCTAGCTCAAAACTAAGTTTTAATCTTGGTCATCTTTGTTTTGTTCCATTATCGCTGAAAGACGTCCATGTCTTAGGAACGCCCAAGTTCCACCTTGAACACCCCCTTGGCACACCCCCTTGAGATTTGGATGTTCCTGGGAGATGGACATCCATGTTCTGATTTATGTCAAAAGATGGATGTCCTTCTCTTTTGAAAATGAGCATGGAAGTAACATAGTAAATGACGGCAGATAAAGACCTGTACGGTCCATCCAGTCTGCCCAACAAGATAGACTCATTTTACATGGAATGAGATACTTTATATGTATACCCGAGTTTGATTTTTCCTTGCCTTTCTCAGAGCACAGACCGTAAAAGTCTGCCCAGCACTGTTCTTGACCTTTCCATATCTATTCAGTTACGATCAGGGCGTAGATCATAGAAGTCTGCCCAGCATCGGTTTTGCTTCCCAATTACCGGTGTTGCCTCCTAACTCCTATTAATTTGTTCAGTACCCATCTCTGTTTTATCATTCCCACCATAAGTAATTCCCATATCCCCTGTTTGTCTGTCTTGATTAGATTGTAAGCTCTGTTGAGCAGGGACTGTCTCTTACATGTTTAATGTACAGCGCTGCGTAAGTCTAGTAGCGCTATAGAAATGATAAGTAGTAGTAGTAGTAACTGGGGCAGTAGATGGTGTGTTGATTTGCCTAAAGTCACAAGGAGCATCAGTGGGATTTGAACCATATTTTTCTGTTCTCTGCTCACTGCTCTAAAAACTCCTCTACGCCACAGGTGGGATAAAAGGCCAGATGTTCTAAAGAATGTTTACAATTTTGTATCTACAGTAAGAATAAAGTGATTAGTACATCTGGCCCTGTTCTTATCTTAGGAAATCTTTTGGTTCGTAGTTCAGTGTTATTACCATGAGATCACATTTGTTCCATTAAGTAAAAAGATGTGTATAAATGCATTATTATCCTCAAATTTTTAGAAGAAGAAATAAAAGGTCTGTTGAAAAGCTTCCTGCCATTATCACAGATGGAGAAAATATTAGCATAATCCACTTCGTAAGTTTTTTTTCTAAATGTAGCTTTGATCACAGTTATCATCAACATATCTATAAAGAAGGTACAATAGCAGCTAATTAATGGATTATGTGACCATAAATTCTTCTCTATTTTGTGTTTTGCAGCAAGTACCGTGCATGGCTTTTAATATTTTTCTGGAATAAAATAAAAGCACTTCTTTCTATACATAACTGCATATAAGTACATAAGTACATAAGTATTGTCATACTGGGACAGACCAAAGGTTCATCAAGCCCAGCATCCTGTTTCCAACAGTGGCCAATCCAGGTCACAAGTACCTGGCAAGATCCCAAAACAGTACAATACAATTTATGCTGCTTATTCTAGAAATAAAAGCATTGGATTTTTCCCAAGTCCATTTTATTAATGGTCTATGGACTTTTCCTTTAGGAATCCATCCAAACCTTTTTAAACCCCGCTAAGCTAACTGCTTTTACTACATTCTCTGGCAACGAATTCCAGAGCTTAATTACACGTTGAGTGAAGAAATATTTTCTCTGATTCATTTTAAATTTACTACTTTGTAGCTTCATTGCGTGCCCTATCATATCTCCCTTCAGCCATCTTTTCTCCGAGCTGAAGAGCCCTAACTGCTTTATCCTTTCCTATTGAAACACAATATTTGAGGTGCGGTTGCACCATTGAATGATGCAAAGGCATTATAACGTCCTCATTTTGTTCTCCATACCTTTCCTAATAATACCTAACATTCTATTTGCTTTCTTATCCATCACCGCACACTGAGCAGAGGGTTTCAACGTATCATCAACGAAGACACCTAGATCCCTTTCCTGCTTGGTGACTTCTAATGTGGAATCTTGCATTACGTAGCTATCATTCGGGTTTCTCTTTCCCACATGCATCATTTTGTACTTGCTCACATTAAACATCATCTGCCATTTAGATGCTCAGTCTCACAATCTCGTTAGGTCCTCTTGTAATTTTTTACAATCCTCTTGCAATTTAACAACTTTGAATAACTCTCATCTTTCTGCCCTAGATTTTCATTCTTCTTCTTTTTTCATTGATTATTGTTAGACATGCAGCCCAATTTTAGACAGTATATAGAACTCGGAATTTATGCCAACCAAAAAAAAAGCTCCAAGAGTGCGCCAACCCACTCTTGGAGGCCCACTGTGCTTTTTTTCCCTTGACTTGTTTTCCTGTACTTCAGATTCCCTCTCATCTTGTGCCTGAACTTGGAATTGAGATAGGTTGGGTTGTGTAAAATTCCAATAGTATTTAGAAAGGATCTGTCGGCATAAAAGTTTCTCTCAAATGCATGCAAGAATGTAGTGTACACACTAATTGTGTGCAGTGGGATTAACCACTTCACAACTATCAATGTCTAAAACAGCAATGGAGGCAACTAAGCAAAATACATGTCTAAATGCTCCCAATCAATCATTAGACAAATCAATTTTGAGGGGGGGAAAATCACTGGGGGGATTAAGGTGATGCTGCCCAAAATGAGAACAGCTATAAATCCTGACATGGATCACAGTGATCATAGATGCAAACTTCCCTTCTGAAATGGGTATACTTGGGCATTTTTTCAGCCTGCCCACACTCTGCCCCCTTCTCTTATACATATATTGCATATTTATACTTATAAATCCCGGCTTCCTAAAATGGGGTTATCAACATTTATTCAATAAACACATGCAAATGCCAGTATTTACACATGTAAATCATGAACAGGGCTTCTAAAATTAGGGCCATAATGACTTAAAATACTGTAGTGTAATTCTTATTTAGGGGCCATTTTACTAACCTGTGGTAAAAAGCAGAGGCGTAGCCAAACACAGAATTTTGGTTGGGCCTGGGCCTAAGGTAGGTGGGCAGAAGAATCCTACCCCCGCTCCATAGGCAATTCAGGGGGCTGGCTCTGTTGTATAGGGATTTCCTCAATATCCAACTCATAGACCATTACACAGACGACTCCTTAGAAATTATGGATTGTAAATTGCTATCCTGGTCTAAATTAGGTTCACTAGGCTTACTACTGATACAGAGACCAACTAAGTCCTGGTTAAATGCTCAAGAAATATTATTCAAAAAAATTTCCTACTATGCTATGGAACTGTCATGACCTATTAATGCTAGGCGACCTTAACCTACAATTAGAAGTCCACTCAGACCCCCATGTGCTACAATTCAAAATGTTCTGGGACCCTGGGAAGACCACATATAAGAAAGGCCTCAAATTAGATTTTGTGGCTTTTTCCAGAAGCTCAGAATGACTATTCCTGAACTACCTGACCCGGACCCACTAATTTGGTCAGACCATTTTTCCCTTTCATTCTATCTAAAAATTTTCAATACGAACCTGAACCAAAAGGAGAATATAATCAAGCTTCAAAGAAGTAAGACAGAACCAACTAAATTCTGGAACTTGGTCTTTCCCAAACTAAGAGCAGAATATCAAAATTACAATCTCTGCGTTTGGGATTCCACTATCAATGATACTCTCGATGAAGAAGCTCCCTGCATGCTACCTTCGGTCCCTGCAGCATTCTTTTCTTCACCTGTCACCGGCAGCACTGCCATTCATTCACACAGGCAGCTCCGCTCCCCCCTTTGCCGCATCCATCCGGCCCTCTCTGATGCACTTTCTGTTTACTTAGGGCCAGATGGCCGCGGCAGAGGGAAGCGGAGCTGCCTGTGTGAATGAATGGCAGTGCAGCCGGTGACGGACGAAGAAAGAATAATGCAGGGACCTTTTTGCAGGTGTGCTGAAAAATGGATCTGCGCGCCTCCAAAACACGAGCCTACACTAGGGCAGGCCATTTTCAGTGCATTTTTCAGTAAAAGGACCCCTTAGAGCAAAATTTCCTTTGAGTACTGTAACAATGCACCATAATTAAAAGTTCTGGTTTTTAGGGATTTTATTTTTCAACTTGTGGAGCCTGAGGAACTCTCTGAGATGCGGCTACAAATATTTGTGGTTGCTGTCAATAAAGACAGTGGTTTCAGGAAGTCAGTGCTGTTGGCAACTTGGCGCTCCTCTAATATTTTATGGATTGCCAAATTGAGGGGCCCTTTTACTAAGCTGCGTAAGCATCTACGTGCACCCAATGTGCACCAATATGGAGTTACCACCTGACTACCACATGGCACACATCCGATACGCGCATTTGAAAAATATTTGTTATTTTCAGTTGCGCATAACGGACATGTGCCAAGTGGCATTTGGAGCGCGTAGATCATTACTGCCTGGTTACCACGTGAGTCTTTACTGCTAGGTCAATGGCTGGCGGTAAGGTCTCAGACCCAAAATGGATGCACGGCAATTTTCATTTTGCCGCATGTCCATTTTTGGCAAAAAAGGCCTTTTTTACAGGCACGCTAAAAAATGGATTGGCGCGCACCCAAAACCCACACCTACACTGAAATTTGCAAAAGTGAAAAAGCCTAACCATATAGCAATAGATCTATATTCTTCCTCTTCCTCTGTTGCTCGATTACTGTCTCTGCATTCTCACCACTCTCTCAAAGGCCAGCTTATTCTCCCCAACCACTGAGACAGCCTTCCAGCCAGCTCTCCAAACCCAGTCTTCCTTTCCTCAAGTAGACAGCCAACCAGAGCCGCCGAGAGACAGGGCCAGGCCCGGGACAAGGCCGCCCCCGAGGCCCCCCCTCCACCCGTCACCGGGCCCTCTCTCCACCCCCAGGCCCTCTGCACAGACCTTAAGCGCCTCACCTTCAAAAGCGCAGCAAGCAGCGGCAGACCACTCCTTCCTTCCATGTCCCGCCCTTGCGGAAGTTACATTAGGCGAGGGCGGGACACGGAAGGAAGGAGTGGTCTGCCGCTGCTTGCTGCGCTTTCGAAGGTGAGGCGCTTAAGTTCAATGCTAGGGAGCGACATAGGGCGGGTGGGCCCCCCCCCCCCCCGGAGGCCCGGGCCCGGGGAATTTTGTCCCCTCTGCCCCCCCTCTCGGCGGCCCTGCAGCCAACCTGCTCCCTTCAAGCAGCCCATCAGTGTGCCTTATTTCTCCAACAGCAATTTAGTCTACATTTCCCAGAAGCAGGCTACCAGTTCATTTTATACCCAAGTGGCCAGCCTGCCCCCTTCATCCCACAAGTAGCTAGCCAGTGTTTTCCTCCTGCATTACGACCCAACAAGCAGCCAGTAAGTTCCCAACCAAAACTGACAGCCCACCAGGGTTTAAGATTATTTTGGCCGGGGGTATGGGGTAAGGGAATGGAGTCTTTCTTAGCCTTCTAAACTGACAGTCCTACAGATCACAATTAGCACCTTCAAATACTTATTCCCCCTAGAATCTAATTAAAACCTATAGCCTTTCTCGTAGGGCATTTAAGAATTTTAATGAGGTTGAAAAATAAAGAATTAATCAAGCTAAAGTCTCCTGAGAATTCCACTTATAAAAGAGTTGTTAATTTCCATCTGCTGTTGAATGATCTTTCAAAGCAATTTCCTCCACACCCAGCAAGATTAAACAAGCATTGTGGTACAGCCACTGTGGCAGCTGTCTTCTGTCTGAAAGGTACAAACAGCATTTCCTTCTCAAGGCCTGGAATGCAAGTGTTCCTCCCGTCAAGTCTAGGGCTCCTCTCCTTCCCAGGACAAGGTGTTCAACTGCATGACTTCTTGTATGCATATGGCTTTGCTTTTCAGCTCCTAGTCACTAATGCAAATGAGGCCTGAATATGGTCCCACATCCTTTTGCATCCTCCACAGGCCATCCCCTGCTTGCTCCCTTCAAGAACAGGGCCAGTCTTAAACATGCTGAGGCCCAGGGCAAAACCTAGGCACAGGCAGAGCTGTCAAGTTACCCATTTCAGGAGGGAGACGTTTTGTCCAGTCCTGGATTTCTGCCAATCTAATCCTGGTGCATTATGGGACCTGCTGCACTGATTTCAATCGATAGAATCATGGACTACAAGTCCCACACTGCTTTGGGATATAAATTTAAAACCAGGACTGGACAAAAAGTCTCCCTCCTGGAATGGGTAACTTGGCAGCTCTGCATAGGGCTGTGTCTTCTTTATCTTCAAGCAGGCTTAGGACTCAGAATGGCTTGGAAGCCAAGGACAATTGCCCTGTTTGTACCTTCCTTATATCAGCCCTGTTCCAGAGCCTGAAAATATTACCATTACAATATCCTTGACCCTAGCCAGCTTATTACAAGAACTTGGTCTGGAAACCAAACCCAGATCTGCATAGCAACGCACAATACTGCTATGTCAAGCACCATACCCCTCTCTTTGCTGTGTTAAGGTTGCAGCCCAATTACTTGGTTTTCTAGGTAAACACCAAGGCCTATCTTTTTATCCAGGCATTTGGATAATGGGGAGATTTATTTATTTATTTATTTTTAGGTCATTTATATCCCACCTTTTGCTGCAGCTTTGCAGCCCCAAAGCGGCTCACAATAGTTCTAGGTTTTTTTTTTTGTTTTTGAATATTTCTTGGTGAGGGTTGTAGTGGGTTTACAGTGACATACTATTATTGTCATCTCATGTGCTCCCACTGTTGTCCTTTTCGTGATCTAGTTTTTAGTGTTTGTTTTTTTGTTTTTTTCTAGTACATCATTTTTGAACTTGTGAAATATATCCAAAAGAGTAAAACATAAGGAAACATGGAGGGGCATTTTCAATATCACGCCCAAATCCAAAAGTAAATGCCTATCTAAAAACGTCCAGAAAAGCACAGGTATAATGGATCGCCAAGAAAGACATCTGTTAATTTTATAAAATACCTATCAATAAGGTCCACAATAAAGATGCGCCGTGGATTGATATAGATATCATCAGATAATCGTTTCTGCCAATGGAAAATAACCCTCGGAAAATGTCTACATGCAGAAGTGGTCCCGTGCTGAAACTATATTGTCTGCCAACATCAGGACATCCCCTCCACCTGTATCATGTCTATATATGGTGCTGCACATGGAGGGGCATTTTCCATTCTGGCTTAGCATGTCTTTAAGGAGAGAGGCAAACTTTTCTACTGAGGAGTATTAGCTCCTTGTCCTCCTGTGTTTCAGGTATAGGAGGGAAGAGGCACTACAGCCTGCCACCACACAGCATCAACATGAGGGTCTGGAGGCTCATTCAAAGGACTCTGGCGTGGTGAGTTTTCTGCAGTACTGCTAGGAACCCAACATCAGCCATGTGCAAGCACCACACCTTGCCAGCATCATATGCACTGAGTTGTTGGGAAGGTCATCTGTCCCCCCTCCCCTGCTGAAAACGCCACATGTCCCCCATGCCCAGAACCCCTCTCCCCCATCCAAGTCTGTAATAAGAGCCTGCACATCTCTGACACTCCCTCACCTATGCAGAGATGCCAAGTCACCCAGTTCCAGGCTGGACATTTTGGGACAGTCCTGGATGTATCACCAGCCCATCCTGGTGCCTTACGGCACTTACAGCACTGATTTCAATGGGCAGCATCAGGCACCACTAATTCCACTCTGCTTTGGAATGTAAGGTCAAAGCCAGGACTGCTCCAAAAATCTCCAGCCTGGAACTGGGCAACTAGTCATCTCTGCCAATGCTCTAAACTGCTAATCCACACCTACATACATATATGAACGGTGGCGGCAGCACACCATTGCAAACTCTGCAACCCTAGGTTACACCTGCCTTAGCTGATAGCCCATCATCACATTCCTCCTCAAAAGCAGATGCCCCCACAAAAAGTGTCCACAAACCAACTACTAGTCCCCTGCCTGTCTAATGCCAGGCAGCATCTCTGGCTATGCAGGGATTACACAGCCCCTGCCAAGCCCCAAGTCTGGCTCACCTCAATTCTCATAGGCTGTCTGAGGGTGCATAACAAAATGTGCAGCTACCAAGGGTCACCATATGAACCCTGTCTCCCCCAGCTTGTGTTTTGCAGGCGATTTGGATACACTAGGACTTGGAAGCACTCCAGCACTGTTTTCACAGGATCTGGAGGGAGGGCTCAGCACTAATCAGGCATATAAGGAAGCATCTCCAAGCCTAACGTGTACACTGGAGGATGTAGAGGAGGTTTCCCCCCTCCCCAACAGTCAAGGCCACGGATCCTTTGTATGATGGCATAGGTGCTCTTATGGACTCTATTGTAGCACTCCTCTGCCTCATTTTGGGGGTGTACAATGGGGTCATAAGCCAGGTTCTCTGGGCGGTAGTCTCTCACATGAGTGTGGGGGGAAAATAGATATCAGGCATGGGTGTGTGTAGCAAGGTCTGGTCACCTCTGGAGGGTGGGGAAGGGGGGACAGGCTGAGGGAAACCCAGGGCTGCTTACCTAGGAGCCAGCCATCTGTAATTTCCCCTCAGCCAAAGTGTGATAGATTCCTGAGTGCTGGAGTATATATGTGTCATGGTAGGACTCTGGGTACCGAGCACACATGTCCACTATATCTCCCTGGGCATCACTCACCACCTCCATGTTCATCAAGTGATAGGATTTCTCATTCCTATAGATGACCTCGTGTGTCCAGGGTGGGGGGGGGGGGGGGGGGTATGAGGGCTAAGTGTGGGCAGATGGTGATTTCTAGGACTGAGGGGAAGCCATCTATGGAGTAAAAGTGGGTTATGTTGTTCTGGTAGGCCTGGACAGTGCTAGGGAAGGATATGTAGTGTGAGATATGGGTGGGGAAGGCATCAAGGAACTGGACCAGACATTTAGAGATGGCAAGCTGGGTAAGGCATGTAGTGACTACGATCACTGACTGAAAAATACCAGTGTCAAGAAAGGTGAGGAAGGCTGTAACCTTCAGGTGCACTGGCACAGGATTATTCCTGTGTGTCCTGACCTGGAGCTGGAGCCCTAGCATTGACAGAGGTGCTATATGGCAGTCTTATCAAAGTGGTACCTTGTAAGGCACTCCTGGTCACAGAGATCCAGGAACTGGGTCTGGGGCCTAAACACTCTTTGATAGGGGGACCTTCCCTTCAGATTCTCAGCCACATTCAGCAATGCCTCAAGCGCAAGAGCATTCAGCAGTTCTATACTTTTTGTGCAGGTGTCCCACTACCACAGGTGCAACCTACTAATCCTATTGACTTTCACCTACTGCAGAGTTCAGCACCACCTACTGAGACACTGACCCACTACCAGCACCAAAACACAGCACTCGCTCACCCAGCACCAGCATACAGCACTCATGCAGCCACAGGACATTGACAATGTGGGAGTGGACAAACACAGAGGTACAGCGCAGAGGCATAAGAGCAGGAGCAGGTAAAGGGGTAGGGAGGGATGTGAGGATGTTTGGGCAAAAGATAGAGCAAAGAAGCAAAGGGGGAAAGGGACCTGAGAGACAACAAGGGATGGGTGTAGGTGGGGGCTAGCAGATGTGAGAGGTTTAAGGAGGTGAGAAAGGAGAGACAAGGCAAGAAATGTGTGTGTGTGGGGGGGGGGGGGGGGGACGACGAAGGTTTCACACCTTGACCAATTCCACCTTTCCACTGTCCAACTCAGAAAAAGCACACATGGGTCCAAAGCAATTTCTAAAATACAATTTTTCTAAAATACTGCAGGAACTGAGCATATCCCTACTTGGACGTTTCAATTCCAACCTCTACGTTCAATGTAAAATGGCTCTTCACATGTTTTTAAATGCTTGCACATAAAGTACATCCCATTTATGCATATGCTTATCTGACTTGGATAACTTGGGTGAGGTTTTATAACATTCATGTGTATTGTATGTAAAATAAACTCGCAAATTTTTGTGGGCCAAAGAACAGTTGTAAATATGTCTGTGCACTATATGAGGGATCATTTTCAGTGGGGAAATATGCACATATTTTCAATTTAAAATGAGGCATAACTTATGCACAGACCTGCTGTACAACTTAGCCTACTGCAAAATTAGCACATCCTTAAGAGCATAGGGAGGTAGAAAACATTTTACCATATAGAAAATTATCTACTTTCGATAGTGTTAAAACCTGAATGTTGTGTACTTATATCCACATTGAGAGTTCCCAGGGAGGAGCGGGGGAAGGGGGATGTTTTGATCAGGAAGAAATAGTATTAGATGGAGTTTTCAAATCTTTGTGCATTCTTTCAAGCAAATTTTTTCCTGGACAAAAAGCTGGTCCAAACTGCTGTGTATTCATCATACTCCTATACAATGACACCAAATATTTTTCAAGATGAGGAAAGACCACAAAAGTCAAACTAGAGTAAGTTTCTCCCCATTCAATCAATTGTTCACATTTTTATGTCAGATCTGTCAGAATGATCAGCATCTTAGTATCAGAGCAAACTCATATTTGTCATTGATCTGTATTTTTAAAAGATTTTAAAGTGCAATAGAATTTCCAAACATTTTATAGCATATCTCAAAACTAAAGTGTGACTTATCTTTTAATGGAGCTCAGTAGCTCAATAATAGGAGATAGTTAAAGTCAATATGAATGTTTTGCCATGGTTTGCCATGTAGCTACATCATGGTTTGACACTTAGCTACGTCATGGGCTGGTCTCCAAAACGTTTGCTAACACGTTTCTATCCAATTTGGCCATTTCCTCTTATTAAGCTACTGAGCTCCTCACACTTTAATTTTGAGATATATCATAAAATGTTTGGAAATTCTATTGCATTTTAAAATCTTTTTAAAATATGGATCAATGATGAAAATGAGTTTGCTTTGATACTAAGATGCTGCATTTGGGCTGCACATCATACTCATTGTGAGTTTTAAAACAAGTATACGCAGGTTTTTTTAATTTGGGTACTGGTACAAGACCCAGAAAACAAATCTTTCCCTCAGTGCAGACAGCTTGGAAATACAGTGATACCTCGTTTTTGTCGATAATCCGTCCAAAAACAATCGGCAAAATCCGAAACCAACGAAAACCGAGGCAATTATTTCCATATGAATCCCAATGTAAGTCCAATTAATTTGTTCTAGACACTCTAAAATACATACCAAAAACACATTTTATAGAGAATAAATATAGTGTTTAATACTAAAACAATAAGAAATTAATATAAAATGAATATAAAAGACTAATGTAAAGAATAAATGAACATTTAACATGGCATTTACCTTTCTGAAGACTCTTCTTGGCATATGGAAGACGGCGAGGAGGGGAGAGAGAGGTGCAGATATTACAGTATTAGTACTCGCAATCAATAAAAAAAAGCACAAAAACACTGGTAAGCAATGGAATTGTTTGGCTAGATGCACAGGGTGATGCTCACACAATGAGAAACAATGCCACACTAAGCAGAACGCATGGGTCGCCCTTTGTTTTTGCAAAATTAGTAGCGAGGTCACGTGGGCACGCCAACGAAATCCAAGACATATTTTTCGTGGGAAAAAATCAACGAAAACCGAAACCGACGATAACCGAAGTCATCAAAAACCGAGGTATTACTGTAAATGGAGGCTAAGGAGTGTATCTTAATGTGCATATAAGGGGAAACTCTATATATGTTGCCAAAAACGTTGGCACCGAAAAAAGTGCCATTCTATAAACGATGCTTAAAGTTAGACGCGGTTTATAGAATAGCTCTTAAGCCCAGAGGTCACTCATAAATTTAAACGCTGCCCTTTTCACCAGTGAAAACATGGTGCAAATGCCCGCTCCTAAATTTATGCACAGAGTCCCGTATTCTATAATTACTTGTGTAACTCAATACTACACCCTTCAAATGCCCATGACCCTTTTTTTGGGCTGCTCGTAAAATTTAGGCCCGAATACTGCACCTAAATTTACACACATACATGTCAAATAACTCTAATTAGTGCCAATAATTGCTCATTAAAATGCCAATTAGTGGCACTAATTAGCTTGTCATTCAATTTGCATGTGCAATTTTTAGCACTTTTTATAGAATTATAGGGATAGTGCTTTTGGGCCCTGTTTACTAAGGCGCATTAGCATTTTTAATGCACCTACAATTAGCATGCATGCTAACCGTGTAGGTGCCTAACGGGATATTGTAGGTGTGTGTATGGTTAACACACGTTAAAAATGCTAATGCACCTATAACGCGGCTTAGTAAACAGGGCCCTTTATTTGTTAGTCAATGTGCTAGTGATACTTTTACCCAGAATAGCAGAGGATGCTTTGGCAGCCCATTTCAATAAATGCTTAAGTAATATATACATATTTCCTCTCAGAACTGAGAACTTTATTGCATTAGCAAAATATGACCTCAGTCTCTTAACTGTTGAGCAGAAACATTTTGTTATTCATTATGTATTCCTCAGGTACCATTACAATAAACAGCACATAGTAAATGGTCTGTTTTCCTAAGCTAATTCAACTTCATTTTTATTTATAGCTGTTCTCCAGGGATGCAAGTCAAAATTTCACAAAATTATGTTATAGATGTACTTTTGTTCTTTGCTTCTTGTTTTTCTATTTCAGAAAAATAAGTTCTGGCATCAGCTAAATGATAAAAACATGGAAGTTATATGTCCATAAGTATAAATTAGCCATAAAATGTAAAAACAATTGTACGCTTAAATGCTTTTTTCTCCCAGAATTTAATTAAATACCAAAGCTTCATTCATAGGGCATTTAAGAATTATAAAACAGAGCTCAGAAATAAAGAATTAATCAATTTATAATCTCATAGGAAGTCCATGTAAAAAGACATTGTTAATATCCATCTGCTGTTCAAAGACCTCTCACAGCTATTTACTCCAAATCTGACAAGATTAAATGTGAGAAAATATGTAAACTTTGAGGAATAATAGTAGGAATGGGCTATCATTTGCAATGACATGGCAAATGTCAATGACATCTCCCTTGTCATTGCATGTTGTAATTGAATGGAAATGAGCAGAAAAAAAAACACATTTTGTGTTTTTTTTTTTTTTCATTTGCTGGCAATAATGCACACTCTTTCGAAAGAGTGCACACTATGTACAAAGAGGGTGTACTCATTCAAAAGAGTGTGCACTCTTTTTCCCAATAGTGTGCCCATTTAAACCATTGTGCATATGCAAAGCATTGCACATGCATGCGCTCTTGAGAAAAGAGTGAAAACACTTTCTGAAACACTGTAAACTCATTGCAAATAGTGTGCACTCAATGCCTCTGCTCCCACGATAACAAAATGTCCAAACTAGGTCTAAATCCATTCATATTTGCTGATGATGTTACAATCTATATACCTTTCAGACAGGACCTGGCCGAAATTACCAATCTCATTAGTTCAGGCCTGTGTACAATGGACGAATGGGCTAACTCATTTCATCTGAAACTGAATACTGAGAAGACTCACTGCCTCATCCTGTCGTCTCAGCATAATAAATACAAACCTACCACTCTAAACACTCCCAACTATTCCCTACCCATTTCAGACAGTTTAAAACTTCTTGGAGTTACAATTGACTGGCACTTAACCCTGGAAACCCAAATAAATTGCACCACAAAGAAAATGTTTTACTCGATGTGGAGACTCAAACGCATAAAACCTTTCTTTCCTCGTAATGTTTTCCGCAACTTGATAGAGTCATCTGGACCATTGTAATGGAATCTATGCAGGCTGCAAGGAACATTTAGTCAAGAAACTTCAGACTGCCCAGAGCACAGTGGCGAGACTGATTTTTGGTAAATCTAAATTTGAATCTGCCAAGCCCCTTCGTGAACAATTACATTGGCTTCCCATCAAAGAACGTATTGCCTTTAAGGTCTGCACCCTGATTCACAGGATCATTTATGGTGTAGTTCCCAAATACATGCTTGATCTGGTTGACCTATATATATATAATTTTTTTTTTTACATATGGTGACCAGAATTGAATGCAATACTCAAGGTGAGGCTGCACCATGGAGAATACAGAGGCATTATAGTATTCTTGGTCTTATTTACCATCCGTTTCCTAATAATTCCTAGCTTCTTGTTTGCTTTTTTTGGTTGCTGCTGCATGTTGAGTAGATTCCAGTGTCTACAATGAAACCTAGATCTTTTCTTGGGTGCTAATTCTCAAGGTGAACATTTCATCTGCCATTTGGATATCCGGTCTTCCAGTTTCCTAGGTCTCCCTGCAATTTTTCACAGTCCACATATGTTTTAACATATTTGAATAATTTTGTGTTATCTGCAAATTTTGGGCACCTTTTACTAAACCGTGCTAGTGATTCCCAGCACAGCAAATATGATACAGCCCATTCAATTCAAATAGGCTTGGTTGCATTTGCCGCATGGGAATTGCTTGCACGGTTTAGTGAAAGGAGCCCTTAATCACCTCACTTGTTGTTCCAATTTCCAGATCATTTATAAATATGTGAAATAGCACCGGTCCCAGTAGAGAACCCTCTGGTACTCCACTATTCACCCTCCTCCATTGAGATAAATGGCCACTGTTTTGTGTCCAATAACCAATTCCTAATTCACAACAGAACATTGCCTCCTATCCCATGGCTTCAATTTTCTCAGGAGCCTCTACTGATTACATATGTAACACTGGTTAAATATTCAATTTGGAATTCAGTATAAATTTTTATTTATTGTACATGAAGCACTTTTCTCTGGTATTCCTTCGTACCTTAACTCGCTTTTAGTTCCACACTGGCCTCAACTTGTTTTTGCTTCTCAATAGTATTCTGCCTTCTGTTTTATAGCTCCTAATCACTGAAACTTGCTTCCAATAGGTATTTGTCACAAAACCTCTCGTCTGAAATTTAAAACATTTTTAAAAACCTGGCTGTTAGGTGTGTTTTCCCCAGTGGAGAATATTGTTGTCCTATTACTCATTCCCCTTCCATCTGTGATTAAAAGGTCCTTTTTCTAAGCTGTGGTAAGCACTAATGTGTGCTTACCACATCTTGAAATGCTTTACCGTGGGGTGCGCTCAGGCAGCCCATGGTAATTTAGGCATCTGCATGTGCTTCCCACACCCTACAAAAAATAGATTTTATTTTTTAGTGCTGTGGGCAGATAGTAGGTGTGTACTGTGCAAATCAGTAAGTGCAGCTACATTGCTGTACACAGATTAGCGAGTCGTTAGCACATGAGCCCTTACCGCCTACAAAATACGTGGAAGTAGGGGCTCACACGCTAATGGCCACGCACTAATGGGAAAATTAGTTTGTGACCATTAATTTTAAAAAAAATTGGATTACTCAGCCATTTTACCCATGCAGGAAAAATGGCCTTCGTGCATGAGAATGACCTGCTTAAGCACATGCTAAAGTTGCTTTTTACTGCAGTTTGGTACAAGGGCCCCTAAAAGTTACTGGATATTAAAAGTCTGTTGGTATGTTTTTAATGTCCAGTTGGTACATATGGCTGAGCTAAACAGAGAGGGAGGTGAGCAGTACCTTATGTTGATTAGTCACTGAAGACAGGCTGATGGAGCCACATTTATACACTTTGGGGGATATTATTCATTAAAGGGGGGGGGGGGTAAAAGTAAAATAGGTTTGGTAATGTAAGCACACAGATGAAGGATAGCTGAAGCTATTCAGGGGGACAGAACATTTAATAAAAGAGGAACATACTGACAGTGACTGGGATGGGGGCTCTGGATCTTGAGGTCTCTTTTACTCAGAGATTGTGTGCTTGGCCTTTTGGTTAATCCAGGAGGGTGCCCACTCATTAGGAAACCCTGGAACTGTTGGTCACAGAGATTTGTTAACAGATGATATTCTGGGTCACAGCAAGGAAAAAATACCCTATGGGCTCCTTCTGGAGACTGACAGTGGGGAGGTTGCCCTCTGTTGGGAAAACCCTGTTACTTCTGGTTGCAGAGCCCTGTTAAGAGCTGGTATTCTGGGCCACAGCAGAACCTGATGGGAAGATTGGTGACCCTTGAGAGGCGTTCAGGGCAATTGGTCCATGGGAGAAGCTCAGGGTGGAGTGGAAGGCCTGAACCTTGGGAGTGGGCTCGGGGCATATCATCCACTTGAAGCCACCTCAGGGCAAGGCCTTTGGAGGCATAAAGGGGTGCCTAAGGCCCAGCAGTGGAAAGCTTCCAGGGTGTGCTCAGCACCAAGAGTGGAGCAGCAGCAGCACATAGGGTGTGGATCAGCACCAGGAGATAAGTGGAGGAGGTAGCTCCAGGGAATGCAAATGGTGCCCGAAGCTTGGCTGCAGGGATTGACTAAAATCAACCCAGCTCAGCTAACCTTGAATGTCTAGCAGCCACCAGCCCAGAGTGCTCCAGCAGGAGGATGAAACTTGGGGACTGGGTGGGGGGAGGACCAGGGAAGGACATAATTAAGAAGTAAGGAGAGGGACACAGCCACACTGCCACATCCACACAAAGACTCAGCCTAGAATAACAGGAAGGAATCAGGAGTTTCTGCTTTGGCAAAAGGACTAATGGATTGAAAGAGTGTTGAACTAATTGATTAAAAGAGTACTGGGTATAAGAGAAGTAATTGGTTAAAAATGAAGGAATTAGACTATGTGGTGTATAATTTATGGTCTTTTACGCATTTCAGAGGTTATCTCAAAACGAAGCTTTAATCACTGCTACATCTGTATAGTAAAACCTGTACATAGGTCAATAAAACTGTTCAACTTTTAGTTGACAGCCTTGTTCACAGAGGTTGTTTTCGGGTTTCCTGGGGTGGGGGAGAAGAAGGTAATCCCATCCACTAACATTTTTCTTCCCCAGATGGAGGCACCAGGCGCCAAACATTGAAGGGACCAACGGAGCCTGCCCATAGCTGACTCCAGCCAGGTTAGGCCCCGGACCCAAAGACACCCACAAAAGGGTGTTACATAAATAAATAAATATTTCATAAATATTTTTGTAACAGCCATTGTAGCAGTTTGTTTCCATCATGTTTTTTTTTTTTTTACAATGTTGCCTATGTATTTATTTATCACAGAAGGTCTATGGAACTGTATGCATTTCCAGTTACAAAATTGTATAATGTTGCAGCCCACCATAGATAGAACTGGTATTCATGCAATTTCTGTGGATAAAGGTTACCCATCCCTTCCTCTAAAGTGACAGGGACAGGCCATGCTGTTCATTGATGCTTTCTAGAATACTAGATCTGTATGATAAGTTGTTATCAAGTTGCTATCAAGTCTTTCCTTAAGGTGATGCGCAAAATGATTGAAAATTCAATCCACAGTGAATCTTGTTCTCTCTCTCTCTAAAACCTTCTTTGTTCTGACATTCCATACTTTCATTATAGAGCTGCTTTTTGTAATTATATAGGACAAATTAATAACAGAATCACATCGGTGTGATTGCTATGTGAGCATTAAGTGGAACAGATTAGCTTTTTGTAAGTAGGTTAAACATGTCATTTTCCTTTTCTGTTAATATGTGGGTTACAATGTAAAATGCATATTCTGTACAGTAAAGAACATTTCGTAGAAAAGAAATTAGCTTTTACTACAAGATGGCACCAACTGATGCAATTATAAAGCAGACTGTCAGGTTCTTTTAAAGTGAAAACATTTTATTTTCTTCATGATTGGATTGTTGGCAGAAGGAAAATTGACATGTGGCAATTTTTGTCTGCAAATTCTAATAAAGCCTTCACTAGTCAAAGCTGGTAATGGCTTTGTTTATACTTGGTTGCTGATTTGTGGGTCATCGTTGATACACAATAATTTTTTTGTCCCAATATGTGTTTATGGGAGTGTAAGAACATTACATAAGAAGAGAAGTGTTGCCATACTGGGACAGGCTTAAGGTTCATCAAACCCAGTATCCTGTTTCCAACAGTGGTCAATCCAAGGCACATGTAAAACAGATTGTATGGTGCTTATCCTAGAAGTAAGCAGTGGGTTTTCCCAAGTTCATCTTAACAATAACTTATGGATTTTTATTTCAGGAAAATATCCAAACTTTTTAAAAATCCTGCTAAGCTAACTGTTTTTACCACATTCTCTTGCAACAAATTCCAGAGTGTAATTACATGTTGAGTGAAGAAATATTTTCTCCGCTCAGTATTTTATAGACCTCTTATCATATCAACTGAGAATTGGAAACCCTCCCCCATCATCCCATCCCCCCCCCCCCCCCCACACACACACACACTGAATGTCTGTCGCACTAGGACAGGACCTCACAAATTTAGCAAGTAACTACAAGCTCTATAAGGTAGTGCCTCTTACACAGGATGCCACATCTGTTGAACAGTTCTCCAAATCTTCACAGAACCCCCTCCTTGCATTTAGTCTTTCTCATTTCAATAGTTGATACATTTCATTCCTCCATTCTGTCAAGGATTGTGAATGTGGTTGTCTCCAACTGCACAAAATACATTTCCAGGCCAACACGAATGCTCTTTTCAATCCGTTATTGGTCCCTCTTTTTAGTCCCAGAGAGACAAAATTAGAGAACAACTATATACCTACCTGCATTGGTATCCATCTATGCAGCACATGGTGTAAATAAGCCATTCTATGTTTCCAAAATTGTTGTATACTATCACAGGTCCAGGACATATGAGCCAAAGATGCCAGGGAAAATCGATATCTTGGACACTGAGCAGTACTGGAAAACCCTGCCTTGAATGCATGATCAGGGACCACAAACATCCGCAGTAAAAACTTAGGACCCCTTTTACCACAGCTGATAAAAGGGTAGTCTTTTTTTTCTGCAGGAAATGACCATGTGGCAAGTAAAGCACTTGCCGGGTGGCCATTTCGAGGGGAGCACTTACTGCCACCCATTGAGGTTGGCGGTAAGGGCTCCCGCCCTAACCCGGTGGTAACCGGGCTATTACCGCCGGTTACACCTCCAGCGCTACAATACCATTGGGCTCCTATGGAACTCCAGCACTAGGAAATACCATCAGGCTGCTGCAGTAGCCCAGTGGTACTTCATGTTTAGTGAGCGGTAAGCCCGCGTTGGGCTTACCGCCACTTTATAATTGCTGTTCCTGTAGGGCCGCTGCTATGATATGGTGCATAAGCGGGCAAAGACTGGTCCCTGTCACCTGCTCATTAGGAGGTAGTTCCACATTTCAAGCAGCGGCTAAAGCATTTTTATGGGCATCTTAGCATTTAATGCATATGTATTTATTTATTTATTTATTTATTTATTAGGTTTTATTTGCCGTCTTTTTCAAGGAATTCACTCAAGGCAGTGAACAATAAGAATAAATCAAATATGAGCAATAGACAATTAGAGCAGTAAACATATTCAAATAACAACACAAACTATGGCACAGTATACTACTTACAATGTTAACACGATACATAATACAACATTTTAGGGAGAGTGGTAAGATGGTAACCTGAAGTTCGTATGCCCAACGGCCCAGATGCCCTCTGAAGTTTCGTGTTTATGTAAATTTCCTCTCTGCAATTGCAGCTACCTTAACTGAGAGGAAGGGGACAACCAGCGGTCAGCTGCCAATGGCCAGCGTTTTATCCCCTGAGCAGCAAGTGCAGGACCGCTGCGCGATGAACTGCCCACAGATGAAAGGGTTGGTGAGTCCTTTGATTAGCGCCGGCGAAGGAGCGTCGATGCTCTTGGACCTGGAAAAAACAACTCCATCACTCCCGAATTATTCAACCATCATGCCCAAAGGAGTGGAGAAGTGAGTTAGAGGTATATGCTGAAACAGAGGACGTTTACAGCAGAACCCAAATCGGCGGAACCATTCCTAAACACCTATGAGAAATCATCTTGGAGTTTTTGGCTCCCATGGAGGATACATTGAATAGCATCTGGAAGGCGCTTAGGGACCTAATGGTGGCAGTAAATAATTTTGTTTCAGATATAATTTTATTAAAGAGTTACGTGGACAATTCAACTATAACAAATGATTCTACATGAGCAAGAAGTGGTTATGATGTTGAAAATGATAATAGACCAGAAATTTGAATAATAAAATGAATATTATTATAGATGATTAATATTGAGATTATTGTTTTTCCCAGAGTTCCGGGTATGACTCCTAAAGTTTTCCGCAGAAATATTTCCTCAAATTATTACTTTAAAAGGAGTGAAGCCTGTGAAAACTGGGATTACTTTAATCAGTGGGATTTGAATTAGAGACTTAAGTATATGTATTGTTAAATAACTTCTGGTTTTTAAAAGAGAAAGAATGTAATCAGATGTATCATTTGTAACTAATATTGGACAATAAGTATGTTTTCAATTAAATGATTTGACTATACACCGCATTGGCCTTGAAGAAGCCAACCAGATGATCAATGTGGAATAATGAATTGGACGAGTAATATCTGGGGATAATCAGGTTAATACCACGGTTTTTTTTTCTGTTTACTGTTTAATTGATCTCCTTATCTTGTTTCACTTTCTCTATTTAGTGGTCTAAGGAAGATAATAAAATTACCTGACTGAAATAATTCCTACATATTACTTTCTCTGTATTTCCAGCAAGTTGTTTTATCGCTTGTAAAACTTTAAATGGTTATAAATAAAAAAATTTTAAAAATATACATTTTAATTGACTGTGTAGGGTAGAAGCAAAGATGGAACCAATAGATAGGTAAGAGAGTAAGATAAGTTAGAAAATAAGGTGACTAATTTAAAGAAAGGTGCACATGAGGTCAGAGGGATGGTTAAATATTATCTCAGCTAGGGTAGGAGTGGATAAGCATGTTCTGCTGTAGTATATGCAGCCCATGTCACTCCTTGTGTGTGTGTGAGTGAGACTAACAAGTTAGTTACTTCTTCCATTAAAGACCTGTTTGAAGAGCCAAGCTTTCACCTGCTTCCTCAAGCACAGTTCGTTTTTAGCGTGTGCTAAAAATGCTAGCATGCCTTAGTAAAAAAAAAAAAAAAAAAAAACAACAACAAGCCTTACTGCAACATTTTCTAACTCACCCATCTTATTTCTTAGGCTTTTTGCATACAGACATTTCAAACAATGTTTGCTGTTCCTGTTTACAACTTGCTCAGGAGTTATCAGTGATAATTTGCTATTTTGAAAATCTGTCTCCTCTTTATTTAAAGCCACCTGGTAACTTTGTAAGTCTAAGTGCTTTTAAAATATGCCTTCTGGTCTATTAGGGGTTCTTTTACTAATCTGTAACAAAAGGGGCCCTGTGCTGGCATCAGCCTGTGTTTTTGATACGCGCTGAGGCCCTCTTTTACTTCAGTGGGTAAAAGGTTGTTTTTTTTTTTAAAGAAATGGCCGTGCGGCAAGTGCTTCACTAGCCGCATGACCATTTCGGAGGGAGTACTTACCACCACCCATTGAGGCTGGCTTTTGGACCCCTCCCCCCCCCCTTGCTTTCTGCCCTGGGCCCCTGAATGTTTAACATCAGCCCTACATATTAAAAAGCATCTTTGTTCTTTGCACCTGCTATTTGTTGTGGGTATCAAAGGGCAGCAAACTAGCACACACATGTTTGGACACAAGTGGGTCGATATTAAAAGTGATTTAGCCAGCCAGAAATGGCTCCTAGCTGGTTAAATCACTTAATCCCTCTTTTACAAAGCTGTGCTAGTTACTGCTGGTGCAGTGATGCCGACACAGCCCATTTGAAGTGTGTAAGGGGGGTTATTTGGGCTAACTGGTCATAATCAATAGCACAACTGAATAGCGCTGCTGAAAATGTTCAATTAGCGCCCAACTATAAAATGGCTATTTGGGGAGCATTCTAGGGGAGGAGCCAGCACTTGGGGCGTCTTTTACTACGGTGCGCTCACGTTTTTAACACGTACTAAAATTGTGGGCGTGCTAAATGTTAGAGACACCCATAGGAATGCATTGGCGTTTCTAACATTTAGCGCACCCACAATTTTAGCATGCGCTAAAAACGTGAGTGCGCCTTAGTAAAAGGGGGTCTTGGTTGGTTAAGTGTTGATAGTCAGCATCAGCATTTAACTGGTTATGGTAACTGCATAAATAGGACCATATAAAAGTCAGACTTATCTTTATGTGGTTAACCATAGCTGGTCAAGTGCTAAATACCGCACTTAGGGGCCATTTTACAATGCCCCTAAGCTACCGTGGCATTGCCACATGCCAATTCAACACTAGCACCGGCCTATGGCAGGATCCCATGCACCATTTCTGGTGTGATGGGAAATTGTTATAATTTTAGTGCCAGGGGCTTATCCGGCGATAATCAGGCAGCACCACACACAGTCCAGTTACCACCAGCTTAGCATGGGAGCCCTTACTGCCTCATCAATGGGAGGCAGTAAGGGCTCCCCCAGGAATTGGCTTTTTTCTACCTTTTACCTGCTGTGGTAAAAAGGGGCATTGGCATGTGGCAAATCCACGTGCTAATGCCACTGCAGGGCCCCTTTTACTACAGCTTGGCAAAAGGGGCACTTAACCATAGTAACATAGTAACATAGTAGATGATGGCAGAAAAAGACCTGCATGGTCCATCCAGTCTGCCCAACAAGATAAACTCATATGTGTATACCTTACCTTGATTTGTACCTACCTTTTTCAGGGCACAGACCCTACAAGTCTGCCCAGCATTATTTCCCGCCTCCCAACCACCAGTCCCGCCTCGCATCATCGGCTCTGGCACGGACCATACAAGTCTGCCCTCCACTATCCTCCCCCACCTGCTCCGCCACCCAATTTCGGCTAAGCTTCTGAGGATCCATCCCTACTGCACAGGATTCCTTTATGCACATCCCACGCATGTTTGAATTCCGTTACCGTTTTCATCTCCAACACCTCCCGCGGGAGGGCATTCCAAGCATTCACCACCCTCTCCGTGAAAAAATACTTCCTGACATCTTTTTTGAGTCTGCCCCCCTTCAATCTCATTTCATGTCCTCTCGTTCTACCACCTTCCCATCTCCGGAAAAGATTTGTTTGCGGATTAATACCTTTCAAGTATTTGAACGTCTGTATCATATCACCCCTGTTCCTCCTTTCCTCCAGGGTATACATGTTCAGGTCAGCAAGTCTTTGTTCATACGTCTTGGAACGCAAATCCCATACCATTCTCGTAGCTTTTCTTTGCACCGCTTCCATTTTTTTAACATCCTTCGCAAGGTACGGCCTCTAAAACTGAACACAATACTCCAGGTGGGGCCTCACCAATGACTTGTACAGGGGCATCAACACTTCCTTTCTTCTGCTGATCACACCTCTCTCTATACAGCCTAGTAACCTTCTCGCTACGGCCACCGCCTTGTCACACTGTTTCGTCGCCTTCAGATCCTCGGATACTATCACCCCAAGATCCCTCTCCCCCTCAGTACCTATCAGACTCTCACCGCCTAACACATAAGTCTCTCGTGGGTTTCTACTCCCTAAATGCATCACTTTGCATTTCTTCGCATTGAATTTTAATTGCCAAACCTTAGACCATTCTTCTAGATTCCTCAGATCCCTTTTCATGCTTTCCACTCCCTCCTGGGTGTCCACTCTGTTGCAAATCTTAGTATCATCCGCAAATAGGCAAACTTTACCTTCTAACCCTTCGGCAACGTCACTCACAAATATATTGAACAGAATCGGCCCCAGCACCAATCCCTGAGGCACTCCACTACTCACCTTTCCCTCCTCCGAGCAAACTCCATTTACCACCACCCTCTGTCATCTGGCCGTCAAGCAGTTCCTAATCCAGTTCACCACTTCGGGACCTATCTTCAGCCCATCTAGTTTATTTAAGAGCCTCCTGTGAGGAACCGTGTCAAAAGCTTTGCTAAAATCTAAGTAGATTACGTCTATAGCACGTCGATGATTCAATTCTCCAGTTACCCAATCAAGAATTCAATGAGATTCATTTGGCACGATTTCCCTCTGGTAAAACCATGTTGTCTTGGATCTTGCAGCTTGTTGGCTTCTAGGAGATTCACTATCCTTTCCTTCAGCATGGCTTCCATTACTTTTCCAATAACCGAAGTGAGGCTTACCGGCCTGTAGTTTCCAGCTTCTTCCCTATCACCACTTTTGTGAAGAGGTACCACCTCCGCCGTTCTCCAGTCCCTCGGAACCTCTCCCGTCTCCAAGGATTTATTAAACAAATCTTTAAGAGGACCCGCCAGGACCTCTCTGAGCTCCCTCAATATTCTGGGGTGGATCCCATCCGGTCCCATGGCTTTGTCCACCTTTAGCTTTCCAAGTTGTTGATACACACTCTCTTCCGTGAACGGTGCTATATCCATTCCATTCTCAGGCGTACTTTTGCCAGTCCATCGCGGTCCTTCTCCAGGATTTTCTTCAGTGAAAACAGAACAAATGTATCTATTTAGCAAATTGGCTTTTTCTTCATCATTATCTACATAGTGGTTCGCTGTATCTTTTAGTCTCACAATTCCCTTTTTAGTCATTCTTCTTTCACTAATATACCTGAAGAAAGTTTTGTCGCCCCCTCCTTACATTTCTAGCCATTTGTTCTTCCGCTTGCGCCTTCGCCAGACGTACCTCTCTCTTGGCTTCTTTCAGTTTCATCCGGTATTCCTCCCCGTGTTCCTCTTCTTGAGATTTTCTATATTTCTGGAACGCCAACTCTTTAGTCTTTATTTTTTCAGCCACTTGCTTGGAGAACCATATCAGTTTCCTTTTCCTCTTGCTTTTATTTACTCTCCTTACATAAAGGTCTGTGGCCCTATTTATTACTTCTTTCAGCCTGGACCACTGCCCTTCCACTTCATGTTCGTCCTCCCAGCCCATCATCTCCTTCCTCAGGTATTCCCCCATTTTACTAAAGTCAGCACGCTTGAAATCCAGGACTTTGAGTTTAGAGTGGCCGCCCTCCACTTCAGCTGTTATATCAAACCAAACCGTTTGATGTTTTTGCTGCTCCGTAAATCCAGAAGTTCAATGGCAGAGCCCGAACATTGCCCAGCACTGAATTTCCAGGGATAATGATGGTGGCAGTCACAAAATGTTGATCACCACTGACTGAATATCTGGCCCTAGATATACATGTGCTGACCTAAATTTACAGGAAACTACTTATACGTAGATACTTTTGAGCAAAGCAATTTTCAGCCAGGCCATTATACCCAATTACATACTTATTTACCTAGGTAAATGCCTTTAAAAATTCCCCTGCCCATGGCAATAATAAATTTAAGTTAATGATTACAATTAAAATTGTGGGTGATTTTTCATGAACACATGACTCTTTCACGTACTTTGGCTGATATTGTGTTTTTCTCATTCTTTTTTATTTGCGGAAGGAAGGAAGTACTGCTCCTGAAAGCTAGTCAAGAAACACATTAAGTTAGTCCAAAGGAAAAATAGCTAATTTGTTGTTTTTGTGGTCTGGGTGTCACCAAGCCCTTGCAGAAGAAGTACAATTTTCCTGATATACCCTTTCAAGATTAGAGGAGTAGATTAACGGTTAAAACAATGGTCTGAGTACTAGAGAAGCCATGGTTCAAATCTCACTGCTGCTCCTTGAGATCTTGGGCAAGTTATTTAACCCTTTCCATGATCTCAGCTACAAAACATGTGGCCCTTTTACTAAACTATCCAGCCTTATAATCGGAAGAGAAAAATGCCTATATTTCGAACCAAATCAGGAGATGGGCGTTTTTCTCGCAAAGGTGCCCAAATCGGTATAATCGAAAACCGATTTTGGGCGTTTCCAACTGCACTCCGTCGTGGAAACAAATAAAGTTGACGGGGGCGTGTCGCAGGCATGTCTGAGGCGGGACTGGGGCATGGTTATCAGCCGAGGAGAGATGGGTGTCTGTAGCTGATAATCGAAAAAAAGGCGTTTTTACCGCGATTTTGGGTCACTTTTTTTGGACCCTTTTTTTTCACGAACAAGTCCCAAAAAAGTGCCCCAACTGCCCAGATGACCACTGGAGGGAATCGGGGATGACCTCCCCGGACTCCCCCAGGGGTCACTAATCCCCTCCCACCAAAAAAAAAACACTTTAAAAACGTTTTTCCCAGCCTGTATGCCAGCCTCAAATGCCGTACCCACCTCCATGACAGCAGAATGTGTTTGATCCTGTCACAGCCTTTCCCTGGGTCAGATGTGGCTCTCGGGTGCACTACAGGGTCACATCAACATTGCATTGTGGTGGGTGTAGGGTATTGGGCTCCATGATTTCATTAGCTTGTGTTACAGTCTCACGATGTTGGTAGTTGGTAGGCTCTTCTCCCATGGTGCTTTTCCCCCTGCTTACTGGGTCAGAGTGTGCCCTGTTGTGTTTCCTGTTTTAGTCCATGCGGTAGTGGCCATTTTTGTAAGCCAGTTTTAGTTCCCTTTCCTGTGTTAGCCACGTTAGATAACTTAGTTCTTACCTTGAATGTGGCTGAAAGAGAGCATTGTACAGCATTCTGCCAGCTCTGATCTACTGCTCATCTCAGTACCAGGGAGACTCTTTGCCAGTGGGGCACAACCTCTGCAGTTAACTGTGAGTAAACGTGCTTATTCCAATAAAGGACATTTTCGGAGAGATTAGTCTTCAGGTGTCAACTGGTGTGCCAATGTTATACAGCAGCAACAAGTCCTAGAGGCCTGCGTGTATGCAGGTCCCTGGAGCACTTTTAGTGGGTACTGCAGTGCACTTCAGCCAGGTGGACCCAGGCCCATCTCCCCCAACCTGCAACACTTGTGCTGGTAAATGGGAAGCCTCCAAAACCCACTGTACCCACATGTAGGTGCCCCCTTCACCCCTAAGAGCTATGGTAGTGTTGTACATTTGTGGGTAGTGGGTTTTGGGGGAGGGGGGTTGGGAGCTCAGCACCCGTGGTAAGGGAGCTATGCATGTGGGAGCTTTTTCTGAAGTCCACCACACTGACCTAGGGTGCCCAGTTGGTGTCCTGGCATATCAGGGGGGCCAGTGTACTACTAATCTTGGCCCCTCCCACAACCAAATGGCTTGGATTAGGACATTTTTGAGCTGGGCGTTTTTAGTTTCCATTATCGCTAAAAAAAAAACAAACGCTCAGCTCAAAAACGTCCATTTTTTAAAAAATACGGTTCGGCCCGCCCCTTCACGGACCCGTTCTCGGAGATAAACGCCCATGGAGATAGGCGTTCACGTTCGATTATGCCTCTCCATGTGTGCTAATGCGGGAAAAAAGGCCTATTGTAAAACACATTAAAGTGTTTTGCGGTAGTTTGTCTCTTAGCGTGTGCTAATCATATAAAATTTTTGAAATTATTTTTGAGAGCGGGCTTGGCATGGGTAGGGAATGGACATGGAAGAATTATCTGGCTAACGTGTTTTGATTAGCACATGCTAACTGGATAACATGGACTTAACCTGGGAGCACTTAGCACCTCCCATGTAATTTTTGGTGCAAGTCCCATGTGCTAAATGAAAAATTAGCATGAGACCTGCAAAAAAAAAAATAATAATAATAATAATATACTGCCATAGTAAATCTGGCCTTAGCACACAGGAAAGCCCCTTGTTAATAAATGCTTAGCTCTGATTTTGCTACAGCTTAATAAAAGGGCCCCTTAGATTGTCAGCCCTCTGGGGCAGAGAAATACCCAATGTACCCAAATCAAACTTACCTTGAGCTATGACTGAAACTGAATGAGAAAAATCCAAATCCATGGAAGTGGTATAAGTATGTATGTCCCTAGAATTTTTCTAGCTGGACTCAAATGTTGGGGAAAAAATAGGCGGTTCCCTAGGTGATAAAAGACCTTATGTTAGAGGGAAAATAGCCTTTTCTTGACCATGTCTTAATTTTGGCACTTGGGCTGTGCTCTTCCAGGCCTTGAACATTGGTGGCTCCTTTCTGCCAAGCTGACTTGGGACCCAAACTTTGGAGACAACGGGGTCTCTCATGCTGGTCTAGTTCAGAGACAAACCAAAAGTAACTAACAAGAAGCATTGCTAAGCCTCACCTGACGGGAAAATTCAGGCCAGAGTCTTGAGGCTTTACCCAGAAAATTTTCCTTTCACTTAGATCCATTATGGAGTCCAGTGACAGAGGATTAAAGCTAATCTGAGGGGAGGGGGGGAGCTTTGTTCCAAGGAAAGAAGAATCCTTAAAGAGGGAGGAAGAGTCATAAGAACAAGCTGAGGGTAAAAAACCTGCCACATTCCAAGAGTTGTGAGTAGAGGTCCATATATGTTTGAGAGTGAGGAGGTAATCCAAGGAGGGGGAAAGAAAAATTGTTACAGCCCATAACAGAACTATCTACCTTCTTATTTACTTAAGAATTGTAAATACTATTTCTGGATCAAGTTTGTAAAGAATCAGCTCATTTTCAAAAGAGAAACATGCCCAAAAAGTGTCATAAAGCAGCATTAAAACGTCCAAATTGGTATTTTTGAAACCTATTTTACAGACGTTTACCTATGCAATTCATCTGCAGTGCTTTCAAATCACAAAGAAGCATGTTGGAGGCATTTTTGGGAGTGGGGTTAGTGAAGGCTTATGGCATTCCTAACACTTGGACATTTTATAACTATAATGGAAAAAACAAAAACGTCTATGGCTACAACTTCAATGTTGGGTCTACACCTGTTTTAGAACGAATAAGGCCTAAATGACCATATGACTACTGGAGGGAATAAGACTTGACCCGCCCCTCACTCCCCCAGTGGTCACTGACCCCTTCCCACCTCCCAAAGATGTGAATAAAAATAGTACATACCAGGCTCTATGGCAGCTTCAGATGTTATAGCCAGTTCTATTAGAGCAGCAAGCATGTCCCTGAAGTACTGTAGTGGTCGGTGCAGTGCACTGTAGAAAAGAGGACTCATTTATAAATATGTTAAATAGCAGTGGTCCCAGAACTGATCCCTGTGGCACTCCACTCTTCACCCTCCTCCATTGAGAGAAATGACCATTTAACCCTACCCTCTGTTTTCTGTTCAATAACCAATTCCTAATCCACACCAGAACCTTGCCTCCTAACCCATGACTCTTCAATTTTCTCAGGAGTCTCTCATGAGGAACTTTATTAAAAGCTTTCAGTAAGTCTAGATAACTACATCAACTGGCTCACCTTTATCTACATGTTTATGTACGTCTTCAAAGAAATGAAGCAAATTGGTGAGGCAAGACTTCTCTTGGCTGAACCAATGCTGATTCTGTCCCATGTTTGTCTACAAGTTCTATATTTTATTCTTTATAATAGTTTCCACTATTTAGCCCGGCATCAACATCAGGCTTACCGATCTGTAATTTCTTGGACCCCCCCCCCCCCCCTAGAATCCTTTTTTTTTAAAAATCGGCACCACATTGGCCACCCTCCAATCTTCAGGTCCTATGGATGATTTTAACAACAGGTTACATATTACTAATATCAGATCAGCAGTTTCATGCTTGAGTTCTTTGAGTACTCTTGGATGTATGCCATCCAGTCCAGGTGATTTGCTACTCTTTAATTTGTCAATTTGGCTCAGTACATCTTCCAGGTTCACCAAGATTTCTTTCAGTTCCTCTGCATCATCACCCTTTAAAACTGTTTCTGGTACTGGCAGATCTCTTACATCTTCTTCCACAAAGACAGAAGCAAAGAATTCATTCAGTTTCTCTACTATGGCCTTGTCCTCCCTGAGTGCCCCTTTTGCTCCGCTGTGATCTAATGGTCCCATGGATTCCATCACCGGCTTTCTGCTTCTGATATACCTGAAAAAGTTGTTACTCTGAGTTTTAACCTCTGCGGTAAGTTTGTCTTCATAATCTGGTATTCATCCAAGAGTACTGATAGAACTGAAAAATGAGCTTGCGGAGCTATTGTTAGTAATATTTAATTTATCCTTAAAATCAAGTGTAGTACCGGAAGATTGGAGGGTGGCCAATGTAACGCTGATTTTTAAAAAAAGGTTCCAGAGGAGATCCAGAAAATTATAGACCGGTGAGTCTGACGTCGGTGCCGGGCAAAATGGTAGAGACTATTATTAAGAACAAAATTACAGAGTATATTCAAAAGCATGGATTAATGAGACAAAGCTAACATGGATTTAGTGAAGGGAAATCTTGCCTCACCAATCTACTACATTTCTTTGAAGGGGTGAACAAACATGTGGATATAGGTGAGCCAGTTGATATTGTGTATCTGGATTTTCAGAAGACGTTTGACAAAGTACCTCATGAATGACTCCAGAGGAAATTGGAGAGTCATTTTATTTTATTTTTGTTACATTTGTACCTCGCGCTTTCCCACTCATGGCATAGGAGGTAGTGTTCTATTGTGGATTAAAAACTGGTTAAAAGATAGAAAACAGAGTAGGGTTAAATGATCAGAATTCTCAATGGAGAAGGGTAGTTAGTGGGGTTTCCCAGGGGTCGGTGCTGGGACCGCTGCTTTTTAACATATTTATAAATGACCTAGAGATGGGAGTAACTAGTGAGGTAATTAAATTTGCTGATGACACAAAGTTATTCAAAGTCGTTAAATCGAAAAAATTACAAGCGGACCTTACGAGACTGGGAGACCACGCGTCTAAATGGTAGATGACGTTTAATGTGAGCAAGTGCAAAGTGATACATGTGGGAAAGAGGAACCCGAATTATAGCTACTTCATGCAAGGTTCCAAGTTAGGAGTCACGGACCAAGAAAGAGATCTAGGTGTTGCCGTCAATGATACGTTGAAACCTTCTGCTCAGTGTGCTGCTGTGGCTAAGAAAGCAAATAGAATGTTAGGTATTATTAGGAAAGGAATGGAAAACAAAAATGAGGATGTTATAATGCCTTTGTATCGCTCCATGGTGCGACCGCACCTCGAATATTGTGTTCAATTCTGGTCGCCGCATCTCAAAAAAGGTATAGTGGAATTGGAAAAGGTGCAGAGAAGGGCGGCAAAAATGATAAAGGGGATGGGACAACTTCCCTATGAGGAAAGGCTAAAGCGGCTAGGGCTCTTCAGCTTGGAGAAAAGAAAGCTGAGGGGAGATATGATAGAGGTCTATAAAATAATGAGTGGAGTTGAACTAGGACTAGGGGGCATGCGATGAAGCTACAATGTAGTAAATTTAAAATGAATCGGAGAACATTTTTCTTCACTCAACGTGTAATTAAACTCTGGAATTCATTGCCAGAGAATGTGGTAAAGGAGGTTAGCTTAGTAGAGTTTAAAAAAGGTTTGGACGGCTTCCTAATGGAAATGTCCATAGACCACTATTAAATGGAGTTGGGGAAAACCCACTATTTCTGGGATAAGCAGTATAAAATCTTTCATACTTTTTTGGGATCTTGCCAGGTATTTGTGACCTGGTTGGTCACTGTTGGAAACAGGATGCTGGGCTTGATGGACCTTTGGTCTTCCCAGTATGGCAATACTTATGTACTTATCTCTTTTAGCCTTCTTCATTAATGCTTTGCAACTGACTTGCCAGTGCTTATGTTGCTTCTTATTTTCTTCATTTGGTTCCTTTTTCCATTCTTTAAAGGACACTCTTTTGGCTGTAATAGCCTCTTTTACTTTACCTTTTAACCATGCTGGCTGTCACTTTCTCTTCTTTCTACCTTTGAAAATATGTCAAATGCATTGGGACTGGGCTTCCAAGATGGTATTTTTGAACAATGTCCACACCTGATCTAGTGTCCTAACCTTAGCAACTGATATTATAATGCATTTGTATTGCTTCATGATGCGACCATACCTCAAATACCATGTTCAATTCTGGTCACCACATCTCAAAAAAGATGTGCAGGGGAATAATCGAAAGGGCGCCCAAGTTTTCCTGAGGACGTCCTCGCAGGACGTCCTGGCGAAGGGGCGGGGAAACCCGTATTATCGAAATAAGATGGGTGTCCATCTTTCGTTTCGATAATACGGTCGGGGATGCCCAAATCTCAACATCTAGGTCGACCTTAGAGATGGTTGTCCTTAGAGATGGTCGTTCCCGGTTTTCGGCGATAATGGAAACCGAGGACGCCCATCTCAGAAATGACCAAATCCAAGCCATTTGGTTGTGGGAGGAGCCAGCATTCGTAGTGCACTGGTCCCCCTCACATGCCAGGACACCAACCGGGCACCCTAGGGGCAATGCAGTGGATTTCAGAAATTGCTCCCAGGTGCATAGCTCCCTTACCTTGGGTGCTGAGCCCCCCCCCCCCAAAAAAAAACCCACTCCCCACAACTGTATAACACTACCATAACCCTAAGGGGTGAAGGGGGCACCTACATGTGGGTACAGTGGGTTTGTGGTGGGTTTTGAAGGGCTCACATTTACCACCACAAGTGTAACAGGTAGGGGGGGAATGGGCCTGGGTCCACCTGCTTGAAGTGCACTGCAGTACCCACTAAAACTGCTCCAGGGACCTGCATACTGCTGTCATGGACCTAAGTATGACATCTGAGGCTGGCATAGAGGCTGGCACAAAATATTTTTAAAGATATATTTTGAGGGTGGGAGGGGGTTAGTGACCACTGGGGGAGTAAGGGGAGGTCATCCCCGATTCCCTCCAGTGGTCATCTGGTCAGTTCAGGCACTTTTTTGACTCTTGGTCGTAAGAAAAAATGGACCAAGTCAAGTTGGCCAAGTGCTTGTCAGGGACGCCCTTCTATTTTCCATTATTGGCCGAGGACGCCCATGTGTTTAGCACACCCCAGTCCCGCCTTTGCTATGCTTCTGACTTGCCCCCGTGAACTTTGGTCATCCCCATGATGGAAAGCAGTTGAGGACGCCCAAAATCGGCTTTCGATTATGCCGATTTGGGTGACCCTGGGAGAAGGACGCCCATCTTGCGATTTGTGTCAAAAGATGGGAGCCCTTCTCTTTCGAAAATAAGCCTGATAGTGGATTTAGAAAAGATTCAGAGTAGGGTGATGAAAATGATAAAGGTGATGGTATGACTTTCCTATGAGAAAAGACTAAAGAGGCTAAAGCTCTTCAGCTTGGAGAAGAAATGACTGAGGGGAGATATGATAGAGGTCTATAAAATAATGAGTGGAGTGGAATGGAATGGGTGGACATGACTTGCTTGTTTACTGTTTCTAAAAATACTAAGACTAGGAGGTAAGCAATGAAGCTATTAAGTAGCAAATTTAAAACAAATCGGAAAACATATTTTTTTCACTCAATGTGTAATTAAACTGTGGAATTCATTGCCAAAGGAGGTGGTAAACCAGTTGGCTTAGCAGGGTTTAAAAAAAAGGTTTGGATAACTTAATAAAAGAAAAGTCCATAACTCATTATTAAGATGGACTTGGGGAAAATCCACTGCTTATTTCTAGGATAAGCAGCATAAAATCTATTTTACTATTTTGGGATCTTGCCAGGTACTTGTGACCTGGATTGGCCACTGGTGGAAGCAGGATACTGGGCTTGATTGACCTTCAGTCTGTCCCAATATGACAACACTTATGTTCTTATGTTATGTTAACTTTTAGAACACTATAACTTATGTGCATTTCAGAGCATAATTATGCACCAATAGTTGCAACTGCCATTGACTGGGTTCCAATGCCAACTTACACTAGACTTCAATATAGATATTTTGGCACAAGGAAGCAGTTATAGAATTGGCATTAAATTAATGGCATTGGGGCACTTAAATCTTGGCAGTAATTTACACCAAAGTGTTTTACTAGCCAGTCAAAATGCAATGATTTCCAAACATAGAAGATGCTAACAAGAGGAAGAAAATGGTAACGTTAATGAATATCTTTCATTTCAAGGCAACCTGATTTTTCTTCTTACAGGACATTTAGGGAATGATTTACTAATTTATTTAATCTCATGGGCGCAGAATGGGAAACACACCTTTGTGATTCAGCTCATTAATGACAAAGAGTTGAGAAATTACATTGCAACAAAGGAACAATAAAATCGAAAAAGATGATAAACTATTTAGTCCCTCATCTGCTTTCAGCTTGTTCTTTTATTTATTTATTTATATCTTCATTTGATTTTTACGTTTCATTACCTTTGTCAACCCTTTGTCAGGAAAAATTCCTCCCATTAACATAACACTGTTCTATCTGTTAACAATTTTATATTAGAGACATTTAATAATGTGATGAGAGAATCTGTATAGAGGAAATAATATAGTGCAGTTTCATAATTCTCCGAGGGGCCCTCTTACTAAAGGGTTGGCACGCGGCAACAGGCTTGCTGTGTGCCAATCCAGAACTAGTCGGGCTACCACAGCAGCCCAGCGGTAGTTCCCACACCCAACACACACCATTTCCGGCACTACAAAAATATTTTCTAGCTTTCTAGTGCCAGTGCTTACCTCAGTGGGTGGCGGTAAATGTTCCCCCCTGAAATGGCCCCGCAGTAAGTGGTTCACTTACTGCATGGCCATTTCTTTTCAAGAAAAAAAAGACAGCCTTTTACCCACTGTGGTAAAAGGGGGCCTCGGTGCTCGTCAAAAACACGCACTGATGCTAGTGTAGGCCCTCTTTTACCTCAACTTAATAAAAGGGCCCCTGTATGCTTTATGCTACCTCAGAAGAATCCGCAATACAATGGAGAACTCGAACGCCCCATGGGAGAACACAAGTGCAAGTAAAAGTGGGATGTTTGACCACGGAAAAACAAATCCCGGAGACAATGATCTTGGAAATGCTTATTTATTTGTTAAAAAAAGACTCGACACAGCTGCGTTTAATCAAAGGTCTTTTTAAAGACCATTTTGTCTACAGACCATTATATCGTTGGTCATCCTTAGCACAAATCAGCTGTTCTTTTAGGTGTCTAAGACTCCTGATGCAGGCCTGACGGCCGAAACACAACAGTAAGCATTTCCAAGATCATTGTCTCCAGGATTTGTTTTTCCGTGGTCAAACATCCCACTTTTACTTGCACTTACTTTATGCTACCTTGCATAAGAGATTTACAACTACCTATCTCAGAGGTCCTTTTACTAAGCCACGTAAGCATCTGCGTGCGCCCAACATGTGCCAAAATGGAGTTACTGCCCAACTGCCACGTGGCTCTTGCGGTAATTTCACTTTTGGCATCTCTGTGCTAATGATGTCTATTTGGTAGACATTCTTTTAATCCTGCTAACATATAAGACATCTCAACAAGATGTGTGGGAGCATCTTGGTTTTCTTCTTTTTTTGTACATATGTGTTTTCCAAAGCAGTATCTAGGATTATAATCTGGTCTGATCAAAGTCTTGGCACAATGCTATTCCTTATAGCTTTGGACCCCTTTTCATAGTGGAGGACCCTTCGGAGTGGAGGAGTGGCCTAGTGATTAAAGCATCAGTTTTGCAATCCAGAGGTGGCTGGTTCAAATCCTACTGCTGCTCCTTATGATCTTGGGCAAGTCACTTAACCCTCCATTGTCTCAAGTGCAAACTTAGATTGTGAGCCCTCCTGGGACAGAGAAATATCCAGTGTACCTGAATGTAACTCACCTTGAGCTACTACTGAAAAAGGTATGAGCAAAATCTAAATAAATACATGTCAATATACAGCTGATATAACATTTATCTAGCTAGCTAGCTATTCAAACAGGTTAATGCACATGTTTGTATATAATGAAAGTTGCAAACAGGCACCTGACATTAGGATGCAAGCATCTATTGCTTGGTTCCCCTTCTGGATATGCCCAGGCTCCATGACTTCCCCTTCACTCTCATCTCCATGCACTTGGGATAGACCTGCACTACACTGTACCAGTCTTACCCCTATTCATGAGGGCTGTCTGGAACATTTTGAGAATTTATATTACAGAAAATACACAGGTCAATGTATAAAGATACACCCTCATGTGAGGCTGAAGTACATTTCCTTCCTGCCTCTTTCTGCAGACTATCTCAAATACATTGGTAGTACACAAAGGCATTTATTGTAAACTTATCTAGGGGAAAGTATAGTAGTTGGATGAGGATCAAAATTCAACTAGAAATCATTTCACACTCATTTTATGAAAATTTGAGCAGAATGCATATATATCTTTTTTTATAGGTCTACTGTGTATTAAAGATGACAGTTTCAAAACAGTAATACAGTCTTACTAGAATCATTTAACAATTGCCTGATAAAGTGTTTAACAGATGTATGTTGTACGAAAGAGCCTTCTTACAGTAGCTGCCTATTTCTCATGAAAAAAAGCAATATATCAGCAAAGTATAATTTATTCACATACTTGTGTCTGTAGCAGCTGCCAGAATTCTGAGCAGCATGGTGCTGGACTAGTTAAGTAGTGTGGTTGCTATGTTAGTCCACATTAAAGTTTAATAAATAAAATGAAAACATAAACAGAAAATAAGGTGATACCTTTTTGCTGGATGAACGTAATATATTTTTACAAGCTTTCAGGTATCCTTCCTTTGGTCAGGGCAGTTAATGAAAATGCTGTTTATGAGGATCACTAAACAAAGATATGGGTGGGGGTACACTGTTTGGAGGGGCAGTTGCAGCCTGTTATGATATGCCCAGTGCTTTTTTGTGCCGGTACGCGCCGGTACAGCTTACCGGCACCTTTTTTTCCTAGGCTCATCTACCCGCCCTTAGCTCCCCAGCCCTGCTTTCCATTCCTGCCACTCTCGACGCCCCTTTTAAGCCTCCATCGAGTTCCAGTGCCCCAGTGCCACCTGCCCACCCTTAGCTTCCCGACAGCCCCCCTGTGACACGTTTAAATCTTTTATTTATTTATTTTTTACGTGAAGTCGCAGTGCCGGCATTAGTGAGAGGGCCAGGCTCACCTCCTCCTGCCTTCCCTTCGTTCCCTCTCAGTGTCCCGCCCTCGCGGAAACAGGAAACTACGTCACAGGAAGGTGTATGTACTTATGTAAGGTCAACGGTTAATAAGTCAGCTATAATTAGAGACTGGATTGAAAGCGAACAACTAGGTATGCTGTTTATATTAGAAATATGGCTGAACCTTCAAGACAATCCAGTCCTGCTTGACCTGTGCCCACTGGGATATAAAATAAAACACAACAGAACCAAAAAGAAAGGAGGTGGGGTTACCATAATATATAAATCCTTCTTCACAGTAGAACCTATAGCCGAACATGTATCTTCTACAATTGAAATTATGGCATGAAAAATCACAGACATAAAACTAACTGGTCAACTATGCTGCATACTTTTCTAACACCCTCCAGTAAATTGGTCCAAAGCCCAAGATGACTTCATGGAAATTGTATCAAACATATATACTAACTTCTCTGTTATCCTTCTACTAGGAGATATCAATCTACACTTAGAAAAACAACAGGACATTAACACAAAGTCTTTAACATACTTCCTGAACCAATGGAACCTCAAAACAGCAGCAGCCACTTCATCTCACACAAAAGGTCACCTATTAGATATACTAGCATACAGTTTCTCAACAAATAATAACCATACACTAGAAAATCATAACTAGGAGGAGGTGCTATGGTCAGATCATAACAAACTCTCTTTCACTGTTCACTGGAAAGAGAACAGTAAGAACAGGGAGCCAAGGACACCACACACTGTCATAACTAGAGGAAAAGTGGGTAATCACAGCTTCTGGTCAACAGCGCAGAATGATCAAACAAACATATCACCCAATAGCATACATTTCATGAGAAACTGGGATGAACTAAGCAGAAACACACTGAACAAAATAGCAACCACATCCTTGGTTTAACAATGATCTACTAGAGATGAAAAAACTTTGAAGGAAACTGGAAAGAAAATGGGCCAAAACCAAATCAGACATGAACAAACTAAATGGAGGAAAGCTCTAAGAACATACAAAACAACATAAAGAGAGCTAAAGTAGAATACTACAGCACATATGTGTGCCTAGAAGGAATTAAGATGAAAATGTCTATCAACTAATGAATAATGTATTAAACACCCAAGCTCTACAAGCATCAAATGAAACACCAACAACAGATGAGCTCACACACTATTTTGAGCAAAAAATAATAAAAATAAGATCAAATCTAGACGCAACACAAATATCCCTCACAGATTTCTTACACAAATGTGAAACCAACAACGATTATATCAAGGCAGACAGAATATAGTCCTCCTATAAAACACCTACAACCATCTCAGTTAAAGCACTATTGAGAAAATACGCATGTGAAAACTGTCTATTAGGCAGATACCCTAACTACATGATGAGAAACCCACCAGACTGGTTCTTTGAACGCTTCACTGAACACGTAGAATACATGTTCTCGAATGGTCATTTTCCTTCTGACAAGGGCAACATTATACTTATTCCAATTTCTAAAATTGCCAACAGTAAGATCAATGACCTCACAAACTATAGACCAATGGCTTCAATACCATTACCATAACCAAAAATGATGGAGGAACCAGTAGCACAACAATTAATGGAATACTTAACGCATTCTCTGTCTTTCATAACTCTCAATCAGGTTTCAAACCTTTACACGGCACTGAGACAGTCATAACTACACTGATAACAAAATTCAGAATACTAATAATAAGCCAAGGTCAAATAATCCTAATGTTACAATTTGATGTCAAACGCCTTTGTAGATCATACAACACTCTTGATCCTGCTTGACAACATAGGAATCACTGGTGCAGTAGCAGACTGGCTTAATGACTTTCTAAGACTATGATCCTATCTTGTCAAGATGTCTAACCAGTTTTCATCTTCCTGAATCTCTGAATATGAGGTGCCTCAGGGTTAACCAATATTGCCCATACTAGTCAATGTCATGATGGCTCCACTCGGCAAGAAATTGGAAAAAAATGGGTTTTAACCCATTTATATATACTGATATTGTTACTATTTACATACATTTCAATTACAATATTACAGAGATATTGGACAAGGTTAAAAAAAAGGGCTGGACCTTATGGAAATTGGGCTACAACTTTCAAACTCAAACTAAATAGAGATAAAACCAAACTCCTGGTTCTATACAGCTCGCACAACCCCACTATTTACCAAAACATCACAACCAACAAACATATCCTATTGAAACACAACTAAAAATACTGGGAATTATCCTCAATAAACATCACAACTAAAAATACTGGGAATTATCCTCAATAAACATCTGACTTTTGAAAACCAGGTTTCAGCAGTCCCATCAAAAACCTTCAAACCTCTATGAAAACTGAGAAGGATTAGAGATTATTTCCCCAGACAATCTTTCCATTTTATAGTGCAAGGTGCTGATACTGTCCCTACTAGACTATTGCAATGCAGCATATGTAGGGTGCAAAGAAAACATACTAAAATCGCTGCAGACCATCCAAAACACAGCAGCTAGACTGATACTCAAAAAGTCAAATTATGAAAGAGTAACCTCGCTATTAGAAATACTACACTGGCTCCCAATCAAAGCCAGATTATTTTTCAAATCCAGTACTATCATTTTCAAAATATTGTTTGGCATGTCTCATGCTTACATGCTAAACGTGATTGAACTATCACCAAGAAATGCAAATCCAGTAACCAGGGGTTGCCTATTACTCCACTTGTCCAACTGCAAAAACATAATCTAAAAATCCATCTATATGGTGGGATTCAGCTACCTGGGCTCTAAATTGTGGAACTCAATCCCCAAGGTCACAAGAAGCATCACACACTACCTCCAGTTTGGAAAAGACCTAAAGGCCTACCTCTAGAAGAAATTTTATGAATAACTATCACGAGTACTGATAATGTTCAATAATTCTTTTGTAATAACTATGCTCCACACAACTCTGTAACTGTAAAGCACCACACTAACCTCTAACAACTGCTAAATGTAAACAACATTGAAGCAAAACTTGTTTTTGGATAACTGTGAGATACAAGAATGAATAAATAAATAAATAAATAAATTATAGATTGTTAGCGGCAAGTTGCATTAGGGTATTTGCGTAGTAATGAGATGCAAAACATGCATTTGTATGTTTTGCATCTCATTGCCACTTAACTCATGACAACTTAAATATCACCTCGGTATTTTTTGTCAGTTGGTCTTTGGGCCGTTTAGGTCATATTAATGGTCAAATAACATGACTTAAGGCTCTAATGCTGCTCGATGAATTCCTCCCTTAGTCTGCCTAGTGGTAGGGCAAGCCCCATATACTGGAAGGTATAAGACTGTGGCATTTAGAAGTTGCAACTAAGAATGTTCCTTCTTCAATTTAAAGCAATACTGGAATGAAACCATGGGGCACTAAAGTTCAACCTCTACTCAATAGCTCTTCACTACAAAGCAGATAAGAAAACACACTAGCGGCTGATAGCAAATTAAAGCATTAGCAACTTTCTGTTTTCTGCTTCAACTTTTCTCTTCCTCCTTCTGCTTCTCACATAGTAGTTGCAGAAGTGATACACGCCATTCAATTGGTCAAGAATTGTACTGGCAATAAATCTAGATCTGCCGAGTTTGCTTTCTTCCATGCTTCAGCTGTCAGCCAACGTTCATTAGCTGCTATAAATGAACTGAAACATTGAAGCTGCAATGAAGAAAATTGTTTGCTGACATTCGCCATATTACTGAATTTCTGTTTCTTTTGCTATATTTATTATGTGCAAAAACTTGTCAGTGTCAGACTGCTATTTAAAAGCCATATAGGACAGGTTATGGGTGAACTCATAGTTCAGTGATACACTCCTCCTTATGAATAATTCTGATTACCTTTCTACAGAACCTTTGTGTGTGTATAAACTCTTCCTTCTCTTATATTCACAATCTAAATAGCAATGTTATCACTTGGAATAATTCATCCTGCAAATTGCACAGCCACAGTATCTAGCTGAGCCATTTTGAAGTTGTATGTGTTATGTGATGATGCATATTGTTTCGTTTGATATTATTCCCACCCATAATGATATCCAGAGAGATTGAGAAGGAAAGGAGAAGAATGTTTAAGAAGCACATAAGCTGCTGCAGATGTTTGTACTCTACTGTTCAAGAGTATGTTTTACAGTGTTTTAACCTAATTAAAGACTATTCCTCCTGGTAAAGGGTAAGTCAATGGAACACGTTTATAAATTATTCAGGAAAAGAGAAATTTATTAATGCCAATTTCTTTGGACTTTCTTTGCCTTCATGCTTTAGGACTAGAGTTCTTTGTAGCTGTCACCCCTGGTCTTCTTGGTGTTCAGAAAGGGCAGGTGGCTAAGGGGTTCATTGACTACACACAGCCACAAAGCTTCTTGACAGAGGCAGTTGCTGTGAAAAGTGAAGAAAACAAGTAAAGGATTGAACAAAGAGAAGAGCAGGAAAAAAAGTGAAAATGTCAGAATAGGGCAGGGAAGTCTAGAGAGGACAGAATCTATTCTTTCGTTGCATCTTCAGTTGTCCTGTGTGCCTAGTAAAGAGCTTCAAGTTCACTGTGAGATTAATGCCCATAGACTAATTTACAGTGAAAAGAGCAGAAGCAGAGACAGCAGCACGGAGGATTAGCACAACCAGAGGGCTTTGTTTGTAAAGGAAGTTCTTTGTTTTTAGAAGTTCCACTTTAATTACAAAGTTTCAGCACGATACTGTTGACTGAAAAATTAGTTCCTATGTGGCATTTAAAAATGTCCTTTTTTGGGGGGGGGGGGCGGGGTGCAATTAACATTAACTGAAATACTGATATATTTTACCATTGAACATTTATATATTTGTTGTAACACAAAAATAATGAAAACTGTATGTATTTTGCAGTTCTCTTAATTCCTTTGAGCCTCAAAGGTAGCTGGCCGGAAGAAAAGTTGCTTTGTCTAAGAATAAGAAATGTACATTATCTTCCTCACCTACTAAGATACAGGCATGTGCTGTGCAATAATCCTCCATTCAGCCTCTAACAGCATCCATTCTGGTCCTTGTCACAGGGGTCATTGAGTCTTCTCCATCTGTCTGGTTACCTCTTCAGAGCAGGCACAATTCATTTCTGCTCAAGAAGTTTAATGAGTTTGTCAAGGATTACTGTAAAGAACTACCATCTGTACAATATCAGCAGCCAAGTGTATCTCTGTCTTAGTCCACAGGCATTGCTCTTGTATGCCAAGGCATTCATTTATCTCATGAGCCCAAGGTCTCTCTGCTGGGGACATACACAGACAAAATATTTTTAGTTCAGTTTTGGAAAATGTGGCTTTTCCCCCCTAATTGTCTTTATTTTTTTTCCCCACACATTTATCTTAATGAAACGTTTAACACACATTAAAACTTTTAATGTGCATAAATCAAATTGAATACACATTAATTAGTAGGGTGAAGTGCACTAAATCAATTTTTCTGCAGACATGGAGGGGCATTTTCAATTTGATGTTTACGTAGGACTTTGGACAATTAGCACTAAAAGTCCCAATTCATATAGAAAATATAGCCATTGTCAAAACAGCAAAATGTCTTTTCTTTTTCAAAAACGGCCACATGCTAGATGGTTGTGTGCTTTGTGCGGTTATCTTTTTGTTCCATTAAAAAAAAAAAAACTCCAAGTGCAAAATGCACAAAATCAAACTATTGGGATGTTGGGGAAGCCAACAATCTTAGGAGACTGGTCACACAGACATCTCAGGAGAGCAATAGGGCACCTAGGAGGCACTGCTGTGGACTTCATTTAAAAGCTCCCAGGTACACATCTCATTCTTACCCCCTTATCTTGACGGCTGAGCTCTCCAAAACCCACCGCCCCCAACTGTACACACTACAGTAGCCCTTATAGGTGATAAGGTCATCTATATGTGGGTACAGTAAGTTTTTGGTCAGTTTTGGAGAGCTCACACTTTCCACCACAAGTATGACAGGTAGAGTGAGATATTGGCCTGAGACATCCTCTCTACAGTGTACTGCACCACTCCAAGGGGTCTGCTTGCTGTTCTAATAGAACTGGCTATAACATTGGAAGCTGTTATAGAGGCTGGTAAGTACTATTTTTATTCACACCTTTGAGGGGTGGGAGGGTGTCGGTGACCATTGGGGTCATCTGGTCATTTAGGGCAACTTTTTGTGCCTCCTTCATTCTAAAAACAAGTCTAGATCTAAACAAATTTTAGTCCTAGATGTTTTCATTTTGTTTCATTATGGCTATAAAACGTCCAAGGGTTAGGAATGCCCTGAGCCCGGCCCCTTGTGATTTGGACACACTGAGGATGAATTGCATAGATAAACTCCCCTCCGCTCCTCCCCTCCCCTCCTCTCCTCTCCTCAGCTGAAAGCCTGATGAGTCTGCAGCAGTTGCGTACCAAGGGGGGGGGCAGTGGGGGCGGTCCGCCCCGGGTGCACGCCGCTGGGGGGTGCCGCGCGTCTGTCGGCAACGCTAGTTCCCTGCTCCCTCTGCCTCGGAACAGGTTACTTCCTGTTCCGGGGCAGAGGGAGCAAGGAATGAGCGAAGCTGACAGGCGCGCGGCACCCTCCCCCCCCCCCCAGCAGGTAAAAATGCACCCGGGGGTGTCGTTTCGCCGGGGGGGGAGGTGTCCTTTCGCCAGGGGGGGGGGTCATGCTGCACCTGGGGGGGTGTCGCTGCACCCGGGAGGGGGGCGCATCGGCGATCCGCCCCGGGTGTTAGCCACCTTAAGAACACCACTGGTCTGCAGCTTCCCTGTCTCTGAGCATAGCCCTCCTGGCCTCACAATACATAGCCTTCTGGAAATTATAGTGAAATCCCTTTTAAAGGGACCAAGCATAAAGATACCTAAACTTGGACAAAAGACTCTCTCTGTTTTGTCCACTTTTCTGACTGCATATGCAGCAGCCCCCTGGCTACCTGCCACATTCCAGGTTAATTTTTTTAAATGGCCGTGTACTAATGCTAACATTCGTATATGGCCAGAAACTCAGCAAGTAGAAAATGCCTCTTATGGCTGCTCTGGAAATGGATTTAGCATGCATCAGGGGCAGACTGTTAGTGATCTGGGCCCCTGGATAATAATGATCATTGGGCCCCCTCCCCCTGCCATTAAGCTGCCAGTGCCCTTCTCAGATAGCTCTTCCTTTTCTCTTTTCTACCTTTTAACCTCCCTCCCCCTTTCAATCTCTCTCAAACCTTCCTTCCCAGTTTACCTTTCAACTTGTTTCTTTCACACAGCAGCTGCAGTGTTTCAGAGAAAGTTGCCTGTGCAGACCCCAGAGTCCATTCTTTGCGCACCCTTGTGGAAACAGAAAATTACATTATGAGGGCAGCACGCAGCAGAGAGGAGACTCCGGAGCAGGCACAGGCAACTTAACATTGCTGCTGCTGTCTTCAGTGGTAGAAGTAATTCCCAGTTACCCCTATCTGATTGGCAAATGCTCTCCCAAGGCCTGTGTCATTTTTCATTATGGATCAAACTTCAAAATAGTGGTAATCTTTGGAATGGATGGTATCAATGTAAAACAGAGTATCAGCAGGGTAGGAGCAAGACGGGATTACTTCTGCCCCTAACAACCATGGATGGAGTAAGGCATGGGGTAGAGATATCTGGAGGTGATGGGGCAGAATTGTATCTGACCAAAGGGGTGGCCCTTACCACATCCACCACCACCTATTTAGAAGGCGGTAAGGACTCCTGCTCTACTCCTGTGCTAATCAGGTAGTATGCAGTAATGTGCCTGCGCTACCCGGTTAGTATAGGCATGCCTACTCTCCACCCATGGGCATGCCTCCCACTCTGGAAAATAAAAAATATTTTCCAGTGTGGGATTAGCGCGCGCTAAGCGGAAAACTACTGCAGCATGCCTCAGTGCATCTCACAGTATTGCTTTTTTAGTGCATGGTAGGCCTGCATTAGGCCTACCATGCCTTAGTAAAAGTGTCCCTTAATATGGAAGCACTTATCACCTGCTGTTTACAAAGCACTTAGGGCTGCCAAATTAACCCCCCTTTTTATTAAACCGTGCTAGCAGCTGCTGTATGGCAATGCCGACACAGACCATTTAAAGTGAATGGGCTATGTCGGCATTAGGACATGGCAGCTGCTATCATGGCTTAGTAAACAGGGGGGGGGGGGGGTAAGTCAGCGTTATTCAGTTAGCACATGCTAATGTCACCATACTAGCTGAATAGCACTTCCATGCCTATTCTCTGTCCCCAAAATGCCCACCCCCCAAAAAATGATAAAATAAATACCACACGCTTAACATGTGAGATGGCAAAACGAATGCAGAATGCTTTAGTGCTTCCTACATTAGGCCATTTTTGCTGCATTAGATTGTGTTAGCGCCTAGTGCAGCTTAGTAAAAGAACCCCTAAATAAGTATAGCTCCTCAGTGTATATGCTTTTTTACTCGAACTTAGCAGAAATTGTCCCTATGTCAGGGACAGAGAGGGCATTGGAACAACATGTTCAGTTTGTATTTTCAAAGTACACATGTGGTTTTGCTCAGAAAAAGTACTCATAGAAAAAAGGTTTCCCATATATATACAGGCATGTTTTCCTAATGCTCTTCTCAAAGTGAACATGACCGTGGACTTGCAGCTACATAGGCAGTATGAAATTTACCAAGTGTTTACAACTCCTCTCAAATAAAATTATATAAATGGTTTTACTTAACTGTAACCCAAATTACCTAATATGTGTTTTACTAGTGCTATTGCTTTAACTGAAAACTCTTAACTTATAAAAATTCTCTTCACTCACCCCATTAATCTTAAACCTGTATGCATTACTTTAATGGATTTCATACATATAAAAAATGTCCTGTAGTAATATAAGTTCAGCTGATTCAAGGAAAATGTTTCAAATTATCATGTTCCTTCCACAAAAAAATCTATTGCATAATTTTAAAAATGCTTAAAAACTGTCGGGCCCCTTTTGCTAAGCTGTGCTAAAAAGTGGCCTGTGCTATTACTAGCACGATGGGTTTCCCACTTGCTGAGGCCACATTTTCCATTTGTTCAATTAATGGCCACATGCTAATTTTCCAATTAGCGTATGGCTATTAGCGTAGGAGATCCTATCTACATCTATTTAATTGGTGGTAAAGACTCCTGCGCTAACCACGTGCTAATCAGTTAGAGCGTGGCAATCAGCTGGACTAGCCGATTAGCACTCCGCACATTTACTCTCCACCCCCAAGCACGGCCTAAGTGCTAAAAGATATTTTCAATTTTTTAGCATGTGGGAAGTGTGTGTTGATTCCCAAACTACAGTGGGATGCCTTAGCACTGCCCGTGGTTCTCGTTTTTAACCGCAGCTTAGTAAAAGGACCCCTGTGTGAATGCCACAAACATTTTTATCCAGTCTCAATGGTGAAGTATTGAGAGACACACAGCAAAAGTGTCATTACCAATATTTGTTCAGGCAAAAAAAAATTAAACTAATTTCATCTACTACCTTATACAAATCCAAACTGCGCATTATACCTTGCTTGTACTGAAAGATAAGCAGCTATCAGCATGTATGCCAATGTACATGATTCTCTTACTGACTTGTCTACTTTTGTCTGCTTATGAATTGGTTGCTGATTGCTACAGCCACAGCAGACATAAATCTGGAGGAAAATCGGGCATATAGTCATGGTAAAAACAAAGTAAAACCAGTGCATTTTTTCTAGCAAAAAAGATGCCGGTATTCAAATGCTAGGTCACCCTTTAGGGGTGGGGTGATCACTGAGGGATCCACCTCACAATAGCCAGGACCCTGTACCCAGTCACAGAATCTATGACAAGGCAGAATTGGTGTGTAGAGCCTGAGCTCTTTCATTAAAACTTGGGGTCCATGGGTCAAATTTAGTAGAAAATGGAAAAGGTGCCGGTACTCAGTACTCCCAAGTACCCCCTCAAAAAAAGCACGGTGTAAAACACTATATCAAATAAATCCCTCACCCACATTATAATGGTTAAAACAAAGGGCTGAGATCCAGGAAAACCCAGCTTCAAATTAATCTTCTCCCGCTGCTACTCCTTGTGACCTTGGGCAAATCACTTCACTTTCCATTGCCTCATGTACTACTACTACTTATCGTTTCTATAGCGCTACTAGACTTAGGCAGCGCTGTATGATTGAACATGAAGAGACAGTCCCTGCTCGACAGAGCTTACAATCTAATTAGGACAGACAAACAGGACAAACAAGACATAAGGGAATATTAAAGTGAGGATGATAAAATAAGAGTTCTGAACAAGTGAATAAGGGTTAGGAGTTAAAAGCAGCATCAAAAAGGTGGGCTTTTACCTTACAAACAGACAGGTCAATATTCAGCCATCAGTAGTAAGCAGTTTTTTTTTTTTTTTTAATACTGACTGCCACCAGCTAGGTTCGACCTGGATATTCAGTGCTGGGCCAATTGCTGGCACTGGCATTAAATGTCCAGGTTAGTGGCAATATCCAGAAATTATGTGAGTAGATATTCAGTGTCATACCCACCAGGGCAGCCAAGATACAGAGCCGGGTCCGGGGCAGGGCCACCACAGCCGCCGCTCCCCACTCGTGACACAGCAGCTGCCGCCACCGCCCCTTGCTCGCTTGCTCAGGCCACCCCCGCCCGCTACCTTCCTGTGTCAGTACGTCTGCTACTCCCCGGCCTCCAAGGGGGGGAGGGATCCGCCGCTGGGGTCTGTCTCTCTCCTCCTCCTGTGTGTCAGGACTGGGTTATCACATTAATGCAATCACTCAGCTCCCAACAGGACTAGGAGAGAGACAGACCCCCCATGCCGGGACCCCCTTGGAGGCCAGGCCAGGGGAATTTTGCCCTCCCCCCTTTCTCCTGCCTTCTCAGTGGCCCTGGTACACACATAGTTAACCAGGCAAAGGTAGGACTGCTCTTTAAGCAATTCTACTTGCCCAGTTAGCTATGCAGGCACCAGAACTGAATATTACTAGTGCCTTTAAAATTCTGATAGCACCTGACTGTCCTTGGGTCACCCCAGCTTTCCCCAGACAGAGCTGTGGGAGTCAGAGAAGATATTCAGCAGCACTGCCTGATTAAATGTCACTGAATATCCCCTCCTAAGGTGCTCTGCATGATTTAACCAGGCAGGAGATTTACCTGCATATAACTTGCCTTGCACTACCGAAAAAAAAAAAAACAATAAGAAAATAAACAGAGGTCTGTCCCTCTGCAAAAACAGAATATATAGACAAAGAGCAATGGAATACTGTATATAATCAGCCAATAAAATAAACCAGTTATGTTTAAATAGCTTTTAATCCAAAATTACTTTAAAAACATTAGATCCATAAAAAGCATCAACTCCAAACAACTCTAAACAATACAGGATCAATAATCAGAAACAAAATATATTTCTTTTTCTATTTTTTTTTGTCTGAGTATTGCTTTGGGCCCAGTGTCTTCTGCTTTTCTCTGTTGTTGTTTTTTTTTTTTCTTAACTCTTTCCAGGGTCTCCTGTTCTTTGACATTTCTTCTCTCTCTCTATGTTTATTATCCATATTTCCTATGCATCCTTATCCATCCTGTCCAGTGTTTTCCCTCTGTGTTCCTGTCCCTATTCTCTCCCCATGTTACTACTACTACTACTTAACATTTCTAGAGCGCTACTAGAGTTACGCAGCGCTGTACAAATTAACGAATAAGGACGGTCCCTGCTCAGAAGAGCTTACAATCTAAAGGACGAAATGTCAAGTTGGGGTAGTTGAGATTTCCTGAGAAGAGGTGTAGTGATTAGGTGCCGAAGGCGACATTGAAGAGGTGGGCTTTGAGCAATGATTTGAAGATGGGTAGGGAGGGGGCCCGGCGTATGGGCTCAGGGAATTTGTTCCAAGCATGGGGTGAGGCGAGGCAGAAAGGGCGAAGCCTAGAGTTGGCGGTGGTGGAGAAGGGTACTGAAAGGAGGGATTTGTCTTGAGAGCGGAGGTTACGGGTAGGGACGTAAGGGGAGATGAGGGTAGAGAGGTAAGGAGGGGCTGCAGATCGAGTGCATTTGTAGGTGAGTAGGAGAAGCTTGAACTGTATGCGGTATCTGATCGGAAGCCAGTGAAGTGACTTGAGGAAAGGGGTGATATGAGTATATCGGTTAAGGCGGAAGATAAGACGTGCGGCAGAGTTCTGAATGGACTGAAGGGGGGATAGATGGCTAAGTGGGAGGCCGGTGAGGAGTAGGTTGCAGTAGTCAAGGCGAGAGGTAATGAGAGAGTGGATGAGAGTTCGGGTGGTGTGCTCGGAGAGGAAGGGGCGAAGTTTGCTAATGTTATAGAGGAAGAAGCGACAGGTCTTGGCTATCTGCTGGATATGCGCAGAGAAGGAGAGGGAGGAGTCGAAGATGACACTGAGGTTGCGGGCAGATGAGACGGGGACGATGAGGGTGTTATCAACTGAGATAGAGAGTGAAGGGAGAGGAGAAGTGGGTTTGGGTGGGAAAACAATAAGTTCAGTCTTGGCCATGTTCAGTTTCAGGTGGCGGTTGGACATCCAGGCAGCAATGTCGGATAAGCAGGCCGATACCTTGGCCTGGGTTTCCGCAGTGATTTCTGGTGTGGAGAGATAAAGCTGGGTGTCATCAGCATAGAGATGATAGTGGAAACCATGAGAAGAGATCAGGGAGCCTAAGGAAGAGGTGTAGATTGAAAAAAGAAGGGGCCCAAGGACAGATCCCTGAGGAACTCCAACAGAGAGCAGGATAGGGGAGGAGGATGAACCATGAGAGTGTACTCTGAAGGTATGATGGGAGAGATAAGAGGAGAACCAGGAGAGGACAGAGCCCTGGAACCCAAAGGAGGACAGTGTGTCAAGAAGTAGGTTGTGATTGACAGTGTCAAAAGCGGCGGATAGGTCGAGGAGGATAAGGATGGAGTAGTGACCTTTGGATTTGGCGAGGAACAGGTCATTGCAGACCTTAGATAGTGCCATTTCTGTTGAGTGTAGGGGGCGAAAGCCGGATTGAAGCAGATCGAGGATGGCATGAGTGGAGAGGAAATCAATGCAGCGGCTGTGAATGGCGCATTCAAGTATTTTGGAGAGGAAGGGTAGGAGGGAAATGGGGCAGTAGTTGGAGGGACAGGTAGGGTCAAGTGATGGTTTTTTGAGGAGTGGTGTGACCACAGCATGCTTGAAGGTGTCTGGGACTGTTGCAGTGGAGAGAGAGAGGTTGAGGATATGACAGATGGTGTTAAGTAAGTTGGTGGGGATGGGGTCTGAGGAACAGGTGGTGGATTTCAAGGAGGAGAGGAGATGGGCGGTTTCCTCCGGTGATAGCAGGAAAAGAGGAGAAGTAGGCCTGGGTAGGTTGGTTGAGACAGTGGGTTATAGGATGAAGAGGAGGAGAAGGTTTGGTGGTGAATTCGAGGTTGATCTTCAGGACCTTGTCACGGAAGTAGTCGGCCAGAGATTGGGGAGAGAGAGAGGGGGGGGGTGGGAGCGGAGGGCACTTTGAGAAGGGAGTTGAGGGTGGTGAAGAGATGACATGGGTTAGAGCTGAGGGAATTAGTCAGTTGGGTGTAATAGTCCTGTTTAGCGAGGAATAGGGAGGATTGGAAGGAGGATAGCATGAATTTGAAGTGAATGAAGTCAGTATGGGTGCGAGATTTCCTCCAGAGGCGTTCAGCCGAACGGGCGCAGGAGCGAAGGTATCGGGTGCAAGGGGTCAGCCAGGGCTGGGGATTGGTACGCTTTGTGGGACGGGAGATGGACAGTGCAAGGGTGTCTAGAGCAGAGGAGAGAGTGGCATTGTAAGTGGAGACAGCTTTGTCAACATCTTACTCTGTCCAGTATCCCCCTCATTGTCACTATCCTCTCCTCTGTATCCATAACATAACGTAACATAACAACTCATTCTTATATTCCGCAAATACTTCATAGAGGTTCACTGTGGGTTACAATTTAGAGATTGGAGAGTCAACCAAGAAGTACAATAATAGTTAAAATGTCAGATATTACCTAACCATTCAGTACAAATTTCTGGAGCATCACCCCTATGTGTCCCTGTCTCTGTGCTCCTTCCATGCCCAGGATCTCTTCTCTGTCTCCCTGTTCTTCCCCATGCCCACCTTATCTCCTCTTCCTTTCCTCTTGTAACACCAACCCCTGACTCTTTCCCTCCCTCCCTCCCTCCTTGGTCTGTCTGTCTGTCTCTCTCCCCCCCCCCCCCCTTAATTAGTCCAGGTTCTCTCTCTTTTCCTCTCTACCTCTCCAATCCAGCATCTGCCCCCTCTCTTCCCTCTCTCAGGATCCTCACCCTCCAGTCCTCCAAAGACTGCAGCAGGTTTGGCAAAAAGAGTACTGAAAGCTTGAATGCTGTCTCTTTTTGTTTAGCAGAGCTTTTCCTCTGTGCATCCCACTTTTAAGAAGTTGCATTAGAGAGGCGAGATGCACAGCAGAAAGGCTCTGCTGGCCAGAGAGAGAGAGAAAGAGAGGCAGCTTTTGGCACTCTCTCTGCCAAACCCAATGTAGCCTTTGGAGAACCGGTGGGTAGGTGAGGAGCTGGAGAGATACCAGATCCAGGTGCGAGGAGAGGAAAGGAAGGGAAGGGATGGTTAAGCTGCAGATTGTCCCTACCATTGGGCAGCCCTGGGCATTTTGATGAGCTCACTCAATGGTAGCTACACCACTGACCTAAAAATATACTTTCTCCTATAGTATTCAGCAAAGATAACCTTACAGTCTAGAACCTAGGAGTGTGACTAGTAATGCCAGCAAAGTTATGAATGCCTCCCTACTCAGCAATATGACACTTATTTTTGATGTGTTGTCTAAGACAAAGATTTTCAACCCCATCTCATATGTTGCAGGTAAATTAAGGTTTCAAGATTTTCGCAATGAATATGCATAAAAAAGTTAGTTTTTGAGCCACAGCAGTTTGAAGCGGTCAAGTGTTAGGCCCACCCTAAGCCTGCCCTAATCCTACCTTTGAAATGCCCCTGACATGACCCCTTGTGATTTGGATGCTTTGCAGACGAATTGCATAGATAGACATTTGCAAAACAGGTTTCATAAATACCGATTTGGACATTTTGAGAAGAAATTCATCCAAATGGTGCTTTGTGACACTTTTTGGATGTTTTTCTCTTTCAAAAATGAGCTTCAAAGTGTCAGAAAGCATAGATGTATGTTTTTTAAGGGGTCCTTTTACAAAGGTGCGCTGAAAAATGGCTTGCGATAGTGTAGGTGTGGGTTTTGGGCACGCTCCAATCCATTTTTCAGTGCACCTGTAAAAAAGGCCTTTTTAAAATTTTTGCCAAAAATGGACGTGTGGCAAAATCAAAGCTGACATGCGTCCATTTTGGATCTGAGACCTTACCGCTAGCGGTAAAGTCTCACGTGGTAATGACCTACACGTGTCAAGTGCCAGTTGGTGCGTGTCTGATACGCGTGGCCAAAAATAAAATTTATTTTTTGGATGCACATATCAGACGTGCGCCAAAAATGAAATTACAGCAAGAGCCACGTGGTAGCTGGGTGGTAACTCCATTGTGGCACATGTAGGGCGCATGTAGACGCTTACACGGCTTAGTAAAAGGGCCCCTAAAATAACTATCATAACTATTTATAGGCACATAAACCTGTATGTTCTGAAATACTAGCACATACACATTTATGATGCCATGTTGCTTCCATTGATAATTAAGACCTTTATGTTTCTGAAATGGATGATTCTGCCACACATAACGAGATCATAAACATCAATTTCACCATGAAGTGAGAGAGAGAGAGACAGACAGACAGAGAAAGAGATCAGCTTTGGATAATAAAACTTCATGTTATACTGAGGGAACAGATGACCTTAAAATGTCAATCTTGCACTGGATAAAAAATGAACTGCTATGTTATGAAATTTTGAATCCCATATTTTGAAGAGATTTGTTCTTGTTTGTCTACCATCTACAAGCAAAAACACACATGAATGTTTTTCTAGCTGTTATTTTCAAATCTATCACAGTAATAGATAGGAATTGTTTATATACACTCTTGCAGGTCTACAGAAAAATGTCTGTACACACAGAACATTATATAATGTGAGATAGTAACTTATAAAAAGGAGGAAAAAGCTCTTGGAAACTACTACCAACTGTTAAAATTTATAGCTATGGTAAATCTTCAATTATTGGTCATAAAAATACTTCTTACAAAGCGTGTAATAAATCAAAACAACAAGTGGAAGAGTAGCCTAATGTTTAGAACAGTATACTGAGAACCAAGGAAGCTTGGTTCAAATCGCACTGCTGGCCTTAGGCAAGTCATTTAACAGTCCATTGCACTGGATACAAACTTAGGTCATAAGCACCCACTATACCTGAATGTAGCTCACCTTGAATTACTGAGAAAAGCATGAGCTAAATCTAAATCACTAGAATATCTGTCTTTAAAAATGAATCCTTCACAGCAAGGACTGAGGAGAAAACCTAACAGAGGGATTTGTTACACAACTACCTGGTTTATTCTAACAAAACAAACTAACAAAAAATAACCATGGAGGTCTTTTACAAAGGCATGCTAGTGTTTTTAGCACGCACTAAAAATTCACGTGCGCTAAATGCTCAGATGTCTGTAGGACTATAATGGGTGTCTTAGCGTTTTGTGCATTCTAATTTTTAGCATGCACAGTGGTGTGCTGGAGCCGGCTCGCTCCGGCTCGCAAGAGCCGGTTGTTGAATTTTGTACCGACTTGCGAGCTGGTTGTTCCCTAGTGCGAGCCGGCTCTCCTCCCTCCCGCCCGCCTGTCCGATCGATCGCCTGCCCAATCCCTCACGTCACCGACCTCACCTGACTCTTCTAATTCTTCCTGCCCGCTACCAGCGCTGACTCTCCCCTGCTGGTTTGCGCTTTAAAAATGGCCGCCAAGACTTCCAGAGGCGGCCTCGCGAGACTTCTGCTGAAGTCTGGGCGGCCATTTTGAAGCACAAACCGGCAGGGGAGAGTCAGCGCTGGTAGGACAGACTCAGGCCCTCCTGAGACAACCTGTGGCTTTACCCCTGCCTGGCACTACAGCGCTGGTAGGACAGACTCAGGCCCTCCTGAGACAACCTGTGACTTTACCCCTGCCTGGCACTACAGCGTTTCACTATATATGGCATCCGTAAGAACATGAGAACATTTTCTTCCACTGCTGACATCCAGACTGGTAAGACCAACTCTACATTCATGTAAACTAAGAAATGGTAAGACAGTATTTCTACTTTGAATAAAATGTAATTCAAATGGTATACATTTGGTAGCATAGCACCAAACCTGCTTGCTGCACTCAAGAGGCAGGGTTCTACATCTCTGCTCTAAGAAAATATGGTTATGGTTTATGGTTTATTTCAGCTTTCTATACTGTCCTTCCTGGGAGCATCAAAGGGCAATTCACAATCAAGTACAAATAATTAGAAACATTGGCTAAACAGGGCAGGAGTAGTGACCAAGAAATTCGAATACAGTGACCAAGCTATACCAAACCATTGGTTCAACAGTCAGGAAGCAATATAAATGGCTAAACAAGGCAGCAGTATAGAAGCAATGATCCAGCTATAATGAACCGCTGGCCAGGCAGTGCAGAAACAATGTACAAAAGTACATAAGTATTTCAATACTGGAACAGACCAAATGTCCATCAGGCCCAGCATTCTGTTTCCAACAGTGGCCAATCCAGGTTGCAAGTACCTGGCAAGATTCCAAAACAGTACAATACATTTTATGCAGCTTATCCTAAAAATAAGCAGTGGATTTTCCCCATGTCCATTTTAATGATGGCTTATGGACTTTTCTTTAAGGAAGCTAGCCAAACCTTTTTTAAACCCTACTAGGCTAACTGATTTTACTACATTCTCTGGCAACGAATTCCAGAGTTTAATTACACATTGAGTGAAGAAATATTTTTTCTGATTCGTTTTAAATGTACTACTTTGTAGCTTCATTGCGTGCCCCATAGTTCTTGTATTTTTGGAAAGCGTAAACAAGCGAATCACGTCTACCCGTTCCACTCCACTCATTATTTTATAGACATGTATCATATCTCCCCTCAGACACCTTTTCTCTAAGCTGAAGAGCCCTAGCCGCTTTAGCCTTTCCTCATAGGGAAGTCACTGGGAAGTTACTGGGTCACTGGGTATTGATGCATGCAGGGCAGGGGAGAGAAGGGTCGCTGCTGGGTATGGGTGCATACAAGGCAGGGGAGAGGAGGGTCACTGCTGGACATGGGTGGATGGAGGGCAGGGGAAAGGAGGGTCACTGGGTATGGGTGCATGCAGGGCAGGGGGAGAGAAGGGTTGCTGGACATGGGTGGATGGAGGGCAGGGGAGGGGAGAGGAGAGGAGAGAGAAGAAATGCTGGACATGGATGGAGGGGAGGGAAGAGTGAGGAAGGAGATGAGATGAGGGAAAAGGAAGAGAGGAGAAAAACTGCACATGGGTGAAGAAAATAGGCAGAAGCTGAGGTCCAGAAATGAAGAAGAAAGGAGGAAAGGAAAGAAATAAATGGAAAGGAAGCCCTGGAAACGGAGTTAAGAGGATAGATAGCAGCAGAATCGGATACTGGGCCAGCATGATCAGAAAAGCAGTCACCAGACAACAAAGGTAGAAAAAAATCATTTTATTTTCATTATAGTGTTTGGAATATGTTCACTTTGAGAATCAGGTGCTCAACATTAAAAGTTTATATTTATTTACTTATTTATGGCATTTTATCGCACATTAAACATGAATTAGATTGGAACCTGGGATCGTTTAATTTTTTTTTCCTGGAGTAATGCATTGCCACCCCCCCCCCCCCTCCAGGCTCTCTCCCCAGCTATAGCCAGCTTTGCAATTTGGGGGGGGGGGGGGCGCAGAGGGGGACGGGGGGGGGGGACGCAGAGGGGGACCGGGGAGAGAGCCTGTTGTTAAACATTTACCAGCACACCACTGAGCATGCACTAGAAACACTAGTATGCCTTTGTAAATGGTGCCCCAAGTGGGTAACATACCTACATTTGCCACAACGTTCACTTCAACTGCTTATCACTATCTGTGCTTGAACACTGCTAAATAATTCGCTGATACTTCTGAGCTTCCAATCTGCAAGTTTTCTTAATCATGTGGCTAAACAAAGATCTTCTGATAGATAATTCATAGAAGAATACACCAGTCAATGTTTGAATTCAATGCCATTTCCTCAGTCACCTCCTCTACTTGATTTTGGTACTATGTTCAAAAAATAATAATTTTTCAGTAAATAGAAAAATGCACATCTTCTGTCTCCCTTCAATGCATTATTAGGACAGTTTACAATAAACCACGAATGTGAAAACAAAATAACAGAAAAAAAAATCAAAACCAGCAGAAGTGAAGAACACTATATAGCCACGCAATAGAGAAGACAAGGAAAGTAGGAAGAAAAGAGACACTTTCAGCAATGATAAATAAACATAAACAGAAAGGAAGAAAAAAAATCTTAAGACCAGATTTAAATGTCTTCTAAGAACTCTCCAACCAAAGATCTTTAGGCAAGCATTCCAAAGCAAAGGTGCTAGGATGTAAAATGGTGAACTATGTGTGCCTTCCAATAGAGTTTGGGAAAGCAGTGGAATAACCAAAGTTTATCAATTTGAGATCTATGAGAACAAATGGGATCATATAGTATTAGTGTGTTAAAGAATGGCAGAATGAGGTGTAGTAATTTGAATTTATCTCTATAGGCCATAGGTGACCAATAGCTTTCATTAAGGAGAGGTGTAACATGATTGAAATATTTGGTAGATTGAATTAGCCTAACATCTGTGTTCTGGACTATTTGGATTCTGTAAAATAAGGTCAATGGAAAACCATCATTATAGGTGACATTGTAATAGTCTAATTGGGATATGACTAAGGCATGTACCAAGATGTGAATGGCCTTTGTGTCTAAAAACATCCATATACAGTAAATCTTTTTTCCTAAGGCTAAAAACAAGATTTGGCTATTGCAGAGATCTGATGATTATAACAGGGCCCTGAGTCAAGAATGCAACCTACTGTAAAACTTTCAAAGAGTCGTGCAAGAGCAAGTTGATGACCCATTATTATAGGAACCAGACTGAGAGAAGGTTGCCACCCTATGATTCACATAAGTACATAAGTAATGCCATACTGGGAAAAGACCAAGGGTCCATCGAGCCCAGCATACTGTCCACGACAGCGGCCAATCCAGGCCAAGGGCACCTGGCAAGCTTCCCAAACGTACAAACATTCTATACATGTTATTCCTGGAATTTTGGATTTTTCCAAGTCCGTTTAGTAGCGGTCTATGGACTTGTCCTTTAGGAAACCGTCCAACCCCTTTTTAAACTCTGCTAAGCTAACCGCCTTCACCACTTTCTCCGGCAACGAATTCCAGAGTTTAATTACACGTTGGGTGAAGAAAAATTTTCTCCGATTTGTTTTAAATTTACTACACTGTAGTTTCATCGCATGCCCCCTAGTCCTAGTATTTTTGGAAAGCGTGAACAGAAGCTTCACATCCACCTGTTCCACTCCACTCATTATTTTATATACCTCTATCATGTCTCCCCTCAGCCGTCTCTTCTCCAAGCTGTATAGCCCTAGCCTCCTTAGTCTTTCTTCATAGGGAAGTCGTCCCATCCCCGCTATCATTTTAGTCGCCCTTCGCTGCACCTTTTCCAATTCTACTATATCTTTCTTGAGATGCGGCGACCAGAATTGAACACAATACTCAAGGAGCGGTCGCACCATGGAGCGATACAACGGCATTATAACATCCTCACACCTGTTTTCCATACCTTTCCTAATACCCAACATTCTATTCGCTTTCTTAGCCGCAGCAGCACACTGAGCAGAAGGTTTCAATGTATTATCGATGACGACACCCAGGTCCCTTTCTTGGTCCGTAACTCCTAACGTGGAACCTTGCATGACGTAGCTATAATTCGGGTTCTTTTTTCCCACATGCATCACCTTGCACTTGCTCACATTAAACATCATCTGCCATTTATCCGCCCAGTCTCCCAGTCTCGTAAGGTCCTCTTGTAATTTTTCACAATCCTGTCGTGATTTAACGACTTTGAATAACTTTGTGTCATCAGCAAATTTAATTACCTCGCTAGTTACTCCCATCTCTAAATCATTTATAAATATATTAAAAAGCAGCGGTCCTAGCACGGACCCCTGAGGAACCCCACTAACTACCCTTCTCCATTGTGAATACTGCCCATTTAACCCCACTCTCTGTTTCCTATCCTTCAACCAGTTTTTAATCCACAATAGGACATTTCCTCCTATCCCATGACCCTCCAATTTCCTCTGTAGCCTTTCATGAGGTACCTTGTCAAACGCCTTTTGAAAATCCAGATACACAATATCAACCGACTCCCCTTTGTCCACATGTTTGTTCACTCCTTGAAAGAATTGAAGTAAATTGGTCAGGCAAGATTTCCCCACACAAAAGCCATGCTGACTTGGTCTCAGTAATCCATGTCCTTGGCTGTGCTCTGTAATTTTGTTTTTAATAATAGCCTCTACCATTTTCCCAGGCACCGACGTCAGACTCACCGGTCTATAATTTCCCGGATCTCCCCTGGAGCCTTTTTTAAAAATGGGCGTTACATTGGCCACCCTCCAATCTTCCGGTACCACGCTCGATTTTAAGGATAAGTTGCATATCACTAGCAGTAGCTCCGCAAGCTCGTTTTTCAGTTCTATCAGTACTCTAGGATGAATACCATCCGGTCCAGGAGATTTGCTACTCTTCAGTTTGCCGAACTGCCCCATTACGTCCTCCAGGTTTACCGTGAAGTCAGTAAGTTTCTCCGACTCGTCCGCTTGAAATACCATTTCAGACACCGGTAACCCACCCAAATCTTCCTCGGTGAAGACCGAAGCAAAGAATTCATTCAGTCTCTCCGCTACGTCTTTGTCTTCCTTGATCGCCCCTTTTACTCCTCGGTCATCCAGCGGCCCAACCGATTCTTTTGCCGGCTTCCTGCTTTTAATATACCGAAAAAAATTTTTACTATGTTTTTTTGCCTCTAATGCTATCTTTTTTTCATACTCCCTCTTGGCCTTCTTAATCTGCGCCTTGCATTTGCTTTGACACTCCTTATGCTGTTTCTTGTTATTTTCAGACGGTTCCTTCTTCCATTTTCTGAAGGCGTTTCTTTTAGCCCTAATAGCTTCCTTCACCTCACTTTTCAACCAGGCCGGGTGTCTTTTGGACTTCCGTCTTTCTTTTCTAATTTGCGGAATATGTATGGCCTGGGCCTCCAGGATGGTATTTTTGAACAGCGTCCACGCCTGTTGTACAGTTTTTACTCTCTCAGTTGCCCCCCTAAGTTTTTTTTTTACCGTTCTTCTCATTTTATCATAGTCTCCTTTTTTAAAGTTAAACGCTAACGTATTTGACTTTCTGTGTACAGTTACTTCAAGGTCGATGTCAAAACTGATCATATTATGGTCACTGTTATCAAGCGGCCCCAGTACCATAACGTCCCTCACCAGATCATGCGCTCCACTAAGGACCAAGTCTAGAATTTTTCCTTCTCTCGTCGGCTCCTGCACCAGTTGCTCCATAAAGCTGTCCTTGATTTCATCAAGGAATTGTATCTCTGTAGCGTGTCCCGATGTTACATTTACCCAGTCTATATTTGGATAATTGAAGTCACCCATTATTATCACATTGCCCATTTTGTTCGCGTCTCTGATTTCTTTTATCATTTCTGTGTCTACCTGCTCATCCTGGCGAGGCGGACGGTAGTACACTCCTATCACCATTTTTTTTCCCTTTTATACATGGAATTTCAACCCACAGTGATTCAAAGGTGTGATTTGTGTCCTGCTGAATTTGTAATCTATCTGAGTCAAGGCTCTTGTTAATATACAATGCTACCCCTCCACCAGTCCGGTCCACCCTATCATTACGATATACTTTGTACCCCGGTATGACAGTGTCCCACTGGTTATCCTCCTTCCACCAGGTCTCAGTAATGCCTATTATATCCAATTTTTCATTTAGTGCAATATATTCCAACTCTCCCATCTTATTTCTTAGACTCCTAGCATTTGCATATAGACATTTCAGAGTATGTTTGTTGTTCTTATTTGCATGATGCTTAGTACCTGACACTATTGATTTGACATCTTTTGTCTGATCTTTAGTTGTATTTAAGGGCACCTGGCCTACCACGGTCTGTTGTGTAACCTCACTATCCAGAAACCCTATCTTCCCTGTTTGTGAGGTATCTTTGCAAGATACCTTTTCCCGAACCATGCGCTTTTGAGCGACTGTCGGCCTTCCCCCCATTTCTAGTTTAAAAGCTGCTCTATCTCCTTTTTAAATGCCGACGCCAGCAGCCTGGTCCCACCCTGGTTAAGGTGGAGCCCATCCTTTCGGAATAGGCTCCCCCTTCCCCAGAATGTTGCCCAGTTCCTAACAAATCTAAAACCCTCCTCCCTGCACCATCGTCTCATCCACGCATTGAGACTCTGGAGCTCTGCCTGTCTCTTGGGCCCTGTACGTGGAACAGGTAGCATTTCAGAAAATGCTACCCTAGAGGATCTGGATTTGAGCTTTCTACCTAAGAGCCTAAATTTGGCTTCCAGAACCTCTCTCCCACATTTTCCTATGTCATTGGTACCCACATGTACCAAGACAGCAGACTCCTCCCCAGCACTATCTAAAATCCTATCTAGGTGACGCGTGAGGTCCGCCACCTTCGCACCAGGCAGGCAAGTCACCAGGCGATCCTCACGTCCACCAGCCACCCAGCTATCTATATGCCTAATGATCGAATCACCAACTACAACAGCTGTCCTAACCTTTCCCTCCTGGGCAGCACTTGGAGACATATCCTCAGTGCGAGAGGATGTACTGCTATTAAAATGTAATCATTCTCTGTGATCCATTCAGAGATTTTTTGACCTCATGTTCAACAGCATGAGGTCCCACTGCCTAGGACTGATGATGTGCAATAACTGAACATCATTCACAACTGGTAGCAGCTGATGCCTTTAGACTGAATAAGGGTTGTATAGGAGCTTAATAATATATTAAAGAGGTCTGGAGACAGTGAAGACCCTTGTAGAACCCCACAGGTCACCTATTGATGACCTAAGAACTCAGAATTGAAACTACCAAATAAGATTGAGCAGATAGAAACTATCAGAAACAACTAAATAGCCTATCATGCAAACCTAGATTGAATAAGGGTTGTATAGGAGCTTAATAATATATTAAAGAGGTCTGGAGACAGTGAAGACCCTTGTAGAACCCCACAGGTCACCTATTGATGACCTAAGAACTCAGAATTGAAACTACCAAATAAGATTGAGCAGATAGAAACTATCAGAAACAACTAAATAGCCTATCATGCAAACCTAGATTGAATAGCCTAGTCAGTAGCATGTTGTTTTCAGTAAGACTGAATACTGCTGTCAAGTCGACTAGAAGACCCACTTTACCTGGGTTCAGTTGCTCCCTGACATTACTGAATATAGCGAGATGTCTTTGTATTGTAATAATCTCTAAAACCAAACCAATGGAGGTGAAGGAGCTCGTCTTATCAAAATGTGGCCTTCTCTAGAATTTTCACAATAAACAGGATATTGGCAATTGGGTGATAGTTTGTGAGATCAGACAAATTAAGAATTTTTTTAAATAAGAGGGCACATGAAATCTTCTTTAAAAATGTTTGGTAAGAAAAAAAACTGAAGACACACTCTTGGTAAGAAAAAAAACTGATGACACAGTCTTGTGGATTAAGGAAAGAATTGAGGGGAACAGTTCAAGGGTAGAATTTTTAATTAAGAATGCTAATAAGGGATCAAGATCAGAGGAAGATGCTGACATAGAGCTGAGGATTCCTTCTTTAAAGGAATGACCCTCTGGACCTTGAGTCACGGTCAGTTTCGCAGTCATAAGAAAAGTTATCATCTTCTCCTTTGCCAGAAGTGGATAACAAGTCACATATTAAAGGACCATGTAACTGCTGAATTTTAGAGGTGAAGAAATTTGCCAAATTTGCAGAATAACATTATTGGGATATGCCCAAATCCTGACCTTTGGCAGAAGTAGCAAGAGTATTAAGAACATTAAAAAGATTCTTTGATGGTTAGTTAGCATGATCATGTCTAAATAATTATCTTTCTTAGCCAATTTAATTGCTTGTAAATTGTAAATTGCTTTAAAAAGGAGTGGAGGAGTGGCCAGAACACCAGTCTTGACATCCAGAGGTTCAAATCCCACTGCTGCTCCTTGTCATCTTGGGCAAGTCACTTAACCCTCCATTGCCTCAAGTACAAACTTAGATTGTGAGCCCTCCTGGGACAGAGAAATATCCAGTGTACCTGAATGCAATTCACCTTGAGCTACTACTGAAAAAGATGTGAGCAAAATCTAAATAAATTAAATAAATAAATTAGCTCTTCCCGTGTACTTAGAAAGGGCTTCAGGTGACTGCAATTTACATCATATCTGCTTGGTTTTTCTCGTGTACTCTTTCTGTTGTGTTCTGATATTTTCAGTTTAAAATGCCAGCTTACCTTACCTTCATGGACATTTTCACAGGGAGATGGATTTACATAAAGGACCAAATCAGTAGCAAAGGTTGTCATTTGTCTCAGTTTGTATGTAGGTTTATCAACTGAATTAATTAATTCCTTCACTAGAACTGTAACTCAAAGTGCAAAACAATGGCCACATTTAAAGAGATCCAAAATTTGGAATAATTTAATGTTCTCCAGTTAGTTAGGTTTATTAATAGGTATTCTGTGCTAATTTTTGGTTCGTGGTAAAAATCAGCTGTAGGTAAATGCTGAGATGCCCATTATATTCCTATGGGCATCTTGGTGTTTACCGCCAGCTGATTTCTACTGTGAGCTAAAAACGCTACTGCGTCTTTGTTAACAGACCCCCTTAATTTGCTTTTGTTTCTCCAGGCCCGGGAGAAGGCCGCTCCCGGGCCCCCCTCCACCCGTCACCGGGCCCTCTGCAATGACCTTAAGCGCCTCACCTTCGAAAGCGCAGCAAGTAGCGGCAGACCACTCATTCCTTCCGTGTCCTGCCCTCGCGGAAGTTACGTCAGGCGAGGGCAGGACACGGAAGGAAGGAGTGGTCTGCCACTGCTTGCTGCGCGTTCGAAGGTGAGGCACTTAAGTTCAATGCCAGGGAGTGACGGAGGGGGGCCGGACTGCGGCGGTGGCACCACCCCCCCCCAGAGGCCTGGGCCTAGGGAATTTTGTCCCCCTGTCCCCCCCTCTCGGCGGCCCTGGTTCCAGATGTTGATAACATTAGGATAGCAGATTTCACTAATCAGAAAAAGGATAATGAGGGGTCAATATATTCTTTCAAAAGAGTGATCATTTAGGGGCCCTTTTACAAAGCAGTGTTAGGGCTACCACACGGGTAGCCCATGGCAAAACAGCACTACTTTGGGGCACCCCCTGGCATTCTGTGGTAGTTTTGTGTTTGCTGCACAGTGTTCTCACACCAGAAAATATTTTTCTATTTTCTAGCGTGGAGGCGCAGCGTAGGCATGCCTAGAGGTAATCGTCTATTGTCCCATGCTGTCCGATTACCGCTGGGTTAGCACACGAACCCTTACCACTTTCTACATAGGTGACAGTAAGGGCTTAGGCAGTAATTCGCCACACGCCAATATTTTTATAGGCGCATGGCCATTTACAACTTCCATTTAAAATAATGGAAATTATGGCTGCGGTAATAAGTGGCCTCTGCATGCGGCAATTTCATGCGCCCGCACTACTGCAGGCCACTTTTAACTGCAGGAACCCTAAATGACAATGCCCCTGAAATGAAAAACTGTTATTATACCCCTCCAAAATTACCATAAACAACATAGGAAACTAAACAAAAAAAATGTCGGAGAGGGATGTATATTCATTTGAAATAAAATTTCTCATTTTGTTTCATTATTTTCTTAAATAAAGAAATAATAAAAAACTGTAATTGTATGTTTTCCCTAGTGCCTTTATAGTGTGAACTCTTGCTCACTAGTGTGCACTATTTATTAATAGGCTCATCATTATTGAAGAGTAGCATGTCTATTGATAAATAGTGCAGTGAGAGTAATAGTGTTTACTATCAATCAGTAGTTTATACCATTGAGTAATAGTGTGTGCTACTGTTCCCTCTAAGCTGAGCGGAGGTCCTCCAACTGCAGTGCTACCAGTAGGAGGTGGTGCTTCAATATTATGTTTTCAATCAAAAGGGACAGGCAGGTTCCTTGCAGAATTGCTTGTCCCTCACTATTGAAAATATGATAATAACCCCCCCCCCCCCCCCCCCCACTGCCAGGACTATAAGTGGAGGACTCCCACTCAGCTTAGAGGGAAGAGTAAGTACATGCTATTTATGATAAAACAAAATGAAAAGAAAAATGCAAACAATACAGGAAACTAAACAGTTTGGTCTCAATATTCAGCCCACAGTTGTTAGAAAATTTAAATGTACTGAGCATTGCGGGCTGAATTTGACTAGGATATTCAATGCTGGGCCTAGTCTGGGCACCGGCATAGAATATTCAGGTCTGACTGGCTGCCAGAAGTTATTCAGGTTCTAGCTAATATTTAGACTCATGCCAGATAACTGCCTGAATAAAGATAGGAAAGCTTTTTTGCTGTCTTAACTTTGTCCGGGCACTTACTAAGTTAGCGGACTGAAAATTGCCTCTAATCAGCTAAGTCCCAGCTCTGTCCTGACTCCGTTCCTGGAATGCCCTGGCAGTAACTGGATATAGCCACAGTGGTGTGTGGTGATATTCAGGAGCACTATTCAGTTAATTGCTGTTAAATATCAGCAGTAGAGCCAGCCTGTTGGATTTAACAGGGTATGAGCCTTCTTACCCAATTAAATCTTTTTAAACATCTACCCCTTTTATTTGCCTGAACACCCCTAGTGTGCATGATATGATCACAATATGCAAAGAAGCTGCATCTCTGTTTTAAGCTATATCAAAAGTAACAGCTATAAAGAGAGATAGGATATTGTCTTCTATCCTATAATGAAAATCAAAGACAGGAAGCCATGAGGAATTCTTAAAAGTGTAGAAAACAAAATTCTCATGATACACAGTGCTCTTGAATGATCTTGTAACAGAAAGAGAGGGAAAACGATTTTACACTGATACATAATCTGTTTGATTAAGTTATAGTAACACTTTGGCTCTGTTTTTAGAAGGTGCTATTAGTGAAAAGCACTCAGAAGGACTATATTGATGCTCATCTTAAATCCACTTCTTTTTAACTGATACCCACTCCAATTTGGTCACTGGCTCAAGGATTTCCATAATTCCTATTCCAGTTCTCATGGTTTTTGTTTCTGTTTACATTTTTTCATTTCTTTTTCCCAACTAATATTTAAAAGACAGAATGGGTATTATGTATATTGCACGGACCTCCAAAGTGACCTTGGCATTTGCAGGGGTAAAATAACCAGTCTTGGCACAGATGAGCAATTCTTTTTTTTTTGTTTTTTTTTCTGATTTGAATGGCCTCTGAATGATTTGGCATTTCATAAACCTTTTTTCTACAAGTCTGCCTTATGGTGGCATTTATAATGTTATGGTGAAGAGCAACTTACAGCTGAAAACACTCTCCAAGGTCAGTTGAACAGTACTAGATGACTTTGGTGGTTCAGAGCATATAGAATACAAAGGAGCCCAGTAGGTAAGCAGCTTGCGTGCTAACATCAGAAATTCATTCTTCTGCGATCTAATTAAGTTGACTTTTAATATTTATCTGCTTGAGAGTAGCAAAAAATCTTGTTCTATATATTTAGTGATAAACACAAGAATGAGGAACAACAAGATAGAAAAAAATGCATTTCTTAGGGGAAGTGCAATAGAAAATAAATATTACCTTGAAGCCAACCAACGTCATAAATTAAAATACATTATGGTGATTCTTTTAGAAGTGCTATTGTCCTTTAAGAAATGTATAAACCAGCATTTAGACATTTATATTGTATTATTGTTGGCAGTTGCACTCCCAATTATCACATCAATTCACTAAACATTTCCAAATAAAACCCATAACACAGTTACTTTTAATTAGCAAAACCTTGGCTGCAGCTTTAATATTATTAACATACTAACATCAATTGTAATTCTTTAACACACAAATCATTCACAATAGATTTCCACAAACCCCTACAGCTAGAAGGTGATGCACTAGCTGCACCTGTTACTTCCCTCAGGGGTCCTTTTACTAAGCTGTGGCAAAAGGGGCCTGGGCTGGCATCGCTGTGTGTTTTTGATGCACGCTGAAGCCCCTTTTACCACAGCAGGTAAAAGGCTGTTTTTATTTTGTAAAGAAATGGCCAAGTGGCAAGTGAAGCACTTGCTGCGTGGCCATTTCAGGGGGGAGAACTTACCACCACCCACTGAGGTGGCAGTAAGGGCTCCCACGCTAACCAGGTGGTAACCAGGCAGAACATGGCACTGCCTGATTACCACCGGGTAAAAACCGATGCTACAAAAATAAAAAATGTTTTTGTAGTGCCAGAAATGGCTCGTGCTGGGGGTGGAAACTACCGCCGGGCTGCTGCTTGAGCCTGGCAGTACTTACGGTTTAGCGAACAGTAATCCCATATTGGGCTTACCGCTACTTAGTAAAAGACCCCCTCAATAACTTCGCCATAACTCAACTCCATTTGAGATCCATTTTGGTTCGACGATTATAAACACTTAACTTCCGCTTATCCAACAACACATCATTTAATAACAGCCCAGAATCACCCAAATCTTTCTTTCTTACTAGGAGCTACCAATTCCCCAACATGCAATGCAGCAAAAAAAATGCAACAAAGAAAGTCAACTGAAATAAACAAATTTCAAACATAATTCATTGCTCTTATAAGATTAGATAATATCTCATGACTAATTGGCTTTCTAATCAAACACCTTGGAACATACTGTTGGCAACATGCATAAACTCTTAATTTCTGAGTTATAAAGTTTGAGGCTAATCCATCAGCATCTTGTAGCTGAGAAAGGAAAGCTACATTTGCCAAAGGCTGTCTTACTGCACCATAAGACCACTATTTCATTTTTGCAAACAAAATAAAATCCACAACCCAGGATATTGGAATAGGAAATTGTACCCAAAACTTCTGATTGTCTATATACAGTAAAAACCTATTCCATCCACTTTTGTAAGCTTTCTAAGTATTTGCTGCCACAGATTTTCTCAATAGGTCACCGAACACTTCCAAAAACTGCTCCAAACCTCCTCTGGCATAACTGTCTCTGCACCATCTGCTTCTGGGGCCAACACTCTGAAACATGCCCACTGGAAATGAGAAAGACAGTCTGCTATATCATTATGAACAGACACAAAAGAGAGGGTAAAACAGCATACAAAATAATACAGAAACAAAAAAGCAACACTGGGCCTTCAGGATTGAGATGATCAAAGTCTCTTGTTTATTAATTGACGGATAGACCCGACAAGGGCTGTGTTTCGGCGCACTGGCGCCTGCCTCAGGGGTCAGCTAATCCTGATCAAAAATTGTAGGTGGTACTGTCATAGTGTAGCACCTTTGATGTGGAATGGAGTCTTAATTGCTCCGAGAGCCTAATCAGCATGGACAACGCTGTTAGTCTAAAAAAACCGCCAAATATCATTATGAACAACTTTGATTTACAATGCAGCACAATCAATCTCAGAACTTCCACCATTAAAGGACAATGTGCAAACTGTTGATTTAACGCTGCTATCACTGCTGCATTATCACAGTTGAATACCACCCTATGATTCTTAAGTGAATCACCCCACAAAACTAAAGTCACCCACACAGAAAACAACTCTAAGAAAGCTATAGTCCTGCACCATCCTTTTTCCGTCCACCACAATGGCCACTGCTGAGCTCATCAAGCTCCATTAAAATAAATTCCAAAACCAAATCTTGAAGCATATGTAAACAGATTCAAATCACAATTTGATACTGCAGAGTGTTGCCATATACTAACTCCATTAATGTATGACAGGAAAGTGGGCCACAATGGCAAATCCTCCCACACACCTTTTATAATCCATACTAAATAATGTTTCTTCCTCAGACCTTTTGAAAGTGCTGCTAAATCTGGAGTGAAAACCCTCCCCATTGGAATTACTCTTGCAGCGAAATTAAAATGCCCGACTAGAGACTGAATATCTCTTAAACACAATTTCTTTCTACTCAGCACATTTGTTATAGCCTCTACTAACTCTTGTATTTTTGCACTCTGTAATCTTGACTCCATACAAACCGAGTGAAGCTGTATACCTAGAAAAACTAGACAACAGCAGGGACCCTCCTACTTATCGTTCGCCAAAGGAATTCCCAGAGCTGCTGCCACACAATGCAAGGGGGAAGTCTGGTCATGTTTTGGGTAGGATTAGGGAGGTCAATAAATAAATGTGTTTTCCACATTTCAGAAGGGACATCTATGTCCAAAAAGACTGATGCTGGGATTTAGATCTGCTCTCTAAGATATATAGGTTTCAGAAAGGTCCTCATTTACCTTTGCGGTACTACCACTAATACCGCAAGACTACCTGTAGAGGTCACAGTGGAGATTTTTGATGAAGCAGAGCAAGGGATAGGACCAAGTGGGGTTCACTCCAGCCTCAAGGACCACTAGACCACCATGGTCAGTAAGTAGGCCTGAGGAGGCATTCTAAAGCTTGGGGGCAGAAGAGATGCTTTGGAGGTAGGATGGCAGAATGAAGATGCTTTAGGGGGAACTGGAGTACAGAGCAAAGAAGCTTAGGGGGCTAGAGAGTGGTGAGGAGATGCTTCAGGGAGCCAGAGGGGGAAACGGAGATGTTTTTAGGTGTGGGGGGTGATGAGCTTCCAATTTAGTGTATTCCACTTATACAGGTCACGGATGATATTTAGCTGGGACCCATATAAGTTTAGCTTAGTTTATTTATACTTGATATACTGCTGTTTGGAAATCCATCACAGTGGTTCAGAAATGTCAAAGTGATAGTAAAAGAGATGAAAAGGAAAAATACAGTTATATCTTCCAAAGCAAGTAGAAACAAAAAAGTGAAAGAGTCTCTGCACTAGCTACTGTTGGAGATCTCACTGCAGCTTTTAACCCATAACATTAAATACCAAATGCATCCTGGAATAGAAATGCTTTTACATGTTTTCTGAAACGTATATAGGTGGGCTTTAAATGTAATAATGTGGTAACTGGATTCGGAGAAAGGGACCTACAATACTAAAGATGGAATCTCTTGTATCCAATTGAATGTGCTGAATAGATGGCACCACTAGAAGATTCTTTTGAAGTGATCCAATGGAATACTGGAAGCCAATGGGGCTCATTTTCGAAAGAGAAATATCTGAAAAGTGGCATAAAGCATTATTTGGACTTTTTTCTCACAAAAACATCCAAATCAGTATTTTTGAAACCTATTTTTAGACGTTTTTCTATGAAGTCCATTCAAATCACAAAGGGGCATGTTGGGGAGCATTTTTGTTATTTCATTTATGTATTTTTTTTGTAAGTTTTATGTTTTTATTGTGTTCTTTTCTTTATTAAAAGTTTGATGTTAATATTATGAATATTTATATGGTAGTCAATTAGAATTAGAAGACGGGTGGGGTGGCATATAAATTTGAATATTCCATTCATTTTGCAAAGTGTACATGTAAGCTGAAAATTCTACCCAACTCTGCTGCTGTATAAAAGTATATGAAGCATCGCTCCTTGCATATACTTTTATACAATGACAAATTTTGCATAGCAGGATTGCTTTGCGAAAATCAGGCTTTACACATAGAAAGTCTTTGTAGAATTACCCTCCACTTATTTTTTACATTTTAGTTTCAAAACCAAGGTGCCATAAACATTCCTTTATGTTGGTATTGTTGAAAATTCGGGCATTCTGTGATCAAATAATAAAAAAACAAAATGTGATTCTCTCCCCCCCCCCCCCCCCCCCCAATCTGGGCATTCCAGTTTCTGCCTTTGTTTCACATTTGTGGAGATGAGCTAGTCATGAAATATTTTTGAGTATTCGGTGTATTTAGCTAATTACATGAACAGAACCAAACCATAACAGCGTGGCATTCCTGAATCGATGAACTCTTATCTCTAGTCCTGTTGCCTTCTGGCATATGTCAATGGTGAAAACTTTTTTTCACAGTCATAGTAATTGAGAAATTTATTCTACCTGAACCTGACCTAGCAACATCAGCTAATTTCAAGGATGCTGTTTATTTAGAGGGCTTATTTAAGTACTTACAGCTTAATTAAATGCCCAGAAGGAGAAGGTTTTTATGTTCTTAAAAAGACTAAATCAGCTACTCAGATTGGCCAAATTGCTACCCCACAGAATCAATTGCCTTTACATACAGAATGCACAGCAAGCCAATAGATTTGAATTAATCAGGGTCTAATCCTAGAATATACTGAATAAGAACATAATTGATAATCAGATCGCAAAATAGGTTAAATGTGGGGAACCAGATAGCAGACATGTTTCATTATATATATATATATATATATGGATTTATTCACTGCCTTTTTGAAGGAATTCACTCAAGGCGGTGTACAGCAAGAATAAGTCCAACATAAGCAATAGACAATTACAGCAGTAAAAATATCCAAACAACAATACACAATATGGCACAGTTTACTACATTACAATGTCAACACAATACATAATAAAACATTTTAATAGACAGCATAGGGTGTAAAGAAAAATGGAACATGTAGATAGATAAGCCAAAGGGTACTAATTTAAAGAAAGTTGCACGAGGTCGGAAAAGTGCTTGGAAATTATCTTAGCTAGAGTAGAAGTGGATAAACATGTCCTGCAAAGCCTTTCAGAGAGTGCATTCCAGAGTGTGGGGGGCTCCTCCGGAGAAGGCTCTCTGTGGGCCATTCAGTATAAAATGAAATATATATATATAGGTTAAATGTGGGGACCCAGATAGCAAACATGTTTCATTATATATATATATATATATATATATATATATATATATATATATATATATTTTTTTTTTTTTAATTTCACAATCTTTATTGGGTTTTTAAATAGTACAGTGCAATGGTATGGTTTTTTTTTTTTCAAATCTAATTTATTGGAAAACTGTTCTCCCTTGATAGAGCAAAATTATTCACATTGAGTCCTGTTTCTAAAGGTGCAGAAGGCAGTAACTGCATGAATTAGCATGCAGTAACAATTGCAGAATGGCCTTGACACTGTACACTAATTCTTATGGTAACTGCTTGCTGCTGCAGGGGCAGAAAAGAGGTGAAGAATGGATAAATTATGGGAGTTCCTTGTTGGGTGCTCCTTATTTGGCACCTGCCCCTAGAGGTAGCAATATGAGACTACCACAAGGGGTCAGATCTGTCATTTTGGACCTGGGAACAGATAGGCAGGTTCATCTAAGGATAAACTCCTGACCCCCACTAGCGACCAGAGATCCTCCAGTAAGAACCAGGATGCATTCACCAAATACTAAACACACAATTTAGAAATATGAACATACTAAGTACATACAAATTAGAAATGTGAAGACAAACACTAATCTAGGAACCCCCAAGAATTCAAACTTGGCATACACAGTAACACTGGAGGAATAAAAATAGAAATGTATTTCCTTTTGTACTGAACATTTATACAATGATATCTGTAACACACATTTCCATAAGCTAACATATTTTAGTCTAAATTTTTAAAAAAAAAATAAACATACACATACACACACACACTTTTTTCTACATTTGGTAACTGGACATTTTATTTTTCTATCAATTTAGTCCCAGTTTTTTTTTATCTGCATTCTTGCTTGTCTTCTTTCACCTACCTAATTTTCCATCTCCTCCCACCCCCTAGCTCTCCCATTTCCTGTCTGAATCTCTCCCTAGCTTCCTATTCCCTCTTATCATTCATCTACTCCGCATTACCACATTTCTACCCTCTGCGCTCACTATCTTCCTCTTATTCATTTCCTTGACAATCTCCCAAGGCCTTTCCCAAATAGTTTCCACCATTCCCACAATCTCTTCTCCCTTCACCCTTGTAACTCAGCATCTCATCCTCTTTCTCTCTCCTTCTTCCTCCCCTCCCCCCCCCCCCCCCCCCACACTCTTGTGGCCTGACATCTCCCTGCTCTATCACCTCCAACCCCTAGCATCTCCCTGCCCCATCTCTTTTCTTTCCTGCCCCCCCTAGTAGTTCAGCATCTCTCTCTCTTTCCTGATGACCTTCCCTCTTCATAGTCTAGCATCTACCCCTCTATCATCCCTCCCTTACTGCTCCTGTGGTCCAACATCTCTGCCTCGCTCTCTTCCCTCCCATTGTTAGCATCTCTTTCTCCCTTCCCTCTGCCCCTGGGTCTAGTATCTCTCTCCCTATTTCTTCCCTCCCTCCATAGCAGGTCTTCTTCCTTCCCTCCCACCCCCTCAGATCTAACATCTTGCCCTCTTTCTTCAGATTTCCCTCTCACTTTCCAGGTCTCTGCTTCCCTCCCTTCCACTCCCTAATATAACATATCTTTCTTCAAACTCTCCCTTCCCTGGGGTCCTTCTTTCTTTCCTGCTTCCTGTCGACTAGTATCTTCCATCCCTCCACTCTTCCCTGAGTCCAACATCTCTCTCTCCCTCTCTCTTCTACTGTCCTCCCCCCATCCATGATCTGTCATCTCTCTCTCTGCTCTCCTCTCTTCACTGCTTGTGGTCTGGCATTTCCCCCTCTCTCCCATCCTCCCCAGTCTACCTTTAAAACTTGTTTTGTGCTGGCAGTGGCACTAATGCACATACGCTACCTGCAGCTAGCCCTGGAGTCTTCCCTCTGATGTGTTGTGCCCCTTTGGTAACAGGAAGATGTCGAAGATGTCAGAGGGAGCAGAATGCATCAGAGGGAAACCAGGCAGTGTATGTGCATCAATGCTGCTGTATAAGTTTTAAGGTAGATGGGAAGTGGGGTAGAGGTTGAGAGAGATACCAGACTGTGGGTGGGGGGGGGGGGGGGAGGGAGGGCAGGGATAGATGCAGAATCACAAGCTGGAAGGACAGTGAAAAAGAGAGGACGATACGCTCTGAATGAATGTAAAAGGGATCCTCATCATATAAGCCTTTGAGGGCCGCCTAATGCGTGTATCACAAGCCTAATATGGTGATAGAGGCATTGCAGTTAACATGCTTTAATTTTTGCAACTAATACACAGTAAATATAAAGCTTTACCACACTTTGGTAAACAGGCCTCATAGGGAAGTTTTATCATAAAAAGAAGTTCACCATCCAATAGTTCTAAGTATTTTTTTAAGGATTTACATCAAGCATCATTGGGAAAAATTGATCCATTCATCTACAACAATGTGGGTTTGTAGTACAGACCCTCAATTACTCCATGCATGAGCAATAAAAGGAAAACAAAATGCTATTTTATTGGGTATAGGTATTTAGAAATGACTTTGTTCCATGCATTCTGAATGAAATCAGCCTTTTTCTCTCAAGTGATAGCATGAAGGCTTCTAGAATTACATTTTCAGGCTAGGCATAATGGAAATTTACAGTAATAAGGATGTAGGATAAGTCTGGATCGTTAATAAGAAGTTGGTGCCAGGTACCATGTGATCTTAAATCTATTAACATTAATTTGTTTTGGTCTTGACTTTTATCAAGTTAACGCACATTCATACTCCATAAACGTCTCTTGATTGCATGGTTGATTAGTATGGCTCAGTTGTTCTTACAGTAAGTGCTTTATTAAATTGTTTTGTTCCTGCTGAAAAAAGATAGTACAGAAAAACTCCTTCTTGGCCATGGTTCATGCCACCTCTTAAAAGATCAAATGCAAGGAAATCTCATAAAGCTGAACATTTTGGCTCAAAATGTAACCCAATGCAATGTTTAATTAATTATATCTATAGATAAGGACGTAGAATTTTGAATGAAATGAAATAATTCTATCTTGTTCCATAGTTTTAAGCTTAATAGTATGGGCTCTAAGGGCCTGATCTTTATTTTAAACAGGTTGTAAAGTACATGAACTGATATTTTCTTTCACTTTTAGCAGATGGTTTTACAAATGTCCTAGAATTTTGATCACAACTTCTTCAGTGGTTCCTCAAAATTCTTGTTTTCAGAAGATTCAACATGAATATTCATAAAGCAAAATTGTTGGTAAATTATACAAATATAGATTACCATGCTTATTAGCATGGCTCAAGGACAGAGTTTGAGAAACAAAGCGTTATTTTACCTGGTAAATATTAATAGTAGCTTTCCATCTAACTGTCATCAGGGAGCACCAGGGCTAACTTTATTGCCCTTGATAAATTATAACTTTCTTTCAGGTTAACAAATCAATCAGCACAGTCTCTTTGTACTTACTGGTTACAATCTTGGGCCTACAAAGCCTCCTATCCTGTGCTTTCCACTACAAAGAATTCCATCATACATCTGGTGCAGGCTGTCAGGTTGGGATCTATATAGACTAGAACAGAAATAAGACCTAAACGAAGCGTTATTTTACTGGTAATATTAATAGTAGCTTTCCATGTAACTATCATCAGGGAGCACCAGGGCTAACTGGGCCCTTCTACTAAGCTGAGTTAGGTACTAAAGTGCACCTAAAATAGCAAAAGTGCTAAAGTGCTAAAGTGTCCCTAGTTATTTTTGCCATCTGCATGCACTAAGGGATCCTTTTACTAAGCTGTGGTAAAAGGGGGCATATCAGTACATGTTTCTGATGTGTGCTGAGGCCCCCTTTTATTGCACTGAGTAAAAGGCTGTCATTTTTTCTCAACAAGAAATGGCCATGCGGTATGTGAACCACTTATTGTGTGGCCATTTCAGGCGAGAGCACTTACCGCTGCCCATTGAGGTGGCAGTAAGAGCATCCACATAACCTGGCAGTAACCAGGCAGCGCACGGCACTGACAAATTATCATTGGGTAAGCACCGGCGCTATAAAAATAGAAAATATTTTTGTAGTGCCGTAAATAGTGTACACTGGGGGTGGGAACTAACACCGGGATACTGGATTGGTGCGCGCCAAGCCTATTACCATATGCTAACCCTTTAGTAAAAGGGCCCCTAATCACACAGTATTTTAAAAAAATTGGGGGAGGGCATATCTGGGGCGGAGAATGGGCATGGAAGTCCCGTGACTTTCCCTCCGATAGAACCCGGGTAGCCTATATTATTTCTCTGCTGTCCGGTCAAGCCTTAGCATGGGCCTCTCCTCTATGGGAGAGGGATGACCTGGTGCTTCATGATTTTTCTAGGTTCTTGGAACAGTTTAAACAAGTCTTTGAAGAACCTGGGAAAGTAATGTCTGCAGCGTCGGCGCTCCTGAGATTAAAACAAGGGACGCGAACCCTGGGCGATTATGCCATCAGATTCCGCACTCTAGTGTCTGAACTGGCTTGGAACAACGAGAGTTTGGTGGCGACCTTCTGGCAGGGGTTGGCACCACAGATTAAGGATGAGTTAGCCGGACATGAACTCCCGAACAGACTAGATGACCTGATTGGACTTTGTACTATGATAGATATTCGTTTTCAGGAGCGTAACCAGGAACGGCGCTCTACAGAGAAGATAGGCATAAAGAGAGTGAGTTTTCAGGATACACCACAGGATCCTAGTCCTAGAGGGGTTTCCTCCTTCAAGCCTGTAGAGCCTATGCAATTGGGTCATACTCCACTCTCAATGCAAGAAAAGCAGAGACGGTGAACCCTTAACCTATGTCTGTATTGCGGTGATAAGGGACATTATGCTGGCAGGTGCCCGACTAAACCTGGGGCCTCAGATCAGGGTCTGACCGCAGGCACCCTAGTGGGGTTTTCTTCGGGTGTACTGTGTAATCAAGTGTTAATACCATCAGTGCTTGAGTTGGACCAAAGAAAAGAGCATACTGAAGTCTTTTTGGATTCGGGGGCAGGTGGAAACTATCCAGCTTATTTTCGAAAGAGAAAAACGCCTATAGTGCGACCTAAATCGGGAGATAGACGTTTGTCTCGCAAAGGCGCCCAAATCGGTATAATCGAAAGCCGATTTTGGGCGTTTCCAACTGCACTCCATCACGGAAACAAAGTTGACGGGGGCATGTCGGAGGCGTGGTGGAGGTGGAACTGGGGTGTGGTATCAGCCGAGGAGAGATGGGCGTCTTTAGCTGATAATCGAAAAAAAAGGCGTTGTAACCGCGATTTTGGGTCACTTTTTTTTTACCCTTTTTTTTCACGAACAAGTCCCAAAAAAGTGCTCCAACTGCCCAGATGACCACTGGAGGGAATCGGGGATTACCTTCCCGGACTCCCCCAGTGGTCACTAACCCACTCCCACCAAAAAACCCCACTTTAAAAACTTTTTTTCCAGCCTGTAGGCCAGCCTCAAATGCCGTACCCACCTCCATGACAGCAGAATGTGTTTGATCCTGTCACAGCCTTTCCCTGGGTCAGATGTGGCTCTCGGGTGCAGTACAGGGTCACATCAGCATTGCATTGTGGTGGGTATAGGGTATTGGGCTCCGTGATTTCATTAGCTTGTGTTACAGTCTCACGATGTTGGTAGTTGGTAGGCTCTTCTCCCATGGTGCTTCTCCCCCTGCCTACTGGGTCAGAGTGTGCCCTGTTGTGTTTCCTGTTGTAGTCCATGCGGCAGTGGCCATTTTTGTAAGCCAGTTTTAGTTCCCTTTCCTCTTGTTAGCCACGTTAGACAACTTAGTTCTTCCCTTGAATGTGGCTGAAAGAGGGCATTGTACAGTATTCTGCCAGCTCTGACCTACTGCTCATCTCAGTACCAGGGAGACTCGTTGCCAGTGGGGCACAACCTCTGATCTGCAGTTAACTGTGAGTAAACGTGGTTATTCCAATAAAGGACGTTTTCGGAGAGATTAGTCTTCAGGTATCAACTGGTGTGCCAATGTTACATAGCAGCAACCAGTCCTAGAGGCCTGCGTGTATGCAGGTCCCTGGAGCACTTTTAGTGGGTACCGCAGTGCACTTCAGCCAGGTGGCCCCAGGCCCATCCACCCCACCTGTAACACTTGTGCTGGTAAATGGGAGGCCTCCAAAACCCACTGTACCCACATGTAGGTGCCCCCTTCACCCCTAAGAGCTATGGCAGTGTTGTACATTTGTGGGTAGTGGGTTTTGGGGGAGGGGGTTGGGAGCTCAGCACCCGTGGTAAGGGAGCTATGCATGTGTGAGCTTTTTCTGAAGTCCACCGCACTGACCTAGGGTGCCCAGTTGGTGTCCTGGCATATCAGGGGGGCCAGTGTACTACCAATCCTGGCCCCTCCCACGACCAAATGGCTCGGATTAGGACGTTTTTGAGCTGGGCGTTTTTAGTTTCCATTATCGCTAAAAAAAACAAATGCCCAGCTCAAAAACGTCCATTTTTTCAAAAATACGGTTCGGCCCGCCCCTTCATGGACCCGTTCTCGGAAATAAACACCCATGGAGATAGGCGTTTACGTTCGATTATGCCCCTCCACATAACCGAATCCCTGGTCCACCAACTTAATATTCCTACACAAGAGCTATCCAAGACCATTCCGCTCATCTCAGTATTTGGCCGCTCTCAAGGATATGTAAGAACACAAACAGTTCCGGTGCGCCTGTGTATTGGCAACCACAAGGAAGAGATCACCCTGTATGTCCTCCAGTCAGCCGTGCAACCCATCGTGCTGGGATTACTTTGGCTACAGAGCCACAATCCAACCCTGGACTGGAGAAGAAGTGAGATCACGGACTGGAGCAAGTCTTGCAGAGGATGTTGTCTTATCACCATTGCTAGAGTTCGGACGGCGAACCGCAGGACCTAGATGCTGACGCATCGACTGATATTACTGATTCACAGTCTCAAGATTCTGATACTTCTGTGCTTTCCCTGGCCACCGTTGGGGTTCCACCCCAGACTGGACACCATCAGGTTGAAACCCTCACTACGTCCAAGATTAAACCCCCCTCTAACAGAGGTTCTACAAAGACTCCACAAAACTTATATTCTCGTACTAAGTCTGAAAAGCAGGATCCAGGGGATAGGATTCAGGGGCTTCCTGTTATCAGGGGAGTCTTCGGTCCCAAAGATAAGCCATAGCTGTCCATGACTCGTAGTACTACCCATGTGCGAAATGCTAAACCTAGCTCTAGTGACAAGCTCCAGCCTTGCCTTCCACATAGACCTACTATCTACTTCCAGTTCAGTGGTTCCTGTTCATTCACCTAAACCTGTCAGCAGGTTCCACCGAAGATATCCTTGGAAACCCAAACCTTCTGTGGGGACCGGAGGAGCCTTGAGGGTGAGGTACTGTCACGACTGTGACTGTATTCCATGCCTGCGCTCACCTTGCCTCCAGGGGACCAGGTCCTATGGCTGCGGTGGACTGTTTTTTCGATTTCCCAGATGACTGCCAGGTCCCATTCCAGTCCTGATGTTCCAGCTCTCCCGACTTCCCTTGGTAGTTCTGCTGCCAAGCCTCACCAGTGACATCTGTAATTGCCTTTATTAAGCACCTAGGAACTTTCAGGCTTTGCCTTGGCAACAGAGATCTTCAGATGTGCTTTTGTCTGAGAGTGTTTGTTGCTGCTCTAGCTCTGCTAGTATCTGCTTTGTGTGTCCTTAGCTTTAGTTTCTTCTGTTTGTTTTTGCCTTGTGTGTCTTTAACTTTAGTTCCTTGCTGCTGTATCTGCTCAGCCTAGTTTCAATTCCTTCTGTTTGTTGCTATTTTGCTTATTGTCAGTTCTAGGTTCCCTCTGCTGTTTCAGCCCTGTGTGTCTTTAACTTTAGTTCCTTGCTGCTGTATCTGCTCTGCCTAGCTCCAGTTCCTTATTGTGTCCCTGAACTGTCTGTCTTCTGCTATAGTTCCCTGCCTGCTTGTTCCACCCTGGTTGTCCTTAGCTTTAGCCCTTCCCCGTTCATGTCTGCCTTGCCCGAGTACTTCAATCTGGTTCCAGTCCAGCCAAGCCAAGTCCGCTCCAGCTTGTGGTTCCAGTCCAGCCAAGCCAAGTCCGCTGCAGCTTTTGGTGCCAGTCCAGCCAAGCCAAGTCCGCTCCAGTTTGTGGTTCCTGTCCAGTCTGTTGGTGTAGTCCGCAGGGCCGTGCCAACATGGTAAGCGCGGTAAGTGCTGCAGGGGGGGGGGCGCCTGCCTTCAAGGGCGCCATGCCGTTGCGTTGTATTTAAAAAAAACTCCCCTCCATCCTCGATTCCCCGGCACTTTAAATTTACCTCGCTCCACCTCCGACGTCTGCGCAGCATCAGTGAAAGCGCTGCCTGTCTGACGTCTCTACACCAGCCTTCCCTTCGCTCGTTCGTTCCCTCTGTGTCCCGCCTTCTTTTGACATCATTTCCTTGAGGGCGGGACACAGAGGGAATGAACGAGCAAAGGGAAGGCTGGTGGAGAGACGTCAGACAGGCAGCGCTTTCACTGACGCTCGTTCGTTCCCTCTGTGTCCCGCCTTCTTTTGACATCATTTCCTTGAGGGCGGGACACAGAGGGAATGAACGAGCAAAGGGAAGGCTGGTGGAGAGACGTCAGACAGGCAGCGCTTTCACTGACGCTCGTTCGTTCCCTCTGTGTCCCGCCTTCTTTTGACATCATTTCCTTGAGGGCGGGACACAGAGGGAATGAACGAGCAAAGGGAAGGCTGGTGGAGAGACGTCAGACAGGCAGCGCTTTCACTGACGCTGTGCAGATGTCGGAGGGAGGTAAATTTAAAAGTCGGGGGGGGCACGTGCACGCCAACTGATGGTCTCTAGTCTGCAGGGGGGTGCCAGAGACCCTAGGCATGGCCCTGGTAGTCCGCGCTTCCTTGTGGGAGGTCTTCCTGCTGTTGCCAGTCTCTGGCAGCAGTCCAAGGGCTCACTACTCCGGATCGTCGGCAGTGGCGTGACTGTCTGCAGATTATGATCAAGGGAATCTCTGAAACATTTTTCCATATAGCAAGGAGGACTTTATTATCACTATTGTCGTTATCATCTGCGTTAGAATTAGTGCTGTCTAATTCATCATTTGCATCTTCATCTTTAGCTTCATTATCATCATCATGCTGTCCAATAACAAAGAAGGCTTTCACAAAGTTGGAATCATTGTCTGTTGTTGTTCTATCAATTTTTCATCTGATGGCAAACTCTGTTTGAATATCTCTGAGAATTGATGCAAGAATGCCAAATGTGTGGGAACCCTTCAGTCTTAAGGCCAGACAAGATAGTTATCCCAATGTAAAATTTCCCATAGGATGACGTGCAGTCTGTTGTGGTAGAGATACATGTCTGTTCACCAAGAATTGCTACCAGCTTCAGCTTCATCTCCACTTTAAAATGACCCAACTCATTACTCTTCTGTTTGGCTGGAGGCCACTAACCAGTTCAACAAACTCAGGCAACTCCTCTGTTCTTATAGGTTATATTCACTGAACAGCAAAATTTAAGATGAGATGTTTGCATGACAAGGTTTGCAATAGCAAAATCCTGTTCCCAGTTTTGATGTTTCATTCAGTTTACTGAGGAATCATCGTTTACATCTCTCTTCTACTTTTTACTTTTTACTTTTAACTGTAAGCACCAGATGTAACTGAGTAAAAGTAGTAAAAATTGGTGAAATTATTACTTCACTAAAAGTAAAAGTCACAAATATTATCCTGTACTTCTTTACAAGTAAAAGTAAGAAAACTTTTACTTAAGTACAGTAACTAGTTATATTTACTTAGTTATTATACAACACTGGATTCTTGAATGTGGGAACTGAGGGTTGATTCTTGATGGCAGAGGAAGTGAGTTCCAAAACATGGGGCCCAAATAGCTGAATGCTTTTCACAAGAGATGGTCAAGTGTAGAGCTGAGGGAGATAGAAGTGTGAGGTGATTACTGTTGGCTGAGTGGAGAAAGCGCAGCTTAATAAAAGGGCCCCTTATTTACTCCAGCCTATATAAAATATAATTCAGGCTTCAGTTAACATCATTTACAGTCATATGAGTTTGTCTTGTTGGGCAGACTGGATGGACCGTGCAGGTCTTTTTCTGCCGTCATCTACTATGTTACTATGTTACTATGTCTTAAGACAGCTTAACATTCCATAAATTTGGTGAAGGAGGAGTGGCCTAGTGGTTAGGGTGGTGGACTTTGGTCTTGAGGAACTGAGTTCAATTCCCACTTTAGGCACAGGCGCAGTTCCTTGTGACTCTGGGTAAGTCACTTAATCCTACATTGCCCCATGTAAGCTGCATTGAGCCTGCCATGAGTGGGGAAGCGCAGGGTACAAATTTAATAAAAAAAATTATAGGGTCTGAATACATATGCAAGCCTAATAAATATTCCTGGGTCCTCAATGGTGTTAACTTCCAAGGCTTCAAATTGCACCAAGTTGTCAGGCTTTACTTTTAAGGCCTCATGTACCAATCAGCTTCTTAAGTCCTCATGTACTAATCAGCTTCTTTAGGGGCTGAATCACTAAAATATAGCAGGCTACATGCAATAACTGCCTGAGCCTATATTTGTCTGTACATAAAATGCCAGCTTCTAACCAAGCAGATTCCAGGGCAAGGCCAGCCAGAGTACTTTTGCCTCAACACTGGAATATACTGCACTGATGGCTTGCCACCATTTAAAGGATAAAGCCCTCTTGAAAAATACATCCAAGAACTCTGGAGTTAAGCTGGATTCCTGTGGCAGAACTGCATATAATAGAGCCAGGCACCTTAAAACACTTTTGTTTAGTCTCAGGGATATTTATTAGCACTGTACCATCAAACACATCTATTATAACAAAGTCTAGGCACAACTTATTAGATCTACCAAAACCCAGCTGTTAAAATAAATTTGATTACAAATTCAAGTAGATATTAATATATCTTACTAATAGCAAAAACAGGGTACAAAAGACACAGGCAGATAGCAATAACCTGCCATCAAAAGATCAAAACACAAAGTCAAAGCACCATGAAATGCAATGAAGCGGTTCAACATCAATCAAATGTCTAATCTTGTTATGGCTAGCAAAAAATGATGGAGAAATCATTCTGTTGTGCAGAATTATTCAGGATGACTGTACCCGCTGGTCATATCACTTCAGAGGACACGTTTTCAAGTGAACCATTTGTCCTTTATTACTACTACTACTGCTTATCATTTCTACAGTGCTACTAGAGGTACACAGCACTGTACACTGGACATAAAGAGACAGTCCCTGCTCGACAGAGCTTACAATTTAATTAGGACAGAAAAACAGGACAAATAAGAGACAAGGGAATTACTAAGGTGGGAATGATAAAACATGGGTACTGAACAAGGGAGTAAGGGTTAGGAGTTCAAAGCAGGATCAAAAAGGTGGGCTTTTAGCCTATGTTTGAAGACAGCCAGAGATGGAGCTTGACGTACCGGAGCAGGAAGTCTATTCCAGACATAATGAGCAGCAAGATAAAAGGAATGGAGTCTGGGGTTGGTGGTGGAGGAAAAGGGTGCAGATAAGTGAGATTTACCCAGTGAATGGAGTTCCTGGGGAGGAGTGTAGGGAGAGATAAGAGTGGAGAGGTACTGAGGAGCTGCAGAGTGAATGCACTTAAAAGTCAATAAGAGGAATTTGAACTGTATGCGGAAACATATAGGGAGCCAATGAAGTGACTTGAGGAGAGGGCTAATATGACATAGCGACACTGGCAGAATATAAGTCATGCAGCAGAATTTTGAACACCTAGATATGAAATACTTTTCCTATCTTACAACAGGATATTTGTAGGCTGGTTACTGTAGGAACACTTCTATCCACTAAAAAAAATAATCACAACAGTTTTAAAAGTGAAGTATGAGCTAATGGATCTGTGGTGAGAGAGGAGGAGTTATCAATGTGGGCTGCTGTTAAGCTATATTATGTTATTTTATTAGTATCTCATGCTATTTTAGCACAGGTTCCATTTATGCAATGGGACCTAGTTACTAATAACTGCTACTACTACTACTACTTAACATTTCTAGAGCACTACTAGGGTTATGCAGTGCTGTACAGTTTAACAAAGAAGGACGTTCCCTGCTCAAAGGAGCTTACAATCTAAAGGACGAAATGTCAAGTTGGGGCAGTCTTAATAAGTCTTAATGGTAGCCTACATTGATAACTATGCCCCTATGTATTAAAATCCATGTTAACATTTTTTAGCTTGCTTACTGGTAAAATGCATATGCATAAATCAGCTGTCTGAAAACTGCCCTTCCCTCAATTCAGCAAAGAAGGCATTTGTCACTCTATAGCACACATTGAACTTTTAGCTGTATCGAGGAGAGACATTCCTCGGCATATGTTTTAGGTAGGATCAGAATGTAACACATATGGATTGTGTTATTAAGTCTATACTTATATTTTCTTTAAAGAACCTATACTCACAAAAAACAGGTGAAAATGGTTGTGGGTGCTTTGTACCTGCAGCAAGCTTTGAAGCAGACATATACAAGATATCTTTTTTCCTTTGCAACTTGATGCAAAGCTGATAAGTAAAAAAATTGTAGTCATATGCATTCATTTGAAATGACAGGATATCTTGTCTCAAATTGTTTTCAAAACTATAAGATGCAGTGGAATCTGGGCTTAACATTCTAACATGAGAATTTCCCATGCGCTCACTATGGCATTAAAGTCAGACTTTTTTTTTTTTTTTGCAAGTTGTATGCTAATGTTCTCATTAGCGTGCAGTACCTGCAAAAAATAACGTGAGATAACTTACTGCCTCCTATTATCCAGTTAGCATATGATAATCCTAATATGCCCACTCGCTGCCCATAACATACCCCCTACAAAAATATATTTTAAATGAAGCTTGTTTTTGCTAGAATGGTGAAGAGGAAGGGTAAAACTAGGATTTTCCCTAGTGAATCCCTACCATTGAACCAGTTAACTATTCCTCAGCTGGTCAGAACACCAAAGTCATCTTCTTTATCACTTTGGTGCAGCTCCTGCTGTCAGGGTAGGAGAGGAAGCTCCTCCCTGACTAGAAGCAACTTTGAGCCCCAACGACCTTAACCCCCCCCCCCCCTCCTCCACTGGGGTAGTCTCTACCATTGATAGGGGAGCAACTAGATCTTTCTGCAAGCTGTGGTGGCTCCAGATTATGTGTCCTTTGACCCCAGAAATACTGGTGGTTCCCAAAGTGGTCAGTTCTAGCGTGAGAAGCCTGATGGCGTGTGGAGGAGGACTCCCTGAGGTTTTGCAGCATTCGAGCCTGGTGAGTGCCTCTGGTAGCCAGAAGTTAACATCTCTGGTGAAACCTGTCACAGTGACATTGAAGTCTATATGGTCAGGAGACTGGAAGATCACTATAATGCCCTGGATGGTATTGTTACATCACAGGCCGAACAGATAAGGGATTTGAACCCAAAGATGCATCATTTCAGGATTTTAAAGCAGCCATGATCAAAGATGTCACTTCAATGAGAAATAAAATGGAATTTATGGACAATAGGCTGCAGATTTTAAATTTAAGGGTATAACATTTTTCCCAAAGTCCTTCCATTTCTTCTAGGGAACTTTTCAGGAGGTTCCTTAAGGAAGTACTTGGGTTAACAGAAGAAGCAGTGACTGTAATTCAAAAGATCTTTTATTGCTCTTTTTGACAGAAGTTTGAGAACCAGGGAACTGGGGGGCAGAGGGACTGGAATATTCCCAGATGGTTAAAATCTAACTGCTTTCCTGGAAACATCTCAAAAGGATATCCAAGATAGAGCAACTTTGCTGGTGACATTTTTCTTTGATTCTGATAGACTCTGTTTTGAGACTTTACTTTCAGCAATGACAAGTGCAGTTATTGGGTCAACGAATATGGTTATTTCCTGATATGTCTAAACAAACTCAGGAAAGACCTAAGTCTTTCCTTTCATTATGTCAGGAGGTACTGTCTATGGGTGGACAGTTCTTCCTGAAATTTCCTGTAAAATGTTTTAGTTTTAGCTGTTAAACTGATCTATTTTGGGGATCCTAGACAATGAAGAGTGTTTCTAGATTCTCAAAAAAAACGTTGCCTTATCTGTTCCAGCTACTAACTACTGATGCTCCCATGTTAGAATCACAGTATGATTAGCTAACCCTGCTGACTCTTTATTTTTCCTTATAATTTGGGTATTTTGTTAGACAATCTCTCATTGTTTCTGGGATCTCTCTTTTATTTGGGGTGTGATGATTACGTTTTTTCTTTATATATAAGTATTTTCTTTTCATTTTGTATTAATTCTTTCTTAATTCTGGACAAAGTTGTTGCTTTTGATTATTTGTACAACTGTGAATAAAAATATATATAAACTACTGTAGTTAACATGTGTTTAGCTCACTCAAACAGGGAAATTATCACAAAACACTTTAATGAATTTTGCAGTAGGCTTTTTCTTGTGCGCTAACCGTGTATTACAGTTTAATGTCCTTTAGTAAAAGGGGCTCTTAATTTTTAATTGTTCTCATTAACCTACAAATGCACTCGATCTGCAACCCCTCCCTACCTCTCTACCCTCATCTCCCCTTACGTTCCCACCCGTAGCCTCCGCTCTCAAGACAAATCCCTCCTTTCAGTACCCTTTTCCACCACCGTCAACTCCAGGCTCCGCCCTTTCTGCCTCGCCTCACCCCATGCCTGGAATAATCTCCCTGAGCCCATACGCCAGGCCCCCTCACTGCCCATCTTCAAAGCCTTGCTCAAAGCCCTCCTCTTCAATGTCGCCTTCGGCACCTAACCATCATACTTCTATTCAGGAAATCTAGACTGCCCCAACTTGACATTTCGCCCATTAGATTGTAAGCTCCATGGAGCAGGGACCGTCCTTTTTTGTTAAACTGTACAGTGCTGCGTAACCCTAGTAGTGCTCTAGAAATGTTACATAGTAGTAGTACTATAGAAACAGAGAAAATGACAGCAGATAAAGGCCATATGGCCTGTCTAGTCTGCCCATCTATGTCATCCACTATCTCTTCCTTCCCCTAAGAGATTCCACATGCCTGTTCCATGCTTTCTTGAATTCAGATAAAGTCCTCGTCTCAACCACCTCTTCTGGGAGGTCATTCCATGCATCCACTACACTGTCTGTAAAGAAGTATTTCCTTAGATTAGTTATAACTTCATCATATGTCCTCTCATTCCAGAGCTTCCTTTCAGTTGAAAGAGACCTGCCTCCTGTTCATTTATGCCACAAAGATATCTAAGTGCCTCAGTCATATCTCCTTTCTCTCTCATCTATCTTCCAAAGTATAATATTGAGGTCTGTCTCTATATTCTTTATGATGAAGACCACTGACCATTTTTGTAGCCACCCTCTGGATTGATGCCATCATGTTTATATCTTTTTTAAGGTGCAACCTCCAGAATTGTACACAGTAGTCTAAAAGGGGCCTCATCAGAGACTTACACAGAGGCACTATCACCTCCTTTTTCCTGCTGGCCGTTCCTTTCTCTATGCACCCAAGCATCCTTATGGCTTTGGCTGTCATTTTTTCTACTTGTTTGGCCACCTTAAGATCATCAGAAACAATCACCCCAAGTCCTGCTGTTCTTTCAAGTATAGAAGTACTTCCTCCACTAAATGGTACTGCTTCCTTGGGTTTCTGTAGTCCAAGTCTATGACCCTGTATTTTTTAGCATTAAATCTTAGTTGCCTATTTCTGGAGCATTCTTCTAGCTTTGCTAGATCCCTTCTTATGCTATCCACACCATCATGCTATCTACCCTGTTATATAATTTTGTATCATCTGCAAACAGGCAAATCTTACCCAACGGCCCTTCCACAATAGCATGCTGTAAGAAGAATAGTGCACATTGTGTATGAATAACATGCATTAAGCAGAATAGCACATTCAATTAATGAAAAGAATACTCATAATGAAACATTTCTTTCTTTTCAATTAATTATTCAAAGTGTTGCATCAAAGTAAATCTTTAAAAGGAAACACAGGGGTCCTTTTACAGAGTGGTGGTAAACCCAACTCAGGCTTACCCCTCGCTCTTCCGGGACTACCGCCGACCCAACGCGGCCGCCGGTAGTAGTCCCGCCCCACATGTACCATTTCTGGGGGAAAAAGAAAACCCCTGGAAATGGTTTGTGTGAAGGTAAGTGGTAATCGAGCATCACCACACGCTGCCTGGTTACCTCTGGGTTAGCGTGGGAGACCTTGTCACCATCAATGGGTGGCAGTAAGGGCTCCCCGCTGCATGGCCATGTGTGTCTGGGGGCTTTTTATCCACTGTAGTAAAAAGGGCCCTGGTGCACAGGAAAAATGGCCCACACCACTAACGCAGGGCCCTTTACCCCACAGCTTGGTAAAAGGACCCCACAATGAATAATTTTAGCAGAAGTTGAACAGAGGTAAATAAACAAAATAAATAGTCCAAAGAAAGATATTCATTAAGGGGGTCTTTTACTAAGTTGTGCTAGCATTTTATTGCTGGTGCTAGACACTGGGATACTTACAGTAATATAATGGGCATCTCCGAGTTTAGCACCAGCTGATTTTTATCACAAACTAAATATGCTAGTGCACCTTTTTAAAAGACCCCCCCTTAACTAGCCCACATTCAAAGGATATTTAAAAAAAAATTAAACCAGAAAAGTTGGTATATTAAGGAACAGACTAAAGGCTCAGAATCATGCAGATCATATATTACTAATAAGGAATTCAAGAAGTTGTAACAGGAATGACCTTGCATTATAAGAGAAATTGTAACTGAGAAGGTACATCTAAGATAGAGGAATAATTATCAAACACCACCATTTACATGAGTATCAAAACTGAAACTTAGCACTTGTATCTATTAATTGTTGATGATAAGACAGGAACTTTTTCCTTCTAGTTTGTGTCAATCTAGAAACATCAGGAAAGATAGAAATCTTTGCACCAAGGAAATTACATTCAGATAAAAGAAAAAAAAAAAGCCGCTGAAGCAAACTTCTTTTGAGGCCCTTCTATCAAGCAGTGCTTAAAAGTGGCCTGCGCTATCCCCAGTGCTGGTCTTTCCCACAAGCTGAAGCTACTGTTAGTGTGGTGGCAAAATGGCCCCATTTTCCATTTTTCTGATTAATGGCCATGCACTAATTTCCCCATTAGCGTGTGGCCATTAGTGTGTGAGCCCTTACTGCCACCTATTTTGAAGATGGTAAGGGCTCACGTGCTAAACACTCACTAATCGGTTAGTGCACGTTGATGTAGCTGTGCTAACTGATTGGCACAGGACACACCTACTCTATGTCCCCAGATATGCCCCAAGTGCTAAATGCTAAATTCTATCTGATCCGAAAACTACTGAGGGACGCCTGAGCTCATCCCGCTGGAGTGCTTTTTAACCTGCGGTAAGCATGCATTAGTGCTTACTGCAGCTTAGTGAAAGGACCCCTTTACCTTGTAGAAAAATAACAGATATTAGCAAAGTTGCTCTAGAAATACTTCTTCTATGGAGCTTTCTAATATCTCAGTCACATTCAGACTATCAGAATAGACATCTACCAACAGAGGCTCTCCAGAGACAGGTAATTGCTTTGAGGTAGAACTAGGTAGAAAATGCATATTTTGTAAGGGAGGAAGAACAACAGAATATTGTAATGTCCCTCTAAAAGATCTATTTCATAGATTTAAATTCAAAAGTCTTAAATTTGAATGTGATACAATTTTCAAAAATTTCTCTATTTGTGATTAATACCTTGTCTTAAAGAGGTGTAATAGAAACACAGAAAAATATAGGCAGATAAAGACCATAAATGGCTCATCCATTCTTCCTATCCATGCCATCTAATCTCCCTATCACTCCCTTAGATATTCTATGTATGTGTCCCAAGCTCTCTTGAATTCAGATACTGTTTTATTTCTACACAGATAACATACATTGATCTTTAATAAAAGGCTCCCATAATGAAAAAAATGTTGTGACTATGAAAAATGTTCTAGGGCACAGCATTAAATTTTCCCATGGACTTTGTTCCAAAGTGGACAATCTGAAAATGGCCTCCTTAGCATACACATTATAACACTACTTAATGGCTTATAGACCACGTTGTATCATGTTGACAGTAAGAAATTGCCTGAATAGTGTGTATATGTAATTCTAATTGTAGGTTTAACCATTAAACACTACCCCCCCCCCCACACACACACACTAACTAAGCCACGCTAGCAGCTGCCACGCACCAATGCTGACACAGCCCATTCAAAGTAAATGGGCTGTGTTGGCATTAGCGCATGGCAGCTGCTAATGCAGCTTAGGAAACAGAGGGATAATATAATATAGCACCCCTGAGCAAAAACATTAAAATAGCAGCGTGGAATCATTATGGATAGAAATTCCATATGTGGAGGGAAGGAGTATTCTTATAGGGCTGTACTACCATCTACCAGAACAGAATGACAGTAAGCTGAAATCTTCTGTTCAGTGTGTGGCAGCTGCCAAAAAAGCAAACAGGATGCTAGGAATTATTAGGAAAGAGATGGTAAATAAGACCTAGAATAGTATAATGCCTCTGTATTGCTCCATGGTGCGACTTCATCTTGCGAATTGCATTCAGTTCTGGTCACTGTCCACCTTATAATGGAAAGAGAAAAACGCCCATATTCCGACTTAAATCGAGAGATGGACGTCTTTCTCTAGCGGGCGCCCAAATTGGTATAATCGAAAGCCAATTTTGGGCGTCTTCAACTGCACTCTGTCGCAGGAACGAATAAAGTTGACGGGGGCATGTCAGAGGCATGGTGAAGGCGGGACTGGGGGGCGTGGTTATCGTCCGAGGAGAGATGGGCAACTTTAGCTGATAATCGGAAAAAAAAGCATTTTTACCGCGATTTTGGGTCACTTTTTTTGGACCCTTTTTTTTTCACGAACAAGTCCCAAAAAAGTGCCCCAACTGACCAGATGACCACTGGAGGGAATCGGGGATCACCTGCCCTGACTCCCCCAGTGGTCACTAACACCCTCCCACCAAAAAAAAAACACTTTACAAATTTTTTTCACAGCCTGTATGCCAGCCTCAAATTCCGTACCCACCTCCATGACAGCAGAATGTGTTCTATCCTCTGACAGCCTTTCCTTGGTTCTGATGTGGGTCTCGGGTAGTATGACACCTTTTCTGTTAAGGGCGCTGCAGAGTCACATCAGCAATGCATTGTGGTGGGTGGAGGGTACTGGGCTCCGTGATTCCACTAGCTTGTGTTAAATGCTCACGATGTTGGTAGTTGGTAGGCTCTACTCCCATGGTGCTTTTCCCTCTGCTTACTGGGTCAGAGTGTGCCCTGTTTTGTTTCCGGTAGTCCATGAGGTAGTGGCCATTTTTGTAAGCCAGTTTTAGATCCTGTTCATGTGTTAGCCACGTTATAGCACTTAGTTCTTACCTTGAATGTTGCTGAAAGAGGGCATTGTACACCATTCTGCCAGCTCGGACCTACTGCTAATCTCAGTACCAGCGAGACTCGTTGCCAGTGGGGCACAACCTCTGATCTGCAGTTAACTGTGAGTAAACGTGCTTATTCAAATAAAGGACATTTTCAGCGAGATTAGTCTTCAGGTGTCAACTGCTGTGCCAAGCAGCAACAAGTCCTGTCCCTGGAGCACTTTTAGTGGGTACTGCAGTGCACTTCAGGCAGGCAGACCCAGGCCCATCCCCCCCCCACCTGTAACACTTGTGGTGGTAAATGGGAGGCCTCTGAAACCCACTGTACCCTATGTAGTTGCCCCCTTCACCCCTAAGAGCTATGGCAGTGTTGTACATTTGTCCCTCCCTATTATCACAAAAAAAAAAACGCCCAGCTCAGAAAGGACCAAATCCGAGGCATTTGGTCCGTCCAAACCGTATTTTCAAAACAAAAGATGGACGCCCATTTTTTTCGAAAATACAGTCTGTCCCGCTTCTTCACGTACCCGTTTTCGGACATAGACGCCCATGGAGATGGGCGTTCGGGTTCGATTATGCCCCTCCGTATCTCAAAAAAATATGAAGCGGAATTAGAAACGGTTCAAAGAAGAGCAACAAAAATGATAAAGCAGATGGAACTCCTCCCATATGAAAAAAAGCTAATGACATTAGGGCTCTTCAGCTAGGAAAAGAGACAGCTGAGTGGAGATGTGATTGAGGTCTACAGAATCCCGAGTGGTGTAGAATGAGTAGAAGTGAATCGATTTTTTACTCTTTCAAAAAGTACAAAGACTGGGGACACTCAATGAAGTTACATGGAAATACTTTTAAAACAAATAAGAGGAAATAGTTTTTCACTCAATAAATAGTTAATAGTTAAGCTCTGGAATAAATAGTTAAGCTCTGGATTTTGTTGCCAGAAGATGTAGTAACAGCAGTTAGCGTATCTGGGTTTAAGAAAGATTTGGACACGTTCCTGAAGGAAAAGTCCATAGTTTGCTATTGAGACAGACATGGTGAAGCCACTGCTTGTCCTGGGATTGATGGTATGAAATATTGCTACAATTTGGGGTTCTGCCAGGTACTTGTGACCTGGATTGGCCACTGTTGGAAACAGTATGGACCACTGGTCTGACCCAATATGGCTATTCTTATGTTCTCATCTAAATGCATACTACCTTGCTTTTATGTCAGTAATCATCTAATCACCATGCTTTCATGGTGAGAGTGAAAAAATAAATATATTAAAAGATATTCTAAAAGTATCCTTGTAAAATTTATAAGGGTGGCCTAAACAAGCATTAAAGGAAGGATGGCAGATGCAAAATGTAAAATTAAGGCAAAAACTTAGAACCTATGGTAATTATGCTAATTACACATTAAGAATTCTGAAATCACTGAAGGTCACATTTTGACACAAAACTGAGAAATAATCTTAGCAAAAAAAATGCTTGTTTGGGGATATATTTAGAAAAATGAAAAAAATAATGTGTCTATCATATTTATTGTAGATGTCTGTAATATTACATGTGTGCCTGAGACCACCTGAGCCATATACAACATACATAACACATTTTCTGTGAGAGTTACAACAGGAAGGACCAGTATAAGAAACAAAAAAAATATAAGGATTTATGTATTGAAATATATATATATATATATATATATATATATATATATATATATATTGTAGATTTGATCCAGCGGGCCCTCAGCTCAGATCCCTTTTTCTCTGTTGTCCCGGTTCCTTAGGGATCTTTCCACTCAAAACCCGGCTCCCTGGGGAGACAGGCTGTTTCCAGCACCTTTCAATTTACAGCAAGGCTTTTACCCCCAGTGCCAATTGCAGCAGGGCTTTTACAAACTCAGCTCTAAATGTAGCCTGGCTTTTCAAACACCGTCTCACAAAGTAGCAAGGCTTTTAAACACAGTTCCACTTGCAGCAGTGCCTTTCCACCCACAGCCCTAAATGTAGCCTGGCTTTTCAAAAAGTAGCAAGGCTTTTAAACACAATTCCACTTGCAGCAGGGCCTTTCCAAACACAGCCCTAAATGTAGCCTGGCTTTTCAAACACAGTCTCACCAAGTAACAAGGCTTCTAAACATAGTTCCACGTGCAGCAGGGCTTTTCCAATCACAGCCCTAAATGTAGCCTGGCTTTTCAAACACCGTCTCACAAAGTAGCAAGGCTTTTAAACACAGTTCCACTTGCAGCAGGGCTTTTCCAAACACAGCCCTAAATGTAGCCTGGCTTTTCAAACACAGTCTCAAAAAGTAGCAAGGCTTTTAAACACAGTTCCACTTGCAGCAGTGCATTTCCAAACACAGCCCAAACTGTAGCCTGGCTTTTCAAACACAGTCTCAAAAAGTAGCAAGGCTTTGCGCGAGCTCAAAGCCTCCGGGTCCCACCCTCGTGGTCAGCCTTTTCTCCTGACCTCCTCCCGCTTGACCCGGACAGCCCCCTATACCTCCTGCTCTGACTGAGTCAGAGCCAACAGCTCCATCGGTTCCTCAGGGACCTCCTCTGGCTCTCCTTGTTCCATTGCCTCTGGCTCCTCTCCTCCTCTGGAGCCCAGTCCATTTTCTCCTCTCCCCTCCCCTCCTCCAGCTGATTCCCTTTTCCCTCATTAACCGGGTTCTGGGGTTGTTCTTTCTCCGCCCCTTTTTTCCCCCACCACCTTTTCCACCAGGGTAGGGCTTCAGCTTTCTCCCTTTTTGGTTGGCCCCCTTTTGGAGCCTCTGGGAGGTGCACCCTATTTCTCCCCCTTACCAGGTGCTCTCCTGGGGCTTTCTGGGACTTGTAGTGTTCTACTCTTATGTCCCTTTTGGGCAGGATCGGAACCCCCACCGTGCCTTCTTTCCCTTTTTGGTAGCTTGGGTTCCTCCCCATCCCCTTTCTTTCTCCAGACTCCTTACCATACTCCTTACATACCCCCCCCCTTAAGCTTTCACTCCCCCCCCCCCCCCCGTTTTCCCTTTTCCTCTGTATCGTCCCCTACCCGGGATAGGGCGTCTACATTCGCCAAACACTTCCCCGGACGATGCTCCACTGTGTACTGGAAGGGTTGCAAGGCTAAATACCAGCGCATCAGCCTTCCATTGTTGTTTTTCATTAAATTAAGCCACTTCAGTGGAGCATGATCCGTCACCAACTTGAAGGGTCGCCCTTCCAGATAGACTGTACATTCCTGCACCGCCCATCTTATGGCTAGACACTCCTTCTCTATGGTGGAATAATGGGTCTCATGCGGTAGGAGTTTTCGGCTTAGATACAGAACAGGGTGCTCTGCCTCTTCGTGTTCTTGAGACAGCACCGCCCCTAGCCCCCTACCCGAAGCATCGGTTTGCAGGATAAAAGGTTTTCTGAAATCTACTGCCTTCAACACCGGTTCCTGGCACAGGGCATTCTGCATCTGCTCTAGGGCCCGTAACTCCTCCTCCCCCCATCTCAGCTGATCGGGGTTCTTACCCTTCAACATATCGGTTAAGGGGGTAGCTATTTCGGAAAAGTGAGGGATGAATCGCCTGTAATAGCCCACCATACCTAGGAATCGCCGCAACTGTTTTTTCCGGCTGGGCCTGGGAAATTCTTGGATGCTTTGAACTTTGTTCAATAAAGGCCGCACCTCTCCTTGGCCTACATTATAGCCTAAGTACTTGACCCTATATTGGGCAAAGCAACACTTTTTAGGGTTAAGGGTAAGACCCGCCTCCCGAAAAGCTTGCAGCACTGCCCCGACCTGCTTTAAATGGGTGTCCCAGTCCTCACTGTGGATTACCACATCATCCATATACGCTGCCGCATAGGTCTGATGTGGTCTGAGGACTTGGTCAAGCAAGCGTTGGCAGCTGGCCGCAGCTGAATTGAGGCCAAAAGGCAGCCTTTTAAATTGGTATAAGCCCATGGGGGTACTAAAAGCGGTTTTCGCTTGGGCCTCGTGAGACAGGGGGATTTGCCAGTACCCTTTTGTTAAATCGAGAGTAGTCAGATACTGGGCAGCTCCCAACCGGTCCACTAGCTCTTCTATATACGGCATAGGATAAGCATCCGTTTGGGAGATCGTATTAAGTTGCCTGAAATCAATACAAAATCTCCATTCGCCTTCAGGCTTAGGTACTAACACTACCAGGCTGGACCAAGGACTATGGGACTCCTCAATTACCCCAAAGTCTAACATTTCTTGTACTTGGGTAATGACTTCCCTCCTTTTCATCGGGGAGAGTCTATAGGGCCTTTGCCTTACGATCTTCCCCGGCTCGGTGATTATCTCGTGCTCTACTAAGTGGGTACTCCCCGGACAGGCCGTCAACACATCCTTAAAGCGCTCTAAGAGCCTTCCTATTTCCTTCCTTTTCTCCTGGGGTAATTGGGGATTAACTCCGGGCTCGCCGTGCTTAAAAATCATCCTTATTTGAGGCCCTAACTCCTCGCCCCCCCTTTCTTCCTCACAGGTTTGATACCCTACCCTAGCTACCCAGGGTTTCATTAGATTAACGTGAAATGTTTGTACTCTACCCCTCTCATTCGCCACCTCATAGGTGAGGGACCCGAGTCTCCTCCTTACCACCCAAGGTCCTTTCCACCGGGAGGAGAACCTATGTGGATCTTCCGAAATTAATATCAGGACCCTGTCCCCTGGGGAAAACTCCCTTCCCCGGGTCCCTTTGTCATAATACCCCTTCTGTTGTTCTTGGCTATGTTCTAGTTGGTCTTGGGCATATTCTTGTATCCTGTCTAACCGGCCCCTGAGATCCTGTAAGTACTCCACCAAGGTTTTATCGGTTGTTTCGGGGGGCACCCAGTGCTCCTGCACTATATCTAACATACCCCTGGGGCGCCTCCCAAACATCAATTCAAAAGGAGAAACTCCTAAGGAGGCTTGCACCTTTTCCCGGTAGGCGTACAACACGAATGGTAACAGCTGGTCCCACCCGGTCCTGTCCGCCCCCAAGGCTTTTTTTAGCATACCCTTTAAGGTCCGGTTAAAGCGTTCCACCATCCCATTTGTTTGGGGATGGTAAGCCGCCGTGCGTATATGTTTTATTCCAAAGGCCTCCCATACCTGCCTCAATGTCTGCGACATAAAATTGGACCCCCGGTCGGTCAATACTTCTTGGGGAAACCCTATCTCGCAAAAAATTTTTATAAGCTCCCTAGCGATATTCCTCGCCGAAATATTCCTTAAGGGCAGGGCCCATGGATATCGGGTGGCCATGTCCATCACCACTAACACGTATAGGAACCCTCTCTGTGACCTTGTCACCGGTCCCACGATATCCATGGCCATTCTCCTCCCAGGTTGGTCTACCCTAGGCAGCGGCATTAAAGGGGCTTTTGGAGGGAATCGGTCTGATACCTTTTGACAGTTGGGACATGATTTACAGTATCTTTCCACCTCCTTATAAATCCCTGGCCAATAAAATCGGGCCAATATTTGGTTTAGTGTAGCTTGGGAGCCCTTATGCCCCCCCAGGGGATGATCATGGGCCAGCCTTACCACCAGAAAACGGAACGCCCGGGGTACCACCAGCTGTTTCCCTCCCCCTGAGTTTTCCCAGCTAGGCACCTTCCTATACAATATATCCCCTTCCACCCTGAACCCTGAGGCTGCCGGGCCTTCCCCCTGGTGGGCCCGCTCCCACGCATACTCCAGCGTAGGGTCCGTGGCCTGCTCTCGGTGAAATTGTGGAAACTGTTCCCTCAATTCCTCCGGGGCCACCGGCAGGTAACTTTCCCTCTGTACCCTCTGAAGAGCCTCCCTTCTATCCTTCTGTTCCTTTCTTTTCAAGGATTTTCCTTTCCTTTCTCGGCCTGGATCCCCTAGGACCTCGCCTTGAAAGGGGAAAACACCCCCGAGGTCCTCCCCGCCCCCATCTGCCTCACGGCTAGACTGAGCCCTGGTGGTAACCAACACTTTTTTTTCTCCCATACATTCCATAAACTGGGGCCAATCCCTTCCTAAGATCATATCTTGGGGTAATCTGGGCAGAATAGCAACCGCCAGCTTTATGTCCCCTAGGGGTCCCTGTAAGTTGACCCTGTGGAGGGCATAAGGCGTCTTAGCCCCATGAATACATTGTATGGCCACTTTTCCTTCATAGATCTCCCTCCCCGGGGGTCTCCTCCTCCGTATCTGTTCCCAGAGCCCTCTAGAGATCATGGATTGATCTGCGCCTGAGTCTAACATTGCCGTAATGGGTATCCCCTCTACCTTAACCTGAGTCAGGTACCGGGGCATACCCCCTTTTTCCAGACGCGAGATCCAACCCTCCCGCCACTGGCAATCCTTTTTTAAATGTCCAGCTCTACCACACTTAAAACACACTCTGGGACCAAAAGGGGCAGCCTTCTTACTCGGGCCTGCAACTACCTCGGGCTTCCTACCCCAAGTCGGGGTCTCTGGCTTGATGAGGGAAACTTTGGGGGGCCCCTCTTTCTCTACCACCCGGGCTTTTCCTCCTTCCAGCCCTGGGATACCCCACTGCTGGGCCTCGAGGTAGCACTCCAACCCAGCCGTCACCCCCTCCACCGTCTTACAGCCCCTCTTTATTAATTCAGCCCTAATTCCTTCGGGAAGACCCTGAAGGAATTGCTCCACCAGCAACTCCTGCAATACCTCTTGCAGGCTATGTTGCTCGGGCTCCAGCCATTTTTTCACTAAATCCATAAGTTTATTGGCTACGGCTCTAGGGGGGGTCCCCTTTTCCCATTTTGTGGCTCTAAACTTGCGTCTGTAAGCTTGGGTACTGAGCCCATATCTGTCTTTAATAGCCTCTTTCAGTCTTGCATAATTGGCAGCATCTACAGGAGATAAATCCCTAAAGGCTGCCAATGCCTCCCCTGACAAAGAAGGCACTAACCTCATAGCCCATTGCTCTCCTGGCCACCCCGCCGCCTCAGCCACCCTCTCAAATGCCGTCAAAAAATCGTCCACATTATCTTGTTCTGACAATTTTCCCCAGTTAAGTGAATGTAGGGATACAGGTCCTACCGCTCCTCCTGCTCCGCTCCCTTGTCCATTAGTTCCAGCTCCCTCCTCACGGGGAGTAGTAGCCCCTCTCTGAAAAAAATCCTGCAGCATGTGCAGTACGGGTTGCTGTTGATCGCGAGCGGCGGTCAAGGAGTCTTCGACTATTTTGGCGGTCAGTTCCTGTTGTTTTTGAAATTGCAGAGTCATCCATCCGAAGATCTCCTTGGGGTCCATCTCGAGGCCGGCACCACCACCTGGGAAAAGAAACACAGAGAAACCCCTCCAAGGGCGATTACCCCTTTTTATGTTGGGCTCTTTTCCTGACCCCTTTTATATCTCCCCTCCCCCGTCCGGCCCGCTTACCGGAACCCCAGATGGGTCTGCGTCTTTCTCCGCGTTGGCCCTCCAGAGGGGCTTCTCCCTCCGTCTGATCCCAGTCTCCTCTCTAGCGACAGGTCCTGCAGAAAGATCCCACCACTGCCACCATTTGTAGATTTGATCCAGCGGGCCCTCAGCTCAGATCCCTTTTTCTCTGTTGTCCCGGTTCCTTAGGGATCTTTCCACTCAAAACCCGGCTCCCTGGGGAGACAGGCTGTTTCCAGCACCTTTCAATTTACAGCAAGGCTTTTACCCCCAGTGCCAATTGCAGCAGGGCTTTTACAAACTCAGCTCTAAATGTAGCCTGGCTTTTCAAACAGTAGCAAGGCTTTTAAACACAATTCCACTTGCAGCAGGGTCTTTCCAAACACAGCCCTAAATGTAGCCTGGCTTTTCAAACACAGTCCCACAAAGTAGCAAGGCCTTTAAACACAGTTCCACTTGCAGCAGGGCTTTTCCAACCACAGCCCTAAATGTAGCCTGGCTTTTCAAACACAGTCTCACCAAGTAACAAGGCTTCTAAACATAGTTCCACGTGCAGCAGGGCTTTTCCAATCACAGCCCTAAATGTAGCCTGGCTTTTCAAACACCGTCTCACAAAGTAGCAAGGCCTTTAAACACAGTTCCACTTGCAGCAGGGCTTTTCCAAACACAGCCCTAAATGTAGCCTGGCTTTTCAAACACAGTCTCAAAAAGTAGCAAGGCTTTGCGCGGGCTCAAAGCCTCCGGGTCCCACCCTCGTGGTCAGCCTTTTCTCCTGACCTCCTCCCGCTTGACCCGGACAGCCCCCTATACCTCCTGCTCTGACTGAGTCAGAGCCAACAGCTCCATCGGTTCCTCAGGGACCTCCTCTGGCTCTCCTTGTTCCATTGCCTCTGGCTCCTCTCCTCCTCTCTCCTCTGGAGCCCAGTCCATTTTCTCCTCTCCCCTCCCCTCCTCCAGCTGATTCCCTTTTCCCTCATTAACCGGGTTCTGGGGTTGTTCTTTCTCCGCCCCTTTTTTCCCCCACCACCTTTTCCACCAGGCTAGGGCTTCAGCTTTCTCCCTTTTTGGTTGGCCCCCTTTTGGAGCCTCTGGGAGGTGCACCCTATTTCTCCCCCTTACCAGGTGCTCTCCTGGGGCTTTCTGGGACTTGTAGTGTTCTACTCTTATGTCCCTTTTGGGCAGGAACGGAACCCCCACCGTGCCTTCTTTCCCTTTTTGGTAGCTGGGGTTCCTCCCCATCCCCTTTCTTTCTCCAGACTCCTTACCATACTCCTTACAATATATATATATATATATATATATATATATATATATATAAAATCATTAGAACCACAAGGCAGAGACAGATTGCAATATAAAACTATAAAAAATACTGATGTCTGCATCTCGATTTACTCCCGTTTCCTAAGCTGCGCTAGCAGGTGCCGTGCGCTAATGCCAATACAGTTCATTCATTTTGAATAGGCTGTGTCGGCATTGCCGTGCAGCAGCCACTAGCACGGTTTAGTAACCAGGGGTGTTAATCCTTGAGAACTAACTGTACTAACATTATAAGTAAGGCATTGTTCTGTCCTTAAAAATAGTTTGCTGAGGCCACCTCCTCTCCAGGAGGGTCTGGGCATAGCCAGAATGCAGAAGCTGTAGTCTTGAAAAGAACGTCCCATAGATTTAGAATGGTCTACTAGAGGTTTTTGTTTTATAGATTTTTCAGTGGTGCTTCTGTGTTCAATAAGTCTCGTATTGAATATGTGCTTGGATTTTCCAATATACAGCAATCTACATGACAGATTGCAATGTAGATGACACCAACAAACTTACAATTTGAAAATTTTCTAAGCTCCAATCTTTCTTCAGTTTTGGGATGGATGAATATGTTGTTTCTCATATTTACATTGCAAACAGAGCAATTGCCTCAATGAAAGAGCAACAACTTCTTATGGATGGTGTTTGGTCCTGCAAAGCTGATGAAACTAAGATATCTTTTAAGTTACGTTCCCTGTACTACAATGAGCCTTTTTCAGAGAAGTGTTCTAGGCTTTGAATAATGTGCTAATGTTGTTCAAGAATCTTCACAATATCTCTAGATAGGTGTGTAAAAGGCATTGCATACACCACCTTTTCCTCCTCATAGCATCTTCCTATCTGTAGCTGCAGCCTTAATATATCCATCACTCATGCAATCTGTGGGGTAGTCATTTTCTTTGAAATGTTTCTTCATGTCTAGTGATCTTTCTTTAAAAACATGTGGACTGGAGCAAAACCTTTGATCGTAAGAAACTGAATATACAGCAGGTTTGATTTCAGTGTCCTGCTGTGGCTCCAGTCCACACGTTTCAGAGAAAAGGGCTACCTCATAGATTCTTTTTACCTCCATCCTGGATTATGCAGACTGTTTACCTTTCTTCTATTTAGGAGCCAAACAACGGGCATCCAATGTGCTGACCTTAGTGGAGCGCATGATCTGGTGCGGGAGGTAATGGTGCTGGGGCCGCTTGATAACAGTGATCATAATATGATCGGATTTGATATTAGCTTTGAAGTAAGCATACGAGGGAAATCAAATACATTAGCGTTTAACTTTTAAAAAGGAGACTATGATAAAATGAGAACGGTGAAAAAAATAATTAGAGGAGCGGCTGCGAGGGTCAAAAATTTACAACAGGCGTGGATGCTGTTCAAAAACACCATCCTGGAAGCCCAGGCCAAATATATTCCGCGTATTAAAAAAGGAGTACGGAAGACCAAACAACAGCCGGCATGGTTAAAAAGTGAGGTGAAGGAAGCTATTAGAGCTAAAAGAAAATCCTTCCGAAAATGGAAGAAGGAACCGACTGAAAATAATAAGAAGCAACATAAGGAATGTCAAGTCAATTGCAAAGCACTGAAAAGGAAGGCTAAGAGGGACTTTGAAAAAAAGATTGCGTTTGAGGCCAAAACACTAAAGTAAACATTTTTGTAGGTATATTAAAAGCAGGAAGCCGGCAAAAGAATCGGTTGGACCGCTAAATGACCGAGGAATAAGAGGGGTGATCAGGGAAGACAAAGCCGTAGCGGAGAGATTAAATGAATTCTTTGCTTCGGTCTTCACCAAGGAAGATTTGGGTGTGATACCAGTGCCAGAAATGGTATTCGAAGCTGACAAGTTAGAGAAACTTAATGGATTCTCTGTAAACCTGGAGGATGTAATGGGGCAGTTCTACAAACTGAAAAGTAGCAAATCTCCTGGACCGGATGGTATTCATCCCAGAGTACTGATAGAACTGAAAAATGAACTTGCGGAGCTATTGTTAGTAATATGTAATTTATCCTTAAAATCGATCGTGGTACCGGAAGACTGGAGGGTGGTGTAACGCCGATTTTTAAAAAACAATTTATGCATCTCGTTTTTCCTACATAAGCAAACAACTGTGGAACGCATTACCAAAAGCCTTGAAAACAACGTACGACCACCTAAACTTCCAGAAATCACTAAAAACCAACCTGTTTAAAAAGGCATGCCCTACCGATCCAACTTAAATGCCTGCAACACAACCAAACTAAAGCACGTAATGGACATAACACAACTCTTCCGTTTTCCGATTCCCTAATGTGTTTGATCTTACCACAACATCACCCTGCATTTGTTCACACCGGAGCCTGCAAAGGCCTCTCCGGTACTATGTAAGCCATATTGAGCCTACAGATAGGTGGGAAAATGTGGGATACAAATGTAACAAATAAATAAATAAAATAAATATCCTGAAAAGCTGACTGACAAGGGGTTCTGTAGGACTGGACATGTGAAACACTGTGCTAGACCAGAGAATCGACATAGAAGGAATATTGCAGGTAGTGTGTGGCAGATACTGCACACTAACCATCTCTTCTGCAGCTAGTACAGCCCACTTAGCACCTCCTAGGAGGCACTAACTGATTTTGCGCTAATCGCAACCTAAGTATCAAACACTAATGGAAGTGTTAACACAGGACTTGCAAAGCAAGATGCTGGCACGCCTCCAATAGTTGTTTTTTTAGATTTGTAGCTATTGTGCCTTGTTTTTCTGCGTTAAGCAGTGGTAACTGCAAAATTTAACGCACTTTAGTAATAAAACCCCTTAATTAGCTAGCACACATAATTTTAAAGCATTGCAGATGGAATGAAGCCATAGTTACTGTAACAAACAGGATGCTGTTTAATAAGGTGTGTTAATGTTTTTAGCACGCCTATATTTAGTTCGCACGCTAACCATGTAGGCGCCTATAGGGATATTGTAGGCACGAACATGGTTAACACGCCTCTAACGCTGCTTAGTAAACAGGGCCCTAACATTTTCATGCAGCATACACACACACATGGATTTCTGATTATGTAGCCAGCATGTAGATGTATTTCCAATGAAATGGCCTACTGCTTAAAAAAAATGTGAATGCCCCTATGCTAAACTCAGACTTCTAGCTCAGCCCCTTTTTTGAATATCTGTATAAACCAGTAACAGAGGGTTGAATATCAGTACTGAGGACAAGAAGGGAGGTGAAAGAAGAGAAGAAACTTCCAAAAGAGGTAAAGCCAGAGGAAAAAAACATGTCCCAGATGTCTGCCAAGAGAAAGTCTAGCATCAGAAGGTGCCTCAGGTCATCCACATCTATGAGTACCTTATAACACTGGGGCAACCCTGAAACATAAGTACATAAGTAATGCCACACTGGGAAAAGACCAAGGGTCCATCGAGCCCAGCATCCTGTCCCCGACAGCGGCCAATCCAGGCCAAGGGCACCTGGCAAGCTTCCCAAACGTACAAACATTCTATACATGTTATTCCTGGAATTGTGGATTTTTCCCCAAGTCCATTTAGTAGTGGTTTATGGACTTGTCCTTTAGGAAACCGTCTAACCCCTTTTTAAACTCTGCCAAGCTAACCGCCTTCACCAGTTCATGCTGCAGCCTCAGGATGCCAGAAGTTGTCTTTCAATAGACTAATTACAGCAATAGTTATCACAATATGCAAGCAAAGTTCAAGTGGCTGACACCCACCATTACCAGGTGCTGTATTGCCTGAGCTCACTTGCCCTTCTATGATGTCCCTGCCATGCAGAAACAGTCTCAGGAAGCCCTTGGTGGTTGTGATTAAAGTTTCATGGCACCAGAATCCCAGAATTCTGATTGAGCTGGAAGAATAAAGAGAAAAGTGGAACTACTTTTCCGTTTTTTTTTTTTAAATAACGGAAGAAAGAATGTAGCAGTCTTCAAAACAGAAAATATTCTAGTATCATACTGAAAGATTAACATCTAGGAGTCAGAATGAATTTACAATGAATGTTAAGGTTATGCTGATTACAGGCACAAGCCTCACAGATCCGCTTTCTGTAAGAGGAGATCATTGTGCAGAGTCCTTGTTACAGCATTTGCACAGAGCAAAGGATTTTTTTTTTGATTGACAGCTTATTGAAAGAGCTTCAATCATGGGAAAAAAACCACAGAAGCATATTTGATTGTGAACATGGTTATTTATCATATAATACATGAAATGAAAAAAAAATCAGATATGAATAAACCAACTTTACCTCCAAGGAAAACTAATACACTCTTTTCACAAAATGCCATAACCACTTTCTTAAGGTAATCTTTCTCATTATTTCACATGTGTAAGCGCACGTGCTTAGAATGATGCTGTGGCATGACCTAGCTCATTTCAATAAAATTGGAATACCATTATTGGACAATGCAACATGAAAATCGGTAGGTATCTCCTAGGCTCTAAATTAGAGCTAGTCCCTTTCCTGCTATCCTACAATAGGACAGGATTTTTTTATTTTTCTGTTAAACAAAAAGGGAAAACTTCAAAAACAAAAAAGGTGATTTTTTTTTCCAGCTGGAAGAAATCTCTATAACTTTAAACATCTAACTTATATGTTATACCTATATTCAACAAACCAAAATGCCCAGGTTGCTTGGGTGCATATAAAGGTATAACGCTAACCATTTAAGTAAGACATTTAAGGTTGCATGGTTTGCTGGCTGCCCAAGATGCAGGTATAAGTAATAGGAAGAGTAGTTGAATTTTGCTGCTCTCCAGAACTTTTAGTGGACCACATGACCCTTTCCTTTCCAAAATTATTTTAAAAAATAATGGCAGTGCAATTCCCCCTCCCCCCATTCTTCAAATGTACTCTAAGCCCTTATGAAAGGTCTGAGGGAGAAGGAGAGGCTCTTACCTCCTACTGCACTGCGCTGCTGAATGCTGCTATATTGGTACTTAATACTCATTTATTCACCCAACAAATGCCTGATCTCTGCAACACAATAACACTAGAATTCAAAATTCACAAAACACAACTCTCCCACTCTTCAATGACCTTATGTGGCTGTCTCACATGAACTTTATCTCATCTCAACATCACTCTGTATTCGTAAACACCGGAGAGTGCAAACGCACCTCTGGTACAATGTAAGCCACATTGAGCCTGCAAATAGGTGGGAAAATGTGGGATACAAATGCAACAAATAAATAAATTAAATAATAAATACTCAAGCAGTGATTGGCCCTTTCACAGAGAGCTGTCACTCACTGAAAGGACCAATCCCTGCTCAGTACTGAATACCAGTAGCTGGATGGGTCTCTTCACTGACAGCTCTCTATGACAGAGCCATTACTAACCTAGGTATAGCCATACTGGGTCAGACCAATGGTCCATCCTGCCTAGTATGCTGTTTCCAACAGTGGTCAATCCAGGTCACAAGTATCTGGCAGAAACCCAAATATTTATACTCCCTTTCATATACAAACCGCCAACAAAATTAAAGGCAGGAACAATCACAGATAGTGTGTGTAAAAATAACCTCAAACCGTTATAGCCTTAAATAATATGCCATACACATTAAAGTTGTATTATATTCTATGGCAGCTGTGTAGAAAGACATAGATCAGAAACAAGGAAGGGGTTGCATAGAACAAGTCAAAAGAGATGAAGCTGCAGGTTAATGTTGGCAAATCTTTCTTCCACAAGTGGTCAATTTAAATGAAGTTGGCAAAACCATCTTTAGATATTCTTGCATTTTATTAAAAAATGTTAATTCATCATTGGCTATTTCTGTCTGCATTGGCTTGTTCTCAGTGCTTACATGCCTTTGTGGTATCACTCAGCACTATGAAAGTATGTCTCTCGGGATATTGGCTCGGTGATATGGCTGATTTTTTAGTTTTTGAAACCACATCTCCAGATGATGCCAGGAGGAAATAATAGTTTTGCCTGCAGCTCAGTGTCTGAAATTCAGCCTTTTAACTGCTAGCCTTGCATCCATTAATCACTGTCTAGTTGCTGCTAACAATCAGTCAGAATAGAAAGCCATATCCAGTGCTGTGCTAGACTATACCCAAGCTTTATGCCATGACGGCATCTGCTATGATGCGTCATGACATGTGGGATGTAAATAGTTCATGAAAGTCATGATGGGCAAAAGGAAAGCAAGTTTTAAAGTCATTTGCTTACGTAAATAACCTTTGGCCATTAAAAAATATGTTGGTCACATGCTGTGATTTCTACTTCCCTCTGTTCTAGACTCTTCCTCCTGTCTATTTATGATTTATTCTCTCTCTTATATTCTTCTTTCTCCTTACATGCATCTCATAAAAATCCCCCTAGGTTGTCCAGAGATCCCCAGCCTTATTCCCCAGTCTTTCACTATATCTTGTCTCTCCCTCTTCCCCTCTCTCTTTCTCTCCACCCTCTATCCAGCATCCCCCCTGTCTCCCTATCATCCAATGTGCAGCATATTTCCCCCATCTCTCCCCCACCCCTTGGTTCAGTCCAGTGAGTTCCCATGTTCTTATTTCTCCCCCTGCCTTCGCATCTCCATTTCTTATAATCTTCCCATCTCCTCCACCCCTATGTCTAGTAGCATCTTCTCCATCTCCCTCCTGTGTCCAGCCTGCCAGCATCTTATTCCCACCCCATGTTCAGCCTGCCAGCACCTCATTTTCCTCTCCCCACATCCAGCTTCCCAGCATCTCATTCCCCCTGACAAGCCTGTCAGCATGCCATTTTCCCCTATGTCCAGTCCACCTCACCAGCATTTCATTCCCTACCCCTTATGTCCAGCTTGCCAGCATCTCATCCACTCTCATGTCCAGCCTGCCAGCATCTTATTGTCCTTCTACCATGTGTCCAGCCCTCCAGCATGTCATTCTCCCCTGTGTCCAGCCAACCAGCATTTCCCCCCCCCACCACCATGTGTAGCCTGCTAGCATCTCCTTCCCCCCTTTCTGTGTACAGCCTGCCAGCAACTCTTTCCCTTTCTCAAGCCTGCCTGCATGTCATTTCCCCCTATGTCCAGCCTACCAGCATCATATTTCCCCTCCCATGTCCAGCCTGCTAGCATTTCATAACCCTCCCTCCCCTTGTCTAGCCTTCCAGCATCTCATTCCATACCCCTTGTGTCCAGCCTGCCAGCATCTCATCCACCCTCATATCCAGCCTGCCATATCTTGTTCTCCCCTAATGCATCCAACCCTCCAGCATGTCATTCTCCCCTCTGTCCAGCCTACCAGCATTTTCTTCCCTCCCTCTCCTCCATGTATAGACTACAAGCAACTAAATGCTGGAAACTTAGGAAGTATGTGATGGGGGGGGGGGGGGGGGGCATAGGGAGATGCCACAGCATGCTTAATTTTTTCTAGCCATAATTATTTTTTTTAAATCAGGACTAATAAATAATACATTAATCGTAGCATTTAGTGTGATTTACGTGCAGCCCTAAGAGATATAGGTATAGATTTAGAAACATATAGAGAGATAAAACAGGGAATACAAGGTGATACTTTTTCATTGATCTAACAATAGATTTTTGACTAACTTTGGTTCCCATCTTTAAATTTGAAGACTGAATGGTGAGAAGGAGGGATGAAATCTAAATAACTATAGATGGGATCTCTTACACACCCAGCTCTATAAAGTAGTGTGGTTGTCTTGTTATCTATAGTATTCTAGTATTACCATCTTTTGCTTATTCTGTCCTGACTTAGTGGAGTTTTAGCTCAGGGTATCCACCTTGTATTCTTGTTTTGTTTTTATTGAATACCATTCCATACATTAACTTTTAATTCTCAGTATTAATGCAGAGGGGATTAACTCCAGTGCAAACCTCATATAGGGCTAAATTCTATATATGGTGCCTGAAAAATCCACATTTTACTTGGCGTAAATCTAAACACTATATTAGGCACAGAGTGGGTATATTCTATATTAATGAGCATAGATTTTAGAAATGCCTATTCTACACTCATGCCCTCTTTTCAACTATGAGACTTGGGATTTATACGCACCATATCACATAGAATATGCTTGTCAAGGTGTACATGTAAATCTTAATGTTGATTAGCTAGTTAAGCAATTAAGTTACACACATATTTATAGAACAGTTGTGTAGATAGATGGGCCATGGGGGCCTGGATTCCCCCCCCCCCCCCCCAAATTTGCTGCTCAGTTTCACTAAAAGGAGCATGCCTGACACGAGGGGAAGAGACAGCAGGGCAGGCAATGTGGTGGCGCCAGAGACTGGCGCTGGATGAAGTCTTCAGCTGGCAGGGGGGTTGGGGACCCATGCCATCTAAGGTATTTGCGGTGAGGGGGGGGTGGCGAGGTGGCAGAGGGGAGGCGGTGAGGTGGTAAAGGGGGGAGTGGTGGCAGTGCAGCAACCAAAATGTGACCTCCTCCACCACCACCTTGGGCTCTGGCCCCCTCCCACCTCGAGGTCTGGCTATGCCCCTGTTATAGAATGTAGTTCAATTTCAGCGTGGAAATTAAGGAGTAATATATAGTATTTGGGGGATAGTGGTAAAAAAAATTGCAGGTCATGCAGTTGGGAGGGGTTAATGTTTGTGCTGTTGCTGTGAGTTTTCCCTAGACACAGAATGGAAGAAACTCTTTTCGTATCAGAGTCCTATGAGCTTGATTTATGGAAGTATATTCCTACAAGCACAAAACATGGCCAGGCTTGGTATAAATCAGGTATACAGTGCCAGCACAAAAGAGACATTTTTCTAGAGGTAGCTAGAGACTTTTACCTTTATGCAAACCTTCCACTGCCTGAGTTTGGAAAATGCTTCAAAATCCTCTGTATAAAGAATGCCTCCAGGTAGCCCTAGGCTGTTGATGTCAGTGCTCATGAGTGGTCCAAGCCTGCCCCCTCTGATGGATCACATCAATAGTTTAGAACCTGCTGTACTTCTCATATGTCCTTTTTGTTTCTTTTGTTGTTCAGGCTAACAACAAAAGCCTGACTCTATAATATGTTAGACCTGCATTTTTAAAATGCCAGCCACGTGCAAATTTTGTCAGCTGCAAATGCACGGCTCTGAGACAAAATCCTCTTGTCATACTGACAGCATTGTTCTACGGAATCAATTTGGCTTGTTGCCCCATCCATATGGAACAGCTAGTTACATTATCATATTCATATGAAGGCCTAGTGCAGAGTGAAAATCTGAATCAGGCCTTTGATTAACCAAATTCTCTTTCACTATTACTACACTTCTAATAGAAATATCTATATATCATTTTAAGGTCATTTTAGCAAGTTAAAGATAGAAAGTTAATTTCAAATGGCTGAAAAAAACTGCACAGATTATGGATTTATTCATTTCTACTTATACTTCAACCACTATTCCAATAGTTGAGGATATATATCGCTTTTTTCCAGGAATTGTTGTTGTTTTTTTGTTTTTTTTTTCAATTTCTTATCTAACTTTACATGTGTATGTAATTTGATGAGAGGTTGCCTAGACAGTGAAGGCAAGAGGTGTCTAACTACCTATCTATGGAAATAAGCAGTGGATTTTCCCCAGGTCCATCTTAATAATGGGTTATGGACTTTTCTTATAGGAAGATAGCCAAACCTTTTTTAAACCTTGCTAAGCTAACTACTTTTAACACATTCTCTGGCAACAAATTCCAGATTTTAATTACATATTGAGTAAAGAAATATTTTCTCTGATTTCTTTTAAATTTACTACTTCGTAGCTTCATTTCGTGTCCTCTAGTCCTAGTATTTTTGGAAAGAGTAAACAAGCGTTTCATGTCTACCAATTCCACTCCACTCATTATTTTATAGACTTCTATGATATCTCCCCTCAGCCATCTTTTCTCCAAGCTGAAGAGCCCTAGCCGTTTTAACATTTCCTCATAGGGAAGTCATCCCATCCCCCGTATCATTTTCATCACCCTTCTTTGTACCTTTTCTATTTCTACTATATCTTTTTGAGATGTGGTGACCAGAATTGCACACAATATTCGAGGTGCAGTCACACCATGGGGCAATACAAAGGCATTATAACATTCTCATTTTTGTTTTCCATTCCTTTCCTTATAATTCCTAACATTCTATTTGCTTTCTTAGCTGCCTCTACACAAGGATCAGAGGATTTCAATGTGTCATTAATGATGACATCTAGATCCTTTTCCTGGTCAGTGACTCCTAATGTGAAACCTTGCATCATGTAACTATAGTTCAGCTTCCTCTTTCCCATATGCATTACTTTGCATTAGCTCACATTAAACATCATCTGCCATTTGGATGCCCAATCTCCCAGTCTCGTAAGGTCCTCTTGTAATTTTTCTCAATCCACTTGTGATTTAACAACTTTGAATATCTTTGTGTCATCAACAAATTTTATTACCTCACTAGTTACTTCCATCTCCAGATCATTTATAAATATGTTAAAAAGCAGCGGTCCCAGCACAGACCCCTGCAGAACTCTACTATCTACCCTTCTCCATTGAGAATACTGACCATTTAAACCTACTCTTTATTTTCTATCATTATACCAGTTTTTAATCCACAATAGAACACTATCTCCTATCCATGACTTTCCAATTTCCTCTGGAGTCTTTCATGCGGTACTTTGTGAAGTGCCTTTTGAAAATCCAGATATCACCTTTATCCACATGTTTGTTCACCCCTTCAAAGAAATGTAGTAGATTGCTGAGGCAAGATTTCCCTTCACTAAATCCATGTTGGCTTTGTCTCGTTAATCCATGCTTTTGAATATGTTCTGTAAATTTGTTCTTTATAATAGTCTCTACCATTTTGTCAGGCACCAGTGTCAGGCTCAATGGTCTATAATTTCCTGTATCACCTCTGGAACCTTTTTAAAAAATTGGCATTACATTGGCCACCCTCCAATCTTCCAGTACCATGCTTGATTTTAAAGATAAATTACATATTACTAACAATGGTTCCGCAAGTTCACTTTTCAATTCTATCAGTACTCTGGGTTGAATATTATCCGGTCCAGGCGATTTGCTAGTCTTCAATTTGTCAAATTGTGCCATTACATCTTCCAGGTTTACAGAGATTTCATTCAGTTTCTCTGACTCGTCAGTTTGAACACCATTTCTGGCACTGGTATCTTTCCCAAATCTTACTCGCTGAAGACTGAAGCAAAAAATTAATTTAATGTTTTCTCTATGACTTTGTCTTTCCTGAGTGTCCCTTTTACCCCTCGGTCCTCTGGTGGCCCAACTGATTCTTTTGCTAGGTTCTTGCTTCTAATATACCTAAAAACGTTTTTACTATCCCCCCTGTTTACAAAGCTGCACTAGCGGCTGCCGCGTGGTATTGCCGACACAGCCTATTCAGAGTGAATGGGATGTGCCGGCAGTACCATACTGCCAGCCACTAGCATGGCTTTTTAAACAGAGGCCTATGTGTTTTTAACGCCAATGCAATCTTTTCAAAGTCTCTCTTTGCCATCCTTGTCAGCGCTTTGCTTTGGATTTGCCATTACTTATGACGTTTCTTATTACTTTCAGTTGGATCCTTGTTCCATTTTCTAAAGGATTTCCTTTTAGCTGTAATAGCTTCTTTCACCTCACTTTTTAACCATGCACATTTGGCCTTCCTTTCTCCTTTATTAATACATGGAATATTACTGGCCTAGGCTTCTAGGATGGTATTTTTGAACATTCATGCCTGATGTAAATTTTTGACCTTTGCAGCTGCTTCTCTAAGTTATTTTTCACCGTTCTTCTCATTTTATCATAGTCTCCTTTTTGAAAGTTAAAAATTAACATATTGAGTTAAATGTTAATATAAAAAAAATGTATGTTAGAGGGTTCACATCTCAGTCCCTCCACATTTGGAATAAGTTGTAATCATAATTAATTATTTTCCCATCCAAAATTGTGTTTTCAAACATTCAGGGGTGAATTCTATATATGATGCCCAAAAAATTGGTGCTGAAAAAAGCACTGTTCTATAAACTGCGCTGAAAGATGCCATTTTACAAAATGGCGGTAAGCCCAATGTGGATTTACTGCTGACTAAAAAGGAAGTACCGCCAGGCTACTGCAGCAGCCCAGTGGTAGTTCCCACCCCCAGCATGCCGTCATATCCGGTGCTACAAAAATATTTTTATTTTTGTAGCGCTGGTGTATACCCGGCAGTAATTATGCAGTGCTGCCCTTTTACTGCCGGGTTAGCGTGGGAGCCCTTACCTCCACCTCGATTGGATGCACTGCATAGATAGACATCTGCAAAAAAATACCCGATTTAGATGTTTTGAGAAGAAATCCATCTAAACATTGCTTTATAACAATTTTTGGATGTTTTTGTCTTTTGAGAATAAGCCCCAACATGTGCTATTCATTACGGATTTTGATAAGCTGATTTCAAATATGAAAATTAAAACATTTGATTGGCTACTGTTTCTAAGATATTTCAGTTTTTACATTTTATTTATATGTTTACTGTTTAGATGGTTGATATTCAAAATGATTTAACTGGCCAGAAATGGCCTCTGACTGGTTAAATTGCTTGTTCCGGGCTATCTGCTAATTTTCAATGGCAATTAATTGGTAATTGACATTAAAAATTAGTGGTTAGCGCCTAGGTGAAAACTGGCTATTTTGAGGGCATTCCATAGGCAGTTTTCACCTAGGCGCTAACCACTAATTTTCAATGTCAATTACCAGTTAATATTCAGCACTTAACTGGCCAGAATAACTACATAAATGGGACCGCATAAAATGCAGTCCTATCTTTATATAGCCAAGATGTGGTCCAGCATTAAATATCTGGGAAAAATGCCAGTGGTGGTCAGCAAAACACTCACCGCCACACTCCCTAGGGGTTGATATTCAGCTGGTAGCGATCAACATTTGATACTCAGAAATTCAATGCTGGGCATGTTTGGGCTACAACATTAAATTTCTGTGTTTACAGAGCCAGCAAAACAATAGCCAGTTTTATATACATACATACATACATACATTCATTCATTATAATTTAGTCCTTATTCGGTGTGTACTGGATTCTTCTTGGCTTGTAGCTTATATTCATGAAATGGAGCATCTCTTGTTAATGTCCAGCAAAAGTCTGCAAGCATTAATGGGTTTCATTTGTCCTGAGAGCGTTGCTCTATTCCTCCAATCTCCTGGTGAAATTGTTCACTGTGCTCGTCCCTCAGTGATGCACGGTTGGGTGGAAAAAAATCTAGATGAGAGTGCAAAAAATGTATCTTTAGTGACATGCTGCAGTCAAGGCTTTTGTATGTCTTGAGGAGAATTTCTACCAACTGCTTGTACTTGTCTGCCTTGATATTTCAGAAAAAAAAATGTGTTGCCACTAACTGGAAGGTTTTCATGTTGTCTTTTCCTTGTCACACTGTGCATGATCAAATGCATCATCTTGAAGAAATTGGCGAATCTGAGGATCCACAAAGACAATGTCATTTAACTTAGAAACGTAACTTCAGAAAATTTCCATGGAAGTACTTGAAAGCTGCTTTTGTTTTGTCCATGGCCTCAACAAAATACTTTGTTAGCCCCAAAGGCGTATGTATAGTGAAATGTGAAATGCTAGCTCATCTTAGTAAATAGGGTCCTTAGTATTTTGCAACCATTCTTGTGTTTTGTCATTTAAGGTTTTTTGAACATTAAAAAAAATGTTTTGATCATATTTAAACTGATTGTGCAATGATTACATTATAAACAGGTGTGATTTAGTGGCACTATGCTATGTCCATGCCATTCCAGCATTTATGAACACAGTTACAATAGCAAATATTTTTTTAAATTTTTTTTGCTTAATTTTTTCACTTACTTTTTGTGGAGGATCTCTATAAAACATAAGAATAGCCATACTGGGTCAGACCTATTGTTCATCTTGCCCAGTATCCTGCTTCCAACATAGCCAATCCAAGTGACAAGTACCTGGCAGAAAATCAATTAGTAGCAACATTCCATGCTACCAATCCGAGGGCAAGCAGTGATTTCACTATGTCCATCTCAATAAAAGATTATGGACTTTTCCCCCAGGAGCTGGTCCAAACATTTTTTAAACCCAGATATGCTAATTACTGTTACCATATCCTCCGACAATGAGTTCCAGAGCTTAACTATTCTTTGAGTGAAAAAATGTTTCCTCCTATTTGTTTTTAAATTATTTCCATGTAATTTCATTGAGTATCCCCTGGTCTTTGAATATTTTGAAACAGTGAAAAATCAATTCACTTTTACCCATTCTACTGCACTCAGGATTTTGTAGACCTCAATCTTATCCCCTCTCAGTCGTCTCTTTTCCAACCACTTTAGCCTTTCCTCATATGAAAGGACTTCCATCCCCTTTATCATTTCGGTTGCTCTTCTTTGAACCTTTTCTAATTGGGTTTCTGCCAGATCCTTGTGATCTGGATTGGCCACTGTTGGAAACAGGATACTGGGCTAGATAGACCATTGGTATGACCCAATACTGCTATTCCTATGATCTTATGTAATTCCACATATTTCTTTTTTGAGATACGGTGACCAGAATTGAATGTAGTAATCAATTTGAGGTCACACAATGGAGTGATACAGAGGCATTATAATATTCTCCGATTTCCAGATTATATATAAATATGTTAAATAGCACCGGTCCTAGTACAGATTCCCGTGGCTCTTCAATATTCACCCTACTCCATTGTGAAAAATGGTCATTTAACCCTACTCTCTCTTTTCCTAATCCACATTTCAATTATCCCATGACTTTTTAATTTTCTTTTTAATTTTCTCAGGAGTCTCTCATGAGGAAATTTGTCAAACGCTTTCTGAAAATCTAAATACACTACATCATCTAGCTCACCTTTGTCCACATGTTTATTCATGCCTTCAAAGAAATGAAACAAATTGGTGAGGCAAGACTTCCCTTGGCTGAACCCATGCTGACTCTTTCCCATTAAACCATGTTTGTCTTAAGTGTTCTGTAATTTTATTCTTTATAATAGTTTCTACTATTTTGCCCAGCACTGAAATCAGGCTTTCTGGTCTGTAATTTATTGGATCATCCCTGGAACCCTTTTTAAAAATTGTGTTATATTGGCCATTGTGTTATATTGTGTTATATTGGCCATCCTCCAATCTTCAGATAGTATGGATGATGTTAACGACAGGTTAAAGATTACTAACAGCAAATCAGCAATTTTATGTTTGAGTTATTTCAGTTCCCTGGGGTGTATTCCATCTGATCCAGGTGATTTATCACTCTTTAATTTGTCCATTTGGCTCAGTATATCTTCCAGGATCACCAAGATTTCTTTCAGTTCCTTTGCATCTTCACCCTTGAAAATCATTTCCAGTACAGGAAGGTCTCTTACATCTTCTTCTGTAAAGACCAAAGCAAAGAATTCATTCAGTCTCTGTGCTATGGCCTTGAGGTTCCTGAGTACCCCTTTAGATCTTTTATGATCTAACAGTCCCACAGATTCCCTCACAGGCTTTCTGTGCCTGAAAAAGGTGTTACTATGACTTTTGTCTCCATGGCAAGTTTTTCTTCATATTCTCTTTTAGCCTTTTTTATCAATGCTTTGTATCTAGCTTATATTGCTTCTTATTTTCTTCATTTGGATCCTTTTCCATTCTTTGAAGGATGTTCTTTTGACTCTAATAGCCTCTTTCACTTCACATTGCTTTGGAAGAAAGACAGAAGAGGGGAGATACTGTAATGGTATCAGTTTATTACTGAAATATGTAGCATGTTTGCTGGATTATATATACACCAATATATTTGTGTATCTTTTGAAGATATATGTTTGTGCAGCTTTTGGAGAATAGTTTCATTTCAAGCCCCTCTCTCTCCATTCCTTTTTCTGGGAACTTCTCAGAGCAGGAATCACAAACACTTAACAAACACAAAAGAGCTTCCTCTGCCCTCCCACCTAACAAAAGATGGACTAAGGTGGACACCTGAATAAAACAAAGAACTCAGGAGAAGCATAAACAGGACATTTGCTTGTCAAAGGTATACCTGCCCCTCCCATCAGCTTCCAGACATGTGCAGAAAGGAAGGACTTGTAATGTGTATCTGCCCCAGAGACTGAACAGGACATCAAAAGAAAATCCAGACTGTAAGTCTCCTGATGTCATACCAGGACTCAGGGGTCGTGTGCAGACATGAGACCATATACCACAATGCTTTGCAAATGCTCAGGGGTCATGTGGAAACCAGGAAATCAGGACAAAGATCCACATGGCATATCCTCCTGCAGCTTGCAAGATATAAAAGCAAAAGCTGTTTCCCCAAGACTCAGATTCTCTTCAACTGCAAGCAAGATTCTCTTCACTGCAAGCAACTCAGATTCTCTTCAGCTGCAGAAGCCCTCCTGTCCTCAACATGTGCTCATCAATCAGCTGGACCACAGCATGCTTGTAACAAGGACTTGTAAGTTAACCTACCTGCTACTTTGTTCTATTTTTATGCACAGATTACCTGTAAAGATCTCTTAAAACCTACCTCTCGTGTGCAATTGTATATTAAATCAACCTTTTTGAAGCTAAAAATACGGTCTCTTTGTGTTCTGAGTATACTTAATTTATTTAATTTATTGCAATTATCACCTTTGGTGATTGGTGGAGAAATCAATATAAATACAGCACCTGCTCTTAAATTATAAGCAGTGGCGAGTTGCTCTAGAGCTATTTTCCCCAAAATAAATCATTTCTTGTAACAATACGATAGAGATGTTTAAATACCTCTGTGGCATACATTCACAGGAAGTAAGTCTCTTTCAATTGAAAGGATGTTGTGGAATTAGGGGGCATAGGATGAAGATTAATGGAGATAGTCTCATGAGGAACCTAAGGAGATACTTCTTCATGGAAAGGGTGGTGAATGCATGGAATGATCTCCCAGTGGAGGTGCTGGAGATGAAGACTGTATCTGAATTTAAGAAAGCTTGGGATCAGTACATAAACCCCTGGATTCTGTACATTGTACCCAAATTTCTGCTCCCAACTTTATGTGTGCATTGAAGATGTATGCACAAATAAATTGACTAATCAGCTAGGACACATCAATAATTGGGTGCTAACAACCAATTATTGATGTTACTTGGCAGTCTTAAAAATGTGCAAACACATTGTGTTGCATGCTATTTTATAAAGCATGGTGCTTAACTTCACTTATGTGTATCTAAAAAGGGGGCATGTCAGGGGTGTTCCAAAAAGTTGTGCAAGGAATAACAGAATTTGCCCAAAGTATGCCTAAGTGAACACCCAAAAGTTAACATAAGAACAGCCATACTGGATCAGACCAATGGTCCATCTAGCCCAGTATCCTATTTCCAACTGTGGCCAATCCAGGTCACAAGTACATGGCAGAAATAGTAGCAACATTCCTTGCCAAATGCTATTCTATAAATGGCTCACTATATAACACCTTTCTGTGTCTTTTTGCAACTACATTCAAAGCAGTTTACATAGTATATACAGGTACTTATTTGTATCTGGGTCAATGGAGGGTTACGTGACTTGCCCAGAGTCACAAGGAGCTGCACTGGGAATTGAACCCAGCTCCCTTGATTTTCAGGCTGTTGCATGAATTATTAGCCTACTCCTCCACTCCACATGGCATTTAGTGCTCAAGTTTTAATGACAAATTTTCAGTGCCATTTATTGAATTCCTTCCAGAATCTCCAAATAAGAGATAGGGTTAATACATAATATGGATGGGCAGATTGAATGGGCTATATGGTCTTTATCTGCCCTCATTTTTCTATGTTTCTATGTCTATTGTTGAGGGCTGACATTAAACCATCAATATTGATGCAGGCTACAAAATCATTTTCCATGAATTAGAATGGGACATGATCCTTTTGATGTTCATGGAACATTGAAACCCCTAACATCACCTGCCAGGAGATTCTACTGCTGTAGTCTGGAGTCCACCAGCTGTGTATTACTGTTGGGTACTTCCACATCTCTGCCAAGATCATTCAGTTCACCCTGTGTTATGAAGTATGGTTCCAATGAGGAAGATGGGAGAAAATTTGGATCAAGTGACATTGATGGCTAAGGAGCAGATGTTTCATCCTCTTAAATTGGACTAAAGTGAGAATGATCCTGGTGCTTCAGGAACCCTGCAGTCCTTTTCAATGGTGTATTGTGTATAGCTGATGAAATGATTTGGATACTGCCCAGTCTATGTTTTCATCTTTGACAAACCTTTTCCAACTGGAGGCACTTTTGCAGAACGGCGGTAAACCCAATGCGGGCTTACCACCCACTCTTCCAGAACTACCGCCAGCCCAGTGTGGACACTGGTGGTAGTCCTGCTCCAAGTGATCACCATTTCTGGGGGAAAAAGGGAACCCCTGGAAATGGTTTGCATGGCGGTAACCCGGCAGTAATGGGGCATCGCCACGTGCTGCCCGGTTACCACCAGGTTAGCACGGGAGCCCTTTTTGCCACCACAATGGGTGGTGGTAAGGGCTCCCTGTCACATGGCCACACGGTAAGAGTTATCTTACTGCGTGGCCATGTGTGCCTGGGGTCTTTTTACCAGCTGCAGCAAAAAGTGCCCTGGCGCATGGGAAAATGGCATCCATCACTAGTGCAGGGACCTTTTTTCCGCAGTTTGGTAAAAGGACACCATGTTTTTTAAGAACATGACCTTTTTTAAGCCATTTCCAGCTGGCCCCAATTCCAATGATGCACAAAATGACCCCTGGAATGCATAGCATTTTAAGATGTTTTTATCATTATTCACAGAGGTTTGCAGTAATTTTTAATGATTCTAGGTGGGCATTGACTCTTCTCTCAAGTTATATGCTGTTTATGCAGTTTTATAGATAGATAGATAGATAGATAGATAGATAGATAGATAGATAGATAGATAGATAGATAGATAGATAGATAGATAGATAGATAGATAGATAAACAGCCCACTTGGAATTTTAATTGGGATTTTTAGGTCCAAATAATTGAGTTTAAGTAAGTTTGACTCATTTTTAAGGTTTAATTATGGCCCTTGAAAAGTTTTCAATTAGAAAAGGTTTGAAAGCCCCCTGTTTTTAATACAGATCTATTGAGAGCAATGACCTTCGACTCTCAGAAAAGTCATATAATCCTGCTATTATTGTTTATTTCAATGAATAAAATCTGATGAAAGAGCTGCAAACCACTAAGTGAATTTTGCAGTTTTGTCATATTTTTAAATTGCATGTTTTGGCGGGTTTTTGCATCTGAAGCTATGCTTCTGATTGCTTGTGGCAAATCTTTTCAATTTCATTTTGGCTGTTAGTTCTAGAGGCATGTATGTTGTTAATCATTCCCCTCTAGGTATGTACTAATGCCATATTTAATCTTGATTTTTTTTTCAGCTGTGCACACTCATTGATCTGTTTGTCTCTGGTTTATTCCACAAATAGGCACAGTGATTTGTAATTACATTTAACTATTCACTTGCAACACCAATGCACAGAGTAAGCGATGTGCACATTGATACGCTGTCTACATTGCTCACCTCCTGGAACTGCCATAGCTGAACATCCAGGGGTTTACCTCCAAATGGAAACGTGTAAATCAGTGAACTGAAGACATTGCTGAAGTACGATGCAGGGTTTGATGACCTGGGTCTGAATCTATATGGTTTACTTTCTGTTTGCCTTGTTCCTCATCTGTGGACAGGTTGTGATCACATCAGTTGGAGCTCTCATCAACACAAGAGCCGGGTCCATAGAGTTCTGTGCTGGGCAGCACGAGGAACAGTTCCAGAGTAAAGGATGGGGAAGCTGATCAATACAAAGCGGAGCTCACAGGTTTTTATTTCCTTTTTTCTCTATTGTATTGCTGGCTGCCATCAACATGAGTGGGGGCTCCCTAGTACAGGCCAGAAGTGCAGTAGCATGATGCTAGTTTGGCATCAATGTGGAGAAGGCCAAGTTGATTCAGCTGATGTAGCACCATTAGTCAGCACCGCTACAGCACTTAGAATAGAGATGACAGTTGATCTTCTCAGATTTTTTTGTTCCCCATGACATCATCATGACAATGTGGAGGTTGGTGGAGGGTCAGTGATGTCTGCACTGCTGTGAAATGTTACCACTATTTTTGCTACCGAATAGCCCCAGGTGCTCCCCTCATGCAACAGATTCAGAAGGGGAAGGGGTAGGGATATTTTGCAGTCAGAGTCTGGTTACCTTATTTCCAGAAAAATAATTCCAAGCTACTGTGATGAAGAGAGAAACTGAGAGAACCACCATTTGAGTTGCAGATGGGGGCTCCCTTTCAAAGAGGATCCTGCTGTCCTTTTGTAGGAAATGGTCTTGGTAGGCAGAAGGAACTTTTGCCTCTGTCACTTATGACTCTGGGCAAGTCACTTCACCCTCCATTGCTCCACGTACAAATAACCTTAGATTGTGAGCCCATTAGGGACAGAAAAGTACCTGCAAAAAAACAGCATATGTAAATGCAGTATATCATGTGCAGCATAAACATTGTAGATGTTGGTATTTGGTTAGTATAATGATTTTGTGCATGTTTTTATGATTTATAATTTGAACTATAAGTTATTTAATTTTGTTTTATATGTATGTTGTAAATTATTTTTATATGATTTTCATTTGTTTTATTTGACAGTTTTTGGTTCTGACTCATCCTATTTGGCCACATCAGGCATCAGCATTTGTTTGGTGAAATTAAAGTCCTTTTCTACCTTCTACATTGGTGGTCTGCTGTTTGCTTTGCTGCATCTGCACTGCAAATCCCTTGCCTCTGTTTGTTCCTAGGTGAGTTATGGTTGCATCATTCATGACTTCTACACAATGTAATTCATATCATGTGTGATGCAATATCACATTTGAATTGCATCATTCATTGTTTTACCTAGAAAGTAAGTACTGTCCACACTCAGTCATAGATTTATTCATAGATGCAGTCAAAGATGTATTTTAATCATTTCCAGTTTCTAACTCACTTAGAGGGGCATAATCGAATGGGGGCGCCCATATATAAGGGCTCCCATCTCTAGGGACGGCCCCGTAAAGAAGTGTTTATACGACCGTATTATCGAAACAAGATGGGCGGACATCTTTCTTTTCGATTATACGGTCAGGGACGGCCAAATCTCAACATTTGGGCTGCCCTTAGAGATGGCCGACTTCGGTTTTCGCCAATAATGGAAACTAAGGGCGGCCATCTCAAAACCGGCCAAATCCAAGCCATTTGGTCATGGGAGGAGCCAGCATTTGTAGTGCACTGGTCCCCCTCACATGCCAGGACACCAACCAGGCACCCTAGGGGGCACTGCAGTGGACTTCACAAATTGCTCCCAGGTGCATAGCTCCCTTACCTTGTGTGCTGAGCCCCCCAACCCCCCCCAAACCCACTCCCCACTCCCCACAACTGTACAACACTACCATAGCCCTTAAAGCGTAAGGGGGGCACCTAGATGTGGGTACAGTGGGTTATGGGTGGGTGTTGGAGGGCTTCCATTTATCACCACAAGTGTAACAGGTAGGGGGGGATGGGCCTGGTTCCGCCTGCCTGACGTGCACTGCAGTACCCACTAAAAACTGCTCCAGAGACCTGCATACTGCTGTGATGGAGCTGGGTATGACATTTGAGGCTGGCAAAAAAATGTTTTTTAATTTTTTGGGTGAGAGGGGGTTGGTGACCACTTGGGGAGTAAGGGGAGGTGATCCCCGATTCCCTTCGGTGGTCATCTGGTCAGTTTGGGCACCTTTTCAAGGCTTGGTCGTGAACAAAAAGGGACCAAGTAAAGTCGGCCAAATGCTCGTCAGGTCTGCCCTTGTTTTTTCCATTATCAGCTGAGGATGGCCATCTGTAAACCACGCCGCCGTCCCGCCTTCAGTACACTGCCAACATGCCCCCTTGAACTTTGGCCGTCCCTGCGACGGAAAGCAGTTGAAGCTGGCTAAAATCGGCTTTCGATTATACTGAGTTGGCCGGCCTTGCGAGAAGGGCGCCCATCTCCCGATTTGTATCGGAAGATGGCCGCCCTTCTCCGAAAATAAGCTGGATATCCCCTACCATTCGCATGCCAAAGGGTTGTATATTCTGACCTAGTAGCATGTCTTGAAAACTAGAGCCAATCAACTGTTTTAAGCATCATTTTTGTTCTCAGTGACCCATAATTAGCAAAGTTTTACTATGGGGCCCTTTTACAAAGGCACAGCAAGCCCACTGCAGGCTTACCTTGTGCCATTTCTGGCACTCAAAATATAATTTTATTTTTTCAGTGCCAGGGGGCTTACCTAGCAGTAATCAGGTAGCCCCACATGCTGCCAGTTACTGCTGGGTTAGCACGGGAGCCCTTACCGCCTCCTAAATAAGGAATGTGGAAAATGGTTAACGTACCGCACGGCCATTTACTTTTTAAAAAAAGCCCTTTACCCACTGCAGTAAAAAGGTGCCTTGGCACGCAGCAAACCCACGCACTGACAGCACTGCAGGGGTTCTTTTACTGCAGTTTGGTAAAAGGGACCCTATATTTATTTTAGAAATATTTTAGCTTTAGAACAGTGTTTTCAGAAGGAAACTCAGATCATACTTTCCCTTTGAAAATTGTTCTAGGAATAAGTACCCACAGATATTTGCACCTGTGGCTACTTTTCGCCTTTAAAATAATACCTTTACATTTGAAAATGTAAAGTAGGCACATCATTTCTTTCTGGGATTGCCAATGTATTAGCTGCAGAAATGCTGGTCAGTATTCTGACAACCAATTTACCTGAATACTTCAACCTAGCCCAGGCAATAGCTTTTGAAACATGCCTTCCCCATGCCCTATATAGATTTTCTCATTTGTGAAATTATTGTATTCACCGAATCCGTGTCAAAACAAGTCTAACCTGCAGATCTGTTCTTTATCATGCATTTTCTGCTCATTTCCAAAATGCTGAGCAATGCAGTTCTAGGAATCCATCCAGAGATTAGAGTCTGATTTTCATACATCAAGTATAATCCAAAAAACTGTGAAGTTCATCTTAAGTTTGGCCAAATGTTTTGCTCAGCACCCTCTTCTACTTCCTAATTTTGACAAAAAAAAAAAAAAAAAACAAGTCTTATCTACTACAACTTGGCAGTGACACATTCCCAGAAAAAAAATATAATAAAGCAGACAAGTATTCAATGGAAAGAATCAGTGCAGCAAGCTAGGAAAGAATAATGGTTGACCTAATAGTAAAGAAACGAACAAACTGAATAAACAAATCAATTAAGCCAGAAAGGAGAGTGCAAAGATTTGTGGTTGTGGGCTTATGGCCATCACCAGGCCATGAATATCGATAAACAAGTAGGAAAGACAGGGAGAAGCCTCAGGAAAGAGATTTGATATTGCAGAAGCCTGTGATACATTTGACAGTAATAGATTCTATGATTACAGGAATGTAGTGTTGCCTGAACTTAAGAGAGATAATGATTTTGGTGCCATTCATATCAAACTTGGCAGCCAGGATTAAGTATAGAAAATCAAACTATGTACCTTAAAAAATTATATACAGTATGTGTGTGTTATATATATATATATATATATATATATATATATATATATATATATAATTTAGAGAAAACTACATAGTACTTCAAGTGAAACTTAGATGTCTATGCTGATCTCCATTATGGTATAATTTTCTCTTGGTACAAAGTCTGCAGAATGAGTAGTTTACTTTGAAAACTACTGTAGGTAGAAAATACTAGCAGAATTTTTTCTACTGATAAAATTCCTGTGGAAAATAATGCAGGTAGATTAAAAAAAAACACACTATGCATTTTGGCACCTATTTTAAAAGCCCTGTTCGTGATTTACCCATGTAAATGCATATGTAAAAAAAAAATAAAAAAAAATATATATATATACACACACACACACACACAATACCTCTGTTCTAAACATACTGTGGCAGTATTTAAGTTGCCATGGGTTATTGCATAATGAGATGCAAAATATGCAAATGCATGTTTTGTATCTCATTACTATGCAAATGCCATAACGCAAGTTACATTAAGACCTCTCAACCATGGTAAAATATCCTCAGGTTTTTGCTGGCGTTATTTAACAACTGGGAGCACTAGGCTGCAAAACAGTGGCCCAATGCTCCTGGGCCACAAATTGAGGTTCGCCCTGCCACTCAAACACCCCACCACCACTCAAAGCCGCGAGTGGCCAATCCGGGCATCGGAGGCGTGGGCCAAGTTCACGGGCTCCGCACCCGTAAGGGAAGCTATCCCCCCTGGGGATGCCGGTGCTGCCAAAATGGCCAGTGTTCCCCAATCACAGCGGGGCAAAAACGGAGCATCGGCGCCGCTACAACGGCCGGGGAAGCAAGCCAGGAGTGAAGAGCCAACGCTTCCCCCTACAGGGGCGGAGCCGTAGAGCGGATCGGGCGCGAGAAGTGCGCCGCAGGTGAGGGATGCGAGACAGCCCTAAAATAGCCAGTTTTCTATTTTTGTGTATTAATGGCCTTGCACTAATATAGCAATTAGTGCGCGTCCATTAAAAAAAATTACCACATCAGAACTTACCGCCACCTGTTTTGTAGGTGATAAGGACTCGCGTGAGATTTCTGCACTAAACAGCTAGTGCACGCTAATGTAGATGCGTAAATTGTTCAGCCTCCTGACATGCCTCCTCAAAAAAATATTTTTTTCACACATGGATTAGCGTGCATACATTTGGCAGTTACTGTAGGACACCTGAGTGTGTCCAGTGGTATGTCATTTTAAGCTGTATTAAGCACATGTTACCGCCTAATGCAGCTTTGTAAAAGGGCCCGAAAGTTACTAAAAGAACACCTCAAACTTCCTAACGCAATTGATTGTTTCAGGGCAAGATAGATAAGTGTGCTAGATAAGAAAGAGTTGAGAGCAGTGTCAATAGCTGCCTTTTTCGAGTAATTTTGGATGAGGCATTAACTGACAGGCTGGTATATATGATCCAGATTCAAGATTTGCCAAAGAAAACTTTTGTCATCCAAGTTGGATTTGATGTTAAACAAAGGAAGAGAGTGTTTTGTTCTGAATGTGAGTTGCAGACAGAGAAGCAAATAAAAGAAATTCCACCCTTTCAAGAGGTCAGTAAATTTCAGCTTTAGCCACGGACAATGCGGAATTACAAATTGCACCCAGAGTCTTGTTGGTACAAAAAGTCAGAAGGGCGTGTGTCATGAAACTGGTCAAACAAATAGCATGTCAAGCTAAGGGAGCGCATCAAAACCTATAAAATAAAATAAACTATGGAAAATTCAATAAAAATGAAAATGAGCACAGCTCACAAAAGTGAAAGAATAATGACGATAATAGGGAAAAAAAAAAAACCTCTAGCAGAAAGTCATCCAGCAGGAAATACAATTCTGTCCTTAAGAAAGGGAGCGATGCAAATGACATACTTGTAGAAAAGTGAATTCTGAATAGGAAAACAATCAGTCAGACATTTGAAAGGACATCAGCAGCGATTATTCTGCCTCTGTTTGAGAAACAAATGCGCTGACAGTTAATTAGATATGACAACTACTCCATCCATTTATTCAGAGAAATACTTGGCAAGAACATTTCAAAGTAAGACAAATGCTATTGTAATGCTATACAAGTGGACAGACTAGTTATTGGGCTGATCAAAATATTCACTGCGTAAGTAAAAAAGGGTTATTCTGTCATACAATAAAGGATCCAGGGAGCAGAGTAGAATGGGAAGAACTGACTAGAGTCAGCAAAGTCTGCATTTGGGATGTTGGTGTTAGCAGGGGAACTGGATGAACCTTTTTGGACCGCAAACATTTGGCATTTACTTATAGTAAATGAAATGAATACATGATGGCAGATAAAGACCTGTACGGTCCATCCAGTCTGCCTGGCAAGATAAACTCATTTTACATGGTATGCGATATTTTATATGTATACCCGAGTTTGATTTGTCCTTGCCATTTTCATGGCACAGACTGTAGAAGTCTGCCCACCACTGTTCTTGTACTAAAAGTTCTGAAGCTAATGTTGAAGCCCCTTAAAATTTACACTCTAGCCTATCCATATCTATTCAGTCATGATCAGGGTGTAGACCGTAGAAGTCTACCCAGCACTGGTTTTGCTTCCCAAATACCGGTGTTGCCACCCAATCTCCGCTAAGATTCCGTGGATCCATTCCTTCTAAACAGGATTCCTTTGTGTTTGTCCCACACATGTTTGAATTTCATTACTGTTTTCATCTCCACCACCTCCCGAGGGTGGGCATTCCATGTATCCACCACCCTTTCCGTGAAAAAATACTTCCTGACTTGGATAAATCAGCCAGCTTTAAACCTAGTTCACTGGGTTAAGAAATAAACTTTTGGATGAAAGAAGGTCTTAAGGAGATTTTCCAGAAAATAAAACTCAAGAGCAATAAGTAGGAAAAGGTGGTCTCTGTCTTTCCCAGCTCAAAATCTTTGGGACTGTCTATAGATAATTAAGAAGCATGTGGTTTAAATGCAACATACATTTGTTTTATAAGCCTAATGCAAGTTGTGATTCATGTTTTTTTTAATGTATGTTGCCAGAGAGCATGCTCACTGTGCCTCACACAAGACTATCCAGCTTATAATCGAACGAGAAAAACGCCCAAGTTCCGACCTAAATCGGGAGATGGGCGTTTATCTCACAAAAACGAATAACGCGGTATAATCAAAAGCCGAATTTGGGACGCTTTCAACTGCACTCCGTCGCGGATGCGGACAAAGTGGACGGGGGCGTGTCGAAGGCGTGTCAAAGGCGGAACTGGGGCGTGGTTATCACCCGAACAGAGATGGGCGCCCTTCGCCGATAATGGATGCGTTTGTAGCTAGAATTTAGGGCACTTTTCCTGGACCCTGTTTTTTCACGAATAAGGCCCCAAAAAGTGCCCTAAATGACCAGATTACCCCCAGAGGGAATCGGGGATGACCTCCCCTGACTCCCCCAGTGGTCACTAACCCCCTCCCACCACAAAAAAATGATGTTTCACAACTTTTTATTTTCACCCTCAAATGTCATACCCTCCTCCCAGGCAGCAGTATGCAGGTCCCTGGAGCAGTTGTTAGGGGGTGCAGTGGACGTCAGGCAGGTGGACCCAGGCCCATCCCCCCTACCTGTTACAATTGTGCTGCTTAATGCTTATTAGTCGTCCAACCCCCCCAAACCCACTGTACCCACATGTAGGTGCCCCTCTTCACCCCTTAGGGCTATAGTAATGGTGTAGACTTGTGGGCAGTGGGTTTTGAGGGGGATTTGGGGGGCTCAACACACAATGGAAGGGTGCTATGCACCTGGGAGCTCTTTTACCTGTTTTTTTGTTTTTGTAAAAGTGCCCCCTAGGGTGCCCGGTTGGTGTCCTGGCATGTGAGGGGGACCAGTGCACTACGAATCCTGGCCCCTCCCACGAACAAATGCCTTGGATTTATTCGTTTTTGAGCTGGGCACTTTCCTTTTCCATTATCGCTGAAAAGCAAAAACGCCCAGCTCACACATTGGCGAATAAAACATGGGCGTCTATTTTTTATCGATAATACGGTTCGGTCCGCCCCTTCACGGACCCGTTTTCGGAGATTAACGCCCATGGAGATAGGCGTTTCTGTTCCATTATGCCCCTCTATGTAAACCATCCATGTGCAGCTATTCATGATTAGTGCTGTTAGGTGGTAGTTACTAGATTAAAACATAAAAGGTGGTTGTTGCTAGACAAAGATTTTTCTATTGATATCAACTTGGAGTGTCATGTTCTCATTGTGCTACAATTATTTTCTATTTCTCTTTGCAGTTTTGTGAGAGCTAGCTGTAAAAGTGTGCATTCTATTTTGTCCTTGTGGTCATCTGCTGTTCTATCACTGTTGGAAGAGAGAAAATCCAGAGTGTGGAAGACAAAATAATGGAGATTGGAAGTAGTAAGGCTGGGTGTGGCAGATGATTATATGGGGAGAGTAGTGGTAGGGGAGAAAGCAGTCAGGAGGGGAGGGTGGAGGGTCAGGAGAAGAGGAGGAGGAGGGTGGAGCATGGGCAGGAGGAGGCAGGACAGAAAGATAGAGGGACAGCAGCAGTAAGGAGCACCAGGGGAGAGGAAAGGAGCCAAGGAAAACTAGGGGGAGTGAAGACTAGCCAGGCTAATCAATGGTAGAGATATGTATGCTTAGGCCAGCATTGTCAGATAGCAGGGAAGGGTGAGACAGAAAGGGTAGGACCAGGTGAGGGAAAATGGGTGGGAATTGGAACCACTGGGGTGCAACAGGCAAGGGTTGACTCTCAAGGCACCTGGAGATGACAAGAGGCTGTTCTGAGGAAGGGAGCCAATATATCCAGGCAGTGAAATTCTTGCCTGAAGAGAATGAGCTATTACTCAAGCTCATTCAATGAAGGAGTGCCTAATGTAAACCCCCTGGTGGCAGAGCAAAGTATTACACTGATGTTAAAATATGTCACGGTGATTTCCCCAAACTCTATTCCAAACCAAAGAATTTAGCATTAAAAATAAGTTTTATTTTATAACATTTACGCATGCTAACAGCAGTGCTTACCCACTTTCTTTTCTACAGTGTTCTCAGCCAGCCATATATCTTTCAATGACATTCCTAAACAATTTTAACATTTCAGGAACAATATTAGATAGGTAACCTTTTTTTTTCCTTCTATAGAACTAGACAAAATAACTACACATGTAGACTACTTTTCTTTCATGAAATTGATTCCTTGTGTTAAAATTATATTTTCCAGGTTAATCGGATTCCACAGGGGGACAACCCCAGGATCAGGTAAGTACACGTTCTGAATTTCCTAATTCTCTCTGTCCTTCTCTCTCAGCTCTTTTCTGTATTACCCTTGTGTCTCAGTCCTTATGGTGTCATCACTTAACTTTATCTCTTCCAGCCCTCTTGTAAATCTTCTCTCTTTACATTGGGTACCAGCACACTCTTCTCTGCTTCATGCCAGGATTTTCACCTTATGTACCTACTGACCTCTCTTTACATAAATCAATGAGAAACTTACATCCCTGGCCTGAAGGATGCCAAGGACTGGGTATCAACTTTAGGTTTTACTTTCCGCCTAGCTAACTACCCCAACATAAAGGTTAATTTAGTTCCATAAACTAACCCTCCAATAATTAATTAAGGTCCCCACACACATGCATACACAACACTTTAGCTTGAAATCAACATGCTTTCATATTAATTATTGAACAAATGCTCAAGAAGCCAAACCAAAATTCCAGAAGTCTCCAAATCTTCTGGAAGAACAGTCTCTATTGCCCCACCATTAAACTTCCCACAGTCTCCAGTAATTGCTTCTTCCACAACAGTGAGATAACAGCTTAAAGAAATCCCAATTTGTCACTGTTTGCTACATTAAACCATACAAAATAAGGAATTAATAGCCCTGGTAATCCTCCCTACTGCTAGGTATAGGTACTTTTAAAACAGCCTCTTAATATTTCTAATTTTTACAGCACAAAGATCCTGCTGCCCTCTCTCCTCAGGAATAAAACCCAGTATTAAAATATTGTATATTCAGTCTCACATCCACACTCATATGACTCTGAGCGAAAATAAAACTTTGGGCTCAGTACATTAACTAAGCATCCACATTTTCACCACACATTCAATAAATACTTCAGTCTATATAAGTACATAAGTAATGCCACACTGGGAAAAGACCATGGGTCCATCGAGCCCGGCATCCTGTCCACGACAGCGGCCAATCCAGGCCAAGGGCAACTGGCGAGCTTCCTTTTGGCCTTCGACTGAAAGATACCAACCCACAGATGTCTGTTTCAGTCAGCCATCCCTCCCACCTGACAACAGGTAACAGCAGCAGCAAGAATGTTTTGTCAACCAGCAGGCTCAGCAAGCACATGCATTCCTTCACTGACATCCACAACATTTCAAATCCTCTGTACCTCATTTACCTTCATATTACAGCAAAAATAATTAAAAAAAACCCATTCCTTAAATGATCTCCCTACCTTGTCAGAGTTCCCCTGGATCCTTCCACATCCCTCACTGGCTGCTAACCAACTCTCCCTGCTGCAGAGCTCTGCACAAGTGCAGAACTGCCTCCTGTCCCCCCCCCCCCCCCCCCCCCCCCCCGAAGCCCCAGCACTGCCTGCCTGCATGGTGAAGGGGCAGAGAGAGAAACCTGGTAGGGTTTTTTTTTTTTTTTTTTAAACCACAGTTACACTAAGAGAGAAGTAGGCCCATCAATATGTTGAGGACCTCCCAGAAGAATAGGGATGGGGGGAGGAAAGGGAAGGGAGGAAGTAGATAAACATACACACAGTTTGAAGATGGTGGGGAGGAAATGGGTGGGAGGCAGGCAGAGAGAGATTTTCTGGATTCATTAAGGAAATCCCTGATGTAGTACATAGATTTGAGTGCCATTTCCAGGTGTGGAATTTCCATATGGACTGGAAGGCTGAATATTCTACTTGCTCATTGCTGTCATCTTTTCACAGTTAAGGTGGGGACTGAGAATGGCAGAAGCCAGGGTTCATATCCCACTGATGCTCCTTGTAATTTTGAGCATATCACTTAGCCATCCATTACCTTAAGTGCCTTGCACAAGTAAGTGCATAGAAAAACAGCACTTATGTGAGTAAGTGCAGTACATACTAGTCTATAAGGGAGTACATAAATGTATTAGCATATTACTGCATATTACTGTATGGGGCATACATGTGGGAGCAGGGCCGGCCCTAGGGTTTCTAGCACCCTCCTGCAGTCTATTAGTCGGCGCCCCTACCCATCCAGAGGTGGGATCACTATGGCTCCGCCCCCACAGCAGACACACCCCTTTTACCAGCCATGGCATCATTGAAAATATTACACCAGTATAGAAGAAAAATAACTTAGCACACAGACCAGGAATTAGGAGAACAGACAGTCTTGCCAACTCTGAAAAACAATGTGTTATCAAAATTTCAGAACCTAACAAACAGATCCCTATTCAGACACTTGGCCTTGCAGTCACACATGTAGAACAGAGATAGCCCCTCTTCAAATTCTTCAAAAATTAACCTGAAATCCTAAGAAGTTAGACTCTGCATGCAGCACAATAGCCTTCCCATCGAGCACAGCTTAGGATCTAGCTAGGACAGACTTAATCAGCATAAACTAACATATTCTACAATCTGAGTTGGACAGACTAACAGGAGTTACTGAAGTGGGAATGAGAGATAGGTGATGGTTAGGAATTGAAAGCAGGCATCTAGCCCTCCTGTCCTGTGAGTTACTGTGTTGGGGGTGGGGGTGGAAAAGGGTGGGTCAGGTGCAGCACTAAACAGCAGTCTCTGACAAAACAAGGGTCCAGGCTCTGCTGTGCTGTCTCTGTCTGAGCCCTCTCTGGGCAGAGGACAGAGGTTAGCTGAGCTCCCACAAGTTATTTCAGAGCCAGATTCAGTTGGAGCAGTGACGTCCTCTGACAAACACAAGGAGGGTATTTCTCTGCTTGGGAGGGGGGAGGGGACGGGACAAAGAGCTGACAGCTTTGGAGCCAGACTGAGATGAGCAGCAGAGATTAGATACTCAGCAGAGCTTGATTGCTTGCAAAGTGACGCCCTTGAAGGCATGCACCCTCCTGCAGTGCTTACCCTGCTTACCAGGTTTGACCGGCCCTGTGTGGGAGGAGCATGGGCAAGACATAAGCATGTCTCTGTGGCAGCATGAACAAGGGTGGGACTGGAGCAGAAGCGTAGCCATGTTTTGGTGTCAGGGGGAACAGACCTTTTGTAAAATAGGCACTAGTGCAAGGCTGAACAGCTGGTCTGCATAGGCACCATTTCATTTGAGGAAGAAGCTGCTTCCCTTGCTCCCCACCTAGCTACACCTCTGGGCTGGAGCCCAGGTAAGACAGAGCCGCACAGTGGTTGTAAGGGAAAATAACATTTATTAAAGCTGTAGGTCAAGAACCCTGTTCTGTTCACAAGTAGGAGAAAAAGGCAACATAAAACTAATCTTTAATGCAACAATGTCCTCGGGTGGCCAGCTTCTGCAGGGTTACTGTATACCTTACTGTCTTTCAGCACAGTAGCACATCTTACCTGTTCCTGGATTGGCCTACATGACTGTAATAGTGATAATCTCCACATACACAGTGGAGGCATATGCCATGGGGCGTCATTGCTTCCTTCTGGGCCTCCTTAACCTGGCTGTGCCCTAGCTTTTATACTTCCTAGTTCATGCTCTTCTGGCTCCATCCCTCTTATATCACATCCCCCTCTAGGCAGGACCATGGATCTTAGGGTGATTTTGACACTGAGAGGGATCATCTTTAAGGGGAAGGGCAGCATCCTACAGACATAAGTACATAAGTACATAAGTACATAAGTAGTGCCATACTGGGAAAGACCAAAGGTCCATCTAGCCCAGCATCCTGTCACCGACAGTGGCCAATCCAGGTCAAGGGCACCTGGCACGCTCCCCAAACGTAAAAACATTCCAGACAAGTTATACCTAAAAATGCGGAATTTTTCCAAGTCCATTTAATAGCGGTCTATGGACTTGTCCTTTAGGAATCTATCTAACCCCTTTTTAAACTCCGTCAAGCTAATCGCCCGTACCACGTTCTCCGGCAACGAATTCCAGAGTCTAATTACACGTTGGGTGAAGAAAAATTTTCTCCGATTCGTTTTAAATTTACCACACTGTAGCTTCAACTCATGCCCTCTAGTCCTATTATTTTTGGATAGCGTGAACAGTCGCTTCACATCCACCCGATCCATTCCACTCATTATTTTATACACTTCTATCATATCTCCCCTCAGCCGTCTCTTCTCCAAGCTGAAAAGCCCTAGCCTTCTCAGCCTCTCTTCATAGGAAAGTCGTCCCATCCCCACTATCATTTTCGTCGCCCTTCGCTGTACCTTTTCCAATTCTACTATATCTTTTTTGAGATACGGAGACCAGTACTGAACACAATACTCCCTCACAGTCTCCCATTTACACATCTAGCTTATAGAACACTGAAAGTTACGTGCATTGGATAGTGCTTTTAGGTATGCCCATTTATGCTTGCCATTAATCTGGTATAAGTAGGTGTGCCTAACTTTAGGTATGACAATATGGGTTTATCCCAGTATTCTATAATGGAATCTGGATGCCCAGTTGTCATTATAGAATAGGCACTCCATGTGCAGAATTGGGGTGCCAAAAAGGAGGTACCCAATTATAGAGTTGCTGCCTTAGATTATAAAAGCCCTCCAGGGACAGGAAAATAGCTACAGTGCTTGAATGCAACGTGCCTTGAACTACTACTAGAAAGGTGTTAACTAACTCTGAATCCCTTCCTTTTAAACACCAAGGAAGAGGTATATGAGCAGCTGAGGAGGTGGAGATCCATAAGAAACCAGAAATGCTTGCTCTATATGCACCCATTTCCCTTAAGCCAATGACCCATCCATCTAAGCAGATGGTCATTTAGCATTTGACATAGCTGATAGACATCCAGTCTGAAGAAGGAAAGAGTATGGACTTCATGCACAACCTGGTAGAACTGAGAAACCTCTAGGATATGACTGAGGCTAAGGACTTATAAAGGCCTGCACTCATCAGCATCCCTAGGCAGAAGCCTCTAGAGAAGCCAGAAACACAGCCAGCATAAGAACAGCCTCAACTACCCTGACCTCTCCACTGAGATTACAGAACATTTAACAGCAGATGGTACAGCAGTGATACACCATATGGACTGTGTAGCATGAGGCATACTACCATAATATCACCATCTCTCAGGGCTTGACTAATCTCATCAATCTGAATACTATCCTTTTCCTGGTCATTCAGTCCCAAGCCTTCTCAGCCACAAAAAACACTTTTCACATCCACAGCTGATCTTCTTCAGATGCTTCCAGAAGTTAATCCAGGAGTTGACCTTGAGGTTTCAAAGATTAAATAGTGAAGCAGCCTTGTGGTTGCTTTCCAAGATAGAGAGCAGCATCTCCCTCCATGGGTGGGAACATAACATGAATGCTAGAGAAAAGGCCACCTTGCCTGTATATGCCAGTTGTTTTGGCAAAGAGAGAGGCTTCAAAGCTATAGAGAACATAATGTTCTACCTTCATGGTCAAGGTGATTACAGAAGTTGCTATACAAAAGAAGTGACTGTGCACTCTCTATTTAAGTGTCTGGTACTTGGTATGTTATCTCTAGGCCCAAGAAATCTCAAAAAATGCTCTGCCAATGACTCAACCCCCTTGTCTACACAGAGTAAGAAAGCCTAAGACAATATCTGCCGACAACCATCTACCTCCAAGTGTCTTGTTTGGCAACTTTGTCAATACAGTGTCATGTCCCAATATTTGACTCTTGTTCCTCAATATAGTGTGTACATGGTCTGCCTGCTGAGCCGCAGGAGCTCAAGTGGATTCTTTTCAAAAGAAGAAAACAGAAAACCACAAGGAAAATAATACAAGTCCACATCAACGAGGAACAGAAGAAGTATAAAGAAAAATAAACTAATTGAAGAAATATAGAGAAAACAATTTGTATCATTAAGACCTAAACACTATCTCCAGATTTATCACCCCTATATATTCCTTATCAATAAGACATCCTTCTAATTGTACATGATCATAGAATATATCATTATCATTCTGAAATTTAACTAAATATGTACAGGGGAATGTTAGAAAAAAAAAAAGAAACTCCCAATAGAATTCATAGACTGTATAGGCTTATATCTCATTACCTTTACAGCACTATCTCCTAAGACTGTACTTTATTGGATTTACAATCAAGTAAGAGCTCTGCTACATAACCCCACTACTAAGTGCTACCTGTACTTAGTTTTGGAGATATGCTTCTGGTCTTAGCCTCTGTTACATTCTCGGTTGATATTCTTGATTCCAGTTTGATTTTGATCTTGCTTTTTCTGACCTTGCTGCCATCTTGTGCCTTGGAGCATAGCTTACTTCTGGCCTTGCTGTCCACTGGTACCATGGGCTTCTGCTAAGTTTGTAGCCTTGTTTCTTCATCTGTTATGTTTATGTTCATTACAACTTGATAAATCACATTTTTTAGCATATAAATCAAAGCGATGCACAATAAAATATATAAAATATTTTTTTAAAAAATGAAAAGAACGTCAATAATAAACAGGAAAGAAACCACTCATACCAGAAGACAATGGAGTGGAGGAGTGGCCTAGTGGTTAGGGTGGTGGACTCTGGTCCTGAGGAACTGAGTTCAATTCCCACTTCAGGCACAGGCAGCTCCTTGTGACTCTGGGCAAGTCACTTAAACCTCCATTGCCCCAGGTACAAATAAGTACCTGTATATAATATGTAAGCCACATTGAGTCTGCCACGAGTGGGAAAGCGTGGGGTACAAATGTAACAAAAAAACAAAACAAAAAAAATCAGTTAAAAAGCAAACTCCTCCTACTGCTGCATACTTGTCTGGTGCGATGCTATCCTGTTGTATATACCACACATATTATCCAAAAATTGACATCTAGGCAGTTCACAATAGGAAAAGCTCTTCTCAAGAATGAACAAAACAAATTTGTATCAACACATCATAAAATAACATTTCCTAAACATCCTTAAAAATCAAAAATCTTAACTAAGAAGATTCAAAGAAGCAAGTTTTCAAAAGTTTCCAAAATAGTAACTACTTTTTTCAAACTTATTAGTAATAAATTGCAGAGTCTAACTCCTTGGACTGAAAATAACTTATCATGTATAGTTTTGTAACGTATGTTCTTAGTAAGTGAAAATCTTAAACATAATGTTCTTGAAAAACATAGCTGACGGCCTTGCAATAAGTCAACTAATAGATCAACTACCCCCTCAGAATTTAATCCATGCACAGTTTTGTAAATCATATTGATAATATGAAATTGTATACGTTGTTTAACCATCAACCAATGCACATTGTATAAGACTGAAGACTTTCAATCAAACTTATTCAATCCATAGATAAGCGTAGCTGTCGTATTTTGCGAAAACTGCAAATGTTTCTGCAATTTGGTTGCAATACCATAATAAAGAGATTTGCAATAGTCCAGCTGTGGAAGTATCACTGCCTGGACTATTGATCTAAAATTACTTTGTGTTAATGAAGATCTGATTGCTCTCAGTTGTCTCAACCAAAAAACCCAAGCACCTCTCTTACTAAGAGCATTGACTTGCCCTTCATATGATAATTTTGGTGTGACTACTCTATACCACAGAGACACATTGGAAGTGAATTTCTTACAAATAATACATTTTCAAAACAGCCTTAAATGTTTCAAAAGAGGTTCTGATCTAATATTCAAGGGAAGATTATTCTAGAAGAACAGGGACAGGAAATAAAAAGCTTACCTCGGACTCAGCAAGAGAAGCCTATGGTCACTAAGGCAGCATAAACAACAGGTTGGTGTATAAGGGTTAGTTAATGATGCCAAATAGTCAGGGAGTTATCTGATCACTGCCTTCTCTTCTAGGATCTAATCTATCTCCAGTCCTGTCACTACGTCCTGTCATATGCAGGGTTGGTACACCCTTAAGCCTTCCACTCCCCCCCCCCCCCAAGTATCTTTCAGGATATCAGCTTCCCTTCCTGAGATTTTGATAATTAAACTCAACATCATTGTTTCTCCAACCTCAACCTTCCTAGAACAACTCTAGTAGATTGTCATATCCAAGCATGGAAAAGAACAGGTGATGAGCTTTTTGAAGTTCTCCGTCAGGACCTCATAGAGTTTCACAATAGCCTGTAAACTCGTCTCAGTCTCGTGAAGCACCAAATGCCCTCCTTACCCCACAAGAGGAAAGCCAGGAAAGACCAATGCTCGAGATGTTATGTCAAGCCACTATTCAATCAACAACTTGTATAGCCAAAACATCCTGAAATATTCAGTCACAGTCTTTTTATATCATTGGATGTGTAGGAACAGGGAGTATTCCCAGGTTTAGGTCATGTTTGGATTTGGAAAAACTGCAGACTTACAGCCTACAAGAATTTAACTACAAGTCAAAAGGTGTAGCTAAATTAACACAGGATTTAGCACTTAACATGAACCACAATATTTTAATTTGGCCTGAGTTGGTCTCCAACTTTGCTATTAGTATACCAAAATGTTCCCTTTCATGATTTGTATAAAATAAGATTATAATATCTTCCACATTAAAACTAATATAATGTGAACCACATTGGAATAATGCAGACCATATTTGAAATGGCAAAAAAACCCAAAAGAACAGCAACCCTTGCCATCACATGAACAAGTCAAACACAGCGAGGGTGACAAAAAGGCCTTCCTCAGGATGTGTCAAATTTTAGATGACCTTTGTAAAATATACATGATGTCTTATGCCTTGCTACTAGAACCTCGCAAAAGGATTGTGAATGCTGGAACACTACGCAGTGCAAACTGAAATTTGATACATCCAATAGAAGACTCCTAAGGAAAGCCTTTTGGGCTGAAACACGACTCATGACGAGTCTAGGATGTTGCAATAAAGCTTCTATACATTGAACATCGTCTGCTTTTTCCATCATTTGTCACCCTCGCTGTGCTTGACCATATTGAATTAGCACAAAGGCATGTCACTAGTTCCCATGTGTTTTAAAAAATATGATTCACTTAATACATATTAGTTTTTGTGATTCTAAAAGAGATTCCACCAAGTTCTTCTTCCATTAGTTAAAAGGTGAGAAATAGGAGAAAGAAAGGCACTTGTGTCCAATTCTCTTGCACTCAGTTGAACTTTATCACCTGTGAAGATTTTCAGGAGCCAGGGCAGACCATGCAAAGGTCAAACAGGTTTTCCTCACTCTTTTACCAGTGCCTGAATCATGGAGAAAATAACATTTAATTTAAGCTCTTTTCTCCTTTTAAGGGATTATCACACTAGACATGCATATCTTTAGATTGTGTCACAGCTCATTTGATTTTGAGTTTGCAAGGCTGAGCCACCTTTTTAGTACTCAGATGCAACTTGACAACAAAAGTAGATGGTGACTTAAAAAAAAAAAGGTGTCATGCATAAGCTTGTGCTTGCTATATGCCTGTAAAACAAAATCTGAGAACTGTTAGAAAAGAAAAGAAAAAAAAGACAACAGAGTAACATAGTAACATAGTAGATGACGGCAGAAAAATACCTGCACAGTCCATCCAGTCTGCCCAACAAGATAAACTCATATGTGCTAGTTTTTGTGTATACCTTACCTTGATTTGTACCTGTCTTTTTCAGGGCACAGACCGTATAAGTCTGCCCAGTACTATCCCCGCCTTCCAACCACCAGCCCCGCCTCCCACCATCGGCTCTGGCACAGACCATATAAGTCTGCCCAGCACTAACCCCGCCTCCCAACCACCGGCTCTGCCACTCATTCTAGGCTAATATAATAATAATGCCACTTCCTCTCCCTTTCTTCATATATTGTCTTTCCTGAACAGATTGTAGCACGGAAGATAACCTTAGGAGGAACTCAAACCCTGACATTGCTTAAAGTTACTAATAGCTTCCGAGAGAAATTAGTTCTCAGACTGAAGAGGAAGCTCTGCCAGTATTTTATAACTCTGCAAATTCCACACACAGGGGCCCTTTTACTAAGCCACGTAGGCACGTATGCATGTCCTACGTGTATCAGTTTTGAACTACTGCTAGGCTACCGCATGGCCCGGGCAGTAATTTCAGTTTTTATGTGTGCAGGAAAATTTTCCATGACATGGTACTAACTGAGTGGTAATTGGCACTGTACGCGCGCTGACGATTACTGCTCGGTTAACGCATGAGACCTTATCGCAAAGTCAATGGGTGGCGGTAAGGTCTCAGGTCCAAAATGGATGTGTGCCAATTTTCATTTTGCCACACGTCCATTTTTGGACACAAAAAGGCCTTTCTTGCAGGTGCGCTGAAAAATGGACCTGCGTACGCCCAATATACGTGTCTACACTAGTGCAGGCCATTTTTGGTGCACCTTAGTAAAAGGATCCCACAGTGCATTTTATTTTCATGCAAGCTGAAAATGACCCAAGGTCCAAATTTGAAAATGCCTTTGTATGTCTATTAAGACAACTCTTCTTGTTTCTCAGAATTTTATAATTCACAGTGGATATCAATAATGGTCTTTAACAGCAGTGCTTGGATCAGATGATGAGCCCTTACAGATTTCCCAAAGGGGCATTAATATATTGGATTTCAACAGACAATGAGATCTCTAAAGTGAAAGCATATAAGTTGTCTGCTTAGTCATTTACTGTAAACATTCCAGAGAATACCCACAGATATTAACTGTCTTAGTCTGATGTGGCAGAGCTGAACATTCTGTTACAGATTATCCCAGAAGAATGACCAGGAAAGCCTACTGTTGCTTGCATTTATAAGAACAAGACAGATCTTGTAATAAATTTATAAAGCTGATAGAGCACAATAGGGATTTGCTTTGCAATAATGTAATGCACAGAATATATTATTTTCTATATTTTTGCAAAATCTCTCCCTTCGCCTTACTTGCTATGACTGTTGTAAGAATGTTGACACATATTATATGTAGTTCTGTGATGTCTATTAGGCATACCATTTAACTACTGATCATGTCACTTATTGGTATGCTTAAACCAATACAAAAAAGTTGTGCGAACCTCTATAAAAATCAGATACGTCATGATGCCTAGTTTCCTGCTTTGCTACAAACATTTACACATAAGAACATAAAGGACTCAATTCTGTAAATAGCGCCCAAATTTGGGCACCTATAAAAATTAATGCTATTCTATAAACATTGCTCAGAGTTGGGTGCCATTTACAGAATAGCATTTGGGGCCAGGATTCACGCCCAATTTTGGGCATGAGGATGTACACCAACTGAAACCTGTTATAAATTCTCGTGCCTAAATTACACATGGATCTTCCTTAATCTGTAAAACTCTGCGCAAATTCCAGGAATCCCTCTGATCTGCCCATGCCCCTCCTATGGCCATGTCTCCTTTTCAGATCTGTATGTAAAATTTACACAGATCCTGGCACCTAACGATATGTGTGTAAATTTAAATTAATGCCAATTGGTGCTGATAATTACCAGCAATAATTGTCTCCTTTGTCAACTGTGCGTGCAAATTTGGTACACACCCAAATTTATGTTTGCAATTTTGAGCGCCATATATGGAATTAGAGTGAAAATGTGCCATTCGGGGTCAGATCAAATATCCATTGAACTCAGCAATCTATCAGCGGCCAATCTAGGTCATTAGTACTCAGCAGGATTTTAAAGGATCCATTCCTTGTTCTGCATACACGATGGCTTTCCCAAGTCTACATGTTTATTAGTGATCTATGGACTTTTCATTCAGGAACTTGTCGTCCAGGAAACAATGAGGGGCATTTTTGATATGACATCTAAAACTGATTTTGGACCTTTTGTGAAAAACATCCAAAAATCGAGTAGCGAACATGGCTACTTTTAAACCAGAAGAACGTCCAACTTTCTGTTTCAAAAATGGCCATTTGCTAGACATTTTTGCGCTCAATGCATCTATCTTTTAGGAACATTTTTGGGAAAAAAAGTTAAAGGGGAAAAATGTGCAAAAAAACCAGATCATTGGGATGTATGGGGGCGATACTACACAAATCCTGTTTTGGGGGAGTCCCAGTGAGCAACTGGATTTGACAAATAATAGCTTACATTCTATTTGCTGTATGTTTTTACTGTGGCCACACACAAACTGAAGATTTCAACATATTGGGGGGGAATCCTGTAAAGGGTGAACAGATTTGGGCATAGATCACAGATCAGTGTGTACTAATCAGGTGCTAACATCAATAATTGGCGTTAATAAGCACTTAATTTGAATTTACTAGGAGTTACACATGGATCTGCCCTATGCACTTACCTAAATTTTATAGCATGCAACTCCAAATGGAGCATGGCCATGGGAAGGGCACAGATGGATCAGGGGCATTCCCAAAAATTAGGAATGATGTTACAGAATATCTGGATGGATTTACATGCCTAACTGCCATCAGTTGGCATGAACATTTAGACCAGTTTAAGGAACCAAAGATTTGTGGACTGTTAGCTGTGAAACCAATCTCCAATGCTGTATTAAGATACTTTACTACACTTGTGCTTTGCAACAAACCCTGCCTACTAGACCAGGTGATTGCTTTAGCTATGGGTAGAGAAAAGGTGAGAGGTTGCAGGAGGGCTAGTAGAAAATAAAATTAAGTAGGAGTGCCACAGATTAATAATTAATTTCTACCAAGACCAGTGGTAAACAATCAAATATGAGAGATTTAACAGTTTTTAAGATACTATAAGCAGTGCACAAGGTTCAAAGCAACACAAAAGTTTGATTTTATTTTTTTTTTTTGGAAGTAAGCAAAGAAACATTTTAAAAAACAGAACAGAAAGCCAGAAATCTCAACACAACAGTAGGGATTAGCCAGATAGATTAAATGAGAGAATGCAGATATTTGGCTTAGCTCAAGACAGTGAGATTTCTGTTGCTACCTTGTACATTGAGGACTAAGGGAGTCTTTTACAAAGCCGCGCTAGCTACTGCTACTAATCATTTCTATAGCGCTACTAGACGTATGCAGTGCTGTATACATTATTTGCAGGTACTTTCTCTGTCCCTAGAGGGCTCACAATCTAAGTTTTTGTACCTAGAGCAATGGAGGTACAAAATGGGGGTCCTTTTACAAAGGTGCACTGAAAAATGGCTTGCGGTATTGTAGGCGTAGGTTTTGGGCGCACGCCAATCCATTTTTTAAAGTGCCTTCAAACAGCCCAAGTACTAACTAGCGAGTGTGTGGTGGTCAAAGCTGACTTTCAGCGGCATTGTCCAGTTAAGGGGTCCTTTTACTAAGGTGCTCTGAAAAATGGCCTGTGGTAGTGTAGGCTTGTGTTTTGGGTGCGCACAGATCCATTTTTTCAGCGAGCCTACAAAATATGCCTTTTTAAAATTTTTGCCGAAAATGGACGTGTGGAGAAATCAAAGTTGGCGCATCCATTTTGGGTCTAAGACCTTACCACCAGCCATTGGCCTAGCAGTAAAACCTCATACAGTAACCGGGCAGTAATGAACTACGTGTGTCAAATGCCATTTGGCGCGCATCCAATATTTTTCAGACGTGTGGCAAAAATGAAATTACCGCGAGAGCCACGCGGTAGCCGAGCAGTAACTCCATTTTGGAGCACAGTAGGCACGTGTAAGCACTTACAAGACTTAGTAAAAGGGCCCCTATGTGCCTCTGAATATTAGCTCCTAAGTCACCCAATCCTTTTAAATCACTTTGAATATTGACCCCCATTGTATTTATGGCAATTAATTTTCCTTTTTTTCACAACAATTTTCCCTCTTAAGAATTCCTGATATTGCATTGAAATGTTATGTTGTTTTTTTTTTATTTCAAAGAAGTATTTATTGAAATTACAGAAATAACAGAATAACAATCATCCAAAGTTATACAATAGCCAACTCATACAATACAAAACAACAGAATAAATCTCAGATAAATAACCAAGTTCATCCTAAAACAACTTCTTATTTTTTAATTTTTGTTTTAATAAAAATCCCCAAACTCATTTCCCCCCCCCCCAGATCAAAAAAAAAAAAACCCAACTCAAAACGAACAGTGAGTCATAAAAGGCGCCCAAGTATCCTCCCACTTTGCTAATGTGTGATGCCGAATAGCCCACAATCTCTCCATTTCACAAACATACCACAGCTTATTTAACCATAAAATCAAAGATTGAACATGAATAGACTTCCAGTGGGCTGCTAGCGTAACCCTAGCAGCTGACATAGCATGTCGAACCAAAACACCCTGGGATGTGGTTAGATCTGGAGGAGTACCTGGGTATAAGAAAAATTCTGGGGACCACTTAATAGGTTTTGAAAGCCAGTTCTGGAGTCGATATTGAATCGCTTTCCAAAATATTATGTTTTTAACTCTGATTTTCAGATGTGTTTTGGTGCGTTTCATACATTTCTTTTGATACACAGTACTTTTTTACTTGTGCAAATCAATTGTGTGCACATTAGTTCATAGATACATTCTTGTAAGAATCAGAGGATAGTGACAAGCTATGAAATGGCCTACCAGTAAAAGTGCTATGCATGTACGATTGATTTTGCGCACACATATACATTTTTAAGGCGTCCAAATGAACTGAATGTGGACTAACAAATGCACATCCCTAAACAGAACTTACAACCTTTAAGGCTTGAACCCATCTCACTCAGCATTCACATTTCAAATGCACCCTACTGCACATACCGCTTAATTCTGACATCTCCCAAGGACATTCTGTTGCCTCCCTCACTAACCTTAATTCTTTTAAGGGGCCTTTTACTAAAGGGTTGGAACGTGGCAACAGGCTTGCTGCTCGCCAATCTGGAATTAACACTGGGATACCACAGGAGCCTGATGGTAGTTCCCACCCCCAGCACATGCCATTTTTGTCACTATAAAAATATATTCTATTTTTGTGGCCCCGATGCTTACTCAGCAGTAATCAGGCAGCGCCATGCACTGCCCAGTTACCACCGGGTTAGTTCAGGAGCCCTTACTGTCACCTCAATGGTGGTGGTAAGTGCTCCCCCCCCCCCAAAAAAAAAGACTGCATGGTATGTCATTCACTTACCGCAAGGCCATTTATTTTCAGGAAAAAAGACAGCCTTTTACCCGCTGTGGTAAAAGGGGGGATCTCAACGCACATCAAAAACATGCACCGACACTAGCACATGCCCCCTTTTTACTGCAGCTTAGTAAAAGAATCCCTTAATCATTGCTATATACTTTGCTCCCTCTTGTTTTCTCTCTTTCCTGGCACTATAACCTTGACTGCAGAGCTTTCTGGAATGCTACACATTCTATTTGGCCAACCAGTGACCTGATAGCTCATTCTTCAACAGTCACTTAATTTCATTCAGGTCTTCTCTCAAGACTCGTCTTCCTTGTCTGCTAGTGATAATTTTAATCTGCTCTACTTATGAAGATCAGTATTCTGTATTCTACTTCATCCTGTTGTATATGATATTGTAAGACACTTTGAGATAGCTTTGCTTGAGATATGCTTAGTAAAATAAAATTCTACTATGTCAAGTTGCTTGCAGTGACAACAAAAAGCTTTTTTTTTAATTTTTATTATTATAGTGTAGAACATTTAAAAGATGGCAAATGTCTGCTGCATGCAAAATGCTAAAAGAAGATAATCTATAATGTTTTCTTTCATTGGTAAAATGCCAAGCAGGTCTAACAGAATCAAAGTGAAGGAGGATTTTAGATAACTTCAAAGCACAAATGATATGATAGCAACAATGTGAGTAGTGTGTGACTGTGCTGTTAAAGAGGGAAACATACTTAAATATACATAGCTGACACACACAAAAAAGATAGATCAAATCATTCTTTAATAATCAGGAAACCCCTGAAAAATGTGTCTTTACTAATCAGGAAACCCCTGAAAAATGTGGTGGGTTAGCAAACAAAACATCATTAAATTGTGAATTCCTGCTTGAGGTTTGTCATTATTCATCTTCTTTGAACTATCTAGGAGCTTTCAATAGATGGAAAGGAGAAAAAAAAAGAGCATACATGTCTGTGAACCCTTCCTGAACCTATATATGTTGATCATGTAAAAGTATCTAGTGGGTAGGTCTGTGAAAAACAGCCCCTGGACTACTTATCTTTATTTCCATTTCTTGACTGCCTTAAACCTAATTCAGACAAAAGCAGAACAAGGTCATTGTAACCCTTCAACATTGTGCTTTGAGGTAAAACTGGGGAAGGTGGAGCTGGGGTAGGAGACAACTGGAGGAGAAGGACTGGGATTAGGATGTGAGGAGCACTAGAGAGAGGATGAATGAGACTGGGTAGCACTGAGAAAGGAGGAGGAGAGGTTGGTGGGAGGGTGAGTGAAATGTAGTGGTGCACTCATGAGAATGAGTGAGGTTAATGGTGAATTCTATGGAAGGATGAGTGAGGTTGGAGAGAAATGAATAAGACTTGGGGGAGCCTGAGGGCAGGGGATGACTGAAAATGAGGGGTAGCTAAGGCTTGGGCGGGAGTACACGATGAGGGAGGTAAGAGAGACTGAGAAAGAGAAACTAATAAGTAAGAGTAAGGAGGGACTCGAGAAAAAAGCTGGTTTATGGTTGACTAAAATCAGGATCACCAGCTTTTTACAAGAAGATCTATATTGAACATTTAAGATCATAGAGTACTTGGGGTTTCTCTTGAAGATTTTGAAGAAAGGGAGATAAAAGGAGAGGGTGGATGTTGGGGAGAAGAAATGAGATGTGAAGGGGAGGAAAGAAATTCATGAGAGGCAGGGAAAAGAAGTGCCTTATGAGTGAAAAGCCAGCACTTTCAAAGTTGTGTCTAAATATGGAAAAAAAATCTGTTCTGTCACAGGGAACAATTCATTTAAAAAACACAGCTTAAAATGTAGATTTGTGTGTGTGTGTGTGTGTGTGTTTTATAAGAAGTCAGCTTTTCGTCCTCCAAAGAGTCTTAGATATAGATACGGTAATACAGAGGTCCTTTCACTAAGCTGCAGACATAGCCAGTTATTGGCTAGCTGCTAAGTGATAATATTCATCAGAGATAACAAACTATCTTGCATTGACTGTTAGCAGTTAACCAGCTAAGTACTATTTATCCAGCCAGGAGCCATTCCTTACTGGTTAAATAGCACTGAATATCGGGCCCTTTGTGCTCAGTGCATTTTTCTTTTCGGACCATTTTGGAAAATAAAATGCCCAAGAGAAAAATGTCTATTGGGATGTTTAGGGAGCCATCATTCATATTAGACTGGCCATACAAACTTCCCAGCAGAGCAGTGGAGCAGCCTAGGGTGCACTGCAGTGGACTTCACATAAAAGGTCCCAGATACACATCTCACCATAACCCCCTTATATTGTATGGTGAGCCTGTCAGGAGCAGAAAAATACCTACAATACCTCACTATGTACAACTACAATAGCTCTCAAGCTTGCAGGTGTCACCTATATTTATTTTTTTATGTATTGCGAACATTTATATCCCACATAATCCCACTAGGGCAGACTCTATGTGGCTTACAGCATTTGGTGAAAAGAACCCAGTGGCGTAGGAAGGGGGGAAGGGGCGGTCTGCCCCGGGTGTCAGCTCAGGGGGGGTGCTCCCTGCCAGCTCCCCCCCCTCGGCAAATCGACACCCCCCAACCAGCTCCCGCATCCTACCTTTAAAAAGAATATCGGGAGGCAAGGCGCCCTGCCCTGCACGTAAAAGAAATGTGGACCGTCGAGTCTTCCCTCGCTCTGTCCCGCCCTCCGCTGACGCAACTTCCTGTTTCCGCAAGGGCGGGACAGACAGCGAGAGAAGGCCCGACGGTCCACATTTCTTTTATGTGCAGGGCAGGGCGCTTTGCCTGCCGATATTCTTTTTAAAGGTAGGGTGCGGGAGCTGGTCGGGGGGAGGGGGGTGTCATCATGCTGAACCCGGGGGGGGGGGTGCAACGGCGAACCGCCCCGCCTCAGGTGGCAGTTCCCCCTGCTACGCCACTGAAAGAACCACATAATATTTGTAGTACAAATCAGAGAACAAGGTAGAGGAGGGGAAGGGAGGGAACCAACAAGAGGAGGAATTAGGGATTGCAGGTAATCAAGCAGCAGAGGAGTAAGATCGATCACATAGGTAGGTATTAAGGGACTTCTTGAACAGACTATGGTTGGCTGTCTCTCTTTTTTTTTTTTTTTTTTTAATTTAATTTTCTTTATTTAGCTTTTAACAAACATAACTTCTCATTTATGAATGATAATACACAATTTAGAAATCATATAACCAAATTATACATCATTATTTCTAGTTTTAAACATTCTACCGACCACAAGTTAACAGAAATTGATCCAAGATGAAAGATTTTTCAAATAATCTAAAAGAAATAAGTCAAAAAAAGAAAGTACATAAACGAAGCCCTAGTCCTGGGTTATTCTACCAAATCCGGTTAATCAGTGTTCATATGGGATTATACCTTAACATTTATTTCCTCCCTACTTATTATAAACTCCTCCAACTGTTTAGGTTCAAAAAATTGATATTGTTTAGATTGAAATATAATTCTGCAAACACAAGGAAATTTCAACAGGAAACTAGCTCCTGTTGCCAAAGTTCTTGTGCGCAAAGCCAAAAAGGCCTTGCGCCGCTTTTGGGTCTCTCTTGATAAATCAGGATAGATCCTTATTTTAGAACCCAAAAAGTTTGAATCCAGATATCTTAGTGAAAGTCTCAGAACTGCATCCCTATCAATCTCCAAAGCAAAAGTAACCAACAAAGTAGCTCTCCTTGTAACGACCTCCAGAGATGATTCCAAAAAAGTAGTTAGATTCATCCCTCCACCCTCTTGAGGAAATTTTCCTACTCCCCTTGTGTCAGTTTGTAAATAAAACGCCCGAGTAATGGGTGGAAGTGATGAATCAGACATACCCAAAATTTCTACTAAATATTTTTTAACCATTTGTACTGGAGAGACTAAAGGAGAGCTAGGGAAATTTATTAACCTTAAATTAAGTCTTCTAGACTGGTTCTCCAGATATTCCAGCCTTCGGGAAGTGAAATTCTTTTCTTTAAGAAGAGTTTGACCCACAAGTTCCATCTTTAAAGTTCTTTCAGTAAGTTTTTCCACTTCCTCGGCTTGAGAGCCAGTCTTTTTCATTTGAGTTAATGCAGTTTCTGACAAAATTTTTATAGTCTCCGCATTTTTAACCACCATAGTTTGTAGGGAAGAATATGCAGTAAAGGTTAAATCCCATAGTGACTCTAATGTCACTACGGCTGGCTTTTCCATTTTCCCAACAGTTAGTTTAGGAAGTGGTGCATTTACAGCAAGCTCCAGGGTACTCACTGTCTGTGAAGACAGCCCATAAGATGAAATCGATACTGGGGCTTCTATGCTGACAGCATTCTGATTTCCACCGGCTTCCACCAGGCTCCCTCCCTGTGCTCCCGACTCTCCATTCCGGGTTGGGGCATCAGGGCTCTGTAGGAAACGCTCACTTCCTGGTTGCAGGGGCGCCGTATGTTCGACGGGGCTCAGGGAAGCCCCGTCTACACTGACAGCCAGCATTGAAACGCCGGCTTCTTCAGAGGGGGTAGAAATTTTCCCGGGACCCAGCGCTACAGCGAATTCTTCCAATTTCGCCTGGCGAAGCTGATCTGACCCGCCAGGGAGAGAGGGAGTCTCCCTGACTTTACCTCTCCTTTTCCCCATTCCGAGAATCAGGTAAGGAACCGCTAAACACCACTTGCTCAGAAAGAATTTGTGTGCGTCTGGCAGGGCGACTCAGACCGTCGCCATCTTGGCTGGCTGTCTCTCTTAACGGTGATGGCAGAGCATTCCAGTAGCGAAGACACATAAAGCAAAAAGAGGAGGCGAAGAGTAGTTTGTATCGTACGTTTCTGTACCTATGTGTAGGTACAGTAGGTATTTAGTATTTTTTGGAAGGCTTACACATTCTAGCACAAGAATACCTGTTAGAGTGGGATATGGCCTAGGTCCCCTTTTGTACAGTTCACTGCATTGACTGCTAGACCTGGGACCTGCTTGCTTCTCTAATAGGAATGGCCATCATATCTGAAGTTGTCATAGAGCCTGGTATGTACTGTCACGGTCACTCTTAAGGGGCTGCAAGGGGGTGAGTGACCACTGGGGGATTGGAGAGGTTATGTGTTAATCCCTCTAGTGTATTTTGCTCTTCAGGAGGACTGAACCCCTACATAAAAAATACAGAAAACACCTATACAACCCCTAAGGTTAAACATGAACAAATCATTATATACAATCTAATGCAGGCAAATTCAAACACATCAAAATATCTGTTGGCAGATTACCATAAGGGTATACTTAGCCCAAATCAAACATTGCAGAAACAGAGAACTTTCTCACTATTCAAAATCAATGGCACAGCTCAGCTTCCTGAAGGTCGTGCGTTCCAGCCACCATGCGTTCCAGGCACCGCTGAGTCCTCCAATGGTACAATCATAAAATTTATAAGCACAACCTCTAAATAAGGAACCCACCTATTGGTTAATCAGTGACTTAACCACATAGAAAAAGAAATCAAATTAACCATTCTACTTTGTTGTTTAAGCCTTTCAGTTCCACTGTCTTCCATGAATTAGTCACTGCTCTTTTTGCAACAGATACATTCCAGAAACATTTCCCCCTCTTTTCAAAGAGACCTGTATAAGTACATCAAACCATAAATCTTCCACGGAGTGGCCCTTGTTTAACCAATGTGCAACTAAAGGTGTATCACTTTGTGTAATCCACTCAAATGTTCTGCAGTCCTATTTTTTTTTTTTTATTATTATTTATTTATTCATTTCAACTTTATTGTACAAGAAACATCTTGTGTGGGAAAAGCATCAATACATTTGAATAAAAATTAAAGGAAAAAAAATTTAACTCAGCAATGGAAATTTGACACTCAAGTCCATAAATTGAAATCCAAGAATTCTGAAAATATAGGGAGAACAATTAATAATCATAACATAAGACAAAATAATGGTATCTCTGGAAAGTGGTGTTGATATCTTATCTTAGCGCTTATCCTTTTTCACTGAGTTTACTAGCGCTGAGACATGAGCAGGCTCTGTAAATACATATTTTTCCCCTTCAAGCCTTACTATGCACTTGCATGGGTATCTTAAAAAAAAGGTACCCCCCAAGTGTAGGATTTCAGGCTTGAGGAACAAAAATTGTTTCCTCCGTCATCTAGTCTCCTTAGAGACATCAGGAAAAAGTAATATTTTAAACCCTAGAAAAAGTTTGTCCCTATTTCGAAAAAACAAACGGAAAATCCAATCTTTGTCGGGCAATAAGGCAACCGTCGCCACTAAGGTGGCGGCAGTTGCCATTTCAGAGTCAGAAGTTTCAAGCAAAAGAGAAACATCTATAGGCTGTTCATTTACAGAGTTTGTGTCCTTTCCTGGGATATAGTATGCATAGGAAAATGGTGGCATATTCTGATCAGGTATATTCAAAACATCATGCAGGTAACGTTTCAACATATCAAGAGGAGCAACATTTAATTCTCGGGGAAATTTAACGAATCTCAGATTGTGATTTTTTTGTATAATTGTCATACGCTTCCATTCTCTGTCTGAGATTCATCAAATCTTTTGCCATCATTGGCTGTAGTGTTTCTAACTTCACAATTCTTTGATCTATTTTATTCATTTTAATTTCCAAAGTCTTAATATCTTCCTCTCTCTTCTGTAAAGCAAATTCCAAAGATTTTACTCTCGGTGCTAATTCATTAGTCTGCTTAATAAATGTTTGCCCCAAGGTGGACATAAGATCCCATAATGCATCCAACGTTACTTCCTTTGGTTTGACTAATAACTCTTTAGGAAGTTCGTACCTTTCAGAGATCTGACCATGAATCTCGCTTTGTCCCTCAGTTTCTCTCCCCTCATTCCGTGGCGACACCTCGGGCAAACTGCCCTCTGCTCCTTCCGTTGTTATTACAGGCATCTCCAACAGACGTTCTTCTGGGCCCTTAACTCCCACTTGGGACGCCGCCATCTTGGATCCCTGCAGTCCTATATTTGATAGCTCTGCAGGTTTGTCCCATGACCGCCAAGGGGGGGGGGCAAAATTCCCCAGCCCAGGACTCCAAGGAGGGCCTGGCGCCAGGGTATTTCGCCCTCTCCTGCTTCCAGGCCACCGGCACCGCAGTCCCCAGTCTCCAGCACCTACCTACCCTCAGCTCCCTTCTGTCTGCCATCCGACCACCTTCATTAAAAAAAAAAAAAAAACCTCAAAATTGGCAGCACAGTGCCTTCTGTGTGAAAGTGGCAGATCATCTAGGGCAGGCCTTCCCTCACTGTGTCCCACCCTCCTCTGATGTAACTTCCTATTTCCGCGAGGGCGGGACACAGTGTAGAGCAAAACATCTAGAAACTGGGGTGTCAAAAATCACAACTTGGGCGTTTTTGCGAGAAAACGTCCTTCTGCCACCTTATGATGTTTTTGTTTGTTTGTTTTAAAAATGAGCCCCTTAAGCTTTGTCCTTTCTATGCTTTCTTGAAAGTAAATAATTACCTGCCTTGTCATATATTCATATTGGTCATTACTTGGAGGATGAATGGTATGAGGGAAGATATAAAAGGTAGACTCTTGAGACAGGAATAGATGGACAATGAATGAGAGGATGAGAAGAGAGAAATCTATGTGGGTAAGAATAAATATTAATCTCCTGCAAATTCTCATAAAGGTAAAGCAATATGTCAATGATACTGGCCATTGGCAGGAAATAGTGCATTGATCTGTACTCTTGCAAGCTCATTATGCTTTATATTAAGGATGTGCTCAGAAAAAAAACTAGTTTGTTTTCAGGTCATTTTAAAACATTTTCCCATAACTTTTAAATATTTTTTGTTTGTTTCATACATTCACTGTAATAATATAATTTTTAACAAGTATGAATTGACTTGAGGTAAATTTTGCAAAAGGCTTCTTTGCCAGTATATGCCTACAAAATGCTAGTTATAAAATTATTCCTGAATACAAGTGCATGCACTGTTAAAAATATGCAATTATAGGCATGTTCAGAGACAGATTTTAAGCAGAGCTTGGGCATCTCTTCCCTCATACTACTTATCCTCCTGAGCTGGTGAAAATTAAATTTGACTTTACAATAGCTGGGAATTCTACAGCTTTTGTGGGACAAATCTATAAAGCTCAACCAAATTTTGGGTGTCAAATTCTACAATCTTACAAAAAAGGGGGGAAAACCAATTCAGTCGGAGTATATAAACAACATTACACCACACTAAACTCCAACTTATACTGTATATGCTAATTTCTCTTTATTATAAATACTTATGCCTTTATACCAGCTATTAACTTTAAACATTAAACCACTCATTCATCACCTTTCAACCACCACTCACCCTATATACTAGTTATCTAAAATGTCTTTAGAAATTTAAATATCAAACCATTATACATGAAAAAAATCCTGCTTCATCACATTGATGAGGCAGACAGTTCATAGCGCTCAATAATGTCCACTGCTGTAATATGCTGTAAAACCGTCATAACGACATCCACTGTGTGACCTTTTATTAGTCAATTTTCAGCAGCTGATTACGTCGCTCCTCCTTGGCATATAGGAACTATTGCACACAGGAATTGTCAGCACTGCTGTTTACAAACCACCACATTATCCTGTGGCTTTCATTGTATATGTTTCACAAGTATCGGGTGAATGGGCAAGCCTTCCACAGGGTAGTTACAAATAACTTGATTCCCCATTATACAACAGCATTTGGGTGTGCAAGTCAGCATTTGTGCACTAATGTTTAAGTGCTATCACTTACATAAGTACATAAGCATTGCCATACTGAGTCAGACCGAAAGTCAATCAAGCCCAGCATCCTGTTTCCAACAATGTCCAATCCAGGTCACAAGTACCTGGCAAGATCCCAAAAAAGTGAAACAGATTTTATGCTGCTTATTATTGTTGGCATTGTGTCAAATAGCCAGCTGCCTTGTTTGTGATGCCAGTATTTGATCATGGAGTATAACCTGCACGGAGTGGCAGTTGTGGCTCTGGCCACCTTGTTGGGCAGACTGGATGGACCTTGCAGATAGTTATCTGTCATCAGCTACTATATTACTATCAGGCTCATTTTTGAAAGAGATGGATGTCTATCTTCCGACATAAATTGGAACATGGACGTCCATCTCCCAGAGACGTCCAAATCGTTATAATCAAAACCCGATTTTGGACATTTCTAACTGAAATCTGTCGCAAGGACGTCCAAATTTCAAGGGGGCATGTCGGAGGTGTGATGAAGGCAGGACTTGGGCGTGCCTAACACTTGGACGTCTTTGAGCCATAATTGAAAAAAGCACGGACGTCCTAAAGTAAAACCTGGATGTTTTCACCAGGACGTGTATTTTTACGACCAAGGCACAAAAAGGTGCCCAAAATGACCAGATGACCACCAAAGGGAATCGGGGATAACCTCCCGTTACTCCCCCAATGGTCACTAACCCTCTCCCACCCTCAAAAACCATATTTAAAAATATTTTGTGCCAGCCTCTATGCCAGCCTCAGATGTCATACTCAGGTCCATGACAGCGCATGAAGGTCCCTGGAGCAGTTTTAGTGGGTGCAGTGCACTTCAGATAGGCAGACCCAGGCTCATATCCCCCTACCTGTTATGCTTGTGGAGGAAACAGCGAGCCCTACAAAACCCACCATAAACCCACTGTACTCACATCTAAGTGCCCCCCCTTCACCCGTAAGGTCTATGGTAGTGGTGTACAGTTGGGGGTAGTGGGTTTTGGGGGGGTTGGGGGCTCAGCACTCACGGTAAGGGAGCTATGTACCTGGGAGCAATTTATGAAGTCCACTGCAGTGCCCCCTAGGGTGCCCGGTTGGTGTCCTGGCATGTCAGGGGGGACAGTACACTACAAATGTTGGCTCCTCCCATGTCCAAATGGCTTGCATTTGGACGTTTTAGACATGGACATCTTTGGTTTCGAAAATCGCTGAAAGTCAAAGACGTCCATGTCTAAGGACGTCCAAATCCAAGGACGTCCTTGGTATTTTCAAAATGAATGATGGACATCCATCTTTTTTCGAAAATACGGTTTTCCCCACCCCCGGATTTGGACGTTTTACAAAGACGTCCAAATCCCAACTTGGACGTTTCTTTTGATAATGCCCCTTCACGGCATTCACTTTCAAAGCAGATGGACTTCTCAAAAGGGCAAAAAAAAAACCTCTGTTTGCCAAAAACGTCTAAATAATATCTTACAAAGACAGAATTAGGATGTGTTTTTACTGCAGTGCATCCAAATAGCAAGGGGATGTGTTGGAGGCATGTTTTGGGCAGGAATAAGGCACACCCAAAATAATGATGTCCAACAGTGATACTAGAATGGGAAGAAATGTCCAAGGGGAAAAAGAAGGGAATTTTTATCTAGACCTGTTTTAATCACGTCCAAGTTACAAAAAGGTGATCTGATTGAGCTGACAACTGGAGGGATTAAAGCATGACCCCTCATGAATCCCCCGTGGATTCTGTCTCCCTCCCTCTCCCCTGAAAGTGAAACTGCCCTGTTCCCTCTAAGCTGAGCGAGAGTCCTCCACCAATAGTCCTGCCAGTGTGAGTGTGTGTGGGGGGGGGGGGGAGGATTTTTAATAGCGAGGGGCAGGCAAGCTCTACAGGACTCCAGGGAACCTGCTTGTCCCTTGAGATTGAAAACACAATATTGAAGCACCACCCTCTACTGGCAGCAGTGCAGTTGGAGGACTTCCACTCAGCTTGGAGGGAATACAGGATACCAGGCTCTATGACAGTATCAGGTATTATGGGCATTCCAAGCATAAGAGAACACAGATCTGAGGAGTAGCTTAGTGGCCAATGCAGTGGACTGTAAACCAGGGAACCCAAGTTCAACTCCCACTTAAGGTCTCTCTTTTTTTTTCCTTTAAATTGTGAGCCCTCCAGAAACAGACATATATCTACTGTACCTAAATGTTTATGACACCTGTAAACCTGAAAGCTATTGAGGTGGCATACAGTCAGGTACTGAAGGTATTTCCTTGTTCCTGGAGGGCTCACCATTTAAAATAACAGAGTTGCAGTGGAATATGAACCTGGGTGCCCTGGATTAAAGTCCACTGCACTGACCACTAGGCTGCCCCTCTGCTCTGCAGGGATGTCTGTGTGGCCATTTTCATACAAATGCTGCCAGACAGATGTTGTTGTCCCTGTTTTTTTGGTGTTCATAATTTGAATGTTTTATTTTGGAAAATGGCTGTTCATTTTGGACATTCTCACATATTTTTGAACAGAAACCCCCAACAATTTTCTTGTTTGAAAATGGCTGTGAGATGGATCTTTTTTTTGGACTTTCTGTGCTGGATGTTTCATTCTTTGCACTTAGACCTAATTTTGAAAATGCACTTCCACTTGTTATATAGTTTTCAAAACATCCGATCATGTTTTACATGAATGATGCCCTGTTATTATGATTATGTGGTCAATATTTAGGCACTTGGATATTTAAATTGTTTTTCTAGAGCTAATGGGGTATGTTCAGTGGCATTAACTGAATATACCCAGTTAGCGCCTAAGCCTAAATCAGCTATTTTGTAAGCTGTCCATGGGTGGAGTCAGCACTTATCCAGTTAACTGCCAAAATGCAGCACTTAACCGGATAAGTTAACTGAATAAATTGGACCCCATATAACACAGTCCTATCTTTATCTAGTTTATCATTCTTGACCTGTCAAATATCCGAGGATACTACCAGCAGTGGCCACAAAGAACGCTAACCACCACCAACTGAACATGAACTCCACAATTTACAGTTTGATATACCGCCTTTTGGCAATATCAGCATGGCAGTTCACGATATATGGTAAATAAAAGAGATAAAAAATAATAAAAACTACAATCCATATAGAGAGCAGAGCAGAAAGCACAACTTTTACAATATGTTCCAACCCATTGACCAATCCCATCCACTCCTACTCTTGCTGAGCCAGCATCAGGTTTCAAAAGGTGCTGAAAACCCACCTTTTCACCACTGCTTTTGGCTCCTAACCACTACTCAATTCCCCTATCCTTGTTCCTTCTCACCCAGTACTTTCCTCGCCCTTAATTGTCTTGTCTGTCTGTATTTTTAGATTGTAAGCTCTATCGAGCAGGGACTGTCTCTCTGTGTCAGGTGTTCAGCGCTGCGTGCGTCTGGTAGCGCTATACAAATGTTAATAATAACAATAATAAAATGTAATAAATGTGACTATTGGGCAGACTGGATGGACCATACAGGTCTTTGTCTTCCATCATTTACTATTTTACTATCTAAAAACACACCTTTAAATAAGAAGGTCTTAAGACCCTTCTTAAATATCCGATAGGTGAGTTCTAATCGCAACAAATTTGATTAGTTGGAAGAAGAGGAAAACTTAGTAATCTTGACTTGCAGTACACATCAATGAACTGAAGACTTGATCCTAGGAATGAGTAAACCTTTAAAAGATATAGAGGCTGGTATTCTAAGAAAGTTAAGCACCTAATCTAAGTGCCTCAGTTTTAGGTTCCTAAAGTAAAGCACATTTTCAGTTGAACTTAGGCATGTATGAAGCCCTTTTACTAAATTGTGCTAAGCAGTTATTAACGCTGTACCAACTGCCTAGCATGGGATGGGACAAGGTATGGGTGGAGACTGGGCCTTGTGGCACTTAGAGCACATTTATGTTCCCAAAATGACTCATTTGATCAACATTGGCAACCAGGGATAGGACCCAGATAGAAGTTCAAGTTTCAAATTTCTTTATTACTTGATATATCGCCCGTCAGATCTATCCGAGGGGTTTACACATATAAATTTATAATTAATAGGAGTATTGAAAGGAATTCCATTTGGATAGGAAAGTAGAGAATACAAGAATAGAATTATAACAGTGCTGCAGTGCCATCCAGGGCATCTGATCACACCCACAACTCATCTCTCCACCGGGTAGGGAAGGGAGAGACTCATGGGAAAGTCAGTCTTAAATAAAGGTAGAGACTCTTGTAGCCTTATATATGAAAGGAAGGCATTCCAAAGACTGAGGACTACTAAATTATAAAAAAAAAATGTTCCTGGTATATTAGAATTTGATTTGTCTAAAGGATGGTATGTTAAGCAAGTTCTAATGACTTGATCGGAGACTTTGTTGAGGGGAATAGGGTTGCAATAGCCAAGACAGAAAGAGAGGGAGGTCAGTATGCAAGCTCTTATGAACCAAGAGTAGAATATTTACCCCATAGGTTTTGGTGATCAAACAGAGAAGGGGGAGAGGTGGTCTCTGCCTTTGATTTACACAAGCTGAGGCACTTAGAGAAAGACAGAGATAAGTGCTGTGTAGTGATGATGTAGGAAAGACAAAAATCTGAACCAAAGAAAGAACAAAAGAAGGAGGACACAAGATATAAGGGCTTGATCTTTAGAAGTTCTCCGTAATGGAAACCTGTTAAAGGAAATTAGGGATGCAAACAAACTGGGCAACACAATAATAATGGGTGATTTCAATTACCCTGATATTGACTAAGTAAATGTAACATCAGGGCATGCTAGGGAGGTAAAATTCCTTGACAAAATCAAGGACTGCTTTATTGAGCAGCTAGTACAGGAGCCGACAAGAGAAGGAAAAATTCTAGACCTAGTCCTTAGTGGAGCGCATGATCTGGTGTGGGAGGTAATGGTGCTGGGGCCGCTTGATAACAGTGATCATAATATGATCGGATTTGATATTAGCTTTGAAGTAAGTATATATAGGAAATCAAATACGTAGGCGTTTAACTTTAAAAAAAAGGAGACTATGATAAAATGAGAAGAATGGTGAAAATAAACTTAGAGGAGCGGCTGTGAGGGTCAAAAATTTACATCAGGTGTGGATGCTGTTCAAAAACACCATCCTGGAAGCCCAGGCCAAATATATTCTGCGTATTAAAAAAGGAGGACGGAAGACCAAACAACAGCCGGCATGGTTAAAAAGTGAGGTGAAGGAAACTATTAGAGCTAAAAGAAAATCCTTAAGAAAATTGAAGAAGGAACCGACTGAAAGTAATAAGAAACAGCATAAGGAATGTCAAGTCAAATGCAATGCGCTGATAAGGAAGGCTAAGAGGAACTTTGAAAAAGGATTGCGTTGGAGGCAAAAACACATAGTAAAACTTTTTTTTAGCTATATTAAAAGCAGGAAGCCGGCAAAAGAATGGGTTGGACTGCTAGATGACCGAGTAAAAGGGGCGATCAGGGAAGACAAAGCCATAGCGCAGAGATTAAATGAATTCTTTACTTCGGTCTTCACCAAGGAAGATTTGGATGAGATACCAGTGCCAGAAATGGTATTCGAAGCTGACGAGTCGGATAAACTGAATGAGTTCTCTATAAACCTGGAGGATGTAATGGGGCAGTTCTACAAACTGAAGAGTAGCAAATCACCTGGACCGGATGGTATTCATCCCAGAGTACTGATAGAACTGAAAAATGAACTTGCGGAGCTATTATTAGTAATATGTAATTTATCCTTAAAATCGAGCATGGTACCGGAAGATTGGAGGGTGGCCAATGTAACGCCGATTTTTAAAAAAGGTTCCAGGGGAGATAAGGGAAATTATAGACCGGTGAGTCTAACATCGGTGCCTGGCAAAATGCTAGAGACTATTATAAAGAACAAAGTTACAGAACATATTCAAAAGCATTGATTAATGAGACAAAGCCAACATAGATATAGTGAAAGGAAATCTTGCCTCACCAATCTACTATATTTCTTTGAAGGGGTGAACAAACATGTGGCTAAAGGTGAGCCAGTTGATATTGTATATCTGGATTTTCAGAAAGTGTTTGACAAAGTACCTCATGAAAGACTCCAGAGGAAATTGAAGAGTCATGGGATAGGAGGTAGTGTTCTATTGTGGATTAAAAACTGGTTAAAAGATAGAAAACAGAGAGTAGGGTTAAATAGTCAGTATTCTCAATGGAGAAGGATAATTAGTGGGATTCCCCAGGGGTCTGTGCTGGGACCGCTGCTTTTAACATATTTATAAATGACCTAGAGACAGGAGTAACTAGTGAGGTAATTAAATTTGCTTAATGCACAAAGTTATTCAAAGTGGTTAAATCGCGGGAGGATTGTGAAAAATTACAAGGGGACCTTATGAGACTGGGCGTCTAAATGGCAGATGACATTTAATGTGAGCAAGTGCAAAGTGATGCATGTGGGAAAAAAGGACCCCAAATTATAGCTACGCCATGCAAGGTTCCACGTTAGGAGTCACAGACCAAGAAAGGGATCTAGGTGTCGTCGTTGATGATACGTTGAAACCTTCTGCTCAGTGTGCTGCTGCGGCTAAGAAAGCAAATAGAATGTTAGGTATTATTAGGAAAGGAATGGAAAACAAAAATGAGGATGTTATAATGACTTTGTATCGCTCCATGGTGTGACTGCACCTCTAATAATATGTTCAATTCTGGTTGCCGCTTCTCAAAAAAGATATAGTGGAATTAGAAAAGGTGCAGAGAAGGGCGACAAAAATGATAAAGGGGATGGGACGACTTCCCTATGAGGAAAGGCTAAAGCGGCTAGGGCTCTTCAGCTTGGAGAAAAGGCGGCTGAGGGGAGATATGATAGAGGTCTATAAAATAATGAGTGGAGTTGAACGGGTAGATGTGAAGCGTCTGTTTATGCTTTCCAAAAATACTAGGACTAGGGGGCATGTGATGAAGCTACAAAGTAGTAAATTTAAAATGAATTGGAGAAAATTTTTCTTCACTCAACTTGTAATTAAACTCTGGAATTTGTTGCCAGAGAATGTGGTAAAGATGGTTAGCTTAGCAAAGTTTTAAAAAGGTTTGGATGGCTTCCTAAAGGAAAAGTCCATAGACCATTATTAAATTGGACTTGGGGAAAATCCACTATTTCTGGGATAAGCAGTATAAAATGTTTAGTACTTTTTGAGGATCTTGCCAGGTATTTGTGACCTGGATTGACCAATATCGGAAACAGGATGCTGGGCTTGATGGACCTTTGGTCCGTCCCAGTATGGCAATACTTATGTACTTATATACTTAAGTACTTATGGTGCAATGGACAATTATTCTTCATTCCCCTTTCACTTCTCTTTTGGTGTTAAGAAACATTTCAATGAGATGCAGAGGGTCACACCTGCCCTGTTTTGCAGCCTCAGTAAAAGTGGATGTCTCACTTTTATGAAAACTGACTGTGTATCAAGGTTTCAGAAACAAAAATGAATATAATTGCATCTCCCACCATCCCATCAATGCATGCAGTAGACTTTTTAAAATGAATCATTCTTTGTTATATAAGAGCAATCATAGCCTCAGTTCCTAAGATATGCATCTCTGTTTGAAAGGACCTTTGTTCTTTTCAAAGCTAGTGGTTTCAGTTTTTGGCTCACAGTGATACATGCTACTTAATTACTAGAAGATCCATTCTTGATAATGCAGAATTCAGGGGGCCAATGACTTCCAAAGATACTGTATTAGAGGGCCAGCATAATGTACCATGAAGCTAAAGGCAGTGACTTCAATGTCTCAAACAATGCCTCCCTTCTCTATAAGATATATGACAATAAAGTAGCTTATGTCAAGTTTCCTCTTCCATCCAATTTCATCTAGAAAATAATGCAGCAAATTTTAATGTGGAGCTATATAGGCATCTACGTCAGAAAATGGAGGTCCAAGTGAGGCTGTTCAAAATTTGCCTTATATGTCAGAAAAAAACTCACCAAACCAGGAGGCCTGTAAAATACACGTAGTTCTGTGGAAACAATAAGTTTATTCGGCATGATACATATCAGAAGAAGCCATTTTACTAATAGGATCATTAAAAAAAGAGTGGGATCACGTGGGGTTTGCACATGTAAGCAGTGCTACTTACACTTAAAGAAGGTAATTTTATAACAGGATCCCTAGGTTCACAGGGCAAGTAAGAGCTTATTTGTACCTACTTATGAGGACGCGTGGAGGGGCATAATCGAAAAAAAAACGTCTATCTCCATGGGCGTTTATCTCCGAGAACGGGCCCGTGAAGGGGCGGACCGAACCATATTTTTGAAAAAAATAGACGTCCATGTTGTATTCAACAATTTGTGAGCTGGGCGTTTTTGTTTTTCAGCGATAATGGAAAATGAAAGCGCCCAGCTCAAAAACGAATAAATCCAAGGCATTTGTTCGTGGGAGGGGCCAGGATTCGTAGTGCACTGGTCCCCCTCACATGCCAGGACACCAACCGAGCACCCTAGGGGGCACTTTTACAAAAACAAAAAAAAGGTAAAAGAGCTCCCGGGTGCATAGCACCCTTCCCTTGTGTGTTGAGCCCCCCAAATCCCCCTCAAAACCCACTGCCCACAAGTCTACACCATTACTATAGCCCTAAGGGGTGAAAGAGGGCACCTACATGTGGGTACAGTGGGTTTGGCGGGGTTGGACGACTAAGCATTAAGCAGCACAAGTGTAACAGGTGGGGGGGGGGGGTTGGGCCTGGGTCCACCTGCCTGAAGTCCACTGCACCCCCTAACAACTGCTCCAGGGAACTGCATACTGCTGCCAGGGAGGTGGGTATGACATTTGAGGGTGAAAATAAAAAGTTGTGAAACATCATTTTTTGTGGTGGGAGGGGGCTAGTGACCACTGGGGGAGTCAGGGGAGGTCATCCCCGATTCCCTCTGGTGGTAATCTGGTCATTTAGGGCACTTTTTGGGGCCTTATTCGTGAAAAAACAAGGTCCAGGAAAAGTGCCCTAAATTCTAGCTACAAACGCATACTTTTTTTCCATTATCGGCAAAAGGCGCCCATCTCTGTTCGGGTGATAACCATGCCCCAGTCCCGCCTTCACCACGCCTCTGACACGCCCCCGTCTACTTTGTACACTTCCGCGATGGAGTGCAGTTGAAAACGTCCAAGTTCGGCTTTCGATTATACCGCGTTATTCGTTTTTGTGAGATAAACTTCCATCTCCCAATTTAGGTCGGAACTTGGGCGTTTTTCTCGTTCGATTATAAGCAGGATAGGTGTCTATTGGGCTCATTTTCAAAAGAGAAAAATGTCAAAAAAAGCAACATAAAGTATTTTAGTTATATTTAAATCAACTAAAATACTTAATTTCAAGGAGCAATGCTGGATATTCTTTTTAGATACTTTATCTCCACGGGGTCTTAATAACCAATTGGATTGGGAATCTCTTCTTTGACATAATTATTTTCTTTCAGTTGATAGGTTAAGTATGTTAGGTGCTGACTGGTGGGGATTCGTGGGCAATGCTATTTAATTTTTAAATCCGCGTCAGCGTGCACAGGAGGAGCAAGAAGAAGAGCAGGGGGCAGGCAGCGAACGCGGCTGCGCCTGAGACCAGCGCTGAAGAAGGCTTCGGCTGGCAGGGGTTGGGGACCCCCACCAGCAAAGGTATTTGTTTGTGAGGGGAAGCAGCAAGGAGGCGAGGTGGTGGTGGGGCGAGAAGGTGAGGTGAGGCGAGGCAAGATGAGGCGTGGTGGGGGGGGGGGGGCACTCAAAATGTGCTCCCAATCTTGGGCTCTGGCTCTCTCCCACTATGAGGTCTGGCTACGCCCCTGGACTGAAGGAGAGAAATGTTCAGTTTACCTACTCCCCCCCCTTTTACAAAGCTATGGCTTTATAAAAGAGGGGGCTAGGTAGATTGCTATTTTCCTAAGTAAATGGTTTGAAAATAGCTTTCCCAATGAGCAGCTGGCACAGTGAGAATGCTAAGTAAAGCCTGTAAAATAAATATAACACAACAGATGCAAGTTGCCCTTAAATGTTGTAGATAGTGCCTTTTTGTATTTCTTAAGGCCCATTTATGCTTTTTAAATTTTTGTTCTAATAGCACAGTATCCATGGTTGCAGATTTAACTAGATTTGTTTGTATAGATCTCCGCTCTCTGTTGTTTACTAAATTGTCTCCAGCGTGAAGGTTACTGTGAGGTAAAGCTGTTTGTTATTCAAATATTGAAAACCATGCAAACATATCTCTTCAGTCATGTAATATAACATTGCTATCATCACCAAAGCACTCTGGGGGCAATTCTATAACTGGGCATCCTGTTTCAGGCACCTTAATGCTGCATGGGAATACCTGTTCCCATCATATATCTGCACTTGGTCCCTCAGCTATATGGTAATCTGTATTGTAGAAAATCATTAGCATCATATCTATGTTAGTTGAATGTTCTAATGCATGCTTATTAGGTGTATCATTAGTATTATACTAACATTGTATTATATCTCTGGTATTTGAATTCCAGTGCTATTAAATGTGTATATTTTTGATACTGTTTCACAGTAGTGCTATTATTAGGTTTCAATTTACTGTTTTCAAGTTTACCTCATTTATTGTATTTATGTTTATACTTGGTTATGTTACTATTGTTATGCTGTTAACAAAATTGTAAGTTCTATGTTAAACTGTACCTGCAGTACACTACCTTGGGTGATTGGGTGAATCTCTTCATAAAAGCAAATAAATCCCAATAAATAAATATCTGGAAGGTTAAGGAAAGCCAACGTCATGATGGGAGTTTGAGAGCAAAAATGGCAAGAAGCCTGGATAGTCCTGCAACAGTGGCCAGTGAATGTAGAGAACTATCGGCCCTGGGAATGAGGCACTGTGGAAGAAAAGAGAAGATCAAAACAAAAGCCAGGAAGTAGTCACAAGGAGTGACTAACAAGAAACCCTCTCGGGTAGCCCAAGAGGCCCCAGAAGGAAAGCAGTCAAGTCGCTTGACCCAGGTCAGGGGAGGACAAGAGGTTAAGTCCCACCCTGTCAGCCATCAAGATGGAAGGGCAGGCAGCACCACGATAGTGCATGGTTTGAGGACCAGGACTGTCCTTCTGCAATTGTGTATCAACCAGGAAAAAAAGAGGTACTATCCCAAGATTATCCGGTAGACATTCCAGACCAACTTCAACATCAGTGTAGGGAGTTGGATGAAGCCAAATGTCATCTTCATCTCTTTGAGGAAGATGCAGAAGAGGCAGCTGCTTATGTACATAGCCTACAGAGAAGAGAAGAAATCTCTCCACAAGGAGTTAGTAGAGGTTCAGTGCCAGTTCCAAGTTCAGAAATTTAGTGCTTGCTAAGAGTGTGGAATACACTGAGGAATTATCCCATCACACTGCCCTGGAAAAGGGGGGAAAAAGGAGTTAGTAGAAGCCCTTGATCAAAAGGCCAAGGAAATAGAGAAGCTGCAGGCCAAATTCTTGGGCAGTGATGCCAAAATGGCTGTTCTGCACAGGGGCATAGCTACAGGCGGGCCTGGATGGGCCCAGACCCAGCCACTTTCCCTCCAGGCCCACCCACCCAACACAGACCTGCCAAGTCTCCCACAAAACATGTGGCGCCAGCTCCCATTTCCAGCCACTGCTGCTTCTCCTGTTGAGCAGCAGCGGCTGCTACAAAAACAAAGGAGGTAATTTAAATAAGCAAATTTGTTTTTAAAAAGTAAGCGTGGCACCGCAGGCAGCAATCAGGCACTGGCTGTCGGCTCTGCAGCCGCTCCTCTCGCCTCTCACGTCACTGCCCCTAGAGAAAGGGGAGAGATTGGAAGGATGTGGAGAGAGAAGGGACACTGAACAGAAAAGGGTAGAGAGAGAGAGAGACTGGATAGAAGGAGGGGGAGAGAGACATTAGATGGAAGGATCAGGAGAGAGGGTAGATGGGTAGAAGGATGGGGAGAGAAAGAGGGAAGACGCTGGATGGAAAGGTAGGGAGAAAGAGGAGACACTGGATGGAAGGATGCAGAAAGAAAGAGGGGAGACATTGGAAGGATGGGGAGAGAAAGAGGAGAGCTGCTGGATGGAAAAGGGGAGTAGAGAAAGACTGGAGAATAAGAGGAAGGGGCATGGGGAGAACAAGGGTGAGAAAAAGATGAAAAGCCATAGGTAGATGAAGGAAAAAGAAGGAAATTAAAGAATGAATAGTAAGAATGAATTAAATCTGGACAGAGAGAGAGGCTGAAAAATATTGAAGAAAGTAAAGAAAAAGGAGAGAAAAATGACAAATGGTGTAGAAGAGTTAAGCAAAAATGAAGGAAAGCAGAATCTAGAGACTGGGAGCAACACAATGAGAAAAAGTAAATGGCCATACAACAAAGGTAAAGAAAATAATTTTATTTTTAATTTAGGATCAAGTAATATGGTACCTGTGTTAATAACGTTTCAGAGACCAATACTTCCTTAGGTCAGGAGAGAATACCATAACAGCATTATACTGACCTGAGGCAGGAGGTTTTGGCCTCTGAAAGCTCATTGAAAAGGGTGTTAGGCTATTAAATAAATTATTTTCTGAAACCTGATGCACTGAAAAGCAGCACTTTACCCCTGTGTGACAAATGCATCTGATTAGTGTGACTAAATTTTGCTGGGGGAGGAGGGTAAAGAGAAAATTTTGTGCCCACCCACTTTAGGTTCAGGCCCACCCAAAATTGGCAGTCTGGCTACGCCACTGGTTCTGCAACTGGAAGTTGAGAAACTCCAGTCCATAGGAGATTTTGTTTTGGTTTACCAGGAAGATTCTATTCAGTTGTGAGCACAAGTAGCTCTTATGGAACCCTCCCTTGAGTCTCTGCCTAAGAAGGAGGAAGAGCAGCTTAAGGAATTGGAGAAAGCAGAAGAATTTACCCAGGTGGTTGTGGAGCAACGTGATATAGCCTTGGTGGAAGTGAGCCAACTACAGGAACTCCTCAAGCAGCAGATCCTTCTCATGGAAAAAAGGCATGGTGAAGAAGACTGGCTCAAAAAGAATTATCAAGCTCTGTTTGGGGAGAAAAGTAGTTTTTTTTGTTACATTTGTACCCCATGCTTTCCCACTCATGGCAGGCTCAATGCAGCTTACATGGGGCAATGGAGGGTTAAGTGACTTGCCCAGAGTCACAAGGAGCTGCCTGTGCCTGAAGTGGGAATTGAACTCAGTTCCTCAGAACCAAAGTCCACCACCCTAACCACTAGGCCACTCCTCTTTGGAGCACAAAAAGGAGAAGATGATCTCTCAGCTTCAAATTTTGCAAAACCAGTTGGAGGGGGCAGTTCTAGCTGACTACTCTGAGAATAAAGAAGCACAGATGATCCCACAGACCCCGCAGTGGTAGGAATTAAAGGGGCTTATGGACCAGATTTACCTGCAGATGGCTCAAACCCAGTTCTATCAGGCCCAAGAGAGTTAAGCCTTCCTTGTAGATTCCTCAAGTTAATGCAGCAGGTGGCACTAACTTGAGGAATCAGAGGCTGAAGCAGAGCCAACGTAAGCAAAGAGATGTTAGGATGTCTGGCCAGGACAGGAGGGGGAGGGGGGCTAAAAAATGAGCAGGAAGGAAAAGCCTTCTGGCAGAACAGAACAGTGAGGCCCTGGGAGTAGGGTTACCATATGGCTCCAGAAAAAGGAGGACACATTGATCCAGTCCAGGTTTTGCTTCCATTGAAAGCAATGGAAGTAAAACCCAGACTAGCTCAATCTGTCCTCCTTTTTCTGGAGCCATATGGTAACCCTACCTGGGAGGAGAGAAGCCACCCTGCATTGTAGGTCTCCCCTGCTTATGTGTAAGCTACTGGAACCTGGCCAAGGTAGACCAAGCTTTAACTTTAGCTTTACAAGAATCCTGTTCTTCAGGTCTAACTGGAGCCAGACCTGTGTTTATACAATCCTGCAAGTAGCTGTATGTACCATGGATTTGAGGCCTGTGAGTTACAGGCCTGAACGAAGTTTGTCTCTGAAATTAAGAGACCTTATACTTTATTTACTGTACCTATGAGGTAACAGGTTCAGCATTTGTTTAATAAATAAGTTTAATTTCACTTTTTATCCTTGGCTGTATTTTATGAAGGCCTCCAGCTCCAACCCCACTCACAGTGGCTCTCCAGATGAATTCTGATCTAAGCTAAATGATGGCTTTTTGGAAGTATGTTCAGCCTTGAAAGGCATTATAGATATTAATGTGTTGGGGGTGTGGGGGAGGAGGATGGATGTAAAGGATGTTAGAAGTGCAGAGGGTAAGGGGGTTTAGGAGATGTTGATGATGTTAGAGTTTTCAGGGAGGGGGATAATATTGATGCTATTAGGGGGTTTCGAAGATGGAAATGAATAATGTCAGGAGAGTTTGGGGATCTGAATTTGCTGGGAGCTGTGGATATGAGGGAAGGTTTGATGTTATAGAGAATAGTAATTAAAGAAGCTGCAATCATGGAAACCTGAGGTGAGTATGACACTCTTTCTCCACGAGCAGCTTCTTAACATCACTGCTCCTGATGGATATGCCAGCAGATACACATGCAATTCTGTACATCATTATAGTATTTTATAAAAGAATCTGCATTTGGCAGAGCCTTTTGTAAAATACCTGAGGAACTGTGAACATCCTAACCTGAATATCTCAATTCCCATTTCAGCGTTATATATAAAATGGACCTTCACACCTTCTACATGGAGATATAAGTTGAAGAAAATTTGACCTCCTCCCAAAGCGGACAAATATTATAATAGTTTACAAAAACAACAAAAAGTGTGCTATTAATCTGGGAAGTGAGGGAATCACCTGACACATCCCTTCCACTACCACTCTGGATTGTTCTCAGACATGAAGGGGGGTGCTTCTGTCCAGTTGGTATGGAAATATCAATGGTGCTGGACTGCTGGAAGCCAGCATCATTTTGAATAAGAACATAAGAATTGCCCTACTGCATCAGAACAAAGTCCACGTAGCCCAACAGTGGCCAATCCAGGTTAAAAGTGTCACGTTTGTGACTGTTTCCTTGTCTGCGCTCACCTCGCCCTTTGATGGCCAGACCTGGTGGCTGCAATGGACTGTCTGTTTACTGTCACCCGTTCCAGACTTCAGCCCAGTTCAGTCCAGATCTTCCGGGCTGCCAGAATTGCTTTCCTTGTTTGTACCTGAACAGCACCCATAGTTGCCTTGTGATTGCTGCAGCTGAGCTTTAGCAGCTGATGAGCTTTATGAATCACATAGAAACTTCTGTGTTTGCCTTTGCATCATCTAAGGTCCCTGGTTTGTGGGTGTGCTCTGTGCACTTCTGCCTATTCCAGTTTTATTCTGAGTTCTTGCCTGGTTCTTGTTTGTGTGTAGTTAGTTTTGGTTTTATTTTTTAGTTCCTAGTCTTGTTTCTGGTCTGCATTTCCTTGTCTTGTGTCTGTGTTCTTTATTAGTGGCTGCTTGGCAGCTTTTAGTCCTGACTCCCTCCTGTCTGTGTTTCTGTCTTAGTGGCTGCCTGGCAGCTTGTAGTCTTGACTCTGTTGTGTGTTTCCTGCTGGTATCCAGTTCCTGCCCAGTCCGGTAAGCCCTGCCGGCCGCCTGCACCCAGGGGCTCAACTCCTGGGGAAGGGTGGTCAAGTGCAGGTGAAGCCTTGCTCCAGTCCTGTGTTCCAGTCCAAATGTTCTTGTCCAGTGTGTTCCTGCTTTGTGTGTCCTTGCTTTGTGTGTGTTAGCCCAGTGCTGGTTGGGGTGGTTTTGCCTGCCACTGCTGCTCCTTGGCAGCGGCCCAAGGGCTCACAAACCTAGTTACTGCTTTGAGACCTGACAAAAAGTACCTGGCAAAATCCCCAAAAGTAACAAGATTCCATCCCACTTACCCCTAGGGATAAGCAGTGATTTTCTGCAGGTCTACCTTAATAATAGTTTATGAAATTTGTCCAAACCTTTTCTCAACACAGCTACGTTAACTGCTTTTTCCACATCCTATGGCATCGAGTTCCAAAGCTTAAAAATGCACTGAATGAAAACATATTTGTCCTATTTGTTTTAAATATAATTATCATGTAACTTTATGGAATATCCTCTAATCTTTGCACAATTCAGGTTTACATGAGCAATTTCATTCAGGGTTTTGTAGACCTCTAACATATCTCCCCTCAGCCACTTCTTCAAGTTGAAGAGCCCTAAACACTTTAGCTATTCTCATATGAGATCCATTTCATCCCCTTTTCTAGTTCCATTATACCTTTTTTGTGATGCAGTGATCAGAATTTCAGATAATGCTCAAGGTACGATGGCACCATTGGGGGATACAAAGGCATTATGATATTATTTATTTTATTCTCTGTTCATTTCCTGATAAATCTTCACATTCTGTTTGTTTGTTTTTGGCAGCAGTCACACACTTAGCAGAAAATTTCAACGTATTGTCCACTATGACATCTTTCTCCTTGGTGGTAACTCCTAATGTGGAACCTAGCATTGTGTAATTATATTTTGGGTTATTCTTCCAAATTTAGGGGTGAAGTGATTAACATGGGCTACTGTTAAGTCAGGTTATTTTAGCATAGAGTCCCATTTTATGTAATTGACCCTGTGGTAAAATAACCCGACTTATGGAAAAATAATGTGATTTAACAGTAGCCCATGTTGATTACTTCTCCCCAAATTTTCAACTGCTATTTGGATGTCCAGTTTTCTAATCTCCCAAGGTGTTCCTGCAATTTGCTACATTCTGCATGCAACTTCAACAACTTTGAATAATGTTGTGCCACCTGCTAATTTGATTACTTAAATCATTGTTCCCATTTCCAGATCATTTATAAATATGTTTAAAAGAATTGGTCCCAGTACAGATCCCTGTGGCACTCCACTATTCATTGTCCCCATTGAGAAAATTATCCATTTAACTCTACTCTCGTTCTGTCTTTTAACCAGTTCCCAATCTGCATTGCCTCCTTTCCCATGTCTCCTTAGGCGTCTCTCATGAGAGACTTTGTTAAAATCTTTCTGAAAATCTAAATACTTTATGGATTTGATTCTATATATGGTGTAAAAAAAAATCAGCGCCAAAAAAGTGCTATTCTATAAGCCAAGCTTAAAATTAGGCGTGGTTTATAGAATAGTGCTTACACCTGAGAACTGCACCTAACTTTAGGTGTGGCCATTTGCACCAACTAAAATGTGGTGCAAATATACGCGCATACATTAGGCATGTATCCTTGTCATTTTATAACAAGATAAATTTTAGGAATGACCCTGCTATGCCCCCTTTTTCTGATAGTGCGTACATTTTAGGTGTGGATCCTGCACCTAAATTTATACACATAAATGCCAATAAAATCTAATTAGTGCCAATAATTGCTTGTTAACAAGACAATTGTTGGTGCTAATTGGCTTATTACTCAAGATCCTATCTAAACCTACACTACTCAAACTGCAAAGGACTGAAATACAAAACAACTTACGCATCCGGCTTCTCCTACATAAGTGCAAAACTATGGAATGGCCTCCCAAAAGTTGTGAAAACAATCCACGACCTCCTGAACTTCAGGAAATTACTAAAAACCAACCTCTTCAAAATGGCTTATCCCAACGACCCCACGTAAACCTCTTCACCCAGCAACACAGCAAGACTATAATCGTACTGGACAACAAGCAACCTCCATCCCTTCCGACCCTCCACTTATACCTCATAAGAGCATTATACAACCTTGTATCTGTTACCAACCGACTGGGCAAACGCCTCTGACAGTACTATGTAAGCCACATTGAGCCTGCAAATAGGTGGGAAAATGTGGTGTACAAATGCAACAAATAAATAAATAAATAAATAAAACTGTGCATGCAAATTGGCTGTGCGCCCATATTTGCACATACAATTTTTGGTGACTTTTATAGAATTAGGGGTATATAAACTGACTCACCTTCATATGCATGTTCATTCACACTTGATAAAAATGTAGCAGATTGATGAGGCAAGACTTCCCTTGGCTAAATCTATGTTGACTCTGTACCATTAGACTATGTTTGTCTATGTATTCAGTGATTTTGGGCCAGATATTCAACTGGCAGTGGGCAGCACTTTGACTGCCCACCACCGGCGTTAAACCTAGATATCCAATGATAGACTGTTTCCGGTGACCAGCATTGAATATCCGGTACTTTTTTTTTACTGCTAAACACTTACCTGGTTAAGTCAATATTAGGCGGCTGACTGGTTAAGTTATAGTGGTTAAAGGTAGCACTACTATTTATGCAGTCTGATTTAACTGCTAATCTTATCCGATCTGGTGCTGAATATCCATGCCTAACTGGATAAGTTGTGTAATATAGCCGGTTTAGTGGTAGGTGCAAACTGTGCATATTTAGCAAGAGATAACCGCTTATTCCCACTGAATATTCATGGTTAGCTGCAGAAATGCTATTTAACTGGTCAGTGGTCGTTTATGACTGGTTAAATAGCATTGAATATCAGTGGGCTTGTTTTTTTATAATACTCACTATCATTTGTTTCGCACTGATGTCAGGCTCTCCAGTCTGCAGTTTCCTGGACCACCCCTGGAACCCTTTTAAAAAATTGTAGTTCCAAGGATTACCCCTAGAGGTCCTTTTAAAAATTGGTCTTATGTTGGCCACTTTCCAATCTTCAGGTGCTATGGATGATTTTAACAATAGGTTACAGGGTGTTAGAGGACCCCAAGCATAATGGCTGCATAAACAAGGAGCTCCATCCCAGGGTCTGCTTAAACACAGTGTTTTACTAGTATTCAACCATAAATTCTTACCATGGAAGGCATTTTCTGCTCCCTGAAGATGTCAGCATCTAAATCACAAACTAGGACTCGGTACAAACCATCCTGTGGACTCACCATCACTGGAGAAAACGGCACCAAGCAGATCTAACATGACAACATTGGAGGCCTTAATGAAGGGGCTGAAATCACTACTGGAACTCACCATGAAACACTTTGATATGAAGTGCACTCTAAAAGCTGATCTAGCTATGCTATTACTATCAGTCTCTGAATTTCACGCAAGATTGGATCAAGCAGAAATTAAGATTGATTGCACTAATTTGTAGCTCAAAGAACATCAGAAAAATATATCTGATAAAATCCTGCTGTTAGAACAACAATTAGAGAATCTGGTGAATAGAAGCTGATGGAACAAATATATATTATCGGCCTAACAGAGGGCTCCGAGGGTCCTGATTTGATTACATTTATGAGTACATAGATTCCCTCAATTCTTCATTTATCACCGGAACACCTGTTCGAATTCAAGAGAATTCATCATTCTCCTGGCAAATATGAAGGCACCCAGACCAATCATAGAAAAGCTTCTATGATTCCTGCAGGCTCTCTATAGACTTGCAACAGCACATACAATACCTTCTATACTACATGATGGCCAAAAAGTCTTAATTATGCTGAATCTGTCAAAATCTACTGGGCTAAGAGAAAGCATTTTCTTCAACTAAAACAGTGACTCAAAGACCTTGGAGTGCTCTATGGTCTTCAATAACCCCCCCCCCCCCCCCCCCCCCCCCAGATAACTGTCACATTGAACAATACCATAAGATCTTTTAACACCCCAGAAGCATTACAACTCTTCTTCGATCAGCGTGCTTCAAGTGGTATGACATCCTGAACGCAGCCTGCTTGACCTATATATATGTTCTATTATTGGTTTCATGCTAATGATTATAGTCTGTGCAGGGTCAATATTTGTTACATATAGCCTTTCACAGCTTATGTGATTTTCACTATATACTTAACTCACAAATCATTATATTTCACTGAAAAGTATAGTTTAGGCACCATGTTGTTATTTTTCTGATATTCAATTGCTATGCTGGTTTTAATTATATTATCAAAATCCCATGGGAGTAGCCCTTCATTGAAAATACATCACCTGTGCTTCTCCCTCCCATCAGCACATATTTTTTCCAAGCTGCACCATTGTTTTTCCTGGCTCTTTGAGCCATTGTTTGTTATAAAATAATTTTCCCCTCACACTTGTACGTGTTTTGCTATAGAGTCACACATTCATTTCCCATGCTACCCACTAAAACACATTTCAAATCCTCATTAGGGAATACACATTATCTGTATGGTTACTGTCTAATGAAGACTTTTGTACTGGTACTCACCTTTTTAATTGCTATTATGGCCACCCCTCATACATTACATGTTAAACTAGTGCCTTGGAATGTCCATGGACTCAATCACCCCTTCAAAAGAAAAAAGATTTTTATGGCTTAAAAATGCCATAATTGTTTTTTTTTTGTTAGAAAACTCATCTTCCAGAGGTTAAACCTTTCTTTAAAAAGTCTAATTGGTTAGCGCAGCTACGTTGCTGCATGCTAACCTATTTGCGCATGGTTAGCTTGTGAGCCCGCCTACTAAATAGGTGTCGGTAAGGGCTCACACATTAATGGTTATGTACTAATTGGGAAATTAGCACCTGGCCATTAATAGAAAAAATGGAAATGCAGCCAGTTTACAGCTGCACTTAAAGTGGCCTCAGCATGTGGGTAACCCACGTGCTAATCAGAGCGCATGGCCCCTTTTAGCACAACTTAGTAAAAGGGCCCCTATAAGTCCACTGGCAGCCAGCAAATACGTAATAGGCTTATACGTGTGTAATGGAAGATGTAAAGGATTGTTTTTCAACCTTGCTTTGTCCGATAATACACTCTGAAATCTTCTGTCTTTGACCGAAAGTAACTTTCCTTGTAAATACAAAAACAAGTTGGAATGTGGAAGATAAGGCATATCTCTGATCAATTCAGTTTGTGCAGGAGGGAAACAGGATATGCTCAGAGTTCAGGAGATGAGCCACCTGGCCAGTGGTTTGTTTACTTGGGCCAGAAGCATGTGACTGCATCCTCATGTACATTCTTGTAATTTTCCTTAGCTCTGAACATGAGTTCTAAGCCTTATAAAAAGGGGAGTTTCTTTCAGTGAAATTGGGAGCTCATCTGTGAGTAACGTACAAACTGCGCAGAGAACCATGTTTCCTGGTCAAAGAAACTCCTGGCTTTCACTGTGAATGGGCCCTCCCAGCTGATGATAAGAGCCTGGATGATGTAAGGACCAGTGATGATTGTATATAGTGTATTATTGCTTCTTTTCCTGGTCTTGGAACTCTTAGCATTGCTTAGATGAAGAGACCAGTGATGTAATGATTGTTTATAGATAAGTATTGTTTCTTTTTAGTTATGTAGCTAATCATTGTGTGTATATAGCTAATCATTGTATATGCCTTAACCACTGTATATATATATCTTAATCATTGTAGATTTTAGCACCTCTAATAAAGGTCTCATTTACCTAATACGAATCCAAAATAATCCATTGTAATTAATGAGTAGTCTGTGTCAGTGAAGCAGGCTGTAAATCCATAACAGTACATATGTGCTAAATATTTTTTGTAGTTTTTTTGAGGGGATGTGTCAGGGGAAGAGAGTGGGCCTTCCTGAGCTTACCTGTTGGTGCATTTATATTACTGAACGCTAACTGGTAAGCAAACGGATAACGTGGGAGCCCTTATTGCCTACAAAATAGGTGGCAGTCGGTGCTCTAGTGATAAATTTTTTTAAATGGCCATGCACTAATGGCAGCATTAGTGCACAAAAATTGGGGGGGGGGGGTTTAAGGGCATAGTTAAGATAGGAATATATGGGCATCGCTAACATTTAGCGCACACTTTTTTTCAGCATGCCTAAAAAATGCTAGTGCGCCTTTGTAAAAGGGGCCCTTAGCGAGCAGAAATGACCTGTAAGGGCTTGCTAAGGCTACTTTTTACCATAACTTAGTAGGAGCCCCTTACATTGCTAAATGACTAGATACTATCCATATAATTGTAGGTTGGGTTAAGGATGGGGTGAAGGCAGCCTAAAAATGTATCCGTTTAGCAGTGCAGTTTCCAATTTCATATTTATTCAGTGCAGCTGAACATATTTAAGTGTCAGTACTTAAATTAATGTGGTGACTGTGTCCGTTGAAAATTAACCCCTATATTTTTAGTTATCTATTTCTTTTGATTTTTGTAATATGGTTTTAACCTAGTGGACTGCAGGTTCTGCATTCATAAAATGAATTGTAAATTGGCTTAAGGGACTTTGTAAGAGCGAAAATCTTGACTTTGGAAACCAAATGCTCAAAAAAAGTAATTTTGTACTGAATATGTTTAACCTTTTATATAAGTATCTTGGGAATATGCAAGACTTTTAAATCAATAGAATATGAAAAGTGATGTTTGAAAAGCAATCCGCTCAAGTACTGTAAACTGCATTCAGAATTGTGTCCTGCGCTGCCTGAAAGCTTAGGATTTTGCCACTGTTATGCCTGACTGGCAGTGGCATTTAGGCATATTCAGTTTTTTTCCAAAAGACCTTTCTCCTATGATGTGCATAGTATAGCAATCATTGTTTAAAAAACTTCCTATTCATACTTTCCAGCTCTACAAAATCATTCTTTATTTTCAACTATATGTTTATTAAGCACTTGTTATGCACATCCTGGGAATGCCTGAGATTTTATCAGCAAACAGTGGTGTTCCAAGGTTGGCTGTGCACCCCCGACCCCAGGGTGGATCGTTGCTGTGCCCCCCCCCCCCCCCCCCGGGGCAGCTCATCACTGTGCCCCTCAGTGCATCACCCCCTCCAGTGAATCATGATACCCCCGTTGCATCACCTCCACCCCACCAAGGCCATCTCTCTTATTTCCTGGGAATACATGGAGCAGTCGCATGGCAGTCAGCTCAGCCAGTTCCCTGCCCCGGAACAGGAAGTAACATCAGAGGGAGTAGGGAACTGGTGGAGCCAACAGTCACGCAGCTGCTCTCTGCACCCCTTGCAGCGTGCACCAAGGGCGGACTGCCCCCTCCACCCTGCCCTTGGTACTCCACTGTCAGCAAAAACTGATACAACACGTAAACTGTACCTGAATATAACCTGCCTTGAGATACTAATGAAAAAAGCATAAGATTTTTAGGGAGAGTATCACATCCTAAGTTCCCTTTCTCAAGAACTGCCACATATCAGTGGCATAGCTGGGGGGGGGGGGGGGACCAGGGGAGCGGCCGCCTATTTTGTTCTCAACCTGTTACATTGAAAATGTGCAACAGCACCGTTGGAAGCCTGCTTTTGCTCCCCCCGTGCGGTCAACCTGGCTCCGCTTCTGCACCTATTCAGATCAAGCATGTATAAGCTGTGCATGGAAATAGCAATATTGGGGAGAAGATATCAATATGGGCTACTGTTAAGATGTGGTATTTTACTGTTAGTCCCAGTTATTAGTAAAGAGACAGTCAATATTCAGCTGAAGGTAGCATTTTTCAAACATGGACTGTGGCTGTTTAAATTAGCCTTGGATATTCAATGCTAAGCCATTTCCGGACACCAGCATTGAATATTCAGGTAAGACTAGACATGTCATTGCTGCTAGAACTTATGCGGGACTTGGATGATATTCACTCAGTCAGATCTGACTCTTCCCTTCCCCTGATTCTAGTTCCCCTCTTCTTCCCTCCTTCCTCCCCAAAAGCACATCAGAGATCCCCCTGCTTCTAATCCCCTCTCTCCCTTCCCTGCAAGAAAATCAGATCCTACAAACAATAAGCCCCCTCCTATCCCCCCCCCCCCCCCACAGCACATCAGGATCCCCCTACATCATTCCAACATGATTATCCCCATCCCATGATCATCTTCATTTGGCAGGAAGAAGCGCATAAGTAGTACTTTTTATCTGATGCTGCTTGTTCCTCTGTTGGCATTCCTTTGATATGGAACTGTTTGGGGCCAAGGGGTATCATGAGATTACTGGGGTCTGTGCAGCTCTGATTCATAGGGAAGCTGGCAAAAGAAGATGCAGCAACAGGTAAGAGGCACTGCCTGTCGATTCATGCTACCAACTGATAAGTAAAGGGGGGAGTGGGGTGAAAGAAGGGATAGTGAGAAGATAGAAAATATGGCCTTGTCATGGGTGGTGGTGGCTCTGACCTGTCCCCCTCTTTTCTCTTACATTAGCTCTAGCCTGGAAACAAATTGCCAGCAGACCAATTGGAAACTGCTGTAGAGTCTATGGTATCCTTCCAGTACACCAGCATTCTAGAGCATTAGGGAGGAAGTTATCAACATAGGCAGCCATTAAGATGGGTTATTTGACCACAAGTTGTGCCATTTTAGGATAGGGTCCAGTTTTATGCAATGAGACCCTGTGCTAAAATAGCATGACTTGTGGTAAAATAACCTGTCTTAATAGTAGCCCACATTGATAACTTGTGTTAGGGGAAGAGTAGAAAGTATTGAGTCAAAACCTCATTCTACTCCCATTAAAATGTTTTTCTCCTAAAGAAATCTTGGTTCTCCTTCTTAGACTATTGTAATCCACACAAACTCAGTGGGGTGCCCCTAGACATGGGGAGACATCTTTCAAAGTGATACATATTGGAAAAGGCAGCTTATATATAAGAAATCAGCAATAAATTAGAGAAATTCAAAATAAGAATTACTAAGCTCTTTTTTCTCCCCTTTTTGATAATTAATCTTAATAAATTCTGCCTATAAAAAAAGTGTCATTTAATAAAATCATTGTCCCCTGTTCTTATAGATTGTTCATTCCTTATTCAATTTCTATTTATTTTTTAGTCTTTTTGAACTTGAAAACAATATTCAAAAATCAAAAGTCCACTTATTTGTCTCTCATCCCAGTGTTGGTCCACTTAATATGAGTAGAATATCCCATTCAATTACACATTGAATATTCACCTAACATGGCTCCTTGTTTTGCACAACTCTGTTGAGGCAACTTCTTTCATATCCTCATTTACAGGATCCTTTCTTATCTTTAAAATACACCATGAGAAGCATATTAATTCTAAAGAGAAACACATACAATATTTTTAAATGGCCACTGGTTCTTAAATGAGCCAATTAGCTTTCTTGTTCAAAATTCTGTACCATTGAGTTACCATTCTTATATCAGCTTGAAGATTGTTGCCAGTATGTACCATTGTAATCCATGTATCCGGGACAGCACAGGATGACCTTGCACCTGTATCATCTATTCTAATATATATTTTAATCCGATCTTAAAAAGCTTTGCTGGCAAGATTCTGCCTCCCTCAAATAATATATTCCAGTACTCAGCTTCTGTCATGGATAAAAAATGTTGATGTCTAATCTAAATGTCTCCTGCTTAATAAAAGCCCATTGCTTCTTGTCCATTCCTCAATGGAGAAGATGAAGAAAATTATTCCCACCCTTAAAACCTTTCTTTAATGTGTGAGTTGGTTTCTATGAAGTCACTGCTCACTCTTCTCCTTCCCACACTAAAAAAAAATCCTTGTGGGGCCCTATAATAACACAAGGACATAATGAATCTCAGGTTAGCCAATGACTGCAAATGCTTACAATCAGATTCTGAAAATACTACTTGAATGCAAATGCTACATTCAAACTAAAACACAGGGAAACCATGCATGATGTTTTCAATACAGTCTAGTAACCAGGCTTTTGTTATAACACAAAAATGTATTCTGCAATTTACTAGCTTATAGTTTCAAACTGAAATTGAAAATCATTCTTTACAATATTATCTGGCTTTGAAACATATTGTGACAGCATTTCAGCTGATAGTTTATTTGTAACTGAATGTAACTTCAAAATATACCCAATATCCAATATTACAAATTTAGACCTATAAAGATATAATGGTCTGTAAAGGGAAACTTACGGGACTGTTCACAGTACAGTAAACTGAATCTATATATTTTTTTAAAACTTTGAGCTCTATGTTATGTGAATGTATTTTAACAATATTCAGTTAAGAAATATATTTATCCCAAGTTATCATTTTTTCTTTGTTAACTTTTATTACTTCCCCTGACCTCACCCAACCTCTAAGCCTATTTACTTTTCCTACAGGAAAAAGTACATGCATTTATGATCCCCATGCATATTGTTACCTAGAGTGGAGGAGTACCCTAGTGCTTAGTTCAGTGGGTTGAGAACCTGGTGAACTGGTTCAATTCCCACTACAGCTCCTTGTGACTCTGAGCAAGTCTCTTATGGCTGATTTTACTAAGCCAAGTAGGCGCCTACGCATGCCAAATTGGAGTTACGCATGGCCCTTGTGGTAATTTCAATTTTGATGCACATCCGCTACGCATGTCTGAAAAATATTTTTTATTTTCTGGTGCGCATAACGGATTCTTTACCACTAGGTCAATAACTGGCAGTAAGGTCTCAGACCCAAAATGGACGTGCAGCAATTTTGATTTTGCCGCATGTCCATTTTTGGCAAAAAAAATGTGCTCTTTTTTAAAGGTCTGCTAAAAAATGGATTGGGGTGCACCCAAAACTCGCGCCTACACTACCGCAAGCCATTTTTTAGCGTGCCTTTGTAAAAGGACCCCTTAGTCCTCCATTGCCCCAGGTACAATACTATGGGGCCCGTTTACAAAGGTGTGGTAGGCTCTATGAGTATGCGTCAAAAAGAGACTACCACCAGGCTAGCACGCACTCCTGGTGGTAATTTCGGATTTGGCGCATGCCCATACCGCCTCGACAAATTATTTTTTTTCTACCACACATGGCATTTCAATGTTAATTGGCAGTTGATGCGCACCGACCGGTCACTGCACATGTAGTGTGTGATCCCTTACTGCTAGATCAATGGGTTGTTTTAAGGGCTCAGGCAGTAAATAGTTTCCATTTTACCACAGGTCCTTTTCCCAGCCCATTATAAAAAAAAGCTCCTTTTTCCAGACACGGTAAAAACTGTCCCAGCATGCACCAAAAACGTGTACCCACACTACCGCAGGCCACTTTTTGCTGTGGCTTAGTAAAATTACCCCTTAGATTGTAAGCACACTGGGACAGTGAAAGTGCCTGCATATAATAAAAGTAAACCACTTTGATTGTACCACAGAAAGGTGGTATATCAAACTCCATACCAGGAGAAAAGATGAGCAATTTTCAGACTTCCTATTTATATGGATAAATTCTCATTTGAAAATTGCCCTCTTTATGGTATAACTTCAGCATATTAAATGCAGTATTGAGTTAGAAGATATTCTCACATGCAATAAGACTTTTACATTTCTATGACAGTATACAGCATCTGTTAGGGATCCTTTTTCAAAGCTGCAATAAGCACTGAAAAGGACTTATCACAGGGTAAGCTGAAGCATCCTGCAGTAAGGGGTCCTTTAGTAAAACTGCACTGAAAAATGACCTGCGGTAGTGTAGACGTGTGTTTTGGGTGTGCGCAGAATTATTCTTCAGCGCACCTACAAAAAAATGCCTTTTTTTATTTTTGCCAAAAATGGACATGCGGCAAAATGAATAATTGCCGCGTGTCCATTTTGGGTCTGAGACCTTACCGCAAGCTAGTGGTAAAGTCTCACGCGGTAACTAGTCGGTAATGGTCTAAGCACATCAAATGCCACTTGATGCGCATAGCTGTCGTGCATCAGAAAATAAAAAATATTTTTCGGACGTACGTAGTGGATGCACGCCAAAATTGAAATTACCGCAAGGGCCATGTGGTAACCGAGCAGTAACTCCAATTTGGCAAACGTTGGGCGCATGTAGGTGCCTACGTGGCTTAGTAAAAGGGACCCTACTTTAGCAATCTGTATGCACAAACTGTGTGCTAAAAAATCAGTTGTATTTACAGCAGAGGGGGCATGTCTAGGGGGCAGAGAATGGGCTTTTCTGTGCTAATCAGTTAGTGCAGCTACATTGCCACATGCTAACTGCTTAGTGTGGGATTATCACATGAGTCCTTACAGCCTAAAAATAGGTGGTGGTAAGGACTCATGCACTAATTTTTAATGCACTAATGGCTTCATCAGGATGTGGCCATTAGTTTGGAAAATGGAAAATCAGCCATTTTCCAGCTGCAGTACAAATGACCCTAGTGCCTCCTTACATGGGTCTTTCCCGCATGCTAAGGCTTATTTCTACTGCAGTTTTGTAAAAGGAGATCTTAGTGTCATGCATTCAGGGTGAAGAACATTGTCAAGTTAAATAAGATAAAAAATATTACCTGATTCTCAGGCTGAAATCTAGGCTTAGGGCTAGCTTTTACATATGGTGCCAAAAAATTTTGGCACTTAAAAAAGCCCTATTCTATAAGCCATGCTTAAATTTAGTCATGGTTTATAGAATAGCACTTATGTCTGGAAATCACGCCTAACTTTAAGAATGGCCATTTACACCAACTGAAACATGGTACAAATGTACGTGCCTACATTAGAGGCCCCTTTTTCAAAGTGGTGGTAAGCTCAATGTGGGCTTACCACTTGCTAAAAAGGAACTACCGCTGGGCTACCACAGCAGCTCAGTGGTAGCTCCCACCCCCAGCATGCTGTCATATCCAGTGCTACAAAAACATTTATTTTTGTAGCTCCGGTGTGTACCCGATGGTAATCAGCAGTGCCACATGCTGCCTGGTTACTGCCAAGTTACCGTGGGAGCCCTCACTGCCACCTCAATGGGTGGCGGTAAGGGCTCCCTCCAAAATGGGCATACTGCAAGTGCTTCACTTGCTGCATGGCTATTTCTTTAAAAAAAAAGAAAGATCTACCTTTTACCCACTGTGGTAAAAAGGGTCCTTGGCACTCATCAAAAACACACGCTGATGCCAGCACAGTCCCCTTTGTACTGCAGGTTGGCAAAAGGGGCCCTAGGTGCATATACCTGTTATTCTATGACAAGGGATCCTGATAGAAGGCTGCAGTAAAGTCAATAGTAGACCAAAGTGCCTTTAAATATAGAGCAGACAGACCTGAAAGACTGTAAATTATCACTGTCAACTTGTGAACAAGTTGTTCATAGAAATAAAAAAAAATCTTGTCTGGTGTCACTATACAAATGCTAGAAACCTTACAAAATAAAATGGTAATAGAATATAAAGTACTAAATGAAAAGTTAGCTATTATTGACATCTCTGAGACCTGATCAAAAGAGGATAACCAATGGGACATTGTCATACCAGGATATAAATTACATCGCAGTGATAGGCCAGCTTATAATCGAAAGTGATCGCCGGCCAAATCGGGAGATGGCCGGCGATTTCTTAAAAGCGGCGAATTCGGTATAATCAAAAGCGGCATTTTTGACAGTATCGCCACTTTCCCGTCACTTCGCCAGCGAAAGTTCAAGGGGGCGTGTCAGTAGATTAGCGAAGGCGGGACATGGGCGGGCATGGGCGTGGCTACCAGATGGCCGGCTTTTGCTGATAATGGAAAAAAAAAGCAGCATTAAGCAGTATTTCACCGGCTTTACTTTGTCCTTTTATTTTCACGATCAAGCCTCAAATAGGTGCCCCAACTGACCAGATGACCACTGGAGGGAATGGGGTATGACCTCCCCATACTCCCCCAGTGGTCACCAATCCCCTTCCAAACTAAAAAAATAAAACTAAAAACCTTTTTTGCCAGCCTGTATGCCAGCCTCAAATGCCGTACCCACCTCCATGACAGCAGAATGTGTTGTATCTTCCGACAGCCTTTCCCTGGTTGCAATGTGGCTCTCGGGTGAGTGTGACGCCTTTTCTGTTAGGTGCCCTGCAGAGTCACATTAGCAATGCATTGTGGTGGGTGTAGGGTACTGGGCTGTACTCCCATGATGCTTTTCCCCCCTGCTAACTGGGTCAGAGTGTGCCCTGTTTTGTTTCCTGTTGTAGTCCATGCGGTAGTGGCCATTTTTGTAAGCCAGTTTTAGTTCCCTTTCCTGTGTTACCCATGTTAGAGAACGTAGTTCTTACCTTGAATGGTGCTGAAAGAGGGCATTGTACACCATTGTGCCAGCTCTGACCTACTGCTAATCTTAGTACCAGGGGACTGTGATCTGCAGTTAACTGTTAGTAAACGTGGTTATTTCAATAAAGGACTTTTTCAGAGAGATTAGCCTTCAGGTGTGAACTGGTGCACCAAAGTTATACAGCAGCAATAAGTCCTAGAGGCTGTATGCAGGTCCCTGGAGCAATTTTAGTGGGTGCAGTACATTTGTGGGTAGTGGGTTTGGGGGGGGGGGGGTTGGGGGGCTCAGCTCCCAAAGGGAGCTATGCACGTGGGAGCTTTTCTGAAGTCCACCGCAGTGACCCCTAGGATGGCTGGTTGGTGTCATAAGTACATAAGTACATAAGTAGTGCCATACTGGGAAAGACCAAAGGTCCATCTAGCCCAGCATCCTGTCACCGACAGTGGCCAATCCAGGTCAAGGGCACCTGGCACGCTCCCCAAACGTAAAAACATTCCAGACAAGTTATACCTAAAAATGAGGAATTTTTCCAGTCCATTTAATAGCGGTCTATGGACTTGTCCTTTAGGAATCTATCTAACCCCTTTTTAAACTCCGTCAAGCTAACCGCCCGTACCACGTTCTCCGGCAATGAATTCCAGAGTCTAATTACACGTTGGGTGAAGAAAAATTTTCTCCGATTCGTTTTAAATTTACCACACTGTAGCTTCAACTCATGCCCTCTAGTCCTAGTATTTTTGGATAGCGTGAACAGTCGCTTCACATCCACCCGATCCATTCCACTCATTATTTTATACACTTCTATCATATCTCCCCTCAGCCGTCTCTTCTCCAAGCTGAAAAGCCCTAGCCTTCTCAGCCTCTCTTCATAGGAAAGTCGTCCCATCCCCACTATCATTTTCGTCGCCCTTCGCTGTACCTTTTCCAATTCTACTATATCTTTTTTGAGATACGGAGACCAGTACTGAACACAATACTCCAGGTGCGGTCGCACCATGGAGCGATACAACGGCATTATAACATCCGCACACCTGGACTCCATACCCTTCTTAATAACACCCAACATTTTATTCGCTTTCCTAGCCGCAGCAGCACACTGAGCAGAAGGTTTCAGCGTATCATCGACGACGACACCCAGATCCCTTTCTTGATCCGTAACTCCTAACGCGGAACCTTGCAAGACGTAGCTATAATTCGGGTTCCTCTTACCCACATGCATCACTTTGCACTTGTCAACATTGAACTTCATCTGCCACTTGCACGCCCATTCTCCCAGTCTCGCAAGGTCCTCCTGTAATCGTTCACATTCCTCCTGCGACTTGACGACCCTGAATAATTTTGTGTCATCGGCGAATTTAATTACCTCACTGTCCTGGCATGTCAGGGGGGCCAGTGCACTAAAAATGCTGGCTCCTCCCACGGCCAAATGCCTTGAATTTGGCCGGGGTTTGAGATGGCCGGGTTTGTTTTTCAGTAATAATGGAAAGTTATGTCGGCCATCTCAAACCCCGGCCAAATTCAAGGCTAGCGCCCGTTTCATATGTGTCAGAAACGGGCCTTTTTTACTAGTGTTGTTATAAAATAACAAGGATACATGCCTAATGCAGACGCATATATTTGCACCACATTTTAGTTGGTGCAAATGGCTACACCTAAAGTTAGGTGCAATTCTCAGGTGTAAGCACTATTCTATAAACCACACCTAACTTTAAGCTCGGCTTATAGAATAGCACTTTTTTGGCGCTGATTGTTTTTTTTGACACCATATATAGAATCAAATCCATAATGTATTTAGATTTTCAGAAAGATTTTAACAAAGTCTCTCATGAGAGACTCTTAAGGAGCCATGGGAAAGGAGGCAATGCGGATTGGGAACTGGTTAAAAGACAGAAAGATAGTACAGTTAAATGGATAATTTTCTCAATGGGGACAATGAATAGTGGAGTACCATAGGGATCTATACCCGTCAAACTCCACGGCATTTGGCCGGGCTAAACCATATTATCGAAAAAAAAGATGGCCGGCGATCTATTTGGCCGGTGACGTTCGATTATGCCCCTCAGGGTGTATCAAACTGGAGGAGAGGTAGCCTATATGTTGAAGAGAACTTTAAATCAAAGTTGTGTGAGAGACATAATGCAGCACCTCAAGTATATAAGCGTTATCAAGCCCAGTATCCTCTTTCCAACAGTGGCCAATTGAGGTCATAAGTACCTGGCATGATCCCAAAAGAATAAAACAGGTTTTATGTTGCTTATACCAGGAATAAGCAGTGGATTTTCCCAAGTCCATCTTAATACTGGCTTATGGACTTTTCTTTTAGGAACTAGTCTAAACCATTTTAAGCCTTGCTAAGCTAACTGCATTTATCACATTCTCTGATAATGAATTCCAGAGCTTAATTACATATTGAGGGGTCCTTTTACAAAGGCATGGAAGCCTATGTACTATGTACTACATTTGTTCTAAATGTACTACATAGTAACTTCATTGTGTGCCCCTTAGTCCTTGTACATTTGGAAAGAGTGAACAAGTGATTCACTTCTACCTATTCTACTTCACTCTTTATTTTATAGACACTTATCAAATCTCACCTCAGCTGTTTGTTCTCCAAGGTGAAGAGTCCTAGCCTCTTTATTCTGTCCTCATAGGGAAGTTGTCCCATCCCTTTATCATTTTTATCACTGTACTCTATACCTTTTCTAATTCTGCTATGTTCTTTTTTTTTTTTGAGAAGCAGTAACCAGAATTGCACACAATAGAGTGATACAAAGGCATTAAAATATTATCCTCTTTGTTCTCCATTCCATTCCGTTCCTAATAATTTCTAACATTCTATTTGCTTTTTTTTTTAGCCACCTCTGCACAATGAACAGAGGGTTTCAATGGAACATCAACAGTGTTTTTTCCCTTGGCTAAATCCATGTTGGCTTTGTCTCATTAATCTATGCCTATGCTCAGTAATTTTTTTTTCTTATAATAGTCTCCACCATTTTGCCCAGCACTGACATCAGGCTCATTGGTCTAAAATTGATGTGACACTGGCCACCCACCAATCTTCTGGTACCATGCTTGATTTTAAAGATAAATGACAAATTGCTAATATTAGTTCTTTAAGTTTGTTTTTTTAGTTCTGTCAATACTGTGGGATGTATGCTATCGAGTCCAGGTGATTTGTCAAATTGCTTTCCAGGTTTAAAGAGATTTGTTTCAGTTCCTCTGACTTATTACCATTAAATACCATTTCTGGCATGGATAAGCCCCCCATCTTCAACATTAAAGACCAAAGCAAAGAATTTATTTAAGGGCCAGTAATGGGGTTTATAGAACACTGCCCCTCACCCTGGCTGAACATATACAAAGGCAATATCGCTTCACCAATCTTCTACATTTTTTTCAAAGTGGAAAAAAATGTGTATAAAGGTGAGCCAATTGATATTGTGTATCTGTATTTTCAGAAAGCATTTAACAAAGTATTTTATGATTGACTCATGAGGAAATTAAAAAGTCATGGGATAGGAAGCAATGTTCGACTGTGGATTAAGAAATAGTTCTATTCTATTCTATTCAAGCATTTCTAACCCACCTAGTCCAAAACTGGTTTTGAAGTGGTTTATATAAAGAGATCAACAAAAACTGTTGAGAGTACAGAGTACAAAACAAAAAGTAAATATAATTGTACATACTTATTAAAAATAAGTTTTCAGGTGCATTCTTAATACAGTATAGGATGGCGCAGTAATGCCACTTTGAATGGGCTCTGTCAGTATTACTGCACCGGCAGCCACTAGAGCGTCTTTGTAAAAGGGGGGGAGGGTAATTTAGCCAAGGGAAAACTCAATACTAAAGTAACATAGAAACAGAGAAAAATGTAGGCAGATAAACCCGTATAGCCTATCTTGAATTGAATGAGTGAATTTTTGATTCATAGGCATTATAAAGTTAAAATGGCTAATACATTTTCTACTGATTGAATACCACCGTGTGGGGTTCCCCAGAGCTCCCGAGGTTCTCCCTCTTTATTCAATGTTTACATGATTTCCTTTTGCCTTGTTTTTTCTCAGTTAGGTGTAAAGTTTTTTCTTACACAGATATGTTTTTTATTATTACATATAGAAGTAGATTTACCTTCTGCATTTCCAATTATTGATGCCCCCTAGCTTGTGCTGTTATTATCAGCTCAGGCACTTTCCTGTTTACAGGTTTTGCAGAACATCATGGCCAAGTTGATTTTTGGCAAAAAGAGATCTGATGATGCCACTCCTTGTTTGATGAGTTTGCATTGGCTTCCTGTTAAAGCTTGAATATATTATAAATTGGTGTGTTGAGTTTATAACATTTTTCTTGGTATATGGCCAGATTATCTAACAAATGTATTCACTTTTCCTGTGTCTCTATCCACTTCCACAGGTTGATGTTCATGTCTTCTTTATTTTCCATCTATATCAGGAATTAACTACAAAAAGCCTTTACAGTTTTCTTTTATATATCAAGAAGTCTAGATTTGAAATTTCTTACCCCTTGAGGTCAAAACTATGCATATATATCTTTTTGCAAAAACCTGAAAACTCATCTTTTTATTGACGTTTATTGATTTTCTTAATGAGTTGTAATCTGCTTTGAATCAACTCGGGAGTTGGTGAGCTATAAATACTGTGCCATATCATATCATATCCAGTCTGCCCATCCATGCCATCTACTCTGTTTCACTCCCTTAGGGCCCTATGTACTTGTCCCAAGCTCTCAAAAATTTAGATACTCTTTTCATCTCCACCTCTTCCACTGGGAGGTCATTCCACAAATTCACCATCCTTTCCATAAAGAAGTATTTCCTCAGGTTACATCATGGTTCAATGCAGAGACATTACAATATTCTCCTGTCCTTTGTGAATAATTCCTAACAATTTGCTTTTTTGATCTCTAATACAGACTAAGAGATTTCTGAGTATTGTCCATAGTGATTCCAAATCCTTTTCCCAGGTTTAGATTTCTAATATGGAACCCAGTAGTTTAAACCTAGATTTAGAACTATTTCTTCCCTAAGTACACAACTTTGTACTTGTCCATGTTTAATTCTACCTTGCATTTAGATGTCCAGTCCTCTAGTCTCACAAAGCCCTCCTGTAATTCCTTACAATCTGCTCATAATTTTGGTAATTTTTCAGATAATTTCTAAATATGCTAACATTAGTCTCCCAGTACATTAATTTCTTGTATTTATTTATTTGTTGCATTTGTACCCCACATTTCCCCACCTATTTGCAGGCTCAATGTGGCTTACACAGTACTGTAACGGCGTTTGCCAAATCCGGTGGAGAGCAGATACATGGTTGTGTTTGAGTAGGTAGGTGTATTCCAGGCTCCATTAGGGTCAAAAGGAGGGAGGTTGTATAATGTCCAGTACGAGGTTGTATAATGTCCAGTGCGATCATTGGTTTAGTTGTGTGGCCGGATGTCTTCATTTGGAAAACTGACATTTAGTTCTATTCTCTACTCTCTTTCCTATCTGTTAAGAAGCTACTGATGCACAATAAGACATTAACCATAATTTTAGAACATCTCCCCATGTACAGAGAGGTTTACATGTTAAAATACAAATTTCAGACAGCTGCTGTTTACACATGGAGATCTACACCGTGCAGGTTGGGTGTGGCTTAGTTAGGCCCAAAATTTCCACTTCAGGTTTTTTACCAGTTCAAAGGCATGCATACATATGGGACTCATTTTCCTTGATCCCACCTAGTTTATCTCTACCTTCAAAATTAAACCAAGTTAAAATTGTCCCTCCCTACTTAATTGGTTGCACTTACACATGTAGGTTTGTGATATGTGGCAGCTACATGTGAAAGCAGATTCACTTACTTATGCAAGTTACAAAATTGTCACTTCCATTAATAAGTGCTGACAGCTCCACATAGAATCTTCCTGTTCTGGTTCTTCATTTTTTCAATGTATATGTTTATAAAACAGCTGCTCCTGCATCACATGCTCAGAAATACACATGCACTTTTATAGGTACTGTTCCCTGTAAGCTGAGCGGGGCTTCACCACCTACAGTCCTACCAGTGGGGGGGGGGGGGGGGGGGTGCTGTTTCACAATTGTTCAATACTGAGGGACAGGCAAGCTCTGCAGGACTCTAAGGATCCTGCCTGCCCCTAGTGACTGAAAACACAATATTGAAGCACTACCCCCCTTCCCCCCACCACCACACACACACACACACTCCAGGAGGAATGTAGTTGGACGACTCCTACTCAGTTTAGAGGGAACAGTGCTTACAGGATTTCAGAAAGGCTGTGGCAGCCTAGCTCTTTCTAAAATGCCACTAAAACTGAGTATGTCCCAACCTGCATGTCTCAAGTCTGATCACTGTGTTATATGCAAAATAGGGCTCAAGCTCATTGCCTCCTATCCCATGACTTTTTAATTTCCTGAGGAAGCTGTGGTAAGGGACTTCTTCACACACCTTCTCAGAGTAATTGTTGCTTTTAACTCATAACCCCTATTCACTTGTTCAGTACTCATGTCTGTTTTATTTATTTATTTATTTAGATTTTGCTCACACCTTTTTCAGTAGTAGCTCAAGGTGAGTTACATTCAGGTACTCTGGATATTTCTCTGTCCCAGGAGGGCTCACAATCTAAGTATCATTCCTATCTTAGTAATACCCTTATCCCTTATTTGTCCTGTTTGTCTGACCCAATTAGATTGTAAGCTCTGTGAGCAGGGACTGTCTCTTCATGTTGAAGCAAACAGCGCTGTGTATGTCTAGCAGAGCTATAGAAATGAAAAGTAGTATCAACAGTGATATTTTATATATTTATTTGGGGGCCATTTTACTAAGGTGCACTAAGCAGTTAGTATGGGGTTTAGCATTTGCATTCTGTTAGTACATGTCAGCTACCACACGCTAATAACAGCCAGTGCATACTAAAAGGATAATTCTATAACAAGGTGTTTACATTTACACACACACATTATACCCCTCATTCTATAATCTTATGTTCACAATTTTACACTTATTCCCGGATTCTATATATGGTGCCCAAATTTGGGTACACACACGAGGCATGTGTGCAACTTAATTGGCTAATGAACTGTTAACCGTCTATAATGAGATGCTAACAACCAATTATTGATATTAATTGGCACCAATTAGGATTTGTGCATGCATCTGGCTGCATGCTATTCTATAATGCTGAACACCTAAATCGCATACCCCCTAATTCTGTAAAAGTGGCCAAAAATTGTGTGCATATATGTGGGCACAAACTTCATTTGCATGTGTCATTTAATTGAATAACAAACTAATTAACACCAATAATTGGATTTTAACAAGCAATTAATAAGTTAATTGAACTTTACACACATAACTTTAGGCATGGGAGCCACACCTGAAATTTATGTGTGATTTGAAAAAGGGGGGCAGAAATGTTGCTAAGCGACAAACTGCTTGGGACAGGGTAAGGGCTCAGAGACTGGTGGGGAGAAACATGGACAGCAGCTGTGTAGTTACCCCTCTCTCATTCTCTGATACCCTCTTCCCTAACAATTTCAGTACAAGAGGGGTTCAGAAACTGCTGGGAACAGGGTAGAAAGTATTGGGGTCAGGCTGAGAAATGTGTGTATGTATATGAATTCACCACCCCGCCAGGGGAACACTCCTCAAAAAGGGTGTAAAATTGAATTTCAATATGCCCTGTGTTTTGACAGGAAAATAGTGAAAGCCAAATAGCAGCCACTTGCTAGATTGAAAGAAACAACTAATCAAGAAAATCAACCTAAACAATTTGATCAGAAAAGAAAGGTTAGTGCTAGGTAGAGATCCAGTCTCCACATTTTCTGATTTATGGGAGTATTAAACTCTATATCAATGTCACCCATTCTCACATTCCCCTCAGCAAAACACCCCAGTCACCCTTAGCCATTCTCAAACACCCCTACTCACACTCACCCATTCTAACACAGCACTCAGCAAAACACCCCACTGACACACACCCATTCTCACACCCCCCAGAGTAGCACACCTCCATGCACACTCACCCCTCAGCATACTTATACAGTGTTATTACACACAAATAACCCTTGCTTTTCTCAGTTACAAAGTACTAACCTATAGCTGAGCAACGCCAGTGGGGACAGCTAGTGTAGAATAAAACCTTCAAGATTTTCCATGGAGTTGATAGTGATACAGCAATAGCTGAATTTTCATTCTATGACCCTGCTTCACTTTGTCTTATTCCACATTTGAAGTACTTCAAATGTGGAATAAGCCAAAGTGAAGCAGGATCATAGAGTGAAAGTTCAGTTATTGCTGTACTTATTCAGTACTTATTGTAAATAATGTTTGATTAAAAGGAACGCCTTGGAAAACAGCTTGATTTGTTAAAAATACCTAATTCTACAATTGAGAAAAATGCAACTATTTTTCTTTCAGTCACAAACCCATTCTACCATGACCCCCTAGTTTCAGATTCTCTAAAAATTAAAGAGCCAGTGCAAAAACGGTGCCCAAGGCTCTTAAGAGTCTGTTTAAAATCAACAGCAGGCATACGGCTATATAACCATCCACAAAATGCTCCTCATCACAGTGTGAATGATCCACTCGAGTACTTCCCCATCAGCAAACTTTGAAGGCATAGATAATTGGCAAAGTTCTTTTCAGTCTGTTTAGGGCACACAGGCTTACAATTGCTGCAGCTACTCCTTAATTAAATTAATTGTGTGAAAATAAAAAGTGTCGCATCTCATTGAGTAGAGTAGAGCTAATAACACCCTCATAAGATACTAGCAGCATGTTACAGGCTGGCCTCCCATCGACTCTTCCAAAAATACCTTGCACAAAGGGACCCTTGTGGGTCAGTCAACCTGGTTACACCAAGCTGGAAAATGCACAAAGTGGATAGCAGAGAATTAAAAGAAAGTTAGCAGCCAACTCAACCTTCTTTCAGTTGTTTACATATTGACAGGGAGTAGTAGGGTGCAGGATTGTCACTGTGGTGAATGACTTTTTTTTGGAGGGAGGAGAAGGGAGTAAGAGATTCTGCATAAACTGTTCTCCATTCACTGTTGTAATCATAGTGAATGGCACATTACCATTGAACTTTCTTATACATAGTCCTTTATTTAAATTGACGGTTGCCATGACAACATTTCTTCTGCTTCCTAGATTTTTTCAAGATCTAGAATGGCTTCTGGTGTATGGAGGTTGATTACACATTTGAATTATTCTTAAATTCCATACTTCTGCAGACAACTTATTATTACTGACCTCATTCCACATGGTAAATATGTGCTTTAGATTTCGACTAAAAGTTTGACTATATTATTTATAACCACAGAAATCTCACATTTACAATCATATTAAAAACAAATATTTCTGCCCATTAATGGATTTAATATAGCTTAAATGCTGGCCATTTGCATTTGGCCTAACATTTCTTTGATTGAGAATTTTCTATCGTGTGGCTAATGGGCAAAAGATAATTGAGTTTAGGTCCAGCTACATAAAAGGGTACATTCTGTAAATCCTAAATTTGCCAATTTGGGAGGCCAAAATGCTTACCCTTCATGCCACAGAGACTAATGCTGAAAGGTTTTTGCCATCTAATCTCTTCCACAATTCATTGTAATAAATGTTTCAAGTAAGACTTGATGGCGAGTTGAATTGGTCTATGAAATGGAAATAACAGGGGTAAAAATACACATTTTAATTCTGTGCAGTCCTGCAGTCTGCAGACTTGAAAACAAGAGACTCGCACTTGACTTTTGCACCAGCTTTAGCACCAGTAGGTGGAATTTTAGAAACAATCCCCTGCCTACACTCCCTCCCAACCCCTACACAGCTCACTTGCTTAACAAACAAGAGACAGTGGCCACGTTTTGGCATACTACATTTCTATAACAAGGGAGTTAGATTAGAAAGAGCCAAAACATTGGGTCATCAGGTAAATAGACCGAATGAAAAGTGAACAAACGTGAGCAGTAAGCGCCCTTTGCTTTAAGTAGTGCAAATTTCTTGATGCAAGGTGCACAAAGCCATAATAGCACTTCAACAAACTCATTAAAATACTGTCTGTCAGATCCTGCACAATTTCCAGTCTTTGTGATACAGTAAGTCACACCGCTGCCTTGAGATGGGAAAGAATATAAATCACTCTTTATGGCTCATGGTGTATATCAAGACAAAAAGCTCTCGGCTATTTAGTTCATAACATATTTTGTTATGATAAATTGGCATTACATTGTGCTACACACACACACACAATTTGCTATGTGAAACCAAAATAGTTATTTCATAAATGCAACATCTTCAATCCTAAAGAGAAGATATATGGGGGGGGGGGGGGGGGGGGGGCACTCAAAATGGGTGCTCAAAAAATGCAGCACTAAGGAGGAGATTCTATATATAGCGCACAGAAAATCCGCAGAGAAATCATTTTCACCTAAGCGTATTCTTTACGATTTAGGCGTAGTATATAGAATATGCTTAAATGATATCCTAACGTCAAAAACTATGCGCATCCATTTACACCAATGAAAATGTGGCGTAAATCCCTGCATGTAGATTTACACAGACTGCACACTTTAGGATTTAGGCGCAGTTCATAACAGAATACGCTTAGCGAGTCACGCACATAAATTCTAATTATTGCCAATTAGTGCTCATTATTGCTTGTTAAATGCTGCTAAAAATGTTGATCGGCTTGTTAAGCCAATTAATTTCTGCGCTTTGTTATGGAATATGCTTAGATTTCGGTGCAGATCTCTAGGTGTGCTGTATAGAATCTGGGGGTAAGTGCTAATCTATAAAGGGCATGTGCTTTTTATAGAATAGTGCGTAACACCGATTCCCATGCCTAACTTGAGGCACCAGACTTATGCCTACTGTAACCTGGTGAAATGCTGGCACCTAAGTTAGGTGCACTGAGGCAGCTTTCTATAACTACAAGCGTAACTTTACGGAACACCCTCGACATGCCTATGGCCATGCCCCCTTTGAGTTATGTGCTAATAGAGTTAGGCGCCATGCCTTATAGAATAACTTCAATAATTGGTTGGTAGTACTCAATTATTTATTTATTTGTAGCATTTGTATCCCACATTTTCCCACCTATTTGCAGGCTCAATGTGGCTTACATTGCTCCGTAATGGTGATTACCAGTTCCGGAAAAGAGAAACGCATAGTTAAGGTAGAGAAGACAGAGTGGGTTAGGTATTCAGATAAGGAAAGATTTTATAATAAGAAATGAAAGGTATCATAAGGTACCATAATGATAGGTACAATGAAAAGTATCATAATGATAAGGGCTCATTACTCAAAAAATCTGGGCACCATATATAGAATCTGGGGGTATATATATATATATATATATATATATATATATATATATATATATATATATATATATATATATATATATATATATATATATATGTGTGTGTGTGTGTGTGTGTGTGTAGTTGTGTGTAGATAGATAGATAGATAGATAGATAGATAGATAGATAGATAGATAGATAGATAGATAGATAGAGATATTTTGATTCCACAGTGCAAACATGAAAGTATGACTGTAGCAAATGTTAGTAAAGGATATGTTTTGTAAGCTTATAGCTCATAAAATAGGATTATTTAAACCCGTGTTTCCCAAATCGATCTTGAGTACCCCCTTGCTAGTCAGGTTTTCAAGATATCCACAATGAATATGCATGAGATTGATTTGCATACACTGCCTCCATTGTATGCAGATCTCTTTCATGCATATTCATGGTGGATATCCTGAAAACCTGACTGGCAAGGGAGTATTCAGGACCGTTTTGGGAAACACTGATTTAAACAGCAAAAAAGGAACCAGTCCATCTGCTACCTACAAAATTGGGGTCAAGAGCTGCATTTATCTGATACATTTTCCCAGTCATCCAGGAGAAAAGGTATGGCTAAGCTCACTGGCATCTTCCTGCTGTCTGTTAATGTGCATCTTACCATTTTGACGGTAAAAAGTGACAGGGCTAAATACTTATTTTCTGTTTCTGGCTGCAGGTTGACATCTATAAGGAGTTTTTCATACAGGAAAATCCTCTCCTAATCTGTAGTAGCCCTGTAGCTAAAAACAGCTAAAAAATGTCAACCTGAATATTAATTTGAGCTAAGAATGGCAAATGGTGTACCCAAGAAACAACAAAAGCAAGGGCATGATTATCAAGGCATACTAAGTAGTTAGTGCGAGTTTTAGTGCATGCTAACCATTAGCACTAGCCCATGCCAATAACTAGCATGGGTTAAAACAGTCAGATAGCTAATGCAGAATAAGCCCCATGCTAAATGCTTAGCATGGGATAGAACAGGGACTGGGCAAGATACAGACAGCAATTGGACATGGTAGGCAGCATGCACTTATGCAGTTAAGGCAGGTTCACCTAACGCCACTTCAACAGGTGGCATCAGGTGTGTCTGTGTTCCTGGACAAGACAAATGGTGGGAAATGGACCACGGAATCCAGAAACGAGGAGAACAATGAGTAATGATGCAGGAAATAGAAGATATATATGGTTTTTTTCAAGTTGTACGATTTGAAGACACATATTTCCTGCATCATTACTCTAAAGGTCTTTTTCAAGATACATCTGTTATGTTTCAAGATTGATAAACATAATATTGGAAATTTATGATCAACATAACATTTTAAGACTCCTGAAGCAGGACTTGGGCTGAAACACAGCACTGTGTTGAGTCTTTGATCAATAAACCTTTTTAGGCATCAAGTTTCTTCTCCTCGTTTCTGGAATCCGTGGTCCATTTCCTACCATTTTTCTTGTCCATACTATACCCCATGGGATTACAGAGTTATCCACCTATGTGTCACTAACATCTGAAAGTAAAGCACATTAAGAATAGAGGCTGACACAACTTCAATTTTGGTTTCAGCTTTAGCACTGAAATTGGCCCAAACTTCATGATGAAAATGCTATTGTATTTTTGCTTAAAACTGAAAGTGTGCTACATAGTCCCCTCTCTCTTCCCCCAAACCAGAAAGAACCACCTTTCCAGACCCACCTATCAGTGGCAGCTCCCGTCCCAGCCTACCATGTCACTGGTGGCTAGTGCCACTGGTGGTCCCAGAAGCCATTTTGATGCAGAATCTGGTGTGAGCAGGAGTAAGTAGGGATCACTCCTGTCCCCACTAGCCACAAACAACATCGTAGGCCCAATAGAGGGGCTGCCATCTATAGGTGGGTCCAGGAGGAGGGCTTTTTCTATTCTGGGAGGAAAGAGTGGATGCTGTTCAGGGGTTGGGGAAGGGCTGTTTTTGGTTTTGGCATTGGTTTTGGCCAAAACCAAGCAGCCAATATCGGCTGCATATTCGGTTTTGGCCAAAACCAAAAATTCTGGTTTTGTTTGGGCTCTAGTTAAGGAACATGTCCATGAAGAAACTGCTGGACACACCCCTAGCATTTACTGGAAAGCTGTTTCATTTAAAAGGGTTAGTTTTGCTGTTAACCTTGTTTAAGTGCAAACACCTAATATTATTATTTTTTTTTGTTTTGTTACATTTGTACCCTGTGCTTTCCCACTCATGGCAGGCTCAATGTGGCTTACATATTATATACAGGTACTTATTTGAACCTGGGGCAATGGAGGGTTAAGTGACTTGCCCAGAGTCACAAGGAGCTGCCTGTGCCTGAAGTGAGAATTGAACTCAGTTCCCCAGGACCAGAGTCCACCACCCTAACCACTAGGCCACTCCTCCACTCCTTTAGGAAACATGTCCCTAATTTGGTATGGTATTACATGCTATAATGTAAATACATGAAGAAAATGTTTAAATTTACCTTGAGGGACCAGTAACCCTGGCAGAGAACAGTGCCACAAGACAAGTTCTCTGCCAACCCTCTCTCTGCTCCTTTCTTATATGGATAATACCAGACCATGGGCCCTATTTACTAAGGTGCACAGCATGGCTTAGTAAACAGGGCCCCATGTTTTCAGCCCAGTACTATCCATATATTAGGAAAGGAATGGAAAACAAAAATGAGGACGTTATAATGTCTTTATATCGCTCTATGGTGCGACCACACATCGAATATTTGTGCATTTCTGGTCACCACATCTCAAAAAATATATAGTGGAATTAGAAAAGGTACTGAGAAGGGCAATGAAAATGATAAAGGGGATGGGACAACTTCTCTATGAGGAAAGGCTAAAGTGGCTAGGGCTCTTCAGCTTGGAGAAAAGACGACTGAGGGGAAATATGATAGAGGTTTGTAAAATAATGAGTGGAGTGGAACGGGTAGATGTGAATCACTTGTTTACTTTTTCCAAAAATACTAGGACTAGGGGGCATGCAATGAAGCTACAAAGTAATAAATTTAAAATGAATCGGAGAAAACATTTCTTCACTCAACGTGTAATTAAACTCTGGAATTCTATGCCAGAGAAAGTAGTAAAAGCACTTAGCATAGCGGGGTTCTAAAAAGGTTTGGATAGCTTCCTAAAAGAAAAGTGCATAAGCTATTATTAAAATGGACTTGGGGAAATCTACTGCTTATTTCTAGGATAAGCAGCATAAAATGTATTTTACTGTTTTGAGATCTTGCCAGGTACTTGTAACCTGGATTGGCCACTGTTGGAAACAGGATGCTGGGTTTGATGGTCCTACGGTCTTGTCCCAGTATTGCAATACTTATGTACTGATTTAAACATCCATAGATAGGGAAGTTAGTTATCGGCCAAACTGAATGTACATCTTTATTTTGAATATCATCCCATGCATTTTTAAATGCAAGAAAAAAAATGAAAGAAAATGAATGCTGATGAAATTTGGTTTGGATTTTAATTTTCTTAATTTTGTTTAAAAAAGGGAACGAAACAAAATAGAACTTTTTCACACAATTCCTGTTAATAAAAGCGCAATCATAAAATTCAGAAATTAAGGCAGCAGCTCTCAATCATGCGCTAGTCACCCCAAAAACCATTTGAGATTTGAGAAAATTTTAAATACTTTTGACATCCACACTGGAGACTTGGTTTTTAAAAATCTCTCTCATATCTATTAATTGTGGATAATCTGAAATAAATCAGCTAGTGGCATCCTCAGGAAATGATTAGGAACTATTAGGTTAGGAATAATTTGCTGGGATTTTGTTGTTACTAAAAACATGTACTTTTAATAGACATAAGAGGAGCAATTCTATAAAGGTCGCTCAAATTTGGTCACCAAAATGCTGAGTGATGAGTGAAAATTTTATAATGGCATCTGGGCACCAGATTTCATTATAGAACAAAGTGTAAGTCAGCATTTATGTGCTAACATTTATACCATATAAAAGGCAGGAGTAAACGTGAGCACATATCAGGGCCGGCTCAAGAGGTTGTGGCACCCTCGACCAACTTCTTTTTTTGCGCCCTCCCCCACACCTTTCCCACCCCTACCCCACCCTCTCTCTCACAATTCCTCTCTCACCCTACCCCCAAACAGCAACTTCCACGATCCTAACCCTCCCACTCCCAAACAGCAACTTCCACGATTTCACCCCACTTCTCACCCCAAAACAGCAACTTCCACAATTCCTACCTGCTTAAAAGCTGGAAATGCTGCTGTCTACTCTCTCAGGTCCAGGCAGCAGTGGCATAGTGGCAACGGCAGCAGGCAGCGTCTGTAGAGGCATGCCAAAAAAAAAAAAAAGAATGCAGTGGACACTGAAGCAGTTTAAATACTTCAGCGTCCTGCTCCTCTCTGCAAGGCATGCTGCTGGGATTGGATTTGGGGACATCCAGTCCCAGCATGTCTTCTGGGAGGGGAGGGGTCCAAGGTGTTCTATGCACCTATAAGAGGCCAGAGGACCTGGGAGGGAGGAGTGTTGGCATTGGCGTTGGGTACATCAGCAGAGGGTGAAGGGAGGAGGAAAGTACCCAAACTGCTGGCGCCTCTTGTTTCCAGTGCTGGGAGTCAGGACCGGGGATTGTTGCTGCTGAAAAGAACTGTAAGTACTAATGTGGGCCACAGTTAAGATGGGTTATTTTACCACAAGTTGTACTATTTTAACACGAGGTCTCATTGCATAACATGAGACAGTGTTAAAATAGAATGACTTGTGATAAACGGTATATGGTAAACAGTAATCCACTTTAATAATGCCCCCCCCTCCAATTGTTACATGTGGGATCTGCCCATGAGCCTCCCCCTTTGAATGCACTCTTATGGTTATGCAGTATGCACTCTGCACTCACATTCTTGAATACTGCTGAGCGTGCACACCATACTTACATACATGAATGTAAGGAGGAAGGTAATTAAACTATTCCAAAATAATAGATAGGTTTTGTCTTTTAGTGAGCTCATATTTACATTGGAAACATATGACCTCGATAATGACCACTGAACCTTTTCAAAAGTGTTGTTGTCAGTTATATTGAAATATAGAAACAGAGGAGGGAATTTCAGCCCATGGCATTAAGCAGCTTGCAAACTGCTTACAGCCACAAGCTGAGCTAAGCCCAATATTCAGTGCAAGGGCATGTGCAGCTCCCAGTATTGAATATTCGGGTATGTCTGCTGCCTGGGAAGTTAACCGGGCACTGGCTGATATTCAGACCTGTGCCCAGTTAGCTTGCTGTGTAAAGTTAGGACAGCTGTTTTGCTGTCCTAATTTTTTATGGTTATTTAGCCGGTAAGTGGACTGAAAATCACCACTAACAGGCTGACACTCAGCCCCTAACCTAGCTGTTTAGGGGATGGCCAGTTAGCAGGGAAATTCAGTGGCACTAACCAGTTATGTGCTGCTGAATATCTGGGACTGGCTAGCTCAGAGGGGTTTAACCAAGCAGGAGCCTTCTCCTGCCTGGTTAAACCTTTTTGAACATCAACTGCATAGAAAATAATGGTGGATATCCAGTCAGTCCCTCCATACTAGCTAATAAACTCTACAATGATTTCCTCTTCCTTAGAGATTCTCTGTGCTTGTCCCATAATATCTTGAACTCAGATCAGCACTCATCTCCATCACCTTTGCTGGGAGGCCATTCCACGCATCCTAATATTTCTTTATATTGCTCCTGAGTCTATCCCGTTTCACCTTCATACTATGCCCTTTGTTCCAGAACTACTTTTCAATTGAAAGAGGACTCCTTCTATGAATTTAGCCATGGAGGTATTTAAATGTTTCTGTCATATCTCCCCTCTTCTTCCTTTCTTCCAAAGTACACATATTTAGATCTTTAAGTCTGTCCCTATTCACTTTATGAACACAACTACAGGTCATCAGACCTGCCGAGTCTGCCGCATTCAGCGAGAGACTCCCGCTTTGGTGGGTCATCTCCCACACTCCTGCCAAAGCGGGAAAGTCTCCTGCTGAGGCATTGCGGTGGCACTCCCCCTTCCACCCATTATTTATTTCTGGCCACTGCTGCTTCCCCTGTTGAGCAACAGCAGCCATGACTAAAAAATAAAGATAAAAAAAGGAAGCACGGGGCCGCAGCAGCCTTCAGGCATGTGCTGTCAGCTCTGCCACTCTTCTCTCTCCTCTCTCTCTGCCCCTAGAGCAGGAAGTTGACATCGACTTCCTGCTCCACTCCGAGGACAGAGGGAGGAGAGAGGAGCGGCAGTATCGACAGCGTATGCCTGAAGGCTGCTGCGGCCCCGCTCTTCCTTTTTTAATTTTTTTTTTAGTTGTGGCTGCTGCTGCTCAACAGGAGAAGCAGCAGTGACCTGGAAATGAATACCGGGTGGAAGGGGGAGCGGGAGGCAGGAGGTAGAATTATGAGAGTGGGAAGATGGGGAAAGATGGAGGGTACATGGAGATGGGTTGGAGAAAGAGAGAAACTGCTGGACATAAGGATGGGGAGAAAGGGGGGTATTCTGGCTGAGATCAGAAAGAGAGAAGACGCTTGAAGGAAGGGTAGGGAGAGAAACAGGAGAGACATTGAAGGAGGGAAGAGAGAGGGGGGATATGATGAATGGAAAAGGGTAGAAAGAGATGCTGGATAGAAAGAAGGGGATAGAGAGAGAGAGAGAGAGAGACACTGGATGAAAGGGTCGGGAGAGGGGGTAGATGATGGAAGGATAAGGAGAGAAAGAAGGAAGATGGATGGAAGGTTGGGGAGAAAAAGATGCTGGATGGAAGGATAGGGAGAGAAAGAGGAAAACGCTGGCTAGGAGGATAGGGAAAGAAAGAGGGGAGATAGATGAAAAGATGCAGAGAGAAAGGGGAGAGACTGAAAGGATGTGGAGAGAGAGAGAGGGGACATTGAACAGAAAAGGGTAGAGAGATAGAGAGACACTGGATAGAAGGAGGGGGGGACAGAGAGACACTAGATGGAAGGATCAGGAGAGAGAGTAGATGGGTTGAAGGATGGGGAGAGAAAGAGGGAAGATGCTGGATGGAAGGGTAGGGAGAAAAAGAGACGCTGGATAGAAAGATGCAGAAAGAAAGAGGGAAGATATTAGAAGGATGGGAAAGAAGAGGGAGCTGTTGAATGGAAAGGGGGAGAGGACAGAGTAGTGAAAGACTGAAGAATAATAGGAAGGGGAATGGGGAGAACAAGGGTGAGGAATAGATGAAAAGCCATAGGTAGGTGAATTAAAAAGAAGGAAATTAAAGAATGGATAGTAAGAATTAATTAAATCTGGACAGAGAGAGAGGCAGAAAACTATTGAAGAAAACAAAGAAAAAGGAGAGAAAAATCGCAAATGGAGAGTTAAGAGTGTTATGATTGGGGTCTGAACCCCTCTCAAACTTACCTCTTTCCTTGGGGTCAGCTTCTTAGCTGGCTTCTGTTCTTTTCTCTGTCCTTTCTGAGTTGGCTCTGTCTCTCTGTGCTGGCAGCTTCCAGCAGCATGGCTCTAATTGTTTCACTATACTGCACCTGTGTGTGTGTTGCCTGAGTTGCTCTACCTCTCTTGGGTGTACTGGCTTCAAGTGCTTCACAGTGTTGCATTGGTGTGGGTTGGGCCTCTCTGGGTCAGTGTTCTTTTGCCTAGGTCTAGGGAGTGTGACATCATCAGGGAGGGCCTTGATAAGGAAGTGGTGTTGTTTCCTTCAGAGCCTTTGCAACGGTGGTGTTTGCTTTAGGTAGGGTGGTGCAGTGTGCACTTCTGACTTTGTGTCTAGTTTCCCTGCTTGCTTTTGCTAAGGTCCAGGTTAGTGTTAGTGCAGTGTGCACCTTTGACTGTGTGTTTAGCTTTCTTGCTTTTCCCTCTTGGTTTTGGAAGCATTGCTGTGTGTAGGGCTTTGGAAGCTCTGTTGCTGATAGAAGTACTTCAGGGTTTGGTGTTGTTAGAACACTGCAGAGTTTGCTGTTAGAAGTACTTCTGGTGTTTGTGCTATTGGGAGCATTGCAGTCTTTGCTGTTGGTGTTTGGTGCTTTAGAAGCACTTTTGGCTTATGTGTTAGCTTCACTGCTTTTTCCTTGTGGCTCCCCTGTCTCCCCTTTGAGTGCTAGGAGCTCTTCTGGTTGCTTGCCAGAGTAGTGCTTAGGAAGCACCTTGTTAGTTGTATCTAGCTTGCTAGAGCAGTGCTTAGGTAGCTGGTTAGTTCTGTGTTTAGCTTATTAGTGTAAAGCTCTGCTTGTAGCTTGGTGCTTAGTAGCACCTGTGTTAGCTTTGTGTTTAGTTCCCTGCTCTGTTAGTTTAGGGCTTAGGAAGTCCCTTTCTTGAGCAGGGCTTAGGAGCTCCTGTTTAGTATAGGGCTTAGGAAGTCCTTTTGTCAGTTTACTGTTAGGAACACTCCTGCTGGTTTAGGGCTTGGGAGCACGTAGATCAGTTTAGGTTTAGGTGCACTTCAGTTACAGCTTGTTCTAGTCCTGGTCCCTGTGTCGTCCAGTAAGTCCTGTCGGCTACTCGAACCCAGGAGCTCAACTCCTGGGGGGCTTAGTAGCTAAGTGCAGGTGAAGCTGTGTGGACCAGTCCAGTGTGCTCCAGTCCAGTGTGTTCCGGTCCGGTGTGTGTTCCAGTCTGGTGCGCTCCAGTCCAGTGTGTTCCGGTCCGGTGTGTGTTCCAGTCCTGTGTCCTCCAGTCCGGGGGATTGCAGTCCAGTGTTCCAGTCCTGTGTCCTCCAGTCCGGGGGATTCCAGTCCATGTGTTCCGGTTCGCTGGGCAGTGCCTGCAGTCCCTGCCGGTGTGCTTGCCCAGCGTTGGTTGGTGGGTTTTGCCTGCTGCTGTCGCTCCTTTGCAGCAGCCCAAGGGCTCACGTTTGTTCCAGAGCCCGGCCCCGCGGGCTCTGAACCTGAGAACCTGACAGATTGCAAAGGCCATGAGCCCGGCAAGAACCCCCGCCCAGCTGACCCAGCTGGGGTCCAGCTCCGTCATTGTGCTTGATCCTCTTATGACTCTTCGTCAGTATCGGAATAAACTTTTGTCTCATCCTGTTTTGAAGAAGACCCCTGAAGCGGCAGCTGAGAGAAAACGCGTCTGGTGGCTTGGAATCGCTGAAAACCCAGTTTCAGATATGGACCCTTTCATCACGCTCTCAGAGTATCGCCGCAGCCTTGTCTTGAATCCAGCTTTGTGGGATACTCCTGAAGCTGTCGCTGAGAGGAGACGTCTTGGGAATTCCATGCTCTGGGCCCAGCAGGGGTCCAGTCCCGTTCAAGCAGCGCGCCTAGACAAGCCTCTGAATCCAGTCCGAGCAGCACATCCACTCAAGCTTCAGAGTGCAGTCCGTGGGACGCTGCTGGCCGAGCCTCCGATTCCAGTCCGAGAGGGGCTTCTCACCAAGCCTCCAGTGCCAGTCCAGATGGCGCCTCCACGCAAGTCTCTGCGTCCAGTTCAAGTGACGCTTCAAACCAAGCCTCCTAGTACCAGTTTGGATCCCAGTTCCAACCCCATTTTTGATCTGGATCCGTTTCTGACACTCCAGGATTACCGGGTTGCACTTTTGTCTGATCCAGCCTTGAAGAATACTCCTGAAGCTGCAGCGGAGAGAAGGCGTGTCTCCTGGCTTGGGTTCGAAGAGAACCCAGTTTCTGCTATTGACCCTTCTACCAAGCTCTTCTTTTATCGCTTCCAACTTCTCTCAGATCCAGTCCTGCGGGATACTCCGGAAGCCCAAGCTGAAAGAAGGTGGCTTCCTGATTTTTCCCGCCAAACTTATGAGTCCAGCCTGAAGGGCTTTTCCTGCCAAGATGCTGAGTCTGGATCGAGTGGCAGCAGTGGCAGCCGAGATGCTGAGTCCAGAGCGAGTTGCAGCCAAGATGCTGAGTCTGGATCGAGTGGCAGCAGTGGCAGCCAAGATGCTGAGTCCGGAGCGAGTTGCAGCAGTGACAGCCAAGATGCTGAGTCCGGAGCGAGTTGCAGCATTGGCAGTCAAGATGCTGAGTCTGGATCGAGTGGCAGCAGTGGCAGCCAAGATGCTGAGTCCGGAGCGAGTTGCAGCAGTGACAGCCAAGATGCTGAGTCCGGAGCGAGTTGCAGCATTGGCAGTCAAGATGCTGAGTCTGGATCGAGTTGCAGTTCCAGTCAAGATGCTGAGTCTGGATCGAGTTGTAGTTCCAGTCAAGATGCTGAGTCTGGATCGAGTTGCAGTTCCAGTCAAGATGCTGAGTCTGGATCGAGTTGCAGTCCCAGCCGGGATGCTGAGTCTACACCGAGTGATGAGTCCACGATGGGTGCTGAGTCTGCACCGAGTGCAGAGCCCAGCCGAGATGATGAGTTCATGATGAGTGCTGAGTCTACACCAAGTGCAGAGGCCAGCCAAGATAATGAGTCCACGATGAGGGCTGAGTCTACACCGAGTGCAGAGCCCAGCCAAGATGACGAGTCCACGATGAGTGCTGAGTCTACACCGAGTGCAGAGTTCAGCCGAGATGCCGAATCAGAATTGAGTTACAGTCCGGGCAAGATGCTGAGTCCGGGTCAAGTTACAGTCCCGACCAAGATGCTGAGGTCCGGTGAGAGTTGCCGTCCCGGTCAAGATGCTGAGTCTGGGTCAAGTTGGAGTTCCAGTCCCAGGCAAGATGCTGAGTCCGGGTCAAGTTGCAGTCCTGGCCAAGATGCTGAGTCCGGGTTAAGTTGGAGTTCCAGTCCCAGGCAAGATGCTGAGTCCGGGTCAAGTTGCAGTCCCGGTCAAGAGGCTGAGTCCAGGTCAAGTTGCAGTTCCGGCCAAGATGCTGAGTCCGGAGCGAGTTCCAGTGCCAGCCGAGATGCTGAGTCTATGCTGAGTACCAAATCCAGCCAAGATGCTGAGTCCGAGTTGAGTGGCAGTTCCGGCCAAGATGCTGAGGCCGGACCAGGTTGCAGTCTCAGGCAAGATGCTGAGTCTACTCCGAGTTCCCATTTCAGCCAAGATGTTGAACTCCTTCTGAGTTCCAGCTCCAGCCAAGAGGCAAGGTCTAGTCTGAAGTCCAGTTCGAGTTCCTGTCTGGCTTCAGATTCCAGGATGGGTGTGGGCTCTAGCCCAGTTCTGGCTGCTACAGTGGAGTGCCAGGAAGTCAAGGAAGTTGTGGACTCCTTCAGGAGATGGTTCCTGTTGAATAGAACTCCGCTTGTTGCATCCAAGACTCTGATCCTGCCTAGCAGCCGTTCTAAAGAGCCTCGTGGCGGCCAAAGCCATTCTGGTTTCCTAGTTCCAGATGTACTTGTTACGTCCTGCCCAGCCGCCCAGATTTATGTTGTGAAACCCATTGGGAAATTTCATCACAGCTACCCATGGAGACCTAAATTGTCTTTTAAGACCTGGAGCTCCCGTGGGGACACGGGAGCCTTGAGGGGGAGGTGCTGTTATGATTGGGGTCTGAACCCCTCTCAAACTTACCGCTTTCCTGGGGGTCAGCTTCTTAGCTGGCTTCTGTTTCTTTTCTCTGTCCTTTCTGAGCTGGCTCTGTCTCTCTGTGCTGGCAGCTTCCAGCAGCATGGCTCTAATTGTTTCACTATACTGCACCTGTGTGTGTGTTGCCTGAGTTGCTCTACCTCTCTTTGGGTGTACTGGCTTCAAGTGCTTCACAGTGTTGCATTGGTGTGGGTTGGGCCTCTCTGGGTCAGTGTTCTTTTGCCTAGGTCTAGGGAGTGTGACATCATCAGGGAGGGCCTTGATAAGGAAGTGGTGTTGTTTCCTTCAGAGCCTTTACAACGGTGGTGTTTGCTTTAGGTAGGGTGGTGCAGTGTGCACTTCTGACTTTGTGTCTAGTTTCCCTGCTTGCTTTTGCTAAGGTCTAGGTTAGTGTTAGTGCAGTGTGCACTGGTGACTGTGTGTTTAGCTTTCTTGCTTTTCCCTCTTGGTTTTGGAAGCATTGCTGTGTGTAGGGCTTTGGAAGCTCTGTTGCTGATAGAAGTACTTCAGGGTTTGGTGTTGTTAGAACACTGCAGAGTTTGCTGTTAGAAGTACTTCTGGTGTTTGTGCTATTGGGAGCATTGCAGTCTTTGCTGTTGGTGTTTGGTGCTTTAGAAGCACTTTTGGCTTATGTGTTAGCTTCACTGCTATTTCCTTGTGGCTCCCCTGTCTCCCCTTTGAGTGCTACGAGCTCTTCTGGTTGCTTGCCAGAGTAGTGCTTAGGAAGCACCTTGTTAGTTGTATCTAGCTTGCTAGAGCAGTGCTTAGGTAGCTGGTTAGTTCTGTTTAGCTTATTAGTGTAAAGCTCTGCTTGTAGCTTGGTGCTTAGTAGCACCTGTGTTAGCTTTGTGTTTAGTTCCCTGCTCTGTTAGTTTAGGGCTTAGGAAGTCCCTTTCTTGAGCAGGGCTTAGGAGCTCCTGTTTAGTATAGGGCTTAGGAAGTCCTTTTGTCAGTTTACTGTTAGGAACACTCCTGCTGGTTTAGGGCTTGGGAGCACGTAGATCAGTTTAGGTTTAGGTGCACTTCAGTTACAGCTTGTTCTAGTCCTGGTCCCTGTGTCGTCCAGTAAGTCCTGTCGGCTACTCGAACCCAGGAGCTCAACTCCTGGGGGGCTTAGTAGCTAAGTGCAGGTGAAGCTGTGTGGACCAGTCCAGTGTGCTCCAGTCCAGTGTGTTCCGGTCCGGTGTGTGTTCCAGTCTGGTGCGCTCCAGTCCAGTGTGTTCCGGTCCGGTGTGTGTTCCAGTCTGGTGCGCTCCAGTCCAGTGTGTTCCGGTCCGGTGTATGTTCCAGTCCTGTGTCCACCAGTCCGGGGGATTGCAGTCCAGTGTTCCAGTCCTGTGTCCTCCAGTCCGGGGGATTGCAGTCCAGTGTTCCAGTCCTGTGTCCTCCAGTCCGGGGGATTCCAGTCCATGTGTTCCGGTTCGCTGGGCAGTGCCTGCAGTCCCTGCCGGTGTGCTTGCCCAGCGTTGGTTGGTGGGTTTTTGCCTGCTTCTGTCGCTCCTCGGCAGCAGCCCAAGGGCTCACGTTTGTTCCAGAGCCCGGCCCCGCGGGCTCTGAACCTGAGAACCTGACAAAGAGAAGACGAAGGAAAGCAGAATCAAGAGAGTGGGAGCAACACAATTAGAAAAAGCAAATGGCCAGACAACAAAGGTAAAGAAAATAATTGTATTTTTAATTTAGGATAAAGTAATGTGGTAGCTGTGTTAATAAAGTAATAAATGCAAATAAGACACAAAATAGAAAATAAGGTGAAACCTTCACTGATTTTAAAACATTTTTGATTAGCTTTCAGCGACCAACACTTCCTTTCTCGGGTCAGGAGAGGATACCATAACAGCATTATACTGATCTGAGGCAGGAGGTTTTGGCCTCTGAAAGCTAATTGAAAAGGGTATATGTCTGTTTCTGGAGGGCTCATAATTTAAAAGTAAAAAAAGAGGGCGAAGAAATGGGAATCAAACCTGGGTCCACTGTTTTACAATCCATTGCACTGACCACTAGGCTACTCATCAGAATTTCTTTCTGCTTTCTTCAGAATGCCCATAACACCTGATGCTATCATAGAGCCTGGTATTCCTTTTGGTATCACTTTCAGAGGAGAGGGAGGGTGACAGCAACCACTGGTGGATTTATGAGGGGTCATGCCTTAATCCCTCCAGTGGTCAGCTGCTCAATCAGAACACTTGTGTCCCCTGGATATAACTGAAACAGGACTAAATAAAAATGTCCTTCTTTTTAGAACTGAACATTTTTTCCATTCGATTATCGCTGTTGGATGTCCTAATTTTGGACCCTCCCTAGTCCCGCTCAAAACACATCCACAATACACCTCATGCTATTTGGATGAACTACAGTGTAGGACATCCAAATTCTGTCATTCCAAAGTCATAATTTGAAAGTTTTTGACAGATGGACATTTTTGGTCATTTTGAGATGTCTGTGCTTTAAAAATGAGCCCCATAGTATTCCAGATGAGATCTCACCAGATAATTACACAGAGGCACTCTCATTTAATCTTTCCATGTGGGTCATTATCACTTCCTTTCCATTTAGTCTTTATCTGCCATAATCTACTATGTTTTGTTATGTTTTTTTCTGCTTGTCATCCCTCTCTCCATGTACCCAAGCATTTTTTGTTTTTTTTTTGCCCTCACCTTGGTCATTTTAAGGTCATCAGATGTGATCCAGGTAGTCCTCTTCTTTCATGCACAGAAGTTATTCACGCCCTTTACTCTACCTCTCCCTTCTAGTTTTGCAGCCCAAATGCTTGGCTCTGAATTTTATAGCATTAAGGGGGGGAAGAGATCAACATGGGCTATTGTTAAGACAGGCTATTTTACCACTGAATAAAATGGTTAAATAACCCAGCTCGATGGTAGCCCACATTAAAAACTCTCCCCCCCCAAAAAAAAAAAAAATCTTAGCTCCCATAATCTAGATCCCTCATCATGTTATATACACTAACAGGGATGTTTACCCATATTGCAGATTTGCTACCATCCACAAATAGGCAAATCTTACCCAACATTTCTGCAATATTGCTCACAAATTAAAAAAAAAAACCTGGACCAAGGACTGATCCCTGCAGCCCACCACTGATAACACATTATCTTTGGTGTGAACACTATTTACCACAAACCTTTACCACTGTTGGAAACAGGATGCTGGGTTTGATGGATCTTCGGTCTGTCCCAGTACGGCAATACTTATGTACTTATGTTCCCTCCCATCCACTCAGTTTCTAATGCGATCATGTTAGGACTTGTACCAAGGGCACTCAGTTTACTTATAAGTTGTCGATGGGTATTGGTTAACCATTCAAAGACTATACTAATCATATACCAGGTGTATTTAGGAATACTAAGATCTCACTCACTCACCCTTCACTTTTACCTTTCCTAATTAGTGCATCAAATTACTCACGTATTATGGATATGACATAAAATGCATATGAAGACTGTCAAGTAAGACTGAATGATAATAACAGCAACTGCTCTATGCTCACTTTTAAATTATTGCTGTTTGATAGGAGGCAGGTAGATGAATCACAACAAGCAGTCAAAGCTATGATATATAGCAGAATATGTTGGGCAATGTCAATGTGAGGCTTGTGAGGTATGCCTGCATATTGCTGTGCACCTGAAATAATCCAGAGAACCCAGAGATGAGAAATGGTGAGTATGGTACATTTTGCAAGGTATCATCGGTTAAAAATAATAGTGGAATATATTGTAAAATCCAATTTATCGTGCCTGAATTGATGTAATCTGCCTTGAGCTTGAAAGGAAAATAGAACATCAAACTTGTTATTCTTATTCTTATTACTAGGAAATATAAAAATGCAAAGGCTATAATTATCACAAACACTAAAAGAAAAGGGAAACATATGTTGTTAGCTATCTAGTTTACCAGAAACTAGATGCTAAAGTTGATGAAAGGAAGGAAGGAGGTTTGGCACAAGCACCTTCCACACCTGAGAAGACAGTGTGTGAAAGCTAGATATGGTCAAAGCAGTTCAAGATGCACATTGTGAAGAATAATCCAAATCATAGTTACCTGATGCTAGGGTCCATCTTAAGAGTTAGTACTTAAACAACACGCTGAAACCTTCTGCCCAGGATGTAGCAGCAGCCAAAAAAGCAAACAGGATGCTTGGAATTATTAGGAAAAAGATGCAAAATAAGACCAAGAATATCATAATGCCTCTAGCTGTCATTGTAGATAATATGCTGAAATCTTCTGCTCAGTGTGCAGCGGCGACATAAAAAAGCAAACAGGATGCTAGGAATTATTAGGAAAATAAATAGTAACATATAACATAGTAAATAACGGCAGATAAATACCTGCACGGTCCATCCAGTCTGCCCAACAAGATAAACTCATTTACATGGTAAGACAGAAAACATTATAATACCTTGTATCGCTCCGTGGTACAACCTCACCTTGAGTATTGCATTCAATTCTGATCACTGTATCTCAAAAAGATATAGCAAAATTAGAAAGGTTCAAAGAAGAGCAACCACAATGATTAAGGAGATGGAACTCCTCCCATATGAGGCAAAGCTAGAGGTTAGGGCTCTTCAGCTTGGAAAAGAAACAGCTGAGGGGGGATATGATTGAGATCTACAAAATCCTGAATGTTGTAGAATGGGTAAAAGTGAATCAATTCTTTCATTCTTTCAGAAAGTACAAAGACCAGGGAACACTCAATGAAATGACATGGAAATACTTTAAAAACAAATAGAAAGAAATATTTATTTTTCACTCAAAGACTAGTTAAGCTCTGGAACTCATTACTGAAGGATGTGGTCATGGCGGGTAGCGTATCTGGGTTTAAAAATGGTTTGGACAAATTCTTACAGGAAACGTTCATAGTCTGTTAGTGAGGTGGACAGGGGGAAGCCAGTGCTTTCCCTGGGATTGGTAGCATGGAATGTTGCTACTAATTAGGTTTCTGCCAGGTACTTGTGACCTGGATTGGCCACTGTTGGAATCAGGATACTGGGCTAGATGGACCATTGGTTTGACCCATTATGGCTATTCTTATGCTCTTAAGATTTAACTCAAGCCATCATTCCATAATAGGCATGGCATTTCAACAGGATTTCCATTTTCCAAGGTGCACATCCTGCAGTTACATGAACCAGGTTCAGGCCAGGTTCATTTGATTTATACGTTTCCCAGTCCTCGGTTTTTACACAGTTCATTGAACAAGGCTAAGCGCATTGCATGGAAAATAATGCCATTTCTGCATTATGTATTATGACAGGAATAATGGGCTCCTTGGTACCTAAATAAAAGCAAAAATCAAGATTAAAAATAGTATTGTTGTTATATTATTCTTAAGGGAAAGGGGATGGAACTTGATATACTGTCTTTCTGTGTTTACAATCAAAGCAGTTTACATATTATATACAGCTATTTATTTTCTATCTGGGCAATGGAGGGTGAAGTGACTTGCCCAGGGTCAAAAGGAGCTGCAGTGGGAATCGAACCTGGTTCTCAGGCCACTGCACTATTAGGCAGCTACTGCTCCTTATTATTATTATTAGCATTTGTATTGGTAGTGTAAGTACTCTATTTTCATACATAGCATTGTATATTTTCTAAGAGGATTATTTACTATAAATTAATGCAGCATAAAAGCTTAATCACCCCCCCCCCCCAAAGTCATCACCTTGCAAAGCTCTCCATCACAACCCCCTCTACTGAAGCTCTCCCTGAAGAGCCCCCTTTCCCACAAAGACCCTGTAGGACTTCCCAGACCTACCTGGTGAAATCTCTGGTGGCTAGGGTTTCAGGACAGAATTCATTCCAAGTCTCTCCCACCCCTGATGGTGCTGGGTTCAAAATGGCACCTCCAACCCCTAGCAGTAGTCTCACAGTATTACCTCTAGGGGTCAAGTTGCCATATATCCTCATCCAGGTACAATATATAACTTAGATTGTAAGCCCATTAATTATCCAGATGTCAACTTTAATGGAAACAGGACCCAACCTGGTCAAGTTTCGGAAAAACCTTCGTCAGGGGTCACATAAGTTTCCACAGTACATTCACAGATTCAAAGCATGTACTGCAATACCCTGTCAACTGCATAGAAAAAGATCTGGGCCAATTCCAAAAGTCAGTAACCATCAAGTCTCCAGCCCAAATTCAAAAACTACAGTTAAAGGTGGCCTGATGGATCCTGTTTCCATTGGAGTTGACATTTGGACGGGCTCTTGCTGTGTTTGTCTTTCCTTGGAATGCTGCTGCTGCTGTTTGGTTGTCTGCTCTGTGATGCTAAACATCATCCCCTGTGAAGTTGTTTTTTCCAGATGTGGCCATACAGGTGATATCCTGATAGCATGGTGTAACTGGGTACTCTCTTGCATACCAACATACTACCCTTAGTGTACTGTTCTAGGCTAGGCAAAGTATAGAGTAGCTTCAACAGCCAGCTTATACCATCCCCAAGTAGAAGCTTTACCAGTAGACTCTCAATTCTTAAGCAAATCATCTTTATTGAAGTACTCATAACAAACAAAGAAAATTCAGCTCACAGTTCAGTTGCTTAGAAGAGAAGTGTTGCCTTCTGCACATAGAGTCTGTATCTAGCCATCCCAGAGGCAAGAGGATGGCCAGAACCTCAGCCCAGCTGAGAGGAAAATGTGTAACACTCAAAGGAGAATAAGGGCAAGAAGCTCAGTGAAAATAAATGAGGAATGATTTGTTTGAACGGTGAAAAATCTTGATGGAATTACTGTAGATTAAGGAAGGATAAGCACCTAGAACAGCTGCTAGCAAAACTGGTCTGTCTCACACAGCCCAGGGGCAAAGAGAAAGGGCTGGCCCTATCTCAGACCTGAGAGTCAATAGGGAAAGCTCACAAGGAGTCAATCACAGGATACTGCAAACCAGTGCATTATTTCTAGCAAAAAAGGTGCCGGTACTCAAATGCCAGACCATCCTTCAGGGATGGGGGTGATCACTGAGGGACCCACCCCACAATAGCCAGGCCCCCTGCAACCAGTCACAGAATCTATGACAAGGCAGAACTGGTGTGTAGAGCCTGAGTTCTTTCTTTAAAACTTAGGGACCATTGGTCAATTTTAGTAGACATGGGAAAAGGTGCTGGTACTCAGTACCCCCAAGTACCCCCTCAAAAAAAGCCCTGCTGCAAACTATGGGGAGGAGGGAAGCCCCAGTACACAGTGCTATCTATTACAAAGACAATACAATTAAATACAAATAATACTCAACATGTAATTAAACTCTGGAATTCGTTGCCACAGAATGTGGTAAAGGTGGTCAGCTTAGCAGAGTTTAAAAAAGGTTTGGACGGCTTCCTAAAGGAAAAGTCCTTATACCATTATTAAATGGACTTGGGGAAAATCCACTATTTCTGGGATAAGCAGTATAAAGTGTTTTGTACATTTTTGGGATCTTGCCGGGTATTTGTGACCTGGATTGGCCACTGTTGGAAACAGGATGCTGGGCTCGATGGACCTTTGGTCTTTCCCAGTATGGCAATACTTATGTACTTATGTAAATATACACCACAATATACCCTGCCTCCATGAATATGGAAAAATAACCAACAGTCAATCCCTTACAGAATATAGGACACTCAAAAAAGGATTCCACACTCCAATCAAATAAACTATCACCCCTAAACTATTTAACAAAGGGGGACAAAAGGAGAAATCAGCATAGGCTGTTCCCACAGCCAAGCCTGTTACTAATGAGTCTAGCCACCACAGCAGAACACTATTATGCTCTATATATCATCTATACTCCTTATTCTGAAACCCTTCCAACTTTATTTCTTTATATAAATTTTATTTTTTAAAAAAGATTTTTTTCAAGAACTATTCAAAAAGAGTGTGGAAAAACTTGAGTGAACGTCACTATAGCCCTCCAATAAAGGAACCCTGTACATGAAGTGCAATCAAAAATATACAAAGTCAAACTTGAAAAAAATCAAGTCTGAAAGCAATAATAATAAAGTGTTTCAAAATAGCAGAGCACCAGATATATAGGAGACTACCAGACAGGAGCGACAACTTAACTTAAAGTCTATATTTCCTCGTTTCACTACCGTCTGTTCCTAAATTGAAGTTGGAAGGGTTTCAGAATAAGGAATATAGATGATGTATAGAACGTAATAGTGAGCTGCTGTGGCGGCTAGACTCACTAATACTGCATAAGTACATAAGTAATGCCACACTGGGAAAAGATCAAGGGTCAATCGAGCCCAACATCCTGTCCACGACAGCGGCCAATCCAGGCCAAGGGCACCTGGCAAGCTTCCCCAACATACAAACACTCTATACATGTTATTCCTGGAATTGTGGATTCCCTTTATTCAGGACTCCTGCTTCAATCCTTGAAAAGACTTCAATTGGTGCAGTCTACTGCAGTCCGTCTTAGTTCACTGTGCTAAATCATTTGATCACTACTTTACTCTGTCAGGAACATTGGTTGCCACTTTCTGCATGAATTCAAATCAAGATCTTAGTTCTGATATGTAAGTCTGATATGACCCCAAATTATCTCTCTATTCTTTTGATACCAAACACTCTGTCTCATGTACTATGTTCTTCTCAAGTAGGACTCCTTGCACTACCTCCTCCTTCTGTTATTCGTTTAGAATGTACTAGGACCACTGCCATCAGTTATATTGGACCTAAATTTTGGAATCCATTACCTTCTGCCCTTTGCCTGGAATCTTCTTACCATGTTTTCAAAACTGCCCTAAAGACTCATCTTTTTACTCTCTCTTATTCAACTTCTCGCTGAATCTTGCACCTTACCCTTCCCTTCACTGTACCCCAAACCCCTTTATGTAGCATTGTTTATTGTACAGTGCTTTGAAGCCACTCCCATGGCATATGGTGCTATATCAAGCCTTGTATAAATAAATAAATAATCTGCAGAAGTAATTACAATCCAAGGTTCTTCTGAGCACAGTAAGGGATTCACTGCCATTTGACTGGCGTGTCTGCTTTACTTGCATATTTAAAAGTGGACTACCAACAGAGGTTGTCAATGCCATTGTGAACCTGGCACCAAGAGGGGCAGATGCACTGGGGATCAATCCTGTTCTGAACCCCTAGATACTAGGGATTTCACCAGGTAGGCCCAGGGCTATGGGAAGGTGGAAGAGTCTTTGTGGGAAAGGAAGGATTCCTTAAGGACTGGGGGGGGGGGGGGGAATTGAGGAGAGGAGGTCATGATGAGGGAGCCTTTAAGAAGGGAGATGTGTTTTGATGGGGGAGGGGATTCAGGGGGAAGGGTTAGATTTAAGTTTTTAATTGTCATTAATTCTGGGTAGGAAAAATAATGCAGCTTGCGAGGTATTCATGTATTGCAGTTCTGAGACACCACAGGTTAGTGAATCCCAGTGTCAACTAAGGTGCAGTAAAACCACTTTTGTCACACTTTAATAACAGGGAAGACTTGATTGAGGGGTTTTGAACTAGGGGGTATTTAATAACTACCCTACTAAATGGGCTACATTGTACCAATTAACCACAATGCCAATAATGCTGATAAACATAGAGCCCTATATTCAAACATAAATATCTGGACAACTTCTGAAGTTATCCGGATATTTGTGCTGACCAGGTCTATCTGTGGATATTCAGCAGCACTATTCAGATAGTTTTGGAGTGGTCCAGGGAGAAGACACCCACTCCAACAACTGGAAGAGCTCAATTGCCACCTAAACAACAATGCAGTGGCCAAACAAACAACCAGCAACATGAAACCAAACATGAACAACACCCAACAAAACCACAACAGCAACACAGGCAGACCACACAGACACCTACAAACTGTTAAAAACACTTTAAACATGACACATATGTCTCAATACAAATAGGTTACATAAATGCGAAATCAGCAGTAAATAAGACAACACTATTAAGAGACTGGATAGAAATGGAACAACTCAGACTACTGCTTACCACCGCTTAGTAAAAGTCCTCCACAGTTACCTCCAAATTTAGTTTCTTTAAAATAGGTATCACAATAGAACACTGGGCTAGCAAAAATTCCTGTTATGGGAAACCCATTCAAAATTATTTTAATTGAAAATGTAAAATATTATAGAACAGCATTATTACCAGTCTAGATGGACTGAAGTCCAGAGTTCAATATGTGGTTTCCATTCCATCTGGTATCTTTTTTATTTCTTTATATTAGACAGTAAGCGCTACAGATTAGGAACTGTTTCTTATGTCTAACTGTAAACCATCATGTACCCTAAGTACCACTACAGAAGTGATAAATAATAGTAGCATCAGCGGCAGCATTCATTGTGAAATCAATTTTTCTGTGGATGCCTCTATTTAACCCAGTCCTACATATTTGTACTTATGAATAGTCGAGCTAAGGTATAATTGTATGACCCAGGAATAAAATGTCATCAAATATAACAGAACATGGCAGCCTTCTATTAATAATTGAAAGCAGCTGAAGGCCTCCAAATCCATGCTGCACATTTTCTCTGTGCAGCACACGAGTAAAAGCTGGAGTGCCAAGGAAAGGAAAGAGAACTTTCAGAAGTGAGACAGATGCCTGAAAACCACTGGTTTTCAGAAGCCCTGTGGTGCTCCAATATTAGTGCACTATATTAGTGTAGTTTCAACGAGCTAGGGAGACACTGAATAGCTTGTGTTGAAAAGACTGCAGGAAAAGAAACGTTTTTCTCTCATTGCAATTTAAACACTGCAACCAGCACCTCCACACACAAGGAATGACTCAGGCTGCATATTCTGCAGAAGGATATGTTTATACCCGCAGGAGGTGGTGGAAATGAAAATGGTAACAAAATTCAAACACGTGTGGGATAAACATAAAGGAATCCTATTCAGAAGGAATGGATCCTAAGGAGCTTAGCCGAGATTGGGTGGCAGAGCCAGCCAGTGGTGGGAGGCGAGGATAGTGCTGGGCAGACTTATACGGTCTGTGCCAGAGCCAGTGGTGGGAGGCGGGGCTGGTGGTTGGTCGGCGGGGATAGTGCTGGACAGACTTATACGGTCTGTGCCCTGAAGAGGACAGGTACAAATCAAAGTAGGGTATACACAAAAAGTAGAACATATGAGTTTGTCTTGTTGGGCAGACTGGATGGACCATGCAGGTCTTTTTCTGCCGTCATTTACTATGTTACTATGTTACTCTAGCTGAGATAATATTTAACCATCTCTCTGATCTCATGTGCAACTTTCTTTAAATCAATCATCTTACTCTTCCTACTTTCTTACCTATCTATATGTTACATCTTTGCTTTACCCTTCACTATCAATTATAATGTTCTATTACGTATTGTGTTGACATTGTAAGTAGTATACCATGCCATACTTTGTATTGTTTTTTAACATATTTACTGCTGTAATTGCCTATTTCTCATGTTTGATCTATGCTTACTGTACACTGCCTTGAGTGAATTCCATCAAAAAGGCGGTAAATAAATCCTAATAAATAAACAAATATATGAATAGCTATGCACCCTCAAATGTGCTACCAATGCAAGAAATTTAGCAGAAACATTAAATGATTTGAGCTTTGACTCTTTCAGATTCAAGGCCCAATTTTCAACTCATTTTGAGGCACTTGCTCTTAAAAACCGGACTGTAAACACCATGGTCCTGAGAAATGAATTTGACCCAAATCAAACAGTTATAATATCTAAAAATCTAAAGAAATCATCTCGCCGAACCCAACGGAAAGTACTTCAGCTAAACCAAAATCACTTTCTAAAGCAAATCACTACACAACACAATTCACTTTGTAATTTGAGTTGAATCAATCTGTACAATTACAATGCATCATAATTAGGATGAAGTTAAGAGGAAATGTATTTATTTATTTATTTATTGTATTTGTACCCCACATTTTCCCACCTTTTTGCAGGCTCAATGTAGCTTACAGAGTATGGAAATGAGAACGTCATTACATGATTTGAGAAAACAGTCGATCATAAGCTGGGGTGAGAGAGGAATTTAGGTAGAAGGTGTTAGGTAAGGTCATGTGAGAGGTGTTTTGGTGTACTTGGGTGGTTTAAGGAATGATTTGTTTCATTGAGGGTGACTTTTGTAGGCTCTGTTGAAGAGATGTGTTTTCAAAGCTTTGCGAAAGCTGGTTAGATTGGCCATGGTTTTTAGGGACATGGGTAGTGCATTCCAAAACTGTGTACTTTTGTACGCAAAGGTAGTAGCATAAGCCTGTTTGTATTTCATTCCTTTACAGCTGGGGAAATTCAGGTTGAGGAATTTGTGGGCCGATCTTTTGGCATTCCTGGGCGGTAAGTCCACTAGGTTTAACATATAGAGTGGGGCCTCTGCGTGAATGATTTTGTGTACAGTCGTGTAGATCTTGAACTCAATTTGTTCCTTTAGCGGAAGCCAGTGCAGTTTCTCTCTGAGGGGCTTCGCACTTTCGTATTTGGGTGTTCCAAGATGAGTCTGGCTGCGGTGTTCTGGGCTGTTTGGAGTTTTTTGATGGTCTGTTCTTTGCAGCCTGCGTACAGAGGGTTATAGTAGTCCAAGTGGCTTATTACCAATGACTGTACTAGGTGCGGAAGATGTTCCTTGGGGAAAAAGGTTTTATTCTTTTGAGTTTCCACATCGATTGGAACATTTTTTTCATCGTATTCTTCGCATGGGTGTCGAGAGTGAGGTTTCGATCAATAGTGACACCTAGGATTTTCAGATTTTCTGACATAGGAAGTGTGCAGTAGGGTGTGGTTATTGTGGGGTAGTTGTTTGTATTGTATTGGGAGGTGAGAACTAGACACTGAGATTTTTCTGCTTTGAGTTTTAACTTGAATGAATCCGCCCAAGAGTGCATGGTCTGGAAGCTCTGGTTGATCTCGTTGGTTATTTCGTTAAATCACTTTTGAATGGGATATGGATCGTAACGTCATCGGCATATATGTAAGGGTTGAGGTTTTGATTGGCTAGGAGTTTGGCTAATAGTATCATCATTAGGTTGAAGATAGTTGGTGAGGGGGGGGGGATCCTTGAGGAACTCCGCATTCTGGTCTCCAAGGTGGCGATCTGTCTTTGGAGGAATCTAAGAAAATACTACCGCACGAAAAGGGTGGTGGATGCGTGAAATGACCTCCCAGTGGAGGTCATGGAGATAAGGACTGTGTCGGAATTTAAGAAAGCATGGGACAGGGATCCCACGTGGAATCCCTTAGGAAAAAGGGGAGCTAGTGGTTACTAAGGAAGGGCAGACTGGATGGGCCATTTGGCCCTTATCTGCCGTCATGATTCTATGTTTATTTGAGTTTATATAAAATACAGCTGCATTCAGCACACATTTATATAATACAGCTCCATGTCAGAGAAGGGGTAAGAGGGAAGCAATAAGCTGAGTTAGTTCTAGTTCTGGGATGGGTGACCTTTATATGCATGAATATCAATAGTATCCTTAATGGGCTGCAATATTACATCATGTCAGACCCAGAAATGCACAGAGCTCCATAGACCTTCTGTGACAGATGAATAAATAAGTAACAATTTAACTAAAAATGCTGGAAACAAACCGCTAGAGTGGCTATTCTGAAAATATTTGTGAAATTTAGTGTTTAAAATCAGCAGAACTCTGGTTCATGATGTTTTCTGTATATACTTCTCATGGTCTCACAGGCCATACAAACTTCAATAAGGAGCTGTATTCAGCCCACAGGCTGCAGATTTCCCACCCCTGTTCTAGTTTTACTCCTTTTTTAGCCTGGAGTCCTAATTTCCTCTGAGCAGAGTTTCTCAAATCGTTCATTAAGACACACAGCCAGCCAAGTTTTCAGGATATGCACAGGCAGAATATGTGCAAAGGCAGATTTGAAAGCATTGTATCATGCACATTCATTGTGGATATCCTGAAATTCTAACTGGCTAGTTTTCTCCCAGGGATTGTGTGGAGAATCAGTGCCTTAGAAAGATGACAAGCAATGGGGGGAAAACCAGGACTGTAGCCCTTCATATGTAGCCATAAGGTCATTTCAAGAATAACAATCCTATTAAACGCAGTCAAGGACTTCTCTCAACTGTTGTTACATAACTGAAGTAACAGGGCTCTTTGGGGATTATAATAGAGTTTATTGGTCAACCAAACTGAAGATCAATGCCAGTGTTTGAAAGGACTTTACTAGCTGATTAAAAATGAACTGCCATTGTTCTTGATGTGTAATGCAAATGTCTTTGGGTTTTTTTTCCTGCTCCTGTAGTGAATTTCAATAACTGACAAATATAAATCAGCAAAAGCCTCATTATTTAAACAAGTATGACAAGGAAGTATGAATTCACTAGTCTTGTACTAATGGGCCGATTATCAGAAGCAAACACAAGGTGCTAGAGGCTGTGAGCGCCATACTAGCGCCTGCCTTTGCTACTACCCCATGATCAGAGCCCCTGAAACAATGCGCTCGCAGGCTCTAAATGCAACTAGCATGCAAATGAATGCAAAACAGGGCTCAGCGCAAGTAGCATGCAAATGCATTCTAAGTCTATTCATCCCCAATGATCAGCGACCAGCGTGCCAAAGATTGAGGAAGGGCCGCTAGACCACCAGGTGGGGGGAAGGGATTGACCCGCAGCCCACTGGGCCACCAGGGACAACTGAGGGATGCTGGGGGGGTTAGGAGGGTTGGAGACCCACTGGATCTCCAGCCCCCCCCCCCAAACTTGTGTTGGGGGGGAGGTCAGGGGGACCGGAAGTCCGCCAGACCTCTGGCCCCCATTTCACTTGGGTTGGGGCAGGGGTAGTTGGGGTCTGGTGGTCTCATGGACCTCCAGCCCCTGTGTTTGACAGGTCTGGGCTTTTGACAGCCCAGACCTGTCAAACAAGTGCGGGAGGATTGTGCCTGAGCGCATGCTCAGGCACAATCCTCCCGCATTTCTACCCCATGATCAAAGAGAATTGTGTGCTTAAATTTGCATGCAATTATCTCTGATCATACGTGTGGTAAAGCTGTTCCAGTGCTATTTTTAGAGTGCTGTTTGGAACAGCGAGGGGCTTTTGATCATCTGCCCATAAGAGCACAAAGAATGCTATCATTTCTGGTTGCTGAAAATTAGGTTCACAGAAATGTAGCTGCTGAAGGTTTATCATATTTCAAGAGTAGTCTGGTCATGATAAATCATAGTCAGAGGAATAACCAATTTCCTATGGCAAGACTTCAATTTTGTGACAAAGGTTCTGAAATTCTGCAACAGTTCTGTGGCACATTGTATAGATTTGTTTTCTTTATATAAATGCATTCCTTTTTTTATCTTTGTGTGTATGGATAATTTCTCTTTGTTCTTTTTCTTTCAGGAGCAGGAGGATAGAGGGTAAAGGATCTTAGTAATCACTGCTGAGAAAAGGGCCAAGGAGGAAGAGGGTGAGGATAGCATCTTGGGAATGGGGAGGAGAGTGTGAAAAACATCATTTTTGTGCTGAGATACTGCCTCCTATTTCCTGCAGAGGTTTTCAAAATCTGAGCACAGCAGGGACCCACTGACACTTGCCTAGTCTGTATGCTTTGAAATATAGCTGCATTCAGCACACATTTATATAATAAAGCTCCATGTCCATGTTAAAAGTAGACATGTCAGGTTGGAAGTAATGAGGAAGGACGCAAATTGAAACAGAACTTCTCTGCTGTGCTCAGAAGCTTTGGGGTGGTGGTGGGTTGCATTAGATCAGTCCTTCCATTAGCCACCTACTGCACCACAATCACTACAGCAGCAGGACCTCATTGCATTGGTCAGTCCTTCTCCTAGTTCAAAGTGGTGCCAGTTTCGTCCTGCAGCTAAAGACAAAAAAAAAACAAAACAAAGGGATATATATTTCAAAGGATTTAACTAGCAAGAAATCATCTGCCCAGTTAAATCCCTCTGATTGGCCCCAGAGTACACATTCAGCAGCTCTTAACCAGCTAGTGCCACTGAATATGTGTTTTCAATTGTACGTTTTACATGGTGTATTTTCCAACAGTGGAGATGTTTTTTGTCGCTCTTCAAGGACATACTAGTTCAAGACATATATTTGAGATATTTTCGAATTATAGCTCTTTGAATATTTTGTGATAAACGTCTCTGGCACCATTTAGACATTATTTTGAAAATGCCCCTCCATGTAACTTTTTAAAGTCTAAGTGCTTTGAAAATGTGCCTCTTTGTCTTATATTTTAATAACCATCTAACCAAGATTTGGTAAACCACTATGTGGTGTTTAACATGAAAGGTAGTATATCAAATACACTGAAACTATGGATGCTGCTGGGGCTGAGAAAGTAGAGAAGGAATACTGCTGCAGTTGGGGGGGGGGGGGGGGGGGAAATAAGACTAATGTTCCGCCCAGGGCACCTAAAACCTTTGCACCACTCCTGGTGTACACACTGAAAGGGGCAAGATGCCATAGCCCCTGCTAGTGCTGATGCTCTGGTCCTGATCTCCCATACTGATTCCACAATACAAAAGGATGGATTTTGTAGCCTTTTCTAGAGCTATGAATTACAGGAGACTGGGTGTAATGCTCTGTGGACAAATAACAGAATAATGCACGTAAGCTTGGGAAGGAGAGAATAGTTTCTACTGTAGCAGCAACCTCAATCAACAGTAGAGGGATACTGAGTGTGGCGAAACAGGGGATTTTCCTGCTTGTAAATTATATAGTATTTCTATGATGTGCATTTCCCTTGTTTGGCCAGCAGATGGTGTCTGTTTTTTGTTTGTAAAGGTGTTGCAGAAGTGACCATTTTCTTCCCGCTGAAGATCTGAGCGGAAAAAGTAACCTGCACTGCTGTTGGCCAGAGCGCCTCTCAGTGTTTATGCTCTGGGCTCTGATTGAATCTGTTGGAAATCTTGAGTCTCAGAGTGGGAGTGTGGAAGGTACAGGCCTCTATACTAAGACCCTGTTCAAAGAAGATTGTGAGCAGTTAATTTTCCTGAACTCCCCAGGTACTACTGAGGTAGTGAATAAGTTTTTACTTACTTTAATATTGAGTGGCGGAGTGCCCTAGTGGTTAGGGTAGTGGACTTTGGTCCTGGGGAACTGAGTTCAATTCCCAGCACAGGCAGCTCCTTGTGACTCTGGGCAAGTCACTTAACCCTCCTTTGCCACATTGAGCCTGCCATGAGTGGGAAAGCACGGGGTACAAATGTAACAAAAAGAATAAATTCCTGTTTAATTTACCTGTTACTGTGTGCTAATTATACCCTATTCATCCGTTCACTGTTCTAACTTGTTATGATAAATCAATTCATTTATTAGCTCTGTTTGTCCTGGAATGACTAGGAATCCTAGTGGTTTGTGTTTGGGGTCTCTGGTTACTTTCTAGGAACTGTGGGACCCCTGGAAGTATGGCCCCAGTGTCCTTAGAAACTACTGGGGAATTAAGTTGCGGGTAGGAGACTTGTCCAGAGTCAAGCGTAATCGCTCAGGAGGGAGGAAGGGTATGCCAGTGTAGAGCACATGCACAGGTGGTAATAGGCCTGAGCAGTGCTGGAACAGACCTTCTAGGTGGCCAGAGGATTAGCCCCAGGTGGATGCTAGGCATTCTGTGACACTGAGATATAGCCTAAGAAAACATCTTAAGTTCTCGGACTGGTGTCAATGAGTAAAGGAACTAAAAATGTTACATTCAAAAACACATTTAGTTATATAACACAAAAGTAGCAAAAATCATTTTCAAACATACAATATCTCTTAGAATCAGTGCAGCAGTAGCAAAGAAATAGGTCAAGTCTGCATCTTTAGCAGCATTTCTTCTGTTTGTTGTGTCTGTTAGCCTGCCATTGCCCTAATGACTGAACTGTGGGCTGCAGATGCTAAACCACTGTTAGAGAGAACCACTGAGCATGCAGCAGTGTTCTAGGCTAATACAGGAAGATGCTGTTCAATGAACCCTGCCCTGCACTTTGTAAACTCCTTTCAGATAACTGAATTATGCAACAGGGAAGCTTCAGGTTTGTGGCTTGTGTGAATAACTGTAAATTATGTGGCAACAGCTTAATTATAAGGTTTCCTTTATGGCAACACAATCACAGGAGCCTGGGGACACTGCTCAAAGGGCAAGCTCAAGCTAGATGTTGGTAAAAACAAAATCTCTAAACTTGATGTTTAGGAAGATAAAAAATGTTGAAAGATCTTTTAAATTATTTGAAAATTAATCACAATTCTAGAAGATCTTTTTGCCTACAAGAAGTGAATAGATATCCTTGGTTTTAAAAATTATTCTTTCCTACCAGAAGGCTTGTTTCTTCCATGAAAAAAATAATTGCTTGAATGTTGTGAGTAGCATTTTAGAAAGGGTGTACAAATCAGAATTGAGATGTCCAGGTTGGGGCATCTTAAGTTCCAGTAGAATTTTAAAACAGTATTTTGCCAATGTGAAGCCTGTTCTAAAAGACTGAGAATTTGACATTTATGCATCAGTTACCTGCAGCAGGAGCATCCGTTTTAGAATTATAAATGTCTAAAATATCAAAGGGTGAAAATGTGCATATAAAGGTTTAGGTCATAAAATATCAGCGTAAACATTTTTGTTGGCTATTTTAGAAACATAAGGGTCCCTAGCTAATATTCAGACCATGGGAGTTAGCCCGGCTAACTCCTGCGGTCGGTGCTGAGCCTGGATATTCAATGCCAGGCGGTTTCTGGTGATCGGCATTGAATATCTGGTTTATTTTTGGCCTGTTGAAGCTTAACCGGCCAAGCCGATATTCAGCGCTAGCCAGTTAAGTTCGAAAAAAAGATAGGCCTTGTATTCACATGTCCAAATTTGGCCACTTAACTCATGCTGAAAATCAGCGGATAGCTGGTTGTATCGTGCGATATCACCAGCTATCCGCTAGCTGCTAACCATGAATTTTTGGCAGGTCATGGTGGCCATGTTCTGCTGAAAATTTGCGGATAGCCAGTTATAGGGCATTTAACCAGCCAGGTGCCAATCCTGGCTGGTTAAATGCTTTTGAATATCAGAGGAGACAAATGTTTATTTTTCCCGAAGTCGTCACAGAGCCTCATATATCTTGACAATTTTGCTTTCCAGTGGGTGGGGGTGGGGGGTAAGAAAATATTAGCCACTGAGGGATTAAGGAGGTGACCTCTCCTAATCTCTACAGTGGAATGCTATTCAACAGGACTTTTCTGGATAGCAGGTGTAAGTCTTCATATTGATCTTTTTGGTCATAAATGTGCATTTCCCTTCTGAAATGGGGAATACAAATTTATTTTTAGGCCCTCCATATTCCTACCCAAAAGATCCCCAGGTACATGTTTTCCCATTTTAAATGTGTATATCCCAGCTTTATCAAATCAGAATTTAGACGATATAATGTAAACATCGAAGGCAGGAAGTTATCACTACTGTAATTTTAGCACAGGATCTCACTGCATAAAATAGGACCCTGTGATAAGATAGCACAAATTGTGGTAAAATAACCCATGTTAACTGTAGTCCATGTGGAGGGGCATAATCGAAAGGGACGCCCACGTTTTGCTGAGGACATCCTCACAAAACATCCCGGCGAAGGGGCGGGGAAACCCATATTATTGAAACAAGATGGTCGGGGACGCCCAAATCTTGACATTTAGGTTTTCCCTAGAGATGATCGTCCCTAGACTTGGTCATTTCTGATTTTCGGCGATAATGGAAACTAACGATACCCATCTCAGAAACGACCAAATGCAAGCCCTTTGGTCATGGGAAGAGCCAGCATTCATAGTGCACTGGTCCCCCTGACATGCCAGGACACCAACCGGGCATCCTAGGGGGCACTGCAGTGGACTTCAAAAATTGATCCCAGGTACATAGCTCCCTTACCTTGTGTGCTGAGCCCCCCAAAACCCATTACCCACAACTGTACACCAATACCATAGCCCTTACGGGTGAAGGGGGCATCTAGATGTGGGTACAGTGGGTTTCTGGTGGGTGTTGGAGGGCTCACATTTACCACCACAAGTATAACAGGTAGGGGAGGATGGGCCTGGGTCCGCCTGCCTGAATTGCACTGCACCCACTAAAACTGCTCCAGTTACCTGCATACTGCTGTGATGGACCTGAGTATGACATTTGAGGCTGGCATAGAGGCTGGCACAAAATATTTTTAAAGTAGGTTTTTTGAGGGTGGGAGGGGGTTAGTGACCACTGGGGGAGTGAGGGGAGGTGATCCCCGATTCTCTCTGGTGGTCATCTGGTCAGTTCGGGAAACGTTTTGTGGCTTGGTCGTAAGAAAAACAGGACCAGGTAAAGTCATCCAAGTGCTCATCAGGGACACCCTTTTTTTTCCATTATGGGTCGAGGACGCCCATTCCGCCTTCACTACGTCTCTGACAAGCCCCCATGAACTTTGGTCGCCCCCGCAATGGAAAGCAGTTGGGGACGCCCAAAATCGACTTTTGATTATGCCGATTTGGGCGACCCTGTGAGAAGGACGCCCATCTTCCGATTTGTGTCGAAAGATGGGCGTCCTTCTCTTTCGAAAATAAGCCTGATTGATAACTTCTACTCTAAATGCCAGTTTATACATGTCTAAAACCCAAATAGTACTTCTTAATTAAGCACTGGCATGTTTAGTACATAGACATGAAATTGCTGAACCCACAACACAGAGAACATTTCTAGAAATCTGGAAACATCATACATTCTAGGTGTTGTAACCAAACTTTATTGTATCATTAGATCAAGTATATTATATGGTAATGGTACCTTCCCAGGCACATTAATGTTATATTCATAAATTGGAAACTGTATTAAAAGATTCTTGTGACGTCAAAATGTATGAAATAATATCCAAAGGGAAAATAACAAAGCTGAGAACAGACAAATTGATATTTTGAAAAATCTGACTAAAAGTAGTGAATAACCTTTTAAAATCTGCTTTAATACAAGTTGTATGTCATAACGACAATATTCATTCCTATGAAATGAAAATAGCCATCTGGCATGCAAAACACTTCAACTGTCTCTTGGACATATAGGCCTAGATAATTACAGTACCCAGCAGGGGCAGACTGACAGTGAACTGGGACCCTGGGCAATAAAAGTCATGGTTCCCTAACCACCTATGTAAAGTGATTAAACTAGATGGAAGCTAGGAGAGATTGGGTCTCCTACTCTTGTAGGCCCTCAGGCACTGACCTATTGTCCCAATGGTTAGTCCACCCCTGCTACCCAGGCTCTGGGGAAACTCTTGCCCCGATGCTCAGAATCAAAAGCAGGCGCTAGAGGCTGTTAGACCCGGACTAGTACCCACAATAGTGAGTGCAGAATGCTCAGAGAATCTAGCACAGGACACAATGAGCATTAATGTAAATAGAATGTTAATGCAGTCAATCAGATAAGCGCTGGTAGTGAGAAACAAATGTGTGCGAATCAGAGCAAACCCAAAAGTGAAAGCACACATTGGCGCCTGTTTCCTGCGTTTAAATATAAGCCTTCCAAGTTAAAAAAAATTGAAAGGTTTATATTTAAAGATGCAGAAAACAGACACCAATATGTGCTTCATGTTCGGGTTTCCCAGGCTCATGCGCACAGGAGCTGAGCTTACTGCAAAACTTTTCAGCACACATGCCAAGCATACCCCCTCCCCCTTGCTATCACTTTTACAGCACACATATAATTTGAACATCATTTCCTTTGAGCACTGGCAAGCTAGGTTTCAGCTCTGTTCTGGCGGTATGGTTTCTGCGCTGTTGGCTTACCACAGCAGTTCTGAGCATCGGCCTGCCTCTGAGTAATTTTAACCCACAGGGCTTGCCTCAATATTGAAGGCAAATCTAAGTCAGTAGTTTGCCTTTCATTATTGCCCAAATTAAAATTATCAGCAGAGATTTGCACCTAGTTTTCTCTGCAGGTTCTTTTTACAGTCTTTACCTTCTCTCTGCCTGGGAAGGCCTCTTCAGCTAACAGGTACAAGTACCCATTTATATTCAACAGTGCAGGACCTTTTAACCACCAGGGACAGGCTGGGCAATAATCAAAGCCCCTGTTTCCATACGTGAAATGCTATTTTATCTGCAGAAAGGGCTTTCATTGTTGTCTTCCCATTACCCATGCTAAGGACAATTGCCAAAGGGGCCCTTTTACTAAGCCACGCAAGCATCTATGCGTGCCCAACGTGCACCAATTTGGAGTTACTGCCCTGCTACCACGTGGCTTTTGCGGTAATTTCATTTTTGGCGCACGTCCGATACGCGCGTCCAAAAAATAATTTTTATTTTCTGACGCACGTCCACTACATGCACCAAGTGGCAATTGATGCGCGTAGGTCATTACCGCTCAGTTAACATGCGAGACCTTACCGCTAGGTCAATGCTAGGTCAATGTCTCAGACCCAAAATGGACGCGCGCCAATTTTTATTTAGCCGCACGTCCATTTTTCACAAAAATTTTAAAAAGGCATTTTTTGCAGGCGTGCTGAAAAAATGGATCTGTGAGTGCCCAAAACATGCGCCTACACTACCGCAGGCCATTTTTCAGCGTACCTTAGTAAAAGGATCCCAAAGTCATTAACATAGATAAAAAGCATTTTATCCATATAAATAAGGTATCTGAAAACTGCTCATCCTTAATGTGGCTAAGAGTAAGCATGTTGATCCACAACTTATGTACTTTTATCCACATTTTGTGAAAGTATGTGTACCTCCACAGAAAGTTTCAAGGCACAAATTCGTACATACATATATCCTTTGAACACCGGTGCGAAATCTGTTGGAAAAAAGTGTGCATGGATTTTATCCCAATGTGGCTAGTTTGAAAATATAGAGACTCTCTCAACTAGGCTGATTTCCTGGGAACTGAATCAGAGAGAAATCCAGAAGCCAGTTGGGGAAAGTATGGGGAGGGGGGAATAAAGGGAGAGGAAGGAGAAGTGGTAGCTGATTGTAGCACATGATTGGCCCTCATCACTTGCACTAAAGCAGCAGGGCATTTGTTCCCATTCCTTAACTTACCATAGTTCAATCTCCAAAGAATCATTATTTTTCGGAGTCTGTAGAGAAGACCACATACAGTATCTGGGGAGTAAGCCATTATATTTCCCATAAATCTCAGAGTGTTTTCAAAATGAAAGAATCTTTTTTTCATGAGAAAAAAAAGTCCTTTTTTTAAACTCTAGACTAAATCTGATAAAAGCAAATATGATTGCTTTTAAACTCAAGATTTTATATCTCTTTTTGTAACTATAATCATTGTAGAATTATGGCAGATAGTATAAAACACTTAACTTAGAACACTGTAATCCTAATTATTATCTATGTTATTTGTTAGACAGGTATTCATTTTGAGAATTAACTTCAAATGTTGAAAACCTAATTAACTTATGATTGCAAAAAAAAAAAAAAACCCTCTACGTTTTTCTGTGAACACATAAATACATACTTGGAATTTGTTGATGCCAATTATAATAACTTAATTAATAACTACATTATTTATGACAGAAGTAATATTCACAGGGCATTTCTTTTATCTAAATATTTTATGCATGCTACTGTTGAAGATTTGCTTTGGTGTCTTTTTTCATGTTTATTTTTCTGTTTATATCTGGTTATGTTTAGAGGTATGAAGGCCTAAAGGGGTAGAAAACAAAACAAAAAAAAGGATCACTGTCCAACAAATATTGATTTAAAATATTTATTGGAATAATGTAATGGTATCTGGTATCAGTTGTTTTTCCTCCTCATAATAAATTTCAAGTGAATTTATGGGTCGTTTACCAAACAGCGGTAAAAGAGGACCTGCGATGGCATGTGACGAGGCCCCCTTTTACTGCCACCGGTAAAAGACATTTTTTTTCTGGAAGGGTCCATGTGCTAAGCCAAAGCATTTGTGCATGACCATTTCCTGGGAAAGTCCTTACCGCCTCCTATTTAGGAGGCCATAGGGGTTCTGGTGGTAACTGGGCAGCGAGTGGCACTGCCTGATTACCACAGGACATGCCCCCTGTGCTAGAAAATACAAAAGCGATTAGCGCGAGAGAACTTACCACCTAGAAAATAGTAAGTGCTCCCACAATAATGGTCGTGTGCTAATGGAGAAATTAGTGTTGGCCGTTAATTGAGGAAATGGAAAATGCAACCATTTAAAATCCATGTGAAAGCCCTGCCCTAGTGAAAGCGCTGGCCGCTTTTTAGTGCAGCTTAGTAAAAGGGCCCCTAAGAGTGAAGGAGTGGACTGATGCTTAAGCTTTGCATGTTCACCAACTGTTACCAAATATATAGCAAATATGAGAAAAGAATAAAGGCAGAATGTATTGGCTGATGTATGGATAAATTTAATTCTAATTTATTTATTTATAGTCTGCGCTATTTTACAATTCTAGGCAGATTACAAAATTAAAACATATACAATAAAATAAATATAAAACAAAATCAACAGTACAACAATCAAAAAATACATTAATAACTTAAAAGCAAAAATATCACCAACCAATATTATCAAAATTAGATTAACAGGCTTATTTTTGAAAGAGAAAAGCTCCCATCTTTCGACACAAATCGGGAGATGGGCGTCCTTCTCTCAGGGTCGCCCAAATTGGCATAATCGAAAGTCGATTTTGGGCATCCCCAACTGCTTCCCGTCATGGGGATGACCAAAATTCCCAGGGGCGTGTCAGAGGCTTAGCGAAGGCGGGACTGGGGTGTGCCTAACAGATGGGTGTCCTCAAGCGATAATGGAAAAAAGAAGGGTGTCCCTGACGAACACTTGGCCGACTTTACTTGGTCCTTTTTTTTTACGACCATGCTTGGCTGCTCTGTACTGGCTTCCCCTCCTTAGGAAGGAAATTGTGTGCAAATGAGCTAACAGTGAGCAGCTCAATTGCATGCGATTTCCTTCAAGCATGCCCGTTTCTTTCCGAATCGCTAAGGGATCGGTAAAAGAAGGGCTTTTTCCGTTCAGTTAGTGCATCAGTTAGTCCACCGCAGAGCCCCCTAGGGTGCCCGGTTGGTGTCCTGGCTTGTCAGAGGGACCAGTGCACTACAAATGCTGGCTCCTCCCATGACCAAATGAGTTGGATTTGATCGTTTCTGAGATGGGCGTCCTCGCTTTCCATTATCGCTGAAAATCAGAAACAACCAAGTCCTGGGGACGACCATCTCTGCTCGGGACGACCATCTCTAAGGTGAACCTAAATTTGCTCATTTGGGCATCCCCAACCATATTATTGAAATGAAAGATGGCCGCCCATCTTGTTTTGATAATACAGGTTTCCCCGTCCCTTGCTGAAGCCATCCTGCGAGGACGTCCCCAGAAAAACTTGGGCGTCCCTTTCGATTATGTCCCTCAATGTCATAATAGGTCTTGAACATCAACAACATCAACAATTACTGACTTCTGAAAAAAAAAACCTTTAGTGATTTTCTACAGGTCAGGTAATTATGGGGCCTTTTTACTAAGGCGTGCCCAAAAGTAGTCTGCGCTGGTGTAGGTATGTGTTTTGGACATGCACTGGTCCATTTCCTCAGCACACCTGGAATAAAGGCATTTTTTTTAATGTGCTGGACAATGGATGTAAGGCAAAATGAAAGCAAGTGTGCGTCCATTTTCAGCCTGAGACCTAACCACCACTCATTGACTTAGCAGTAAGGTCTCATGCACTAACCAGGCAGTAAGCGTCCAGCACGCATCAACTGCTGATTACTGCCGGGTAAGCATCACTTGGTAGAAAATAGAAAATATTTTCTACTGTGTGTTTTGGGCACAAGCCAAAAATGGAATTACTGCCCAGGACATGCAGTAGCCAGGTGGTAGTGCCAATTTGACATGTGCTGTACTTGCATAGGTGCCTACACGCCTTTGTAAAAGGGCCCCTAAGTGAGGACCTCAACTGAGCTAAGATGCCATAACAGGTCTTCAATATCAACAATTATAGAATATCATTGAATGCCTTCCAAAAAGAGACAGGCCTTCAATGATTTTCTAAATATCAGGTAGCTGAGGACCTCAACTTAGTTGGAAATGAGTTCCACAATGCTGGTACGGCCATGAAAGAAATAGAAGACTGGGACATTTGCAGTATGCTTTGTGAATTTTGCTTAAATTCATCAATCTTGTACCTTTTCCCAATATTGGTAAACATCTGTAACCTATAATATATTCAAGCAGCAAAGATCTCAAACCTAACCCAATATGGTAGCACTGTTGTTTGACTTTTTCACCAGAACAATTGTGGGTTTTATTGAATTTTGAAAAACTGGCTGGTGCTGGCATAATACAGAAAGATGTGCATGCATGAGTTATCAAAACTGAAACAATTAATCTTTGAATCAAAAAATGATGTATCATAGGATGTCAAAAATATAGAGTTAGTGAATTAATCTACTATACTCTATCCGCTAATATAGATCCAGAGTATGTGTGTATGTGGGGGGAGGGGGTGGAACTCCTGAAGGGCCTCTTGGTGTGGTAGCAGAAAGGGTGATTGGTTCTACTCTGTCTCTGAGCATGGGTCTAAAAGGTGAAGTAGTAAAAAAGAAAACAAGTACTAAGCTAAAATAGATAAAGATCTATTAAACTAGTATCTAGCTCTGCTGGGGCCCTGCTTACTAAGATGTGCTAGCGTTTTTAGTGCACGCTAAAATTTAGCATGCGCTAATGCTAGAGACACCCATATATTCCTGTGGGTGTTTCTAGCATTAGCACGCACTAAAAATGCTAGCGCGCCTACGGTGCAGCTTAGTAAACAGGGCCCTTAGTTTTGTAGTACAGTAATTTGTAGTACTAGCGATTACTACAGGGACTGTATAACCTTCACATATGACAGCGACATTAAGAAGTGTGGCACCATCATATAGGCCTTTAGTGCTAAGGAGTGTGGAACCTTCATTTATGTAAGTGGGTTCACCTTATCTTGGAGCAGTCCACCTAGCAGCTCTCACTCCAAAAAGGAATTTTTATCCTGGTCCTTGCCTCTTCTTCCAATTATCACATACACACTCTTCTCCAAGGGAATGGATTTTCTCCAGGATGAAAGGATTTCCCACAATAACCATTCTTTGGACACAAATTTGCTCAATATAGAACTCACAGAGCTGGCTCCTATGCCAGACATAGATTTTCTCTTCACTACAAATACTCAGCGGCCCATGCAGTAGATATCCTGAAAGCCTGACTGGCAAGGAGTACTCCAGGACCAGACTTGGAAAACACTGCTCTAGGGGTTTCTGGCCTCTACAAGAACAGGCAAAACCATTGCAGCCATCCCAGTAGGGGGTGGTGTAGAGAACGATATACACCTCCTTTCTACACTAAGTTGGTACAGTCCTGAAATCAGAAGCATATTGGCCTAGAATGTCCAGAAAGGAACTTTTGTAAAGATATTTACAAGATAAAAGTAATTCAAGGCAGATGTTATGGAACAAGGAAAGACCAGAGAAAGTCTTCAGAAAATTACTTTTACCAAGATGGTAGCTGATAACTGGACTAGCATATCATCAAAGATGGTTGTATTTGAAGTAGTGAATGAATTGCAGTATGCTTTGGCGAGACAGCAATATGGACAAACTATGGAGATGATATAGGCAATGGAGAAATAGAAAGTGAATAGAACAAGAGCTCTTATTTGCCAACAGCTATGATACGACAGATATCACTATAGCATTAGGAGATGCTGTAAGGGTGCAAAGAGCAAATACTCAAAAAAACTCCAGACAGCCCAGAACACAGCAGCCAGACTCATATTCGGAAAATCTAAATATGAAAGTGCTAAACCCCTACGTGAGAAGCTACACTGGCTCCCACTCAAAGAACGCATCGCGTTCAAGGTGTGTACCCTAGTTCACAAAATCATCCATGGCGATGCCCCAGCCTACATGTCAGACCTAATAGACCTACCACCCAGGAATGCTAAAAAATCATCTCGCACATTTCTTAATCTTCATTTCCCCAACTGTAAAGGTCTAAAATATAAATTAATGCACGCATCAACCTTTTCCTATATGAGCACACAATTCTGGAACGCGCTGCCGTGCAACCTAAAAACGATCCATGAACTAAGCAGCTTCCGCAAATTACTGAAGACCCATCTCTTCAACAAGACATATCACAAAGATCAACACATATGAAATCCTCCACATGTATCCAAAACTGTCTTATAAAGTTTTCTTGTTTTATTACTAATATGTTTCATCATTATCATGTAACCCAAAACCCTCCGTAATACCAAATGTCTACTCTCTTCTTGTATCCACTATTCATGATGTATTGTAAGCCACATTGAGCCTGCAAAGAGGTGGAATAATATGGGATACAAATGCAACAAATAAATAAATAAATATATGAATGTACTACTGCTGGATGCTATAAAATTGAAAATCAAGGCTCAAATCTTAATTCTCCTGAAACCTGACATCAGTTATCATTCCATTGTCCCCTTCCTTCTTTCAGTTAGGGGACATATTAGGCAATAAGCAGTCATAAGATGCACTAAGTCAGTATCTTAAGTCAAGAGTCCAAGTCTTGAGGAACCTGTCACACCACAACCATAAGGTGGAGTAATTCAAAAAATCTGGATGAACCTAGGATTTCAGGTTCAGAACGTGTTTTGGAGTTGTAAGGCTTGGACAACCAGGAAGTTGTGTTCTGAGACAAACCAACCTCAGGAAAATCTTAAGCAAGATTTCAAGGTAAATTGTACAGAAATCAGAAATTTGTCAATAATGAAGGAGGAAAACACAAGTCAAGGGGAAATCAAAATGGCTGCCAACAGCATGAGGTTGTATGAATGTGTTCTCTGTTTCTTTGATTTTTTTTCCTTACCTATAATGTTGAAGTGAAGGGGGAAGTCTTGACACCTGCCCATCAGTCTGATGTCCCTTGCCTCAGGCAATCTGAGATCATCACCTCTACATGTACTCCAATGGATGTTCCAGCAGCCCAGGGTGAAAAGAAGAACCCGGGCTTTGGAAGCAAAGCATTACTCAGCCTTGCTGGCCCTGCACCTCCCCCTGCCCAAGTTTGAGGTTTTAGATTGAAGTTGCATCATGAGTGTACCTTTTATTATCAGACAGTAAGGACATAGATTTTGTTACCACCGGTGACAATTCATACTAGTGGTTCTTATTTTTCTTTTCAGAAGTTGCTAAATCATAGTTTTTTGAAAAGTTTTGTTGTCTGATCATAATATATGAAACTAATATATTTTTGTTTTTTAGTTTCTTTTATTGTGTTATCCTGATTGAATATGGAATCAGTCTTTTGAAATGTTATCCTGCTCTGAACTCTTTGAGGGAAAAAAAGCAAGTTATAAGAAAGTAAAGTACAGCAAAGAGTGTGAAGCTGCCGGTAGTTTGCGATGGCGGAGCAAACACTATGGCAAACTGCTTTGGGTGGGACACAGAAAGAAGTTTTTGGGGCACGTATTCCAGCAGTTCAGAGGTCACCTTCTTGTGATTCTCAGTCAGAGGCTGTGTGAGAGGATTTATAGAATAGTGCCCTCACTCTTAAGAATAGTCCCTCAGGTAGTCTGAGCCACCTTAAAACCACTAGTCCTGCTCCTGAAGGAAGTGAGATGGGAGGGGTGGAGCTGAAAGGACAAGAACAGGAAGCCTAAAAGTTAGAGCCAGAGTGGGGTTAAGGAGGCCCAGGGAAGGAAGAACTGAAGCCCCAACATTCACCTTTATGGCATGCATGTAGCTACTGTGACCTGTCTGAGGCAAGCCAACCTTTTGATTTGAAGACTTGAAAGCCTTGTTCTGAGATCTGGCTGTGCTTGGGGCATGGCAGTCACATGCCACAGACTGTGGTTTAGGTCCTGTCAGCCACAGGCCCATGTTGAGACTTTCATAGAATTAAAGATTTACCTGATCCTGTGAAGTAACAGGCTTCACAACTAAGTAAATAGAGTGCTTGCCTTACTTTAAAACCTTGTTAGACTGTGTTATTTTGCAGGCCCGCCCTCAACACTTGCTCGCAGTATCACATATTGTGACAGTGGTGGGATTTGGAGTTTATCCAGCCCAAGGAAGCTGGATCCTTGACCTCCAGAACTCTGAGCGTATTAACAATATTGTGTTGGGACATCAGGCAAAAGGGTTAGCTCTACCCTAGTAAGGGGGGAGGCAGGTTTTATTTTTGTTTTCCTCACACAGTTTGCATTTATGGGTGAGGCTGCTACAGCAAAATCATAGAGAGACTATTCCAGGCCCTAGTGGAAGGCCATCAGTAGTACAGAGGCAATGGGAACACCAGCAAGCCTCCCAAAGATCTCTGGAATCCCAGCAGAGCTCCCTGACCCAGGTGACCAGAGGATGACCCGGACTATTTTCTGACCAATTTTGAAAGAACCGCTTGCCTTACTGGTTGACCAAAAGCATCATAGACAACTTATCTAAGGAATTTGCTGACCGATAGCAGCCAAACAGCATTCCAAGATGTCAATTCTGTGGGACAACCACCTCTGTGGAAGCAAAAGCCATCATTTTGGAGATTGCAGACTGCACCCAAGAGGCCTACAGGCTGTGGTGATATTTATTCATTTCATTTCAGTATTTACATACTGCTTAGACCTAAGCAGTTTACAGTTTCATTTTACAGGTACTGGGTTTGTCCCTAGTGGGTTCACAATCTAAGTAGTACATTGTACTACTGTTGTACCTGGGGCAACAGAGGGTTAAGTGACTTGGCCAAGGTCACACAGAACTAAAGAAGGAATTGAACCTGGTTCCCTAGGATCTCGACCCACTGTTGGCCATCAGGCAGCAGTGGGAACTGAACCTAGTTTCCCAGGTCTGCAACCCACTACACTAACCATTAGGCTTCTCCTCCACTCAGCTGCACTATCTAGTTAAGGGCTGCTGAATATCAGTGGATAACCCTGATTTAACCAGCCAGGAGGCATTTCTAGCCAGTTAAAACACTTTGAATACTTACCCCTAAAAAAATAGTAGTTTATTGGATAAACACCAGAAAAACACCCCTTCCTTTAGTATGCCCTCCTTCCTCCTCTAACTTGTCTCGTACACTCCCTCTGCCTCCCTTGTCTCGTATACTCCCTTTTCTGTGCCATTATTGCTTAAGGGGTCCTTTTACCAGGCTGTGGTAAAAAATAGCCTTAGCATGCCCTTGCATGGGTTTTTCCTGCATGCTAAGGTCACTTATCACAGCAGTAAAATGGCCAATTTTCTATTTTTGTATTAATGGACATGTGCTAATGTTGCCATTAGCCCGCGACGATTAAAAAAGTTACCAGGTGAGTACTTTTCAACACTCATTTTGTTAGCAGTAAGGGTTCACGTGGTAATCCTGCACTAGCCATTTAGTGCATGATAATGTAGCTGAGCTAACTGATTAGCACAGGAATACCCACTTTCCACCCCCTGACAACATCCTCCATCAAAAAATACAAATAAAATGATTAGTGCCCAAATTAGTAAGCACTAATTTGGCATTTATTGCAGGATGTATGAGTGCATCCAGCAGTATGCTATTTTAATCTATGCTATCTGCATGGTAGTGCTTACTGTAACTTAAGTGACACAAACAGATTTTAGATTCCATATGAAAAAGTACCAAGCAGTGGTACCCCTGGTGCAGAAACTCTGATAAACCCAGATTTTTATGTGCCCTCAAAGAAGCCATAATTAGCTGGAAAATAAACACTTAACCCCCTGTTTACTAAGCCGTGCTAGCGGCTGCCACGCGGCAGTGCCGACACAACCCATTCAAAGTGAATGGGCTATGTTGACATTAGTGCACGGGAGCCGCTAGCATGGCTTCGTAAACAGGGGGTTTAAATTTATAATTTATAACATTGGTGTAGCCATGGGTGGGCCTGGGTGGGCCGAGGCCCACCCAGTTAGGGCTCAGGCTCACCCAACAGTAGCACATGTTTAGCAGTAGCTGTTGGGGATCCCAAGCTCTACCAGCTGAAGACTTGCCACTGATGGTAACAAAAACACTGCTCTCCACGATACTGGCATCCACACATGCTTAGTTTTCAGCGCGTGCCTGCTGCAGACTGCCAAGGTGGAGAGAAACATTTTCCCGCCAGCTGAGATATTTTTTTGGTGTATGTGTTTGGGTGGGGGAAGAACACTTGGTGCCCACCCACTTCTTGCCTGGGCCCACCCAAAATCTGCTGTCTAGCTACGCCCCTGATTTATAAACTTCTATGAATAGCAGCCCTAATTGTACTATTGAAGCATATACTGTTATTAACAGGCAAATGTATAATGACCAGCAACACTGTATTTCCTCACTAGTGCAAAAGCAACGTGCAGTATTTTCATAAACATTTTTATTGAAGTGTTAAGCTATTTGTGATATCCCTCCCCTCCCCTCCAGCTGAAATGAAATCTAAAATTTCAAACTTTCTGGTCATGTACCCAAGCAAAATTGGCAGTAGAGATGTATTCTGATGGTAGGCACAGTCCAACAGGATGATATAATGCAATATATAATCCTGCGGCTGATCTGATATTTTTATTTCACTCTGTTGCTGTTTTTGCCTCCTCTCAGCTTTTCCAATAAATCTACTTCCACTGGTTTATCTGATAGATCCGATTTTGTCAAGCCAGTGCTGATGGATTATACACTTATATTTGTTCACATGAGAAAATTAGTGATTTGGTTTCTTGCACAGGTAAAATGTCACTGCTTTACATCACAGCAAGGCCTGCTTTCCAGAACACATAATATTTATAATACATTTAAAATGAATGTACTGGGGCTATAGTCATTTATTCCATTTCACTTTTGGAAAAATGTCATAAGTTACTATCCTTAATTTTATTTCTGCAGATTCAAAATGCTAATTCAGCATGCTAGTTCAGGCTGACTAGTGATTAATACCAGAAAATCTAATTTCTCCAGCTTTCACGTTTTACTCAGGCTTGTAAGTTTAAGGAGCACTTTTACCAAGCGGCGGTAAAAGGTGGTTTGCGGTAGCTTCGGTGTGTGAGATTGCCGCGTGCCAAGGTCACCTTTTACCACAGCAGGTAAAAGGTTTTTTTTTTTTTTTAAAAAGGAGACAGTAAATGGCCATGCAGTACTTAAACAATTGCCGCCTGACCATTAATTGCTGGAGCTCTTACTGCCTCCTCTTTAGAAAGCACTCAGGGCTCCAGTGGTAAGCAGGCAATAATCTGGCAGCGTGTCTCACTGCCCGATTACCACCATGCACGCCCACGCCCCACTAGAAAATAAAAAATATTTTCTAGTGCCAGAAATGGCATGCAGCAGACCCAGAACTACCGCCGGGCTCCTGGGTGAGCCTGGCGGTAGGGTCAATTTGCCGTATGCAAACCCAACGGTAGCCCTACCACTTCTTCGTAAAAAGGCCCCTGGCAGTCTTGTAATTTGGGAGTAATTTTATAAGGAGTCACCTGGATTAAGGTGGCAAGAACGTGCATAAATACAGGTATTCTACAGAATAGGTGGACACATATGCTTGTAAATGGTCATTTTCTGGCTGAACGCTATTCTGTTCAATTGAGTATAGATATGATAGCGTGTACTTTGCAGGTGGGCATTCACATGGGTGGAGTTTGGATGGAGAATGGACAAGGTGCACAATTACATTACAGGACATTTGTACCCCTCACATATCTTTTGAGGTCAGTTTGGCTCATAATCCAAGAAAGCTGGGCATTCCCAGGAATATTACACCAAGAAAATTATAATTCAAAAAAATACACATAATAATCCCTAAAAAATAAATCCTAAAATCAATCAATCATTAGGTCAACTATTTCCTCAATAAGAAAGTCTTCAAAGACTTCTGAAATATACCATAATCTGCCTGACCTCTAATATCATGTGGGAGACTATTCCAATGAGTTGCAGCCCGATATGCAAAAGTGTTAACAAAACATTTATTATATTTGGTCTTCTTAGGATTAGGGTAATGAAGCTGTACGAACTCAGGGCCGCCAAGAGACACAGCCGGGCCCGGGGCAAACATCCCCCCTATGCCCACCCCCCTCTCCGGGCGGGCCCGCCGCTCCATCACCCCGCTTACTCTCATCTCGTGTGCGCAGCAAACTTCCCCAAGGCCCGGCACTAGCACTGTTCTCCTGTTCCTGTGCACAGCAGCGTCACAGAGCAGAGTCCTTCCTTCCTGCTGTGTCCAAAGAGACTGTTATCTAGGGAGTAGAGAATGACACAGGGATAAAATTTGTCCCCGTCCCCGCGGGTTCTCTCTCCATCTCCACCCCGTCCCGCCAGCTCCATCATCCCCATCCCATCCCTGCAGGCCCTGTCTCCATCCCCACCCCATCCCCACAGGTTCTGTCCCCATCCCTGTGGGCTCTGTTCTCATCTGCAGAAGCCTCGAACACTTATGATTTTATATTTACATCTTTTATTAAAGTATAAAAAGGAACAATATGCTGTGCAACTGTTGTGTATAAATTACAAATAGAAAACAATAACAATGAGCAGCTATATTAAACCCTTCCACCACCACTCTCTTCCAACCCCAACAATATCTGACTGCTGCTACCCTAAGAAATCATAATCCACCCTGTTAAAATGTCCAGGGGTACAAAACACAACCAGTTCTGTTTGCCCTAAGACACACTATCATTTTTTAATCTGTGGATGAATAAATCATCAATAATCTCAGGATTCAGTCTAGCTCTCCTGTCTTCCACAGTCCCTTCTTCTTAGAAGCAGAAAGTGACATGGGGACAAAGTTTGTCCCCGTCCTCACTGGCTCTGATCCCATCCCCATGGGATCTGTCCCCATCCCCACCCCATCCTCGTGGGATCTGCCCCCGCCCATCCCCGTGGGCTCCGTCCCCATCACCACGGTTACTGCAGATCCCTGTCCCCGTGTCATTCTCTACTATGGAGCTCTGTGCATTTCTAGTTCTGACATTATGTAATGGTGCGGGCCCTCTAGGGGTAGTACTGACATTTATGTGGCCCTCTGTGTATAAAGGTTGCCCACCCCTGCTTTATAGAATTACTTTCTTTATGTGTGATATCAACCCTATGCCAAAATAAAGCCTTAATCTCATCAAAATGTTTTTTGCATTTGCATGTAAGCTATCAAAGGTCCTTGAATCTTTATTTTTTTTTTATTTCTTTCCCTGTTCAATCTTATTTTGAATTAGTGCTGCATGACATTCCAGACACACAGAAGCAAACTTTCACTGCAAGAGCACACCAATAATGATAATCTATTTACATGCTAATATGGTTTTCTGGAAGTACCAGTGAAAATGCTAAGAGTCATCAAATTCACTGTTTATGCAAAACTAGTGGCACAACACTGGGTCAATAGCATCGACTTGGTCATTTTATTAGGATTCCTCCCATAGCAGGTAGGAATTGCAAAGCAGCCAATTCAAAAACTTGTCCACATATATTTCCAGTTCAGAGAAGCATTATATACTAGAAGCAGACATATTAGCAACCATATTGGCTGATTTTGGACTTTCCTAGATTATACTAGGGATAGAACTGGCAATAAAGTTTTGGTTCATTTCAAAAAATTGGGCTTATTTCTCTGATTTTTGTTGATTTTTTCAGTTCATTTCACACTTATTAATAGAAAACATTAACATGTTAGAACTTTGTAATGCATGCAAGTCAACTGTAAATTCACTGGTTTTGTGCACATTAAATTTTCAATGACATGTTAACAAAATGAATGTGAACAAAGGTATATTCCAGGAGCATAAGCCCCTCATTCCACTTATAGACTGCTAGCACTTATGCAGATAAGTGTATATTTGCATACATAAGTTCTATAAATGACATGCACAACTTGCTTAGGGAGCATTCACAGGAAGAGAACATGGGCAGGCATAAGAAGGTCCAATATTAGCATATATAACTTACAGAGTACTGTAAGTTTTTTTTGGGTTTTTTTTACATTTGTACCCTGTGCTTTCCCACTCATGGCAGGCTCAATGTGGCTTACATATTATCAGTGCTTTTTTTGTGCCGGTACGCAACGGTACGGCGAACCGGCACCTTTTTTTGCCCGCCCCGCCCCCCGCGACACTCCGGGCGAGTCCTGCACTTAGTTTTTTTTTTTAAGACTCAGAACACGCGAACGATGCAGCCGGCAGCGATTGAAAGAGGCTGTTTGGGCTGGTGTCTGCGTCGGAGCTTCCCTCACCCTCTGCGAGTCCCGCGAAACAGGAAGTTGTAACAACGAAGGCGGGACTCGCAGAGGGTGAGGGAAGCTCCGACGCAGACGCCAGCCCAGATAGCCTCTTTCAATTCGCTGCCGGCTGCATCGTTCGCACGTTCTGAGTCTTAAAAAAAAAAACTAAGTGCAGGACTCGCCCGGAGTGTCGCGGGGGGGGGGGGGGGGGAAGGATTGGGGAGAGAAAGAGGGAAACCAACAGAGGGAAGGATTGGGGAGAGAGGGAAAGAGGGAAACCAACAGAGGGAAGGATTGGGGAGAGAGGGAAAGAGGGAAACCAACAGAGGGAAGGATTGGGGAGAGAGGGAAACCGACAGAGGGAAGGATTGGGGAGAGAGGGAAAGAGGGAAACCAACAGAGGAAAGGATTGGGGAGAGAGGGAAAGAGGGAAACCAACAGAGGGAAGGATTGGGGAGAGAGGGAAACCAACAGAGGGAAGGATTGGGGAGAGAGGGAAAGAGGGAAACCAACAGAGGGAAGGATTGGGGAGAGAGAGAGAAAGAGGGAAACCAACAGAGGGAAGGATTGGGGAGAGAGGGAAAGAGGGAAACCAACAGAGGGAAGGATTGGGGAGAGAGGGAAAGAGGGAAACCAACAGAGGGAAGGATTGGGGAGAGAGGGAAAGAGGGAAACTAACAGAGGGAAGGATTGGGGAGAGAGAGAAAGAGGAAAACCAACAGAGGGAAGGATTGGGGAGAGAGGGAAACCAACAGAGGGAAGGATTGGGGAGAGAGAGGGAAACCAACAGAGGGAAGGATGGGGAGAGAGAGGGAAAAACAGATGGAAGGATTGGGGAGAGAGGGGAAAAACAGATGGAAGGATTGGGGAGAGGGGAAAACAGATGGAAGGATGGGGAGAGAGAGGGAAAACACAGATGGAAGGATTGGGGAGAGAGGGAAAAACAGATGGAAGGATGGGGAGAGAGAGGGAAAACAGATGGAAGGATGGGGAGAGAGAGGGGGAAAAACAGATGGAAGGATGGGGAGAGAAAGGGGGAAAACAGATGGAAGGATGGGGAGAGAGAGAGGGAAAATGGAAGGATGGGGAGAGAAAGAGGGAAGACGCTGGATGGAAGAATGCTGAAAGAAATAGGGGAGACACTGGAAGGATGGGGAGAGAAAGCAGAGCTGCTGGATGGAAAAGGGGAATAGAGAAAGACTGGAGAATAAGAGGAAGGGGCATGGGGAGAACAAGGGTGAGGAAAAGATGAAAAGCCACAGGTAGATGAAGGAAATTAAAGAATGGATAGTAAGAATGAATTAAATCTGGACAGAGAGAGAGCCTGAAAAATATTGAAGAAAGCAAAGAAAAAGGAGACAAAAATGACAAATGGCACAGAAGAGTTAAGCGAAAACAAAGGAAAGCAGAATCACAGACTGGGACCAATATGGAAAGAAAAACAGTCATCAGACAACAAAGGTAGAAAAAAATCATTTTATTTTCATTTTAGTGTTTGTAATATGTCCAATTTGAGAATTTACATTGGCTGTCTTATTTTGCACTGGGTATACTGGAGCTGTAAGAGCTTACAGAGATTATTTATCATGAAAAAAAATCACATTATTTTTTTCTCCTATAGTACTATAATATTTTCAATGATGTCTGTTTATATGCGCCATGGCTGGTATAGGGGGTGTGGTTAATGTGGGTGTGGCTATCATAGGGGTGGAGCCATATGTGGTGACCCCGCCCATAATGAGTACCGGCACCTTTTTTTCTACAAAAAAAGCACTGCATATTATATACAGGTACTTATTTGTACCTGGGGCAATGGAGGGTTAAGTGACTTGCCCAGAGTCACAAGGAGCTGCCTGTGCCTGAAGTGGGAATTGAACTCAGTTCCTCAGGACCAAAGTCCACCACCCTAACCACTAGGCCACTCCTCCACGCTTATATGCTAAGTTATATGCTAAAGTGCTGCATTTAGGCACACACACACATTTACACCTGCTATTGACATAGCATAAGTGAGCACACCCAGATATAGGCACGTAGATGCCAACTTTGACAAGGTCCCGGGTCCTTAGTGCTTTAAGGGCAGTTTCAGGACATACCTCCCTTGGTTTTCAGGATCAAGGCTGGTCACTTTTACGTGCTCTGTTTACTAAGCTGTGTTACAGGCGCGTTAACGTTTTTAATGCACATTAACCATGTACACGCGTTAACCATGTATATGCCTACAATATCCCTATAGGCGCTGACAAGGTTAGCACGCACGCTAGTGTAGGCGTGCTGAAAACACTAACGCACCATAGTAAACAGGGCTTTACTAATGTTATGCTGCTAAAAACTGTACTTACTGTACTGCGCCTTCATAAATGCGGTAATTAAATCCAAATAAATAAATAATGTGAAGTCAGAAATCCTCTCTTTGGCTAAGATACCAATCCTGTCCCTGAATTCCAATAAATTCAGATAAACTATACTGGTCCAATTATGTACATTAAGAATGTGGGTTGTTTTTTTTTTTTATCAGGCTGCTGCATTCTAGAGAAACAATGAGCAGAAACCAGGCTCAGAGCTAAACAGTGAACTATAATACAATAAATTATAGGGCAAGTTCTATAGGCTATAGGGATGCTCATTTGTTACTGTGCACTTGTTTCATTAGGTGCCTTAAATAAATTAATGTATGCAAAATCAATTTAACTCATGTTTAATTAATGAATTAATATGTGTATAAACAATTTGCACACATTATAATGTTCCAATGCATCTTAAAATGTTAACATGAATGTCTTGAAAAGAACCCCCCACCTCCTCCCCCCCCCCCAAAATAAAATGGGGTAAATGTTAAATATCCAAAAGAAAAGCAACACATTTTGCCTGTGCACATGCCTGTCAGGCATTAGCTTTGCTGGCTTCCATTTGATTACATAAAACTATTATAGCTGAATCGATGTTCCTTGAAATAGATGATTCCCCTCTCTTTCTCTGGAGGGTTTTACTTGGCACACTGCTTTCTATTTTAGGATCCCTTTGAATTTCAGAGATGGGAACCCACTTTACTTACTCCTCTGGGGTTCATTTTGGGTAGTTCCCGAAAAAGCCTATGCCTACCTGACCTATTCAAATCTCATTGAATGATGATGGCAGCAACTGGACAGGATCAGAGCAGGGCACCAATTTCTCTAATGGTTTCAGAGATAGCAGAAATCCTGTGACGCTGAGAGATGCTGAAACAAGTTGAAATCCATTGGGTGTGGAGCACACACCTGGCAAGATTAAGTTAAGTGTGCCTTTTCTTATTCATTTAGTTCAGTAAAATAATACAATGTTATGTTGATTTAGCATGCTTTTTTTTTAATTTATAAAATTTTTAATAAACCAGCAATTTAACAACTTTCTGGAGCTCATGACTCCTATAACATTCCAAACGTCATTTTTTGTTTTCCAACAATTTCCACAACATTTAGCATGTTTTATGTATGAAAAGTGCTTAAATTATAGTTTGGGAGTGTATACTATGAGATCATACTAGTGAGCACACTAGAAAAAACTTGGAAGTCAGTTGCCTTGATATGGAGAAGTTTAGATGTTGCTCACATTCATTTGTGAAATGTTATGAAATGCTATGAACAAAGTTTACCAGCATATGGGTACAAGCAAGTAAATAGTTTGGTGTTATTGTCTTTATATAACTTGGAAAACATTGATTACAACAATTAGATTTGAGGATAGCATCAGGTTTCTTTCCCATGACTCATAAAATTATTCAAACATAGAGAGTCTAAAATGCAGAGTAGTACATACCCCCCTATAATTGATGATACAAGTAGGTAGAGACAAATGAGTAGTGTGAAGAGTGTGCATGAGGTTGATTGAGAATGTGAAATGATTGACCTTGTAATTTAAATATTTTCATATTTTCCTTTGTTTAGGGTTTATCACCATCACTATTTATGTGAGATCACCGGTGGTGTTTGCTCACGTTATATTTTCAAAAAATCTTTTTGGAGACGTTCCATGATCGAGAAACTTGTCCGCCCTTAGAAGCGGTATTTACTTTTAGGTACTGCTTCACTTGGGTGAGTTAACACTCTGGGAACATCTCCTTCACTTATATAAAGTCTTTTGTCTTCTATGGTCAATGCTTTCCCATTCCTTTATGAGGTAATACAATGGTTCGTTTTTTGGACTATTGTATTATTTTTACCAGGGAAATAGTTGGGAATGTATATTTAGCAGTTGGTTCAGAACAAGGAGGACACATTGATCCAGTCCAGGTTTTGCTTCTATTGAAGTAAAACTTAAAACTGGTTCAATGTGTCCTCCTTTTTCTGGAGCCATATGGTAACCCTAAGTGGGAGTAATGGAGGCAGGAGAGAACCCCACTCACTCCTGTGGCTAGCATCAGAATCTTCAAAATGGCTGCCACATGCTGCTGTAGTACCATGAGGCTGCAGCAAAAGGTCAGGGCAGACTCCTAGTACTACGGCAGTGAAAGAAGTTTTCAATTCCTAACTCCACAAAGGGGCAAAGGAAGGCTGAGATGGTACCATGTGAGAAGACCAACAAACAATAGTAGCAGATATGCTTTATCCCCTGCTGAGAAATTCATGGAATTGACTTTAGCAGATAAAGAACCTGATGAATCCTGTGATGGGGCATCTCTCAACAAGAAGCCACAGGGATAGAAAAGACCTTTCCACTACCAGAAGTAAAGACATCCACACCATAGGGCACCAGGGTCAGTAATTTTGATTCCCCTTAACTCAGGATGAAATAGGAGCACATAGTCAAGGCATCACAGCTTGAAGAAAATAAACATACAAACTTGGTGGCTACATTCATCACTTTGGCAATATCTTGGTTTCAGTTTCCTTTTCTTTGTATAGAACTCAAAAGAAGAAAAAAAAAAAAGAATCCAACCAATGACTATGGTAGCTTTATGTTAAATGAGCTCCTCTATAGCAGTACCCTTTACAGCCAGTGTTGCCAGGGCTGCGGGTTTCCCGCCCAATTGGGCTCCTTTCCGCGACCTGCTGCGGATTTTTCACGCTACGTGCAGGTTTCGGGATTTTGGGTGGCTTTTTCTTGCCCTGCCAGTGGTTTTTTTCGCCCACCGTGGTTTTTTCCCATGGCTATCGGCTGCGGGTTGGCTCAGTTTTCCCTCAGCCGCGGCCAGTGGAGGCGGGCTTAATGATGTCATTTGTGTGCAAATGGCCTCATTAATATATATTAATGATGTCATTCATATGCAAATTGACTCATTAATATTTATTAATGATGCCATTCATATTCTAATTGACTTTGTGTGGTTTGGGGCTGGTTTTGGGCGTGAACAATTTTTTCCATCTGGAAACCCTGTTTACAGCTTGTAAAAAAGGAAGGTCCCTTTCTGTTAAACAACTTCATGTCTCTTCCTTTTTTCCTGAAACAGAGTTTACCAGGGAAACAGTCTATGGCTCAGTCTTAGGCAATAAAAAAGTTCCCAAATTTCCTGCCTCCCAAACAGTCTCATACCATGAAAATGCTGGTGCAAAGAAAAACTGCTCAGCACCCATGAACTATCTATTTCATATCCTCTGTTTGGCCCCCTCTGACAAGCCTAGGGCTCAAACAGCTAGCAGGTCCCTTGGACAGTCACTCATAATAAAGAAGGCATGACCTCTATTATGCCCTCCTCTTATCTGCTAGCAGCATAATAATAATAATAATAATAATAATAATAATAAACACTTTACTTACAAAGCTAGCAGCTGGATTAACTACCAACATTTAATTGTCCAGGAACAATACAGGAACCCAGTTGTTGGATACAATCCACAAGCCTTTCATGAGTCAGTTTTCTACTTCCATTTCTTCACAATCTTCAGGTGTTATAGGGCTCCTTTTACTAAGCGGCGATAAGCCCACTGTGGGCTTACCGCTCGCTATAATGGAAGTACCGCCAGGCTACTGTAGCAACCGGGCGATACTTCCCACCCCGACTGTGCCATCATTTCCAGCGCTACAAAAATTTATTTATTTTTGTAGCGCCGGACTGTACCCGACGGTAATTGGGCAGTGCCGCATGCTGCCCAGTGACCGCCGCGCGGGAGCCCTCATCTGGAAAGGAACTATAGATTCTCTGCAGCAGTTTTATGATTGGCTTAATTCAGTAAACCCTTCTTTATAATTCACCTTGACATTTGACAGTAACTCCACTGATTTTTTAGACGTTCATATCTATAAGGAAAATGGAAGATTACATACTATACTGTATCCAATAGCTAGAAACACCTTCCTCCACTTTAAGAGTTTCCACCCATACACCCTGTGTAAGAGTTTGCCCATTAGTCAATTCTTGAGTTTACCGTATTTGTTCTACGGAATCAGAATTTATGTTACATGCTAAGTTATTAACTCAAAGATATTTGACGTGAGGTTATCCTAAGACTATAGTGAGAAAAGCTTTCCTTTGAGCCAAATTTGCACAGAGGGAGGTGTTACTTTCCTATAAAATTGATACAGTGGCCATTTTTCCATTTATGATCCACATCACTGCTATAGTATCATTGATTTTCAAATATTGGTCAGTATTGTCCCTGCATGCTTGTTTTAGTGAGACACCATTGATAGCATATAAGCAGGGTAAAATTATTGGGGAAATGTTGACCTATAAGAGATTAGATTACATCCAACATCAGAATGACACTAATATGTATGGCCATATGAGGTGTGGCCAATGCCAATGGTGTGCCACTACTATTGAAGGTTTATATTGGAACGTTCCAACTAATAGCATCAGAGTACTGGCACACCATAATACCACTTGTGATTCTGATAACATCATAAATGTAATTCAATGTCCTTGTGAACTTTTGTATGTGGGGTGCTCCAGTTGAGCTGTCAAATTAAGATTGAATATGCATAAATCTAGAATTAAAAATGGTTTGATGGCAGCTCTGTTGGTTGCTCACTGGCTCGAAAAAAAAGCATGGATTACTGATTTTAAATGGCGAATATTGGATAGGATTACGGTGGATTGGGAGGGTGGCGACATAAATGCATTATTAAATTACAAAGAGCAATGGTGGATGTTCAAATTACGTACTGTTTTTCCAGCAGGTTTGAACATGGAACTCTATTGGGGATCATTATTGTAAGAGGTGTGATTGGTCCAAGTAACCAGTTGATCCTATAAATGACAGCATTCTGACACCAGTGCCATTTTGAGAGCATTTTGACTAAGAAATGTGAATCATGGCTTGAGGTGAGTACTTGGAATATGTTGAATGTTTTTTGTATTATAGCTAGAATTTGTATTCTAGTTATTTGTACATTTTAGAGAAGCTAAATATGTGTATTGTATTTTAGGATCAACTAAAAAATTATTAAAGGGATAGGATCCACAAATTTGCTAGACTATATTCAAATGCAAGATCCCTAGTAAAAAGTAGTAAGGTATGAAAAACTTCTTGCCAGTTTCTTTTTTTTGGAGGAAAATGGCCTCAAAGAGCTCTTGGATATCACGTATCTATGGAGCTTAATCGGATCTCACTGATCCTCTCTTCATTATCGGCCGTAAAAAACCTCCAGTGAAAGAGTACTGCTAGTTCTAAGTATTTCCTTTTTATCTATCTTGCAGTCTCTATATGAAAAACAATTAAATATATACTGGTTCAAGAGCAGACCTTACTGATATCTGGTAAGCATTAAATAATGAAGTGGCACTTATCTTCTTTCTCGAGTCCTTCAATCTTTGCTGAACTGCTGCATCAATCATAAATATATGTGCAGCATGTGCAGCTTATCTTCTGCTATCACTATCTTCTGCTATCGTTTACAGAAGTGTGTACCCTCTAGCCACAAGCCGACGGTGGCCAGCGTTTCGCTTCTGCATCAGGGTCTTGGAGACCGGGTAATACTGGATATAGCCGTATACATTCATGTTACGGCGTCTTTTACGCCATTTTTGGACCATCCTTGAAGCAGAAACGAAACATGGCCTTGTCGGTCGGTCTGTGATGTTTTTTGAAAGATTTGCAATAAATCATTAAAGATTTAAGAAGAAATGTTTATATCAGCATTATTTTTTTTTTTTCAAATATCGTACCCCCTGGCATTTGGGGAAGTGGAGTGTGAGATAGCTTTGTGCATGTTGCGTAGCGTTACATTTATTAGGTTCGATATATATTCCAGAGCCAGTCAGAAGATTATTCTGTATGCTAGTGTACAGAGCTTGAAAGTTATCCTTGTCTATATAGGGAGCCAGTGCAAGGTTTACAGCGGTGAACTGGCTCTTTCAAAGTGCAATTTTCTAAAGATCAGTCAAGCGGCTGTGTTTTGTGCGGTTTGAAGTTTTTTTTTATAATTGAATCTTTGCAGCCAGCATAGATACCATTACAGTAGTCAATGTGTGCAAGGGTTAGGGTTTGTACAAGCATCCAGAAAACTTCTCTTGGAAAGTAGCTTCTGATGTGCCTCAGTTTCCACAGTGTATGGAATATCTTGGTCACTGTATTCTTTGTGCTTCGAAGGACAGGTTTCAGTCTACTGTGATTCCTAGGATTTTCAGGTTGTCTGCTATTGGGTAGGTGGTCTCGTCAAGGGTAATGCTGGAGAAGGCCTCCTTGCAGTAAATGGATTTGAGCACTAAGAACTGATTCTTGTCTCTGTTGATATCCCAGGTTTTGCAAGTTACTTTACTAAATGTGTCTCTTAAATTTGTATCTGATGCTTTTTTAAAATATTTTTCTTGTTATTGGAATTCTGTATTTTTTTAGCTTGATGTTTGTTCTTTTATTTTAATATTATAAAATTGGTGCCAACTTACAGAATCGCCACCTTGGAGTCTGATGTCTCTGTGATAGATACCTGCCAGCAAGTTTGATTAATAATGGACATAATGCTCACCTTTATAGTACAAAATAGCTTTCCCCACTGACTTTAATAGGTACAAATTAAACAAATGAGAGCACACTGAATGGGTGATTGAACCAGAAATGAACAGAACCAAAAATTATTAGCATGCACATCCTTTAGATGTTAGAAACTTGTGACTAAAATGCTGCAAATTCCTGAACTATGTAAATTCTCAAATACTGTTGATATTTGGCCCTTTTTTTCATTGCAAAAAGAGATTGAAGTTGAAATATATTTAGCTTGGACAACTTATGATTGTCTCCCGTGCATTCCTCTGCCCTCCGAGAGTAATGATTTCCAGCAAGCTTAAACTAACAAGCTATGTCCAACCCTAAGGATTAAAGTTGCTTTAACTGTACACTAGTATTCTAAATCTGGGGCAGTTTTATGGAATCATATGTAACATTTTTAATGATGTTGTTCTCAGATTCATGTACTGCTTTATGAAATCATCTGCTCTTCATCATTTCTAAAATATGACTTAACCTGTTTCTGCCGAGTTTGCAGGCAATTATTGCACATATAACTGTAATTACTGTAGCAACGATGGCAGGTATCATTCCCCATCCTCTTTAGCCTTGAAATCATATCTTGTGAGTAATATTAGAAAATAAAGTGAAAATGGCATTATTTTGGAGTTTTTCAGAGAAAAGTTATTAGTTCTTGGAACTGAAACATTAACTTCAAGCAGAAAGAGAAAACCAATTACTAGATTCACAAACATCTTGGCTGGAGTTACATCAGTTCAGAGTCAATTTGCACCATTTATTAAATTTGGGCTAAATGACATTTTTGCTCAAGTTTAATAAAACCTGCTTCCCAATCAGTTTCCAGTTCCCATTTTAAAAAACCTTCTCTTGGGAAAAAAAAACGTACTTGATGATGATACTGAGTCAGAATCCAAAATGTTCTAGTATGCTGATTAAGAACCAGGGACCTTGGGCAAGTCGTTTAATCCTCCATTGCCCCAGGTACAAAATGTAGATTCAGAGCCCACTTGGTACAGAGAAAGTATCTGCATAAAAGGCCCAATTCTATATATGGCACCTAAAATTAATGAGGGGTAGACAATCGCGCCTAAGATATTCTAAATACCACATGTAAATCTACACGTGGTATTTAGAATACACTTACATAAGTACATAAGTATTGCCATACTGGGAAAGACCATCAAGCCCAGCATCCTGTTTCCAACAGTGGCCAATCCAGATCACAAATACCTGGCAAGATCCCAAAAAAGTACAAAACATTTTATATTGCTTATTCCAGAAATAGTGGATTTTCCCCAAGTTCATATAATAATGGTCCAAACCTTTTTAAAACTCTGCTAAGCTAACCACCTTTACCACATTTTCTGGCAATGAATTCCAGAGTTTAATTACACGTCGAGTGAAAAGCAATTTTCTCCGATTTGTTTTAAATTTACTACATTGTAGCTTCATCGCATGCCCCCTAGTCCTAGTATTTTTGGAAAGCGTAAACAGACGCTTTACATCTACTCGTTCAACTCCACTCATTTTATAGACCTCTATCATATCTCCCCTCAGCCGCCTTTTCTCCAAGCTGAAGAGCCCTAGCTGCTTTAGGCTTTCCTCATAGGGAAGTCATTCCATCCCCTTTATCATTTTCATCGCCCTTCTCTGCAACTTTTCTAATTCCACTATATCTTTTGTGAGATGCAGCGACCAGAATTGAACACAATATTTGAGGTGCGGTCGCATCATGGAGTGATACAAAGGCATTATAACATCCTCATTTTTGTTTTCCATTCCTTTCCTAATAACACCTAACATTCTATTTGCTTTCTTAGCCGCAGCAGCACACTGAGCAGAAGGTTTCAACGTATCATCAACGACGACACCTAGATCCCTTTCTTGGTCCATGACTCCTAATGTGGAACCTTGCATGACGTAGCTATAATTTGGGTTCCTCTTTCCCACATGCATCACTTTGCACGTGCTCACATTAAACATCATCTGCTATTTAGACACCCAGTCTCCCAGTCTCGTAAGGTCCTCTTGTAATTTTTCACAATCCTCCCGCGATTTAACAACTTTGAATAACTTTGTGTCATCAGCAAATTTAATTACCTCACTAGTTACTCCCATCTCTAGGTCATTTATAAATATGTTAAAAAGCAGCGGTTCCAGCACAGACCCCTGTGAAATCCCACTAACTACCCTTTTCCATTGAGAATACTGACCATTTAACCCTACTCTCTGTTTTCTATCTTTTAACCAGTTTTTAATCCACAATAGAACATTACCTCCTATCCCATGACTCTCCAATTTCCTCTGGAGTCTTTCATGAGGTACTTTGTCAAACGCCTTCTGAAAATCCAGATACACAATATCAACCGACTCACCTTTATCCACATGTTTGTTCACCCCTTCAAAGAAATGTAGTAGATTGGTGAGGCAAGATTTCCCTTCACTAAATCCATGTTGACTTTGTCTCATTAATCCATGCTTTTGAATATGCTCTGTAATTTTGTTCTTAATAATAGTCTCTATCATTTTGCCCGGTACTGACATCAGACTCACCGGTCTATAATTTCCAGGATCTCCTCTGGAATATTTTTTAAAATCGGCATTACATTGGCCACCCTCCAATCTTCCTGTACCACGCTCGATTTTAAGGATAAATTACATATTTCTAACAATAGCTCTGCAAGCTCGTTTTTCAGTTCTATCAGTACTCTGGGATGAATACCATCCGGTCCAGGAGATTTGCTACTCTTCAGTTTGTAGAACTACCCCATTACATCCTCCAGGTTTACAGAGAATTCATTAAGTTTCTCTGACTCGTCAGCTTCGAATACCATTTCCGGCACTGGTATCCCACCCAAATCTTCCTCCGTGAAGACCGAAGCAAAGAATTTATTTAATCTCTCCGCTACGGCTTTGTCTTCCCTGATCTCCCCTTTTACTCCTCGGTCATCTAGCGGTCCAACCGATTTTTTTGCCAGCTTCCTGCTTTTAATATACCTAAAAATGTTTTACTATGTGTTCTTGCCTCCAACGCAAGCTTTTTTTCGAAGTCCCTCTTAGCCTTTTTTATCAGTGCTTTACATTTGACTTGACATTCCTTATGCTGGTTCTTATTTTCAGTTGGTTCCTTCTTCAATTTTCTGAAGGATTTTCTTTTAGCTCTAATAGCTTCCTTCACCTCACTTTTTAACCATGCCGGCTGTCGTTTGGTCTTCCATCCTCCTTTTTTAATACGCGGCATATATTTGGCCTGGGCTTCCAGGATGGTGTTTTTGAACAGCATCCATGCCTGATGTAAAATTTTGACCCTCGCAGTCGCTCCTCTAAGTTTTTTTTTTCACCGTTCTTCTCATTTTATCGTGGAGGGGCATAATTGAACAAAAACGTCTATCTCCATGGGCGTTTATCTCCGAGAACGGGTCCGTGAAGGGGCGGACCGAACCGTATTTTCGAAAAAAATAGACGTCCATGTTTTATTTGACAATTTGTGAGCTGGGCGTTTTTGTTTTTCAGTGATAATGGAAATTGAAAGTGCCCAGCTCAAAAACGAATAAATCCAAGGCATTTGTTCGTGGAAGGGGCCAGGAGTCGTAGTGCACTGGTCCCCCTCACATGCCAGGACACCAACCGGGCACCCTAGGGGGCACTTTTACAAAAACAAAAAAAAAAGGTAAAAGAGCTCCCAGGTGCATAGCACCCTTCCCTTGGGTGTTGAGCCCCCCCAAATCCCCCTCAAAACCCACCGCCCACAAGTCTACACCATTACTATAGCCCTAAGGGGTGAAGGGGGGCACCTACATGTGGGTACAGTGGGTTTGGGGGGCGGTTTGGAGGGCTCCCATTTACCAGCACAAGTGTAACAGGTGGAGGGGGGATGGGCCTGGGTCCACCTGCCTGAAGTCCACTGCACCCCCTAATAACTGCTCCAGTGACCTGCATGACATTTGAGGGTGAAAATAAAAAGTTGTGAAACGGCATATTTTGTGGTGGGAGGGGGTTTGTGACCACTGGGGGAGTCAGGGGAGGTCATCCCCGATTCCCTCCAGTGGTCATCTGGTCATTTAGGGCACTTTTTGGGGCCTTATTCGTGGAAAAACAGGGTCCTGGAAAAGTGCCCTAAATTCTCGCTAAAAACGCATATTTTTCTTCCATTATCGGCGAAAGGCGCCCATCTCTGATCGCCCGATAACCACGCCCCAGTTCCATCTTCACCACGCCTTCGACATGCCCCCATCAACTTTGTCCGCATCCGCGACGGAGTGAAGTTGAAAACGTCTAAATTCGGCTTTCGATTATACCGCTTTACTCGTTTTTGTGAGATAAACGTCTATCTCCCGATTTGGGTCGCAATATAGGCGATTTTCTTTTTCAATTATAAGCTGGATAGTCTCCTTTTTTAAAGATAAACGCTAACATATTGGATTTCCTATGTATACTTACTTCAAAGCTAATATCAAATCCGATCATATTATGATCACTATCAAGCAGCCCCAGCACCATTACCTCCCGCACCAGATCATGCGCTCCACTAAAGACTAGGTCTAGAATTTTTCCTTCTCTCGTCGGCTCCTGTACCAGCTGCTCCATAAAGCTGTCCTTGATTTCATCAAGGAATTTTACCTCTCTAGCATGCCCTGATGTTACATTTACCCAGCCAATATCGGGGTAATTGAAATCACCCATTATTATTGTGTTGCCCAGTTTATTTGCATCCCTAATTTCCTTTAACATTTCTGCATCCGTCTGTTCATCCTGGCCAGGCGGACGGTAGTACACTCCTATTATTATCCTTTTCCCTTTTACACATGGAATTTCAATCCACAGTGATTCCAAGAAGTGTTTTGTTTCCTGCAGAATTTTCAATCTATTTGATTCAAGGCTCTCATTAATATACAATACTACCCTTCCACCAATTCGATCCACCCTATCACTATGATATAATTTGTACCCCGGTATGACAGTGTCCAACTGGTTATCCTCCTTCCACCAGGTCTCAGAGATGCCTATTATATCTAATTTTTCATTTACTGCAATATATTCTAACTCTCCCATCTTATTTCTTAGGCTCCTGGCATTCGCATATAGACATTTCAAACTATGTTTGTTGTTCCTATTTACATGCAATTTTTTGTCTGATTTTTATTTTTATTTAAGGACACCTGATCTACTGCGGTCTCTTTTGCAACCTCACTATCAGGATATCCTATCTTCCCTGTTTTGGTGATATCTTTGAAAGATACCTTATCCCAAACCATGCGCTTCTGAGCGACTGTCGGCCTTCCCCCTTAGGTGTAGATCATGCATCTAAATCTATGCACGTCCATTTATGTCAATGAAAAGCTGGCCTAAATTCCTGCGCATAGATTTACGATCACTGGCCCATATTTTATAACAACGCTTGTATATTTTGGAACACCCACGAAATGCCCATTTCCATGCCCCCTAACCACACCTCTTTTTGCCTGCGCACATTAGAATTTAGGCACAGTACATTACAGAATACGCTTAGCAATGTACATGCGTAAATTCCAATTTTTGCCAATTAGTGCTCATTATTGGTTGTTGAGCTGTTAACAACACTTAACAGCTTGTTGAAACAATTAATCCACATGCTTTGATGTAGAACATGCCTAACCCACATAACCATACCTAACTCTCGGTGTGCTATATAGAATCCAGGGAATAATATGTAAACCACCTTGGTTGTACTACAGAAAGGTGTGATATCAAACACATGGCCCCTTACCCTTAATATATCCAAAACAATCAAAAGTATTGGGAAGGTTTTCCAATTGCTTGGCTTGAATTACAATGTTGCTCTTACCCTGCATAGTCAGGGTGACTAGGAGGGGTTAAGAGGAGGGAGAAAAGGAAGTTGGTATTAGGTCTATTTCTTTTAGAGGTCTTTTGATATTCTGTCAACTGTAAATAACAGTAACAGCATCTAATTTTTTAGGCAAGGCTTAATTACAGAGTTGCTGCCTGTGTTTGTTCACCCCTCCATCTGTATACATACATTACAAACTGGTTGATTTCTATGTAATTATGGTAAGGCATGTTTTGCATATTTACTAAAGATTACCCACATGGGAATAAAATCCATTAGGTCAATTTTGAAACTGGACATAAAAGACAATTTTTCTTACACATAGTTAATTATATGTAAAGCCACAAAAGAATATTCAGCTCAAAAGAATATTCAGCTCACTTGATGGTTGCTGATTTTTTGGAATTGGACCAGAGTTTTTTCTGTGAATGTATTGTGGAAACCTATCCTGCTTATAATAGAACGAGAAAAAAGCCCAAGTTCCAACCTAAATCGGGAGATGGACGTTTATCTCACAAAAACGAATAACGCGGTATAATCGAAAGCCGAACGTGGACGTTTTCAACTGCACTCCATCGCGGAAGCATACAAAGTTGACGGGGGCGTGTCGGAGGCGTGGTGAAGGCGGGACTGGGGCCTTTCGCTGATAATGGAAAAAAAGTATGCGTTTGTTGATAGAATTTAGGGCACTTTTCCTGGACCCTGTTTTTTCACGAATAAGGCCCCAAAAAGTGCCCTAAATGACCAGATTACCCCCAGAGGGAATCGGGGATGACCTCCCCTGACTCCCCCAGTGGTCACTAATCCCCTCCCACCACAAAAAAATGATGTTTCACAACTTTTTATTTTCACCCTCAAATGTCATACCCACCTCCCTGGCAGCAGTTGTTAGGGGGTGCAGTGGACTTCAGGCAGGTGGACCCAGGCCCACCCCCCCTACCTGTTACAATTGTGCTGCTTAATGCTTATTAGTCGTCCAACCCCCCAAACCCACTGTACCCACATGTAGGTGCCCCCCTTCACCCCTTAGGGCTATAGTAATGGTGTAGACTTGTGGGTGGTGGGTTTTGAGGGGGATTTGGGGGGCTCAACACCCAAGGGAAGGGTGCTATGCACCTGGGAGCTCTTTTACCTTTTTTTTTGTTTTTGTAAAAGTGCCCCCTAGGGTGCCCGGTTGGTGTCCTGGCATGTGAGGGGGACCAGTGCACTACGACTCCTGGCCCCTCCCACGAACAAATGCCTTGGATTTATTCGTTTTTGAGCTGGGCGCTTTCATTTTCCATTATCACTGAAAAACAAAAACGCCCAGCTCACAAATTGTCGAATAAAACATGGACGTCTATTTTTTTCAAAAATACGGTTCGGTCAGCCCCTTCACGGACCCGTTCTCGGAGATAAACGCCCATGGAGATAGACGTTTTTGTTCGATTATGCCCCTCCACGAGACCCCTGACAAAGGTTTTTCCAAAACTTGGCCAGATTAGGTCCTGTTTCCATTAAAGTTGACATTTGAATAAAATCTTGAAGTGTTGCTGCTGCTGTTTAGTTGTCTGTTCTGTTTCTGGAATAGACTATCTCCTGTTTGTTTCTGCTGCTTTAAAATAGATTAGCACACGAGCCCTTACTGCCACCTATTTTGTAGGTGGTTTAAACTCACATGCTAATCATGTGGAGGGGCATAATCGAAAGGGGCACCAAAGTTTTCCTGAGGACGTCCTCGCAGGACATCCCGGCGAAGGAGCAGGGAAACCTGTATTATCGAAACAAGATGGGCATCCATCTTTCGTTTCAATAATACGGTCGGGGACGACCAAATTGTGAAATTTAGATCCACATCAGAGATGGTCGTCCTTAGAGATGGTTGTCCCCGATTTTCAGCAATAATGGAACCCGAGCACGCCCATCTCAGAAGCGACCAAATCCAATCCATTTGGACGTGGGAGGAGCCAACATTCGTAATGCACTGGTCCCCCTGACATGCCAAGACACCAACCGGGCACCCTAGGGGGCACTGCAGTGGACTTCAGAAATTGCTCCCAGGTGCATAGCTCCCTTACCTTGTGTGCTGAGCCCCCACAACCCCCCCCAAACCCACTACCCACAACTGTACACCACTACCATAGAGCTTAGGGGTGAAGGGGGGCACCTACATGTGGGTACAGTGGGTTTCTGGTGGGTTTTGAAGGGCTCACATTTACCATCACAAGTGTAACAGCCAGGGAGGATGGGCCTGGGTCTGCCTGCCTGAAGTGCACTGCACCCGCTAAAACTGCTCCAGGGACCTGCATACTGCTGTCATGGAGCTGGGTATGATATTTGAAGTTGGCATAGAGGCTAGAAAAATATTTTTTTTAATTTCTTTGAGGGTGGGAGGGGGTTAGTGACCATTGGGGGAGTAATGGGAGGTCATCCCCGATTCCCTCCAGTGGTCATCTGGTCATTTAGGGCACATTTTTGTGGCTTGGTTGGAAGAAAAAAGGACCATTATCGGTCAAGAACATCCATATGTTCGGCACTCCCCAGTTCCGCCTTCATTACGCCTCCGACACGCCCCCGTGAACTTTGGTCATCCCCGTGACGGAAAGCAGTTGAGGACGCCCAAAATCGACTTTCAATTATGCCGATTTGGGCGACCCTGTGAGAAGGACACCCATCTTGTGATTTGTGTCGAAAGATGCGAGTCCTTCTCTTTCGAAAATAAGCCTGATGGTAATCAATTAGCACTTGGGAATCCAGAAGCGCTAATTGATTAGCACAGAAATGCACACTATCTGCCCCAGATATCCCCCCCCCCCCCTCGGTGAAAAAATAACATTCTTTTTTGCATGCGGTTTGCACACACACATTGCAAATAACTGCGGGATATGCTGAGGTGTTCTGGAGTAAGTCATTTACAGCTGTGATAAGCATGCACTACTGCTTACCACAGCCTTGTAAAAGGACCCCTATGTATGTTACTAATTCTTCCTACAATCAAACATATGCTACATAGATCTGAAACAAATTGAGAAGGCTTTGACAGCATAGGACCTGAAAAAGACAATGCCATATTTCGATTACATGGCATTGATTGTGTTTTGCTTTGGTTTTTTTGAAAATTGACTTATGTGGCAGTTGCAATATTACTGCTAGGGGTTAACTGGTGCTATTTTGAACATGGCACCCAACATGACAGGAGTGACTTGGGATTATTCCTGCCCCACCCACTAGACACCAGGAAACTCTTGGAAGGTCTTAGGCGGAACATAAGAATATAAGTAAGAACATAAGGGTTGCCATACTGGGACAGACCGAACATCCATCAAGCCCAGCATCCTGTTTCCAACAGTAGCCAATCCAAGTTACAAGTACCTGGCAAGGTCCAAAACAGTACAATACATTTTATGCTGCTTATCCTAGAAATAAGCAGTGGAATTTCCCCAAGTCCATCTTAATAATGGCTTAAGGACTTTTCTTTTAGGAAGTTATCCAAACCTTTTTTATACCCCATTAAGCTAACTGCTTTTACCACATTCTCTGGCAACAAATTCCAGAGTTTAATTACATGTTGAGTGAAGAAATATTTTCTCCGATTTTGTTTTAAATTTACTACTTTGTAGCTTCATTGAATGCCCCCTAGTTCTTGTATTTTTGGAAAGAGTAAACAAGCGATTCACATCTACCTGTTCCACTCTACTCCATTCATTATTTTGTACAATTCTATCGTATTTCCCCTCAGCCATCTTTTCTCCAAGCTGAAGAGCCCTAGGCGCGTCAGCCTTTCCTCATAGGAAAGTCGTCCCATCCCCTTTTGAGGAAAGACAAGTTAGAGGGTGTGTTTAGGGGTTCAGTTTTCTTTGCTAGGAGAGGTATATTGGGGTTTTGGGGGCTTGGCAAATGATCCAGAGATCCAGGAGGTGTCTTTGTGGGGGTCCAGGTTGGTTTATGTTTTCTGGTGAGAGCTCCACGTTGCACTTAGGGTTGGATTCAGTAAATGGTGCTCAAAATTTGGCACTGAAACATCAGTGCTGAACATTATTCCATAACAGGTAGTCTGGGATTGGCCCCCCTTTATGGAATAGGGCATAGCACTAGGATCCACGCTCAATTTTGGGTGCGAGAATTTACACTAAGCAAAACCTGGTGTAAGTCTTGGTGTTTAACTTAGGTGTGGATCCTGGTATTTAGTAATACTGTATTCCTTTGACCCACCCATGGCCATGGCCATGTCCCCTTATGAGTTACACACTGTAAGATTTGCATGTGGATCTTTATAGAATAGTGCTTAGCAAGATGCATGTGCAAATCAAAAATGCTGCCAATTAACACCAATGATTAGCACCCAATTATTAGTACAAATTGAGGGGCATAATCGAACCGCGCTGGCCATCTATATGGCTGGCGCCACAAACAGTGATCCCAAACCATATTATTGAAAAACATGGCTGGACATCTTTTGTTTCGATAATGCAGTTGGGGCCGGCCAAATGTCAGAGATGGCCGGGTTTGAGATGGCTGGCATCGGTTTTCACCGATAATGGAAACCGATGCCGGCCATCTCAAACCCGTCAAATCCAAGGCATTTGGTCATGGGAGGGGCAACATTTGTAGTGCAGTGGTCCCCCTGACATGCCAGGACACCAACCGGGCACCCTAGGGGGCACTGCAGTGGACTTCAAAAATTGCTCCCAGGAGCATACCTCCCTTACTTTGTGTACTGAGCCCCCCAAAACCGGCTACTCACAACTGTACACCACTACTATAGCCCTTAGGGATGAAGGGAGCACCTACATGTGGGTACAATGGGTTTTGGGGGGGTTTTGGAGGGCTCCCATTTACCACCACAAGTGTAACAGGTGGGGGGGGGGATGGGCTGGGTCTGCCTACCTGAAGTGTACTGCACTTACTAAAAACTGCTGCAGGGACCTGCATACTGCTGTCATTGAGCTGGGCATGACATTTGAGGCTGGCAAAAAATGTTTTTAATTTTTTTTTTGGGTGGGAGGGGGTTGGTGACCACTGGGGAAGTAAGGGGAGGTGATCCCCCATTCCCTCCGGTGTGAAGCCAGCCAAGTGCTCATCAGAGCCGGCCTTCTTTTTTCCATTATCGGCCGAAGCCGGCTATCTCGTAACCACGCCCCCGTCCCGCCTTCCGTACTCTGCCAAAACACTCCCTTTAACTTTGGCCGGCGCTGCAACAGAATGCAGTTAAAGCCGGCCAAAATCGGCTTTCGATTATACCGATTTGGCCGGGTTCAGGAGATGGCTGGCCATCTCACGATTTGTGTCGGAAGATGGCAGGCCTTCTCATTCGAAAATAAGCAGGTTTGGCTCCTTATCTAGTTTAGTTGTGTGTGCATCAAAGGATAGCGCACATTTTTGTGCACAGAATCCGACCATTACTGTATTTCCAGTTCCTTTAAGATGGTCCCGAGTGTATCAGGTCACATGTCATTGGGTGGATGCTCCTGGGTAGGAAAAATAATGCCATCTATTAATGTCACTGAATATTAGACACATTCTGATTTAATCTTGTCCAAAGTGTTTTACCTTTTTCTTTAGTTATTCCCTCTAACCTCCTTTCCTCCTTGCTGAGGGCTTGATTTATTAAGCATTTGCCCTAAGGCTCAGAGTGGATGAAAAGTATTAATAATTTTATCAATCTTCCTCCTTCAACCTCTCACTCCCTCAGCAAGAACGTATGCAACTGAAATTCAAATGATCTGTTTTAAAACAAAGAATCTCACTCTTGACAGTCTCCGTTTTACTTTCTGGCTCTTTCACTTCTTACAGTTGTGCACTGGCTGTGGTGACAACTATTGTACTTTTGTAATAAACTACTTAACTTGGGATTCAAGTATACCCAGTGCAGTTTTTCTAGCGAAAAAGGTGCCGGTACTCAAATGCCAGGCCACCTTTCAGGGGTGGGGTGATCACTGAGGGACCCACCCCATAATAGCCAGGCCCCCTGCAACCAGTCACAGAATCTATGACAAGGCAGAATTGTTGTGTAGAGCCTGAGCTCTTTCATTAAAACTTGGGGACCATGGTTCAATTTTAGCAGACAATGGAAAAGGTGCCGGTACTCAGTACCCCCAAGTACCCCCTCAAAAAAAGCCCTGAGTATACCCATAAGTTAGACAAATTTTCAAAGAAATTACATGCCTGCCATATCTTGGATGGACAAAAGCGCTTCTTGGTTATGAGATAAGAAGTTAAAGATATTGGGGTTGACTTTTTACTGGCATATCCCTGCAAGTGTATTGTGTGATATATGGGGGTAAAATATGTCTTTTTTTGTGCCAGGACAACTTAAGGGCCTTGTTTACTAAGATGTGCTAGCATTTTTAGCATGCGCTAATCTAGAGACATCCGTATATTCCTATGAGTGTCACTAGCATTAGCACTCACTAATTTTTAGCGCACTCTAAAAATAATCTCGTGCCTAAAGCGCGGCTTAGTAAAAGGGCCCTAAGCGATCCTTTTAGTAAGCCATAGTAAAAAATGGCTTGTGGTAGTGTGGGCATGTGTTTTGGGCGCGCGCTAGGTCATTTTTTACCGCAGCTGGGGAAAAGGGCTTTTTTTTAAGGGCCCGGGAAATGCGTTTGTACTGAAATTAAAACTAGCGCATGCCTATTTCTGGTCTGAGCCCTTACCGCCACACATTGAATTAGCGGTAAGGGCTCATGTGCTACCTGTACAGTAACCATGCTGCACGTGCCAACTGTTGAGTACCACTGGGAACGCCCCATGTGGTAAAAAATAGAAACTTATTTTCTACTGCAGGATTCAGCGTGCACCAAACTCAGAATTACTGCCAGGCGCATGCGCTAGCCTGGCAGTAGTGCCAATTTGGTGCACACTACCTGTGCGTTAGCCCTCCTGCACCTTAGTAAAAGGGCCCCTAAGTCTTTTCTGGACCTCAAAAGGGTGCCTAGTAATGTAGTATCAGCTTAATTGGTTCTTAAAAGGATTATCTGTGGTTTGTTAGTCAGGCTATGACCTTTCTTGCTTTAGTTAAGCTTTAATTATTTTCCTAATTTGATCTCCTTTTCTTTATAGCCACTCTCCCAAGTATTATGGTCTGAGGCAGGGAAAATTGTGCTAGTATTGTTTCCTATTTATTATCCTTACAGGAATTTCTTTTTTTTTTTCCATGCTTGTTTTCCCTGGTTTTCATGTAACAAGTGGATACTTGTGTATTATGTTGTAAATTTATAAATATCAAGGGCCCTGTTTACAAAGGCACGCTATCATTTTTAGCACGTTCTATGTAGATGCCCATAGGAATATTATGGGCATCTACATGGTTAGCATGTGCTAATTTTTAGTGTATGCTAAAATGCTAATGTGCCTTTCCTGCTTATTTTTGAAGGAGAAGGGCGCCCATCTTCCGACACAAATCAGGAGATGGGCGTCCTTCTCCTAAGGTCGCCCAAATCATCATAATCGAAAGCCGATTTTGGGCATCCTCAACTGCTTTCCATCGCGGGGATGACCAAAGTTCAAGGGGGCGTGTCGGCAGGGTACCGAAGGCGGGATGGGGGCGTGGTTAACAGATGGGCATCCTCGGCTGATAATGGAAAAAAGAATGGCATCCCTGAGGAGCATTTGGCCGACTTTACTTGGTCCTTTTGTTTTCACGACCAAGCCTAGAAAAGGTGCCCAAACTGACCAGATGACCACAGGAGGGAATCGGGGATGACCTCTCATTACTCCCCCAGTAGTCACCAACCCCCTCCCACCCAAAAAAAAAAATTAAAACACATTTTTTTCCAGCCTCTATGCCAGCCTCAAATGTCATACCCAGCTCCATGACAGCAGTATGCAGGTCCCTGCAGCAGTTTTTAGTGGGTGCAGTGTACTTCAGACAGGCGGACCCAGGCCCATCCCCCCCTACCTGTTACACTTGAGTGGTAAATGGGAGCCCTCCAAAACCCACCCGAAACCCACTGTACCCACATGTAGGTGCTCCCCTTCATCCCTAAGGGCTATGATAGTGGTGTACAGTTGTGGGTAGTGGGTTTTGTGGGGAGGTTTGGGGTTCAGCACACAAGGTAAGGGAGCTATATTCCTAGGAGCAATTTATGAAGTCCACTGCAGTGCCCCCTAGGGTGCCCGGTTGGTGTCCTGGCATGTCAGGGGGACCAGTGCACTACGAATGTTGGCACCTCCCATGACCAAATGCCTTGGATTTGGTCATTTTTGAGATGGGCATCCTCGGTTTCCATTATCGGCGAAAACCGAGGTCGCCCATCTCTAAGGCCGACCTACATGTCAAGATGGTCGACCTAAATGTCAAGATTTGGCAGTCCCTGACAGTATTATCAAAACGAAAGATGGACGCCCATCTTGTTTCGATAATATGGGGTGCCCCGCCCCTTCGCCGGGGCATCCTTAAAGATGGGTGCCCAGTTCGATTATGCCCCTCTTTGTAAACAGGGCCCTATATAAAAGAAAACAAATGTGCATGCATACCCCATTCCTCTAGAAAACTGCAAAGGAACATAAGCACCCATTTTCCATTATAGATTGGGCACTAACTAGGTGTCCCTTTATAGAATTGCTCTCCTTGTGCTTACTGTACTCACAAAACCTCCAGGCAATTTTATAACAAATTACCCTTTATCAGTGGCATTCCTAAGGGGGGGGGGCAGTGGGGGCGTTCCACCCCGGGTGCACGCCGCTGGGGGGGGGAGGTGCCGCGTGCCTGTCCTCCGTTGTTCCATGCTTCTTCTCTGCCCCGGAACAGGTTACTTCCTGTTCCGGGGCAGAGAAGCATGGAACAACGGAGGACAGGTGCACGCGCCCCCCCCCCAGTGGCGTGCACCCGGCGGGGGGGGGGGTTCCTTCGCAAGGTTGTCCTTTCACCGGGGGGGGGATCCGCGCTGTATCGGGGGGGCGGGGTGCATCGGCGATCCGCCCCGGGTGCCAGCCCCCCCAGGAACGCCACTGCCCTTTATATGTGAGAATGGCTTTGAGAGCTGAGTGACCAGATAATCATGGAAAAAGCAGGCTTGGCAGCAACACCACTGCTTTCAAGTTTCCAACTTTTACAAATTCATCCATCTTTCTCTTTGTTGTGCTACATCCAAAATGTGCTACGTAATTTTCCATTTTTAAAAAATTGCATTCATGGTTAAGAAAATAATGTGTGTTTTTATGGAAAGGCTTCTTTGAAATGTATCTGGAATGTGTAGCTTTATCTACACTCAAATTTCTATTGATGCATGCATACAATTCTATCAATTGTTATAAAATGTATTCTTTTCAGATTACAAAATGCTGTCCCTTCTATTCATCAAAATAACCTCACTAGCAATTTTCCTTTCACCTTTTCCTATCCCTTCCTCAAAAGATTAGCAGCATCAGGTTTCTTGCCAAGTACAAATTGATTTACAAGCAACACATTATGAAGCCTGTTTGAATGATTGTTCGGTATAGCCATAAGGTTTGTCTTAGAGAAACAGGTTAATAGATAGATAGATAGATAGATAGATAGATAGATAGATAGATAGATAGATAGATAGATAGATAGATAGATAGATAGATAGATTTCATAACTAAAGAGACACTTAACTTTGGTCACCTGCTCAAATTCTAGTCAATATGCCTGTTATAAAAAGATGCATCATTACTGGGCAAACTCTACCATTAAATATTCCCCTAAAGTAGAAAACAGTTATATTACTACTGAATGAACTGAAATACAGGTCTCCAGTAAGAAAAAGAAAAATCTCACTGTTTCCTTCATAATTTAAATGATTACCTTCACAATTTACTACGTGAAAAAAAAAACCTAGTTACAAACAGAACCAAGTGATCCAAATAATTTAGTTGTAATGGAAACAATCCCATTTCTTTCTTCCATCCCCTAAATTATATTCTTGCTTTCTTCAAAGGACTACTACAATTAACATAGGAGGCCAATATACTAAAGTGCAGAAAGTTATTTTTGTAGTTATCACATGGTAACTGCAAAACTCTCTTGAACTAATATTCAGCTATGGCAGTATCTGGTTATTAGCTGGCACTGTATCCAGATATAACTTAGCCACCATCACATATCCAGGTACCAGTGATACTCAGACCGGTACCCGGGTAAGTAAACAGATAAAGTTATGACAGTCTTTTTGCTGTGCTAACTTATTTATTTATTTGCATGGTTTTTTTTTATTTTTTATTAGGGCAGTTACGTGGATAGTGGACTGAAAATGGCCACTAACTGGGCCCAGGCTTTGCACCCAGACCACTTCTGCACTACTCAGATAATGCCACTGAAAATCAGGGTATAGATCCAGTGAATGGGACATTTCCAGGTAAGAGCTGCTTCTACCCAATTAAGTCCCACTGATTATTGGCCCTTGTGTTAACTGTAAGAAACATTACCAGTATTTTCCCATACAGTTAACACAAAGGACATTTCTTTACTACATATTAATTACATTGCTGATAATTCGATTCCATTAGCTACACCTATTCAATTGTTAACTACACCACATTACCTGCCATATTAACAGTTGATGTGTGATAACATACCATAATTTAACTATAAAGCATAGTCCTTTCTCATTCCTCACCCCATTCTGCATTAGGCAGTTAACATGAAAATTAAAGCAAGCTAGTGCAAGTTCCAAGGAGTAGAGGATGACTCACGACTTCACACAAATAAGGAGAACATAAATCCTTTATTCAAAGCACTAAACTTGACCTGACATGGGTCCATGTTTCGGCAGAGAATACTGCCTGTGTTGGGGTCAGATACAATTCTTTATACAGAAAGAGCAAATAAATATTAAAAGCAGAAAAATTCATAATACATCAAATGAAACACCTATGTTAAAAAAACAGACTAAAAAGGTAAGAAAATAAATAATCAATAAAACAAGTGTGAACTAATAATAAATCATCATTATGTTCTTAGTATTCATGAGCATACAGATATACCAACTATACTAAGCATACACAAGAAAGGCAAAATGCAATGTATAAAAGATTAAAAGTAACCTATATGTTGATAAAGACCAGTGGTCCTGGGACAAAGTTATATGATGATAATAACATAATAATACAAACGGGGACCAACTAGTAATTAATGCAAAACTACTAATGTTCAAAACAAGTTTGGCCTTGGGTATTTTCTTCCGCAGTGTGAATAAAGAAAAGTATTTATCGACAGCGGACCTCAAAGCTTCCAAGTAAGGCTATTCCAACTTGAATAATTGTTCCCCTACAGAGAGCGCCTTTACTATATTTGGAGCAAATCCTATCATTGGTCCATATAATTTTATTAAACAGTGCAAAAAACAAACCAATATAAAAAAGTTACTTTATGGAGAAAAATCATTGGGTTCTCAAAAAAAACCTTTTCAGGTAAATATATTCAACTACTATGTAGCGTTGATTTGGTGTGTGCTACTTACCCGTCCACCCTACTGCTGCTTAGTAAAAGGGCTCCTTTAAAAATAAAAAAATATAGGTCATCTATTGAGTGACTGCTGATATTCCAATGTTCCACAAGAGGTGCACTTCTGATATCATGATTGATACAACTTCTGTGTTCAATTATGCAGGCTTTAACTGAGTTTTTGTTTTCCCCACATAAAGAAGATTACATGGACACTGTATAATAAAGATGACTTGTGACATAATGCAATCAGATGTATGCTTCAGTATCGAAGTCTTGCCAAAAGGTCACGCCTGAGATGGCTATTGGCTTTAACAAAACCTTTTTTAATACATGCAGATGAAGATTCTCCTTTCTTGAACCTTTCAGACATCACAGCTGATTTGTCTTAAAATCCTCATGTTTAGATCATAGTTTCCCACAGGCCACCCAGGAATGACCTTTTGATTAATCACCATGAAAAGAAAGTCTCAGACATAGTATGTACCCTCCAATTCTCTCGCATTGCTGTTCAGACTCAGAAGATAATTAGAAGAAATTGGCACATTCTTGAGAACCATGAGCGTTTTAAAGCTAAAAGACTGGTGGTTGCATACATGAGGGGACAGTATTGTACTATCCATCCTTCCTGTATTACCTACTGATCCTATAGCAGAGCTTCATTTAAGATACAAACGTCATGGAGATATAGCATCAGCCATCATGCAATGGATATTTCCTCCTTTGAATACCCACAGTCTGGAAAGACTTTGATATGGAAGCACCTGATTGCACTATGTCACAAGTTATCTACATTATACAGTGTCCATTTAATCTTCTTTATATTTTTCTTGAAATGATTTTTTCTTACAAGTACCGCCAACTATGGTTTTTAGCATATGTCATACATTATTCATGTTTTACATATTTTGATGACAGTATCATCATTGACATTTGTTTTTGCATCTTTCTGCCTGACAGCATTCAGGAGCTTAGCGACTTTTACACAGTCATGGAGGTGAGTTATTTTATGTTTCTTATGTTTATTCTTACAGTTTCACCATTCTTACAAAACTTTTCATTAAGGTTTTATGTATGCCAGCTAAGGGGCCCTATTACAAAGGCATGTAAGGGCCTACGCATGCGCAGCACGAGTCAAAGCGGCATTACCACCCAGCTAGTGCCTGCACCTGGTGGCAATTCTGAGTTTGACGTGCGCTGAAAACAAGTGATAGACATTAATTTTCTACCACAGGAGCGTTCCCTGTGATATTTGGCAGCTGGTGTGAGCTGTACGGTTACCAAGTGGGTAACCATGAGCCCTTACTGCTAAGTCAACGGGTGGCATTAAGGGCTCAGGTCATAAATAGACATGCACTGCTTTTAATTTTGCCACATATCCATTTCCCAGCACCCCCCCCCCCCCCCCCCGAAAATCTTTTTTCCAGACGCAGTGGAGAAATGGTCCAGCAAGTGTCCAATACACACGCCCACAGTACTTCAGGCCACTTTTTGGTGCACCTTTGTAAAAGGGCCCCTATACTTTCTCTAGCCCATTTTTCAAGGGAAGTTTTCCCCTCCCCCCGAGCATAGTGTGAGAAGTATCATCAGCGGTGCTTTTAACATGGCCAACCGGTTTCTAAAAGATGTCTGGCTCTTCACAGTGTAACCAGCTTTAAGTATATCCGAATAATTTTTTAAGTATAGCTAGTCATTATTTTATAACACATGTGCTTCATCAGCTGTTTTTTTTTAAGGTTTATTTATGGAAGTAATGGCTGGCAGAAGTTTGAACGGTCAAGTTTTTTGTCACCTTTTATATACACTATTTCTTTTTTAACAGAGTCACTTTTTAGTGTTCCTTTTCTAACAGAGTTTGCTTTTATGAATATGTAAGCTCTCCCTGTCCCTGCAGAAGCAGTTCATGAATCTGTACTTTCTCCTTTTCTTTGTAGAAGCAGTCATACCGTGATTCATTTGCATTGGTCTGCTTTTTCTCCCATAGCACCACATACATGAGCATTGCCATCTAGAGCTGGGTTACTTAGATATGGCTCCCTGTATTACATTATGTTATTAGCATCATATCTTTACCAACATATAGGTTACTTTTAGAGCCCTGGCTACTAATTTGCGCTAGCATTTTTAGCGCACGCTAAATACTAGAGATTATTATATATTCCTATGGGCATCTCTAGTATTAGTGCGAGTTAAAAACTCTAGCGGAGCTATAATACAGCTTAGTAAACAGGGCCCTTAGTCTTTTTTACATTGTATTTTGCCTTTCTTGTGTATGCTTAGTATAGTTGGTATATATGTGTGCTCAAGATTATCAAGAGCATAATGATGATTTATTATTAGTCCACACTTGTTTTATTATTTATTTTTCTTACCTTTTTTTAGTTAGTTTTTTTAACATAGGTGTTTCATTTGTTATATTATGTATTTTTCTGCTTTTAATAATCTATTTGCTCTTTCTGTATGAAAATTGTATCTGCCCCTGACACAGGCGGTATTCTCCGCCGAAACATGGACCCATGTTAGGTCAAGTTTGGTGCTTTGAATAAAGGATTTATGCTGTCCTCATATGCGTGAAGTCATATGTCAACCTCTATCCTTGGAACTCATTCTGATCTACTTAGAGGTTTTTTCCTGTTTCTTCCTTGATACAATTAGAGCAAGCTGTCACGCTAACAGAAGTGTGTCCTAATTCAAGTTTAAATGCTTACACAGCTTAGTAAATAGGCCCAGAATGTCTTAAGATTTTTTTTTTCATTTAGTAGCTAACACAGAGTTAACATGGGACACACTTAGGAGAGAATTTATTATTTATTTATTCATGCATGCATGCTTATCCAAAACCATAGTTTTAGTACAATGTGGCTTACATATAACAGTTAGAAAAAATTGCAAGTGAGTTGGTTTGGAAACTTCAGTTATGAATACATTTAACCATAACATTTCTTGAATAAGTAGGTTTTTAAGTCTTTTCTGAATTGAAGGTAATTTGTAATCCTTCGTATATTCTTGGGAATCAAGTTCCACCATTTAGAGCCCAAGTAATTGAATCCAGCATTGTATGTAGACTTTTAAATTATGTTTTTACAGTTGGGTAAATGTAGTAATAAATATCCTCTGGTTTCTGGGCTTGTATTTCTTGTTGATAACTCTATCAAGTCTAACATGTATTCAGGAGTCATGATGTGCAATATTTTAAACATAAGAGTGCTAGTTTTAAAAAATAATCTGGCATTGCAGTTACTCTTTCATATTTTGATTTTTTGAATATCAATCTCACTGCTGTGCTTTAAATGGTCTGCAATGATTTTATGTTTTCATTGCATCCCACATAAACTGCATTGCAATGATCTAATTGGGATAGTACCATCGATTGCACTAAGAGACAAAATGATTCACTGGGAAAATAATCTCTAATCCTTCTCAATTTCCATAAATTTTTTAAACTTTTTGATATGACTGCAGAAATTTATTTATCAAAAATAATACCTAAGATTTTTAGTTGTGTTTCAATAAAAAAATATGGGACCACCCCTTCTTGAAGCAGCATTACTTTTGCACTTTCTGTACATAAAATCACATGTTATAGCGCTTTAAGCCCAAAACATAATGCATTTTGATAGAAGGGACTCTTTTATTTTTTTGTTATTATAGCAATCACCTCATCAGTTTAGACTACACCTGTTTGACAAGGTTCAGGAATAAAAGGGCACATTTCTAGCTCTCTCAGCTCCTGGAAATTGTTTGTAATTCCAAACAGGGTTCATATGAAGCTGATTTCAAATTATAGTCTGCTTAGACTAGATCATTTAAGTGATTGCCCCAATTACAGAAAGTTGTTGTTGTCCATGATGCCAGCTGTCCTTTGATGTACAGTAATCATTTAAAGTTGTGAGCACCTACACCAACAACAAACTTCTCTACTGAAAATATATAAAAAAATACAATTAACAAAAATAATTATCATTTATTTTTCCCATCTTCTCTATTATTCCAGCAGGTGCCTCCTTACACAGTATTCTTTGACATACATTGGAAACTGGAGTACTTTTTTCCTTTACCTATAAAGGTAAAACAATTTATTTGGAAAAAGAAAGCATCCATCCTTTAGTAGTAAGCTATTCACCCAGCAAGTTTATGAAGGGCTATATTATGCACTGAATAGTTGCAGTTCCCATGGGTCACAGTATGGTGGTATATGGTAAGATATGTAGATCAAATATAATCATTGTAATATAAGGTAAATATTTAGCCGGCAGTGGTAAGCGTTTTTATAGCTGCTATCAGCTTTATGCTGATAGTCAATATTGAGACATGTTCAGGCACCGACACTGAATATCCCAGTATGTGCAGTCAGTCAACACTTATACAGTTTACAGTTTTTTGCTATATTGCTTAACCTGAAATAAGAACAACAAAATAACATAGCATCAGAAGCAATTTCTCCAATGTCTCTTCCACCTCCTGCAAGGCATGCATAAGTGTCAGCAAATTGTTTGTTTCAGCCAGGGTTTTGCAGGAGTCATTGAGAGGTCAGTTGAGCTTAACCTTCTGGTTTTCGCAACGACCCCAAAAATGTAAAAATTGGCTGCTTAATTGGTAACTGTTATGCATTTACTGGTCAATATTTAGCTGGTGGTAGTCAGTATTTTATTAAGTGCTCACAGTCACTGGTTAATTTAGACCCTGATATTCAATGCTGGGCCATGACCGGCCTGCAGCATTGAATATCTGGGTAAGACCAGTGTGATAGTATGACTTTCAGTTAGATAGAGGACCTCACAGACACAGGCAGTTTGCAGTGCAAAGTCAAAGGGCAAGCCTTGGCAACAACCCCAATAACACTTACTTCCTTCTTTCTTAGCAGTTCTACCTTCTTCAGAACAATTCCAGTTTCATAAACACATGTCCAGGCCTAGGGTTACCATAAATCCAGATTTACCCAGACATGTCCTCTTTTTGAGGACACAGCCAGACATCTGAATGGGTTTTGCCATCCTGCCTGTTTGTCTGGATTTGCGGAAGAACAAGCAGGCTGGCGGGGCCAGGGGGCCTCAGGGGTGTCCTATCCTGCCCTCCCCTACCTTAGTGTGGTGCCCTGGTGGTCTAGCGATCTCTTCGGGGCAGGAAGAGCCCCCTCTTTCCTGCCTGGTGTGGCTGTAGACTTCTCTTGCTCCCGGTGCCGATTCAAAATGACTGCCAAGAGTTCAAGTGGCGGCCTTGGGAGACTTCCACAGAGATTAATAGTTGTACAACAATGCTAATACAAATAACCTTTTGTTGAACAGTTTCAACTAATGTTCTTCTTTGAAATTTGTAAACCAGGATTTGCTTCCAAGAATTCAACACATCAATTTTGATTCAACCAGAAATTCCAATCAGATAAGTATTTCCTTTTAAAACTGACCCTTCTTACGTTAACCTCTTTATTCTTTTGTTATCCCCAATTAAAAAGGACTGATCCTTTGGGTTACTATTTTTGTTTTTCAGGCTCAACCAGGATGTTTCAGACCCTCTCAGATAAGTATGAAGTTCCACCCCAAGCACTATCCAAGTCCCAATTCAGATTATATTTCTCCATAGCTTATAAAAAGTACAAAAAGTCTTCTTTATTCCTTTCACTGTTAACTTTATGTTCCACAATCTACATGTTGATATTTTCAATTTTCATATTTCAAATCAAACTTATTTTGACCTTCAAAACTCTATGGGCCCTGTTTACTAAGGTGTGTTAGTGTTTTTAGGCACCTATAAGGATATTGTAGGCACATACATGGTTAACACGTGTACATGGTTAATGTGCATTAAAAATGTTAACTCGCCTACAATGCTGCTTATTAAACAGGGCCCAATGGCACTTATCTGCTAATACCCAATGGGGTCCAGTTTTGCTAAATGCTTTTTCAAGGGAATACTAGTAACAAGCCACAGTAATGTAGCTTTCTTTCTTTCTTTGATGTCGGACGTCTAACTATTTATATGTTGTGGATTTTGTTTCAGGCCAATGATGACTGATTTGTCTGTGGCAGTACTAAAATAGTCATTGTGTTCACCAGACTTTTGAGACCTTTTTCCTCCATATTTAAAATTTTGAAGTTAGTCAGCAAATACCTTTATATTATACCACAGTATTGTTTGTTGAAATGTGCACTGTTTCAACAAACAATACTGAGACAGGAGAAAGTAGAGGCTGGCCAAAGGACAATCCAGCACAGGAAATGTTGCAAACACACTTTATTCACAGAACCGGTAGAGGGACTCGACACGGTCCATGTTTTGGCGGAACAAACTGCCTGTCTCAGGGGCCACATTTAAATTCTAAATGACAGAATATATATTATACAATAAATATTAAAAGCAAAATACATAAAACTCAGCATAGACAATTGAAAAAACTGAAAAAAAAACAAGGAAAGCCAGTGGACTGTACTATTAAAAAAAATGCCAGTAAACTGTACTATAAAAGAGAGAGAAATCAGTGGACTGTGCAATAAAACAGTGGTCTGTACAAAAACATGACTGTACATTGACAATGGATACATCAGTTATACATAGGGGATACATTACTCAACTGATTGAAAATAATTCTAAATGGGGTGTGAAACGTACTGAAAACATAAAAAGCAAAAACATACCTCTAAAAGCAGAGAGAGGTGTATACAGCTCTGGTGCATAAATTCTTTATAGCACAGGGAAGCTGAAGAGAAGTCAAAAAAGGTACAATGCATAAGGCTAATGAAACATGCACAATGAAAAACATTAAACACATGAAGAACTAAAAACAGTGAATGAAGGAACATTACTAGACCTATAAAAACAAGGCAGCGTAGAACAATCTTAGAAAGAGGTATATATAAAAAAAAAGTATCTGAAAAGATTGTACTACAAAAATGACCATTGCAAAGTACAGGATGTATAGCTAAAAAACATACTGAACAGGTACCTCTATCCCAAACTTTGGGGTCCTTTTACTAAGTTGAGCCAAAAAATGGGCTGCGCTAGTGTAGGCATGTGTTTTGGGAACACGCAGGTCCTTTTTTCAGCGTGCCTATAAAAAAGGCCTTTTCAAAATTTTTGCCAAAAATGTTCGTGCTGCAAAATAAAAATTGTGGGCAAAAGAGCAAACAGGATGTTAGGAATTATTAGGAAAGGGATGCAAAATAAGACTAAGAATATTATAATGCCTCTGTATCACTCCATGGTGCGACCTCATCTTGAGTATTGCATGCAATGCTGGTCACCGTATCTCAAAAAAGATATAGCGGAATTAGAAAAGTTTCAAAGAACAGCGACCAAAATGATAAAGGAGATAGAACTCCTCTCATATGAGGAAAGGCTAAAGAGGTTAGGGTTCTTCAGCTTGGAAAAGAGACAGCTGAGGGATGATATGATTGAGGTTTACAGAATCCTGAATGGTGTACAAGGGGTAAAAGTGAATCGATTTTTCATTGTTTCAAAAAGTACAAAGACCAGGGGACACTCAATGAAATTACATGGAAATACTTTTAAAACAAATAGAAGGGAATATTTTTTCACTCAATGAATAGTTAAGCTCTGAAACTCGTTGCTGGAGGATTTGGTAACAACAGTTAGCATATCTGGGTTTAAATAAGGTTTGGACAAGTTTCTGGAGGGAAATTCCAGAGTCTGCTATTGAGATAGACATGGGGGAAGCCACTGCTTGTCCTTGGATTGGTAGCATGGAATGTTGTTCCTATTTGGGTTTCTGCCAGGTACCTGTGACCTGGATTGGCCAGTGTTAGAAGCAAGACTCTGGCCTAGATGGCCCGTTGGTCTAACCCAGTACATTTATTCTTATGTTCTTATGGTTAAGAATGGAAAGGAAGTAATTCAAGATGTGAATTAAATATATAATCTTGTATATTCATCTACCCAAGATGGTGGAGTACAAAGGCAAAGGAAGACAAAAACTATCCTGGATAAGAAGTGATAGCTTGCAAGCAGTCACTCTGTATGGCATATAATTGGAATATATCATTAATTGTGCAGACAGGAAGAACTGGAGTTGTGGACTTCCCCTCTGTAACTGATCTTCCCAGAACAAATTCTCTGGGAAGGATCCAGTCCTAGCCTCTATCATACCCTCCATCATATTATTGACATTTTCATTTAATTTTAATCATGCATACAATGCTTATCTAACATCTAACTAGAGTTGCTGACTAGATCCAGATTTGCCTGATAGGGTTGATCCAGTCCTAGGCTTAACTTCAATGAATGCAGGGACTTGTAGCCTGGCTTTCTTAGGGAATCCAATGGGGAAATCAAAACCACAAGTCCCTGCATGCAATGGGGTAAGTTCAGAACTGGATCAACCCTGTCAGGCAAATCTGGATCTATTTGATAACCCTACTGACAACATAAACATACAGAGCAAGATGTTGAGGTCAATAGGGAATTGAAATAAAGTTTCTCCCGTGGAGGATCAATCTCATACTCATGATTCAGCCAGGCTAAATGATTATTCATCAGACCTTGTATCGCTGATGTAACCCTAGGAGAGTTTGTCTTAATTTTTACTTTTGGCTTGCCCACAATTCAGAAAGACCAGGAAAAGCACAAAGAAGCAATCTTCACAGCACAGCATCCTTGTTCAGCGAACAAATGCAGTAGCCATCTTGCCACTACTCTCCTCCCTCATTGTATGTGGTCTGTTTCTATTGGTCTGTTTCTATTGTTGCTACTATGCTACATCCTATCTGCCAGTCATAAAATCCTGATTGCTTGCAGGAGATGGTTCCTTTGATGATCTTAGAACTGCATAAACAACAGTAAATGTGGATATATTTAGCCTGTGGCATTTTGTCTCATGCTGTAGAAACAATGTTTGATGCACCTTTTCAAGGGATTATCATCCCTGTCCTCTGAAAATCAATTCACCATCAAGGGCAATGCATTATGGAAATTTAAGGATGGTCACAAACAGATGGACACCTTCCTCTCTTCGTGTGTATATATTTAAAATGTTTCCCCAAAACATGGCAGGTGAAAAAAATTAAAATACCTGAAAGATCAAACTTAAGGGATAAAGGATTTTTATTTCTAATTCTTTGCAGTTTACGACACTTCCTTTTTTTGAAGTTATTTTCTGTGTTACAGTAGTCACTCACTACCCAAGGGTGTATTATTGAAAACACACCAGTGTTCAACAAAAGATTCAGACATCAAGAATAGTGATGAGTGTGCCTCTATACAACTTTATCTGTTTTCACCACATCTTCTGTTGTTCTGTTACCTTGTCTTGTTTTCTTGCTAGAGGAAATGTGACTTTAGAACTTTTTTTCTTTGAAGGCTGAACCTAAAACATATACCACAGTAAAAAATCTCATTGACATTTTCTTTCACCTTGCCAGTCATAACTTGTAGGAAAGTACAACCCTGGGAACAGTTGTAAGTTTTATTCTTTACATCCTGTAGTTTGTTTCTCAGTGCCAAATACTTTATCCTCTTTTTTGTGCTAAGATAAGTAAATGCAAGTCCAAGCAAACACATTGGGAAAGCAGTGATCATTAATTTCAACTAGAATTGTAAAGAACTGAGTTTCTATATCTTTGTATTTTACAGAGAGTTTTCATACAAGGCTCAGCAGCAGTCCTATGGCGTCTTCCTGCATCCTTCTGTTACTGAAGGTTCCGGCATGCTGCAATTACTCTGATGCAGAGCTTCCCAAACATGTCCTGGGGAGCCCACAGCCAGTCAGAATTTCAGTATATCCACAATGAATATGCATGAGATCAAATGCATACATACTGGAGGCTAAGTATATGCAATTTCATCTTGTGCAGATTTATTTCAGATATCTTAAAAAACCCAATTGGTGGTGAGGTCCCCAGAACAGGGTTGGGAAGCCCTATTCTGGAGAGATTTACATTTCAAAAGATTAGCCTAGGAAATTGCAAGTTTTGTAATGACATTACAGAAAACAAAAAAGTGTGACCTTCTTAAGATCTGATTTTGCACTTCCATTTCTTATTCTACTTAAGTCATCCAGGGAAAGACCACTGCAATATAGGGCCTTTTAATTTAGCTACACTAGTAAATGGGTTTAGCACACCCTAACATGCGCTAAGACCATTTCTAGAGTGGCCATAAAATAGGCATTTTTCTATTTTGTTGAAGTTCTGACCATGCGCTAATGTTAACATTAGTTAACAGCCATTTAGAAAAATGTATGCAGGAACACTTACCCCCTCCTGTTTAGGAGGCACTAAGGGTTCCCATGTTATGGATGCAATAACCAGTTAGCATGCCAGATATGTCAGCACACTAACTGAATAGCGGAGAGACTGAATAAAGTCTTTGCTTTGATCTTTATGGAAGAAGATGTAAGAGATCTATCTGTACCAGAAATGGTTTTCAAGGGTGATGATGCAGAAGAACTGAAAGAAATCTTGGTGAACCTGGAAGATGTACAGAGCCAAACTGACAAATTAAAGAGTAGTAAATCACCAGGACTGGATGTCATGCACCCTAGGGTACTGAAAGAACTTAAATATGAAATTGCTGATCTGCTGTTAGTGATTGTAACCTGTTATCAAAATTGTCAGTAGTATGTGAAGATTGGAGGGTGGCCAATGTAACACCGATTTTTAAACAAAGGTTCCAGGGATGATCTGGGAAATTACAGACCTGTGAGCCTGACTTCAGTGCTGGACAAAATATTGGAAACTATTACAAAGAATAAAACTATGGAACACATAGGAAAATATTATTTAATGGGACAAAGCATGGGTTCAGCCAAGGGAAGTCTTGTCTCATTAATTTGCTTCGTTTCCTTAAAGGCATGAATAAATATGTCGATAAAGGTGAGCCGGTTGATGTAGTGTATCTAGATTTTTCAGAAAACTTGTGACAAAGTTTCTCATGAGAGATTCCTGAAAAAAATTAAAGAGTCCTGGGTCATGGGTTAGGAGGAAATTTTCTGTTCTAGATTTGGAATTGGTTATTGTACAGGAAAAAAAGAGAGAAGGATTAAATGGCCATTTTTCTCAGTGGAGGAGAGTAAATAGTAAAGTGCCGAAGAGATCTTTACTGGTACCGGTGCTATTTAACATATTTATAAGTGATCTAGAAATCGGAATGACAAGTGAGATGATTAAATTTGCACATGGCATAAACTATTCAATGTTGTTAAAACACATACAAACTGTGAAAATTTGTAAGAAGACCTTAGGAAATTGGAAGACTGGGCTTCAAAATGGCAGATGAAATTTAATGTGGACAAATGCAAAGTGATGGAGGGTGGCCAATGTAACGCCGGTTTTTACTAAAGGTTCCAGGGATGATCCAGGAAATTACAGACCTGTGAGCCTGACTTCAGTGCTGGGCAAAATATTAGAAACTATTACAAAGAATAAAACTACGGAACACATAGGCAAATATTGTTTAATGGAACAGGGTCAGCATGGGTTCAGCCAAGGGAAGTCTTGCCTCACTAATTTGCTTCATTTCTTTGAAGGCATGAATAAACATGTTGATAAAGGTGAGCCGGTTGATGTAGTGTATCTAGAAAGCTTTCAGAAAGCTTTTGCCAAAGTTCCTCATGAGAGACTCCTGAAAAAATTAGTCATGGGCCATGGGACTGAATTGAGCTTTTGAGAGGGCACTGAAGTAACCTGTAGGAAGCAATGGTAGGTAGCAGTAATATGGATGCATCCGACTTTCAAGAAGCTATTGGAGTTACCTGCTTGCAATGACCACGGTTAAAGTTCAAATGTCAATGAGCATGAGGAGGCTAGATGGGTGGTGGTAAGAGCTCCCCACAGCACGAGACAAAAATGGCCCACACCTCTAGCACAAGGCCTTTTTTACCGTAGCTTGGTAAAAGGACCCCTCAGTGCTCAGAGCAGATTACTATACAACATATAATAATGAAACACTTTAGTCTCATAAACACACAGACAGCTAGTATACCATCATCCTGACTGTATTATAGGCCAGGTATTGCCCTCATTGCACCAACTGTCAGTGACTTGATATATGAAATTCAGCTTCAATGAGGTTTTTCTAAACTGTGCATTTTCTGACTATATACCCCATCAAAAAAGCTCTTTTACTTACTTCTCATTTTACAAACCAACACATTTCACATTATCAGACCTACCTGCAACTGGTTTTGCTTTGCTCTAATAAGAAATGGGTGTTTTAGCTTACATATCCATAAAGGTAGGCAACGTGATTTAGAGAGAATTGCAGTGGAGTTGCTTATCTAAGGGCTTTCAGAGCCACATTGATGCTTTCTAAGAATTTTACTAGAGATCTGCCTATGTGGTGCAGGTATCACAAGATCTGGTCAAGGTCCCTTTAATAGCCACAGGAAACAGGCCTTGAAATTATCACCACTGTCCTTGATTGTACTTTCTTTAATTGCTTTTCTAATTTGCTTTACATGCCTCTGTCCAATTTACATTTGCCCCACAACTGTACTATAAGCAAAACTCTTCCCACACAGAATTTATGAAGCTTAATCTGGGGGAATGCTGTACCCATTAGGCAAGAGGCAATGAATATGACTCCAAAGTCTGTTGAACCACTACATATAGGGCCAAATTCTATATATGGTGCTGAAAAAAAAGCGCTTAGTGCTATTCTATAAACCTCGGCTAAAGTTAGGCGCAGTTTATAAAATATGCATAGTGCCTGTTTATCTTTCTGCCCTCTCCCAGGTATAAAGGTACTAGTTACATGTAATCTGGAATGTCCGGGACTCCAGGAATTATGGTGGAGAGACAGAAAGACACAGAAGGCTAGAGTAATATGAGAATAATCAGTAATTGCTTATTACACTTACCAATCAGGAATACAATTAAAATAAGCAACATAATTAATTAATTCTCATATGAGACAGCAACCGGGACACAAACGTGACCTCTGACATTAACTCTCTGATTGCCTCTGTCCAGGATTTTCCTTTTATACCTTTTTCTCCCATAGGCTAGTATTGGAAATACAAAGTCAGCATATTCCAGTAAATTCTAATAAATTCTATCTTACAGAAGCAAAGCTCTTCCTAACATATTTGCATATCATAAGTAAGGTCAGTAAGGTTATCCTACTTTACAAAAACCATCTTTCCAGCAACCAAAGTGTCTCTGCTTTCATGGACAGTTGCAAATTTCCCCTTACATTACTATATTCATGCACAGTATTTTCTTGCCACACATATCTTTGTTATGACTCCATTCAGCTAATTTTCAAAAGAGATCGCCGGCCATCTTCCGACACAAATCGGGAGATGTCCGGCGATCTCCTGAAGCTGGCCAAATTGGTATAATCAAAAGCCAATTTTGGCCGGCTTCAACTGCTTTCCGTCGTGGAGGCGGCCAAACTTCAAGGGGGGGGGGGGGGGTGTCGGTAAAGTAGCGAAGGCAGAATGAGAGCGTACTTTGAGATGGACAGCTTCGCCTGATAATGGAAAAAAGAAGGGCGTCCCTGGCAAGAATTTGGTCCGCTTTATTTGGTCCCTTTTTTTTCAGGTCCAAGTCCCAAAAAAGTGCCCGAACTGACCAAATGACCACCGGAGGGAATCGGGGATCACCTCCCCTGACTCCCCAAGTGGTCACTAACCCCCTCCCACCCTCAAAAAACACAAGTTTAAAAACTTTTTTTGCCAGTCTCAAATGTCATACTCAGGTCCATTGCAGCAGTATACAGGTCCCTGGAGCAGTTTTAGTGGGTGCAGTGGACTTCAGGCAGGTGGACCCAGGCCCATCCCCCCGCTACCTGTTACACTTGTGGTGTTAAATGGGAGCCCTCCAACCCCCCCCCCCAAAACCCACTGTACCCACATGTAGGTGCCCCCCTTCACCCATAAGGGCTATGGTAATGGTGTAAAGTTGTGGGGAGTGGGTTTTGGGGGGGGATTTGGGGGGCTCAGCACCTAAGGTAAGGGAGCTATGCACCTGGGAGCTATTTTAATTTTTAGAAGTGCCCCCTAGGGTGCCCGGTTGGTGTCCTGGCATGTCAGGGAGACCAGTGCACTACAAATGCTGGCCCCTCCCATGACCAAATGCCTTGGATTTGGCCGGGTTTGAGATCACTGGCCTCGGTTTCCATTATGGGCAAAAACTGAGGCTGGCCATCTCAAACCCGGCCATCTCTGACATTTGGGCGGCCCCAACCATATTATTAAAAAAAAAAAAAAGATGGTTGGCCATCTTTTTCGAAAATACGGTTGGCCCCTCCCCTTCACAGCACCGTCCTCGGAGATGGCCTTCCTTAGAGATGGGCGTCCCCATTCGAAAATGCCCCTCCACATCTGCCTGTCTCCTCAACAGAAAGTACAAGCTGACATGAGAATCACATTCTGTATAATTTCTTATGATTTAGCTTCACAGTGATTCTTAACCTGTTCACAGCCTGTTCACAGAGGCATAGCTGTGCTCATAATTCTACTACTATTACTTAACATTTCTAGAGCACTACTAGGGTTACGCAGCGCTGTACAGTTTGACAAAGAAGGACAGTCCCTGCTCAAAGGAGCTTACAATCTAAAGGACGAAATGTCAAGTTGGGGCAGTCTAGATTTCCTGAATAGGGGTGTAGTGGTTAGGTGCCGAAGGTGACATTGAAGAGGTGGGCTTTGAGCAAGGATTTGAAGATGGGCAGGGAGGGGGCCTGGCGTATGGGCTCAGGGAGTTTATTCGAAGCATGGGGTGAGGCGAGGCAGAAAGGGCGGAGCCTGGAGTTACTGTTGTAAAGTTATTTTATGGTTCATGACCTGCATGTCCTATATAAACAGTTCCTCCCTTGAAGGTCTTTATAAGCAAGACCTTCACCAAAGTTGGGAGTTACTGGTGTTTTTAAATATGACACCTAGTCCTACTTCTAGGTGAATATTCACACCTCAAGATCTGTGTGTTTTCAGCAAGCAGATGATTGGTGCTCCAATTCCAGGCTGTCTTAGGTTGCAAGCTTGAGAATCCTGAAGTAGGGGGAAAGACTCAGTCCTGATTTACCCGTTATGGCTAGGCAATTGCACGAGCACTAGGAGGTGGATAGTAAATAGTAGAGACACTAGTGTACTATAATTGTGAGGTACAATCGCTAGGATGTGTAACAGATAGAGGGTAATGTGTAGCAAGACAATAAGGTGTAGGTGGGACCCTTTAAAACACCCACCCATGGTCTTATTAAGTTACCCATTAGTATTTGGTGACAAGGGAAGATGATCATGCATGGATGTATTATACATTACTGTTCATTAACATTAATATTTAGATATTCAAAATCAGCATGAATTTCAGCATGTTCAGGTGCAACATTATGAAGCATTCTTTTGTATAACACATATTGTCCGATAGGATCTTGCTGGCTCAAGGCAGTTTCAATTAAGCGTTCTACTAATCTTCTAACACAGGGTATAATGCAACAACCAAAAAGTATAAAAACCACAATCACAACAATAATTGTGGTCAGTCCATACATGAAGAAGTTTTTCCACTTTTAAAGGCATTGTCCAACCATCTTATCCAGGAGGTATCAATGCCTGAGTTTTGTGCCAACTCCTCAGCCAGAGTAGTAAGTCCTTGCAAAGCTTTGGTTATAGTCTCCAATCAGGTGTAGTGCCCATCCCCACAACTACAATTTAAGTGCAACCATTTATGCCAACAACAACCTGGTGTAAATACTCACACCTAAATTAGGTATGGATTGAGCATATTTATAACAGTGAATATAATTTTTAGGAACACCCATGGCCTACCCACTCACCTCCCATAACCACGTCCCCTTTTGAGATTGACATATTAGAATTCACATGTACCACTTTACAGAATATGCTTAGAAAGTTGCACGTGTGAATTCTAATTAGTGCCAATAAATGCAGATAATTGCTTGTTATTGGCCAATTATCAGTGCCGATTAACTTGTTAATCAATCAATTTGTGCATGCAAGTTGACCACACTGCCAAATTTGCGCATGCAACTTTAGTGGCCATATATAGAATCCGGGCCATAATGTATTAATTAGATAATGTTTGATTCCAATGTCTTTAGTTTCTTTGCTTGTTCTGGAAACTGTAGATGAAATACAAAGTTGTGTGGGAAAGAACTGAAGATGCACAGCAGTCTCAGAGATAAAATGCAAAGCTGCACAATTTAATCTCCCAAACAGCAGAAGTCCAAGAAGCTGACATTTACAAAGCTTATTAAAAGAAACCACTTAGCTATATTATTTTTACGGTACGTGTAAAATATTACAAAAAGTGAATTGTGAGTTACCTATAGTCATTTTTAAAATTATGAGTAAGTTAATGCCAATTCTACCACCAGCACTTTCAAGGTATAACATAACATAAGAGCATAAGCGCTGCCATACTGGGACAGACCAAAGGTTCATAATGTTTCCTATCTCATTATATGCTATAAATAATATAGCCTATATTCCTAATTGAGGAATATAGGTGAGGCGGCACATCATCCTGGACCACCTTAACAGAGCTAAGACTAGGATGCCTAGGCAGAAAGGCGTGGCCCAGATTAGGAAGGATAAAACTTCTGAGTAAGGGTAAATCAGGGAGGCTCCAGGAGTAGCTGAATAAAGCCTCCAAGACATCAACAGTGGTTGCTGAGGGAAGTCTCCAAACCTTGGCAGCGATAGCTGAAGGACTGCTAAGAAAGTATTTGGGCACTATAGCTTGCAAGTTAGGACAGTCTTCTCTATGTAGTGCCAGTGACTGGTAGAGAAACTTTTGAGCCTGAACTGGTAGGCCTGTTAGGGACTAGGTCTCTATTGTGTTTGCATGAATATAATTTGTATGTTGGACCTGAACTGCCAGATTGAGAAGGAAGACAGACTTGTGTGTTGAAACTAACTATGGGCCCCTTTTACTAAGCTGAGTTGGCGCCTAACTGCGCCCAATTGGAGTTACCGCCCGACTACCACATGGCTCTTGCGCTAATTTCATTTTTGGCGCGCATCCAATACGTGCATCTGAAAAATATTTTTTATTTTCTGGCTTGCGTCCGCATCTGACGCGCATAGGTCATTACCGCCCAAATTCTTTACCGCTGGTGGTAAGGTCTCAGACCCAAAATGGACACGTAGCAATTTTGATTTTGCCACAAGTCCATTTTCGGCAAAAAAAGGCCTTTTTTGTAGATGCACTGAAAAATAATTCTGTGTTTGTCCAAAACATGCGTCTACACTACCGCAGGCCATTTTTAGCGTACCTTAGTAAAAGGACCCCTAAATGAGTAAAGGATTTGTTTTTCTGTCTTTAAACCATTGTTTGGCTGTGTGTTTAAAGGCCCAAAGGCCCAGCTCTCACTCAGGCTATCACTGCCTATCATACTGTGCTGTACAGTGAATTAATTCAATTTTCATTCTGAAGTGTAATACCAAACCTTATATAAACTAGGGGGAGGGAAGAGGGGATTTTGGGAATGCTGGAAACGGGATAAAGGGTGCTTTAAAAAGAAGAAAAGGGTTATGCGGGTGCTGGCTGATATTCAGTGCTTTTGAGCTGTCATAAATTCGACCACTTAGCTATGCAGGTGACGGCACTATCTACTGCCAGCACCTGCATAAATGCTGGCTCTTCGCCCTGTACCACCCCTGATCTGCCCATTTTTTAAAAGGATGGTCAAAGGTGATATTCAACAGCACTGCCCAGTTTTGTGCCACTCAATTTCAGGGGTTAGATGGCCACAGGCAATTTAAGTGAGCAGGAGCCTCTCTAGCCTGTTGAAATCAGTTTGAATATTGGGCCCTGTGTTTCTACTTTCCCTTTGAATATTACCTCATGAGTAATACATGCTCTTTAGTACTGCCCATGAGGTAATATTGGTAATGGGCAGTACCAGTTTAATTTGTAGGTAATTTTAGACTCAAAATGGACGTATGACAATTTTCATTTTGCCGCACATCCACTTTCGGCAAAATTTTTGAAAAGGCATTTTTTACAGGTACGCTAAAAAATGATTCTGTGTGCACCCAAAACACGCGTCTACACTACCGCAGGCCATTTTTCAGCACACCTCAGTAAAAGGACCCCTAAGTTTTGTTTTTTATACCATTCATTTTCTAATTAGAGATCCTCTGTGTTCATCCCACATCTATTTGAATTCCGTCACTGTTTTTATTCCCACCACCTCCCTTGGGAGAGCATTCCAGGCATTAACAACCCTCTCCGTGAAAAAGAATTTCCTGACATTACTCCTAAGTCTACCACCCCATAACCTCAATTTATGTGCTCCAGCTTTACTTTTTTCCCTTCTCTGGAAAATATTTGTTTCTATGTGATATGTGATACCTGTAATTTATTATTGTAAATGTGAAAGTGTAGGAGCCCTTTTACAATACCTAAAGGACACTTCTTCATTTACACCAGCTGTTGAGCAGGTGAAAGCAATTATAACTACTTTCTGCCACACATGCTAGAATTTACAAAGCCAATTAGGTGTCTACTTATCTTTATAAAAAAGCACCTACTCTTTTTGTTTTCTTATGTTCCTAGATATGGGCTTAGTCACTTTATATGGAAATCAATGTATCTTCAAGGAATCTTTACATTTAGAAAAAGAAATTATTGAAGAGCATTCTAAAAGAGGAGAGGTGTAATGAACCAAGAGCATGGGATGGTTTTTGGGTCCATATAATTTACAGGCTAGGAGACTGGACCATTTGTTCTGTATCTGCTTGGTTATTTTTATAATGTATAATTGATGTTTCCCCAAAAGATATGGGCTGCAATGTGAATTATGTTCCTTTTGATATGATTTTATGTTAGGTAATTATTTCTGGGGTTTTTTTCTTGATGTCTATTTTTGGCATGCATATTTTTTTGAAATCTCAATTAAAAAAAAATAGAACCTATTCAAGGCACCTATTATAACATTATCCTCCGTACATGCAAATTAGCACCTGCAAACCTGTTAAGCTATTACATTAATGGTTACCATGACCATGTGCTAACAGCTTGCACTTATTTGTGTGTCAAGCGTACCTTAAAAGGGCCCCCTACTCATTTAAAGCCATACATGTACTTTAGTCCATGTTTTAGAATTTAAAGCATTTGGAATGCTGCTCCTGGACCTCTCATTTTGAAAAAGTCATTCACCCTCCAATCTACATATATAATTTTTTTCATTCTCCTGATAGCTGCATAAAGGGCTTCTTTTACAAAGCCTTATTAGTGATTCCCGTGTGGCAAATGAGAGGAAGCCCACAGAAATTAAATGAGTTAGAGTGACTACAGTAATTAGAGACTTAGAATGTCCTAAATTTGGGTCCTTATTCGCCCTCCCCTTCCTCCTGCTATGTTCTTAATCTAGGAGATCGTGCTGCATAGATTAAAAAAAATAGAGAAAAAATGAAGAGGCACAGTGCCACCCATGACCAAGCATATAGGATCCCTGGCTGGGTAGGGGCAGACACTAGGGATAAAGCCTCTATTAAAGTTCACTGCTGGCATAAGTCAGCCAGAGAACTGGAAACCAGGTCCAGAACTTTGCTTAATGCTGTGATTAATGACACAGTAGGTCTGCAACAAACCACATGCCCTCAGGCAGCAGCAGGGTCATAGTCAGGCTGAAGTTAGAAACAAGGAAATCCAAACAATTAAATCAGAGACAATATGGTGAAGTTAATTTTCAGTAAAACATACTGGGAAAAATTGTAAACATCTGATCTAGACATTTCAAATCATTCCTATATTCAATGGCACAGATCCCTCGTTTCTAAATAGGGTGCCCAAATGTGCCCACGAGCTAATTAGTCAATGGGATGCTAATAACCAATTATTGGAGTTATTTGGTACTTAATTGGCACTCATTTGGATTTACACCCTATGTGCTATTCCATAATGCTGCGTGCCTAAGTATTTTCCATGGAGGGGGGGGGGCATGAGCAGGTCAGGGGCATTCTAAATATTTAGGCACAGTGTTATAGAATACCGGAGTTACGTGCCCAACTAGCATGCCAGGATTTACACCAAATTTCGGCTGGCATAAGTTCTAGCACCCAGTGTTGGGTGCAGGAATCCGTACTAAGCAATATTCAATGAAGGGCACTCAGCCCCCAGTAACCTTTATAGAACAGGGCTTAGTGCCGATTTTTCCTGGTGCCTAAATTTGAGTGTTATTTATTTAGGGGTCCTTTTACCATGCTGCGGTAAAAGGGGGCATGCGCTGGCATCGGCATTTGTTTTTGACACATGCTGAGGCCCCCTTTTACCCAGCAGGTAAAAGGCCATGCGACATGTGAACCACCTGCCGCATGGCTATTTCAGGGGAGCACTTACTGCTACCCATTGAGGTGGTGGTAAGGGCTCCTGCGCTAACCCGGCAGTAACTGGGCAGCGTTCGGCACTGCCGATTACTGCCGGGTAACAGGGCCACCGAGAGGCTAGGCTGTGCCCGGGGCAAGGCCGCCCCGCCTCCGCCCCCCCCCCCCCCGGTCGCTCCCCCCGCCGCTGCAGTCCACAGTCTCACCTGCCTGCCTCCACGGCTCTGGGCCCCCTGCATTCAAGGCTGCAGTCGCAGATCGCCTCTCTTCTGGCCTTCGCTCCCTGTGTCCTGCCCTCGTCTGATGTAACTTCCGATTTCCGCGAGGGTGGGACACAGGGAGGGAAGGCCCAAAGGGAGGCAATCTGTGACTGCCGCTTCAAATGCAGGGGGCCCGGAGCCAAGGAGGCAGGCAGGTGAGACCAGGAACTTCAGCACCGACGGCCTGGCCCGGGCCCGGGGAATTTTGTCCCCCCCTGCCCCCCCCTCTCAGCGGCCCTGCCGGGTAAACACCGGAAGTGGTGCACACTGGAGGTGAAAACTACTGCTGGAGTGCTGCGGCAGCCCGGCGCTAGTTCCAGATTAGCAAACAGTAGGCCCGTGTTGAGCTTATCGCCGCTTCATAAAAGACTCCCTTAATCTCACCCTGTACATAGAGACAGCACTGCTGAGTATATAATTATAAATCACACATATAAGTATACTGTTGTGCTATGGCCAGAGCGCCTCCCTCTGTTAGGTGTGTTGATATCTGGTTATGCTTCTATTCTATAATAGATTCTAAATGTCTGCAGCACCTGTTAGAGAACACCCTCATATATGTATAAAGGGCAATTCTATAAATTAGTTGCCCACATTTACATATGTGTTGCATGGGTAAATGTTTAGAATACCAACACTTATGAGGGTATGAATGCACATACCCATGTATGTGATAGCAGGGCACCTATGTGCTATTTTACAATTACCCATGTTATTTAAATAAGTGCATATTTGCAAGTGGTGAGTACACGGAAGAGGAGCTATAGGACTGATGTAAGTAATTGTGCCTTGGTGTACACACATTTTTGGCTGTTTGGCCATTTCACTATGAAATGTAAGTGCCTACATATCTTTAGAGTATAGGCTTAAAATAGGCACCAGAACCAGTACCAATAGTGAGCACTCTGTTATTAATTGCCCTCTGGAAGTATAAGACCACGAGATATTGTTTTTAAAGCTGTTTTGTGTTTAATGTGGTGCAAAACATATAACCACTGTTTGAATATTCACCCCTACAGGTATTACATGATGCTGCTGCAAAAAAAGATCCATGAACACTTGCACAGGAAAGTAGAGACTAAATACTTCAGCCCAGAGGTTTTCAACCCAGTCCTTGGGGGTACACCCAGCCAATTAGGGTTTTCAGGATATCCTTATTGAATCCTGAAAACCCCGACTGGCTGGGTGTGCCCTGAAGACTGGATTGAAAACCTGTCCCTCCTACTGGGCCAATCACAGTGCAGCAGACAGGACAAAATGTAAAAGGTTTCACAAAAAAGCTACCTCAGCTAAATGGCTATTCCCCCTACAGTCCCAATAAGACAACCAGGAAGAATAAGTTCTGAAACCCACAAGGCACTAGTTCAAAGACAGTAAGTGTTTAATTAACCACTACAGCGTGGTTTCCTGACCCTTCCTTGGAGGCAAACCAAGCCTATCAGGCTTTCAGGATTTCATGTCTCAGAGACCCAGTGCCTGCAAATCTACGTCATGCATATTCATTATTGATATTCTGAAAAACTGGCTGGTACTAAGTAGAAAACAGATTTGCATATATAATAAAAAATATATATATGAAAACAAAAAACAGACAATGCATATTTAAAAAAAACAGCAGTTTTGCCACCTTTAGATCAACTTTATACTGGGAATGTATTATTAAAGATTATCTCTGAGTACAGAGAGAGAGAGAGAGAGAGAGAGAGATTTTTTAAACCCAAACAAATTGAGTAAACTATAGCAATACACCTGCTTACCAAATACAGAAGCCCTATGTTGTATTTCATTTTATCTCTTTTAGAGAACAAAATGATCAAGTTTATCTTACTTGCCATTTTCTTGGTCTGTGTCTTCAATTTGCAAACATGACCAGGAAAATTGATGCATTCACCTTTCTTCTCCCCTGGCCTCATTTCTGTCCTGTAGTCTAAGGGGACAAAATAGCTGATGATCCAATTTTAAGAATATTTACCTGAGGAAGAGTAATTTGTATCTTACAAATTGAGGGAAAATTGAACTCTGACATTTTATTAAGTGTGATATGACACCTTGTCAAGTCTAACAGGAAAATAAAACTGAGTGAGACTTCCATGTTCTCATTAAATGTGTAATGCACTTTGATCTGATTCTTCTTTTGAAATGGCTGTGAAAGTGTGTCCAAGTACTGATTATTCTTCGTTTGCTGAAAAGAAAGTAGGAGAAAGAATAACCTCAACTCCCCTACTAGGTGTATAATCTCTCTCTCTCTCTCTCTCTCTCTCTCTCTCTCTCTCTCTTTAAAACATACAGTACATACACACATATACATACATAGATTTATATGTCTGTGGCTTCTGATCTTAGATATTTTCTAAATGGAATGTTAGTTGTTCATTTTCAGGCAATTTGGTGCTTAGGGGGAAGGGTTTGTCTGATGGTTGGTTTGCATCAAGGAATTAAATTCTAGCCATATTTTTAGGTGCATTCCATTTTGAAACACATACTTCCTTTTTATCTAACTTAGGGGACCTTTTACTAAGCCGTGTAAGCATCTATGCACGCCCAATGCATGCCAAAATGGAGTTACCACCCGACTACCATGTGGCTCTTGCGGTAATTTCATTTTTGGTGCATGTCCGAAAAATATTGTTTTCAGGCGTGCGTAATGGATGCACGCAGGTCATTACCACCTGAATTCTTTACCGCTAGGTCAATGGGTAATAAGGTCTCAGACCCAAAATGGATGCGCGGCAATTTTGATTTTGCCACACGTCCATTTTCGGCAAAAAAGGCCTTTTTTACAAGTGTGCTAAAAAATGGATTGGCGTGCACCCAAAACCCGCGCCAACACTACCGCAAGTCATTTTTCAGCACGCCTTTGTAAAAGGACCCCTATGTGTTAGCTCTAGTGAAGGAGTTCCTAATCTTTTGGCTCTTGTGAGAGGGTAGGTGAAAGGGGATTCGGGAAGGCACGCAGAAGGGGGGTGCAGGCAGCCGGGGAACCCCAACGGGGCAGACTTCATGTGCACAACACCCACATTCAGAAAGCTGCGCTACCGGAGGCAGAGAGGTTGGCCGGGTTAAGGAAGAAGAGGAGGAACTACCAGTCCCAGAATCCCTCTCTTCCCCACCCGGCTGTGCAAGAGTTAGGGGAGGAGATAGAAGATTGGGAAATGGTCTCTGAGGAAGGTGATGAGGGCCAGCTGGAGAGGTTGGGGGTGGGGGAAGTTGAAGAGGAGGATAAAATGGAGGTTACTGAAGGACTAGAGGAGGAATAGATGGAGACTGGAGCTCTGGCTCAAACCCGAAAAGCTGCTGTAAGAGGGTGGCTAGCTGTGCCTTGGAGAGACTAGTGGAAGACCAGAGGAGAGAGACTGAGGCGCTGGGGGAGATCTCTACTGAAGAGGAAACAGGTGCAGCCCCTGGGAGAGAAAGAGGGCTGGGCACAATTGAAACCCCAGTCTGAAAAAGGTGGGACTGTAGCTGTGCTGTAAGAAAGACTGTGTAAACTGTTTCATACTGAAAAGGTCTGGGCCTGCAACCTACCAAGCTATTGTGTTTTCTTTCTGAGAATGTACTGTTCCCTAAAAGAAGTAATTTTGGCTAAAGTGAAGTTATATGGACTGTTTAAACCCTGAATGAGACTTTGGCAGCAAACCTTAACAACCTGGGAGTAAGGTGTTTTCCTTTTGTGTCTATGCTGAATGGAAGCAAGAAAATAAAGTGTTTTTATATATAAACGTTTTGCCTTGATTGAGCCTCTGTGGAAACAATAGAGAGAGGAGGAAGTCCGGCAAGCTCTCAGGAGATCTGGTGCTGTGTTCCCAGAAAAGGCCAAGGTGGTGTGGAGCAAGGCAACAGTCAGGTGAAGAAGGAAGCTAAGAAGGGTCAAGCCTGGCTGGCCCTTGGAAGGGGGACCCAGCTACACTCTGCAGATCACTAATCAGGTTTCAAAGAGTTTGAGGACCTCCCCCCCCCCCCCCTCAGTTCATTTCCATTCTCCATTTACCATTGTCTCTTTCCCGCCTTCCTTTCTCAGCCCTGCTGCTCTCTCTTCTCCCTACCACTTTTTCACCCCTCTGTGTTCTCCTTACCTCCCCAGTTCTATTATTCTCTCTCCGGGTCTTTTTCAGCCCCACTGGTCCAGCCATCTCCCCTCCTGCTTTCAGCCCACCCATCTAACCCCACAAGCCAGGGATGAACACTTGTTAGCCCACATTCGGTTCATAAAAGTGTCTTAAAAGTTTAAACTATAAAATGACATACTTACAATCTATGAAAGAAACAGAAAACAACATCTGGAAAAAAAATACAAATGAAAATGAATGAAAAATAATTGGCCTGAGTATATACAAACCATGAGCCAGTAGGTCAACTAGAGTGTTGGTGCAGGTAGAAGCTGCTACTGCAGGCATATTTCTCCCCACTTCCCCCCCCCCCCCCCCCCCCCCCCCATGGTTGTTCATCTGAATTTCATAATTTGAAACTAGCAACCACAGTGTCTTGGCTGCTTCCTATTTCCCTGAATCCATTACATTACAATATACTTCTATACCACTGATACCTTTAGGTTCTTAGTGGTTTACAATAGTTAAAAAACCAAGACAATCTTGTGGGAAACAAAAAAACAGAGAATCTTATTCAAGAACTAATTTACATTTTTCTTGAATAAGAAAAAAGATAACTGAACAGCAAAACAAATATTAAAGTCACTCCGGGACTTTGATGCTTAAGCTGCAAGAAGTCTATCAAACATTTTAAATCTCTTTACTCCCTTAATAGATGGAAGGATGAAAAAGGAATTATGAAATTATTTTCTATCCCTATTATTGGAAATAAATTCCATATGATCCATTATATAAATTGGGCAATCATCATTTAGGATCTTATATAGAAAACAAAACAATTTGAAAATAATCCTTGCCACTATAGGCAACCAATGTAATTCAATAATATATAAAGAAATTTTATCCTGCTTCTGCAGTGAAAAAATTAATTGGATTAAGTGTTCTGGATTGTTTGCAATTGCTGGATAACTTGTCTAGGCACACCCAAATAGATAAGATTACAATAGTCTAACTTGGATAAAAGCAATGCCTGTACCAATAATCCGAACTGCTCAAATTCAAAATATTTTCTTATGCATCTTAAATTCTTTATACCAAAAGAAAGTGAATGCCTAGTTTGATCCACCATTATATGGTCCTCGAATTGTCCACCAGATCACGGAGTTGTGAAAAGTGGTGGACAACAGGATTGCATTTTCTAGATCCCCTGTAGCTTGATACCACTGGGAAGCTAGGGTCTACTGAGCAGATCTCATGTGAAGGCGTGCCATGGGAGTCACATGAACTGTGGAGGCTATATGGCCAAGAAGTCTCAACATCTGCCGAGCTGTGATCTGCTGAAACGCTCTGGCCAAGGAAACCATGGAGAGAAGGTTGTCCACCCTCACTGTGGGAAGATAGGCCCGAGCTGTCTGAGAGTCCAGCAGAGCTCCTATGAATTCTAGTTGTTGAACTGGAATGAGATGGGACTTTGGGTAATTTATAAGAAACCCCAGTAGCTCCAGGAGTTTGAGAGTCATCTGCATGGACTGTAGAGCTCCTGCCTCCGAGGTGTTCTTCACCAGCCAATCGTCAAGATAAGGGAACACATGCACTCCCAGCCTGCGTAGTGACGCTGCTACGACCGCCAGGCATTTTCTGAACACCCGGGGCGCAGAGGCGAGCCCAAAGGGCAGCACACAATACTGAAAATGCCGTGTTCCCAGACAGAATCAAAGATACTGCCTGTGAGCTGGCAGTATCGGCATGTGTGTATAAGCATCCTTCAAGTCCAGGGAGCATAGCCAATTGTTTTTCTGAATCATGGGAAGAAGGGTGCCCAGGGAAAGCATCCTGAACTTTTCTCGAATCAGATATTTGTTCAGGGCCCGTAGGTCTAGGATGGGACGCATCCCCCCTGTTTTCTTTTGCACAAGGAATTACCTGGAATAGAATACCAGCCCTTCTTGTCCCGGTGGCACAGGCTCGACCGCATTGGCACTGAAAAGAGCGGAGAGTTCCTCTGCAAGGACCTGCCTGTGCTGGAAGCTGAAGGACTGCACTCCCGGTGGGCAATTTGGAGGTTTGGAGATCAAATTGAGGGAGTATCCCCGCCAGACTATTTGAAGAACCCACCAATCGGAGGTTACAAGAGGCCACCTTTGGTGAAAAAATTTTACCCCCCCCCCCCCCCCCCCGACCGGTAGATCGTCCGGCACGGACACTTTTATTGTGGCTATGCTCGCCTGAGCCAGTCAAAAACCCGTCCCTTGCATTTGCTGGGGCGCTGCAGGGGCCTGACGAGGCGCACGCTGTTGACGTGAACGAGCGTGCTGGGGTTGAGCCTGAGCAGGCTGGCGGGAAGGCGGATTGTACCTACGCTTATTGTAAGCATAGGGCGCATTCCTCCTTCCCCCGTAAAAACGTCTAACTGATGAGGTAGATGCTGAAGTCATCCGGTGGGAGAGTTTGTCGAATGCGGTTTCCCGCTGGTGGAGCTGCTCTACCACCTGTTCGACTTTCTCGCCGAAAATATTATCCCCCCGGCAAGGAGCATCTGCAGGCTGATGCTGGACTCGATTGTTTAGGTCAGAGGCACGCAGCCATGAGAGTCTGCGAATCACTATACCCTGAGCAGCAGCTCTGGACGCCACATCAAAAGAATCGTAAGTACCCCTGGACAGAAATTTACGACACGCCTTCAGCTGCCTCACCACCTCCTGAAAAGGCCTAACCTGCTCCAAAGGGAGCTGATCGACCTGGTCCTCCAGTTGCTTCACATTACTCCGCAAGTGAATGCTCGTGTAGAGCTGGTAGGACTGGATTTTGGAGATGAGCATAGCTGACTGGTAGGCCTTCCTCCCAAAAGAGTCCAAAGTCCGAGCCTCCCATCCCGGGGGCGCCGAGGCAAAATCTCTCAACCACATCCCCCCGAGTCATGAGGCAACTGGGCCTTCATCAACTCTGGGTCCCCGTGAATCCTATACTGGGACTCAACCTTCTTAGGAATGGTGGGATTAGATATTGGTTTCATCCAGTTATTCAACAGTGTCTGCTTAAGGACATTATGTATAGGAACAGTGGATGACTCCTTAGGTGGCGAAGGATAGTCCTGGACTTCGAACATCTCAGCCCTGGACTCGTCTTCAGTTACCACCGGGAAGGGAATGGTCGTAGACATTTCCCGGACAAAGGACGAGAAAGACAAACTCTCCGGGGGAGAAAGCTTTCTCTCTGGCAAAGGAGTAGGATCAGAGGGAAGGCCACAAGACTCCTCAGAAGAGAAATATCTTGGGTCCTCCTCTGCCTTCCACGAGGCCTCCCCTTCGGTATCGGACAGGAGTTCTCTGACTGCAGTCCGAAGCCGAGCCCGTCTTGACGCCGAGGAGCCATATCCTCGATGGCGATGCCGATAAGTTGACTCCCGTGCACTTCTTGAAGCCGCTGGCGAGCCTCGATGTCATCAATGGAAAAATAGCGGCGGCGAAATCAAAATTTGCGATGGTGCCAAAGGAAGGGCACAAAAAAGGGAGAAAACCTGTACGGGCGGCCAAAATGGCCGCACACGACAGCGAAAGGAAACTTGAGGGCAAAACCTAAAGATACTAAGGGAAAAACTATTTTTTTTTTTTTAGAAAAACTAAACAGCTCGTGCATGAGCACCACGAATAAGAAAAAAAAACAGTGAAAAACTGACTAAAAACAAAGGCTCTTCTTTTCTGAGGCACAGAACTGCCGTAAACAGCCGCTCTTGACCGCAGAAAAAAGAAGACTGAAGCAGGACTCTCGCGTGACGGGCGGAAAGATGGCCACACCCGTGCGATCAAAGGCTTTAGCAACCTTTGTTGCTAGGAAGATTTTCCGGACCTGGGGCTGCCGTGGACATCACCCATATGTGAGAACAAGCAGCCTGCTTGTCCTCGGAGAATAGCCTGTACGCTAATTTTTTTTTTTTTTTTTTTTTGCCTATTGAGTTTGTGGAGATAAGAGTTTTTTAAGAACACGTGCCTTGTTTTCTTGATTTTATGAGATTTTGTGACCCTTTTACTAAGTTGCAGTAAGCACTAATGCATGCTTACTGCAGGTTAGAAAGCATTACCACAGCGCACTCTCGCGCATCACATGGTAAGTTTGTGTTTAGTGCGCATTACCCAAGTGCTATATAATAGAAAATATTTTTTAGTGCTGGGGCGGTTCTGGGGACGGAAAGTAGGCGTGCCCAGTGCTAATCGGTTAGAGCAGCTACATCACTGCACGTTAATCAATTAGTGCATGGTTAACATGAGAGCCCTTACCATCTAGAAAATAGGTGTCGGTAAGGGCTTATGCGGTAATGGCCATACAATAATGGGAAAATTAACATGTGGCCATTAATAAACAAAATGGAAAATGGGGCCACTTTACCGCTGTGCTAAAAGTGGCCTTAGTGCATGGAAAAAGCCCATGCTGGGGATAGTGCTGGCCACTTTTTGGCGCAGCTTAGTAAAAGGGTCTCCTATTGGTTCTATATATGTTTTTTATTATGTTTCATTTGTAAATGTTTGTTTTTCATTTTTTTTATGTATCTGTTTTTGCCTTTTTATGACTATATATGTGGTTTGTAGCACGCTGAGAGAAATATTTTTCTTGGACTGGGGTGTAAGAAATATTTTAAAATATTCAAATAAATAAAATAAATAATTTGATAATTTCCCTACGCCCATATACCCCCACAGATTCTAAGCAGGTCATTAAAAGGAAGAGAGCCTGTAAACTCTTCCCATAATGCATTCCACCTCTGACTGGTCCCTTCCCTTCAGCTATCAGCAAATAGGCCAATCTGGTCTGGTGCGATCTCTGGGGGGCTAGACTGGAGGTGGGATGATTTAGAGGGGTAGAGAATAGGAAATTACATGCACAACATTGGAGATAGAGACTCCACCACTAGTTATATTCTCTGAGGACAAGCAGGCTGCTTGTTCTCACTGATGGGTGACGTCCACGGCACCCCCTCCAATCGGAATCTTCACTAGCAAAGACGTTTGCTAGCCCTCGCGCGCCGATGCGCACCGCGCATGCGCGGTCGTCTTCCCGCCCGAACCGGCTCGTGTTCGTCAGTCTTCTTTTGTCCGCGCTCTGGACGGTCGTGTTTTGCCGCCGTTTCATGCCCCTCAGAGGACCCTCACGCGTCTTTCGTGTTTTTTGAAAAAATAAAAAAGAGAGAGAACCTTTTTCCCGTATTTCTAGCTTTTTCCCAGCGTAAGTTTTCTTTCGCTTTCGGGAGCGGCCTTGTTGGCCGCCCGCATGGGTTTTTTCTCCCCTTTTTGTCTCGGTGCCTCTTGTCATCATCGCGAATTTTGATTTCGCCGGCGCTATTTTTCCGCCCATGACATCAAAGCCTTCCAGCGGCTTCAAGAAGTGCACCCAGTGCGCCCGGATAATCTCGCTCACTGATAGGCACGCCTCGTGTCTTCAGTGTCTGGGGGCTGGGCACCGCCCGCAGGCCTGTAGTCTTTGTGCTCGTTTGCAAAAGAGGACTCGGGTAGCGAGATTAGCCCAATGGAACGTTCTGTTCTCCGGCGCTTCGACGGCATCGGCATCTAGAGATTCGTCGGGTGCATCGGCGTCGGCAGCACCGAAGTCTTCGGACATCGCATCGACGTCGACTGCATCGAGGCGTCTTCCTCCTGCATCGTCGGTACCGAGGCTTCGGAAGAGTGCGTCGGCGTCGGTGGTACCGGGACCCCCTCTGGTGCTGATGTCGTCGGATAGTGGTGCTTCGTCTGGAGTGCAGGTGAGGGCTGTCCATTCCCCTGCTGTTGGCGATGAGCCTTCGGGTAGGTCTCCTCCTGCCCTGAGGGCTCCTGCGGTACAGCCCCCCCCCCCCCCCCCGGGATCGACCATCTTCGGCCCCGGCCCCGAGGAAGCGACATCTGGATTCAACGTCCTCCTCATCGGTACCGGGGAGCTCCGGTGACATGCTTCGCTCGAAGAAGTCGAAGAAGTATTCTCACCGGTCACCTTCCCGACTTGGTACCGGGAGCTCTGGATCGCCGAGGGAGTCGGCACCCAGCAGGCATCGGCACCGGGAGGACCGCTCACCCTCCATCCAGGAGGTGTCGGTGCGCTCTACCCCGGACAGCCCGGTACCGCCTCCATGCCCGGAACAGATTCTGACCTCGACGCCTGCACCGGCTTCTCAGTCTTTCTCCGCAGCCGCTCTGCACGAGAGTCTCCGGGCCATTCTTCCTGGCATTCTGGAAGACCTGTTGCACCCTTCTCCTCCGGTACCGGGGGTGCTTGCGCCACCAGTGCCGTCGAGTGAGGCGACAGCTGGCCCTTTGCTCGGGGTGAGGTCCCTGGTACCGACGACGTCGGGGAGGGAGCTTCGCCGCTGCCGGCCAGGGAGTCCACCTCTCGATGCTCCCACCGTGGCCGTGGTTCCACGGAGTCGAGACGGACACAGCTTCAGACACAGGTCCGTGAACTTGTGTCTGATACCGATGATGAGGCCTCGTGGGAGGCAGAGGAGGACATCAGATATTTCTCTGACGAGGAGTCTGATGGCCTTCCTTCTGACCCACTCCCTCCCCTGAAAGACAGCTTTCTCCTCCCAAGAGTCTGTCTTTCTCGGCCTTTGTCCGGGAGATGTCTACGGCCATCCCCCTTCCCGGTGGTTGTGGAGGATGAGCCAAGGGCTGAAATGTTTGAGCTCTTGGACTATCCTTCTCCACCTAAGGAAGCGTCCACAGTACCCATGCATCATGTCCTGAAAAAGACATTGCTGGCAAACTGGACCAAGCCACTAACTAATCCCCACATTCCCAATATCGGATCCATGGGGACCCAGAGCTGATGCGCACTCAGTTGCCTCACGACTCTGGTGTGGTGGATCTGGCCCTGAAGAAGGCTAAGAGTTCTAGGGAGCATGCTTCGGCGCCCCCGGGCAAAGACCCCAGAACCTTAGACTCCTTTGGGAGGAAGGCCTACCATTCTTCCATGCTCGTGGCCAAGATTCAATCTTGCCAGCTCTACACGAGCATCCATATGCGGAATAATGTGCGGAAGCTGGCGGACTTGGTGGACCAGCTCCCTTCTGAGCAAGCCAAGCCGTTTCAGGAGGTGGTCAGGCAGCTGAAGGCGTGCAGAAAATTCCTGGCCAGAGGGGTACTTGATACCTTTGATGTTGCGTCCAGGGCCGCTGCTCAAGGTGTGGTGATGCGCAGACTCTCATGGCTGCGTGCCTCCGACCTGGAGAATAGGATCCAGCAGCGGATTGCGGACTCCCCTTGCCGTGCGGATAACATTTTTTGGGGAAAAGTCAAACAGGTGATAGAACAGCTCCACCAGCGGGATAACGCTTTCGACAAATTCTCCCGCCGGCAGCCTTCAGCATCTACCTCATCAGGTAGGCGTTTTTATGGGGGAAGGAGGACTGTTCCCTACTCTTCTGGTAAGCGTAGGTACAATCCTCCCTCTCTACAGCTTGCGGCCCCGGCTAAGCCTCAGCGCGCTCGCTCTCGTCAGCAGCATTCGCCTCAGCAAGGCCCCTCAGCTCCCCAGCAAAAGCAGGGGGCGAGCTTTTGACTGGCTCCAGCAGAGCATAGCCGATATCATAGTGTCCCTGCCGGACGATCTACCGGTCAGGGGGAGGTTGAAAGTTTTTCGCCAAAGGTGGCTTCTTATAACCTCCGACCAGTGGGTTCTCCAAATAGTCCGGCAAGGATGTGCCCTCAATTTGGCCTCCATGCCTCCAAATTGCCCACCGGGAGCTCAGTCTTTCAGCTTCCAGCACAAGCAGGTACTTGCAGAGGAACTCTCCGCCCTTCTCAGCGCCAATGTGGTCGAACCCGTGCCACCCAGGCAAGAAGGGCTGGGATTCTATTCCAGGTACTTCCTTGTGGAAAAGAAAACAGGGGGGATGCGTCCCATCCTAGACCTAAGGGCCCTGAACAAATATCTGGTCAAGGAAAAGTTCAGGATGCTTTCCCTGGGCACCCTTCTTCCCATGATTCAAGAAAAAGATTGGCTATGCTCTCTGGACTTAAAGGATGCTTACATGCATATTCCGATACTGCCAGCTCACAGACAGTATCTCCGATTCCGTCTGGGAACGTGTCACTTCCAGTACTGTGTGCTACCCTTTGGGCTCGCCTCTGCGCCCAGGGTGTTCACAAAGTGTCTGGCTGTGGTAGCAGCAGCGCTCCGCAGGCTTGGGGTGCACGTGTTCCCTTATCTCGACGATTGGCTGGTGAAGAACACATCCAAGGCAGGAGCTCTACAGTCCATGCAGATGACTATTCGACTCCTGGAGCTACTGGAGTTTGTGATAAATTATCCAAAGTCCCATCTTCTCCCAGTACAGAGACTCGAATTCATAGGAATTCTGCTGGATTCTTGGATGGCTCGTGCCTATCTCCCGGAGAAAAGGGCCAACAATCTGTTGTCCCTCGTCTCCCGGGTGCGAGCGTCCCAGCAGATCACAGCTCGGCAGATGTTGAGATTGCTCGACCACATGGCCTCCACAGTTCATGTGACTCCCATGGCTTGTCTTCGCATGTGATCTGCTCAATGGACCCTAGCTTCCCAGTGGTTTCAGGCTGCTGGGGATCTAGAGGACGTGATCCACCTGTCCACAAGTTTTCTCAAATCCCTACACTGGTGGACGATCTGGTCCAATTTGACTCTGGGACGCCCTTTCCAAATTCCTCAGCCGCAAAAAGTGCTGACTACGGATGCGTCTCTCCTGGGGTGGGGAGCTCATGTCGATGGGCTTCACACCCAGGGAAGCTGGTCCCTCCAGGAACAAGGTCTACAGATCAATCTCCTGGAGTTACGAGCGGTCTGGAACGCTCTGAAGGCTTTCAGAGATCGGCTGTCCCACCAAATTATCCAAATTCAGACAGACAACCAGGTTGCCATGTATTACGTCAACAAGCAGGGGGGCACCGGATCTCGCCCCCTGTGTCAGGAAGCTGTCAGCATGTGGCTGTGGGCTCGCCGTTATGGCATGTTTCTCCAAGCCACATATCTGGCAGGCGTAAACAACAGTCTGGCCGACAGGTTGAGCAGGATTATGCAACCTCACGAGTGGTCGCTCAACTCCAGAGTAGTGCGCCGGATCTTCCAAGTGTGGGGCACCCCCTTGGTAGATGTCTTCGCATCTCGAGCCAACCACAAGGTTCCTCAGTTCTGTTCCAGACTTCAGGCCCACGGCCGACTGGCATCGGATGCCTTCCTCCTGGATTGGGGGGAAGGCCTGCTGTATGCTTATCCTCCCATACCTCTGGTGGGGAAGACTTTGTTGAAACTCAAGCAAGACCGAGGCACCATGAGTCTGATTGCTCCTTTTTGGCCATGTCAGATCTGGTTCCCTCTTCTTCTGGAGTTGTCCTCCGAAGAACCGTGGAGATTGGAGTGTTTTCCGACCCTCATCACCCAGAACGAAGGGGCGCTTCTGCATCCCAACCTCCAGTCTCTGGCTCTCATGGCCTGGATGTTGAGAGCGTAGACTTTGCCTCTTTGGGTCTGTCGGAGGGTGTCTCCCATGTCTTGCTTGCTTCCAGGAAAGATTCCACTAAGAGGAGTTACTTCTTTTTATGGAGGAGGTTTGCCATCTGGTGTGACAGCAAGGCCTTAGATCCTCGCTCTTGTCCTACACAGATCCTGCTTGACTACCTTCTGCACTTGTCTGAGTCTGGTCTCAAGACCAACTCTGTAAGGGTTCACCTTAGCGCAATCAGTGCATACCATTACCGTGTGGAAGGTAAGCCGATCTCGGGACAGCCTTTAGTTGTTTGCTTTATGAGAGGTTTGCTTTTGTCAAAGCCCCCCCATCAAACCTCCTACAGTGTCATGGGATCTCAATGTTGTTCTCACCCAGCTGATGAAACCTCCTTTGGAGCCACTGAATTCATGCCATCTGAAGTACTTGACCTGGAAGGTCATTTTCTTGGTGGCAGTAACTTCAGCTCGTAGAGTCAGTGAGCTTCAAGCCCTAGTAGCTCATGCTCCTTATACCAAATTTCATCATAATAGAGTAGTCCTCCGCACTCACCCTAAGTTTTTGCCAAAGGTGGTGTCGGAGTTCCATCTGAACCAGTCAATTGTCTTGCCAACATTCTTTCCCCGTCCTCATTCATGCCCTGCTGAACGTCAGCTGCACACATTGGACTGCAAAAGAGCATTGGCCTTCTATCTGGAGCGGACACAGCCCAACAGACAGTCCGCCCAAATGTTTGTTTCTTTTGATCCCAACAGGTGGGGAGTGGCTGTGGGGAAACGCACCATATCCAATTGGCTAGCAGATTGCATTTCCTTCACTTACGCCCAGGCTGGGCTGGCTCTTGAGGGTCATGTCACGGCTCACAATGTTAGAGCCATGGCAGCGTCAGTGGCCCACTTGAAGTCAGCCACTATTGAAGAGATCTGCAAAGCTGCGACGTGGTCATCTGTCCACACATTCACATCTCATTACTGCCTGCAGCAGGATACCCGACGCAACAGTCGGTTCGGGCAGTCGGTGCTTCAGAATCTGTTTGGGGTTTGAATCCAACTCCACCCCCCTAGGCCCATTTTTTATTCTGTTCCAGGCTACACTCTCAGTTAGTTGGATAAGTTGTTAGGTCAATCTCAGTTATGTCCTCACCGTTGCGAGGCCCAATTGACCATGTTTGTTGTTTTGAGTGAGCCTGGGGGCTAGGGATACCCCATCAGTGAGAACAAGCAGCCTGCTTGTCCTCGGAGAAAGCGAATGCTACATACCTGTAGAAGGTATTCTCCGAGAACAGCAGGCTGATTGTTCTCACAAACCTGCCCGCCTCCCCTTTGGAGTTGTGTCTTCCCTTGTCTTTGTCTTGCTACATACGGGACTGACGAACACGAGCCGGTTCGGGCAGGAAGACGACCACGCATGCGCGGTGCGCATCGGCGCGCGAGGGCTAGCAAATGTCTTTGCTAGTGAAGATTCCGATTGGAGGGGGTGCCGTGGACGTCACCCATCAGTGAGAACAATCAGCCTGCTGTCCTCGGAGAATACCTTCTACAGGTATGTAGCATTCGCTATGTGTCACCATCAGAATTGGGAGGGGGGGAGGGGGGATGGGGTTTGGCACCTCTCTTCTTTATCCCTTTAAATTAGGCTTGCTATTTCTGTCTTAATTGTGCTGCCTAACAGATCATTTCTGTCCCTGCCCTTGGTCTACCCATATACGTACTACCTCTTTTAAAATCGATAAAATTTGGCATTCCTGCAAAGTAAAAACTCTTTAGTCCAGCTACATCCAGAGGTACCATCTATTTACAGTTGTATAACATTTTGCTCAAAGAATGCTGCAGTTTGTATACAGTACAATACTCTCCAGCGGCACAACTCTACTGAGTGCTGTTGCATTATAGTTACTACAAGTTCCTTGTTTTTGTAGGACTTCCTAATCACAAAGGGCCCCTTTTACTAAGCCACGTAAGCATCTACATGCACCCAACGTGCGCCAAAATGGACTTACCACCCAACTACTGCGAGGCTTTTGCAGTAATTTCATTTTTGTCGCACGTCTGAAAAATATTTTTGATTTTCTGGCGCACGTAGCAGACGCACGCCCAGTGGCATCAGACGCGCATAGGTCATTGCCGCACTAATTCTTTACCGCTAGGTGTATGGCTGGCGGTAAGGTCTGAGACCTAAAATGGACATGCGGCAATTTTGATTTTGCCGCACGTCCATTTTTTTTTTGGGAGGGGGGGGGAAAGAGGTGCGCCCATAACCCGTGCCTACACTACCGTGGGCCACTTTTTACCGCAAGCTAGTAAAAGACCCCCAAATTATTACACACCATGTGGGATATATAATATGGAGGATAACAGTTGTTCAGCATTTGACACTAAGGCAATCCTAAAAATGTCAATGTCATTTATTTAAGTATCAGAAGAATTAAAAATGACAGCATAAAGCCACAGTAATTTAAATCACAGTTAAAAAGCAGCCAGACAACAGCTGAGTAGGGGGGGGGGGGGGGGGGTAAAAGCTGAAGGTAGATGTAAGCCCATGTTTCAAGGCCAGAGCTGGAAGCCCTTTCCCATTTCCACCCATCTGTGCTAAAACAGAAATCACTGTAGCCAAGTGGTCCTCATTTGCAGAGAATCCATCTCCAGGAGTGAACAGCAAATGACTGTTTTTCAGCATCTTGCTGTCTGAAAGTCTCTGTAATTTACTGCATTTCAATAGATGGTTAAGGCCTGTTTCATTCTTCCCCACTCCTTCATGTCCAAAAATGGCTCTTACCACTGTATTATGGGAAGCATACACCTGATTCTTTCACTTGCACAGTAATCACTGTCACACTAAGTAATGCTTAAATCTACTTAGTCATAGGGAGAAACATTTACAGTAAGTGTAGGTGCCATGTTATATCATGGTCTCCCTTGTTTTAGTGCTTTTTTATGCTTTGCAACACATGGACATTTGGAACGACTTGTTTTAAACAATCAATGTGGGTCTGCGTGTGAGCAAAGTATCTCTCCATAAAAGGGCTGAAAGGCAATAAATTTGGTACATAGTTAAAAATAGAGATACCTTAGACATGTCTGAAAACAACAAATGCTGAGGCAGTATTGAGAGCAAATCATCCCAAAATTCCTATCAATTTCTATGGGAATGTGACCAGTGGATAGGCTTGGCCCTTGATAGCCACACAGGGGTTAAAGATGAAAGGAAACTATTTATATGCAGACAAGTGTATAACCTGTTCTCTCCATATAGATCAGAAATAAAGAAATGTACAAAGATACTTCTTCCCCATGGCCTGTCCCTGTTCCCCATGGCATACGGTTGGTCACCCCTCCACCAGGTAACCCAACTACTTCATCTCTACCTGGAATCTCTACCATTACACTTTCACTGATATCCCAAGTCAAAACAAACTTGTTGTACCTCAATCCTCTTCTGCTCTGTCACTTACAGGATAGCACTCCCTGCTAAGGCCACTTTTCTTCCCCAGGCTCTTCCTAGTAGTGCAGGCCTGCTTGCCACACCCTTGGAATCCTCTGTACTCAGGGCCTCTCTGATCTGTTCAGCCTCAGGGCATTTAACAACAGCCTGGTCTGAGCCCCACCCATCTGACTCAGCCTTGGCAGACTAGCGCCACCTGCTGCAAGGTGTCTGAACTGCATCATCAGTGAGGGAGTGCTCTTTACTACACCATTCACTCCCTCACTGGGAAGCAATATGAAGCTGTGGAATGCTAGCAACTGCTCCATCCTAAAAGGCTGTGCCCTTCCAGCAGCAGCTTGGGCCTGAGCAGAAAGGCAGATAGAGGGAAAAAAAACTGAAGCTGGTGAAAGCTGGCACATTCCTCTCATAAAAAAATCATGCAAGTGAATGTGGGCGCACATACACACTATAAACAGTAATTCTCTTGAAATATATGGGCCTGATATTCAAAATGATTTAAATGGTTAGGAGAGGCTCCTGGACATTTAAATTGTCTATCCAGAGCTAACTGGGAATTTTCAGCAGCACTTAACTGGATAGTGCTGCTGAGAATGCCTGGTTAGCGCTCAAGCCAAAATCAACTATTTCGGGGTGTTCTGGGGGTCTGGGCAGCACTTAACTGGTTATGATAACCCCCATAAATAGGACCGCATAAAACACAGTTATTCATAGTGGTTAAATGCCAAATATCACACAGAACCGGCTCTCTATACCCAGAAATTCAATGCTGGAGCCCAGACATGGGTCGGTGTTGAATTTCTGGGTTTAACACTGGTAGTAGTAAGCAAATGCTCACCATCATCTGAATATCAGGCCCTATATATATATATATATATATATATATATATATATATATTTATTTATTTATTTATTTATTTATTTATTTATTTATTTTTAATTTAGCTCACTGCCCTGATTATATAATGAGAGTTTGGTGTAAATTTTCTGGAACCTGGAAAGCCTAAATCTTTCACCACTTCAGCCTGAGGGAGCCTGGAGTTAATTTGCATATTTATTTATCTTTGCGAGAAACTAATCTCAGTTTGGTTGCTAGTGGGAGAAATAAGGATATGCTGAATATAATTTAAAGGAAGAAGGGAGTTGGAGTTATTTAATGGAAGCAAAGTCCTCATAAGAAGCCATCATAAGAAGCCATCTTGATTTGAAGAGGGAAACTTCAACCTGAGTATGAAGGATCAAGAAAACTTTTGGCTCTGTGCTCAGTGTAGTTAATGCTACCTTTTGTTTCCAAATGGATAAAGTGGAATCTGTATTGCTAGAGAGAGTGATAGTACAGAGAGCTTGTTCTGTTACTGTGTCTGTTCTGAGGAGAAGAAGGAACTGCTGAACAATGGCGTAGCTAGGGTAGTTGACACCCGGGGCCGGTCATTTTTTAACACCCCCCCCTAAAATCCAGTACTAGGCATACCGAGAATACAAAACACTCAGGACCTATAGAGCAATTCTACCATACCATAAGCAGTAATTTGTACGAGTCACACAAGGAAAAGGAAAGCATCTTAAACACTACAGTGAGCACTAGAACATCAATTCACCTATTGTAAAACGAAAACAGACAGATTAGTACGGATCGTCGATCCTGCACAGTCAATGCCAACCGAAAGCCATGTCTTTTTCACAAATACAGATACACCTTAATCCACTATAGAATAAGTAATCATAAACTTTCTATTTAGACAAAAATTAAACTGAACCCCCCGATGCCAGACTCTGCATACAATGCAACACCACAGAAACAGAAAATGTCCTCTAGTACTGCGCAAAATATAAAGACAGCAGATGTAAATTTGAAAAAACTAACAAATACCAATCACCACTTTACAAATTAACAAATAGAAATAAAACAAATAATATCATTTTATTGGACTAATACATTTAGCTTTCAGAGGCCAAAACCTCCTTCCTCAGGTCAATTCAGTATAGTACTGTTACAGTGTCCTATCCTGACCTGAGGAAAGGGGTTTTGTTCTCCGAAAGTAAAATGTATTAAAATTAGTCCAATAAAAAGATTACCTTATTTACATGTTCTATTATAAACATTTATTAACACAGCTACAATACTACTTTATCCTAAAGCAAAAAAATAAAAATATATATTTACAGTTCGTTGTCTCTGGTTTCTGCTTTCCTCATCTTTTCACTGTCTTCCTTCTATCCAGCATCTGTCTTCGCTCTCTCTCTGCCATCCAGTGTCTGCCCTCTCTCTCTCTCTGCCCCTTCCATCCACTGTCTGCCCTCTCTCTCTGCCCCTTCCATCCACTGTCTGCCCGCTCTCCCTTCCATCCACTTCTGCCCCTTCCATGCACCATCTGCCCCAGTCTGCCATCTCTCTCTCCCCCTTCCATCAACATCTGCCCTCTATCTCTACCCCTTCCATCCACCATTTGCCCCAGTCCGCCCTCTTTCTCTCTCCCCTTCCACCCACCATCTGCCCTTTCTCTCTGCCCCTTCAATCCGTCTGCCCTCCCTCTACCATCCATCCAGGGTCTGCCCTCCCTCACGCCCCCCCCTCTATCCCCTCTCTCTGCCCCCTCTTTTCAGCCCCCAGTTCCAGCCCCCTTATTCTACCTGCCCCTAGTTCCAGCCCCAGCCCACATCTCCCACCTGCCCCCCTTTTCAGCCCCACTATCCCACCAGTCCCCAGCCCTTTTTTCCCATCAGTCCCGAGCTTCAGCCCCCAGCCACTTCTCCCTGTCCTCTTTTCAGCCCCTAGTTTCAACCCCATCCTTTTTCTCTCACCAGTCCCGAGCTTCAGCCCCAGCCAGTTCTCCCTGTCCCCTTTAAAGCCCCTAGTCTCCACAGTTTCAGCCCCCTTCATCCACCACATGCTTTGCATCCCCCCTTTTCAGCCCCAGACCCATTCTCCCACCTGCCCCAGGCATGGACCCATTTTCCCTCCTGCCCCCTTGTCAGACCCCAGCTCCAGCTTCAGACCCCTTCTCCCATCTGAGCATTCCCCTCCCCCTCCCCTGTTCCCCTCTCTGAGCACCCATCTGAGCTCCCCCACCTCCCTAATCCCCTTTAAGCACCCCTCTGAGCTCCCCCACCCCTCCCCAATCCCTTTCTCCCCTCCTTGATGCTCTCCCACCCTCCCTAATCCCCTTTAAGCACCCCCTGAGCTCCCCCACCCCTCCCCAATCCCCTTCTCCCCTCTCTGAGCTCCCCACCCACCCTAATCCCCTTTAAGCACCCCTCTGAGCTCCCCCACCCTTCCCCAATCCCCTTCTCCCCTCTCTGAGCTCCCCCACCCTCCCTAATCCCCTTTAAGCACCCCTCTGAGCTCCCCCACCCCTCCCCAATCCCCTTCTCCCCTCATTGAGCTCCCCACCCACCCTAATCCCCTTTAAGCACCCCTCTGAGCTCCCCCACCCTTCCCCAATCCCCTTCTCCCCTCTCTGAGCTCCCCCACCCTCCCTAATCCCCTTTAAGCACCCCTCTGAGCTCCCCCACCCCTCCCCAATCCCCTTCTCCTCTCTCTGAGCTCCCCACCCTCCCTAATCCCCTTCTCCTCTCTCTGAGCTCCCCACCCTCCCTAATCCCCTTCTCCTCTCTCTGAGCTCCCCACCCTTCCACAATCCCCTTCTCCCCTCTCTGAGCTCCCCCACCCTCCCTAATCCCCTTTAAGCACCCCTCTGAGCTCCCCCACCCCTCCCCAATCCCCTTCTCCCCTCTGAGTCCCCCCCCCCCCGACCCGACAGCTGAGATCCGTTCTCCTGTTGCTCCTACCCTGTCCTGCCTTAAAAAAAATTTTTTGGGAAGCGCCGGAGAGTGGCAGGCAGCGCGCCTTGCGTCTGCCCTGCTAGTAAAGAAGATCTCGTCGACGTCGTAGTCCTTCCCACACTGAGTCCCGCCCGCCCTCGCAGTAATAGGAAGTTGCCTCAGAGGGGGGCGGGACTCAATGTGGGAAGGGCGACGACGTCAGCAAGATCTTCTTTACTAGCAGGGCAGACGTGAGGTGCGCTGCCTGCCACTCTCCAGCGCTTCGAAAAAAATTTTAAAGGCGGAGCAGCGGGAGCGGAGCACCCCCCACCCAATGACACCCGGGGTGGACCGCCCCCACCGCCCCGCCCTTGCTATGCCACTGCTGCTGAAAGTGTTTTGTTTGTGTGTTGCCCTTAGGGAAGGTCAAAGTGGGAAGCTTCCATTATAAGAGGATTGGGTGGGACCTTCCCTCCCTGTGTTTCACTACTGACCTCAATGGAGCAAGGGGGTAGCTGCTATTTAAAAAGTTACAAGGACTGGAATTTGATTTGCATATAGTTTACCTATAGCTAATGGGAAAAGCTCATTTGCATATATACAGACTGCTGTGAAAGTAACACATCTTCTTAGTGTTTAGAAGAAATATATGTATAAAATGGCTCATTTCTAAGAAGAGTGTTGTCCTAGAGTGTGTTAATGGTTATCAAATACTTCTGTGGCCTTGCCTAGAAGACTAGAGAAATTCTCCCTGAGAGGAAGGGACTAGAGAAGAAGGACCCTACCAGTTGTTATAAACAGTGGTAATGAATTCTCTTTATTTTATAGACAGGAAGGGGTGCCTTTAACAGATGTTCCTTGTTCTCGTTAAAGTTTTCTGCTTGTGAAAAAGCCTAGCGTGCCAACATTTAAAATGGAAGAATGTGTAAATAGCAATGAAAAAAGTAGGGGTGGCACACAAACCTTCCAACAGCAAAAAAAAAAAAAAAAAAAGAGATAGCGCTAGAAGGTCAAGAGATAAAAATTTATTGGAGACTCTCCAATGTTAGGCCCAAAGGAGTGCTATAAAAACAACAGTTTATCATCAGGAATACTATAACATAACCTCCTGGTGATAAACTATTGTTTTTATAGTGCCCTTTTGGGCCTATCATTAGTGATTCTGCAATAAATTTTTACATTTTTATCTCTTGACCTTCTGGTGCTGTATTTGTATTGCTGTTGGAAGGTCCATGTGCCACCCATACTTTTGCATTTTTTGTTGCATCAAACGTAGGGTTTTTTTTTCCTCATTCATTTGCTTTTCCATGCAAATAGCAATGGAGCATGGCCTGGACATGTTTTGGGTGGAACAAAGGTGAGACTAAAAAATGAATGGTTATCCTCCATTTTGGAAGGGGTTGAAGGGTGAATTGCTTTCGTCCTAACAGATCAATGTAACTAGGATGTCTAGGTTTTCACCACAGGTATTAGTGGAGGTCACCCCTTAATCTTCCAATGTTTGATATTCCCCTCTCCCGAAAAGCCAAACTGCCAAGCGATACTGTGAGGACAGCTGCAGGAAAAAATAAATGTTTGTTTCTTAAAATGGCTAAGATAAATGTTTATATTTGTATTCTATGACATGTACAGTATGTGCCCATTTTGATCCACTGATATTTTAGATGTTTATTTAACTAAAATGGATGTGTGGCAGGAACATACCCAGTGCATGAATGACCATTTCTCCATGCATTTTAGAACAGGCTTTAGTTCCTGTCTAAAATACTAATGGATCTCGAGATGTACTGACAAAGACGTCTCAGTTTTGATTTAAACATCCTTTCTAAAATGCAGGGGGCCTCAGCGCGCATCAAAAGCACGCACTGATGCTAGTGCAGGCCCCCTTTTACCGCAGCTTAGTAAAATGACCCCCACAGTGACTAAGGGAATCTGTGTAGCTTAGCTGTCAGGCTTGTAGCTCTGTGCTCTGGACTACACTGCATTTCACTGCAGCTTCCCGTCAGTGAAGTAGGAGAAACCCTATTGAAAACAGATATCCATCTGCACACATGTGTTCAGGTTTTATAGGCAAGGAAGGTACAAGCCTGAGATTCCTGTTAGCAGATTATTTTCAACAGAAATGAGGTTTCTTCTGTGGTACGATAGAAAATCAACATTTATATGGAAATATAGAATATGATGGTAGATAAGCCTTTCATTTGCCCTGTCTAATTTAATTCTAGTTGATTTCTGGCTTTTTCTTCACCTCTTCTTCACGATGGGTTTTCTGCCCTTATCCCAGGTTTTCATGAAGTTGTCTCCACGACTTGTACTTGGAGCACATTCCATGCATTTATTACCCTTTCTGTGAAAAAATATTTTTTGATGCTGCTAAGTGTGCTTCATTTGATATTCATATAAGAACCACTATTCAAGAGCATTCTTCCCTATTAAAAAAAAAAAGGTTACTAATGTGCAAGGGAAATAATTGTGGATTTATTATTCAGTATGGTTTAAACGGGCACAAATGGTTCCTGCTTACTCAAACCATGCTGAGCTGGCCAGTCAACAACATTCAGCAGCACTTAACCAGATAGTGCTGCTAAACATTGGCTCTCACCTCCCTGGAACAACCTGGGCCCAGGGGCATAGCTAGATGGGGCCACGGGGGCATAGGCCCCCACAGATTTAACCCTGGTCCCCTCTACTTTCGACACCCCCCTGCCGTCGACCCGCCACCACCACCACCAGGTATCTTTACTGGCAGGGGTCCCTAACCCCGCCAGCTGAAGTTCTCTTCAGCACTGGTCTCCGGCGCGTTCACTGATCTGTTTCTGTGAGTCTTGACTCCTGATGTCCTGCACGAACATCAAGACTCACAGAAACAGATCAGCGAACGCGCTGGAGACTGGCGTTGAAGAGGACTTTGGCTGGCAGGGGTTGGTGACCCCCCACCAGCAAAGGTACCTGGCGGTGGGGGAGGTTCGTCGGCGGAAGTGGGGGGGAGTCAAAAGTGGTGGGAGGTCGGCAGCGCCGGGGGAGGGGCTAATACATGCCCCCTCACCTCGGGCTCTTGACCCCCTTCCCGCCAAGGTATGGCTGTCCATGCTTGTGCCTGGGCATAACCCAGGATTGAACAACCAGGTCTAATTTAGCTGCTTACTTACTGCCATGATCTGAATATTGACTCGTGTTTTTTGCTTTGCTGTTTCAAAAGTATGTTGTTTATATCACTTGTCTATTCCATTTATATCATTTGCTTTTGATCTATATTTTCACAACATGCATACTTTGGCCATTCTATTTCTGGCTGCTGTCCAGAAGGGAGCATATATGACCATGGCCCCACTCAGAGCCAGAACTATCCCACCCGCTGATGTTTTGATACACCAGTTTACTAAGTTTTGGGAAAAGAGTGCAGTGGAATTATAATGTAAAAAAAATAATAAATGTAAAAATAATATGTAAGAAAAAGGGGAATGAACTAATATATTTGTTGAATTACATTAACCTGCCCTGTAAGGTTTAAGGACATGTGCTCAGAACATAAAAGGTTTATTTACAATACAGGTAATGCAATAATATTAAAGAGAGGCAGTTTTTAGGAATCTTTCACAAGGGAAATGTGCTTCACAAGTTTAGAAAGTCTGAATTATAAATTAGGCTGGATTAATGGTAACTCACTTTGATGGAGGCTGCTGGTTGGATCCTTGCTGGAAAAGAAGTCTTTTTGTTGCAGAGTTGTTGCTGGAGCCTGGAGAGAGTCTTATCTTGGATGTGTGTGAAGTCCAGCAAGGTCCATGGAGGTGCAGATCATGAAGCAATAGAGAGGCAAGACAGCAGGGCCAGAGAGAAGAGTGAAAGAGAGTGAACTGAAAATGTTCCAGGGCCAGGCTTTTTAAAATTTCTTGTTAGACCATAGGCTAAAGTCAGGTGGGGTGCATTCAATTCAATGAAAACTCAGGGATAGCTGAAAACTAGTTTCATCTAGTTTTGAGATGGAGCATGGTAAATGGTCACATGTTTTAATGACATCATAAGAGTTTCTGTCTGGGCATCTGCTGGTAGTGACAGGATTAGGGTTTCTTTTGTTAGATTAGGTGGGTAGATGGGCTTTTCAGTCTCTGAGTCATTGTCTGTGAGTTTCATCCAGTCTTTTTGATTGCTCTCAATATGCAGACTTTTGTTCTTTGGAAATGTGGTGATTGACTATAAGTATCCACCCCGCTAGCTTTTGTTAAGGGAGGGTGATGGTCAGACCAATTTATCTTGATACTGTTCCAATAAGTCTTTGCAGCTGTATATTTTATATACTCTATCAAAATCAATAACTCATAAATTATATTTTGTAAAGCATGTATGTGTTTTTAGAAAGGAAACCATACAGAATGATACAACAAATATTCCTGATGTTTTGAAGTAATTTTAAAGTGATGTATCATCTCACATGGCTTTTAGTAATGTACTGCTATTGAACATATGATCCATAAAGTCAACTTTTTGTTCCCCGCTATCCTATGTCGTTTAAGAATCTAGTACAGAACAGCAAAGAAAAATACAATGTGAACATTTTGCCCAGATATCTAGGAATGACAAAAGCTAGTTAAGAAAATAAATGCACTGTTCATAAGAGGCATGCAAACAAGACAAAGATAGGAAAAGGCCAAAGGTCCACCCCTAATTCAATGCTGTTTTGTGGTTTCATAAGAGGTGTGCAACATTTCTAAAGACTCCAGCTGAGCAAATCTATATCAGCAAAAAGAGAAGTTTGTATGAAATAGGAATTATAAAAATGGAGAAAGAGAACATTTATTGAATTTAAAATGATTTCACTAAATTTTCTATTGATTTGGAGAGTAGGCTATGTATAAAAATGGTCTCCTACTGAGGTATGCGCATTGTCAGTCTTTTATTTCAATGTCTTAGTGGAAAAGAAACAAACCCAAGGGTTCAGTAACATAAAAGAAAAACAAGTTGATTGGATTGAAGTGATGATTCTGGTCCTTGAGTACACAAGTTCAACAAATACCTACTATAGTGAGGGGTGAAGCATGAAATATTAATCACTTTTCAGTCTGTGCTCCCTACATGTTGGAAAGAATTCTGCACAAGGGGCCAAGAATGTCTGCCTGGGGGCAAAATAACTTTTCAAAAATGTAATAAAAAATGACCAAATTCGGCACGTGAGGAAAACAGTAAAAATACATTAAATCTGAAAATGGGCCAGATCAGACTAGGGCTTCAGTGAAATAAACTGTCCCCCAGAATGACCCAATGCATTTTAATGGGAGAAGCATTTCCAGCTTCTACAGTATAGATACTTTAGTATGATGAAACATAACAGGGAATTGTTCTTTACAAACTGTCTCTTTCCTATTCTCTACAGAGAAACACAGCCAACACACACAGATATATACAACACAATACACACAAAACACACACACACACAATATATGCAACAAGCGCAAAACATATAAAAATAGATACACATACAACATACATGCTACACTAACACACAAAATACAAAAACACAATACAGAGGGGCATTTTCAAAAGAGCGTCCAAGTCAGAATCGGGATGTGCTGCTCATAACGACCCCCCCCCCCCCCAAAAAAAGTTAATTTCACAGTCATCTTCAAACAGGAAAGACATCCAGATTTCTTGTTCAAAAGTATGCGAGAAAGATATCCTTATGCTGGAGATGTCCATCCTGAACAATTATTTTAAAACTGAAGCATTCCTTACAGAATAGAGAAGTGGTGCAGCAGAATATAAACAATGGGACCTGGGTTCAAATCCCACTGTAATTTTTTCTTTTAAATATTAATGTACCCCACTTCAATAGCCTTCAGACTTGCAGGTGTTCTACAAAGTAAGTATTTTTCTGTTTTTGGAGATTCTGTAGAAAAGAAATTAATAGAGTTATAGTGGGATTTAAACCTGAATGCCTTGGTTTACAGCCACTGCACTAACCACTAGGCTACTCCTCTGACCTGCTTACAGCTTTGTTTATTTATTTATTTTTGTTACATTTGTACCCTGTGCTTTCCCACTCATGGCAGGCTCAATGCGGCTTACATATTTTATACAGGTACTTATATTTGTACCTGGGGCAATGGAGGGTTAAGTGACTTGCCCAGAGTCACAAGGAGCTGCCTGTGCCTGAAGTGGGAATTGAACTCAGTTCCTCAGGCCCAGAGTCCACCACCCTAACCACTAGGCCACTCCTCCATATTACCTCCATATTTCCTGCAGCTGATACAGAACCTGGGTTTCCTTTCTAATTTCACTTACAGGGGACAGGAAGGGGATAGCAACTACTGGGGGATTAAGGAGTGATCATGTCATAATCCCTCCAGTGGTCAGCTGCTCAATCAGAACACCTTTTTTAACTCGAGTGTGACTGAAACAGGTCTAGATAAAACATCTTTTATAGAATGGATGTTTCTTCCAATCCTACTTTTGGGCCCATCCTTGTTCCCCTAAAACATGCACATAACATGCCCCCTTGCTATTTGCATGAACTCTAGTGTGAAATGTGCAAATTTTGACTTTCCAAAATCAGGATTTGAACATTTTTAGCAGATAGACTTTTTTTAGGCATTTTGAGATGACCTTCTGCTGTCACTCTTATAGAAGCACATTTTAAAGAAATATAGATTTTAAAGGACTAATCTTATTAAAACAGATGTCATTTCTGAAACTACAGTGTTCTACAGTTAGTGAGTAGAATACTAATTTATAACAACATTCTCAAGGTAAAATAGTGTGTAGATTTCCCTTTAAGTGACCAAATGCCACATACTAAATAGGGAATGCACAGCACATGGGAAGAATAAAACAATGAGAAGAAATGTGCCAAATGGATTGTTTGAATAGAAAGTCCCCTCTACACACAGGGAAGCAATTATTTTACAAGGTAAACAAGCAATCATTTTATAAGGTAAACAAGGCAATCTAAAGCCAGCTTACTTTTGGATTCTCCAGCAGGAGCTATGTGAGGGTTAATTGTTTAAAATATGAAAACATTGTACCAATGCTAATTTGAAAGTGCTGACATAATTTTGAAAGCCTGAAGAATGCTGACCCTCATTTATGATGAATGGCAATTGCTTTATCCTCCTTAGTTCTGGAGGTCTGAAGAAGTGGAACGTTCCAAGACTTTGTTCCCTTGGCTATATGGAAAGGGAGGGAGAGGAACCAGAGACAACTGCCAGCCTCGCCTTGGTTTTGTCAGTTTCTTTCAGTCAACATGGCATTTGTGCCACATCTTTGGCTATTTGGACAGGTTTTTTTTTCCCTAGGAATATTTGTTTATATACTTTTATATGGAAGGGCGTAGATAGTCAGCCTGTGGTTTCAGGTTTTTCAAGCTGGATCTTTACAAAGACTAGAACACAGAATGATCAATGCAAAGCCAACTCAAACACTTTACATGACGGTTTATAGCTCTTGGAGACTTGTCTCATCAAATGAAGAGCATCTCTTGAGCAACTTCACCTGAGACATTGTTGTACCTGATAATGAGCACCAAGGGATGGGCAGTCATTAGAAATCAGTATTACACACACACACACACACACACACACATAAAGATTCCGATCTGTAAATCGCAAATAGATTGAAATCCTCCAATAAAGAAACGGAGAAAAGACCTTAGTGACCTGTATAAGAAAGAGGTGCTCAGCCTGTAAAGCAAAAATTACCATAGTTGGTCAAAAACTGTAGTTCCACCCCTTCACCCCCCCCCCCCCCCTTTTATAGGAAAAATGTCTTCTTTGCCAAAGTCTGGGAGGTTCTCCAACACTTTAGAAATCAATTGTCCTGCCACTTCTTCAAAAGTCCAAGGAGGTGCTTTGCATGGTAGATTCATGTATACATTGTTATGCATTAATTCCTGTTTGACAATGCCTTAGCTATATTGATGATGATTTCCAATGGTCTGTGTTTCACTTTTGTCCGTAGGCCTCCAGCATGAGAGAGTCTCACCTCTGCTCCTTCCTTGTTACACAGAAAGAGCTCCATTAAGAGCTCCTTGTCAGCAAAACTACTACTTAACATTTCTAGAGCGCTACTAGGGTTACGCAGCGCTGTACAAACCCTGTTCCTCGGCAGTCATCTTGGCTGGCACTACAGTATTTTCTGTGCTTAAATCCTGGCATGAAATATAAGCATGCAACAGTAAAGCAGAATGCATGATACCTGTATATATCTGTCAAAAATGGGTTCAGAGTACTATCTGTTCTGCTATGCCAACAGCTTGACTCATCTGGAATTATACGCCTAGGATAGAATGCATAAAATACTACGCAAAAGCTTGTGCTGGAGATAACAGCCACACCAGAGCTGGTCGGCAGCCATTTTGTATATTCTGTGTGTAATTTTCAGTGTGAAATATAGGCAAGCTACAGTAAAGCTGCTGTGAACTGATAAAGAAATGGGAAAATAATGGGTTGAAGCTCAATTTATTTTACCCTTAAAAAAAACTCACGTGAAAAGCACTCCTCTTTTACCCTCCACCGGACCACATTTCCCCTCACAGCTTCAGCCCCATGCCTGGTGGCAGACGGGCAAATCACAGGTTCTAGTGGCAGGTCAAGATCTCGTTCCAAAACTATGCCATGGTTGAGCGTAATGTTATGTAGGATACAGCATACCAAGACAATGTCTACAACCTGTTGCGAGCAATACAGCAGTGAACCTCTAGAGAGATGTAGACATTGGAAGTGTCGCTTCAGCAATGCAGAGGTGCGCTCAATAACAAACCATGTCGAGGTGTGCACATTGTTGTATTTCTTCTCAGCGGGTGTTTGTGATGATGCCAGTTGAGTGAGCAGCCATAGCTTACATGGATATCCAGCATCCCTTACAAATATAACAAATACATGTAAAAATATCCAGAAAAGTACAGAATGATAGCACTTGCATACAGTAAGCAAATGTATTAGATCACCTCATTTCCAGGCTCCTCTCAATCTTATGTACCCTGAGCCACACCCATCAAACACCATCATGGACATTCCTACCCTATGAGCAATGTTTCATCATATAACATGTACCTTTCCTTCGATCTTATAGATACAATAGCACAATGCTAGACTTAAGAAGAAGCCAGCCTTCTTCAAATCTTCCTTTAGCAAAGTTGCGCCCAATAGAAGGACTAGAAAGAATGTATGACTCATGGCAGCTCCCTGGGAACTTGGCTACCTCATCAAGAATCATCATTGTCACATCGCACACAACCTGGATGTTCAGTGAATACAATAGATTTGTTTCAGAATGCCTCCTCTCTATCTAATAGAGGTTTAAGAGCAACATAGGTGCAATCTATTGCACCCAACATGTTTGGCATCCCAGCCATGTAATAAAACCCAATTTCAAGTCCCGCCACTGGTCCAGCTGTTCTGGGAAGCAGATATAGTCCCTTTATAGCCCGCAATACTTGTGTGATGTGTCCCAAACAAGATGATTGGTCCAACCCACCGGATAGCTCAACAACATTCTAGAATGTTCCAGTGGCAAGAAAACTCAAGATAGCCAGTAGCTTTGTCAAGCCAAGGACAGCATGTTTTTGCCATGTGACTGGATCAATATCATACTTTATTTGCTCATAGAGGGCTAAAATGGCCCTTCTGGACAACCTGTAGTTACAGAAAACTGACTCCCCTTCTAGTGATGGCCTCGGCTGATATATATGCTGTCTGGGCTGGACCCTTTGCACCTGATGTCTCTCCATCTTCCCTTCTTCTGCCAGATTCAGCTGTCACCCCCTTCTGTTTTAATGTCCTCCGTTCTCACTATGTTCACATGCTCCAAATAACATGTGTCAGCAAGGCATGAAAAACTTGGAAACCCCCATCGAGATATCTCTGAACCATGTATAAATTTCTACACGTCTGGATAAATGGCCAGGGAGGTTGAACAACCCAGAAATGAAAACAAGCCATGCATATCTTATGCGCATGTGCTTCTGATGTTGTTTCAATTGGAGAACTTCTAGTCTTTCTGTTTTAATACTGACAAATGGTAGGCACCGATCACCACGTGCAGAAGAAATTCATCCCACAAACATATTTTTCAAACTATCTTCGAAGTATAAGTTATAGTCAGAGACCTTCAACAACCCCATGATAACACGCACCTAAGACAGTTGCTCAAAAACAGGCACTGAAGAATATACATTTATTAAAAGTAACAAGCTCAAATCGTCTCCAGGCAGCAACTTTGTTTAATACAATTTTAAATACATTTCAATACAATTTGCAGCTGTGTATACCACGCGAGTTCAACCTGCACTCAAGCCATTTGTATACTGCTCAGTCAATAACGTGCACATTGTGACTAGGTGGGCCAGTCACAGCTCTGTGAGCTGGGGAAGATGAGGGTTTACATGTGCAGGAAACCCTGCAGATGAAGGGAAAAAGTAAAGCAGAAAGATTTTCTTACCTTACAGCTGCATAGTGAAGATACTGGGGAAAGCTGCAGGTTGTGCAGAAGCTGTGGGGGAAGGGAAAGAGGAAGCACCTCAGCAGACCTCCTAAGGCAGAAATCAAGGCTTCTGGGAAAGATAGATCCAGACCTCTTTCCTCTATAGGTGGGCTACTAACCTTGTTAACTTGAGGCACCTGTAGCAAAAGGGCATGACTGCCAGCCATTGCAACAGGGAGAAGGCTGTACAGTAGAAGCCTGCAAACAGAAAGGGGAGATCCCAGTTTAGGAATGCTCAGCCTGTCAGCAGAAGGTTGGAAGCAGGCTGCTTATCCCAGGAAAAGTTAGGCCTTTGGGAGAAGTGATGTGAGAGCCATACAGAGAGGGAAGCAGGTAGGAAGCAAAAGGGGTGTGAGTAGTTCTTTTGAGAGGTGAGCAGGCTCCCTGAGAAGGAGAAAAACAGGAAATGTGTATCCATGGGAGACAAAAGAACTGACTACTTCAAGATAAGGAAGACCCATTTCTAAGTGCGCAAAAGTTGGTTTATTCTTTTGGGAGGGATGCAAAATAGTTGACCCTAAGCAGGGGGAGACTGGAAAGAAGATCCAGACCCTGGAGAGAAAGAGGGGTGCATCCAAGAAGAAAGAGTGCACATAAAATGGTGTTTCACGTCTGAGGGCTTAAGGAAAAGGAGAGATATTTTAGTGGACTAGAGGAATCTGTTAGAACAGGCAGACCCCAAAAAAGCCAAGGATAGGAAATGCTGTGCTATGCAGCAGAAAGTCTTGGGTCAGGAGTGTTTGTTCATAGCTAAGCAGGATTGGGTCTGGCTGATGCTTAGAAGAGAGATCTTTTGACAATACCTTACTGTAAATAAACAAGGAGAACTACAACCTGGTAGAGGGTGTGGCAGCCCTTGTGTTTGAATTAGAAGAAGGTTCTATGACACAGCCCCAGAGGCCTGGGGCACAGAGTTTAAGCAGTAGGCCCAGTGTTAGAAGCTTGGTATGAGGAAAAATATGGAGTGGAAGCTTTCCTGCATTGGAGTTGTTTGTTTGGGTTTTTGTGTTTTGTTTTATTTTAAATAAAAAGACTTGTTAGAATCCTCTACTATTTAGTTTGTTTGTGCTTAGTATGTAAGATAAAAACCAGTATCCTGAACAAGAGAAAGGCTTGTTTATTCAATGACACAATTTTGTTATCTTAATAAAATTTTCTTTGAAGCACTAGCAGCTCTTCTATTGTGGTATTAAGGAGTTCTGCACTAGGAGGGTTGCATAGGGGGAACTGGGGGAAAGAGGTGTAGTAGAACAGGGCAATATTAAGCTACTGAACTAGGTACACAGGATTTGAAGCCTTCTGCCTACCGCAGGGGACCAGGAGCAGCCACTAGAGTGACCCCCCCAGGGGTGACAGCGTATTTGCAATAACTTTGTGGTTAACCTTCTGTTAGCTTTCTGCATCAGCCCCTCTGTATCCCTAATTGATTTTACATTCACACCTATAGGTTCAGAGGTAGGGCACTTTGCTCCTCTCCATCCCCATTGGCTGCCTACAGCTGTGTACTTGAGAGAATGTAAAATAAAAAGTCATATTAGCATAAACAAAGGGGGGGAGGAAACATCAGGGTATCTAAAACTTTCTATTTGCCAGTATTATGGTGATGGGTTTTGTTGGGGGTCTGAATCTGCCAATCTGTGTGTAAGGTTCCACTCCCCCCCCCCCCCCCAGCTAAAATCCAAAAACAGTCTATAAATCTGCTGTTCTTCTTCCTCCGGGTTGTTGCATTCAATTCTTTGGGGGAAGCTGATTTGAAAATATAGGGAAGAGACAGAAAGCAGGCACTGTAGTAGAGAGGAAAAAAAGCCCCATGGAGTCAAATCAGATATTAAATGCTGTTTCACCAAGGGAGAGAGTGGCTAGTAGAAGAGACAGTCACAGTACAGTAAGGGGAATGAGGGTTTCACTAACAGCTCACCTATGTCTCTGTGTTTGAGTATAACAGCAAGAAAATATCCCACAAATAAAATAAGGATGAAAATACCCTACAAATAAATATAATATGAGGAAAAAGGTGACACTCAGGGGATCTTTTACTAAGGTGTGCTGGTGTTTTTAGCGTGCGCTAAAAATAGGTGCACGCTAAACACTAGAGACGTCAATGTATTCCTATGGGCATTTCTAGCATCTAGAGCGTGCTAAAAATGCCAGCATCACTTAGTAAAAAACCCCCTCAGCTATCTAAGCTCTGATGTACCCAGCATCTAAAGCTTACTAGGCCAACAAGAACTCTGAGCAATTTGTTTCATGCTCTAACATTTGATGCCTAGATACATTCTCGTTCACCATTTTTTTTTATTGGTATATAATCAATTTACAAGCCATAATACTTGAACAAGAAAATCAGAAAAGTGAAGTTTTAATCAAATAAAAAAAAATAGGAAAATGTTAATCCTCTTTAGACCAGAATTAACGGGGGCCTTTACAGTATATAACTCAGGAGATAAGCTTCAAGGAATCATTTCACAGTAAAACGCAATAACACGCTATACCCCACCCCTTTCATTTATCCTCAACTGTGGGTAATACTAGTGTGAACCATTTTTAGATCTATAAAGTCACGTAATTGTTCTGGAAGAAAAAAAACATATTTTATGCCAGTGTACTTAACAACACATTTGAATGAATAATTCAGATAAAAAGAAGCCCCCAATGCCAAAGTGTCCGTTCTAAAAGCCAAAAACGCTTTCCTCCTTTCTTGTGTTTGTTTTGTAACATCTGAAAATATCCAAATTTTTTTGCCATAAAATTAAGTTTGCAAATTTCGGAGGAATAGCCTTTTCACTGCTTCCAAATCTTGCTCAAATACGAATGAAACCAACAACGTCATTCTTTCTGAATCTGCTGATAATGATGTTTCTAATAATTCAGATATATTTAATAAGCCTTTCTTTTCTTGACGAGTCATTTCCAAAGAGATCTCTGAGGTTCTCTTGTTAGGTATATAATAAATCCGATTTATAGGAGGAATAGTTTCCAGGGTAAATTTCAAAACTTCAAGCAAATATTTCTTAAACGCATCCAGGGGAGTAATACCCAGAGATTTTGGAAAGTTCAGGAAGCTAAGATTTAATCTGCGGTTATAATTTTCTATCTGTTCAATTTTTCGATGAATCATCATTTTGTCTTTTACTACCATAGCAGAGCAATCTTGTAACTTCTTAACATCATCTTTTAAAGTCGAAACTTCAGCTGTAGATCTGGCCACTGTATCACCGCGGAGACCCAGGCAAAGGTATCAGCCTGCTTATCCGACATTGCTGCCTGGATGTCCAACCGCTACCTGAAACTGAACATGTCCAAGACCGAGCTCATTGTCTTTCCACCAAAACCCACTTCTCCTCTTCCTCCACTTTCTATCTCAGTTGATAACACCCTCATCCTCCCCGTCTCATCTGCCCGCAACCTCGGAGTCATCTTTGACTCCTCCCTCTCCTTCTCTGCGCATATCCAGCAGATAGCCAAGACCTGTCGCTTCTTCCTCTTTAACATCAGCAAAATTTGCCCTTTCCTCTCTGAACACACCACCCGAACTCTCGTCCACGCTCTCGTTACCTCTCGCCTTGACTACTGCAACTTACTCCTCACCGGCCTCCCACTTAGCCACCTATCCCCCCTTTAATCTGTTCAGAACTCTGTTGCACGTCTTATATTCCGCCAGAACTGATATACTCATATCAGGGGCGTAGCTATGGATGGGCCTGGGTGGGCCTAGGCCCGTCCAGTCTTGGTTCAGGCCTACCCAGAAGCGCTACACCCAAACCATTTCCCTCCCTTCCCTCCATCCTCGCATGTCCGGCGCCTCTCTCTCCCCTCCCACAGTTCCAGCACCGCTACCTACGTGTCTTCCTTACCTACCCGCTATCCTTGCCGCGGAACTTGCTCTCTATCTTTGATTGCCGCCCAGCAGGAACTTCAAACAGTGCGTCAGCGCTGTGTCAGAGCCTTCCTCTCTGACGCATCTCACACAACTTCCTGTTTACGCAGGCTGGGTGGGATGTGGCAGAGAGGAAGGCTCTGACACAGCGCTGATGCGCTGTTTGAAGTTCCTGCTGGGCGGCGATCATAGAGAGAGAAGTTCCGCGGCAAGGATGGCGGGTGGGTAAGGAAGACATGGAGGTAGCGCCCTGGTGGTGCTGGAACTGTGGGAGGGGAGAGAGAGGCGCTGGACATGGGGGTTGGAGGGGAGGGAAGGGGCCCTGGACATGTATGCTTGTGGGTGGGAGGTTGGAGAGAAGGGACAGAAGTGCTGGGCATGTAAGGAGGTGCTGGAGGGAAGGGATAGAGTTGCTGGATATGTAGGGGGGAGAGAAGGGATAGAGGTGCTGGATATGTGGGTGGGAGGGAAGGGAGAGAGGTGCTGGATATGTGGGTGGGAGGGAAGGGAGAGAGGTGCTGGATATGTAGGAGGGAGAGAAGGGAGAGATGTGCTGGGTGAGGGTGTGGGAGGGAAGGGAGAGAGCTGCTGGATTTCTGGGGGAGGGCAGGCGGGAAGGGGGAGAGGTGCTGGGCATGCAAGGGAGGCTGCAGCAAAGGGAGAGAGGTGCTGGATATGCAGGGGAGGACTGGAGGGAAGAGGGAGAGATGTGGACCTGCAAGGGGGGGGGGGCGAGAACGAAGGGAGAGAAGTACTGGACCTATGAGAGGGGGAAGGGTTAGTGTTAGAGGAAAGGGAGAAGGATGTTGGATCAAGGAGATAAAGGAATGGGGGGGGGGGAGTCAAATGCTGAACCCACAGTGGAGAATGAACCAGATGCATAAGGGGGAGGGAAGAGAGAAGGAAAGTTGCTGGTTAGAGAGGAAAGGTGTGTGGGAGGGAGAAAGGGGACATAGAGAGGTACAAAGAAACAGAAAGGATGAGCATTGGATGGGAGCATGGAGACAGGGACACAGATGAGATGCTGTATTGGGATGACATATGGGCAATGCCTGACATGGGGGTGGGGAGGGAGATATGGGAATAGAGATACAATGGACATGGGGGGGTATGGGAATAGAGATATAATGGACACAGAGGGGAGATACGAGACAAGAGGGAGAATAGGAACACAGATGGGAGATGCTGGGCATGGGGTACATGGGTGCACAAAGGAATGATGATGGATGCGGGGATATGAACACGGGAGATTCTGGATAAGGAAATATATGGACACAGAGATGGGAGATGGATGGTGGACATGGAGACAGAAGAAATGTCAAATGGACAGGAAAGACACAGGGAAGCAGAAACCAGAGACAGGGACCAATATGATATGAAAAATAAAATGACCAGACAACAAAAAGGTACAAAAATTATTTTTATTTCTATTTTGTGATTAGATTATGTCAGAGTTGGCATATGTCAGACATGGCTGGGGCCCAGGGAAGAAATCTAGGAGAGGACCCCAAAGCCCATTATCAGGCTGCACCTTCTTCAGCTTCTGGCTGCTGTCATGGAGGTGGGTACGGCATTTGAGGCTGGCATAGAGGCTGGAAAAAAAGTTTGTAAAGTGGGTTTTTTTTGGTGGGAGGGGGTTAGTGACCACTGGGGGAGTCCAGGGAGATCATCCCCGATTCCCTCCAGTGGTCATCTGGTCAGTTGGGGCACTTTTTGGGACCTGTTCGTGAAAAAAAAGGGTCCAAAAAAAGTGACCCAAAATCGCGGTAAAACGCCTTTTTTTTCGATTATCAGCTAAAGACGCCCATCTCTCCTCAGCCGATAACCACGCCCTAGTTCCGCCTTCACCACGCCTCCAACACGCTCCCGTCAACTTTATCCGTTTCCTCGACGGATTGCAGTTGGAAACGCCCAAAATCAGCTTTTGATTATACCGATTTGGGCGCCCACGGGAGAAAGACGCCCATCTCCCGATTTGGGTCGCAATATAGGCGTTTTTTTTCTTTCGATTATAAGCTGGATAGTCACACTGTTGTGAGGTACTTGTGGGTTTCACTGACAGCTCACAGCTCCACCCTGGTTGAGGTTATCCCTACAGTACAGTTTCTGGAGCAAACACTGGAGGAATTCCTGCAGAAGCAGAAATTATTGGAGAAAGTACTGGCATTAACAAAGTGCTTAAAGAAATTTAAAGTCACCTGAAAATTCTCACCCATTTGGAATGCTACATGTTGGATACCATGGGTGATCCATGGGTGAAAGAGAGTATCACTCTCCAGTTGAGCAATCTATCTGGAAGCTGAAGCTTCCAGGAATGGGAAAAGAGGTGCAATGTGTAAGACAGAAAGAAGGCTTCCCTTGCAGCCTTGTCAATATCTGCTGTACCTCAACAATGTCATCTTCTTCCGCATGGCAGACTGTAAATGCAAAGGCCGTAACTTCAGCGTATGGGTAGCACAGGCCAACATCAGCAACTCTCTGGTGTTACTTTTCAAAACCCACTGAAATTATGGAAACAGACCCCTTGGCATGCTGGGCACACAAGACCAACGTCTGGTAAGATATTGCCAAAGTTGCCCAGTATTTCCTTTCATGTCCACCAACCAGTGTTCCAAGTGAACTGGTTTTCTTTGAGGCAGAGGGCATCATCCATCAGATTTTGTATAGGTCACCCATGTCCAAAATGAATATGTATGAAATCTAATGTATTCACTGCCTCCACTGTATGCAAATAGATCTCATGCATATTCACTATGGAAATCCTGAACATCTGAAAGGATCACAGCCTTCAAAGACTGAGCATTTCCTCACATTTCTGCTAACCTGTTGCTTTTACGGGCCCAATATTCAGCAGGCAGCAATCAGTGTTTTGCTGAGCACTGCTGGTACTACACTTGGAAATTTAATTTATGTATTTATTTGTTCATACTTGTATCCCACAATTATCCTAAAATGAGTTTCGGTTCAATACGGCTTACATTTAATAGTTTCAATACCAGTTCAATACCAGGCCTGGGTTTGTGGAGCTGGTTGACGCATAACTGGTTAAGCGCAATATTTTTTCACATTTAACCAGCTATAATTTACCACATAAAGATGGGACTGACTTTTAAGCAGCCCTATTTATGCAGTTAACCTTTTCAGTTAAGTTCTGAATATCAGCACCCCCAAATAGCTGGCTTTGAGTGCAATATTGACCGGTTATTTTCAGCAAGGCATACCAGTTAAGTGCTGCTCAGCTGTTAGCCCTGAAAAGGCAATTTAACTAGCTAGGAGTAATTTCTGGCTGGTTAAATCGTGTTGAATATCAGCTCCTACAATTTCCAAAGGGCTATGTTATCTAGATATTACACTAATAGGTATTTATCTTGTCATGAAAACTCTGCAGATTTCAACACCGCATGTAAGATTTTTCAGGAAATAATTCATGGGAGGTACCCAATCTTTTGGTAAAAATGAAAAGTATGAATAATTGTTCAGAAAACAGATAAAAACAATAGACCTTCATTATTTTTTTGGAAAATTCTTTCAGGAAATGAATAGCTTGGGCAAAAAGCAAACTGAACTTGTAGTCTGCAGAACTTTCTTCAAAACACTACCCTGCCCTTAAATCTGACCTTTAAAGACTCCAGGAAGACCCAAGCAATTAGCAATAAGAAGACGGTACAGGCCAAACATGTTGTTATTATTATTACTCTTGTTAGTTATATGGTGCTGCTAGGTATGGACAGTGCTTTAGAGACACACATTAGTCAAGCTCTGCTTCTAGAATCTTACAATCTAAGACAGACAAATAATCAAGAAACACAGACAAAACATATTGAGCCAGGATCATTGAGGGCTCCTTTTACTAAAGCACGCTGAAAAATGGCTTGCGGTAGTGTAGGCACGGGTTTTGAGCGCGTGCCGATCCATTTTTTAGCACGTCTGTAAAAAAAAAAAAGCCTTTTTTTGCCAAAAATGGACAAGCGGCAAAATCAAAATTACCGCCAGCCATTGACCTAGCGGTTAAGACTCACGCAGTAACCGGGCAGTAATGACCTATGCGCACCAAGTCCGCTTACATGGCTTAGTAGAAGGGCCCCTGAGTTAAAGAAGTGGGGCTGGCTTCGAGAGTGAGTCTCCAACCTAGAATACTGTCTGCACAAGTTGTCCATTAGATTGTAAACTGACTGCACATGTTGTCCTTTAGATTATAAGCTCCTTTGAGCAGGGACTGTCCTTCTTTGTTAAACTGTACAGCGCTGCGTAACCCTAGTAGTGCTTTAGAAATGTTAAGTATTAGCAGTAGTAATACTAGATGGAGCCCAAATAGTGGATAAAATGTCCAACTGAAGAGAACAACTGCACTACTCATTTAAGAGAATCAGCAGGAAAAGCTATGCTCTAGAAACAATCTATATAAGAAGAGCAAAGCTAGGGATGGGCGGGAGAGGAATAGGTTAAAGACAAAGCAGTACTAGATTACTTTGCATTCAAGTCAGATGTCAGACAAATCTCTCTTCCTCTCTACACAATAGGATGCAATCTAAATATAAACTGAATTGTAATCTATTAATTCACTTAAAATGGAACTCTAATGCACCTGCTAGTACTCATGGAGAGAGGGCAGCTTGCTAAAATCTATTCCTATTCTTCTTTGAGGATGGATGCTTATATCTGTTGCCGTAGCTGTAGTGCCAGATTTAAGACCACCACTGGTTAAACACAGAGCACAAGACTTGCCAACAAAAAATATTGTAATCTCAAGTAGACACTTAAGTGCATGTACAGTATGATGAGCCTGTACATATAGTAATTATTATACAGCTCTCAGAAAGCACTGTGGGATTTTATTTCAAGACATCTGTAGATTTATAAAAGCATACTTCCCTTGAGTCTGATTACTTAAACCACAAGAGTTACCTCCTAATGTTGCTGTGTAGGCATTTCATCTGTTACCTGTTTGACAGCCTAATTCCATTTCCACTAGAGTTTGATATCCAATTATTGGTTTACTAACTTCCTAACCTTCTTGGTCCTGTGTTCTGCTCTTCCATTCCAAAAAAAATATGTCAGAATCAGTTTGCATAGGGACAGGAGCAAGAAAAGCAGTTTGCTACTATGATCTCCTCAGAAATTAATCAAATTGACTAGTACGATGAATACAGTGGTTCTGAGACATCATTATCCAATATGAAAGCTGTTCTTGATGTGGTATCATCGATAAGTCCCACGGGAGGTGGTGGAGATGAAAACAGTAACATAATTCAAAAATGTGTGGGATAAACAAAAAGGAATCATATATAGGAGGCATGAAACCAAACAAGCTTAGTGGTAATTAGACGGCAACAACAGTAATTGGGAAGCAAAGCCAGTGCTGGGCAGACTTCTGCGGTCTGTGCCCTGATCATGGCTGGACAGATTCAGCTTCAGTAACTGGAGAGCGAGGTCAGTGCCCTGCAGACTTCTACGGTCTGTGCCCTGAAAATGGGAAGGACAAATCAAGATCAAGTATACGTATGTAGTATCACATCATACCTTATACTATGAGTTTATCTTGTTGGGCAGACTGGATGGACTGTACAGGTCTTTATCTCCCATCATCTACAATGTTACTATGTTAAATCAGGTAGACTTTGCAACATTCAAACATAGATCATGACAGCAGATAAAGACCATATGGCTCATCCAGTTTGTCCATCCGCACCTCCTCTTCAGCTCTATAGTCCATTTCTCTCTCTTTCTCTGATAAATAATCTATGTTTTCCCCATGCTTTCCTAAATTCCAGTATTGTTCTTGCCTCCATCAAGTGTATTTGGAAGCAGTTCCATGCAGTGTTCACCCTTATTGAAAATATTTCCATAAATTATTCTTGAGTCTACCCCCTTTCATCCTCATCCTATGATTCCTCATTCCAGAGCCTCCTTTCTGTTCATGTTTATTCCTTGGGGGTATATACATGTATTATTTATTTAGTTCAAGCATTTCCATTGATAAATCAAGGCATGTAACAGTAGTTACATATCTGTAACTAGAGGCCCTATAGTCAAGGATCCTCATTTACTAATTAAGGACTTAATTAGTAAATAAATGCTGTTGAAGACATTGGGGCTTACATTAAATAAAATGTATTAAACTACATTTGTGAATGAGGCCCTAAGTTTGTACATGAGATGATGGGAGGTGAAGTAACTTGTCTAAGATCTCAAGGAATGTCAGTAGGATTTGAACTCTGGTTTCCCCATTTCTCAGCCTTTTGTTCTAATCAGTACGTAACTCCTTCACTTATATGCCTGAGCACCAATGGAAGTTCTAACATTTGAGGAAAGCATGCAGAGACATGGCTTCAAGAATTATTTCCAAAATAGATCTGTAGAAGGGTTAGATATTTGAAGGAATGGGATATGTTTAGGATATGTTGGTGGTGCTTTATATACACCATAGACCTGATATAATGCGAAAGAAGGAGTCCAAATTTTTACACCACATTGTGAGTCCGCATTATATCAGGTCTCCGGAGATAGGTTTTCCTTCTGCTTGTTCTTGTGTGAACCAAGTGAACACGGCTTTATCGAGGGGGCTATCGCTTGCTTGCTTTAGCCGTTTTCGTTGGAGACCCTTGTCTGCATCAAAATCACTTGTGGCTTGCCATAAGTTTGTTTATGATGATCCATGTGTCTGCCTTGCACCAATTTGAAGAACTAGATCAGAAATAATTAGCTTCCAACTGAAACACATGAAAATTCTGGGGTCCAAGTTCTGACTACATTCAGGCTTCTTTTTGAAAGAAAAGGACGCCCATCTTTTGACACAAATTGGAAGATGGGCGTCCTTCTCCTAGGGTCGCCCAAATCAGCATAATCGAAAGCCAATTTTGGGCGTCCCCCAACTGCTTTCCATCACGGGGATGACCAAAGTTCCCGGGGGCATGTCGGAGGCATAGCAAAGGCGGGACTTGGGCGTGCCTAACACATGGGCGTCCTTGACCCATAATCTAAAAAAGAAGGACGTCCCTGACGAGCACTTGGACGACTTTACTTGGTCCTTTTTTGGTTACGACCAAGCCATGAAAAGGTGCCTGAACTGACCAGATGACCTCCCCTTACTCCCCCAGTTGTCACTAACCCCCTCCCACCCTCAAAACAATTCTTTAAAAATATTTTTTGCCAGCCTCAAACGTCATACTCATGTTCATCGCAGCAGTATGCAGACCCCTGGAACAGTTTTAGTGGGTGCAGTGCACTTCAGCCAGGCGGACACAGGCCCATCCCCCCCTACCTTTTACACTTGTGCTGGTAAATGTGAGCCCTCCAAAACCCACCCGAAACCCACTGTACCCACATGTAGGTGCCCCCCTTCACCCATAAGGGCTATGGTAGTGGTGTACAGTTGTGGGTAGTGGGGTTTGGGGGGCTCAGCACACACGGTAAGGGAGCTATGCACCTGGGATCAATTTCTGAAGTCCACTACAGTGCCCCCTAGGGTGCCCGGTTGGTGTCCTGGCATGTGAGGGGGACCAGTGCACTACGAATGCTGGCTCCTTCCACAACCAAATGTCTTGGATTTAGTTGTTTCTGAGATGGGTGTCCTCAGTTTCCATTATCGCCAAAAATCAGAAACGACCAAGTCTAAGGTCGACCTAAATTTCCAGATTTGGGTGTCCCAGACCATATTATCGAAAAGAAAGATGGGTGTCCATCTTTTCTTTGATAATACGGGTTTCCCCACCCCTTCACGGGGACGTCTTGTGAGGACATCCTCAGAAAATCTTGGGCGTCCCTTTCGATTATACCCCTCATTATAACCAATCCCGCGTTATATTGAGACGTGTTATAACGTGTCTATGGTGTATATGTGTACATGGATAGTAGACAGAGGATTTGTATATGTGGGGACGCATGTGAATGCTGTGGGTTTTTGTGGGATGTAGGTGTCTATGTCTGAGCTGTAGGACTGTATGTACATAAGTAATGCCATACTGGGAAAAGACCAAGGGTCCATCGAGCCCAGCAAGTAGTAAGTGTGTAGGAGTTTGTGGGGTGCATGAGGAGCTTATGAGGGGGTGTATGGATGTGTATGTGAGTGGCAGTTAACTGGAGGTATAGGGAGAGTTGGGATGTATGTGAGGGGATGTGTACAGCCCCATGTGTGGGGAGGGTATAGATGTATATGCGAGTGTAGGTGATATAAGGCGTACATGTGTGAATGTGTGGATTATATGGTGTCAGGGGGATTCGTGGGTGTGACTTTATAAATATGGGGAAGATAAATTTAAATGCAACTGTTGGTGCCATCCATAGCCAGCTACTTCATTTATCTTTCTCCTTCTCTGTATGCCGTGATTGCTCTGTACAAAAGTACTGGAAAGGTATGGGAAGAATGTTTTGGGAATGCGGGTGGTGGTCAGCACTCTACAGTTCTAATAGTTTCCCATAGAATCATTTGCTTTGTAAAGAAGTACAGCACAGCATTTGAATCATTTTGTGCAGACAGTCCATGAAGTTAAGTGTATACTACATATATTTTTTAAAACATGTTATATACATTTTATTAAATAGCTGATACGGTCTATTATTATTATTCATCATTTAATACAGATTTAGTATGTTTTGAGGTTTAGTTATATTAAAACTTTTTTAGTGAAGAGGGTATTTGGGACTCTTTTGGTGTGTGATGATTATATCAAAATTACCATGGGTAGGAGGGGTAACCTCCTGTGTTATACAACTGCTAAGGGGCACTTTTACTAAGCTGTATTTAACAGTTAGCCTAGGTTTTACTATGCAATAGACATTAGGACAGAGCCCCAAAATGCAGTCCCCACATTCAACCCCCTGAGCAAAACCCCTCAACAGCATAGCTTGATCCACCTCCTCTCCCTCTTATCCTCCCCCAGGACTCATCAGGGGGCAGTGGAGTTGCTAGGAATTTTCAACAAAGGGTGTGTCTCTAGCCCAGCCCGTAAAGCTCTCACAATTCCCTCCCCCCCCCCCCCCCCCCCCCCCCCCGCTATTTACAGTCCGATATCTCTCCTTTCCTTTCCCTTCATGGCCCACAAAGCTCTCACAATTTCTTACCTTAAAATCACCTCCAGTCTTTCCCAAGGCAGTATTAGCAGCAGCAGCACTTATAGGCTGCCTGCGGCCTCCACTGGGACTTTTTCTCTGAACGCCCCGCCTTTCAGAAAACAGGGAGTTGCGTCAGAAGGGGCAGGACAGTTGCGAAGACTGGAGGTGATTTTAAGGGGGGGAAGGGGGAATTGCGAGAGCTTTGAGGTGCCGGGAAGGGAAGGAAGAGATGCTGGAATGTGCACAAAGGGCGGAAGGAAGAAGGAAGAGAAATGCAGCATGGCACCATTAATAGTAGTTGACTGACAGGGAGTGTGTAATCAATGCACACACCTTGAATGGCTACGCCACTGTCAGGGGGCTCCCTGGTAGTCTGGTGAAAAGGGGTGGGAGAAGTTCCCCTCTGCTTCTGCCCAGCTCTGGATTTCAAAATGGCACAGATGACTCCTAGTGGTAAGTCTCACGGTATTAATGCTAGGGGTTGTCCTTCCATATAAGGGCAATTGCTTCAAAAGTAATAAGCGCAAAAATCTACCATACTTTAGTAAAAGGGCCCTTAAGTTATGTATGAACACATCTTTTTCCTCATTTTTATTGTACTAAAAGAAGAGTACAGCACGTACAGAATCAAACTACTAGGTGCATAACTTTCCACATCATCTTCTTGTCACATAAGCGGACCCATTCGCACATATATATTGCTGTTGTTTATGCCAGGGCTGGTGTTAGGGAGCAGCATAGGGGACCCCATGTCTGCCTCAAGCTGGAGGAGGCAGAGACAGCAGGTTAGCTTTGTGGCCCCTTACCAAGTTTCTGCCCTGGACACCTGCATGTCTATCACCAGCCCTGATTTCTCCCTCCCTACTTCCCCCTACAACCTTCCCTCACTCTCCCTTACCCCCTATTAGATGGATATCCTTAGCAGCCCCTACTCACCTCTAAGAGCAGCACTTTAATAGAAATTTGATGTGCACTGTTCTTTTGCATGGTCCACTCACCATAGACCCTCCCCTGACTCTCTGAATCCCTGTTTTGACCCCTCCCTCACCCATATCTCAAACCCTTATGGAAAAATTGTAATGTCACTGCAAGCTCTTGGGTGTAATATCTAGAAATATGGTTCCCACTCACCATAGACCCCACCCCAACTCTCTCAACCCCTGTTCTGACCCCCTCACCCTAGGCTCCCTGACTCCCTTGACCCCTGTTCTGACCCCTATACTTCTGAGTGGAGCATGAGCAAGTCATGGGCATTCCATGTGAACCTTATAGAATATCAGATGTGTGGATTGCAAGGCGCACTTAGGTGTGCCAACTTATGCCTGCCATTCACCTCGTGTAGCTGTTGCACCTATGTTTCAGCACACCAAAGCAGCTTTGTGCTACTAATCCGTAATGGGTTAGGCACGTCTTAACACCATTATATAATTGGTACTAAGCATTCTTCTTTGTTGCACCTACGTTCAGGCAGCACATTATAGAATTGCCCCCTTTAGGGTGCATTCTATGTGGCACCAAAAAAACACTATTCTATAAGCCACACAGTTAAGTGCAAATTATAGAATAGTGCTTAAGCGCAGGAATCATGCCTAATCTTAGGTGCGGCTATTTGCACCAACTGAAATGTAGTGCAAATGTATGTGCCTAAATTGGGTGTGTATCACCCCTTATTCTATAACAACATCCCTGTTTCACCCATGACTCTCCCATTTCCACACACCCTTTTTTTTTCCTTGTGCTTAAAATTTAGGTGCATAAATTGCAATTAAATCTAACTAGTGCCAATAATTGCTTGATAAAAAGCCAATTATTGGAGCTATTTAGCGCATTAGCCAATTAAACTGCACACACAAATTGGTTGTGTGACCTAATTTGTGCTTGCAATTTTTGGTGACTTTTATAGAACTTGGGGTTTTGTGTGTATGTATCCCTGGGCCACAAGTAGTCAAAAAAGGGGTTTTTTTTTCCTAGTTACATCGGATTCATACTGTGAGATATTATTTGGATTTCACTTCAACTCACACTTTATTACATGCTTTCATATTATCTTGCATAGACTATTGTAATACAGTTTAGGCAGGTCTACCAAAACTTCAGTTGTGTCGCCTACAAATGTTACAAAACACTGCAGCTAGGATACTTTTCAGAGCCAAGCGTTTTGATTCAGTCACACTGCTTCTTACTAAACTTCATTGGCCACCAGCTTTCTAATGGATATGTTTCAAAGTTCTTCTTCTTACTCATAAAACTCTTTACTCAGGAGAGCTGTCTTATCTATCTGGTTTGGTCATTCCCTACACACCCTCACGTCTTCTTAGATCCTAGATTCTAATAGATTAGTATTACCCTTGCCTAGACAGGCTCATTACGAGTCTTCCCGTGCATCTGCTTTCTTCTTTCTGTCTCCAAGTCTTTGGAATGGTCTCTCCCCCCCCTCCAGATTTTCGGAATGAAACTCTGGCTAAATTTAAGGTGAAATTGAAAACCCACTATTTTCATTTGGCTTTTAAAACCTCTCTATCTTGAGAGCATCCCTTGTGATAGGTCAAACGGTCCTATACCTTTTTACTCTGCATTTTATGTTTCTTATTTTTGTTTTTATAATGGATGAATGATGACACTCATTCCTGTTTATTATGGCATTCCTTTTCTTTTAAATTGTTGATTTAATTTGAATTTGTTAATTGGCGTTCAAAATTGCACATGCAAATCTGGGAACATGCCCAATTTGTGCTCACAATTAGAGTAACGAGCCAAGTAGTGCCAATAATTGGGTATCAACAATCAATTATTGGTTCTAATTGGCAAACAATTTGGATTTGCGTGCACATCTTGCTAAGAGGTATTCTATAAAGATAAGCATGCAAATCTTTTAGCGTGCAACTCAAAAGGGGGTGTGGCCATGGGAGGGACATGATTGGGTCAGGGGCTTCACTAAAGATGCACGCAGTATTATAGAATTTGCAGGATCTGCACATAATTTGCACGTGAGGATCTACACCAGGTTTCAGTTGGTGTAAATCCTCACACCCAAAGTTAGGCACGGATGCTAGTGCTGCGTGCTATTCTAGAAATGGCGCCTAACTTGGAGCGCCTTATAGCACACATTTTTTTTTGTGGCACCAAAATTTGGGCGCTATTTACTGAATCTAGTTCTCTATATATAGATAGGTCTCTACACACATAAAATTACACCCTCTCCCCCCCCCCATAATGAGTATGAGTCTAAAGGCCTTTCTCTATTTCCCCATTTTTCTAGCTGCCAATTTTGTTTCTCTATATTGTGCCTGCAAGACAAGTGGCTGGAGCCAAGACTTGATTCTTGTTTACTCTTTGATCTGCCCATTGAATTTTCATGTATTTCTCAGAAAGTCCTTGTTGGAATTCTACACTCATCTTCTGTCTCCAAATACAACAGTTGCAGAACTCAAACAGGTGTAATTATAGAAGAAAGTGATTAATTACTCAGTCTGTTGATTTTGACTTGTTAGCCAGAGGAATGCCAATAGGTTTGCTAGGCTGCAGCTGGCATCTTTGGGAAATGAAAAACAATGGGCTATGATTTGCACTCTTGGGGCCCCAAGGCATTTTCACCCTGTGCAATTTCTCTGAATATGGCCTTTATATACTGTCATGCTCTGCCTAATTATCTGTGTGATCTGCGGCAAGTCAATTTATGTCTTGCTGGCTGTCTGACTTTATAGAGGGACTATGGTACTCTGCTTGTCATAAAGGTGACTTTACTCTATAAGGCATTTAAATAAACCCATGGCTCACAGGTTCAAATCCTGGTATGATCAAGTCAGTCCTTTTATCCTTCCAGTATAAACAAAATGAGTCCCAATTGAAACTGGGTGGTAGTAAATACACTATTGGCAAAATATTTTTAAAAAAGTGCCATTCATATCATCATAATGAACCTTTTCATTGTACGTTCTCTGAGGTAACATTAATATTTTGCAGGTGCCATGCTGGATACATACTCTGTTTACATAGCTATTCTATCAAAAAACAAAAAAAAAAACACAGTTAACTCACAAGCTTGTAGTACAATCGGGGCCAGATTCACACTGTATTGGGTTCTAGGCAAACATACAGTACATGTGTGCCCCCCCCCCCCCAACCATGGACTCCCATTAACTTGTTTTCCCCCTCCCGCATCACATTCATTTTCTTGCCCTCTGCCCCCCATATTTTCATTATGGCCTCCCCCTCCCCCTTTATCACCATCACAGTACTACTTTGTGAATGAACGTGAAACTAGGCAGGCAGATGCTTCAAATGGAGTGACTTAATAGTTAGATCCGGAGAGCTATCAAGTTAGCCTGAATCAGGACCAACGTTTTAGGCTAGTCCTGGATTTCTGATAACCCTGTCCCAATGCATTGCGGGGCCTGCAACACTTATTTCAGAAGCACTCTGAATTGGAATTAAATTCGAAAACAAGACTTGCCAAAAAGTCTTCCTGCTGGAACTAGCTAATTGGTTCTGGAGCAGAAGGCTGAGAACCTGGGAACTCATTTTTACCTTCCATTGCCTCTGGTACAACCAGAGATGCCCAAAGAGTGAGATATAGAGATGATTGGTACAGAAATTTTTAAGTCTAAGAAAAGCTTCACAAATGGAGGAGGCTAAAGAAATTGATATTTAGTTTTCTTTGGTACTTTTGATAAGATATAGACAGGGTAAAAGCAGTATTAGGACAGTTTTCAAACAAATTTGCCCATAACATACACACACACCTGCAAGGTGGGAAATAAGTACACACACACACACACACACACCTGCAAGGTGGGAACTAGGTACACACACACAACCACAAGGTGGGAACAAGGTAAATACACACACACACACATAGTATATAACGATGTCCAGTATGACAGAGGCAACAAACAGAACAATAACTATAGCAAAAGTATTTACAATGTTTCTCCAGTATGTAATTGCTTTTTATTAGCAGTGTTTCACTCTTCTTAACTCCTATTCCTACTGCAGGGGGTGGCAGGAGATAGACACAGTTCTACGTGTCTCTATTCCTACTGTGGGAGTAGACAGGAGGACTATGTATCTAATTATATTAACTTACAGTTCTGCAAAATGTAAGAGAAAACACCAGGGTATCTAAGTTCTGGTTTGTGTCACTGATTAGGATCCTTTTAGATGCTGATGATCAGTTCCCCACACTGTTCTGAATAGCAGGGGGGAAATACCACTGGAGCGTCGTTGGGAATTTATGCACATTATTAGCACTGATCATAGGGGAATTTATGTGAGAGTATTTATTTATTTATAGCATTTACACCCCGCTCTTTCCCACTCGATAGCAGGTTCAGTGCACCAGTAAATGTGGGTGCTATTCCACTAATGGAGTGGAGGAGTGGCCTAGTGGTTAGGGTGGTGGACTTTGGTCCTGGGGAACTGAGGAACTAAGTTTGATTCCCACTTCAGGCACAGACAGCTCCTTGTGACTCTGGGCAAGTCACTTAACCCTTCATTGCCCCATGAAAGCCGCATTGAGCCTGCCATGAGTGGGAAAGCGCGGGGTACAAATGTAACAAAAATAAATAAATAAATACTAATGGCCTCTAGTACCCATGTTTAATTCTGTTCATCGGCTCCTTAGTGAGGATTTGGATCCATAGAATCCTGTAGAGGTGGCAAATTATGCTATCTTTCAATCTTAAGATATTCCTGAACAACAGGGGGTTGTTGCCAGGGTGCCTTGTTGAACTTCACAATGATAGCCCAGCTTTCTCTTTTCTTTTATGTGATTAGAAGGATGCAGACAAATCAAAAAAAGAAGGATCTCCAGGACAGATCAGAAACTTTCTAGATTCTATTTCCTGTAATTTTACCCTCACTCCTTATGCCTATTAGTTCACTGGTCTGGATGACACAGCAAAAAGGCTTAGGGCCCTGTTTACTGGGCTGACCAGTTTATAATCGAAAGTGATCGCCGGCCATCTTCTGACACAAATCAGGAGATGGCCAGCGATTTCTTAAAAGCGGTGAAATCGGTATAATCGAAAGCGGCATTTTTGACAGCATCGCCGCTTTCCCGTTGCTTCGCTGGCGAAAGTTCAAGGGGCGTGTCGGTAGATTAGCGAAGGCGGGACATGGGCGGGCATGGGCGTGGCTACTAGATGGCCGGCTTTCGCCGATAATGGAAAAAAAAAGCGGCGATAAGCAGTATATCGCCGGGTTTACTTGGTCCTTTTATTTTCACGACCAAGCCTCAAAAAGGTGCCCCAAATGACCAGATGACCACTGGAGGGAATGGGAGATGACCTCCCCATACTCCCCTAGTGGTCACCAACCCCCTTCCATACTAAAAAAATAAAACTAAAAACCTTTTTTGCCAGCCTGTATGCCAGCCTCAAATGCTGTACCTACCTCCAAGACAGAAGAATGTGTTGTATCATCTGACAGCCTTTCCCTGGTTGCGATGTGGCTCTCGGTGAGTGTGACACCTTTTCTGTTAGGTGCCCTGCACAGTCACATTAGTAATGCATTGTGGTGGGTGTAGGGTACTGGGCTCTACTCCCATAGTGCTTTCCCCCCCTGCTAACTGGGTCAGAGTGTGCCCTGTTTTGTTTCCTGTTGTAGTCCATGCGGTAGTGGCCATGTTTGTAAGCCAGTTTTAGTTCCCTTTCCTGTGTTACCCATGTTAGAGAATGTAGTTCTTACCTTGAATGGTGCTGAAAGAGGGCATTGTACACCATTGTGCCAGCTCTGATCTACTGCTAATCTTAGTACCAGGGGACTCTTTGCCAGTGGGGCACAACCTCTGATCTGCAGTTAACTGTGAGTAAATGTGGTTATTTCAAGAAAGGACTTTTTCAGAGAGATTAGTCTTCAGGTGTGAACTGGTGTGCCAAAGTTATACAGCAACAATAAGTCCTAGAGGCTGTATGCAGGTCCCTGGAGCAATTTTAGTGGGTGCAGTACATTTGTGGGTAGTGGGTTTGGGGGGGGGGGGGTTGGGGGGCTCAGCTCCCAAAGGGAGCTATGCACGTGGGAGCTTTTCTGAAGTCCACCGCAGTGACCCCTAGGGAGCCCAGTCGGTGTCCTGCCATGTCAGGTGGGCCAGTGCACTAAAAATGCTGGCTCCTCCCACGGCCAAATGCCTTGGATTTGGCCGGGGTTTGAGATAGCCGACATAACTTTCCATTATCGCTAAAAAAAACGATGCCAGCCATCTCAAACCCTGGCCAAATCCAAGGCATTTGGCTGGCCGGAACCGTATTATGGAAACAAAAGATGGCCGGCCATCTTTTTCGAAAATACGGATCTGGCCAGCTGTTTGCAGCACCGCCAAAATACATCGCCGGCTATGTATTTCGCCGGCACCGTTCGATTATTCCCCTCTGAGTGATACAGCAAAAAGGCTTAGGGCTCTGTTTACTAAGCTGCACTGTAGGCGTGCTAACTTTTTAGCGCTCGCTAAAAATTAGCAAACGCTAATGATAGAGACACTCATTATATTCCTATGGGTGTCTCTAGCATTAGTGTGTGCTAAAATGTTTGTGTACCTACAGCGTGGCTTGGTAAACAGGGCTCTTAGCATTTCTTGGATTATATTGATAAGGCTTGACATGAAGGCTTGTCCTAGCTGATAAAGTTCAGAGGCCAGGAGAAAGAAAACACAATGTAGATTTCCCCTGTGGTGAGGTTTTTCAGCAGTAAAGGATGGAATTTATCAAAGTCATTTGGCTTTCCAGGCTAAACCTATACCAATTGAGGAATGTATAGAATTTGCGTGTTCCCCCACCTATTCTGATCTCATACTCCCCCAGACTGCTCTTACACAGTCCAGGAATTAACGAACTCCATAATCAGAAGGATTCGCTGGGATATAAGAAGATGGTTTATTTCAATCTTACCAATAGCAATACAGGGAAATCAGGCAGTCATATGATGGAGCAGCATTACATGACACGTCTGTCACCCGCCTTCTCTTGCAGCCTTCCTTCTGTTGTCTGCTCTAATACCCTTCTGACTCCCATTTTTATACTATTTTCACCCTATTCATTTCAATGGACCCTAGCTTTGTCACCAGGGTTCTTGGACTTTATCAGTTGATCAAAATGACTTCACATACTATCAAGCTCTAAGTATAAACAAGATATGCTCAGAGTGCATCTTATTAGATGACTTTGCATTTTCCCCAAACTTTCCCTAGCCCCCTCCTTTGGATGTTCTCACCTGGTGTGCAGCTGACCCAGTACTATCTCTACATAACCATAGCAACTCTTGCTCATGACGTCTTGTAGGTGCCAGTCTCAGAGCAAATGCCCCCCTCCCTTGCCAGCTCAGCACTTGCTACAGTGAAATGTAACTGTGTCAAAGGTGATCTCTGATATTTACAAGCTAGCTCTCTTTTGTATCAGAGATGATTTTGATTTTAAGAAGCCTAGCTCTTATTATGAGCTATTGGCCTGTATTTTACTGAGAGCAAGGGCTAGCATAACTCTTCAGGAGTTTACAAAGAAAATGATGAGGAAACAGCAGATCATGTGTCTTTGTGTAATGGAAATGCCTTCAATCTGACTCCACAGATGGTTTAATTCTCAGTTCAAAACTTTTCAGTGGTTTTCAAATGTTTTTTTTTTCCACAATGTTTACAGAAGGTAGATGGTTTATACTCAAAATAGAATCACAGCTTTAAAATGTCTTATTAGTTAACATCTATGCACCCATTGCGGATTCTCCAGATTTTCTTCTAAACCTATCTCAGGTACTGTCTGAGCATGAACAATTCCTATGTATATCACAGGAGATTTTAATTTACCTCTGGATATATGGCTTGATAGACATTCCACCTCTAAAATTGCTGCTTCAAAGGTGCATATTACATTAAAGTCACTTATGTCCCAATTTAATTTTGTGGACCCCTGGAGCAATTTGCATCCAGATGCAAGAGAATATACTTTTTATCCCCCTCACTCTAGTTTTTCTAGAATAGATTTTTTTCTTAATCTCTTCTTCTGTTTTGTCTAATTCAATTGTTAGATCATGCTCCAATTCTTTTAACAATCACAAGCCCATTTTCTAATACTGTCAAATCTCCTCTATAGAGAGCCAATCTTCACTTGCTCAATGATGAAACTATTAAATCTAGAATTAATAACTTCATAACAGAATTTTTTTAATTTAATGCTTTACCGGAAACTGATCAAATTCTGGCGTGGGAGGCTTTTAAAACCTCATTAAGAGGTGAACTAATATCAATATCAGTTTATCATTATAAGCAACAAAATCAACAACTCTCTATTATGGAAACCAAAATCAAAGAAACTGAACAATTATATATTGTAAGGAGGTTGGAGGGTCTAAGCAGGTCAGGAGGAGGTATGGGGCCAGACTACATTCCCCACAAGGCCCTGAGAGAAGGGATCGGGGGGGGGGGGGGTGGTAGGTCCCAAAACCCGGTATGGCCCCCACGTGGAAGGGAGGGGGAAAAGGACTGGAAAGAGCAGCTGCTATGGCAGATGAGGGCCAGAAGGCGGAGCAGGGATGACCAAGCTCAATTCCCTTAGGTTAGAAATCAGTACAAGATTCCTTCCACCTGGGAGGGGGAGGAGGTCTCCAACCAACAGCCTAGCAGAGAAGCAGAGTTAATGGAGTGCTTGGAGGAAGGATAGTCTGGACAGACCAGCACACCAGGTTTGGAGGAGCCGGTTGACATGGACTGTAATTGTACTTTGGGGCAGAGTTGCAGGGACTGAAGGCGGTGGGTGGTCACAGGAGTCAATTAGCTGTGTTGTGGGCGGTGTACTGCCATTCTGCAACCATCCAAGCGGAAAGACTTTTAAAGCTGAAACCCAGGCTGTTGAACTGGGGGAGAACTTGGATTTAAAGGGAAGTTTTTTCTTGTTGCTTTGTTTTGGAAACTGAATGGGACTTTAACCCCCTTGAACTGAGATTTATGGAGGAGGGGAAATAAACTGTTTGGAACTAAAAGCTGTGTTGTCTGGAAGGACTTTGTTTGGGGACTGCTGAAGGGAGCCTACCACCCCTGAAGGTTTGCTACTGGGTTTCCAGTTATTACAATATTTAATCAAACAATAATATCCATTTAAATAAATTATATCAGTTAAAATATTCATACAACAAAATTGCTAGTGAAAGAGCTAATCAAGATATTTTTGCTTCCAAAACAAGCTACTTTCTAGGGAAAAACAAGAGTGGCAAAATGCTTGCAAACTATTAAAACATAAAAGGACAAATATGTATTTACAGAACCTGCCCATGTGTCGGTGCTTATAGCCTCAGTGAAAGTGGAAAAGTGCTAATTATAAGAATTAACTCCACTTAGTAGAATTTGCATTATCTTGTGATATTTTTTTTTTCCTTTGTAATCTTTTTCTCCCACAGATTTCCGAAATCTTGGATCCGAATTTATGGACTTGAGTATTGTTTTCTTTTGAAAATGTGAAGAACTTTCTTTTTCACCTTTTCTTTTTTTTTTTCTTGATATTAGGTTTGAATATGTTATTGATAAACGGATACTTTCCTACACAAGATGTTTTCTTGTAATAAATTTAACAATATGAATAAATAAATAAATAAAATAAAACAAAACATAAAAGGACTAAAATTCATATTCCTACATCAAAAGATCATAGCAGTGTACCAGTTACTTGCCCTAAATTGATAACAAGTGTATTTCACAAATTTTATGCAGATTTATATAAATCAGAAGTTTCATATCCTTCTATGTTAATTGATCAATTCTTACATCCATTACAAAGATCTCAAATAACTGACCCAGATACTGAATCTTTGATAAAAACAATAGATGAAAAAAACAAGACATTTAATAATCCCTAAAAGAGATACCATCAGGCAAAACTCCAGGTCCAGTTGGACTCCCAGCTGAAGTTTTTAAAATTTTCAAGCAAACACTTACACACGTCACTTAAAAAATTACTATAACTCCTTGAATACACAAAATGTCTATAAAACTCAATTTGCAAATGCAGTCATTACAGTTATCCCTAAGCCCAATAAAGATCCTCAATTGGTAAAAAAATTATCGTCCCATTTCATTACTCAATTTAGATTACAAAATATACACCAAAATATTAGTGAACAGATTTAAAAAGATAATTTGTAAAATTATCAGGGACATTTTCGAAAGAGAAGGGCACTCATCTTTCCACACAAATTGAGAGATGGGCGTCCTTCTCTCAGGGTTGTCCAAATCGGCATAATCGAAAGCCGATTTTGGGCATCCTCAACTGCTTTCTGTCACGGGGATGACCAAAGTTCACGGGGGCATGTTGGCAGTGTACCAAAGGTGGGACGAGGTGTGCCTAAGAGGTGGGTGTCCTCAGCCTATAATGGAAAAAAGAAAGGCGTCCCTGACGAGCATTTGGCCGACTTTACTTGGTCCCTTTTTTTTCCACGACCAAGCCTCGAAAAGGTGCCCGAACTGACCAGATGACCACCGGAGGGAATTGGGGATGACCTCCCCTTACTCCCCCAGTGGTCACCAACCCCCCTCCCACCCAAAAGAAAATTAAAAAAACATTTTTCCAGCCTCTATGCCAGCCTCAAATGTCATACCCTGCTCCATCACAGCAGTATGCCGGTCCCTGGAGCAGTTTTTAGTGGGTACAGTGCATTTCAGGAAGGCAGACCCAGGCCTCCTCCCCCCCCCTACCTGTTACACCTGTGCTGGTAAATGTGAGCCCTCCAAAACCCACCCGAAACCCACTGTACCCACATGTAGGTGCCCCCCTTCACCCATAAGGGTTATGGTAATGTTGTACAGTTGTGGGTAGTGGGGGTTTGGGGGGCTCAGCACCCAAGGTAAGGGAGCTATGCACCTGGAAGAAATTTCTGAAGTCCACTGCAATGCCCCCATAGGGTGCCCGGTTGGTGTCCTGGCATGTCAGGGGGACCAGTGCACTACGAATGCTGGCTCCTCCCACGACCAAATGGCTTGGATTTGGTGTTTTTGAGATGGGCGTCCTCGGTTTCCATTATCGGTGAAAACCCAGGTCGCCCATCTCTAAGCTCGACCATCTCTTTGGTCGACCTAAATGTTGAGATTTTGGTGCCCCCGACCGTATTATCGAAGCGAAAGATGGACGCCCATCTTGTTTCGATAATACGGGATGCCCCGCCCCTTCACGGGGACATCCTCAGAGATGGGCACCCTTAGAGATGGTCGTCCCCGTTAGATTATGCCCCTCCACATCTCCCAATCAGGTTGGCTTCATGCCAGGATGACTTAGACTATTTTTTCATTTATCAGACTTGGCAAAATACTACTCTGACCCTGTCATAGCACTCTCTTTAGATGTGTAGAAATCTTTTTACAGGGTTGAATGGGCCTATCTTTTTTGTATAATGCATTGGTTTGGTTTCCACCTTCATTTATTAATAACATTCAAATTCTATACACAAATCCTTCAGCTCAAATTTTAGCTAGTATCTATTTATCAAACTCGTTTTCTTTAACAAGAGGTACACGTCAAGTTTGCCCATTATCACCATACCTTTTCAATATAGCCCTGAAACCCCTTGTAATAGCAATAAAGTCTCATTCACAAATCACTGGAACGAAACATAACCAATTTGAATACAAAATCTCTGCTTACACAGATGACATATGGTTGTATGTGACAAACCCAGACATTGTTCTCCCTAATACACTCCTTCTCTCAGTTTTCTGAATATAATCAAAGCAAAGCTGAAGTTCTATCTCTTAATGTGCATGCACATCCAGATTTTATTCAACCATTTGGATTGCTCTGGACCCCTACCAAGATGAGATACTTAGACATTGACTTATATCCAGATATTTCTGGTACAACCAGGAAAACTAGAGAAGATATTCTCTCTTTCCTAAAAGTTTTACTCTCAACTTGGCATCCATTACATTTATCTTGGTGGGGTAGAATTGAGTCGATTAAAATGATGATTTTATATTATAATATATAATTATATTTTAAGCATGATTCCAGTGCTCTTTCATGATTCCTTCTATAAACAAATTGAAAAGGCGCTTACAGTATTTTAATGGAAAAATAAACCTGCTAGAATCTCTTTAGCTAAACCCAAAGCGCCTAAGAACAGATTTGGTGTATTCTTCCTAGATTTCCTTCTTTATCATAAGGCTTTTACCTTGCAATAAGGCTGTCACTGGTTTTCTTCATCTGCTGAATACTTTCCTTCTTGGCTGCAATTGGAGCGAACTCTTGCTAATCCATTTCAGTTTAACGTACTTCCTTATAAGTCTCTACCAGTATTGAAGCAAACTAATCCATTAATCATCAATACCCAAAAATGTATGCTTGAACTGGACAATGTTATGGCCAGTCCCTTGCAGAACTCAACCTCTACTTCAGTAGAGGAGTGGTGGAGTGGCCTAGTGGTTAGAGCACCGGTTTTGCAATCCAGAGGTGGCCAGTTCACATCTCACTGCTGCTCCTTGTGATCTTGGGCAAGTCATTTAACCCTCCATTGCCTCAGGTACAAACTTAGATTGTGAGCCCTCCTGGGACAGAGAAATATCCAGAGTACCAGTAGTTGTCGTGGCTAGGCGTTATGCTATGTTCAGTTATACATTGCCAGTGCCAGGTACACAGCATCTGGGCAGATAACAGTTATAAGTTTGATGTTAAATCTTTGGAATAATGTTGAAATGTAATTAAAGAAAGATATGCCCACATGTTAGCGGGAATATGACAGAATGAATGGTGACACAGCTTGTCTCCTCGCTTGGACAGTCGGGAGGCCCAGATCATCAGGTGCTTTGAAAGAAGTATAGGTGCATCCTTCTACGGGATACGTCCAAAGAACAACGGGTACTCAGAGAGAAAGCACAGAGAGGAGACACAGGGTGCTTGGACGGCCCACCTGTGGGGTAATAACAAATAGCAGTTGTTAAAAGGCTGTGTACCTAGGCAGGAGCTAAATGTTTAAAATATAGCAATTGAAGTAATAGTGTATGGATTATGTTACAAATACAATGTTTGAAGTCCTGGTTGCGGCCAAAATAAATCCCACTTTTGTTGAAATCAGACTATTGTTGCTGGTATTTAATATAAATGGAGTACGTCTGAGTGTGTGCGGAGTGCCCAATTTCTAAATAAATAACTTTGCATAACTATGAATTAAGATCTTTTTATTTATACATTTCTGTTGCATTCATCTCTTCCTTTGCCTAATGGACCCTTAGCAGAAGATGCATGAATCTATCTATTAATGAGGTGATTGGTATAGCTCTAGGATTAATGTGTCAGTACAATTTCTATCACACATATAAACCCACAGTGACAATAACACAGGGATTATTATGGCTAGCTAACTGGAAGTATCCTTCATTGGCACATAAGTGCATAAGCATTGTCGTATGGGACAAACCAAAGATCCATGTAGCCCGGTATCCTGGTCCCAAATTATTGGCAGGCTTCCAAAAGAGTAATAGATTTCATGTTGCATATCCCAGGAATAAGCTATGTATTTTCCCAAAATCCACCTTAATAAGAGTTAATGGACTTTTCCTCCAGGAACTTATCTAAACTTTTTAAAAACCCTGCTACCCTCATGCCTTTTACCACATTCTCTGGCAATGACTCCAAGAGCTCAGTTATATGTTGAGTGAAGAAATATTTTACCAATTTGTTTTAAATGTACTATTTAGTATCTTCTCTGTGTGCCCTCTAGTCCTTTTGAAATGAGTAAACAAACGATTTAGAGGAAATGCAATATTGCACCCAATCAGATTTCAAGGCAAATGAACCTCTGAGCAGCCTTGAAAGCTGTGCTTACTCATAACACACTGCTTAGAACTGTGATACTGTTGAATACCACAGTCTCATTGGTCAGATAGATAGGGAGCTTTTGCAGGCCCAAGACTGATGTTTTCTCAGCCAAAAGTAGTTGTTGACCTCCTCCTTGATGAGAGGATGGTTGTTTCTCGTACTCTGTCCAAATGCAAAAAAACCAAACAACCAAATATAATACCCAGTGTTACATGGGGATTATGATATTGCATTCAAATAGATTTTGAGGCAAATAGTCCACTGAGCATCCTCAAGAAGTCCTAGATGCATGTTTTGTGCTTGCTCACAATGCACTGCTCGGTAGTTCTGCAATATTATCAAATCCTGCAATCTCATTGTTCAGATAGATAGGGGACTGTTGCAGGCAGGGGGGGCAATGTGTTTTCAACAAAAAATAGTTATTGACCTCCTGGATGAGAGGATGGTCCCTGTGTCACAGGGATCTGTACTGGGACCAGTGCTATTTAACATATTTATAAATGATCTGAAAAACGAAACGACGAGTGAGGTGATTATATTTGCAGATGACACAAAACTTTTCAAAGTTGTCAAAAACACATGCGGATTGTGAAAAATTGTAGGAAGACCTTAGGAAACTGGAAGACTGGACATCAAAATGGCAGATGACATTTAATGTGGACAAAGTGATGCACATAGTTACCTGATGCTAGGGTCCACCTTAGGAGTCAGTACTCAAGAAAAAGATCTAGGTGACATTGTGGACAATATGCTGAAATCTTCTGCCTAGTGTGCAGCAGTGACCAAAAAAGCAAACAGGATGCTAGGAATTATTAAGAAAGGGATGCAAAATAAGACTAAGAATATTATAATGCCTCTGTATCACTCCATGATGCAACCTCATTTTGAGTATTGCTTTCAATTCTGGTCACCGTATCTCAACAAAGATATAGCGGAATTAGAAAAGGTTCAAAGAAGAGTGACAAAAATGATAAATGGGATGGAACTCCTCCCATATGAGGAAAGGCTAAAGAGGTTAGGGTTCTTCATTTTGGAAAAGAGATGGCTGGGGGGGGGGGGGGGGGATATGATTGAGATCTATAAAATCCTGAGTGGTGTAGAACAGGTAGAAGTAAATCAGTTTTTCACTCTGTCAAGAAGTCCAAAGACCAGGTGGACACTCAATGAAATTACATGGAAATATTTTTAAAACAAATAGGAGGAAACATTTTTTCACTCAAAGAATAGTTGAACTCTGGAACTCATTGCTGGAGGATGTGGTAATGGCAGTTAGTGTAACTGGGTTTAAAATTTTTTGGACAAGTTCCTGGTGGAAACATCCATGGTCTGTTATTGAGATGGGCATGGGGGAAGCCACTGCTTGTCCTGAGATTGGTAGCATAGAATGTTGCTACTAATTGGGTTTCTGCCAGGTACTTGTGACTTGGATTGGCCACTGTTGGAAGCAGGATAAGGGCTAGATGGACCATCAGTCTGTTCCAGTATGGCTATTCTTATGTTCTTAAGTTTTGTTGCATTTGCTCGTATCATGTCTAAATTCAGGAAGAACAATCAAACATACAGACAAATAGTGAGCATACAGACAAACAGTGAGAGAAAGAAAGAAAGAAAGAAAGAAAGAAAGAAAGAAAGAAAGAAAGAAAGAAAGAAAGAAAGAAAGAAAGAAAGAAAGAAAGAAAGAAAGAAAGAAGTGTGATAGGACTTCAAAAAACCTGAGGTGCCATGAGCTTAGTTCCTTACTGCCCAGGCAGGAGTAACAGCCCTATGTGGGACATAGTGGTCTTATCGAAGAGCAGAATTAAAAACCAGTGGTTGGAATTGCATTTCATTAGCTTAGCCATTAGCAGCCTTTGAATTATTTTGTTTATGCTTAGGAGGAGGTGGGAAAATTCTTAAGAATATTGAGAGCTAGGTGAAAAGAAGAAAGTAAAGAGTTTTTCAAGCAAAGCTATTCAAGGCCATTAATACTCATTACCCATGCCACAGCTCAGTAATTTGCCCATATTGTGTTAAAACTGCATCATCAAAATTCCATGAAAATGCATTTATTTTATTCTTTTTAGAATTTATTTACCACCTTTTTGAAGGAATTTACTCAAAGCTGTGTACAGCAAGAATAAAGTCAAACATAAGCAATATACAATTAGTTAACATATTCAGATAACAATACAAAGAATTTTAGTAGATTTTAGTAAATCTGAGTACCATTTGTGCACATATTTTTGCATTTGTTTATGAAACATCCTTGTTCTAGTTTTCAATACTCTCTGAGAAAGCTTATTTTGAATGATCTGAACACTTATGGTTTTCTTGTACTGTTATTACCCATACCTTCTGTTAACCTGACTCTCTAACTGAGGGGTCCTTTTACTAAAGTATGCTGAAAAAATGGCCTGCATTAGTGTAGACGCGTGTTTTGGGTGTGTAGAATTATTTTTTAGTGCACCTACAAAAAAATGCCTTTCTTTTGGCTGAAAATGGACATACAGCAAAATTAAAATTTCCACGCGTCCATTTTGGGTCTGAGACCTTACCACAAGCCATTGACCTAGCGGTAAGGTCTCACACGGTAACTGGGTAGCAATGGTCTACGCGTGTCAGAAAATAAAACATATTTTTCAGACGTGCATAGCGGGTGTGTGCCAAAATTGAAATTACTGCACGGGCCACACAGTAACCGGGTGGTAACTCCAATTTGGCATGCGTTGGGTGCATGTAGGCACCGCGGCTTAGTAAAAGGGCCCCTAAATAGCTTCCTGCTAACATCAAACCCATTCATTCTGGAACCAAAAAGCCTGCAAATAAAATAAAACTGATATTTTGCTTTATTCATTGAAGCACACTTTCACTCAGCCCTGCTAGTGCATCATTAAACTAACTGAGCAAAATTAAAACCTTCTATTCTCTTGCTCTACTTACTAAGCACAGTTTTTCTTAGTCAACCTGTTCTGTTGGTTAGTCACCACCAGATGGCACCCTCCATGTCAATGCACTTGTAAGATAAAAACAGAGAAAAATGAAAGCAGGTAAAAATCATATGGCCAATCCAGTTTGTCCATCCATGCCATCTACTCTCCCTTGTTTGTATCTGTGTGTTTGCAGTGTCAAACTCTAGATCCCAAGAACAGAACTGGTTTCATATGAAACAAAGGCATACATAAAAACTCATTTTCCTAATAACGTATCTTAAATAGCCAAAGCCTTGGTTTTAGACAAATTCTGTAAAGGAGATGCAGAAGATAGCATATAGGATCACTCAGTCAGCCTGGTATGCTCAAGGTTTGGATTACTTATTGGGATGTATTCAGCTTTAAACAAAAGAGTTTGCAGGTTAAGCTAAGTGACCCCTATGCTGAAGAACTCAGACACCTGCATCAACCATTGGTAAGAAGTGAATCAGCAGATTCCATTGCAACTTAGTACTTATTCTGCACAGCCCCAAGCTGGACCATGTAGGCCATCAACTGACTTGTACCACAGTAGTGAAGGTTCACTGGGATAATGTGGATGCAGACTGAACAGATGCCAAACCACTCCCTCCCCAATCCCTTTCATTTACCAAGGCTCCACCATGGATGCCGCCTTGCCAAGGAAGCTGAGAGCTTTTCCTTCAATAAATCCTTTTCAGAGAAAGGTTAAAGAACTTTTCATTTCATTAAATTGCCATCTTTTCTTTCTACTATGAAAATAAAAAGTGGATTAATCTGCATTATAACTGTTATGTTGTGTGGGATTTCAGTTCTAGGCTTTAACCTTGTATTTTGTGATTCATAAAATTTAAATGACAACTTTACAACAAATGTTTTTGGTTAAAAGCAGAGCAAGAAACTCAGTATATTTTTTTTAAATAAATGCAGTTAGGCTGCCTAGCTATAATTACACCTTAGTTTTAGCAGTGTGTTCTGTTTAATATTAAATAAAAACAGGATTATTATTCTTTTAGCCTTTGTTGCTATAATGTAAGTATACAATGCCAGCTGTCACGTATAATAGATGTTATTTTAAATATATTTGGTTTAGAAATATTTGTGGATCAGTTTCAGTAGCATACAATGCCAAGGATTCCACCACACCTTTTTCTTGGTTCATACCTCAGTGAGGCCAAACCTCCTGGGGAAGATACACAACCAACCAGTTACATTAGAAAGGCTTTCATCAAAAGGGAAAGGCAGTGCCTTATGTTAAGTACAGGAAAGCTGCCACATCTTAAATAAACACACACCAACACAGGTCTAGAACAAATTCTTCCAAGTTTCATTTTGTGTTTGGCAGGTGATGAGAAAAGGCAGTCTTATCTCTGAGATCCTTTCCCCATAGAAAGCTGCAGATAGAATTAACAAGTTCACACAGTATTCCCACCATTTATATTTATTTTCGATGTGTAAACAGTAGGGTAACTGTTGGCAGTTCACAATGGTTTAGACTTTCACTTCAGTAGAATATTGAAGACTCTACATGGCCTGTGTTTCAGCTGTTGCCTGTGTCAGGGATCAGAAATGTGACAGCTGTATAAACACTCTTGGGTCTATCACACAATCTCAATGATAGCCTACTCCACTTTCCTCCAAGCCAGGATTTTAGTATAGGCACTGATTACCTAGGCCAGAGGAGCCTGCTTAAATACTTACTTTAGGGCCATGTGCATGTGCTGCTTAAAAGGGGCACCGCTGTGGCACTGTTCCCTCTAAGCCGAGTGGGAGTCCTCCAACTACATTGCTGTCATTGGGGGGTGGTGCTTCAATATTGTATTTTCAAGCACTAGGGACAGGCAGGTTCCCTGGAGTCCTGCAGAGCTTGCCTAACCCTCACTATTGAAAATGTGATAGTGAAACAGTGCCCCCCACTGGCAGGAATATAGGTGGAGGACTCCTGCTCAGCTTAGAGGGAACAGTGCCACAGTGGTGTCTCTTTTAAGGCACTGTGGCCTTCCTCTGCTCCTCCATTTTTAGGATCTCTTATAGGTCTGGTCCTAGCACACTCTCTGGGATCTGCTTCTTGTCTTATCTATTGGCGCTAAATGTTAAATCCGACCCTGCTCCCCAACTTCTGAGTTAATATTGAGGACCCTTTTACTAAGCCATATAAGCATCTATGCGCGCCCAACACACCTGGCTACCATGTGGCTTTTGCGGTAATTTCATTTTTGGCACAAGTCCGATACGCGCATCCGAAAAATATCGGATGCACGTATTGGGCATGCACCAAGTGGCATTTGACGTGCATTGCCTTCTGTATCCTAAGAGTATCAACATATAATACAACCCCATTGCCAATAAATTTAATCAAAAATTAAAGGTGAAAGAGACTTACATTAAGTTGAGATAAACAGTATGGCATTGTTTCTTTCAAATGAATATGATGGTCTCTTTTACCTTTTAATTTTTGATCAAATTTATTGTGGTGGGGATGTATGCAAATAAATGAGGCTTAATTAGGGTCATATGGCATGTGAACAAAGGCTTGTTCTGAGCTTTTAGCTTTCTTGATTCTATGAGATTAAATTTAAATTAGATTTTGCTCACACCTTTTCAGTAACAGCTCAAGGTGAGTTACATTCAGGTGCACTTGGATATTTATCTGTTCCAGAAGGGCTCACAATCTAAATTTGTACCTGAGACAATGGAGGGTTAAGTGACTTGCCCAAGATCACAAGGAGCAGCAGTGGGATTTGAACTGGCCACCTCTGGATTGTAAGACTGGTGTTCTAACCACTAGGCCACTCCTGCTGGGGTATTTCATGGCAATAAAAACATATCCAGAATCCTTAATTTGGTAGGGCTAAAGGAGTATGTAAGAATTAGTGATGGTTTTGCCTTGTCTTGTTAAAAGAAACCTTTTGACAGTTTTATGTCTGCCAAGAGGGCAGTCCATAATAGTGTCACAGGATTCAGCTACTAGAAATTCTTCACTAGCATTTATTTATTTATTTTATTTATTTGTAGCATTTATACCCCGCTCTTTCCCGCTTGATAGCAGGTTCAGTGCAGCTTACAATGTATGGGTACAATGTATCACAGAGGCAACACAATGTATGTGTGAAAAGTATCACAGAGATAACACAATTGTATAGAGAAGGATAAGAAGAAGAGATGTGGGAGGAATAGAAGTGGGGGAAGGATTGAGGTATGGTTAATGTAAGTGGTGGATAGGTTCGTGAATTAAGTTGTGTCATTTGGATAGACTTGTTTGAAGAGGTATGTTTTCAGCAGCTTTCGGAAGGGTAGATGTTCGTTGGTTGTACGGATGTACCTTGGTATGGTGTTCCAGAGTTGGCTGCCTATAACGGAGAAGTTGGATGTGTAGTAGGTTTTGTATTTGAGACCTTTGCAATTTGGTAGGTGAAGATTGAGATATGTTCGAGAAGATTTGGACCCACTCCTGGCTAGAAGGTCGATAAGATTGGTCATGTAGCTTGGAGATTCTCCGTGGAGTATCTTGTGATTCAGTGTGTGAACTTTGAAGTTTATTCGTTCCTTGATAGGGAGCCAGTGGAGTTTTTCACAGAGTGGTGTTGCACTTTCGAATCATGATTTACCAAAAATGAGTCTGGCTGCCGTGTTTTGGGCAGTTTGGAGGTTTGTTTTTTTTTTAGTTTTTTAAGAATAACATTTAAGATAGTTATTCTGTTTAGGATTGCTAGTCTCGCTCTTTGACTACCCTTCATAATGCTTCTCCAGCCACAAAATCACAGTCAGTTCTGCTGCTGCTTTAACTTAGCAATATTTTCCAGTCTCTCCTCAAACAGTTCATAAACTGTTACGAAACTCTTATTGGCTGTTATTACCTTGGCTTCATGAATCTGCACAGCTTTTGATTGCTACTTTCTAATCTGTGAAAAATGGAATTTATCCTTCATTTTACCCTCTCTTCTGAAACTCGTGCTTATTTAAGACAATTGCTCGGGGGGGGGGGGGGGGGGGAGGGTGGAAGTATAGTCATAATATTTGCTGTTTTTCAAGGGGACTGGAAAGGGTCCAAATTAAGAGAGCTTTCCAATACTGTTGTTGATATTTTTGTAGTTTTATTTTGAGCAGACATTTAGAAATGAATAATAAATTTTACACCCAAGAAATCTGATAGTTGCTGAAGTCCCAGAATTATGTACCACTACATGCATTTATCCATCAAATGTCAAAGAAACAGTGAGCCCATGGAGATAAATAACATTCTCATGACAAAACGTTACCTCAATTTATCCACCTGCTGTTTGCAGCTACAAGCTGCTACCAGCTTACAATGTGTTTGAGAAACTTTCCATCAGGTCTGTCAAGCCAAACATGATCTGAAGTGTTTCTCCCCTGTTCCGTGTATGAGATCTTGGCTGGCAAAAAAAAAAAATATATATATATATCACAAGATTATCAGTCTTGAGAATGAGTGAGAACCACAGACCAACCATTTTTAAAAACCAAATTATGAGAACGAGAAGACCTGGACTCCTCAGGTGTTAGGATGAATAGCTGACTCCATTTTTGTCATTGCACACTGATCATGTCCTGGTTTTACTCCTGCATTTCATAGGAAAATCAAAACTGCATGTCCAAGAGTACCAGGGATGAAAAAGCAGAACTGGTTTAATCAGTCTGGGCAGTTCATCAGTGTCCATCCATGTGAGGTGTACATGATGTACAGTTTTTGAGCTCACAGTTTATAACGTAAGACTGATTTTGTATGCGAATCAAACTAACTAGCTGATATTCAGCACAAGTTAACCAGCTGAGAACAGCTGCCGACCAGTTAACTCACATCTTGATAGATAACTGGTCATTTTCAGCAACATTTAACTGGTAATTGCCACTGACAATGCCTGGGAAGGGTTAAAAATAAAGCCAGTGATGTTGGGGGTGTTTCAGGGGCATGACAGCTAGGTCCTGATATTCGGAACTTAACCAGCCAGGCATAAGGGGTCTTTTACTAAGCTGTGCTAATGTTTTTACCTCATGCTAAAAATTAGCTGGCTGTAAACGCTGAGACATCCATTATATTTCCTATGGGCATCTCAGCATTTAGTACTAGCTGATTTTTAGCGAGACCGTGCTCCTTAGTAAAAGACCCCCTTAGTGGCCAAATAAGACTGCATAAAAAACAGGCCTATCTTTGCCTGCTGAACCATGGTCGGCTAAGAGGGGCATAATCGAATGGGGCACCCAAGTTTTCCTGAGGGTGTCCTTGCAGGACGTCCTTGCAAAGGGGTGGGGAAACCCATATTATCAAAACAAGATGTGCGTCCTTCTTTCATTTTGATAATACAGTCGGGGACGCCCAAATATGAACATTTAGGTTGACCTTAGAGATGGTTGTCCTTAGAGATGGTCGTCCCCGATTTTCAGCGATAATAGAAACCGAGGATGCCCATCTCAGAAATGACCAAATCCAAGCCATTTGGTCATGGGAGGAGCCAGCATTCATAGTGCACTGGTCCCCCAGACATGCCAGGACACCAACCGGGCACCCAAGGGGGTACTGCAGTGGACTTCAGACATTTCTCCCAGGTGCATTGCTCCCTTACCTTGGGTGCTGAGCCCCCCAACTCCCCCCACCCCCCACAACTGTACACCACTACCATAGCCCTTATGGATGAAGAGGGGCACCTACATGTGGGTACAGTGGGTTTGTGGTGGGTTTTGGAGGGCTCACATTTACCACCAAAAGTGTAATAGATGGGGGGGGATGGGCCTGGGTTCACCTTCCTGAAGTGCACTACACCCACTGAAACTGCTCCAGGGACCTACATACTGCTGTCAGGGAGCTGGGTATGACATTTGAGGCTGGCATAGAGGCTGGCACAAAATATCTTGAAAGTTGTTTTTTGAGGGTGGGAGGGGGTTAGTGACCACTGGGGGAGTAAGGGGAGGTCATGCCCTCTGGTGGTCATCTGGTCAGTTTGTGCACCTTTTTGAGGCTTGGTTGCAAGAAAAAATGGACTAGGTAAAGTTGGCCATGTGCTCGTCAGGGACACCCTTCTTTTTCTCATTATCGGCCGAGGACGCCCATGTGTTTAGCACGCCCCAGTCCCGCCTTTGCTATGCTTCCGACATGCCCCCGTGAACTTTGGTCGTCCCTGCGATGGAAAGCAGTTGAGGATGCCCAAAATCGGCTTTTGATTATGCCGATTTGGGCGACCCTGGGAGAAGGACGCCCATCTTGCAATTTGTGTCGAAAGATGGCCACCCTTCTCTTTAGAAAATAAGCCTGTAAGTGTCCTGCCCAGTTAAATCACTTTGAATATTGACCCCATAGGTATTAGAAAGTGTTAATTTTAGCCAGAGCTTTACACGAGAGAATATGGGAGTCATACTCCTTAATCCCATGTAGTTTTTGTTCACCTATGAAATAAAACCATTTTGAAATTGCAGCCAGTATTTAACTCGTGGCCTTTACATGTGTAGGTTTGTAACATGAAAATGTTGGCACTTAAACATGGAACTTGCAAAATATCTAGGTGCACGTTTGGAAGCTGCCAGGTCTGTGCTGTTCATTTTTTCAACATATGTATATATAAAATGGCTGCTTCCATTGCACATGCCAACAAATATTCATACTTTTTTGCAGGCATTTTAGAAAAAAGCTCTGCATCAGCAGATCCTTTTCTAAAATATCACTAGAACTGAGCACATCCCAACTTGGATGTTTCAGTTCTGACCTCTACGCTCTATGTAAAATGGAGCTTCATGAGTCATAAAATATTATTGCCTACTTCCTTATATTCATACATCAACCTTCTTCTCACTCCCCCAAGTTTCTCCTCCCACACTTACACACCTTTTCAGTTCAGACTATCAGTGCAATGCTTTTTATGATTCACTTATATTTTCTAGTTTTGCCATCATGTGCATATGTTGTTCTGACCTGACGAAAGCAATGTTAGCTGTCCAAACTCTAGTCAAGAAATGTCTTACCTTAGTTCAATGAAAAGGTATCACCTTGTAATTTTTATTTGTATCTTAAGCAGGAGAGGAATTCTTTCTTCATGCAGTTTCAGATGAGGGGGCTCCTATAACCTCCAGAGAGATCTATTTTTTTATACCTGGCGATTTTTGAGATGTTAGAGCAAACTGATGTTGTCAGCTAACACTGAGCTGCTACGCGGGTCTATGACAGGAGGGTCAATTGATAGGAAACTGTAAAAGCTTCTCTACTCTGAAATAGATCCGCAGGGCTGCAGGGGAAGCTGAGCTCAGAGAAGGGATTTATTTTTTATCAAGTTAAATTGTTTATTGCAATGGTGTTTCCCTCAAGAAAGAAACTTGAGCCTCTTAGAATTGTTCTCTCTGATGACTATCTCCTGGTTTCTTACTGCTTTATCTTTCCACACATGCTTCATTCTCATTCAGTTTGGGGTATTTTGAAGTTTAAGACTGACAGAAGGGCAGTTACATTAATGCTAATGAAATGGTACATTTCAGGTTTCTATTTTTAGATGTTGATAAGCTGTAAATTTAGGTATGTATGCTCCAGTTTGTTAGGGATTCATTGAAACTCAGTGTTGGTATTTTCATGCCTCAGGTACTGTTGCTGGGTACCTTTTCGGTTTGAATCTAATATGTATGCCTGCATCATTTAGGAGTGCTAAAAAACTAAGGATGCAAAACAAGCCAGGGAGAGGCACCAAGGGAAATGCTATTTTTTCAGTGTTTTTTCGGTGTTTCTACTACTACTACTACTATTTAGCATTTTTATAGCGCTACAAAGCATACGCAGCGCTGCACAAACATAGAAGAAAGACAGTCCCTGCTCAAAGAGCTTACAATCTCCTTGGGCCCAATATTCTGCACTATTTAAATAGCGCTTAGCTGGCTAATCGCGAAAATTCAGCGCTAAACTGGCTAAGTTGAACGGTTAAGGTAGCCTGCTTTTTAAGCGTCCTATCTTTAACCGCTGTTAACTCAACTGACTAGTGCTGAATATTCGCTTAACCGGTTAAGTTGCTGCAGCCAAAACTGAAACTGGATAGTCAATGTCGGTTGCCGGATACAGCCCAGCATTGAATAACCAGGGTCAGCACAAGCAGAGGGAGCTAACTGTGCTGTCTGCTGCTGGCTGAATAGTGGAGGGCTTTCTTCTTTTTCATTGGGGTGTTTTATCAGTTAAAACCTATAATCAGAAGCAAATCAAGGGATCCTTTTACTAAGGTGTGCTGAAAAATGGTCTGTGATAGTGTAGACGCGTGTTTTGGGTGCACACAGAATTATTTTTCAGTGCACTTCAAAAAAATGCCTTTTTTTTGCCGAAAATGTACATGCAGCAAAATGAATATTGCCACGTGTCCATTTTGGGTCTGAGACCTTACTGCCAGCCATTGACCTAGCGGTAAAGAATCCGGGTGGTAATGACCTACGCGTGCCAAATGCCACTTGGCGCGCGTCCGTTACACGTGCCCAAAAATAAAAAATATTTTGCAGATGTGTGTATCGAACACGCATCAAAAATGAAATTACTGCAAGAACCACACGGTAGTCGGGCGGTAACTCCATTTTGGCACGCGTTGGGTGCGTGTAGACGCTTACGCGGCTTAGTAAAAAGGCCCCTTTATTCTACAATGGAATAAAATGTTCCTGTCAAGCTGGTGACATTGGGAAGTCCTCAATATGACACAGAATACAAAGAATGGAAGTCCAAACTTCTTTACGCACAATTATCCTGCAAATGCATATGTCCTCCTTCTCAAGAGCAGTGTTTCATAATGAGTTAATTAGGGATTTTACATCAATAAGTATGCAATCCAAATCGTATAAATAGATTAATTATAATCTTTTTGCTGCTCCTTTTGCACAAGCCAACATAGAATTCACCAAATAAATTTAAGGAACTTTAAATTTGAATTAGCATTGCCACTCACTAAATAATTTTAAACAATTAACAATATTAAGATGCAGACAGCAAAAGGATGGAAACTAATCAGTCTTTTGTACCAAGTATCATATCTACCAGTTGAAACAGTGAAAGTGTAGAGCCACAGATGGAGCAAAACACGAAGTCCAATTTTGGAATAAGCAAATTCTTATTAAAGTTCCGATACCTGTTGGCAGTGCAGGAAGCATTGTCTCCCACTTTCTATCCTTTCAGAGTCATCTTTCAAAAGGTTTAAGAAATCCCTAAAAACCTGGCTATTTAAACAAGCATTTAATCTGCTTTATTAGATAAAAGGTTGGGGGGGGGGGGGGTGGTTTGCATCATCTCCACTATTTGTTTCTCTTTCCCTGCAAAATCCTTGCTTCCTACCCCCTCCTGGATTACCCCTCTATTCTTTTTTTTCTCCCACAAGTTATTGGTCTTACTGCTGAATGCCTGAACCTGTCCATTCAGTACATTGTAGTTCCTTTCAATTTTATTTTAAACCTTATTTTAGATTGTAAACCTCCCTGATTTCAGAGTCAGTTTGGGTGAGATGGTAAATTTTAATAAACTATACACTATAACTATAATATTGTACATGTGGGTGCATGGGTGAGTGGAGGAGTGGCTTAGTGGTTAGAGCACTGGTCTTGCATTCCAGAGGTGGCCAGTCAAATCCCACTGCTGCTCCTTGTGATCTTGGGCAAGTCACTTGCCTCAGGTACAAACTTAGATTGTGAGCCGTCCTGGGACAGAGAAATATCCAATGTACCTGAATGTAACTCACCTTGAGCTACTACTGAAAAAGGTGTGAGCAAAATCTAAATAAATAAATAAAATAGTCATTGAGATTGTGTGATAGACCCAAGAGTGTTTGTACAGCTGTCACATTTATGACCCCTGACACAGGCAACAGCTGAAACACAGGCCATGTAGAGTCATCAATAAAAATGTGTTTCCTCCAAAATTGGACTTCTGTTTTGCTCCCTCTGTGGCTCTCTACACTTTCACTACTTCACTGATATTTGTGTTGCTGATTTCCTTTGATCTGCTTGTTGTATATCCACCAGTTGGCCAAAGATTATATGTGTGCACCTGGTGCAAAGAGCTACTGACTTTCAGAGAACAAGTCTGAGGCAGTAGCCCGGAGGTGTTCCGGATTGGCACGTGGCAACAGGCTTGCTGCATATCAACCCTTTAATAAAAGGGCCCCTATGTGCAGAGAGCACACTCTATTCTTGATAGCTTGATAGTGCACTCATTCAAATCATTGTGCATGTATGTAGAGTTTACTGAGTTTATTATATACTACCTTTACCAGTAGAAAGTACACTTCTTTGCAGAATTTTGCACAAGTCTACCAGTTCTGCTAGAACATCGTTAAGTATTGATAGAGCAGCATGGTGCTCTGCATTTTGTAATTTATTCAAGCACAATTTATGAAAAAGATCATTTTCTTCAATAATTTTTCTGTAGTATTCTACTAATACATCACCTTAGAGGGAACACTGCCTGGAAGCTTAAAAGTTATCAAAGTGGTGTATGTTCAGACACAGTGGGTACACCTGAGGCAATGGAGGGTTAATGGCTTGCCCAAGATCAGAGGGAACTACAGTGAGATTTTAACTGGGTTTCCCTGGTTCTCTGTCCACTGCTCTATACATTAAACTACTCCTCCACTTAAAGAGTGTGCCCTCTTTGCAAATACTGCTTACTCTTTTGAAAGAGTGCACACTCAAATAATTTTGCTCCTGTGATCACAAAATAGCCAAATTAAAATGAATAAAATAAGCATTCCTGGAAATGACATGGGAAATGGCACAAAACTAAATTTTTCTGGCTGCCCATCCCTACCTCTCCGTTAGCACTAACATTATAGATGACATAGAGCAGCTTTTAAACTATATGGTGGTGAAAGCCAATTGTCATGCAGAAGCACATGGTTCAGACTAGGATACCTTCAAAGAATATTGACAAAATGGGAAAGTTAGATTAATCTGATAAAGAGGCTGTTGTATAGGCTAAACCAGACCAAGTGCATTTAAATGAAATTATTTGAGCTGTCATGTTTGTGTGTGTGTGTGTGTGTATTGCCACTTGTGATTGCTCCCCCCTTTTTCCTATTTATATACGCATTTAAATGAATAGCAGAGATAAATACAAGGCATGTCTGAATAAAAAAAAACATACTTTGAATTGTTTAAATATTGATGCAAGAAATCTAAAGCTATAAGATTAGAGAGTTAGAATGTATGACACTAAATCAAGATGTAGACATAATAGACAGCTTAGGGCCTCTTTTACAAAGCTGCGGCAAAAGAGGGCCAGTGCTGGTGTTGGCGCATGTTTTACACGCACTCCGAGGTCCCCTTTTACCACAGCTGGTAAAAGAGAAGTCTCACCTTCCTGCAGGAAATGGCTGTGCAGCAAGTAAAGCACTTGCTGTGTGGCCATTTCGAGGGGGGGGGGCCCTTACTAACACCCACTGAGGTGGCGGTAAGGGCTCTCGTGTTAACCCATCAGTAACTGGGCAGCATGCGTCACTGCCCAATTACCACCGGGTACACTCCAGTGCTACAAAAATTAATACATTTTTGTAGCACCGGAAATGATGGTGTGCTAGGGGTGGGAAGTACCGCCAGGCTGCTGTGGTAGCCTGGTAGTACTTCCTGTATAGTGAGCGGTAAGCCCACATTGGGCTTACCACTGTTTAGTAAAAGGAGCCCTTAGTGACCTGATGGCAGTAGGATAACCAATGAAACATAATGATACCAGAACACAAATGATATAAAAAATGATAGGTCAATTGAAACTGGAGGATGGTGGGGGTCATGTGATGACATGTTAGATAAAGAATCTAGATTTGGTAGTTCCCACACGGCTCATATTTTTATTTATTTTTTACATATTTATTCATTTTGCTATTATTACTGTTTAGGTTATAGATCATCTAAAAAATGATGAAGGAAACAAGCACATGTTTCATCCCTAATAAGTGAGCAGATCAGTCAATAAAAGCTAAGGGGTCCTTTTACTAAGCTGCAAGAAACAGGGCCCTGCAGTAGTGGAAGGGGCCATTTTTCATACACGCCAGGGCCCTCTTTACAGCAGCGGGACAAAAGCCCCTAAAAATGGCCATGTGGTAAGATTACTCTTACCGCATGACCATGCAGGGGGGAGCACTTACCGCCACCCATTGAGGTAGCAGTAAGGGCTCCCGCAGTAACCCAGAGGAAACTGGGCAGTGCACAATGATGCCAAATTATCACTGGGTTAGCACCATACTATTAAAAACAAATTCTGGTGCACCAGAAATAGTGCATGCTTGAGGTGGAACTACCACCAGCAGCCGCATTGGCCAGCAGTAGTTCCAAGTTAGCTTGTTGTAGGCCCATGTTGGGCTTACCGACACTTTGGAAAAGGGCCCCTAAATGCATTGGCTGAATAATAGACCAAAATAAAAGAAGCCCAAATGGTATATTGATTTATGATGAGACTGGTCTCAAAATCCCCCTATCAACTAACGAAGGGGAATGAACAAAGAACTCATGAGCCATCTGTCTCTCGGCAAAAATTATGATGTTTGACTGCTAGGATGGAGGACATTCTGGCAACATGGGAACAGAGGTGACAATATGGAGCTCCACAAATAAGAAGGAGTGGAATATATTCAATTATACATTATCAGCAAACTCTCCACCAAAAAATGAGTGTTATTATATTTTAGAATTTTTAAAATTTTAAAATTGGTAAATTATTAAATTTTCAATGTTATATTTTATAACTGGATGTCCTTGAAATTAAATGTAGTGTTTAGTCAAAGTGGCAGGTGCATTCTAAAAAATTAACATAGAAATAATATATGTGTGATTGGTTTATCTGAGAAATCTGAATGCTCCAATTGTATATAATTTATATAGCACTGGGTCTTGCAGATAAAGATGGTCACAAAAAGCTAAATAGAACTCATTCAGGCTTATTTTCAAAAGAGAAGGGCGCCCATCTTCCGACACAAATCGGGAGATGGGCGTCCTTCTTGCAAGGTCGCCCAAATCGGCATAATCGAAAGCCGATTTTGGGTGCCCTCAACTGCTTTCTGTTGCGGGGACCACCAAAGTTCACGGGGGCGTGTCGGCAGTGTAGCCAAGGTGGGACTGGGGCGTACTTAGGAGATGGGCATGCTTAGGAGATGGAAAAAAGAAGGGCGTCCCTGACGAACACTTGGGCGACTTTACTTTTCACGACCAAGCATCAAAAAGGTGCCCGAACTGACCACTGGCGGAAATCGGGAATCACCTCCCCTTACTCCCCCAGTGGTCACTAACCCCCTCCCACCCTGAAAAAAAATCTTTAAAAATATTTTTTTGCCAGCCTCAAATGCCATACTCAGGTCCATCGCAGCAGTATGTAGGTACGTGGAACAGTTTTAGTGGGTGCAGTGTCCTTCAGGCAGGTGGACCCAGGCCCATCCCCCCCTAACTGTTACACTTGTGCTGGTAAATGTGAGCCCTCCAAAACCCACTGTACCCACATGTAGGTGCCCCCCTTCATCCCTAAGGGCTATGGTAGTGATGTACAGTTGTGGGTTGTGGGGGGGGGGGGGGGTTGGGAGGCTCAGCATCCAAGGTAAGGGAGCTATGCACCTGGACCTTTTTCTGAAGTCCACTGCAGTGCCCCCTAGGGTGCCCGGTTGGTGTCCTGGCATATCAGGGGGACTAGTGCACTATGAATGCTGGCTCCTCCCACGACCAAATGGCTTGGATTTGGTCGTTTTTGAGATGGGCGTCCTCGGTTTCCATTATCGCCGAAAACCGGGGACGACCATCTCTAAAAACGACCTAAGGACGACCATCTCTAAGGTCGACCTAAATTTCATGTTTTGGGTGTCCCCGAGCGTATTATCAAAACAAAAGATGGATGCCCATCTTGTTTTGATAATATGGGATGCCCCGCCCCTTTACGGGGCCGTCCTGCGAGGATGCCCTCATGAAAACTTGGGCACCCCGTTCGATTATGCCCCTCCATATCTTTTTTGAGATGTGGCAACCAGAATTTAACACAATATTCGAGGTGAGGTCACACCATGGAGTGATACAAAGGCATTATAACATCCTCATTTTTTCCCATTCCTTTCCTAATAATACCTAACATTCTACTTGCTTTCTTAGCCACCGCCACCACACATTAAGCAGTTGTTCATTCACCAACAGCTTAACCTCAGCTTCAGTGAAATTACTTTTAAGGCTTGGAGCAGCCTTCTTTAGTGCCATTGTTTTCAGAATAGTTTGAAAATACAGACATGGATGTTTATATCCTGTTTCTGGGATGTTCACAGAAATGAACGTCCTTTATTTGATAATGGGTGACAGCTGGAGACGTTTACAATAGAGTGAAATAGTCGTTTAGGAAATGGATGGGGTTTTTTTTTCCATTACGTGCTGGATGTGAAAATATCTACATGAGTAGCTACCAATTTAAACATTCTAATAGATTATGGGCTCCATGTGAAGACGTTTATAGCATAGCATGTCTGAAGTTGAAAAGTGAGATGGTCTCTCTCTATTTCTATGATGTTTCAACAGATGGGGTGGGGCTTTCTTCTCTTCTCATACCTTCCCATAGCTGACTTTCCATTCTCTCCCCTCCAGGATCAACCAGCTGTACCTAGGAAGCCTTCTGCCAGTTGGCCTCTGCTTCTTTCCCATTGTTTGCAGGTAAGCACAAACTTCTCAGCCCCCCCTTCCCCTTCTGCTGGCAGTTAACTTGAGATGTCTCTTTCCTATGTAGGTGCTAACTAAACACTTCTTGCTTATAGCTAAAACATCCAAAGTCAGACTTAGTCGTCATATCGAAAATGCCCCTCCACACCTATCAAAATAATCTTGAAGATAGGTAGCTACGATAGATTCAGCTACTTTAGCCTGAAACTGAATAAACTGAATACTAGCTACTGGTCCGTAGTTGGTGCATGTCTGCTGATTTGGAAGAATATTTTGATAAAGACGTCAGTGTAATTGTACTAATTTCTTCAGAAAATTCGCTGTTTTGCAAAATCAAATTCAAATACCATTTGTTACAATACAAAAGAGAAGCAACAGTGATTTGTCTATGTCAAAACTACCAGACCTGCAGCATTTCCCTTATTTCTGCTAAGATATGAACCCAGATATGGCTATCATCCATCACCTGTGTATGTAACACAACCTACCAGCACCTTCCTCTTGGTGCACCCTACCCCCTTATAACTACAATCCCTGCCTTATCTTGAAACCACCAGTGTGCTGTTAGGCAGAGGTATATTTATGTATTACTCTGACTCAAGTAAAATGCACAGTACCCTCTGCCTTGACCACCTCTGCTTGCCCCTGAAGATGCAACTGATTACACAGGCTGGGCATCACCTGTCTACTAAAAGCTGTCCTAGAGAGCACTTGGTAATTGGGGGCTAAGGGATACTGCAGCCTCTTAAACTCCACATTCTTAATCACCTGTAGGAACATGTCTTTTAGGATAATCATTTCCCCAACATTTTGTATCATCACCCCCCCCCCCCCCCCACCCCATACTCTCTCCTCCTTTCTTTGCTCCACTGTGAAAATGGAAACCTGTAACTGCTTTTTCACAGTTGCATTGGGAGCTACATCTATTGGTACTTTCCTCAGAGAAATCCTTTTCCTTGGTTGGTGGATTATTGGGGGGAGGGACTCATAGGGCCCCTTTTACTAAGCCGCGTAAGCGTCTACGTGCACCCAATGCACGCCAAAATGAACTTACCACCCGACTACAGCGTGGCTCTTGTGGTAATTTCATTTTTGGCGTGTGTCCGCTACATGCATCTGAAAAATATGCTTTATTTTCTGGCGCGCATAGCAGACACAGGCCAAGTGGCATCTGACGCGCATAGGTCATTACCGCACAAATTCTTTACCGCTAGGTCTATGGCTGGTGGTAAGGTCAGAGACCCAAAATGGACAAGTGGCAATCTTGATTTTGCCGCACGTCCATTTTCAGGGGAAAAAAAGAGGGCTTTTATACAGGCGCGCTGAAAAATAATTCTGCGTGCACCTAAAAGCCGCACCTACACTACCGCAAGCCACTTTTTACCGTGGCTTAGTAAAAGGACCCCATAGTCTTTCTTCTCTGTTTATCTGCACTGTTAATGCTGCTGCTGCTGCTGTCCTTAGATCTATCTTCCATCTTCTAGTTCTACCATCATTTCCACCCTTATCTCTCATAAGCATTATGATTCAATCGGAATAGATTGTAATCTCTATAAAATAGTGGTCATCTCTTTTATATTTCTCTGTTCAGTGCTACCAATAGCTGGTAGCATTTTCAAAATGCTCAGTAGTAGTACTAATAGTATTAATACTAGTAAATGAATGGTTGTCTGATTTTGCCTGTGTGTCCAGCCTGATTGTACTCTTTGTGTTCCTCTCCGGTGGAGACAGAGGATGAGAGATCTTTTCTGAGAGAGATACAGTAATGGTTTCAAGTTTCAAGTTTAGTCATCTCTTAATATACCGCTTAGGGAAGACCATCAAAGCAGTTTACAATTCCATATATATCAAAATAGAGAAAAGAAACATAACTACAATGATAGAGAGAGAAAAATTAGAATAGCAAAGATCCGAAACTCACCCTGCACACATCAAACCCCTGCACACATCAAACCACAATGTCTCCATAGGTTGACCAAGGCCACCAAGAACCCAAAAGCCTGCTGAAACAAATAAGTCTTGAGTTTAATTTTAAAATCAGCTAAAGATTGTGTTAGACGAGAATTCCACAGCATAGGACCTTGCACGGTAAACGATTTTTTCTTAACCGTGGTAATGCAAATTAGGGAATAGGGAGGAACCTGAAGAAAACGGCCTTGAGAAGAGCGGAGTGTCCTTGAAGGAGTTGTGGCTGTGTCTGAATCCATCAGAGCCCAGTATATTACCTTTAAGCCTGCCCTGAAGCCTGCCACTAATAACCCTAGCTGTGTCGGGTCTCCTTCAGAGACAGATCTGTCTGTACAGAGTCCCATTATACTCAGTCTACAAAGAGGTAGACAAAGACTACCAGCCCTGCAGTCACTAGCAGCCCCTCCTAGCCAGACTTATCCAGAAAGCCTGAAAGACTTTTTAAAGTCACTCTTTTTCTCCTTTCTAGACACATCTCTCTAACTCATAGAGCTGCATGTTGCTTAGATTATTTGATTTTCAATTTTTTTACACCTTTTGCACTTCTGCAAAGCTAAGTTTTTCTGAACACAGAGAAAATTGTGCTCTTGTGGTCTAATGTCTGGTATTTTTTTTTTCCTTTTTAGCTGCTGACATTATCACCAAATGGGATTTCAGATAAGATAACCTTGTCTGACTGCTTTCCAAAAGATTTCACAAAAAAAACAAAATTCCCATTGAATAAATGTAGTTTAATGTAAAATAGCTCTTGTATCCCACCAACTTCCACAAAAAGTGGATCAAAACAGGTAGCAATTAAAGAACGATATAACAAAATTAACCCAAATACTTCTTAAACAAAAAAAGTTTTCAAATTTTTGCAAAAAGAATAATAAGAACCCAAAGAGCATTGTTCTAGTGGAAGAGACAACCAAAAATGAGGCACTTGATAAATGGAAGAGCCTCAAGAAAACACTTGTATTTGACTCCTAAGAAGGAAGGTAGAAACAAGCGAAATGGATCCCTAGTTCTAACAAAACTGTTAACTGTAGGAAATGAAAACAAAATCAAGAATAAAAGCAGGAACAAAACCATCAAACATTTTAACCGACAGCGTTCTGCACAATAGCATGGATACTTGCTTTTATTTCTCCTTGGGAGATACACTCTTACCGCTAGGAATTTGTTTTCCTACTTTGCACGTCTTTTGTATCTATAAGAACATTGTGACTTTGGACCCCTGAGGCAGGCGTTTCTATGCCGAAACACAGCCCTTGTCGGGTCTCTTTCAGAATAAAAGGACTCAGTCTATCTCAATCTTTAAGGCCCAGCTGTGCTTTTTTTTGTTGTTTGTGTTTGTGTGCTGTTTTACCCTCTCTTTTATGACCTTGAATATCATGCAGGACAATTTAAACAAAACATGGGCTTGGAATGGGAGCCAATGAAGGGAAATAAGATCTGAAGAAGCACTATCCAATCTTTTAAATCTCAATGTCAATTTGGCTGCAGTATTTTGCAAGATCTGTAATTTTGAATGAAGTTTAACAGTAATGGATAGATATAAAATATTACAGTAGTCAAAATGAGATAATATAATGGCCTGCACCAAGGTAACAAAATGATGAGCATGAAAACAGTGACGAATTCGACGTAGCTGATGAAGTTTGAAAAATACAACTTGTGTAATGTGATTTACTTGGAAAGGGTGGTGGCCAAAATACAAATGATTAGCGAAGTCAAAATGCTAATAATGCACCTATATTAGAAGACCCTCAGACACCTTTATCACCAAGATATTCACCCCACTATACCAAGGGTTTAACGTGGGTGAAACCGTGTTATCTTTCATTGGGTCCCCAATGCACCACTAAATATCTAGTACAAAATTTTGTGGATACTGCTCTATAATCAAAATATATAACAATAACGTTATCTAATTGTTTGAAATCATGAAAGTCACTCAATTTAGACTGAAATGAATACTTATCTTTTTAAATATCGATCGCTGCAACACCAACTTGCAATGACGTAACGTTCTCAAACATATTCCAAAATCCAGCACCACACTTCTCTTCCTGCTGTAAAATGTCCATCAGTATCTTGACTTGGCTTAGCACACTAGTCTTTGTCATTTATAGTTTCCAAAAGATTTTAGTATGATTGGTGAAGTGCCTTGTCTTCTGCTTTCTTTATCTCCCAATGTGGCTCCACTATGTCTAGCCATATTGACACAGGATCTCATATTCAGATTGCGGGAGGGAGCCCGGCTAACACCTGCGGTCAGCGGTCAGCCTGGATATTGAATACCACACCATTTGTGGTGACCAGCATTGAATATCTAGTTTATTTTTGGCTGGTTAAGTTTAAACTGACCAAAGATATTCTGGCTTTGCACTGAATATTCGAGGATATCCAGCTATATTGCACAATATAGCCGATTATCTCTCAGCCGCTATTTGACGATATTCAGAAGGGGATAGCCGGCTATCCTCTGCTGAGTATCACTGGATAGCTGGTTAAGTGCCATTTAACAGGCCAGGTACCATTCCTGGCTGATTTAATGGTTTTGAATATCAATAGAACAGTTCCCCAGGGGTCTGTGCTGGGACTGCTGCTTTTAACATATTTATAAATGATCCAGAGATGGGAAAACTAGTGAGGTAATCAAATTTGCAGATGATACAAAGTTATTCAAGCTTGTTAAATCGCAAGAGGATTGTGGAAAATTGCAAGAGGATCTTACAAGACTGGGAGACTGGGCATTCAAATGGCAGATGACATTTAATGTGAGCTAGTGCATGCATATAGGAAAGAGGAATCCAAACTAAAACTATCAGGCTTATTTTTGAAAGAGAAGGGCGCCCATGTTTCGACACAAATCGGGAGATGAGCGTCCTTCTCCCAGAGTTGCCCAAATCGGCATAATTGAAAGCCGATTTTGGGCGTCCCCAACTGCTTTCCATTGCGAGGACGACCAAAGTTCACGGGGGCGTGTTGGAGGTGTAGTGAAAGCGGAACTTGGGCATGCCTAACACATGGGCATCCTTGACCCATAATGGAAAATAGAAGGACGTCCCTGATGAGCTCTTGGGCGATTTTACTTGGTCCCTTTTTTCTTATGACCAAGCCTCAAAAAGGTGCCCAAACTGACCAGATGACCACAGGAGGGAATCGAGGATGACCTCCCCTTACTCCCCCAGTGGTCCCACCCTCAAAACAAATTTTAAAAATATTTTTTCCAGCCTCCATGCCAGGCTCAAATGTCATACTCAGGTCCCTCGCAGCAGTATGCAGGTCCCTGGTGCAGTTTTAGTGGGTGCAGTGCGCTTCAGGCAGGTGGACTCAGGCCCATCCCCCCCTACCTGTTACACTTGTGGTAGTAAATATGAGCCCTTCAAAACCCACCAGAAACCCACTGTACCCACATGTAGGTGCCCCCCTTCACTCCTAAGGGCTATAGTACTGGTGTACAGCTGTGGGTAGTTGGTATTGGGGGGGGATTGGGGGGCTCAGCACCCAAAGTTAAGGGAGCTATGCACTTGGGAGCAATTTGTGTAGTCCACCGCAGTGCCCCCTAGGGTGCCCGGTTGATGTCCTGTCATGTCAGGGGGACCAGTGCACTACGAATGCTGGCTCCTCCCATGACCAAATGGCTTGGATTTGGTCGTTTATGAGATGGGCGTCCTCGGTTTCCATTATCGCTGAAAATCAGAAACGACCAAGTTCTAAATCTCAGGATTTGGGCGTCCCCGACCGTATTATCGAAATGAAAGATGGACACCCATCTTGTTTTGATAATATGTGTTTCCCCGCCCCTTCACGGAGCAGTCCTGCGAGGACGTCCCCAGGAAAACTTGAGCGTCCCTTTCGATTATGCCCCTCCACATGATAAAGTTCCACATTAGGAATCACCGCCCAGGAAAAGGATCTAGTTGTCAACCTTGATGATACGTTGAAATCCTCTGCTCAGTGTGCAGTGGCAGCTAAGAAAACAGATACAATGTTAGGAATTATTAGGAAAGGAATGGAAAAGAAAATGAGGATGTTATAATGCCTTTGTATAGCTCCATGGTGTGACTGCACCTTGAATATTGTGTGCAATTCTGGTCCCTGCATCTCAAAAAAGATATAGCGGAATTAGAAAAGGTACAGAGAAGGGCGACAAAAATCATAAAGGGGATGGGACGACTAGGGGTCTTCAGTTTGGAGATGAGACAGCTGAGGGGAGATATGATGTAAGTCTATAAAATACTGGGTGGAGTGGAACAGGTAGATGTGAATCACTAGTTTACTCTTTCTAAAAATACTAGGACAAGGGGGCACGTAATGAAGCTACTAAGTAGTAAATTTAAAACAAACTGAAGGAAATATCTCTTCACTCAACATATAATTAAACTGGAATTTATTGCCAGAGAATGTGGTAAAAAAACATTTAGCTCAGCACGGTTTTAAAAAGGTTTAGATAATTTCCTAAAAGGAAAGTCCTTAAGCCATTATTAAGTTGGACTTGAGAAAATCAATTGCATATTTCTAGGATAAGCAGCATAAAATCTGTTTTATTGTTTTGGGATCTTGCCAGGTACTTGTGACCTGGATTGGCCACTATTGGCATCAGGATACTGGGTTTGATAGACCTTCTGTTTCAAGATGGCAATGCTTATGTTCTTATGACTGTGCCTTGCCATCCAAAATGAATGAAATCAATGGGGATTTTTACCATTTCTATGAAAACAAATACACATCCCTACTGGTTAGGTTGTCTCCAGGAGACAGTTGTGAAATTGTGTGCTAGAAACTCATGGGCAATCGTATTGTATATATATGTGGCCCTTTTACTAAGCTGTGTTAGGTGCTAACTCACACCTAATTCACTTTAAAATGCAGGACACTCTCAGGCATCCTGTGGTAGATGCAAATTTAGCGCATGCTCATCTACACACTAAAAAATGTTTCTATTTTTTTTTTGAGGGGATGTTTCAGGGTGGCATTCCTTCACTAATCCATTATGGGCAGACGATCAAAAGCCCCATGCTGTTCCAAACAACGCTCTAAAAGTAGCACTGGAACAACATGGGCTTTACCGCCCCTATGATTAGAGATAATAGCATGCAATTTTTCCCTTGTATGGTGGTGAAGCCACACCCAGCACATCCCAGGATGCATTGGGCAGTGCTCGGTGCCGCCATTTTCAAGGCGGTTCTGGAAGAGGAGGGAGTGTACTACTCCTCCATCAGGTACAGGGAGGCAGGGAAGGGGGCCGCTAGACCACCAGGTGGGGGAGGGGGGGCTTTTGTTTGCAGCCCACTGGGCCACCAGGGCTTTCATTTGGGGGGGTTAGGGGACTGGAGATCCACCGGATCTCTAGCCCCCTCCCATGAACTTGTGTCGGGGGAAGATTAGGGGACTGGAGGTCTGCTGGACCTCCAGCCTCCATGTCGCTGACTTGAGCTGGGGTGGGGGGTTTTATTGGAAGAAATGGGGAAGCCTGCAAGCATGCAAATGCATGCTGGACAGGGCTCACAATTCTTCCCCAATGGTCTTCAAACCCAAATGCCAGCTACAAGCTGGTGTAGGGTTTTCTGCGGACAGCACGCCAATGTTTGGCATGCTGCCTGCTATCATTGGAGAGGAATAATAAAATACCTGTTTAGCATGCATTTGCATGCTACTTGTGGTCAGAGCCCATGAGTGCATTGGTTCATGTGCTCGGGGGCTCTGATCATGGGGAGATAGCAAACGGGCGCTAGTATGGCGCTGATAGCCCCTAGCACCCGCGTTTGCTTCTGATCATTTGTCCCTTAGTGCAGCTACATTACCATATGTTAACTGGTCAGTGCAGGATTACTCTATGAGCCCTTCCGCCTACAAAATGGGTGGTGGTAAGTGCTCATGCAGTAATTTTCTTTTTTTTTTTCTTTATTCATATATTTCAATACGTCACCACAAGGTGTGAATATGTTATCTGCATTATTTACAAGAAGTAACATAAGAATAAGAAAATATCTAAACTGCCTGTTTGTCCACAAGTTAAAAAGAAAATTAAATTCCAAGATTAAGGAAAGAAAAATTACAAAAAGTACAAAAGGAAAAAAAAAGAAAAAACAATGGTTGCTACCTCTGGTTCAGACCCCAGCCTGCCATTTATGGAGGGCATACTACATTCACATCAACTCTAGCATCTAGAAATTCATTTAACTGTTTTGGGTCTACAAACTGAAACTGTTTACCCTCAAACATCACATTACAAAAACAAGGAACCCTGGGACACAGTTCCAAAAAGGCCCTCCGTCTCATCTGTATAGGTCTTGAGAGATCTGGAAAAATTCTAACCTTTGAGCCCAAAAACAGAGTTTCTAAGTGTCTCAAGGAAAGCCTTAATACAGCATTCCTATCAGACTCCAGCGCAAAAGTAACAAGCAAAGTCAACCTCTGGGTAATTATTTCCAATGAACTTTCCAGAAAGGAAGTAAGGTTCATTCCTTCCCCCATTACCGGGGGATTTCTTCCACCGTTCCAACACTCCTGATGTAATAAACCTGTGTAATGGGGGGTAGCGAATCCTTATCCATTCCTAGAATGTCAACCATATATTTCTTAATCATTTCCAGCGGGGAAATTCGATTTGGGAAAATTAAGAAACCTAAGGTTTAATCTTCTAGCTTGGTTTTCCAGGTATTCTAATCGTTTGTGAAGGAAATTATTGTCTTTAACCAAAGCTGCTTCTACAGATCCCATTTCTTGAATTTTCATATCTACGTTCTCCAATTTCAGAGTTTGCTGTGCAGTCATTTGCGCTTGAAGCAGGGCAGCTTCGGAAAGAGTTTTAATATCTGAAACATTCCGTTTTAAAGTAGGTTGCATAGAGGCTTGAATGTTGTACATCATCTCCCATAGTGACTCAAGCGTCACAATTGCTGGTCTAACCACGCCACTAGCCACTAGAGGTGAGTGAGGCTGATCCTCAACCCGAGCCAACTTAGAAACTATGTCTCTAGGAAGTACCTTTAAAGCTAATTGCTAAAAGCTGAGATTCGGCTTCCGTTACTGCAGTCTTTCCCTCGCACAGATCAGGCTGAACCCCTTCGGTCTCCGTCTCTGTTCGAACTGCCAGAAACTCTCCTCCAGGCTGGGGCGGTGCAATGCTTTCCACGGGGCTCAAGGAAGCCCCGTTTCCACTCTCCATCGACGTGGACGCGCCGAGAGTTGCAGAAGGGGTCGAAGTTCCCTGAGGACCTAGTTGCTGCCTGGAAAACTGCAAGGTCGCTTGTCTCATTGTCAAAGAGGTCCCAGGAACCGAGGGACGTTCCTTTACCTTTCCCCTCCGCTTTCCCATATTCCATTAGGCGACGGAGGCACCAAAGAGAGCTTACTAACGAGCAGCCTCCAGGAGCAAACACAGGTGCGTCCATTCACAGCGCCATCTTGGAATCAGGGGTCATCCAGTAATTTTCTTAATCAATACATGCTAATGGTAACATTAGCACATGAGAAGCAAACAGAGGGAAACAGCAACACAGATCAAAAAACACCAAAGGAAAAAGTGCAGTGAGCCAACAATGGGATAGAAGAGGCGAAGACTAAATTCTAAGGAAGCAAAAATATTGGAGGACCTGATACAGCCTGTATTTCGGCAACGTGTCTGCAACAGGGGTCATACGGCGATCTCACATAGCAGATGCTTTCAATGTAATTTGAAGACATAAATACCACACAGAGTTAAAATAGCACAATTGCTTGGTTTTAATCATCAGTGCATGACCATTACTACAAAAAATGGAAAATCTGCCATTTTACGTTTGCAGCAAAAATGGCCTTAGTTCCCTGGAAAAACCTGTGCAAGGGCACATTAAGGTCTCTGTTTGCCACAACTTAGCAAAAGAGCCCCTATATTATCAACTGGTTTTCTAGGCACCTTGCTGAGGCTGCCAATTACAATAACATGCTAATTAGTAGCAAGTGCTCAGATAATTCTAGGAATGTGCAGAACTGTATAAACACTGACTGTCATTTCAGTAATCTTTTTAAAAATGTTCACTTTTCTCAGTAGGTATATGCTGAAGTCAGAGTTTTAATCTTACCTTGATGAACAATACTAATTGAGACAAAATACTCATTTTGGTTTTCTGATCTTTTTTTTCTATTTTGTAACTCCTTCCTGCTCAGTTCTGCTAGAATTCCTTTATACTTCTTGCAGCTAAAGAGCAAAATTGACCAAGAGATTGCATTTACCAGCTCACTCAGTTTAGCTCCAGTGTAAATATTAGAGATGTTTTTTCACGGTTGGAGAGATCTCTCACAGTATAGCAGTTTCATCTGCTCTAGCACATGCCAAAATGAAATAAAATTTTCTAACAAGGAGTGAAACCAAACAGCATGAAAACACACATTCTTAATTCTAAGAATACTGCTTGCTAGAAAGAACACAGATTATCAGGCTTATTTTCAAAAGAGAAGAGCGACCATCTTTCGACACAAATCGCAAGATGGGCATCCTTCTCACAGGGTCGCCCAAATCGGCATAATCAAAAGCTGATTTGGGGCATCCTCAACTGCTTTCCATCGCGGGGACGACCAAAGTTCATGGGGGTGTGTCGGAGGAGTAGGGAAGGCGGGACTGGGGCATGCCTAACACATGGGCGTCCTCGACCAATAATGGAAAAAAAAAGGGCGTCCCTGATGAACACTTGAGTGACTTTACCTGGTCTTTTTTTTTCTTATGACCAAGCCACAAAAATGTGCCTAAATGACCAGATGACCACCAGAGGGAATCAGGGATGACCTCCCCTTACTCCCCCAGTGGTCACCAACCCCCTCCCACCCTCAAAACAAATTTTAAAAATATTTTTTCCAGCCTCTATGCCAGCCTCAAATATTATACCCAGGTCCATGACAGCAGTATGCAGGTCCCTGGAGCAGTTTTAGTGGATGCAGTGCTCTTCAGGCAGGCAGACCCAGGCCCACCCCCCCCCCCCCACCTATTACACTTGTGGTGGTAAATATGAGCCCTTCAAAATCCACCAGAAACCCACTGTACCCACATGTAGGTGCCACTCTTCATCCCTAAGGGCTTTGGTAGTGGTGTACAGTTGTGGGGAGTGGGTTTTGGGGGGCTCAGCGCACAAAGTAAGGGAGCTATGTACCTGGGAGCAATTTCTGAAGTCCACTGCAGTGCCCCCTAGGGTGCCCAGTTGGTGTTTTGGCATGTGAGGGGGCCCAGTGCACTACGAATGCTGGTTCCTCCTATGACGAAAGGGCTTGCATTTGGTCATTTCTGAGATGGGAGTCCTCAGTTTCGCCGAAAATCGGGGACGACCATCTCTAAGGACGACCATCTCTAAGGTCGACCTAAATTTCTGGATTTGGGCGTCCCCGACCGTATTATTGAAATGAAAGATGGACGCCCATCTTGTTTCGATAATATGAGTTTCTCCACCCCTTTGCCGGGACATCCTGTGAGGACATCCTCAGGAAAACTTGGGTGCCCCTTTCAATTATGCCCCTCTATGTCTCTGATCTTTCTTTACTCTGGTGATAATTTAGATGAGCTGATAAATGTGAACAGTCTCTTGATTTTGTCTGGTTTTGCAGATGTTTTGATCAGCTCCAGGGACTGGTTGTGCAGGAAGGAATGACAAAAAACTAGAAAATCAGAAAAGGAATTAGGCATGCTTTTGCCAGACAATGGGCACTTATATTTAATTTAGGCACCTAGAAGGCACCCATTTAGAGTATATTCTATAAACAAAATAGATTCCTACTTTCCGTTATAGAAAACAAATGTAACTGGGTAGGTACATGCATATGGAGTGGAGGAGTGGCCTAGTGGTTAGAGCACTGGTTTTGCAATCCAGAGGTGGCCAGGTCAAATCCCACTGCTGCTCCTTGTGATCTTGGGCAAGTCACTTAACCCTCCATTGCCTCTGGTGCAAACTTAGATTGTGAGCCCTCCTGGGACAGAGAAATATTCAGTGTACCTGAATGTAACTCACCTTAAGCTACTTCTGAAAAGGTGTGAGCAAAATCCAAATAAATAAATAAATATGTGTTTAAGTGTGAGCATGTACACTAGCAATAGTCTGAGTGATGGGGTGGATTCTAAGTTTAGCACTTAAAAAAATCTGTGTGGAAAACATTTTCACCTAAGTGTATTCTATAAGCGGCTCCTAGATTTAGGTGCAGTATATAGTATACGATTAGTTGATATCCCAGCGCCTAAAACTATGTGCCTCCATTTACACCAATGAAAACATGGCGTAAATCCCAGCGCATAGATTTAGGTGCACTGGGCCATATTCTATAACTACGTGCATAAATTTTGAAATGCCCATGGAACACCCATTTCCCCACCTATAACCACACCCCTTTTGCCTGCGCACATTAGAACTTAGGTGCACTGCATTACAGAATATGCTTAGCGAGTTGTGTGCGTAAAGTCTAATTATTGCCAATTTGTACTCATTGTTGCTTGTTAACACTGATTGGTTTGTTAAGTCAATTAAGTTGTGTGTGTTGTTACAGAATATGCATGGATTTCATCCGGGGGAATGTGTAGTAAGTGTGAGCTCCTCCCACAGTTCACCCAGACTCTGCCCAGGTTTATATTTATGTTTTTATTTATTCCACTCCTGATATATCACCTTTCTGTATATACAGTCAATGCAGTTTACATATACTACTTTTGCAGGTACATCTGCAAAGTATACACCAGTGACGTAGATATGTGGGGCCATGGGGGCCTGGACCCCCAAAACAATTTCCTCTGGGCCCATGATTTTGCTGGCAGGAGTCCCCAGCCCCCACCAGCTGAAGCTTTGTCCAGCGCTGGTCTCCAGCGTTGCCACGTTGCCTGCCCTGCTCTGTCTTCCCCTCACGTCTGTCATGCTCCTTTTAATGAAACTAAAAGGAGCATGCCAGATGTAAGGGCAAGACAGAGCAAGGCAGGCAATGCGGCAGTGCCAGAGACCGGCGCTGGACAAGGCTTCAGCTGCCAGGGCTTGGGGACCCCCACCAGCCAAGGTATTAAGGTATTTGCTGTGGCAGTGGGTGGGGAGTTGCAGGACGGCGAGGCGGTGGCGGCAGCAGGGAGCAGCAGTGTGGGGGAGGGCGTGGCAGCAGAGCAGCAGAGCAGCAGAGCAAAATGTGCCCCCCCCCCCACCTCAGGCTCTGGCCCCTTTCCACCATGAGTTCTGGCTATGCCCCTGGTATACACTATCGAAGATGTGCATGCACTTTCAGAATTCCATCAAATCATCAACCTCCACTTTGTAAGGATCTATATCATGGACCTCAGCGGTGCCACTTGCTAAATCAAACCTTATATTAGCAAGAATCATGCATCCACCTCCTTATCAGTCTTCTGGTATAAAACTCTTGTCTCTTATAAACCCTTATCTCTTGTATATCTTCTGGTTTATATATTTTTGATTTTAATTTTATATTTTAAATGTAAAAATACTCATCCTAAAGATGTGGCAAATAATCAGTCGGGGGCTGCTTATCCAACATAGACTATGTTTCGCCTTGGGAGTTATTTCAAGGAACACCCCCTATTACAAATGGCACTGGCATTTCTCCACCTCATTCATTCTTATGGCTTCCAAACATATAAGGTTAGATTTAGCAAGTGGCACCACTGAGGTCCATGGTATAGATCCTTACACGGTGGAGGTTGATGATTTGATGAATGAATAAGGACCTCCAGAAAGAGTTGATGTGCAGAGATTATTCGTGTACTTTCAGAATAGCATGTAGCCAGATTATTGCCATTTACATGCATCTATGGCTAGAATACTAGTATTTGTGCGTGTACATGTTGCCTAATGTTACGCAGCTCCAGTGGAATTAACTTCTATGTTCATCTGAGAGTTCTAAACTCAATATAAAGATGCTACAAGAAAAAAAAAAAGCTTTAAGCACCTTATATGCAGAAAACAAACCCCTGACTTGTTGCAACTCCCATATAAAACTACTATTATAACCGCATCTTACCAATCAAGATTGTTACTGTGTTGTTCTTGGTTTCCACAATTTCTGTGCTGATCCTCCTAGTGGACTCATACTTTTTTTTTGAGCAGCTGCTATGTTCAGGAAGCCACGTCCATCTTGCCTGAACTCTTGGAGCTCTTGTGTAGATCCTCTCAGGGCCACTGAGAGACAAAGCCAGGACTGGGGCAGGGCTGCCGCAGCCACCGCCACCCCCCCTCCCACTCAGGCTACCACTCCCCCCCCCCCTCACTCATCCTGTGTGCTCATCCCTCAGTCTGTCACTCTCCTGCTCCTGTGTGCTGGGACATCAAGTCTCTTCTCCGATTTTGTTGCTTTGCTCTGAACTGCTTCAAGTCTTTTCACATCCTTATTGAGCTACTGCTTCCAAAACTGAATACAATACTCTTTCTGTGTATCCATTAAGACTATTAAATGTCAGGTCCTTGAACAGCAAATGCTTCCCAATGTATAACTGGATACAATAATAAAACTTCCAAATCTTGTGTCTCACAGAGATTTAGAGGATGACTCCTTTTACCTGACAAAGGTCTGCTCACCCAGTTTCTCATTCTACTACATATACTACCTATCAAAAACAAGGAAGAGTGGCCATAACCTACTCAATTAGAAACAGAGAAGGATCAAGACTACACCAACCAAGATAAAACAAAATAAGTACACAAGAGCCTTGAAGACTGGGATAATCAGAATTCCTTTATTCAAAAATGACCCTACATGGGCTGTGTTTCGGTGAGAATCTGCCTGCGTCAGGATTCAAAATAATGTCCAAAATTCCTTAATGAATATAGCAGGTAAATCTTTAATGAACATTACAGGGTTCTCTCTTTTCATGTAAGTATCTGCACATACGGTTTGGCAGTTTTTTCAGTGAGGGCGTTTTTCTAACTATCGGCACACTTAAGGCAGCTGCTATTGCTGACTGCATATGTGCAGATACTTACTTGAAAAGAGAGAACCCTGTATTCTGATTGTCCCAGTCTTGAAGGCCCTTGTGTGCTATTTTTGTTATAACCTACTCCAACCAGCTAATCATTTTAGAACAGCCCATAAGCTCTTCTTGCCCATTTCTCCAGCAATATCCCATTTAGTAGCCCCTTTATATACTGTCCCCTGAGGAACTGATGATTTCCATCATTTCCAGTTTTCTTTCCCTTTCCTCTCACTATTAGGTGCTTTAACATCATGATCTCTTGGTACATTATGATCAAGATATCTTAACAATAATGGAAGATCTTAACCTGACTCAGTACTTACATGTCCCTTTCCATATAGCTGGAGACTCCCTCAATTTAGTTCTTCTTCTGATAATATAAAGTTGGAAGCAGAAAGTTTGATCACATTACAGCTGTTTTGTACCAGTTGCATTGGCTTCCTGAGACAGCATGCATAGCCTTTAAAGGAAAGGTGAAGGGAAATGGGACTTGGTAGACTGCCTTTCTGAGGTTTTTTTGCAACTACATTCAAAGTGGTTTACATATATTCAGGTACTTATTTTGTACTAGGGGCAATGGAGGGTTAAGTGACTTGCCCAGAGTCACAAGGAGCTGCAGTGGGAATTGAGCTAAGTTCCCCAGGATCAAAGTCCACTGCACTAACCACTAGGTTACTCCTCCATTCTGACATTATGGGCTAGATTGTATATATGGTGCCTGAATAATCTACTTGGCATACATTTCCACCTAAGCGTATTCTATAAGTGGCGCCTGGATTTAGGTGCCGCATATAGAATACGCTTAGTTGATTTCTCAGCGCCTAGAACTATGCACATTCATTTACATCAAGGAAAATGTATTCATCCATTTGGATACAGAAAGTGAAAGTGCCTTGTTGCTTTGTAGCTTTTACTATATGAGACGTGGGGTAAGGAATAATATATTATAGAGGAATATATTCGAATTATTCCCCAAGTTTTCCAGTCATCACTGTGACCCCTGACGCAGGTGTTAGTCACCGAAACACGGCCCGTGTTGGGTCTTTTTGTCAAGGCTCATTCATTAAAGAACTGTGTTCCATTTTTAAAGACCCGTGGTGCTGTTTTTTTGTTTAGACTTTAGTTTGTACTTCGTTCCCTCTCTTTTGTTACCACCTATGCTTTTTTAGCCCATGGGTTTCCTGCATGCTGAGGCAACTTTTAGTGAAGCTGTAAAATGGCCTCAATTTCTTTTTTTCTATGAATGGCCATGTGCTAATTTCCCAATTAGTGCATGGCCATTAGCGTGTGAGCCCTTACTGCCACCTATTTACTAGGGGTAAGGGTCCCGCATTAATTGGGCAGCATGTGGCAATTTATCCATGCTACCTGATTAGCGCAGGGCACACCTACTCTCCGCCTCCAAACATGCACCTTTGCTAAAAAAAATCACACTGAATGTTCATGCTTAGGCACCAAAACACTAATTAACCAGTCAGCGGCCATTTCTGGCTAGTTAAATAACTTTGAATATCAGGGAGTAAGTTTATAGAATAGCACCTAAGTGCAGTTATGCACATAACTAGAAATTGGTGACAAGTAATGTCACTTAACAGTCATTATTGGCAATTAAAGCCAATTAGTGCCCACTTAAACAATTGTTAGGAGCTATTCTATAATTTGTGCACCAGTCACAAAATTCTGTGCCCAAGTTGGTAGAATTAGGGGGCTAGAGTCTAGTTGAGAGTTTTTCTTTAAATGTTACTGGGGGCAATAAGTGATTCATCAACTAGATATTACTGCTGATCTCCTAGAAAATTAGTTTTCTCTTTTATTTCTTCACTTGTATGCCTGCTTCCAAGGCTTTTTGCTCAAAGCTCCTTGAGCTCATGGATTTTGATTGTTAATATATTGCCAGTTTTGTTTTATATCATATGAGACTGCTCTATGTTCCTGTATTTTGATTTCTAGATTCCTTGTCAAGCCTCCTTATGCTTACTATACTATACTATCAAGGACTTATTGCTCACCAACTCACTTAATCAAAGTTCAAGATGAGTTACAATCATGAAAAAAAATACTGACATAGTCAGTCAAGAATTAACAGCTGAATATAAACAGATAATGAAATTATAAGAAATTACACCTTTCTTAGTCTTGTGAACAGATAAGTCTTCAAAGCTTTTCTAAATAACTACTATTAGAACGTATCTTCAAAGGAATATAATGCCAGTGATAAACTGCAGAGAAGGAAAATGAATAAGAAAAAACAGTTTTGGAACAAATATTTTTCACAGACGGAAATGCTAACAACAAATAATTGCAAAGCCTAGAGCTAGTCCTTGACTATTACAAACTTACTAATTAAGTTCCATCCTTAGGACCTAGCCCATAAAAGAATTTAAAAACAAAACAAAAGATTTGAGTTTTAACTGGTAACCAAAGTAAAGTACTCAACAAATGGGTTACATGATCTATTCGAGTCTTTCTAAATATTAATTTGGCTGCTGAATTTTGGATCATCTGAATCCTTGAGAGTTGTCGAGAGGTTAAACACAGATATAATGAATTAACATAATCTAATAAAAACAATTGAACAATAGTTCTGAAATGACCTTGTAAAACATAAGATTTCAGCAGTCTCAGTTGTTTTAATTTATCAAGCTATTAATATGAGGCGCCATGGTTAACAATGACTCCAAAACTATGCCCAAAACTATACTTAATGATAGCCCATCACAAGTCGAAATCATCTGGGGAATCTTATTTAGTCCCTGGAAAACCATAATAGATTTCTTTTTTCAGCATTAAGTTTGAGTTTATAATAGGATGACCAGTCTTTTACCCTTTTTATACAGTCATTAACCTCAGAGAAAACAGAATACTTGCTCCTATCAACAAGAACCAAGAAAAAAAATATAATCTGCATAAGACATAATGAGCTCTCCAAACTTCAACAAAATTTGACCAATTGCTAGAGTGCTTTGATAATAAAGTTATAAAGAAGCTAGTCAATACACATTTTTTAAATCTCCAAAATCACAGAGAAAGTTATATGTCTGCCACTGCTGGATTTCTTCAAAAAGAATTAGGGATCGATATTTAGTGCCAGCATTTAACTCAAGCCGATCACAGTGCTGGATGAAAATTGACTCCCTATGTCCAGATGCTCAAAACTCCAGTGCTGTATGAAACAGCGCCAGAAAATACCGTGACAACAGGGCTGAGGAATTACTTGTTCATGCTCGAAGCTAATGGTATGCAAATTAAATACACGCTATTAGCTTCGAGCATGAGCAAGTAAATCGGGGAGATGGTGCCTAGCGCATGCCCTGAAGAGTTGCATGCACCAGAGAGGAGGAGGGAAAGAGGAGAAAGAAGTGTCGACAACAGACAGCATTCACAGGATTTCAGGGGTGGGCTCAGTACTACCAGTGCCAAGTCATACCTCCACTTATGCTTTGTTTGTGGGTGGTGGGAGTTATCGGGGTAGTTTATGTCACGGGCATGGAAGTCTTCCCTGGTTCAATCATTGGAGCTCCATGTGGTTTTGGTCCATCTGGTTGTGCTCTTGTGACTATGACATTTTGAATCAGAGGGGTGACAAGGCTTGGCTTTCATTAATGGAGTGCTGTCAATGCTCAGCTGCAAAGGAATTTGCCATGCTGCCTACTTAATGCCAGCTCCGAGCTGGCGTAAGGTTCCCAGCAGTAAGATCGCGCTTATTCAGGGCTTTCTTCTTTGAGCATTGTGCTGAATGGCAAATTACCTAATTTAAATGAGATCAACATGCTTCTTTCGCTAATCTCTGGTGCACTCGCTGTCCCCCACGCTGGAGCCCTCTGAGTATTTGGTGCCAGCAAATGAGGGCGCTAGTCCAGGGCTAAGGGCCTCTAGCACCCGCATTTGCTTCTGCTCATCTGCCCCTTAGTATTTATACATTGTGTCTTGCAACTTGGCCTCTCTATGTATCTTTCAGATATAGTCATCCCATGTAGGCCTGCCTATTTCCATAGGCAGCATAATCTTTTACTTTCTATTCTTCCTTCATCAAGAATTAGACTAGAATCTAAACAACATAGTACTTTCAGCTACTTTGCCTCTTCTTTATATAATCTGAAAGCTAAGGTCTCCTACCTCCAGATCAAAATTGAGATAGATACATGTCTCTTTTTGCTGGCTTTCAGCAATAAGTGAATTGGCAGTGGGCCTGTCTAGATGTTTAGGTTGGCAGCTGACCTTGTGTTCAAGCCCTAAATATACACTCATTCTTCTAAGAGTGTTGTACTTCCTTGTCTCTCTTAACTCTGTTCTTGAGTCCATCTCTCTGTCTTCATACTGTTTTCATTGGCTAAATTGCTGTTTCCCCATTCCTGATATATGTGCCAACTTTGTAAACTGCTTTGTTGTGCAGAATGAAAGGTGCTACATTAAATTAATAAATGTAATTATATAGTAGCAGTATTTATCTGATGCAGGATTGAGGTCTGTTTTCTCTCATTTCCCTAAAAATATGCAGAAAGGGATAGCATCCCAATAAAAAATACTGCACCTCCAAGTCTGTAATACTCTGTGGTCAATATTCAGGAGTGCAGTCACCATATAACTTTACATGTACAGTTTTTTTTTTGGATCTTAAGGGTCCAGGAGTCCACTAGACCACATAAGTACATAAGTACATAAGTACATAAGTAGTGCCATACTGGGAAAAACCAAAGGTCCATCTAGCCCAGCATCCTGTCACCGACAGTGGCCAATCCAGGTCAAGGGCACCTGGCACGCTCCCCAAACGTAAAAACATTCCAGACAAGTTATACCTAAAAATGCGGAATTTTTCCAAGTCCATTTAATAGCGGTCTATGGACTTGTCCTTTAGGAATCTATCTAACCCCTTTTTAAACTCCGTCAAGCTAACCGCCCGTACCACGTTCTCTGGCAACGAATTCCAGAGTCTAATTACACGTTGGGTGAAGAAAAATTTTCTCCGATTCGTTTTAAATTTACCACACTATAGCTTCAACTCATGCCCTCTAGTCCTAGTATTTTTGGATAGCGTGAACAGTCGCTTCACATCCACCCGATCCATTCCACTCATTATTTTATACACTTCTATCATATCTCCCCTCAGCCGTCTCTTCTCCAAGCTAAAAAGCCCTAGCCTTCTCAGCCTCTCTTCATAGGAAAGTCGTCCCATCCCCACTATCATTTTCGTCGCCCTTCGCTGTACCTTTTCCAATTCTACTATATCTTTTTTGAGATACGGAGACCAGTACTGAACACAATACTCCAGGTGCGGTCGCACCATGGAGCGATACAACGGCATTATAACATCCGCACACCTGGACTCCATACCCTTCCTAATAACACCCAACATTCTATTCGCTTTCCTAGCCGCAGCAGCACACTGAGCAGAAGGTTTCAGCGTATCATCGACGACGACACCCAGATCCCTTTCTTGATCCGTAACTCCTAACGCGGAACCTTGCAAGACGTAGCTATAATTCGGGTTCCTCTTACCCACATGCATCACTTTGCACTTGTCAACATTGAACTTCATCTGCCACTTGCACGCCCAATCTCCCAGTCTCGCAAGGTCCTCCTGTAATCGTTCACATTCCTCCTGCGACTTGACGACCCTGAATAATTTTGTGTCATCGGCGAATTTAATTACCTCACTAGTTATTCCCATCTCTAGGTCATTTATAAATACATTAAAAAGCAACGGACCCAGCACAGACCCCTGCGGGACCCCACTAACTACCCTCCTCCACTGAGAATACTGGCCACGCAATCCTACTCTCTGCTTCCTATCTTTCAACCAGTTCTTAATCCATAATAATACCCTACCTCTGATTCCATGACTCTGCAATTTCTTCAGGAGTCTTTCGTGCGGCACTTTGTCAAACGCCTTCTGAAAATCCAGATATACAATATCAACCGGCTCCCCATTGTCCACATGTTTGCTTACCCCCTCAAAAAAATGCATTAGATTGGTGAGGCAAGACTTCCCTTCACTAAATCCGTGCTGACTTTGTCTCATCAGTCCATGTTTTTGTATATGCTCTGCAATTTTATTCTTAATAATAGCCTCCACCATCTTGCCCGGCACCGACGTCAGACTCACCGGTCTATAATTTCCCGGATCTCCTCTGGAACCCTTCTTAAAAATCGGAGTAACATTGGCTACCCTCCAGTCTTCCGGTACTACACTCGATTTTAGGGACAGATTGCATATTTCTAACAGTAGCTCCGCAAGTTCATTTTTTAGTTCTATTAATACTCTGGGATGAATACCATCAGGTCCCGGTGATTTACTACTCTTCAGCTTGCTGAACTGACCCATTACATCCTCCAAGGTTACAGAGAATTCGTTTAGTTTCTCCGACTCCCCCGCTTCAAATATTCTTTCCGGCTTTTCGTAATATTCATGGAGTCGGGGGGGGGGGGGGGTTTGGAAGTCCACTAGATCAACAGGGATTTTTTTGTAACATTAGGGGAAAAGGAAAGATTGCATCGCCTCATATATGGATGGGAGACTGGATTTTAAGCTGGGTCCAGAGCAAGGTGGTCAGGTCGGAGGGAAGGGGTGCCGCTAGACACTTCTCCTCTCAACCAACCCTTCTATACTGCCCCAGACCTGGCAAAAAGCTTCCTGCATTAAATGAGCATGAGAAACTTTTTTTTTAGCATTGCTGTAGGGTAATTAAGGACCGCATTTAAATGTGGTCTGCGGTGATGGTTTTAGCGGCTACGTTGAAACCATTTAAGCATGTGGCCCCATATAATGTGCATACAAACGCGGCGTTAACAGCACGTTAACTGATGGTACTTTTAATGATCAGCCCCTAGGTGTGGCACATGTATGATCAGCCCCTAGGTGTGGCTTTGATTTCCATGTGTAAATTAGGGCATGATACATAGAATTTGGGTATAAGCATGTTTTTTTCCACGCAGATTTTTTTCAGCACCATTTATAGAATCCAGTCCTTAGTGTAGATTAATAGGTTATGTGGAGGGGGCATAATCGAAATGGGTGCCCATGTTTTCCTGAGGGTGTCCTCGCGAAGGGGCAGGGAAACCCGTATTATCGAAACAAGATGGGCGGCCATCTTTCGTTTTGATAATACGATCGGGGACGGCCAAATCTCAACATTTAGGTCGACCTTAGAGATGGTTGTCCTTAGAGATGGTCATCCCCGGTTTTCAACGATAATGGAAACTGAGGACGCCCATCTCAGAAATGACCAAATCCAGGCCATTTGGTCGTAGGAGGAGCCAGCATTCATAGTGCACTAGTCCCCCTCACATGCCAGGACACCAACCGGGCACCCTAGGGGGCACTGCAGTGGATGTCACAAATTGCTCCCAGGTGCATAGCTCCCTTACCTTGGGTGCTGAGCCCCCCAAACCCCCCTATAACCCACTCCCCACAACTCTACACCACTACCATAGCCCTTAGGGATGAAGGGGGGCACCTACATGTGGGTACAGTGGGTTTCGGGTGGGTTTTGGAGGGCTCACATTTACCACCACAAGTGTAACAGGTGGGGGGGGGGGATGGGCCTGGGTCTGCCTGCCTCAAGTGCACTGCACCCACTAAAAACTGTTCCAGGGACCTGCATACTGCTGTGATGGAGCTGGGCATGACATTTGAGGCTGGCATAGAGGCTGGAAAAACAAATTTTTTTATTTTTATTTTTTTAGGGTGGGGGGTTGTTGGTGACCACTGGGGGAGTAAGGGGAGGTCATCCCCACTTCCCTCCAGTGGTCATCTGGTCAGTTTTCGAGACTTGGTCATGAAAAAAAAGGGACCAAGTAAAGTCGACCAAATGCTCGTGAAGGACGCCCTTCTTTTTTCCATTATCGGCCGAGGATGCCCATCTCTTAATCACGCCCACGTCACGCCTTCAGTACACTGCCGACACGCCCCCATGAACTTTGGTCATCCCCACAACGGAAAGCAGTTGAGGATGTAAAAAATCGGCTTTCGATTATGCCGATTTGGGCGACCTCGGGAGAAGGACGCCCATCTCCCGATTTGTGTCGGAAGATGTGCGTCCTTCCCTTTCAAAAAGAAGCAAGATTATAGACAATATGCTGAAAACGTCTCCCCAGTGTGTGGCAGCAGCCAAAGAAGCAAATAGGATGCTAGGAATTATTAAGAAAGGGATGCAAAATAAGACTAAGAATATTGCTCCATGGTGCGACCTCTCCTTGAGTATTGTGTTCAATTCTGGTCACTGTATCTCAAAAATGATATAGCAGAATGAAAAGGTTCAAAGAACAGTGACCACAATGATAAAGGGGATAGAACTCCTCTTATATGAAGAAAGACTAAAGAGGTTAGGGCTCTTCAGCTTGGAAAAGAGATGGCTGAGGGGGGATATGATTGAGGTCTATAAAATCCTGAGTGGTGTAGAATGGGTAAAAGTGAATCAATTTTCACTAAAAAACCAGGGGGACACTCAATGAAATTATATGGAAACACTTTTAAAACAAAGTAGAGAAAATATTTTTTCACTCAAAAAATAGTTAAGCTCTGGAACTCATTGCCAAGGGATGTGGTGGTTAGCTATCTGGGTTTACAAAAGGTTTGGACAAGCTCCTGGAGGAAACGTCCATATTCTGTTATTGAGATGGACAGGGAGAAGCCACTGCTTACACTGGAATTGGTAGCATAGAATGTTGCTATAAATTGGATTTCTCAAAGAGCAAAAAGGAGTAATGCCACCATGGCAACAAAAGTAACTAATATGTCAAAACTTAACACAGTCAAGCTTATTTTCGAAAGAGATCGCCGGCCATCTTCCAACACAAATCGGGAGATGGCCGGCGATCTCCTGAATCTGGCCAAATCGGTATAATCGAAAGCCAATTTTGGCCGGCTCCAACCGCTTTCCGTCACGGGGCTGGCAAAAGTTCAAGGGGGTGTGTTGGCACGGTAGCGAAGGTGGGACGGAGGCGTGCGTTGAGATGGCCAGCTTCGCCTGATAATCAAAAAAAGAAAGCTCGCCTTGACGAGAATTTGGTTCACTTTATTTGGTCCCTTTTTTTTAAGGTCCAAGTCCCAAAAAAGTGCCCCAACTGACTAGATGATCACCGGAGGGAATCGGGAATCACCTCCCCTGACTCCCCCAGTGGTCACCAACCCCCTCCCACCCAAAAAACAAATTGTTGCCAGCCTCTATGCCAGCCTGAAATGTCATACCCAGCTCCCTGACAGCAGTATGCAGGTCCCTGGAGCACTTTTAGTGGGTGCAGTGCACTTCAGGCAGGTGGACCCAGGCCCATCCCCCCCTACCTGTTACACTTGTGGTGGTATATGTTGAGCCCTCCAAACCCCCCCCCCAAAACCCACTGTACCTACATGTAGGTGCCCGCCTTCACACTCCTTAGGGCTATGGTAGTGGTGTAGAGTTGTGGGGAGGGGGGTTTGGGGGGCTCAGCACACAAGGAAAGGGAGGTATGCACCTGGGAGCAATTTTTGAAGTCCACTGCAGTGCCCCCTAGGGTGCCTGGTTGGTGTCCTGGCATGTCAGGGGGGCCAGTGCACTACAAATGCCGGCTCCTCCCACGACAAAATGGCTTGCATTTTGCTGGGTTTGAGATGGCCGTGCCCGGTTTCCATTATGGCCAAAAACCGAATCCAGCCATCTCTAAACCCGGTGATCTCATCATTCAACCTAAATGTTGAGATTTAGCCGGCACCAACCGTATTATCGAAGGAAAAGATGACCGTCCATCTTTTTCAAAAATACGGTCGGCTCTGCCCATTTACGGAGCCGGTCACGGAGATGGCTGGCGCCGTTCGATTATGCCCCTCAGTATATTCTACAGTTAATTTTTTAAAGACTGAGAGGTATCAGATAATTACCAGAATGAGCTATTAGACCACTTATAGTGCACAGCTATTCCGGTGTAACAGGCCACATTAACCCCCTGCCCAGACTATACCCGGGGTTAAAGTGGCCTAGGCCAGAGTATACCCCGGGGGATAAACTTGCCTAAAGGCCAGACTATATCCCCCTAGGCCAGAATATACCCTGGAGTTTACTCTGGCCTGGGCCAGAATATACCCCGGAGTTTACTCTGGCCTAGGCCAGAATATACCCAGGAGTTTACTCTGGCCTAGGCCACAATATACCCCTCCAGGGCAGAATAGAATATACCCCTCCAGGGCAGAATACACCAGAATATACCCCCCCCCCCCCGGGGTTTACTCTGGCCTAGGCCAGAATATACCCCTCCAGGGCAGAATAGAATATACTCCTCCAGGGCAAAATACACCAGAATATACCCCCTCCCTGGAGTTTACTCTGGCCTAGGCCAGAATATACCCCTCCAGGGCAGAATACAATATACCCCTCCAGGGCAGAATACACTATCTATGCCCAGGGGGATAAAGTAGCCTAGGCCAGAATATACCCCCCCCCCCCCCCCCCCAGGGAAGAATATACCCATTTTTGCCTTGGGGTATATCCTGCCCTAGGGGGTACAGCCTAGGCCAATTTATACCTAGTAACATAATGTTTAATTAATTTGACTGTTCATAATATAATAAAAGTCATAACGTCCTGAAACTTCATCTTCTAAAACTAGGAGCACCTCACTTTAATATAAACGTTCAAAGTTAAACACTGATAACAACATCAAAATGATCATGCTTGTTTTCAAGATAAAGTGTGTGTTCTGTTGTTGACTGCAGATTGAAACTTGCGGGATAGGTCAACCAATCTATGGAGTCACCAACTTTTGTGTGGATGACAATGTCACAGCTCAGCAGATTTGCTGTGGCCATGATCTCTGCATCAGTTGCCCATACTCCATCACGGGAGATGCCAGAGATGTTCACATATTCAGTCACCTTTTGGTTCAAGTAGTCCTGTAGTTTTCTTCTCAAATCATTTTTCATGTGGTGGATGACTTTCTTTCTGAGCAGGGAGTGGTTGTCCTCTGTTCCTGTCAGAAAGTAGCTGATGGCCCAGAAGTAGCAGTTGCCATCACCTTTGGTTTTATATGTACGCTGTGGTTGTCCAAGGTCCCTTGTGCATCCACAATACACAACCTTACCAAATGTAAGGCCAAGAGTTGTGCTAAGATACTTTCTTTCTGAACTTAGTAGTGGGTTGAAAGTCTTGGTTTGCTTATGTTTCTGTGCAGCAGAGTCACTGAGTCAATCATCAGAGGACTGAGGTGGTGGAGTAGTCTCTTCATCCTGGTAAATCTTAAGGTTGCTGGCATGGTAGGTGTTCTTCAGTATCTTGCCAGTCTTATTGTTCTTAAGTTTTACTCGTCCCTTGGTCAAGGATTCCACAACAAAGTAGGGTCCAATCCAGCGTGGTTCCATCTTTGAACCCATGCGATGAATACGTTGCTTATTCTTGATGTAAACGATGGTTCCAGCAGTGATTTCTTTTTGGCTGTTGTGTCGATGGTCAAAGGCACGCTTCTGGTGTTCCTGGGCAGAGTGAATGTTGGTACTGACAGTTGAGCAGAGCTTTTTATGAATGGTTGTCAGTGTATTTAGCACATCAGGGTTGGCATCATCTGAAAGGGGCATGGTGTCCATAGTGTCATATTCTAAGGGATTGAGGTCCATAGGAAGCTTGGCCTTCCATCCATACATGACCTCAAATGGAGTGCACTTGGTTGAGGCATGCACAGATGTGTGATAGGCAAACAAAACACCAGGGATGAACTGGTCCCAGTTGTTTCCTTGTTCATTGACAAGCTTACTGAGATATTCCTTGAGTGTTCGATTGTCACGTACCCGCTGGCCATTTGTTTGTGGGTGGTAGGCAGATGAAATGTGGTGATCTGTTTGAAAATGCTCCATCAGGTTGTCGATAATCGAGTTCACAAACTCTCGTCCCTGGTCACTTATGACAGTGTCCATACAGCCAAGGTGGCAAATAACGGAGTACAAAAAATTTGCTACTGACTTGGCACTCTTATCTGGAACAGCTGTAGCTTCAGTCCACTTTGAGAAATGATCAGTGGCAGCAACGATATATTTGTTGCCATTCGATGTTTCCTGAAGAGGACACATCATATCAATCTCGACTAAGCTCCATACTTTTCCAGGCACTGGTATACTGTTGAGTGGTGGAGCCTCCTTGCTGATTTTGGGATTTGTAACAAAACATTTTTGACAGGCTTTGACATGTTAGTGAATGTCGTTCTTCATTCCCTTCCAGTAATAACGGACAGAGATTTTGGCTAATGTTTTATCTCTGCCAAAATGGCCACCAGAAATTGGGTTGTCATGACAGGCCTTAAGGATATTTGTCAGTTGTCTTTTAGTTAGAACCTCCTTTTCCCCATGGATAAGAATCCCTCTGTCTGCTCGATATGGCTTAGCTGTTTGTCTGAACTGGGTCTTGGCATTTAGACATTTCTCTGGAGGTAGATCGTAGATCCACAGGGGGTACGTTTGTTGTGCTGCAGTGTAGAATGTCAAAAGTTGGTTATACAGTTGGTCTTCCATGGTTGTCAACAATGGTAAAGTAAAGAGTTTGGTGTTAGAAGAAGCAGCAGTGTGTATGAGGATGATAAAAAGAGATCTGCACTTTTCAACCAATTAGAGACAGGGTGAGAAAACCAGGGAAGTGACAACAGAAGAAGCAGCTTCTCAACCAATCAGAGATAGGCTGAGAAAGTGTTAGAGGAAGCAACCAATCAGAGACAGGCTGAGAAAGTGTTAGAGGAAGCAGCACAGATGGTATATTCTGGCCTGGAGGGGTATATTCTGGCCTAGGCTACTTTTATTATATTATGAACAGTCAAATTTGTTGAAAATTATGTTACAATTGCATTATATTGTTTTAGAGGGAGTATGAATTGGCCTAGCCCCCAATTTATATTCCCGGGGTATAATCTGGCCTGAGGGGGTATAAAGTGGCCTAGGCCAGAGTATACCCTGGGGTTAAACTGGTCTAGGCTAGAATATACCCGGGTATACTCTGGCCTAGGCCACTTTAACCCTGGGTATAGTCTGGGCGGGGGGTATACTCTGGCCTGTTACACCGGAACTAAGCTCTTTAAAGCTTCATCAATCATTTGCCTCAATGTCTCTGTTGTTTTATGAACTTATTTTTCTTTTAAGATAAAAATTCAAACATATCGTGGACAGCAAATCAGCTGTTATAGCATCAATTTTACCAAAAACGTTTGTTCACATAAAGATCAGAGCAAAAAAAGCGACTACTGTATAAAGCCAGGGCAGTGAAGCATGTTTAAAAGACCCAACGCCTACAACAAGCAAATGGTGTTTTGGTCTTCATGATCTGCTTTGGGGATTTGTGAGCAGTTGCTAACCATAATTAAATACATCATCAAAAAAAAACACTGTTAAGTTTTAACATATTAGTTGTTTTTGTTGGCACAGTGGTATTACTCCTATTTGCCCTTTGATATTTTCTGTGGAGTGGCCTGTTTCCCTTTTAAATGTTGAACAAATTGGGTTTCTGCCAGGTACTTGTGACCTGAATTGGCCACTGTTGGAAGCAAGATACTGAGCTAGATGTACCGTTGGTCTGACCCAGTATGTCTGTTCTTATGTTCTCATGAAAAAAGAAAACACAGCACATCAGTTTTCATTGCACTTTGGGCTTGAATAGCGCTTTGTAATTGCTATACCATACCATACTGTTGGTAGATCAGTGGTAGGAAATCTCCTATTGGTTTTCTACTAGTGATGCAGTGCAAAAAGAAAGTAGAATCTCATCAAGGACTCTGGTATTCACCAGAACATGGCCATGATGGGTCACATTTTAATGAAGTTTCATCTACATTATATGGCTCCTGGGGCATTTCTTCCATTCCTTGGCAGTATCTGCTCTTTCCTGATCTGTTTCTCTCTCTCTCTGTATATATTTTTGAAACAGTCCCAGTTGCAATTTCTCCTGAATGCAAAGTAGATTTCGCTTTCCAGCGATAAAGCTATGACAATGTCTTAATTTGTCAATGCAATATGTCTTAATGTTATAAGAGAACAGGAGTTGTATCTGTGCAAGCTATTTCCTTTCAATGTTTACCTTCTTGGAATCACTGTGGATTGAAATTCCATGTGTAAAGGGGAAAAGGATAGTGATAGGAGTCAGCTGGTACAGGAACCGACAAGAGAAGGAAAAATTCTAGACCTAGTCCTTAGTGGAGTGCATGATCTGGTGCGGGAGGTAATGGTGCTGGGGCCGCTTGATAACAGTGATCATAATATCATCAGATTTGATATTAGCTTTGAAGTAAGTATACATAGGAAATCAAATACGATAGCGATTAACTTCAAGAAGAACAGTGTAATGTATCTCCAAGGAGAGGTGAGCCCTTGAACACGATGAAGGAAACCCTCACCGGGCTGTCGGCCAAAACCCTGAGCCCTCTCTGTGCCTCCCGCCGTTCCCCAGGAGTTGAACCCCTGAGTTCGGGTGGCCAGCAACAGAGAGAACAAAGTCCAGCACAAAGTCCACAGGGTTAGACCAAGCAGCAGGTCACAGCAAACCAGGGCTAGGCAACAGGTCAACACCAGGCAGCAGTCACTAGAAGGTCCAGGAACAGGCAGTGGTCAGTACCAGGCAGCGGTCAGAAGCAGGTCCAGGAACAGGCAGAGGTCAGTACCAGGCAGCGGTCAGAAGCAGGTCCAGGAACAGGCAGAGGTCAGAACCAGGTATCCGTCAGAAGTAGATCCAAAGCACTGCTACTAGTCAGCGAACCGAATAGAAGCCGAAGCACTGATAAACTGAGGGCAGAGCCTTAAATAGGAAGGAATCAGGCTCAACCAGGCACAGCTGAAAACAAGATGGCAGCCCCCATCGGGAACACCCTGCGACCAAATAAGGGCTTCGTTCCTGCAGCTGCCACCTCCAAGATGGCTGCCCTGGCCTAACAGCCCTCTCCAAGATGGCTGCCAAACCCTGGAATAAGCCTGAATCCAAGATGGCCACCAGTGCTCATGCTCAGAACAGCCAGGAAACGTGACAAACAGTGAAAAGAAAACTTAGAGGAGCGACTGCGAGGGTCAAAAATTTACATCAGGCGTGGATGCTGTTCAAAAACACCATCCTGGAAGCCCAGGCCAAATATATTCCGCGTATTAAAAAAAGGAGGACGGAAGACCAAACGACAGCCGGCGTGGTTAAATAGTGAGGTGAAGGAAGCTATTTGGAGCTAAAAAAAAATCCTTCAGAAAATGGAAGAAGAAATCGACTGAAAATAATAAGAAACGGCATAAGGAATGTCAAGTCAAATGCAAAGCGCTGATAAGGAAAGCTAAGAGGGACTTTGAAAAAAAGATTGCGTTGGAGGCAAAAACACATAGTAAAACTTTTTTTAGGTATATTAAAAGCAGGAAGCCGGCAAAAGAATCAGTTGGACCGCTAGATGACCGAGGAGTAAAAGGGGCGGTCACGGAAGACAAAGCCGTAGCGGAGAGATTAAATGAATTCTTTGCTTCGATCTTCACCGAGGAAGATTTGGGTGGGATACCAGTGCCGGAAATGGTATTCGAAGCTGACGAGTCGGAGAAACTTAATGAATTCTCTGTAAACCTGGAGGATGTAATTGGGCAGTTCTACAAACTGAAGAGTAGCAAATCTCCTGGACTGGATGGTATTCATCCCAGAGTACTGGTAGAACTGAAAAATAAGCTTGCGGAGCAATTGTTAGAAATATGTAATTTATCCTTAAAATCGAGCGTGGTACCGGAATATTGAAGGGTGGCCAATGTAACGCCGATTTTTTAAAAAGGTTCCAGAGGAGATCCGGGAAATTATAGGCTGGTGAGTCTGACGTCGGTGCCGGGCAAAATGGTAGAGACTATTATTAAGAACAAAATTACAGAGCATATTCAAAAGCATGGATTAATAAGACAAAGTCAACATGGATTTAGTGAAGGGAAATCTTGCCTCACCAATCTACTACATTTCTTTGAAGGGGTAAACAAACATGTGGATAAAGGGGAGCCAGTTGATATTGTGTATCTGGATTTTCAGAAGGTGTTTGACAAAGTACCTCATGAAAGACTCCAGAGGAAATTGGAGAGTTATGGGATAGGAGGTAGTGTTCTATTGTGAATTAAAAACTGGTTAAAAGATAGAAAACAGAGAGTAGGGTTAAATGGTCAGTATTCTCAATGGAGAAGAGTAGTTAGTGGGGTTCCCCAGGGCTCTGTGCTGGGACCGCTGCTTTTTAACATATTTATAAATGACCTAGAGATGGGAGTAACTAGTGAGGTAATTAAATTTGCTGATGACAGAAAGTTATTCAAAGTCGTTAAATCGAGGGAGGATTGTGAAAAATTACAGAAGGACCTTACGAGACTGAGAGACTGGGCGTCTAAATGGCAGATGATGTTTAATGTGAGCAAGTGCAAAGTGATGCATGTGGGAAAGAGGAACCCGAATTATACCTATGTCATGCAGGGTTCCACGTTAGGAGTCACGAACCAAGAAAGGGATCTAGGTGTCGTCGTTGATGATACGTTGAAACCTTCTGCTCAGTGTGCTGCTGCGGCTAAGAAAACAAATAGAATGTTAGGTATTATTAGGAAAGGAATGGAAAACAAAAATGAGGATGTTATAATGCCTTTGTATCGCTCCATGGTGCGACCACACCTCGAATATTGTGTTCAATTCTGGTCGCCGCATCTCAAAAAAGATATAGTGGAATTAGAAAAGGTGCAGAGCAGGGTGACGAAAATGATAAAGGGGATGAGACGATTTCCCTATGAGGAAAGGCTAAAGTGGCTAGGGCTCTTCAGCTTGGAGAAAAGGCGGCTGAGGGGAGATATGATAGAGGTCTATAAAATAATGAGTGGAGTTGAACGGGTAGATGTGAAGCGTCTGTTCACGCTTTCCAAAAATACTAGGACTAGGGTGCATGCGATGAAGCTACAATATAGTAAATTTAAAATGAATCAGAGAAAATATTTCTTCACTCAGCATGTAATTAAACTCTGGAATTCTTTGCCAGAGAATGTGGCAAAGGCGGTTAGCTTAGCGGAGTTTAAAAAAGGTTTGGACGGCTTCCTAAAGGAAAAGTCCATAAATCGTTATTAAATGGACTTCGGGAAAATCCACTATTTCTGGGATAAGCAGTATAAAATGTTTTGTACAATTTTGGGATCTTGCTGGGTATTTGTGTCCTAGATTGGCCACTGTTGGAAACAGGATTATGTGCTCGATGGACGTTTGGTCTTTCCCAGTATGGCAATACTTATGTACTTTATATCCACCTCCAAGGGTGTCTATTCTTGAGTTCCTTCTTATTTATGGATATGATAGAGAAAGTCTATGACCTATTTCCTGTTGGCTTTGATTAATTTTGATTACAGCAACAGAGAAATGGAGAACATGATGGCAGAAATAGACTATTGAGCTCATTTTCAAAAGAGAAAGGCACCCATCTTTCGACACAAATCGGGAGATGGGCATCCTTCTCCCAGGGACGCCTAAATCGGCATAATTGAAAGCCAATTTTGGGCGCCCTCAACTGCTTTCCATCGCAGGGATGACCAAAGTTCCCAGGGGCGTGTCGGAAGCATACCGAAGACGGGACTGGGGCGTGCTTAACACATGGGCGTCCTTGGCCAAAAATGGAAAAAAGAAGGGCGTCCCTGAAGAGCACTTGGCCGACTTTACTTGGTCCATTTTTTCTTGTGACCAAGCCTCAAAAAGGTGCCCAAACTGACCAGATGACCACCGAAGGAAATCGGGGATCACCTCCCCTTACTCCCCCAGTGGTCACTAACCCTCTCCCACCCTAAAGAAACGTTTAAAATATATTTTTCCAGCCTCAAATGTCATACCCAGCTCACTGACAGCAGTATGCAGGTCCCTGGAGCAGTTTTAGTGGGTGCAGTGCAGTTCAGGCAGGCAGACCCAGGCCCATCCCCCCACCTGTTACATTTGTGGTGGTAAATGTGAGCCCTTCAAACCCACCACAAACCCACTGTACCCACGTGTAGGTGCCCCCCTTCACCCCTTAGTGCTATGATATTGTTGTACAGTTGTGGGGAGTGGGTTTTTTTTGCGGGGGGGGGGGGTTAGCACCCAAGGTAAGGGAGCTATGCACCTGGGAGCAATTTGTGAAGTCCACTGCAGTGCTCCCTAGGGTGCCCGGTTGATGTCCTGGCATGTCAGGGGGACCAGTGCACTATGAATGCTGGCTCCTCCCACGACCAAATGGCTTGGATTTGGTCGTTTCTGAGATGGGCGTCCTCGGTTTCCATTATCGCTGAAAACCGAGGATGACCATCTCTAAGGACGACCATCTATAAGGTTGACCTAAATATTGAGATTTGGGCGACCCCGACCATATTATCGAAACAAAAGATGGCCGCCCATCTTGTTTCGATAATATGGGTTTCCCTGCTCCTTCGCTGGAACGTCCTTAGAGATGGACACCCTTAGAGATGGTCATCCCCGTTCGATTATGCCCCTCAATGACACCTAAGGATTGTGGGGGAAGCACATCAAAATGGATAGGAGTGGTCCAGGGCAGAGCTAAGGCTGAGTCAGTACTTATTCAGATAGTAACAATATTTAGCAATAGTAGCTGTCATAACATTCCTAGATACTTATTCAGTTACCAGAATTGAATATCCATCACTCCTGGATAAGTTTTGATGGTCAGCTTATATGTGGATATTCAGTGTCTGGTATCCCAGTTCCACCAATGCTGAACATCTGAGTGTATCTTTAAATGCCACGACTTGCATTTTAAAGCAACAACAATTGCAGAGTTGAAAAATCAGGGGTCCCATTTTCATACATTGCCAGACCATTTATAAAGAAATCTGTGCTTCCTGAAATGAAGAGATTTCCTTTTCTCTTTTCTTGCATAGAATTACATAGGTTTGAGTAAATTCATAATTTCTATCCTAGAAATAAAGCACTTTTGAAAAGAAAATACAACAGAAAAAAATCATTTCTCTGTCCTGCTTAAAGACAAATACCATCAGTACAGTGGTCTATTTGACTTTCTCTAAATATCTCTCCAGAATTCCTGTCAGAGCCAAGCTGTTGCTAAAAAGCCTGGGATTTTCTGCCCCTTTGTGTGTTTACCAACTGTTAAAAACAGCAGCTTGTCCGAGGGAGGCAATGTTTCACTTGGAACTTTTAATATTTAAATGAAATACCACCTAATGGAACCAGCAGAATTTCAAGGGGAACTGTAGGGAAGTCACAGTTCTCAAATCAGACTTAATTTATTGTCCTGTATAAGTGGTTGGTGACTCAGCTGTTTGGGGGGGGGGGGAGAGCTACGGCATGGTGGGGTGAGGTTTGATGAGGCCAGTTAAATCCTTGGGATGGGGAGGGCAACAGCTATGTCTGCAGTAAAGTACAGTGGGGATATTTTTGAACACAACAGTAAACGACCCCATCCTTCACAGTGTAGCTCTAGTGCAACTACACCAGCTTCAACCCCCCCCCCCCCCCCCATACCTCTTTTACTTCAGGGAATAGGCAAAACAAAAAGCTAAATAATGATACAAGGATGATGGATGGGGAGGTGCTGGACCACATAGGAGGGAGAAGAAAGATGCTGGACCATTCTGGGGTGGGAGAGGGATATTAAACACCAGAGAGGCATTAATAGGGAGAAAGAGGGGTATGCTAGGTTTGTGGGATAACAGGAGGAAGATACAAAGAGGCTGAAATCAAAACATTGTTAGGTGAGAGAAGGGTCTAGTGTGGGAGCTTGGAAAAGGAGGCTAACTGGCAGATTCTGGGAATAGGAGAAGAGGGCAAATGCTAGCAGATGTTGGGGATAGGGGTTGAGATGGGAGTACAGTGGAGGAGTGGCCTAGTGGTTAGGGTGGTGGACTTTGGTCCTGGGGAACTGAGGAACTGAGTTCGATTCCCGGCACAGGCAGCTCCTTGTGACTCTGGGCAAGTCACTTAACCCTCCATTGCCTGCCGCATTTAGCCTGCCATAAGTGGGAAAGCGCAGGGCACAAATGTAACAAAAAAAAAATAAATATAGGAAGAAGAGTCTGATGCTGTGGCTGGGAGAAGGATGCTAAGGGTTGAATCAAGGACTAGGGCTGAGTTGACAGAAGGGTCTGATTCTGGGTTTGGGAAAAGGGGGAAGATGCTGGTGGGTGGCAGTGGGAGAAGGAGGTTGGTACTGGGGAAATGAGAAAGAAGAGGAAGGCAGACAGTGTGGTGAGAGTGAAGCATATACAGCGGAAGTTGGAAATGAAGAGGCTATAGATGCTGGGGAAAGGTAGCATAAATGAATATTGGAGGAGGAGATAGGTGGGTAGGTGCTGGAGAAAGAAGTAGGGAGACAAGATAGGAGAATGGATGCTAGCAATGGGAGAGAGAATTGGGCAATGAATGCTGGAGAAAGAGGCATATATCCAGATGACCAGATGACATAAGCCAAGCCCAACAAGGTACAGAACTTAGAATTTTGCCATTTTTGGGACTGTTGTATTGAGACCCACTGGGAATTATAGTTGGTCAAACTGGAACTTTTGTTTTTGCTAATTTACCTACCAGTGAGAGTTAAACAGAAGTTAGATTCCAGGAAATATGAGGGTGGTGGCAAGCAGGCTACTAAGCCTGACCAGCAATCCCTCTCTCTATCCACCTTCTATCTGCATCAGCATCATCCCTTTGTCTTCCAACTTCTTACTATTCCCTGCATCACCCTTCTGTTCATATGATGCGTTGCTTCTGTCACCCTATCCACCTCCAATGTCCATCATCTCCTGTTAACCTATTCACTCCCCATATATAAATCACACTACTACCCCTGCTGTGTCCACCTCACTCCAAGCCACTACATTTCTTCTTTCCCTCTCCCCTAATTTAGCATCTCTGTATTCCCCCTTTCCTGGTCCAGCACTCCCCCTCCCTCCCACCCCATGGCCCATCATCTTCTGTTCCTCTCTACTCTTCACTGCTACCTCTGCTGCTGCTGCTGCTTTCTGGAACCTGTAGTACAAATGAGACACAAGATACAAATGTCCCACCTCTTTGAAACAGGAAGTCTATATCAGAGGGCATGGAATCAGCAAAGCCAGCAGCAACACACACAGAGGCAGAGGCCCTGCACCTCTTTACTGTTTATTATTATTATTTGCCATTGAGCAGGTCCCAGAAAGTGGCAGTGGGGTGGGAAGGCTTAGCCTCCCCCACGAATCTTATACAGGGCACCAACATCTCTAATTTATGATTAATGTGCAGATTAACTGTTTGATACTTCTCTGATGTTTTTTTTTCCAGGTTTACAACTCTTCTATTAACATTTTTCATGGCATTTTCTTCTCAGAAAGCTTTCAATGCTAATTTAGATGTTCAAATACCAGTGTCCATTAGGCTCTTAAGTATAAAACTCCCTAGTTTGACTAGAATGGTCCAAATTGATTCCAAAAGACAAAACGTGGAAAATAGTACAAGGAGTAGAAATCTCCACTTCTTGAATTTTCCACAGGTTGCAAAAGTTAAACCAAGAGATATGTTGCAGAGATATCTGAAAGAGGTGTTGGATATTTCATTTGAGAGACTTCTCTCATGTACAGTATCAGAGTTTATTATTTGCCTTTTAGGAGACCAGATGAAAAAAAATGCCTAATAAATTGGAATCTGATCATATTCTGGATGAGGGGGGAACTTTGCAAACACTGGCTGGATTTGACATAGGTAATGTCTCTGCCACTACTTTAGTGGTGACTTTCATATCAGTTTTGGAAAACTTTCTGAAACTTTATTTTTGTCATCACCAGAAGTTATTTCTAAATATGAAAGTCTGGGTGTTCCCGGATGTTTGAAGAGAAACCCAAAAGAAGAGACAACCAGTTTTGTTGTTGTTAAAGCCAGGAGTGGAACAGGTGGGAGGGCTTGTTTTTCTATCATTTCCATGTGAGTGCTTGCTTACGCTCCATTAAATATATTTTCTTTTCCCCGATGCAGCTCTTGACCTTTTTAGCAGCTAAGAGGTTGTCAGTGGGCTGCCGCCCACCTCTTGTTACTGCTGTTTCTTTGATTTAACTTGGGGACTTAGTCCTTTTTTTTTTTTTCTTTACCTTCTATTAATCTCCCTTTGCTGTAATTTTCAGATCCCAATATTATGGTTGATTTCTTTGGGCTGATTTCTTTGACTTGATATTGTATTACACTTTTTCCTGTTTAGATTTTCATATGTAGCCCTATTTCTGTTCAAGGTATACTTGGAATGCATGATTAAAACTGCATAAATTTTAAAAAAAGCAAATATAGTTTAAGAAAAAAAAAATCATTTTTTGAATGCTTAATTCTACTTTGAAGCACATCCATCCAGTACTTTAAAAACAACTCCCCCTCCCAATATTGAGCCTGCAGTGAATAGCAATTTTTTTAAATGCCAGCCATTGCTAGCAAAACCAAAAACCATATATTAAATTGCAGGATTTGGATAGAGGCTGCAGCTGAATATTCAGATATAGCAGTGAGCTGGCAGCACTATTCAGACAGCAGCGATATCCAGCTGTTTTCTGGATATCACTTGCTCTCCTAAGTTATCTGAATAGCTATCTGGGTTATAGCGCTGAATATTGCCGTTAGCCAGGAACCCTCCGTCTCTACCCATGGACCACACTGGCATTATTTGGATATTACTATAATCCAGTAACAGAGCCAAAAAAAAGGACATATGTACACCCAAAACCTATCAATTACAAAAATCCTTTTGTTTCCTATTAGCGTGATGTTGCTTGATTACTAATGGCCAAGGTTTCGGGTCCTGCTTCAGGGTCCGTGGTCCGTGCGACTGTTTCACTCTGCTCATCTATCCAGAGTGAAACAGTCGAACAGACCACGGACCCTGAAGCAGGGCCCGAAACATTGGCCATTGTTGGCCGTGGAAAGAAAAAGAGACTGTGCCACTGCAAAGATAAGTTTCTTTTTATTAAGAAATTAAAAAAAAAAATTAAAAGCATTTAGGAGTAAAACTAAAGAGACCATAATAATTTATGAAGGTTGTTATGCCAATAATGAGAGTGAGCACTCCATAAAGTTGAAAGCCGTTGAGCTGTGAATAACGGAGTCACTTGAGTTTACTTGAGGCTTTCCCTCCATTATTCAGATATTGCCATGGGGTTCAGAGGACATTTTCAGTGACACCGTCCTATAGGTACTGTTGAATGTCCCTCTCACCGGCACTTATCCAGTCTCTTCTACTTAGTTAAGTGCTTTTGAATACCGACCCCAGGATTTCTGAATATGGTTGAGACTCTAATCTGCATATCATATTCCTATTAAATGTTTATTTTGGTCACGAGATTTCCATATGTTTCACCAGCAAAATGAGATGAGAGACAAATGCCACAGGGCTGAAACAAGAGTCAGGCTTATTAAAACACAATACTGCGAATTCCTAAGCAAATATTCGAAACCTTTTGCACCCGCAAGCATTCTCAGCAACAGTGCATGACAACGAAAGTCTGATTTCAAAGCAACAGGAACATTTCTTCGGAGACAAAGCAGTCAAATAAATGCCTGCTTAGAAGTTTCTTTGCTCACCTCAGAGTACTACAGCCTACCCACCTGCATCTTCATTTAAATGTGACACTCTGTAGCTCACAGTATATGTAGTATCTTTTAAAGCAAACAATACAATTTCTCTCCATTTGCAAACATATTCTACAATCTGACAAAATAAGAAACAGACAAAACAATTGCAGATAGGAAATTGAAGAGCATATGGATTGCTGCTTAACAAAGGGTTTCAGCAGCTCCCAATTTAATGATAGGATTATCTCAGGATGCAACATTAAGCCAAAAGTAATAACTAGACATCAGAGATCATGCAGTAAATGGCATACAATTCCGTCATATGCACATAATAGTGATAAACCCAGTCCCTAAGCATGCATTAATGCATCACATCTGTGTACTAAACAAATCATTTGCAACAATGCAAAAGGACTAAACAACACAAGAACATTTTGAAAACAAACACCTTGGAACATCAGAACTTTATGGCAAAAACAAGTCTTCAAAGCAATGCATCAGAGAAGACAGAAGATAAGGAATGCTAGCTGACAGTAAAACACGCATCCTTGATCCTGTGGATCTCCTAGCCATTTATTGCCATCATGTAACACATATTACAAATGGAGCGGCATTTCAATATGATGTCTGAATCCAACTTTGGGCATTTTGCTGAAAACATCCAAAAATCAAGTGTTGAACATGGCCACTTTCATAAGAACATAAGAATAGCCATACTGGGTCAGACCAATGGTCCATGTAGCCCAGTATCCTGCTTCCAACAGTGGCCAATCCAGGTCACCACAGCAGCCCGGTGGTACTTCCCACTCCTAGCGCACCATCATATCTGACGCTATTTATTTTTGTAGCACTGGAGTGTACTCAGCAGTAATTGGGCAGTGGATGGCGGTAAGGGCTCCCCCCAAAATGGCCACAAGGCAAGTGTTTTACTTGCTGCATGGCCATTTCTTTCAGGAAAGAGAGACTTCCCTTTTACCCGCTGGGCTAAAAGGGGGCCTTGGTGTGCGTGAAAAACCCACGTTGACGACAGCGTAGGCCCCCTTTGCCGCAGCTTGGTAAAAGGGGCCCTAAGTTTGTACCTGAGGCAATAGAGGGTTAGGTGACTTGCCCAAGATCACAAGGAGCAGCAGTGGGATTTAAACCAGCCACCTCTGGATATCAAGATGTGTGCTGTGACCACTAGGCCAAATTCTATAAATGACGCCTTAAAAATTGGCGCCGAAAACCTACACGGTTAGCGTGATTCTATAAACTGCACCTAAATGTAGACGTAGTTTATAGAATATGCTCACATGCTGTTCTTGTGACTGAAATTTAGACACACCCATTTAGGCCACCTAAAACGAGGCCTTAATACCTGCGCTTTAGTTAGGCACAGATCGAGTGTATTCCATAATATTGCACATAGTTTTTTTTAAATGCCCACAACCCACCCATTCCATGCCCATGGCTATGCCCCCTTTTCAACTGTTCGTATTAGAATTTACATGCTCCATGTTACAGAATATGCCTAGAAAGTTGTGTGTGTAAATTCTAATTAGAGCCAATTAGTGCCACTAATTGGTTGTTAAGTACCAATTATTGGCGCTGATTGGGTTGATAATCGAATAAGTTGTGCACATGATTTGGCCATGTGGCCAAATTAGTTGCACAACTTAAGGCACCATATATAGAATCTGGGAGTGTGCACGTTTTTAATCCTCCTTTGATCTCTTTATTTCTATATATCTTCTTGACTGATTTTTTGTCAGTAAAATGGTATATAAATATTTTATCAATAAATAAAATGCATTTGTAAAATAGTCCTGTCTTTTGTGCATAGCATCACATATGCATTCATGTTTGACAGTGCTGTATGTATTTTATGAAAGACTTGGTGCTTTCTAAGCCCTTTATAAAATATTGGCTTACTTTTACACAGACCGAACAGAGAGGGTAAACAGCATACATAGAAAGTATACAGACAAAAAAAAGAAAAAAAATAGTATACAGACAGAAAAAGCAACACCGGGCCTTCAAGACTGAGACAACAGGAGGGATTTATTGATAAGTGATCAGACACGGGCCGTGTTTCGGCGTGAAACAACGCCTGCCTCAGGGGTCAGGGTTAGGTTGTGAGTGGTTTCTAATGTGTACCTGTCCAATATCTTCAAAGAAAGATGAGTAAAATCTTTAAGACCAAACTCGCCTGTCTCAAAGGACAGCCATGATGTACAGTTAAAAAGCTCCTTTAGTGATCTTGTCATTTTATAAAACCATTCACAACCTAACCCTGACCCCTGAGGCAGGCGTTGTTTCACCGGCCCGTGTCAGGTCACTTATCAATAAATCACTCCTGTTGTCTCAGTCTTGAAGGCCCAGTGTTGCTTTTTTTGTCTGCTTACTTTTACACAGACAGATTTGCATGCCCATTTCTGTGCTTAAATGATCTATGTAACATTATTTTTGTATATAGGGTGGATAATCTGGTGCATGTTCCTAAACTTTTGATTTGTTGGTTTCGTATGGCACTGCAGTTTCTATCTGGTATATCACACCAAACTTGGGATCACAAGAAGAATAAAGAATATAGAACAGAACTAGTATTTTCATTAAACAGCAAAAATTTCCAGGTCTAATTGTAGCATTTTAGGATTAACCGAGTTTCCACTTTACAAGTTTGAAATATAAAAACATAATTAACAAAAAATTGATTTGGATATAGTATTACTCACACTTCTTAATAACATAGAATCACATCTTGCATACCTCATTGACTTTGCTTACTTCTTAAGAAGCCTCATTCCTTCCTACTCTACTCAATTAAATTTGCCTTTCCCTCAGTTATTCACACATATAATCCACCCACTTTAGTTTTCCCAGTTGTGCATCCTTCCCCCATCCCTGATAACTGAAAGCCTCTTATTTCCTGTCTGTGTATCTTATGTTTAACTAGACTGTAAGCTCCAGGAACCATGGCCTCTCTTTTGTGTGTCTCTGTATATTGTAGCTCTGCATACATTTGGTATATGAGATGCTAGGGATGTGCATTTGTTAGCGTACATTCAGTTCATTATAGACCCTTAACAATGAAAAATGGCTTGCTGTACTGTAGGTGCTGGTTTTGGGTGCACGCAGAATCATTTTTCAGCGTACCTATAAAAAAGGCCTCTTTTTTTCCTCCCCAAAAATGGACATACAGCAAAATCAAAATTGCCGTGTGACCATTTTGGATCTCATACCTTACCGCCAGACATAGACCTAGTGGTAAAGAATTTGGGCGGCAATGACCTACGCGTGTCAGATGCCACTTGGCAAGCATCCGCTATGCGTGCCAGAAAAGAAAAAAATATTTTTCAGACGTGCGTAGTGATGCATGACAAAATTTAATTACCACAAAGGCTATGCGGTAACCGGGTGGTAAGTCCAATTTAGCATGCATTGGGTGAAGGTAGGCGCCTACGCGACTTAGTACAAGGGGCCCTTAGGGCCCTGTTTACTAAGCCGCACTGTAGACACACTAGCATTTTTAGCGTGCACTAAAAATCAGCATGCGTTAATGCTAGAAACACCCATATATTCCTATAGGTGTCTTTAGTATTAGTGCATGCTAATTTTTAGCATGCACTAAAAACGCTAGTACACCTTAGTAAACAGGGTCCTTAGTGCACACAAAATTTATTGATGTGCTTAACCTTTGACTTAACACATAAGCAATCAATTTATATGCTTTTAAATGTTCTATTGTGGATTAAAAATCGTTTTAACATGATTCTGTGAAACAAACTGAGGGCCCCTTTTACAAAGCAGAGGTACACCCAAACGGGCTTACTGCTCGCTAAAAAGTAACTACTGCCAAGCTACAACAGCAGCCTGGTGATAGTTCCCACCCCCAGCATGCCATTATCCAGCGCTACAAAAATATATTTATTTTTGAAGTGCTGGTCTGTACCTAGTGGTAACCAGACAGTGCCGCATGCTGCCTGGTTACTGCCAGCTTAGTGTGGGAGGCAGGGGCATAGCCAGGCACTCAATTTTGGGTGGGTCTGGGCCCAAGATGGGTGAACAGAAGAACCCCGCCCCATCCCCCAGGTGATGTGGTCTCTCCTTCTCTCACCTGCATGCCATACGGTCTCTCAAACACCTCCCCTGTCCCGCATACCTTTTAAATAGCAGATTTTCACCAGCAGCAAGCAGCAACTAATACACACTGCTCATGTTGGCCCCATAGCATTCCCACTGACACAACTTCCTGTTTCCGCAAAGGTGGGAATATGTCAAAGGGAAGGCTATGGGGCCTGTGCAAGTAGTATGTATCAGTCACTGCTCGCTGCAGGCAAATATCTGCTATTTTTCAAGGTATGCAGGAGGGAAAGTTGTTGGGAATTTTCAGCTGGTGGGGCTTGGGTGGATGGGCCTGAGCCCACCCGGGCCCATCCAGGCCCACCCTTGGCTACGCCACTGGTGGGAGGTAAGGGCTCCCTCTCAAAATGGCCATGCGGCAAGTGCTTTACTTACCGCAAGGCCATTTCCTGCAGAAAAGAAAGACCTACCTTTTACCTGGCTGCGGTAAAAGGAGGCCTCGGTGCACATCAAAAACACATGCTGACGTCAGCGCAGGCCCCCTTTTGCCACAGCTTGGTAAAAGGGGCCCTAAGGGCCTCTTTTACCAAACTGCAGTAGTGATTCCCATGCAGCAATGCCAACAAAGCCCATTCAAAGTGAATGGGCTTTGTCAACATTGCCATGCCGGGAATCACTAGCTCAGTTTAGTAAAAGGGGCAGTATAATAAAATAATGAAAATCAAGGAAGAACAAAATTTCCAAAAACAAACTGATGTTTTTGTTTGTCTGTATATATTCCTATATGATACAAATCATGATGATAATATTAAGGTTAAAATTGTTTTCTTTACAATTGCAGTACATTGCACCAAGATGCCTTCTCTTGTAGCATTATAAGTTCCATGACGGATCTCAATAAAGTAGGCATTTTTATTTAACCAACAGTGTTCCCACAGCACTGGAACAGAAGTTACATGTTCTGACAAGCTCATTTTTCTTACTATAAAGCCAATTAGAATAAGAATAGAAACCTTTCTCTATCGTAGTTTGCATATTGTTACATAGCATATTCTCTAAAACTTTGGAAGATGCATTATGTTAAGTAATTCCACTTTTTGCTAGATCCTGTGATTTCATCTCAGCTTTAGCATGGATCTTAAATTGGATTGTGCTCTTTGAGAGTAAAATGAAGATCAGGTTTCCAGGATGATGCAAATAGGGCAATTAAGCAGGTTCTTAGACAAAGGGTGGTTACTTTAGAAGCCCTATTCATGATTGGCATGTTACACATACCAAATGTAGAAATCCAAATTTCAGAAAGCTAGGATTTACACATGCAAATCACATGTGACAAGGGGTGTGGCTTGGGTATGGTTAGGGCAGGACTAAAACTCAAAACTAGTGGGGCGTGGAAATGAAAAATTCGCTTGAAAACTGTATACCAACAATTTCCACTCACCGAAAATGACCTAGTGAGGTTGTATAAAAAGAAGTGCTGATCTATCTATCTATGAATCATGCAGCACCTAGCAGGAAGGAAAAAAGGCCTCAAAGAGCTCCTAGATACCAAAGATCTACCGGAGCTCACCAGATCACTAAGATCTTCACTTCAATATCAGCCCAAAAAACCTTCAATTTAAGGTCCACTTCCTGCTGCTCAAATGATATGTATGTCTCTCTGTGATTATTTTCTTTTTTCTTTATTATTTTTTCTCTCTGTGCGTGATATGCTTAGTACAAGTACAGACACTTATCTTTAAAGTCGATACTCTTCAATCGACCGCACTGCTAGATCCAGTGCTGTGCCGTGCTGTCTTCACCCTCTTGCCCCAAGCCGACGGTGGCCAGCGTTTCGCACTGCTGCTTCAGGGTCTTGGTGACAGGGCTACTACTCCAGCACGTGCCTTTAGACTTGATTTTCTTTTTCCCCCATCACAGCTGCAAAATTAAATTCCTCTGGTTATCCTCCAAGAGCTCCTGAGGGGAATCTCAAGGCAGGACTAAGACAGTGTCAAAATATGCACATCTCTTTGCCTTTTCAGAAGGGAAATGCATAGCTATGCTCATTGATTTACAGCTGTTCCCAGGGACATAGGTTTTTTCTTTGAATGTGCTTGTCTGGCGTAGTGCTATACAAAAAAACAAAAAAATACTGCCAAATGATTGTAAATCTGTTCTTGAGTGCATATAGTCATGTAGGTTTCTAAAATGGAATATATGCATTTCTATGAGTTGGCACCATATCACCACAATTGGAATACCATCTGATCAACATTAATAAACAACTCTATATAAGGTTTGTATGGATTCTCAGATGGCCCTTAAGCATAGGTTGTCTTGAAATGCTTTCCAGGTCACTTCCTCACAGGTCCAAAGACTCATATATAAATTTATATATGACTCTTTGGATCTGTGAGGAAGTGACCTGGAAAGCATTTCAAGACAACCTATGCTTAAGGGCCATCTGAGGATCCATACAAAATTTATATAGAGTTGTTTATGATATAATACCAGTGCACAGTGCTGTACAAATAACATATGATTGCAGACGAGATCAACATGAACAAAGTACTAACAAAAAAAAAGGGGGGGAGGGGGAAAGACTAGCCAAAAGGTGACAAGATTAATAAACTGTTTATAAAATACCTGCTTATATCATTACCCCACCTCCACTCTCCCCAAACTATATTCCTAAAAATACCTATGCATTTAGGGCCTTATTCTATAGAAGTTATGTTCCTAAATTTACACCCCTAAATTTATGAGCATCATTTATGCTCCTAAATGTATGTTCCTATCTTTATTCACATAAATTTAGGAGTGCAATTAATGTTCCTAAATGTATGCTAAATCTATGAGCGTAAGAGGCCATAAGGGGTCTTTTTACAAAGCCGCAGTAAAAAGTGGCCTCTCAGTTCCTCACTCTAACATCCTCCTTCAACCTCCAGCTATGCTCCACTGCCTCGACTCACCGAGACGGTCATTGTCTTGACCTCGTCCTCTCCTCCTCCGGCTCCCCCTCCAATTTCCACACTTCAGCTCTTCCTATCTCGGATCATCACCTGATCACCTTCACAGTTCTTCACCCACCACCTCAGCCCCGTCCAACTCTAACCACTACCTCCAGGAATCTCCAGGCTATTGACCCTCCCACCTTATCCTCTTGTATCTCCAATCTCCTCCCCTCCATCTTGTCCTCTGAGTCTGTCGACAAGGCTGTCTCCGCATACAATGCCACTCTCTCCTCTGCTCTGGACACCCTCGCTCCATCCACCTCCCGTCCCACAAAGTGTACTAATCCCCAGCCTTGGCTGACCCCTTGCATCCGCTACCTTCGTTCCTGCGCCCGATCTGCCGAACGCCTCTGGAGGAAATCTCACACCCATTCAGATTTCCCTCACTACAAATTCATGCTATCCTCAATCCACTTCAATCCGGATTTTGCCCTCTACACTCAACAGAAACAGCACTCTCTAAAGTCTGTAATGACCTGTTCCTTGCCAAATCCAGAGGCCACTACTCCATCCTCATCATCCTCGATCTATCCGCCGCTTTTGACACTGTCAATCATAATCTACTCCTTGCCACACTGTCCTCATTCGGGTTCCAGGGCTCTGTCCTCTCCTGGTTCTCCTCCTATCTCTCCCACCGCACCTTCAGAGTTCACTCTCATGGATCTTCCTCCACCCCCATCCCGCTATCTGTTGGTGTACCACAGGGATCTGTCCTTGGACCCCTTCTCTTCTCAATCTACACCTCTTCCCTGGGCTCCCTCATCTCATCTCATGGCTTCCAGTATCATCTCTATGCGGACGACACCCAGCTGTATCTCTCCACACCAGACATCACTGCGGAGACCCAGGCAAAGGTATCAGCCTGCTTAACCGACATTGCTACATGGATGTCCAACCGCCACCTGAAACTGAACATGTCCAAGACTGAGCTCATCGTCTTTCCACCAAAACCCATTTCTCCTCTTCCTCCACTTTTTATCTCAGTTGATAACACCCTCATCCTCCCCGTCTCATCTGCCCGCAACCTCGGAGTCATCTTCGACTCCTCCCTCTCCTTCTCGGCACACATCCAGCAGATAGCCAAGACCTGTCGCTTCGTCCTCTTCAACATCAGCAAAATTTGCCCTTTCTGAACACACCACCCGAACTCTCGTCCACGCTCTCATTACCTCTCACCTTGACTACTGCAACTTACTCCTCACCGGACTCCCACTTAGCCATCTATCCCCCCTTCAATCTGTTCAGAACTCTGCTGCACGTCTTATATTCCGCCAGAACCGATATACTCATATCACCCCTCTTCTCAGGTCACTTCACTGGCTTCCAATCTGATACCGCATTCAGTTCAAGCTTCTCCTTCTTACCTACAAATGTACTCAATCTGCTGCCCCTCACTACCTCTCTACCCTCATCTCCCCTTATGTTCCCACCCGAAACCTCCGTTCACAGGACAAATCCCTCCTCTCAGTACCCTTCTCCACCACTGCCAACTCCAGGCTCCGCCCATTCTGCCTCGCCTCACCCTATGCCTGGAATAACCTTCCTGAGCCCTTTCGTCAAGCCCCCTCCCTGCCCATCTTCAAGTCTCTGCTTAAAGCCCACCTCTTCAATGCTGCCTTCGGCACCTAACTCTTACCTTCAGGATACCCAGACTGCCCCAATTTGACTGCCCCTATCGAATTGACTACTCACTTGTCCTTTAGATTGTAAGCTCTTTGAGCAGGGCCTGTCCTTTTATGTTAAATTGTACAGCACTGCGTAACCCTAGTAGCGCTTTAGAAATGTTAAGTAGTAGTAGTAGAGTGGGCGTGTCTTTTTGGTGCTTGCTGGGACACTTTTTACCATGGCTGGGATAAAGGCCATTGTTTAATGTGCCGGGAAATGGGTGTGCGCAAAAATGAAAGCTAGTGTGCGCCTATTTATGGCCCGAGCCCTTACCACCAGCCATTGACCCAGTAGTAAGGGCTCATGCGCTACCCACACGGTAACCATGCATAATGTGCCAACATAGCCACATTGCTGATAACCGCCAGCAACACCCCATGGTAGAAAATAGAAAAATATTTTCTACAGTGAGATTTGGCGCACGCCAAACTCGGAATTACCCCTAAATTAGGAACATAAATTTAGGAGCATAGATTATGATTGTAATTTAGGAGCGTTTATTTAGGAGCTAGGAGCGTTTATTTAGGAGCATAATCTTTATAGAATAAGGCCCTTAGGGGGTAATTGTCAAAAGGTCACCTAAAGTTAGGTGTTGGGATGCTGCACATTGAATGCGGATTCCATAACAGCAATTGTGTGCATAATTGCCTTTATAAAATACTAGCGTAAGTCTACAGTTACATGCCTAACTTTAGGCGTGAGCACTTATGACAGCCACATGGCTGGGGTCAATGCTCGTGCAGTTAGGTGTGTAACTGCAGGTCTTCTATAATCCACTTGTGCAACTGCCATGCATCGCCCGGACCCATCCATACCCCTCCCGAGTCCATGGCCCCTTGCAGTTGTGCACTTTGGAATCTGTGAACTGAATACCAACTAGGAGCAGTTATATGTGTAATTGCTAATTACTGCCAATTAGTACCAATCAATATTAAATATAACCAATTGGTCATTAATGCCAATTAGCAGCTCATTAGTTAATTAAGCTATGCACACAACAGCCCTTATTATATAACTTATCCACACGACTTTGTTAATCTCATCTACATTTATGCATATATACAATTTAGAATTACACATAAAACAGGCTTTATATTTGGAAAGCTCATTATAATATTATCCCCTTTTTGTATTTCTGCTGAAAACCAGACTGGTTAGATGTGCCCCCCGAGACCAAGTTAGAAAGGCTGCTCCATAATATCCAGTAAAATCAAGTCACAAGGTCCCTAGAGATGGCTGCACTCTTATTTCTGTTCTTGCTGTGGTTACAACACATGTCAGGATACTGTATGAATAAAAAGTTCCATATGAATGCAAAATAATATAATTATACCATAATCCAAAAACAAAGCAAAAAACAATAACAAACCCCCCCCCCCCCCCCCCCCACACACACACACACACACACACCTTCATTAGGTCAACATTATTTAAAAAAGGTTTAAGAAGAAATGGGACATTATTGATACATTACAGTAATGATGCTCAGTTAGCGTCATACCTGCTCCAGAAAGTACGATTTACTGGAAAGGACTGACTTATGGGTTTTCTCAATCCATTTCCAAAAACCTAATTGGCTGAGTACCAATTAGTGAGAGCCAGCAGAAAACACGGTCAAAGATAAACAGTGCATGGATGAAGATAATGACTGTAAAGGCAACTCTGTGCCAAATCTGAAACTCCTGAAGCACACGGAATTCAATAACTCTCAAATAAGGGGTGCAGGGAATAATGTTTAATTTCTCGTTTCATTTCAGGGGCATTTGTTTTTCTTTTGGTTTTGTTTCAGGTAGCATATGATAAAACTCACGTGGAAAGTAATATTTTAACAGGTCACCTAAGTGGGAAGGCCAAGCAGGTGTCTGTTTTGGACCTATTTTATAAAGACACCTGAAGAGGCATTTTCAAAAGAATGTTCAAATCAGAATTGGGATGTCCCACTTATAAAGTCCAAAGAAAAAGTCCATCTCGCAGCCATTTTCAAACAGGGTTTCCTCTTCAAAATTGTGTGAGAAAATGCCCAAATTATGAATGCTAAAAAACCAGGGACAAGGACTTCTGTCTGGCAGCATTTGTATAAAAATGGCCACATAGACAGGTGCCTTGATTATTTTAGTGCACTTCAGAAAGGTGGGCCCATGCCCATCCCCCCACTACCTGTTACACTTGTGCAGGAAACTGTGAGCTCTTCAAACCCCACCAGAAACCCACTGTACCCACATATAGGTGCCTCCTTCACCCGTAAGGGCTATGGTAGTGGTGTACATTTGGGGGTAGTGGGTTTTGGGGGGCTCAGCACACAAGGTAAGGGAGCTGTGTACCTGGGAGCATTTTATGATGTTCAATGCGGTGCCCCCTTGGGTGCTCGATTGCTGTCCTGCAATGTCAGGGGGACCAGTCTACTAAAAATGCTAGCTCCTCCCACATCCAAATGGCTTGAGTTTGGACGTTTAAAACTTGGACGTCTTTGTTTCAAAAATGGTCAAAAATCAAAGACGTCCATATTGCAAAACATCCAATTCCAAGGACGTCCATGGTATTTTCGAACACAAAAGATGGACATCCATCTTTTTCGAAAATGACCTTCTCCCTGCCTCCGAATCTGGATGTTTTACAAAGACGTCCAAATTCCGACTTAGACGTTTCTTTCAAAAATGCCCCTCCGTGTCACTTCTGTTCTGGTTCAACTGGACTCCCCGACAGCTGGCCACTGTTTTGCAGAGCATTGTCCCACTGCTTCAGGAGGAAATGATCTTCAAATAAATTCAAAGGTTCAAACAGGACCCTCATACTGTTTCACCTGCTGTGTTCAGAATGCCCATAATATCTGATGTTGTCAGGGAGCCTAATTTCCCTTTCTGTTGTCACTTTCAGTGGTGAGGAAGGGGGACAGTAACCACTGGGGGATTCATGAGGGGTCATGCCTTAATTCCTCCAAAGGTCAGCTACTCAATCCTAAATATGGGCCCTCCTAGTCCCACCGCAAACATAATACAAGGGACGTAAACATGTCCCCTTGTTATTTGGATAAACTGCAGTGCCTTTCAAAAATTGAGGTTTGGATGTTTTGGCAGATGAACATTTTGGGGGGCATTTGAGACATCCATCCGCTTTGACTTAATTTACCAGATTAATTTTCATATGTCTCTATTTTCATTGCTAGCAGATGAGCAAAAAATGATGTGCAGGAGTTGGTGAAATACTATTGGTTATCCTCACAAGCAGGATCAAGTATCTCCACATATTGGACCATTTTCAAGGCTTAGGAATTTCAAAGAATAAGGGCCATACTGGTTTAAGAGAAAATAAGTTGTATAAATACAGCTAGTTCTGTATGATAATTAAATACTATGCATACCTCCAAATTATCAATAGTTTTGACCTTTGAGCAGTTTAAAATATAGTACCAAAGAATTGGTTTAATAAAGCAAAAAGAGATGGCTACATTATTCATAAAATGGAAGAATGTCAACCCTTTAAGAGGAGTTAGTGACTGACAGAGGACTGCTCTAATGATTTATAAGCCTAAGGGTCTCTATTCTGTCTTGACTTCTATAACTCAAATGCTTTTCTACCATGTGATGAAAGTGACAGCTTATTTGCTTTATGATGTCCTTCGGAGAAACTGCAATGAAAAGAAGTTTGATGATGCAATCAATCACATTGACCTTTGCCTGCTACATGAATGCTTGCCCACTTTAAAAAGCAGTAGGTCATTGTTTGCAATCTCGTCTGCACCAATGGAAAATACTGTTGTAAATCCGTGGTTATGAGTTTTCTATGACTTTTTGTTGATAAAGACTGAGGTTTGACCTACCACTCTAGAACTGTCATATTTTATCAAAGGTATCTCTGGAAATATCAGAGAACTTAAGGAAGTCTCTGCGGTTGACAACTGATTTTGATCTCTTTTAGCCCTGAAGCATCATATGGGCTCATAAACCTTTGACATGTTTCAATAAATCTGGATCAAATCAGATTACTGTGTAGTCTCTGAAGATTTCTTAGGTCGGGCAACCTATGAGATGGGGAGGTTAAAGGTAAAACTAATTTGTGCCACATCTTCTTGTCTATGCAAATTACACAATAATGTTTATCCATGCTATTGTCAGTGCCCATTCTTCTGATTCTTTGTCAGCCCTCAAAAGTAAAAATGAATAAGCAGCTTCTTGCTTTCTCTAGGGGGCCCTTTTACTAAGCCGCGTAAGCGTCTATGCACACCCAACGTGCACGAAAATGGAGTTACCGCCTGGCTACCGCATGGCTCTTGCGGTAATTTCATTTTTGGTGTGCGTCCGATACGCGCGTTCACCTGGTTACCGCATGAGACTTTACTGCCAGGGCAATGGCTAGCGGTAAGGTCTCAGACCCAAAATGGACGCATGGCAATTTTTATTTGCTGCATATCCGTTTTCGGCAAAAATTTTAAAAAGGCATTTTTTGTAGGTGTGCTGAAAAATAATTCTGTGTGCGCCCAAAACACGTGTCTACACTACCACAGGCCATCTTTCAGCACACCTTAGTAAAGGATCCCTAGGTGTTCTGCTGCTTTAGTTCACTTTTTAAAAAAATATCTCCATTTATGATTCTGCTTCTAACACAGCAATGTGATAGCATTTGGTTAAGGGTTTTTATTAGATTTGGTTTTAAGTTCAGTTCCTATTTTTCTGAAAATAGATGTTTAGCACTATAAAGACTAGCACCTTAGTCACAGATGAGAGACCACACATCTGAAAAGGTTTTACTGCTTTTCTTTCCAGTGCATATTGGCTGTTTTATAAATTCTGGGTTTAAAAGTCCACTGCATAGTGGAATAGATTTTAATGATGAGTGAAACAAAAGCATGGGCTCATTAAACATTTTACATACTGGTAGTGCAGGCTTATTTTAACTTTAAGGTAAATTGGTTGAGTTTATGGGCATACTGTTACCCTCTGTTGTTGTTGTTGTTGTTGTTTAATAGCTCTCCTTTTTCATTTATCTAAAACAGTGGTATTGCTCCCATTCCTTGAGGGCCATCAACAGGTCAGGTTTTCTAGATATACCTAATGAAGAGGCCCAAAAAGCAAAACAAGAGGAATCAATAGCAGTACTTAATTTGTCTTCTAAACCTTTAACCTCACTACAGGTATCAGTATTGACTTTAGGTTTATCTTTTGTTCCCACTCAGTTTTATGATGCATTTACTATCAGACCATTTTTGTTTAAGTTTTTTTTAGGAAATTGAGGCTTCGGTTATATTTTGGGGCCCCAGTAGAACAGGGAGTACTATCCGAACATGAATTGTCTTTTTAGCAAAAATAGTCCCACATGTACCAGTAGATTCTATTATCGACACAGTTCCAAAATTAGTTTTGAGAGATTTAGAAAATATATGGAAAGTACTATGGGATTCACTTTTAATAACTTGACAAAAGAACAAAGGAAAGCATTAAATGAATTACAAAAGGATCAATCTATTATCATACTTAGAGCTGACAAAGGTGGAGGAGTAGTTGTTCAGGATAAAGTTCATTATGCGACTGAAGCAATGTCTCAATTCAGTAATTCGAATTCTATTTAGAATAGGAGGGTGACCCCCACTGTGGAATTTCAACAATTAGTGGAAGAAAGGTTGCAACAATCAGTAGATCAAGGAGTGATAAAGAGTACAGATATTTGTATAGAAAATATTCCTCTATTGCAAAGACCTCCCGATAGACCCATAGTTTCAGGAAGAGGTTCTTTGTTTGAGTCTTCATCTCAATTTTATTTAGATAAAATAATTTATGTCAAAGATTCTTCTGATTTATTACTGTATTTGAAACAATTGAATTTTCCTCATGATCAGGAAATTGCTTTGTTTAACCTTGAAGTTTCTGCCCTATATACCAATGTAACACAGGAAGCAGCCTTATGAATTACACATCAAGTAGTTAATAATATTCATATTTCAGGAGCTTTGGTTGATTTATTGAATGATCTGGCAAGATTGGTAATCAAGAGAAATTACTTTTATTTTTCAGAAGAAATGTTATCTGCAAATTAAAGGTGTGGCCACGGGGGCCACAGGGGCTTCCACAGTAGCCTGCCTTTAGATGGCAGATTTTGAAGAAAATTTTATAGTCCCAATCTACACATATTATTACATGTAAATGATTTATAGATGATATGTTCTTGGTATGGGGAGGAGAAAAATCAACACTGAGAGTGTTCTTGGATTAAAGAAAAGTATTCCAGTGGGCAGTGGCATAGATACGGGTGGGCCTGGGTGGGCCTGGGTGGGCACAGGCCCACCCATTCGTGGCTCAGTCCCACCCAGCGGCAGCACCACACTACTCTCTCTCCTCTTTCCTGCACAGCATCCCAGTATCTGCACTTCTGTCTCTGAACCCCATCCTTCCCCAGTGTACTATACAGGCATCTTCAGCAACTGTAGCAATTCATTCTCACTGCTTATGCCAGTCCTGCAGGCTTCCATCTGCCGCCTTTTGTCAGACAGGAAACAGGCAATAACATCAGTGAGGGCAGGACATGGGCACATGGCAGATGGAAGCCTGCAGGGTTGGTGCAAGCAGCGAGAATAAATCACAGGCGCTGATAATGTCTGTATGGTACACCGGGGAAGGGCCCATCCAAGTTACCTCTGGGCACATCCAAAATACTGAGTCTGGCTATGCTTTTGCAGGTGGGATAATTTATAAGACTCCAAAGATTATGTACTCATAACAAGCATACAGTATGTATAATCATTTTAGGAACAGGTGGTACCCACAAGTATAAGGATTAAGAAGGCTTATAAACAAGTTGGTAATGCCCAACGTTGCTGGCTATTAAAAAGAAATAGTAAAGAATTGAATTCTAGATTGACATGTCTTTTGCCATATTATACTCGGGTTCAAGGTTTACAAACTTCAGTTAAGAAGCATTGGTCTTTACTTTCATTGCAAGCAAGGTTTGAGTACCCTCCTAGGTTTGCATTCACTACAGGCACTAATTTGGGAGAATTACTTGATGTGAAGTCCCATAGCAGGGAAGTAGAAGGGGAGGTCATACAAAATGTACAGATTGTGTATATTGTAAATATGCTTTAGTTACAGATAAAGTTTGGGTGTCCAAATTGAACAAATATTTTCTGTTACACTCATATACAGATTATAATTCTTAGCAAGTAGTGTATGCTATATAGTGCCCTTGTGTTTTGTGATACATGGGTGAAACAGCTAGAAAAATTAAACAGTGTATAGCACAGCATCTTAGCAATATATGGCATCAGAAAAGAGATGCGCCTCTTGCAGAACACTGGATTCAGAAACGTCATCAATTGGAGGATTTGCAGTTTCTAGTTTTAGTGAAAGAGAAGAACTATCAGGGTGGTGACATTCAAAAGAAATTGTTTCTTAAGGGGCAAAAATTACTATTTTCATGGGACACAGTAATTCCTAATGGCCTCAATAAAGAGATGGATTGGAGTGTTTTGACAATGGGGTAGCCAGTGAGAGCTGTCCATGATGAACTGTGATATATTTAAGTTCAGACGGGTTCTGTCTTTATTTTATTTTGCTGCATTTATATCCCACATTTTCCCACCTTTTGCAGGCTCAATGTGGCTTACAATATAATACAACTACAATCACATTGATGGAATAGAGAATCAGAGTATATTTAACAGATAAGGTGCATAGGAATATTATGGCAATCATATTTCTTTGCATTCTTTGGTATCTTTCGTGAGAAGGCGCCATATTCTGAGAAGCTTGGATCTCATCTGGACTGAGTGGTCAGTATGGTGTTTTGGAAATCAGAATAAAAGATGTGGAAGGCAAATTTTATATAAACTAAGACTTTATAGTTTGGTCTCTTGAGGAAGCATTTTGGGAAACATGGCCTATGTGAAGACCAAGAGAGTTTGAGATAGAGGAAGAGATCATGAATAAAGCTGAAGATTGTGTGACAGTGTTTGTACTGTTGTTTTTATATGAGTACTCTCCGTATGAACTGGATTGGATATCTTTTGAAGGTGAAAGCAGTATTTGAAGATTTGGAAGTGGTGAATTTTCAGGTGGAAGAATGGTACAACAGGATCTTGTATGACTAAAGACCGTTTTTATTTTTTTTTTGTTTTATTCATTCAAGGATTTGAAGGACAGTGACACATTTGTTTTGAGACTTTTTTGAGATATTCTAAGAATCAGCACCAGTCCATGCAGAGTTTGGGGTTTACACAAGGGTGAAATATATCTTCTCTGTAACGAGTGTGTTTAAAGAGCCAAGGGAGTGCTGACAGCTGATTCATCATCAGCTTAAACGATAAGTGATTTTTTTCTATTTCATCTGAAACGTCATTGAAATGGCTGTTGGTGCTATGATTTTCATCTTGTTCCAGGGCTGGAACGAAGGGGGTGCACTGAGCACCATTTTCAAATAATTAGCAATGGATATTAGTTTTTAATACTAGCGTTGGAATTTGGAGGATGAGTGTTATCAACAAAACATAGCAGATATAAGTAATAATATTTGTTGACAGTGGCATACCAAGGGCGGGGCGGTCCACCACGGGTGCAGGTCGTTAGGGGGTGCTGCCATCCATGGACGTCTTCCCCCCCCCCCCCCCCGACTAGTGTGGTATCATTCTCCTCCCTCCTCGCTCGCCCCACTCTGCTGGTCTTTAAACTTCGAGCCCTCTGGCAGCATCAGCTATGTTAGTGCTGCCATCGGCCAGCCCCGGAAGCATTCTCTATACAGCATCCCACCTACACGGGAAGCTATATAGAGGAGGCTTCCGGGGCAGGCAGAACGCAGCACTTTCATTGCTGAGATGCTGCTGGCGGGCCTGGAAGATTGGAGACATGCAGGAGCAGAGCAGGCTTAGAGTGAGGAGGGGGAGTGCAATACCACTCTAGTTGGGGTGGCAGCGGGGGGGGGGGGGGGGAGGATGGAGGGAGAGCGATTTCAGTCAGACCCAAGGGAAAAGAGTGGTGGAGAGAGGAAGGAAAGCGATGACAGGGGAATGGGAAAAAGGGTAGGGAGTGGAGAAAGTGTAAATATAGAAAAAGAAGCCTTTACCTTGCCCCCCCTTTCCCAGAGAGGGGGGCATCTTGCAGAGGACAGGGAGGTACAGAGAGCTCAGGGCAGCACAGAAACAGCACTGATACCTTTTAGTTAAAATGTTAAGTAGAGGAGTGTGGTAGCCGTGTTAGTCCAGTCTTAAGGTTATCAATAGAAATCAAACAAAATAAAACATGGAAAAGAAAATGTTAGTTAAAATGTTTAAAGTGTTTAAAATGCTCCAGCACTGTTATAAAACTAAGAACTCAGGTGCCCATAGATGCTAGAGGTGTGTTTAAATTTTATGAGTTTGTAACTGTGGGGGGATGTGCAGTGAAGTCTGTTACAAGGCTCCTGATTGGCTGTCTGAGGCCCCAGGGAAAGCTGGGAGCCTGAGGGGCATGTGTGGAAGGTAGCCAATAGGAGCCAGGATCTGGTAAAAGGCATGAATTTGGACCAATGAGGTAGCAGGAGGCAGCCTGACCCATAGATTGGCGCGAATTTCAAGCCAATCCAGGGGACAGGAGGGGTGGAACAGCAGAAAAAGAATAACAAGTCAGAGGCAATCTGGGAAACAGTGTTGCCAGGTGGGCGGTTTTACCGCCCAATTGGGCGGTTTTCCGTGACCCGCCGCGGGCAATTTTTGGGCTTCTTTTGGGCGGTTTTTAAAGCGGTTTTTTTGGCCGCGGTGGGCGGGGTTAGTGACATTTTGGGTGGGGTTAGTGATGTTCTGGGCGGGGCCGATGACGGGGAGGCGGGGCTGATGATGGGGGAGGCAGGGCCGATGACGGCGGGGGCGGGGTTGATGGCGGCAGGGGCGGGGTGATGACGCGGGGGTGGGGGTGTCAGGGGTGGGGTTTGACTTTGGGCGGGTTTTGGGCTGGATTTGGGCTCATTTGGGTGGGAAAAATTTTTTCTACCTGGCAACCCTGCTGGAAAAGAGAAAGGCAAACCCGGGCAAAGAGAGGAGGGTGAAAGCATGCTCTGAGAGGAGAAGATCGAATCCAGGCAGGAGTGTGCTGCAAGCTGGGGCAGAGAAGGGTATGCTCAGGCAAGAAGAGGCAGCTGCAGGCTGGAGGAGAAGAAGATCAAACCCAAGCAGGAGTGAGCTGCAGGCTGGAAGAGAAGGACCCACTGACGAGCCCCAGATGAAGAGAGAGAACTGGTGAGTCCTGTAAGGGGCCGGGCACCAAAGCAGACAGGAACAGAGGAGGAGGAGAAAGGGGTCTGGAGCGAGCCGGGGGCAAAAGAGGAGCCAAGCTGCAGGGGAACAGGTGAGCTGGAGCCAAGAACAGGAGCTGTAGCAGTAGCCACAGAGGCCATTTTTCAGGCAGGGAGAGAAGCAGAGGAGGAAGAGAGACCACACTGGGGAGCTGAGATGTGTTGGGAGCAGTGCAGAGCTGAATAGAGAGCAGAGTGGCAAGGACCCTGAATCCCAGAGAAGTCTACCCAGTGCATCCCTCCATGTGTGTGCTTGCCTGTCCATAGAGGAGAAAGCCGGCCGTGTGACTACCTGTCCCTTCCGTTTTCGCATCCTGTTCAAACTTCTTCTACTAACCTATAAATGTACTCACTCTGCTGCTCCCCAGTATCTCTCCACACTCGTCCTTCCCTACACCCCTTCCCGTGCACTCCGCTCCATGGATAAATCCTTCTTATCTGTTCCCTTCTCCACTACTGCCAACTCCAGACTTCGCGCCTTCTGTCTCGCTGCACCCTACGCCTGGAATAAACTTCCTGAGCCCCTACGTCTTGCCCCTTCCTTGGCCATCTTTAAATCTAGACTGAAAGCCCACCTCTTTAACATTGCTTTTGACTCGTAACCACTTGTAACCACCTGCCTCCACCTACCCTCCTCCTTCTTGTACACAATAATTGATTTGATTTGCTTACTTTATTTTTTGTCTATTAGATTGTAAGCTCTTTGAGCAGGGACTGTCTTTCTTCTATGTTTGTGCAGCGCTGCGTATGCAGTGGTGTGCTGGAGCGGACTCTCACGGGCTCGCGAGAGCCGTTTGTTAAGTTTTTAAGAATTTTGGGAGCCGGTTGTTAAAGTAGGTCTCCCCATGGCTACTTTAACAACTGACTCCCAAAATGTGGGCTTGGGCCCCCTCCTGAATTCATTTTTACTTTGCTGGCAGTAATGCTGGCCCCACCAGCCAAGTAAATAGACTGCTGCTGCTGCTCCCTGCTCCTTGTTTCTGACTCTGAGCATCAGGCTGGGACTTTTCATGCAAACGCAAGAAGGTTCCATCATGCTGCTCAGAGCCAGAAACAAGCAGCAGAGAATGGTGGCATCCATTTATTGGCTGGTGGGGCTCGGCAAAGGTATGCCTAGCGTGCCCGCACAAGGGAGGGGAGAGAGAGGCATGTATTCCCCCCCCAAAAAAAAATTTCAGGGCTGGTTATGCCCGGAGAGAGAGCCCGTTGTTAAAATTTTACCAGCACACCCCTGTGCGTATGCCTTGTAGCACTATAGAAATGCTAAATAGTAGTAGTAGTAGTAGTAGTAAGGAAGAGGCCTATCCGGAAAGGGAAGAAGCCCCACAAAGAGAGAGACGTGGAGGGGCATAATCAAACAGGGATGACAATCTCTAAGGCCGCCCATCTCTAATAACGTCCCGGTGAAGGGGCGGGGAAGCCCGTATTATTGAAACAAGATGGGCGTTCATCTTTCGTTTTGATAATACGGTCGGGGACGCCCAAATCTCAACATTTAGGTCGACCTTAGAGATGGTCATCCCCGGTTTTCGGCAATAATGGAAACCGAGGATGCCCATCTCAAAAATGACCAAATCCAAGTCATTTGGTTGTGGGAGGAGCCAGCATTTGGAGTGCACTGGTCCCCCTGACATGCCAGGAACCAACCGGGCACCCTAGGGGGCACTGCAGTGGACTAACTGATGCACTAACTGAATGGAAAAAGGCATGCAGTGGTCACTAACCACCTCCCACCCCGAAAAAAACAATTTAAAAAACTTTTGTCTTTTTTTTTTTATAGTATGGGTGAAGATGTCCTTCGCTATGCCTCCGTTCTGGCAGTTGAGGATGTCCTTTGCTATTTATTTAGATTTTGCTCACACCTTTTTCAGTAGTAGCTCAAGGTGAATTACATTCAGGTACACTGGATATTTCTATGCCACTGTCCCTCCGTCCCTGCAACGGCAGTTGAGGATGTCCTTTGATGTGCCTCTGTCCCTGCGACGGCAGTTGAAGATGTCCAAAATGTGGATGTTTGTGAGAAGGACCCATGCCTGGATGTTTCTATGAGAAGGACATCTATGCCTTCAACCATAGGAGCCAACTTATTGGGGGTGCTAAGCCCTGTGGAAATAACACTTCCTTGGCCACATACAAGGAATGTTCTCAATCTTGGGGGTGCTCAAGCACCCACAGCAATGGCTCCTATGCCTCCAACACCCCCTTTATTTAGTTGGATTTTGGATCACAAGTAGCAACAGTGAGATTTGAACTGGCCACCTCTGGATTGCAAGACCAGTGCTCTAACCACTAGGCCACTCCACTCCCTTGAAATTTGGCCATCCCTGTGAGGGGGGCAGTTGAGGACGTCCAAAATGTTTGAAAGAAGGACGTCCACTCCCTCATTATGCCTCCGCTGACACACACATACCTCCCCCCACTCCAGGGACCTGCATACTGCCCCCCTCACACACACACAGGAATGGCCAAATTTCAAGGGAGTGGCATGGAGTGGAGGAGTGGCCTACTGGTTAGAGCACTGGTCTTGCAATCCAGAGGTGGCCAGTTCAAATCCCACTACTGCTACTTGTGATCCAAAATCCAAAAAATAAAGGGAGTGTTGGAGGTATAGCAGGCATGGACATCCTTCTCCCAGAAACAACATTTGCATTTTGTATGTCATCAACTGCCATCACACGGAGAGAGGCATATCAAAGGACATCCTCAAATGCCCCTGCAGGGACGGAGGCATAGAAAAATCCAGTGTACCTGAATGCAACTCACCTTGAGCCAGTGGCGTAGCCAGAAGTCAATTTTTGGGTGGGCCAACAGGTTGGATGGGTGGGCACTAGACAGTGGTTTGCTGGTAAATGTTTAACAACAGGTTCTCTCCCCGGTCCACCTCTGCGCCCCCCCCCCCCCCCCACCTCCCCTCAAAATTGCAGAGCTGGCTATGGCCGGGGAGAGAGCCTGGGGTGGGGGGAGGCAATGCATTACTCTCTCCAGGAAAAATAAAATTAAATGATCCCAGGTTCCAATCTAATTCATGTTTAATGTGGGATAAAATGCCATAAATAAGTAAATAAATATAAACTTTTAATGTTGAGCACCTGATTCTCAAAGTGGACATATTCCAAACATTATAATGAAAATAAAATGATTTTTTCTACCTTTGTTGTCTGGTGACTTTGTTTTTCTTATCATGCTGGCCCAGTATCTGATTCTGCTGCTATCTGTCCTCTTAACTCCGTTTCCAGGGCTTCCTTTCCATTTATTTCTTTACTTTCCTCCTTTCTTCTTCATTTCTTGCTCTACATCCGTAAGTAAAAGCTGGGTCCTCCGCAGACTTGACTGTCCAGTGGATCCAGCTTCTGCCTATTTTCTCAATCCATGTGCAGTTTTTCTCTTCTCTTCCTTTTCCCTCATATCATCTCCTTCCTCTCTCTTCCCTCCCCTCCATCCATGTAAGCATTTCTTCTCTCTCCCTTCCCCTCCATCCATGTGCATCTCCTTCCTCTGTCTTCCCTCCCCTCCATCCATGTTCAGAATTTCTTCTTTCTCCCCTCCATCCATGTGCATCTCCTTCCTGTCTTCCCTTCCTTCACCTCCATCCATGTCCAACAAATCTCCCTGCCCTCCCCTCCATCCACCCATGTCCAGCAACTCTCCTCTCCCCTGCCATCCCCTCTATCCACCCATGTCCAGCAACTCCCCTGCCCTCCCTCCATCCATCCATCCATATCCAGCAATTCTCCTCTCTCCCCTGCCCTCCCCTCCATGTCCAGCAATTTCTCCTCTCTCCCCTTTGAGCTTTGACCATCTCCCTCTCATTCCCTTTCCAGCACTCCCATTCCCCCCTCTGTCTCTCCCTTACCCAGTCTCCTAAATTCCTCCCCCATCTTTCACCCACTTCATTAGTTCCCCATACTCTGTACTTACCACCCCTCCCAGACCCATCCTTCCCTCTGCTTACCAACAATAAAGAACGACAATGTGGATGCAGGCAGCAGCTCGGGTTGCTTGCTGTGTTTTGAGTAAACGGCGATGGCTGCGCGGGGGAGTAGAAAAAAAAGATTTTCTAAATGGCTTTCTTCCTTCTCTACTCGCAGCGGCGAACTGGTGGGCGGCGGCAATAAAAGTATAAAGCAGCCAGGCTCCTCGACTCCGTCCCGTCCTTTGCTTTCACTTCCCTGCCCTCCCAGCGTCCCGCCCGAAAGGAAATGACATAGGAGGAAGGCGGGACGCTGAGAGAGCAGGGAAGTGAAAGCGAAGGACGGGACGGAGTCGAGGAGCCTGGTTGCTTTATACTTTTATTGCCGCCGCTCACCAGTTTGCCGCTGCGAGTCTGGAGAGATCATCATCAGCTGGGCCAGAGTGGGTGCTGTTTCTGCCCTGGAGCCGTGGTCGCTAAGCTGGTGCAGTGTGTGTGTGCGCTTGGGTGGGCGGGCCTGAGGTGAAATTGGGTGGGCCTGGGCCCACCCAGGCCCACCCATAGCTACGCCCCTGCCCTGAGCTACTACTGAAAAAGGTGTGAGCAAAATCTATATAAATAAATAGCAAAGGATGTCCTCAACAGGGACGGAGGCATAGCAAAGGAGGTCCTTCACCCATACTCTAAAAAAAAACAAAAGTTTTTAAAGTTGTGTTTTTCAGGGTGGGAGGTGGTTAGTGACCACTGGGGGAGTCAGGGGAGGTCATTCCCAATTCCATCCAGTGGTCACCTGGTCATTTAGGGCACATTTTTGTGGCTTGGTCATATAAAAAAAGGACCAAGTAAAGTCAGCCAAGTGTTCATCAGGGATGCCCTTCTTTTTTCCATTATCACTTGAGGATGCCCATCTGTTAGACACACCCCAGTCCTGCCTTCGTTATGCCTCCAACATGCCCCTGGGAACTTTGGTCGTCCCCGCAACGGGAAGCAGTTGGGGACGCCCAAAATCGGCTTTCGATTATGCCGATTTGGGCGACCCTGAGAGAAGGATGCCCATCTCCCGATTTGTGTCGGGAGATGGGCGCCCTTCTCTTTTGAAAATAAGCCTGAGAGACACACACACACACACCCGCACTGAGTGCCCAGACTCCAAAGGAATTTTTTTAGAGTGTCTGCCAACATGTCTGCCTCAGGAAGATCCAGCACAGAAGCCTGCTGGTTCGAGTGTCCACACCTAAGTGAGCCTGCCCTGGGGAAGGAGCTGCCCAGCCTAAGCCTTGAGCCCTGTGAGTGCCTGCAGTTAAGGGCCTGCCTTTAAGAGGTTTAGTTTAGCAGTCCATCAGTTTGAGTAGAGGGTGTATAACAAAATAAAAGAAAATGGGTCATGTATTGGGAGGGCTAGATAGGAATTTTCTATTTGAATTTAGTTAGCCCACAAGGTCCCTTGCCAAAGAAACTACTGATTGAGGTTAGCACACACAATGAGCACAGGGAGTCAGGATTTTCATTTTTTGAGTTGTTTGAGTCAGAGCAGTAGGTATCCTGGAGTTCCTGGAGTACCCAACGCAAGAGAGCAGCAATGCTAGTGAAGATTTGATACACTGGTAACATTATTGTGTGCACACAAATTGAAAAATATATATAAATATATAAATATATACCAACATTTAGGAACATATCCAAATGTTTCTATTTACTTTACCATTTAATAAAATATTTATTATTTTTCTTGTCAAATCCCTTGGTTGCGTGGAGTTTATTTGGGAACCCTATTTGAAACTGTGACATTCCTATATATTTATTTCTTTACTTATTGTACCTACCCGCTCCACCACTAGGGATGAGGGAGAGAAGACTGAGAAAAAGCTGGATCTGGGAAGGGGGAGAACAAGATGCAGTACTATGAAGCAGGAGAGAGAAAAGGGAGAGAGATACTGGCCCTGGGGTGGGATTGCAGGAGACAGGGAGAAAGAAGGGTGAGAAACATGGGAAGGGGACACAGATGGCAGATGCTGAATGTGGGGGGAACAAGGATAGGAACACAGAGAGCAAATGCTGAAGATGGGGGGAATAGGGACAGGGACACAGAGGGGAGGTTATGGATAGGAGCGGTAGAGGGGCATTTTCGAAGGGGACGTCCAATTTGTGATTTGGATGTCCTTGCAAAACGGCAAAATCCAGGGGCGGGGAAACTCATATTTTCAAAACAAGATGGACGTCCATCTTTTGTTTTGAAAATACCACCAGGGATGTCCAAATCCTTAAATTTCGCCGTCCCTAGATTTGGACATCCCTAGACATGGACGTTTCTGACTTTCGCCAATTTTTGAAACCAAAGACGTCCAAGCCATTTGGTTGTGGGAGGAGCCAGCATTTGTAGTGCACTGGTCCCCCTGACATTCCAGGACACCAACCAAGCACCCTAGGGGGCACTGCAGTGGACTTCAGCAATTGCTCCCAGGAACATAGCTCCTTTACCTTGTGTGCTGAGCCCCCCAAAACCCACTACCCACAACTGTACACCACTACCATAGCCCTTATGGGTGAAGGGGGCACCTAGATGTGGGTACAGTGGGTTTGTGATGGGTTTTGGAGGACTCGCTGTTTCCTTCACAAATGTAACAGGTGGAGGGGATGGGGCTGGGTCCACCTGTCTGAAGTGCAGTGCACTCACTAAAACTTCTCCAGGGACCTGCATGTGCTGTCATGGACCTTAGGATGACATCTGAGCCTGGCACGACATTTTTAAAGATGTTTTTTGAGGGTGGGAGAGGGGTTAGTGACCACTGGGAGAGTAAGGGGAGATCATCCCCAATTTTCCTCCGGTGGTCATCTGGTCATTTCAGGCACCTTTTTGTGCCTTAGTCAAAAGAAAAACAGGTCTGGGTGAAAACGTCCAAGTGTTCATCAGGGACATTCTTGTTTTTTTCGATTATGGGTCAAGGACATCCAAGTGTTAGGCACGCCCAAGTCCCTCCTTTGCTACGCCTCCAACACACACCCTTGAACTTTGGCCGTCCTTGCGACGGAGTGCAGTTGGAGATGTTCTAAATCGGGTTTCGATTATACCGATTTGGACGTCCCTGGGAGAAGGACATCCATCTTCCGATTTATGTCGAAAGATGGACGTCCTTCTATTTTGAAAATGAGCCCATTAGTGAGTCAGAGGGAATGACAGTGGACATGGAGAGAAAAAAAGTCAAAGAGATAGGAGATAAGTAGAAGATGGATATGGATGGGGAACAGAGAGGAGAAATAAAGATTGAGAGGGGGGAGATACTGGAATGCATCATGTAAAAAGGAGAGAGGGAGACAGGCAGGTTAGAAGGGAAAGAAAAGGCAGGCAGTGGATGGAAGGGGCAGAGAAAGCTGGCAGATATCATATGGAAAGGGGGAAAGGACAGACAGTAGATGGAAGGGGCAGAGAAAGCAGACAGATGCTGGATGGAAGGGAGAGAGTGAAGAGAAGACGAGGAAAGCAGAAACCAGAGACAACAAAGGTAGAAAAAAAGATTTATATATAGAAAATGAAAATAAGGTGATCTTTTTGTTGGACTAATTTTAATACATTTTTGGCCAATTTTCAGAGACCAAAACCTCCATCCTTAGGTCAGGACAGGACTGTAACAGCAGTATACTGTACTGACCTGAGGAAGGAGGTTTTGGCCTCTGAAAGCTAATTGAAAAAGTATCAGTCCAATAAAATGGTATTATCTTTTCTATTTTTTTTTTGTTTTATTTCTATTTTTTAATTTGTAAAGTGGTGATTGGTATTTATCAGTTTTTTCAAATTTACGTCTGCTATCTTTATATTTTGCACAGTACCAGGGACATGCATCATTGTTTCTGTGGTGTTGCATTGTTCCGGAATCTGGCCTCTTCAGGTTCAGTTTAATTTTTGTCTACATATTTCTATTTTAGTTTGTGGTTACTTATTCTATACTTAGTGAGGATGTATCTGTGTTCTATGTTTGTGAAAAAGACATGGTTTTCTGTTGGGAGGATCATTTTTACTAATGTCTTGTTTAGTTTTAAAATGGGTGTATTGATGTTCTAGTGCTCACTATAATGTTTAAAATGCTGCCTTTCCTAGGTACACCCTTGTTGTGTGACACATGGATTATTATTAAAATAATATTTTCATATAGAGGAGGGGGTGTTAAAAAATGATTGGCCCCATGTATCAAATACGCTAGATACACCACTGGAACATAAGTGCTGCCATACTGGGACTGACCGAAGGTCCATCAAGCCCAGCATCCTCGGCACCATTTATTCTTATTTGAGAAAATTGGCTATGTTGACATTGCCAGATGATACTGAAAAAACAGCTTGTAATGCTGATATTGACGACCCCTGATGTGGGTGTGAAGCCGAAACACAGCCCGTGTCGGTTTAACACCCACTTGGATGCCCTTTATGCTTTTTTTGCTTGGCTTTTCAATGACCATGGACCACCCAAGCTAATATTAGAAAAGCCCCATCCAAGGGACAACCTTATGTATACATAGTATTTATAGACTGCCATTTCTAATCACTGAGCATTCAATGCAATAACACAATTTAATATCCATAGGAGTTCATCTTAGCAAAGTTCCACAGCATCTATACATATAAACATATATACATATTTATACATGTGTATCACTCCTACCCTAGCTAGGATAATATTTAACCATCTCTCTGACCTCATGTGCACCTTTCTTTAAATTAGTCACCTGATTTTCTAACTCCTCTTACTATCTTATCTATCTATATGTTCCATCTTTGCTTATACCTACACTGTCGGTTAGTATGTTCTATTATGTATTGTGTTGACATTGTAAGTACTATACTATGCCATATTTTGTATTGTTATTTGAATATTTTTATTCTTACTGTACACCACCTTGAGTGAATTTCTTCAAAAAGGTGGTAAATAAATCCTAATAAATAAATAATAAATAAACAGTGGCATTTACATATGTATTTAATATTTTGCTGAGTTCCTTAGGATATTGTCTTAGTCAAACTGGCTTAGTTATGCAGATTACATTATAGTATTTTTTTTTACTCTACAAAATGTTTTATTATTTTCATACATTCAATCACTCCTACCACATGCACATCATTCAGTCATACTGCTAACCCCCGTGTACTGACCACAAAGAATTTGCTCAGATTTTATCAAAAACCTTATAGGACCACAAGCAGCAAATACCAAAGTGATTATTAAAATAAATATTTCAAAATCCAGTCATGACAATAGCTGCAACAGCTTCCATTGCAATCTTCACCCTCTTTTTAGATGCTCAATATGTCACATAGCTGGGTGTCGTTGGCTTTAATTATGTCCATCCCTTGGTTTAAAGCCTCTTCAATGCACCACATCCAGCTAAAAACTTGGTGCACCAACTCAAGCCAGAAACCAGGAAGACAGGTAAATTAAGTGTACCTTCCTCAGGAGGCACAAACAATCGAAATCGCTACAATAAAACCACATGTAATACAACAGGTATCACTTCACTAATAACCAATCATATAATATAAATGATCATAAACTACAACAAATCAACAGTATTATTACCAGCTTTACAGTCAGCTGAAGTAGTTTCTAAACAGATTTCAGATTGTATTGATTTGTTGGAGAATTGGATATGTTCCCATTATTTAAAATTGAATTTAAAAAAATACTATTTTTTTTCATGATTGGTCAATCCTCTGACGGAATGACAATATCTTAAAGTTCAGCAATCCTAATTTTAAATTTGAAAAGAATTTGAAAATCTTAGGAGTTATGATGTCTAGTTCTTTGTCTCCTGAGATGTATATAAATGCATTAATAAAGAAATTATTTTTCTCATGAAGAAATTACAGAAAGTCAGAAATATACTGACACCTTCAGCTTTTAAGCTGGTGGTCCAAAGCCTAATTCTAGGACAATAAGATTATTGTAGCATTGTTTATCTAGGCTGTCTGAAATTCCTTCTAAAAAATTGCAGATAATAAAAAATACGGCATTCAGACTAATATTTTCAGTACATGCAAATGGCCAATATTCAGCGCTATTTAACTATCCAGGAATGACTCACTTAGGGGCCCTTTTTCTAAGGTACACTGAAAAATGGCCTGCGCTGGTGTAGGTATGTGTATTGGACTCGTGCATGTACATTTTTCAGCGCACTGAAAATGGATGTGCGGTAAAATTAAAATGGGTGCGCGTCCATTTTGAGTTAGAGACCTTACCGCCACCCACTGACTTAGTGGCAAGGTTTCACACGTGGGTGGTAATTGTCAGCACGCTTACACTGACAATTACCGCCCGGTTAGCACCACGCGGTAGAAAATAAAAAATAATCTCTGACGCGCATACAAATTAGAATTACCACCTGTAGCACATGGTAGCCGGGTGGTAGTTCTAATTTGACACACATTGTATGCACGTAGGAACCTATGCACCTTAGTAAAAGGGTCCCCTAACTGGCTATATGCGAATAATCAGCGGGGGATAGCCGGTTATCTCCTACTGAATATTTGCAGTCAGTGCAAAGCGGCTAACTAGCTATATGTGGTAGGTTTAAAACAAATTGGAGAAAGTTTTTCTTTACTCAGCGCATGGTTAGACTCTGGAACTCATTGCCGGAGAAGGTAGTGATGGCAGCTGGCCTTGCTGAGTTTAAAGGGGGTCTGGACAGATTCCTGAAGGAAAAATCCATTGATCGTTATTAAATTTTGGGATTTTGCCAGGTTCTTGGGGCCTGGATTGGCCGCTGTCGGAGACGGAGTGCTGGACTTGATGGACCTTTGGTCTTTTCCCAGCGTGGCAGTGCTTATGTACTTATATCATGAGATAAAGCCAACTAGCCATGAATATTCAGTGCATCACTGGCTAAGTTGGTCAGCCAAATTGGGCCGCCAAAATAGCAGGCCTATCTTTGGCTGCTATAAACTTAACTGGCCAGCGCTGAATTTTGACTTGTATGGTTACATTTAAACCAGCCAAAATTAAACCAGAAATGGCCTGGCATTGAATATTCGGCCTCACCACAGGAGCTAGTCGAGTTGCCTCCCATGCTCTGAATATCTGCTCCCTAGTCTTTATGAAGTTCTTAGATTTTCTTTTTTTACTTAAAATTTAGTTTTCTTTTTTGAATTCACATTAACCTCACCTTCTATTTGAGTAGCAAACCTGATAGTACAGCAGTAGAAGTCAATACAGTCGTCTTATAAAAATAGACTACATGTGAGAGTGCCCTATACTGCTTATTACCGACAACCTACTGTTTAGAAAGAATGAATGTGTGACTAATGGCTGCCTTAGAAGAAAGCAGAATTTTGGACAATAGCATGTGTTACTTAGCATATGTTTTGAGTTAAACATATGCATTTTCAGATTTTTGTATTGTTAATTCCACTTTGTTCCAGAAAGTATTTGATGCCTGGGTGGCTGTGAACAGTGTGATACAGAAAATATAATAACAGATTAATGTTCTTCAATTAAACTAAGGGGCCCGCTTACTAAGGTTGAGGCCACTTTTAGCGTAGCTGTAAAATGGCTGCATTTTCTATTTTAGCAATAATGGCCACATGCTAATTCTCCCATTAACACTTGACCTTTAGTGCATGAGCCCTTAACTACACCTGTTTTCTAGGTGTTAAGGGCTTATATGCTAACCATATGCTAATCAGTTAGCATGCAGCAATGTAGCTATGCTAACCAATTAGTGCAGGGTATGTCTACTCTCTGCCCCCAAAATTGCCTCGAGCATGCAGGTACCAACAGTACTGTGGAATGTCTGAGTCTGCCATGCGGTAGTGGTTTTTAACCTGAGGTAAGCACGTGTTAGTGCTTATAGCAGCTTAGTAAAAGGGTCCCTAAGTGATTTATTAAAACATACACACACACACCAAAATCAAATACACAATTTAAGTACAGACAAGAGCAGGGCAGATAATGGAATAAAATGGTTGTAAAATCTTGAAATGACCATAGGGCCTTTGAGCCTAAATATATGCTCAGGTCATTCCCTGTCCTGCTCTCTCAGAGGAGGTTGGGAGTGGCAGACCTGAAGATCAGTCAGGTGCTCCAAGACCCCATACTAGACTGACATGTTTAGTGTGGTACAAGTGTTTTGTCATGATGCATGTGCCACCCGCTGAATTCTGCTGCTGTAGGCAGATGCCTAGTCTGCCTAGATGAAGGGCTAGCCCTGGGTATAGGCTTATCAAAAAGCTGCAGTTTTTCTTTTTTGCATTAAATTGAAGCTCAAGCATACAGCTTATGTAGCAGGAGGGATTTACCATGTTCCTTCTCCTTATAAGTACATAAGTATATATAAGTGTTGCCATACTGGGACAGACTGAAGGTCCATCAAGCCCAGCATCCTGTTTCAAACAGTGGTCAATCCAGGTTACAAGTACCTGGCAAGATCACAAAACAGTACAATACATTCTATGCTGCTTACGCTAGAAATAAGCAGTGGATTTTCCCCAAGTCCATCTTTTCTTTTAGGAAGTTATCCAAGCCTTTTTAAAATCCTGCTAAGCTAACTGCTTTTACCACTTTCTCCGGCAATGAATTCCAGAGTTTAATTACACGTTGAGTGAAGAAATATTTTCTCCAATTTTTTTTAAATTTACTACTTTGTAACTTCGTTGCATGCCCCCTAGTCCTAGTATTTTTGGAAAGAGTAAACAAGTGACTCAGGTCTAGCCGTTCCACTCCACTCGTTATTTTATAGACCTCTATCATATCTCTCCTCACCCTTCTTTTCTCCAAGCTAAACAGCCCTAGCCGCTTTAGCCTTTCCTTATAGGGAAGTCGTAACATTCCCTTTATCATTTTCATCTCCCTTCTCTATACCTTTTCTAATTCCACTTTATCTTTTTTGAGATGTGGTTACCAGAATTGCATATAGTATTTAAAGTGTGGTCGCACCATGTAGCAATACAAAGGCATTATAACAGTCTCATTTTTGTTTTCCATTCCTTTTCTAATAATTCCTAACATTCTATTTGCTTTCTTCACTGCCGCTACACACTGAGCAGAGGGTTTCAACGTACCATCAACAATGGCACCTAGATCTCTTTCCTGGTCTATGACTCCTAATGTGGAACCTTGCATCACGTAACTATAGTTCGGGTTCCTCTTTCCCACATGCATTATTTTGCACTTGCTCACATTAAATGTCATCTGCCATTTGGATGTGATTCATGGAGGTCAGATACTTTTTTTTTTTTTTTTTTTAGCTGACCTGACTAAATATGTGACTGTACCTCTCTAGCCCTTTCTTTTACTTCTTGGAATTGTTAATCACATGCCCAGTATTCCCTGTATCTAGGTTAAGTTCTCTTTTTTGCAGGTGCTGTTCTTTCCTTTTCATGGAAAGACAGGCAAAAGCATACCAAGAAGCAATTTTTACAGAACTATGTAAAGAACTATGTAGATCACTTTTTATTGCTACTGATTCAATGTTCTGGATAAGTATGCACTTTCTTAGAATCATCCTAGGTAATAGGGGGAAAAATCACAGAGCTAATTGTTCTTTGTAAAGCAAAAGTACTACTGTAGAGAAATCATCCTCAGCTAGCATTTAAACTGTATTGATTGTGTAATTTTTTTCTACATTAATGCCACTTTAAAGTTTATGTAAAACTCAATACCAGCTGTTGTCTTGTTTTCCCAAATACCTTCCTTTAAAATTGCTGGAAATAGCAGTCCCTTCTACTTTTAATTCCCTAGAGTTACTAACATGAGTGGCCACTTTAGTCTGAGTTAATCTGGTTAAAACACATGCCATTTTGTCAAAGGATCCATGTAATGCAATGGGACCTAGAAAGGCATAATGCATATCAATGACACTAGTGAGAATTAAAGCGATAGCATATGTTAGTAACTCTAGCTGTTCTGCAGAATTATTGAATGATAACCCTTCTGGACAACTTAAGAATGCTTAGTTAGATTCAGAGCACAATCTTCTAATATAATAATTTGCTCCTCCAACATTCCAATGTGTCTCACTGGGATCATAAACACCTGCTGACGTCACTCCTCCAACGTTCTCCGTCCCCCCTCCCTCCCAGTTCCATGGGTCCCTGGAACTGGGAGGGAGGGACGGAGGGACAGAGGGAGGGGGGACCCTGGAAATGGGAGGGAGGGAGGGAGGGAACACTGGAACTGGGAGGGGGAGGGGGGCCTGGAACTCGGAGGGAGGTGGAGGGGAAAGGGGAGAGATGCTGCACATGGATAGATGGAGGGGGCAGGGCACAGAGGACGTTGCCTGCATTTGGACGAATGCAGGAGAGAAAGCATAATGCAGGGGAGGGAGGGGACCCTGAAACTCGGAGGGAGGCAGGGAGGGGATGACCCTGGAACTCGGAGGCAGAAAGGGGAGGAGGAGACGCCTCTGGAACTCGGAGGGCGGGAGGGAGGGGGGACCCTGGAACTGGGAGGGAGGGGGAGCCCTGGCACACACTCTCATGCTCACACACACACTCTCTCTCTCACAAACACACTCACACCCAGTCTCACTCTCTCTCTGTCACACACACGCACTCGAACATTCATTCTCTCTCTCGCACTCACACAGTCACTCTCACACACACTCAAACATACATACTCTGAGGAAAACTTGCTAGCGCCCGTTTCATTTGTGTCAGAAACGGGCCTTTTTTACTAGAAGAACTGTACAGGTGTAAACATTCAGAGGGAAATAACATTGGAGACCACACAGTGAAGATGACAAGGAAATAGCTCATTGTAGCAGTTAAAATATTGGGTTCCATTCTTAACCTTTCTGCTTCATATTAGGGTTGTCAGTGCAACTCAGTTGGACTAAACAGTTTGATCCTTAGTCTGCACAGAATTGTAGTTCTGACTGTTTTACTGATTTTCCATACAACCATTCTGACATGTTCATTAAGAAACCCTGTTACAAAAGGGTTGGCGTGCAGCCAGGGGCGTAGCTAGGTGGGGCCACGGGGGCATGAGCCCCCACAGATTTAGCCCTGGCCCCTCTACTTTTGACCCCCCCTCCCGCCACCTCCGCCAGGTACCTTTGCTGGCGGGGGTCCCCAACCCTCGCCAGCCTTAGTCTTCTTCAGCATTTTCGGTGATTTGTGCTGTGAGTCCTGACTGACGTCCTGCATGCAGCACAGATCAGCGAATGCGCTGGAGACCGGCACTGAAGAATACTAAGGCTGGCGAGGGTTGGAGACCCCCACCAGCAAAGGTACCTGGCAGGGGTCGAAAGTGGCGGGGGAGGGTTGGTGGCAGCGGGGGGGTCCCGAAAGTGGCGGCGGCGGGGGGGGCCTAAATTCTGCCCCCCACCTTGGGTTCTGGATCCCTCTCCCGCCAAGGTCTGGCTATGCCCCTATGCACAGCAACAGGTTTGCCGTGCACCAGTCCGTATCTACCAATGGGCTGTCCAATGTCCAGTGTGCGCCATTTCTGGAACTATAAAAGTAGCATGGGAGCCCTTACTGCCACCTCAATGGGTCACTGTAAGTGCTCCCCCCTGAAATGGCTGTGCTGCAAATGGTTCACTTACCGCATGGCCATTGCAGTAAAAGGGGACCTCAGCACATGTCAAAAAACACACAGCTTAGTAAAAGGACCCCTGAGAACTGTATATCAAAATCAGGTAGTTTTGATCAGCAATGTGGGCAGACATGATCTGGAAAATAGGATGGGTTGTTGTTGCATGTTGTTAACAAATATGAGCAGAAAAAATATGCTATTGTGTGTATTTTTCTCTGTCGCTGATAAATGCATAATCTTTGCAAAGTGTGCCCTCTTTGCAAATAATATACACTCTTTACAAAGAGGGTGCATTGTCTCAAAATAGGGCACACAATTAATAACATTGCTACCAAATTGAACGAGTGGTCTAGTGGTTAGAGCACTGGTCTTGCAATCCAGAGGTGGCCAGTTCAAATCCCACTACTGCTCCTTGTGATCTTGGGCAAGTCATTTAACTCTCCATTGCCTCAGGTACAAACTTGGATTGTGAGCCCTCCTGAGACAAAGAAATATCCAGATTACCTGAATGTAACTCACCTTGAGCTACTACTGAAAAAGGTGTGAGCAAAATCAAAATAAATAAATGCTGCAAACAACACAGGAAACACAAAAGACTGGGGCCTGCCCATCCTTACTGGGAATCAGAGGCAGGAACAACACTGATAGGCTGTGCCCTTTTTTTTAATAAGGTACTGTAGTTTGATCAATTTAAGGTTACCTTAAATGGGTTCAACAAGTAATTCTACCTTTCAGTGTTTTCTTTACATGCACAGTAGGATAAGTACAGCAAGACCAGAAAGGCATGCCCATGAGGTCCTAGCCTTTTTCCAGGTCTTTCAACTCAATCAGCAAGGAAAGCTCTCTTTGCAGTAGACTATTCTTTCATGAAGGGTCATGACAAACCAGAGAATGCAAAAAGCCTTTTGAAAATCCCTCCTTTCAGTACCCTTCTCCACCACCGCCAACTCCAGGCTCCGCCCTTTCTGCCTCGACTCACCCCATGCCTGGAATAAACTCCCTGAGCCCATACGCCAGGCCCCCTCCCTGCCCATCTTCAAATCCTTGCTCAAAGCCCACCTCTTCAAGGTCGCCTTCGGCACCTAACCACTATACCTCTATTCAGGAAATCTAGACTGCCCAACTTGACATTTCGTCCTTTAGATTGTAAGCTCCTTTGAGCAGGGACTGTCCTTCTTTGTTAAACTGTACAGCGCTGCGTAACCCTAGTAGCGCTCTAGAAATGTTAAGTAGTAGTAGTAGTTTTTCCAGGTCTTTCAACTCAATCAGCAAGGAAAGCTCTCTTTGCGGTAGACTATCCTTTCATGAAGGGTCATGACAAACCAGAGAATGCAAAAAGCCTTTTGAAAAGCTTGAGATTTAGTTATGACTTGGAGTTTTTGTTTTGTTTTGCTTTTTTTATGTTTTTTTTAATCCAGACTGAAGAAAGCCAGTATACAGTTTCTCAATCTTTTCAGTGAGTATCTTTAATGTCTGCTCTGTATTTTACTTATTTGTTTCCTTTAAATGAGTGAGTGCCAAACCTTACTAAAAGGAATGTTGATCTGGCTTTGGATGTTGACTTATTATTCTTGAAAGCTCTGGTTCAAACATGGAACACTCCATACCTTCTGAAAAGAATTCAGATTTAAAAAGGCAAACAGTTGCCTTTTAATTAGCAATTACTATCTTTTTTGCCTATGTACTTTTTGCAAGTAAAGACTACTAATGCTTAGGTTCTCTATAGTGGTACAAGATTCATGCAGAACTGTACAGCTATGCATAAGCTGGGTTCCTTCTTCTTGGAGATTATCTTCTAGTCAAGTCATACAGGCAAGACAGATAGGAAGGTTTGACCCTTTGTATCATTCAAAGACTCATTGGCTGATGCTCAAAAGCATTTAGGCAGCTGTTGGTAGAGCTGATATCATGAATTCTTAATCATCAGTGATTACAATGATATATTTGGCCATATTATTCACCAAACTAACAAATTCATCTGAGTCATATGGAAATGAGTATATAAATTATATTACAACTGCTTAAGATAAATCTATAACTGGTCGATATTCAGCCATGGGCAGAACTAGCCATTTAGGAGAGGCACCCACAATAGGTAGGAATGAGTGGGCATTGTTCCTGCCCGAGCCCCCACTAGGCTACCAAGGATGGGTAGGTAGGCCTGAAGGGATCCTGGCGGGGGGAGAGGGTGTCATGATGACTGGAGAATGGAGAGAGAGGGAGGGGACATTGGAAGGAGGGCTTTTGTGATGTTCTAACCGGCACTTCCGGCACCTCAGATGTAACTGTGTGCTCACCCAAAATCAGGTGTTTGTAGTCGGGTCTGAATACGAGCACACTACAAGTTACCGGAAATGTGTTAGAATCACTATCCTCGTCTTCCGTTCTCGAAGAACGGAAGAGGAAAATGAAACTAAATTTAGGATTCTCCCTAGTGGGCTCCCACAAAACTCAATCAGCCACAGGGTTCTTTTCAATGTAACAAATTGGTATTTATTTTAAATTCTTTAAACTCAACCTCAAAGTAAATTAAAAACAAACTTACAAAATTATACAATGAATCCCACAATTTATGTACATAAATAACCCTTTGTGTTTAAAAGGAAATACAGACTCGCTTCTTTTCTCTTTACAGGTATTCTTACAGCGGAACCAGAACAGACATCAGATAAGTATTGTGTTTTTATTCTCACTAAACCTTTCCCCTGTTAACAATTCTTTGTACTCTCCCAAAGAATGTTTCTCCGGACTTTGATACTTTGTGTTCCCCTTTATGTTTTGCAGGAAACGTCTTCTTCCCCCCCTTCAGAAACAGGTAAGTATTTGGTTTGGATTTTTTTTTCTCTTCTCTCTTTTCCCCTTTTTCCCCTTTAAGGTAAGTAACACCCACTTTCCCCTTGATACTCAGTCCCAGTATCTCAGTCACTTAGCTGTCGGTGTCTCAATTCCTTTTGTTCCAAGCGTGTGAAATCTTTCTTGCGTCGGGGCCCTTGTAGATTTTCTGAAATGCACAGCTGGCTGTTCCTCCTAAACCTCCCCTCAAAAACAAAGTAAACGGAAGGAAAACCCTGTCTGCTCTGGGTAACGGCAGAAATTCTGCTTATAGGAGAATTTTACACTGTGGCCCTCTGTCTCTTAAAATTAAAATAAGTTCAGTTTGTCCCTTTCTCTCAAGTCTTCTCCTTTTCTAACTATTTTTTCTTTCCCTAACTAACACTAATGTAATAGTGTTGGCCGGTCTTAGGCACTGACGCTACTCTTCCACAGTATTTTACACCACTTTACATTCCATTCATACTTCTATACTGTTTTCTAGCCACTTTAGTAATTTAACACTTAACTCCTAAAAAAACTATTTTAAATTCCAAAATTCATTAACTATTACACCCCTACTATATTCCCAAACACCCCCTTATATAACTCACACCCCGCACCCCTTACAAACCCAATTACTATTAATCCTATTTCCTAAACTTAATAAATTTTAACCAAACTTCCCCACTAAACCACTATAACCCCCTCAATAATACACTATTCTCTAATATTTTTTTCCTTCAAAATTTCTCAAATTCCTCCACTTTTACCCTTCAAACACCTTCCACTCTTTCCCCTCACACACAACACACCTCTCTCCTTGACTGACCAACACCTTCTCACCAACTGCCTCAACCACCGTTTCCAGGGAGACCAGCGCTGGCTTGCCATTCCGAGACCAGCTCAGCCAATCACTATCCCTTTTAAACATTCCAAGCTGGCTGAGCTGACCTGCGGAATGTTGGCCAGCGCTGCTACAGCTCCATTTAAAAAAATAAAACCCCATAGACTTTAATAGAAAATCATACTAATTAATTAAAATCACCTTAAAATTTTCTCAAATCACTTCAAACTTGACCCAAAAATTAAACTCCCCATTCCCTATCCATCCCTGTTTTCCAATTTTAAAAATCCCAAATTCTGACGTCCGCCTTCAAACAAACTATTCTAGACCCCTCTAAAATTCCCAGATCCAATTAAAAACTATCCCAAAAATTTCAAACTCCCCTCCCGGACCTACCCTGTCAAATTAAAAAAATTAACCCTTTCCTAACCCTATAAAACCCACTCCTGTCAAAAACCCCTATTAAAAAAACAAAAATTAAAAAACTAAAGTACTACAAAAATCCTAAAAAATTCCCTAACCCCAAAACCAAAAACAGAATTTAAATTAAACAAATCCCTGATTTTTAAAAAATAAAAAACCAAATTTACACATTTTAAAAATAAATAAATTAAAATTTCGGGTCAAAAGACCCCTTACCTTGACCGGGATTTTCCCCTCACACGACCCCTGCCTTCGGTTCCGGTCCTCGACGCCCTCCCGCAAAAACGGAGACAAAAATAAAAAAGCTCCGAAGCCGGGCCCAAAATTTAGGCCCCGGCTTCGGCCTAAACGCGAAAACGCGCGCCGCCGATTCGTGCATGAGGCGCGCCGCCTCATGCACACGCCAGACGATCTCTCGACGTCTTCTGACGGCGCTCACTCCTCCCAGCGTCCCAAACAGAAAACGGGCCCGAAATCTAGCCCGAATCCTCCTTTCCCTCGCTCCACATCCCCAGGCCCGAAATGCCAGCCACCCAAGGCATCACCCCACTCCCGGGAACGTGCCCATTCGCTCCCGGGAGTCCGAAAAATCTGGCACTCCTTCCCAGAACGGGCCAAAAAAACGCTGCTGCTCCCTGCAGCACTTCTGCTCTTTTTCTATCCCCAGAACAGCCCCGGAGCCTCCAACCAGACTACCTCAGGTAAAAATAATAAACATTTTTTTTCCTTTTACTTTTAACTCCCGGTTACAATGTTGGAGGGAGAGGGATTGGAAGGAAGACTTTCGTGTTGTTCTGGAGAGTGGGAGGGAAATGGGATTGGCACACTTCAGGCTGATACCTGGAAGCCTTGTGGATGCCGGTCAATATACAGTGCTGGTACCAGCACAGCTAAGCAACCAAGGTTAGGACTTCTATTTAAGTGGGCAAGAGGCAGAAAATGCAACTGGCACTGCCATCTTTGGCACCAGGTCCTAGTGGCATGTCCTAATACGGAATTTAAATATCAGGGGCAACATATCTACTTTGTTCCCTTGCATATCACATTGAAAAAAATGTCTTTTGGAAAAATCCTTTCCCTAAAATGTTAATGTATATGATGGATATTATCTGGAATTAAAACCTCACCATCCTAAAACCATGTATTACTAAAATCAATGTGAGCTCACATCATCCTTTTGACATCTTTATCCTCCCACTAAACCTACATCCCTTTTCCTTAGAGAAGTGCCTTTTCACAGTACCTCATCAGATTTGCTTTTCTGTGCAACTTCAAAGTTCTTTTAAATCTCAAATTAGTTTTAATACATTGGAAAACTACTTCCCAGATATTGGTATATCATTGGTACAACTACATGAATCAAATTGCTGCATATGAATCTCATCTAGCAGAGAAACGATGTGTGGTTTTTAAACATAATTTGCCTAGGTCCTAGTGTTTATTCGTTGTTTCCTTCTTGTATGAGTTATCCATTGACAGTAGGGGCCTGTTGCCCAGGTTTGTTTGCATGTGTTTCTTATCAAAAATAGAATAAAACACATCAGAACTGGAAAAAGGTTATTTTTAATCTTGTCCAAGTACCAATTATTTTTTTAAAGTTTTATTTATGGATTTGCAAAAAGAAAGGGAACAAATAGCAAACAAGTCTACCATTATTGAAAGTTGTTACAATACATATGGCAAATGGCCTTTAAAGTAATAACATAACTAGTAAATCATATCTTAGACGGAATATAAGAAAATTTCAGCCTTGCTATAAATTTAGACTATATATGACAGTAGTAAACAGTATATGTGTGAATCAGTTGGGAGAAAAATCTAATAAAGTTAAGAAAGTGTATTCATTTGACAAAATTGTCCAATATTGACTATTATGTCTTATGAAAGTTTGATGAGTGACCAGTTTTTATAGCCACTATTTCCTCATAGCACCTGAAGGAGCAAAGTAGATTCCACCATTCATGAAAGATGTTTAGATTGTTCTTCCAATGTAGGATAATTAGGTGAAGAGCAAGATAAATCATCAAGTTGAATAATTTTACATGTTTGCTTGGTATTTGTAGATCAGGAGTGGAGGATTTGAAGATTACATTTTTGAATGTTAAAGTAGTTGTAAAGGAAAATAACCTTTGAAGTATATTCCAAATTGCATTCCAGTAAGATTGTAGATTTTTGTCAATGAAATAACATGCGACCAAGAGAGCCCACTGCAAATTGGCATGACCAGCATAGATTCAATATATTATTCTTCAGTTTAGCAAGCTTTGCAGGTGTCCAATAAGATTTATGAAAAATATAGTAGGAAGATCGTAAAATGGTGGCGGATAAAGAGGGTTGCATGGTTTTTGTCCAGAAAAGATTCCATTCTTTTTTGTAGAGTGGTACATCCAGATCTTTCCCAAGCTGAGACAAGGGAAGAGCACGAGTTTGGTTTAGTTGTTTGTAGATTTTTGAAGCAGACTTATTATTTTCTTTTTTAACCTAACCACCAAAGTAGTAAGAAAAACAATCCTATTACAATTGAGGGAAGAGAAAGTCAAAATGTAATAAAGTCATGTTTTCTTGTGCTATTCAACTGGTAAAAACTTGAGATGCTTCTGTTTAAAGTGAAGCACAGTGAAAGGTTACAAAGATTTTGAAGCACAATGTTGTAATTCTGGTGCTAAAAATAGAGGCACACTTTGCTGAAGACAACCATTTATTTCCATTGCAAGATGGTGCACTGTGTCCTGATTTTATTCTGTTCATTCTAGCATTGTCCATATATTGCTACTTTTCCTTCACATGTATGAACTACATACTTGTCACAAAAGGGGTAGTATTAATTGTAACTTCAGCTTGTAGAAAAGGTGTTCAGTGGTATTAGCAAAAGGCTATACACTGTTCTAAAATTTCATAACGTTATTCCTACAATCTCCATATTCATAAATTTATCTGAACTGAGCAAACACATTCTAAGGGACAAGACATGAGAAGGGGTTAGCATTTATGCACTTAGGGGTTGATATCCAGCAAGGTTGGCTCAAGGGATTGTGGCACCCTGAGTCAACTTTTGTATTGGTACGCACCTCCCACCCCTCACTGCATCATTTCCCACCTATATGCCACTGTATGCTGTTTTTGAAAATGAGCCCCTTCTTCCTCTTCAATGTGTTTAGATGGCAGTGTGTTCTTAATGAGAAGGATGGAGAGGTTGTAAGACTGTTTATAAGTTGTAATTAATGGTTCAATGAATGCATTTCTTCATCATCCATAATGAGTTTAGGCTGAAGAACCTTGACAAATGTCTGAGTGAAGGTATTATGGTCTTGTAAGTAGTAACCAGGGTATCTGATCATCTTTCTCCTTGCATTGATGTTTTTTTCTGGATATCACAATGTCATCTTCCAATTCTCTGTCTGGCAGAGTGATGTTGCTGGAAGAAAGTATTACAGAGACAGTGTCTATCTCTTATATCGTCATCTGAACATTGGTCAGTGGTTTTTTCCGTAGAGTTGAGTTTACATGACCATCTTAGTTTATGCGTATAGTAGGGTTTAAGAAGTTGAGCTTAATTTCAATGTGGGTTGTACAAAAGGGTGAGATTGTTGAAGTCTTTATTGAATTATGTCGGTATTCAACTTCTAGCCAGTTGAGAAATATGCCAAATGCCAGAGATTGTTACTGGGGGAAAATCCTTTTCTGTCTAGAAAGGGGATATGAATTAGTTAGTCTGCATTGGGTTCATATGGTTTCCCCCAAAATTTAAAGTGTGCACAAATCATTTCTGTGCATGTATAGCTATAAATTAACATGCATACATTTGATTTGCACATGCAACAAAGTTCTGTGCATACAATGTGAACAAAAAAACAAAGGGCCCTTTTACTAAGCTGCAGTAAGCACTAGTTTGTGCTTACTGCAGGTTAAAATGCACTACTGAGGGGCACATTCATAGTAACATAGTAAATGACGGCAGATAAAGACCTGTACAGTCTACCCAGTCTGCCCAACAGATAAACTCAATTACATGGTATGTGATGCTTTATATGTATACCCGAGTTTGATTTGTCCTTGCCTTTCTCAGGGCACAGACCGTAGAAGTCTACCCAGCACTGTTCTTGTACTAAAGTTTCTGAAGTTTATGTCGAAGCCCCTTAAAATTTACACTCCAGCCCATCCCTATCTATTCAGTCACAATCAGGGCACAGACCATAGAAGTCTGCCCAGCTCCCATTTTTTTCCCCAATTACCAGCGTCAGGCATCCTGCGGTAGTTTTTGCACATGCATGTGCTACCCATGTGCTAAATAGATTTTATTTTTTAGTGCTGGGGCGGGTCTGGGTATGGAATAAATGTGTTCTGTGCTAAACGATTAGCAAAAGATACATTGCCATGCGCTAACCGATTAGCATGTAGCTAGTGTGTGAACTCTTACCATCTACAAAATAGGTGTGGGTAAGTGTTCATGCACTAATGGTAAAATTAGCACATGGCTAGTCTTGCCGAAATAGAAAAAGAGTGGCCTTAGCATGCAGGAAAGAACCGCTCTGGGGATAGCGCAATCCACTTTTTAGTGCTGCTTGGTAAAAGGGCACCAGTGTGTGGAAAAACACAAAAAAGATACATGAAAATTGCAAAAACTTCATTTAAAATGAAGTCTGATTAAACCTTTTTTTTTTTGGTCATGCACAACCTTGTCACATACTGAGTTTTAATAATTATTCTGACTGCAGTCTTGAAGTCATGGATTTGATATACCACCATTCTGTACTAAAGCACTTTACATATACTATTTACTATTTTTTCTCCCTAGTGGACTCACAATCTAAGTTTTGTACCTGGGGCAATGGAGGGTTAAGTGACTTTGCCCAGGGTCACAAGGAGCTGTAGTGGGAATCAAACCCAGTTCCCCAGGTGTTCAGCCCACTGCATTAACCATTAGGCTACTCCTCTAGAAAGAACAGAAGCTAATGAAACACCCCTCCCCCCTCCCTCATGGGTGGGTTTATTGAGAATAAAGAGAGAAGAAATCCTGGTAAAATGCTTTAAAACACAAATGGGTTTATTCTTTCTGAGTTCATAACTGTCAGTTTGCTTGCCTTGATAGAGCTGCACAGGAATATGACTGAATATTGGTACATTTGGGGGGGGGGGGGGGGTCCCACAGCTCTACCTACATGTAAATGAGGACAGACAGGCAGAAGCTGGGAGCTCTTTTACATATCATGAGTGGAATAAAGCTTATGGGATCCATGATGCGCACACACACTGAATGGAGAGAGCTGATCAGAATATGGGATTTAAAAAACCTGCTCCCCGTGAGTTGAGGGGAGGGAAAAATTGGTGGCATGGCTGGAAATTCACGGGGGGGGGGGGGGGGGGGGGGGGGGGTCGGGAGTTGTTCACCTTTGGTAAATGGTCTTAGTCTGGGAAATCCTATTACTGGCAGCTGCAAAGCTCTGTTAAAGGCTGGTAATACTGAATCCTATGAGGTAGAATTCTTAAAGGCTCTCCTCAAGACAAGAAGAACAGCAGCCCTTGGGAGCATTGACTCGAAGCACAGAGGCCTTTGGGACCAGCTCAGGGCAGAAGGAGGATCAGTGAGGTAGCCCTCTAGTGGGGAACCCTGGAACTGGTGGTTACAGGGCCCTGTTAAGGGCTGATAAACCTGAACACCAGCAGGAAGAAACCCAAACTCCTCTTAAAGAGAGGGCCAGCAAGGGACAAGGACTCTGGGATGTGGTCAGCACTAGGGGCCCAGGAAAGGGAGAAGGCTCCCTGGATGTGGCCAGAAATAGGAGTCAAGCAGGGGAGGATAGCTGGTCCTCAAAGCCCAGAGAAAGCTTCCAGGAAGCCGCAACAGGGACAGGCATAGCCAGCCTGGAAGTCTAGCACAGCAGCCCAGGCCCAAATCTTCTGCGGAAGAGTGACATCTGAGGGGACTGGGAAAGGATGGACTTGCAAGGAAAGGAAAGGAGGGACCTAGGAAACAGCCACACCCAAACACTGACTTAGATAAGAAACTAGGAGGAACTTACAGCTACTACCTTGGTAAGCACGGGTTTGAAAGATGTGAAAGCTATAAAATTATTGGTTCTAAAGATCTGAGTTATAGACCAGTGCTATTGGTTTCAGTGCACAAGTACTGGGCAAGTACCAAAACTGCTGAAATTTGGTGTTTGTTTATGGTAACTGAATTGATGTGAATAAGAAGTCCTCATTCTTATGTGCATAAGACAATGTATATAAAGGTCCATGTAAATAGTTCAATAAAACCTGTTTAATTTATTAGCCAGCCCTGTTCAGAGAAGTCTTTTAGATTTTTCCTGGGGGGCCAAGAGGGTAATCCCATTCCCACCCACTAACACTTTTCTTCCCCAGGTGAAGGTACCAAGCGTCAAGTGAGTAAGGGACCAAAGGAGACTGCCCTAGGGAGGCTCCAGCTCCAGCTAGGTTGGGCCTCAGATCCAGGAGTGCCCTGTAAAGGAGGGTTACAGTAACATACAGCACAGAATACAATAGAAATTAAGGTTAGCATGGGCTCCAATATTTTTTTTTTTAGACAGGATGATCCCTTCCTGGTGATTCCTTTATTGTATTGCATACATGAGTTGCATGAGTTGTAGAGCTCAATCACAAACTTATTCATGCATGCAGTGTGGTAAAACCTGGACTGGATCAATCTTTCCTGAAACAACAGATCCAACTGATTATCTGTGTGAGGGCTGAACAAAATGCAGGAGGTTACGTTTTTCAACATGTGCTGTACTGGTCAAAAGTGCAAACCTCACATTTATGAGCAGTACTTATTTGTCTAAAGGAGAAGAGAAAGATGTGTGTGTAGCCTAATTTTAAATACAAAAACCTGTTAGTGAGAGATACCTAAACTGCTTTCTGAATGCATCTCATTTCAATCTTGGAATTTGTTTTCTTGTTTGGCAGGCAGTTATCTCTGAAATCGCAGCTGCATTGCAAATCCCGAACAGCTCAAACATACATTTTATGTATTTATTTTATGTATTTCTGCACCACAGCTGCATAATCCTTTGCAGTTGTTCAGACTTGTGGACACTGACAAGACATAAAGCCTGCACAAAATCTAGTTTCTATTTCTTTTTTTTTTTTTGTCAGAAAGTGTTTGCAGGTTTCACCAAGGTGATGGAAAGTGTTTGTTTATTTTTTAATTGCTAATATTTTTTTCTCAAGCAAGGTTTCTTTGAAATTACATTTATCATTTTACTGTTACCTGGAGACTCAGATATTGCTTTCATTTATGCCAGTGTACATTCCCTTTGTTAGGATTTAATTTGCATGTGTCTCCCTTCTTATGAGGTTTTATTAGGAAACTAGAGCATTGGGGTTTTTTTTGCTATTACCGCCGACGTGCCAGAATATACTAGCAAATAACGACAAGAAGGGCCCATCCAGCCTGTCCGTCTTCACCTCTCATTCAATAGTACTATCTCTAGTGATGACAACATGGTAGCATAGAGTAGTACAGGCCTTGTAGACCTCAATGCTATGTCTTGGTTTTGATATAAGCCAAAAAAAAAAAAAAAAAATCAGGTGGAAGAGCCATTTTGAAAATGTTAGATATAGGGATTTGATTATGCATCTGGAAATGTTTTAAATTACCCAAGCCTTTCTGCATCTCCCTTCCCCAGCCTAAATCACAATCTCTCACACCTTGATCCCCCTATAACAAATCACCCCCCCCCCCCCCATCCTAGCACAAATCATCACAACCTCCTGAAATTACCCTGGCACAAAGCATATCTCCCAGCCCTTTCCCTTGCAAAAAAACACACAATCATCCTGAACCTCCCCACAGCAATGCCTGGAGATTTCCCCATTTAATCCTGTCCATCAAGCCCCAGGTTCTAAATGGTGTCAGTCACCCCCTATCAGTAGTCATGGTATTATCATTACAGTTAAGTTACCAAACAAGGGACAGCTTGACATCTAATAGTATCATTTTGGCTATCAATGATAGACTTATATGACTGTAAATACTATAATCTGCTCATTGTAGTTATTGAAAATACTTCTTTGGCTCTGTTTCTAAAGATGCTAAATAACACAGAAACAAATAAAGTTCACAGGCATACACGGCAGGCATTCTTACCTGATTTCTCTTTTACTTAACTGTGGTGAAACATATTCAAGAGACTATCACCAGGAATAAAATAATTCCCCCACCTTCAGCCTAACCGTCAAAGTTGGCACATTTCCCCAGGAACAAAATAATTCCCCCACCTTCAGCCTAACCGTCAAAGTTGGCACATTTCCCCAGGAACATTTGACTATCAGCACCTCCCCAACAATCATCAACCACAATTTTCTAGTCACTACTTTTGGGATCTTCCTCTGATTCCTCTGTGCCCAGTCCCAGTACGTGCAGTTTAATTTGGCCCTCTGAGAGAAATTAAGCCAACCTAGTTAAGGCTTAGCTTTTTGTACTGTATTTGGTTTTGAAATATGCAATCAGCCACCACACAACACTGCTGTATCCTTCCCTGAACTCCAAGCTTTGAAAATTTACTTTGCTCAGATGCTTCATGAGAAAAAAAAAATAATTTTGTTGATGGAAGAAAATGAACTATAAAGGTTTTATTTAAATGTAAGTAAGATAACAAGAAGCAGAGTACACACTCGTTTCATGTTCCACTGCTGAACATACAAGCCCCAATTGGAAGTCTGTGGTTGTTTGCATGAGCCACAAATGTCTAATGGACTGCAAGTGCAATCAGAAAATGCCATCCTTCAAATGCATTCATCTCTAAAGCTTTTCACTAGTAATAACTGTGACATTTTCCCAGAGCCCTAGAGAATGTTGCTTTTCTTTTTTTCATATCTCTTCCCTCCACTCTACTACGCAACCCTTCCCCCAATAATGGGTGGGCGACAGGCACAGCAGCACAATGCTGATCCATGAATTGTTGACTGTTCCATTTCAGAATTCTCTAAGCAAATAAGTTAATTTGACTTCAGCAATACAGCCAAGATTTGCCAAGTGTCCTCATTTTCCCTCAAACAAAGCTAGGAATGGACGTCAGAAGCACTCATGTTAGGCATCTGTTATAAAGTAAGGAAGTAGAGTTTGCAGACAGATGGATTCCAGTAGCAGAGTGGAGTGGAGGTAAAAAATGGTTTTGAATACTGAAACCCATTTAGGAGTACTGGATTACTTCTAAACAGAATTTGTTGTCAAACGCTTCTTTAATCTTTACATTGATAAAACTATAGTTTTATTTAGGCAAAAGCTAAACCAGTGGTTCCCAAACCTGGTCTTGGACGCACCCCAACCAGTCAGGTTTTCAGGATATCTACAATGAATATTCATGAGAGATTTGCATGCACTGCCTCCACTGCATGCAAATGCATCTCATGAATATTCATTATGGATATCCTGAAAACATGAATGGCTGGGGAGTCTCCAGGGTCAGGTTTGGGAACCATTGAGCTAAACTATTAATCCATTTGCATTCTCCATTACAGTGCTTTCCAGCTGTCTCTTGGAGGCACATCTAGCCAGTTGGGTTTCCAGGATCAACATAATAAATATGCATGAGAGAGATTTGCATACAATGAACTCCAAAGTATATATCTCAACATATATTCAAATGTATCTCATGCATATCCATTGTGGTAGTCCTGAAAAGTAGACTGGCTAAGTAGATCTCCAGGAGAGGTCTGAGAAGCACTGCTCTAGTACAATGTGGATATTGGGGATCATAGGTTATCACATGCATACTGACTGCAGAGAACTATTTTTTTTTTTTTAGATCGGTTTTTAGTTTGTAATTCCGAGTAGTACCTTAGTGCAGAATTATTGCTCTGGTGAAATGCGTTCACTAGTAGCACAAAGCCATTCCAGTTCTCTCTAACTGGTGAATCATCTCCTTTGTTAAGTGAGAGATTAGCTGCTGCAGTGTCACTTCCAAAATATGAAACAATTTCATCTTTCAGCACCTGCTCAAAACTGTTGCTGTATTATGCTTAGTGCCCGCTCACTTGCAGTTTCCAGGAGAACGGATGTTTGCTGGCTTAGATTTGCAAATGAGTTTTGTTTTACAGTGCCCTAGTGCTGATTTGTGATCATTATCAAGGGCCTGCTTTCATTTATAATCCAATGCCTCACTGCACCTGCCGTGGGGAAAAAAAAGAGCCATTATGAAAGGGAATCTTTCTGTGCTAGGCTCCTGAACCAGGTACTAAGCAACAATCTTTCTGGGTCCCATGATGAGCCAATGCAACAATCTGTTCAAACAATGAGAAATGTATTTCAAAACTGTATCGTAATTAATCAGTAATATTCTGCTTGGCTGTTTTCAATCAATGCTTCCTTGCAGACTGCCACCCTTGCAGTGTAGGAGTTGCCCTATTAAAATTCAAATTAGGCAACAAGGTGCAAAGCAAATTACCTCCAGGATTGATTTTTTGCTGTGCTTCTGGCCCTGACTCTGTGCTTTGTATTGCAGTGTGTTATATCCCTTCATAATGTTGCTTGTAAATTTCCAGTTATCATGGAATTTGTATGCATGTTACATAGCGACCTCTGATCATCAAAAAAAAAAAAATTTGACCCCCTATGGCTGCCATGTCTGATACAAGATTTACAAAATCATACAGAGTAGCTTGAAGCAGTGCTTAAAGGTCATTAACATAAATGATATTGAAATGAAATTGTCCTAGGCAATCAGCATTATAACCAAACTCTGATGGCTAATGTTGTGGTGGGGTATTCCATTATTTTATTTACTAACACATTGTAGCAGTGTACTTCTCTTTTGCCTTTTTTTCTGAGATAAGCAGTATGATAACAAGGCAATTTGTCTCTGTGTATCAGTGGGAAAATATCTTCCACAAAGAAGATCGGGATTGTTTTGCTATATCCCACTTCATTAAATGGATGCCTGCTCATGTGAATTCAAACCCGGGTCCCCTACTGAATCATTCAGAAAGGTGATTATAAATAATTGAAGTCACTATTTTTCTGGCACATTGCAAGGCAGTGATTCTTACTCAGGCCTTAGGACACACCCTGTCGGTTTGGTGTTCAAGATTTTAAATATGCATGAGAGACTTGCATGCATTGTCTCTGGGTCTGCATATGTGCAAATCTTTGATAGATAGATTGTGGACATATGTCAGTAAAAAGAGATGTAATAGTCCACAAACACACAAAGAGCTGAGCATTTAGGGGAGAACTGTGATTTCTTACTATTTATTTATGATATTTATATTCCATATTATCCCAAAACTAGTTCAGGTTCTATGTGGCTTACACTGAATGGAGTCAATTAGTAATACAGTTTCTAGATTACATTGAACATATGATATATAGAATTCAGGGTATCCAGGTTATAAGCAAAATAGTTGAGGAAACATTGAAACAGGCAATGAAAAACAATAAGATCATGAATGTTATAGTTTGTGGAATTAGATGTTAGGTTGGATATTGGAAAAGAGGTTCACTAAGGGGCCCTTTTACTAAGCAGCTGTAAGCCCATCGCGGGTTTACCACACATCAATCCGGAACTACTGCCAGGTTAATGCAGGAGCCCGGCGGTAGTTCTCACCCATAGCGCATGCCATTTCCAGTGCTACAAAAATATGATCTATTTTTGTAGTGCCGGAACTTAACCGGTGGTAATCAGGCAGTGGTTACCACAGAATTAGAGCAGGAGCCCTTACCACCATCTCAATGGATGGTGGTAAGGTTTCCTCCCCCCAAATGGTCATGCAGTGTCTCACTTACCACACAGCTATTTCTTTTCCTCAAAAAAAGCTAGTCTTTTACCCGCTGTGGTAAAAGGGGGCCTCAGCACACATTAAAAACACGCACTGAAAGTAGAACAGGCCCCTTTTACAGCAACATAGTAAAAGGGTCCCTAAGTGATTTATCAACTATTTTTCAAGAACATAAGAATATAAACATTGCCATACTCGTGGCTCTTGCGGTAATTTCATTTTTTGGCACATGTTGAATACACGCATCTGAAAAATATTTTTTATTTTCAGGCGCGCGTAACAGACACGCGCCAAGTGGCATTTGGCATGTGTAGGTCATTACCGCCCAGTTACCGTGTGAGTCTTTACCGCTAGGTCAATGGCTGGCGGTAAGGTCTCAGACCTAAAATGGATGCACGGCAATTTTCATTTTGACACGTCCATTTTCGGTAAAAATTACCGCAAGCCATTTTTCAGCGCATCTTTGTAAAAGGACCTATGAGGGACCTCAGAGAGGGCCTGGTGGGACCTCTTAAAGATTTATTTAATAGATCTTTAGAGATGGGAGAGGTTCCGTGAGATTGGAGACGAGTGGATGTAGTCCCTCTTCACAAAAGTGGAGACAGGGAAGAAGTGGAAAACTACAGACAGGTAAGTCTCACGTTGGTGGTAGGAAAAATAATGGAGTCACTGCTGAAAGAAAGGATAGTTAACTATCTAGAAACCAACAGGTTACAGGACCCAAGGCAACATGACTTTACCAAAGGAAAATCCTGCCAAATGAATCTTATTGATTTCTTTGACTGGTTGACCAAAGAACTGGATGAAGGACGTGCGCTAGATGTAATCTACTTGGATTTCAGCAAAGCCTTTGATATGGTGCCCCACAGAAGAGTCATGAATAAGCTGAAAGGGCTGAACTTAGGACCAAAAGTGGTGAACTGGATAGGAAACTGGTTGACAGGTGGCAGAAGGTGGTGGTAAATGGAATTTGCTCAGAGGAAAGGAAGGTGAGCAGTGGAGTTCCTCAGGGGGTCAGTGCTGGGGCCTATTCTGTTTAATATTTGTGAGAGATATTGCTGAAGTGTTGGAAGGAAAGGTTTGCCTTTTTGCGGATGACACGAAGATAGCCAATAGAGTGGATACCCTGGAGGGAGTAGAAACAATGAGAAGGGATCTCCAAAAGCTAAACAGGCAGTTAAAATTAACAGCCTGAGCAACTTGTATTTTACTGAGCACTCATTATTTATAATTCAAGATATTCACCAACACAGCATATTAAAAAATAGAAAAAAATATATATAGTTTCAAAACGGTTTCTTGATTGTGATGTTTGTTCAACATTGAAACCAGAACGTTCAGTTACCCCAGAGTTAGTAAAGTAGTTAAAATGAAATGCCAAGAAGTGCAGAGTGATGCACTTGGGGTGCAGAAACCCGAAAGAGAGATACCGGATAGGAGGGGAGAGTTTAGTAAGCTCAACTCAGGAGAGAGACCTTGAGGTGTTGGTGTCAGAGGATATGAAGGTGAAGAAACAATGTGACAAGGCGATGGCTGTGGCCAGAAGGATGCTAGGCTGCATAGAGAGGGGTATAACCAGCAGAATAAAGGAGGTGTTGATGCCCCTCTACAAGTCGTTGGTGAGGCCCCACTTGAAGTATTGTGTTCAGTTTTGGAGGTTGTATCTTGCTAAAGATGTAAAAAGACTGGAAGCAGTGCAAAGAAAAGCTACAAAAATGTTACGGGATTTGCATTGCAAACCGTACAAGGAGAGACTTGCCGATCTGAACATGTATACCTTGGAGGAAAGGAGAAACAAGGGTGACATGATACAGACATTCAAATATTTGAAAAGTATTAATCCAGAAACAAACCTTTTCCGGAGATGGGAAGGTGGTAGAACTATTGGACATGAATTGAGGTTGAAGGGGGGCAGACTCAGGAGTAATGTCAGGAGGTATTTTTTCACGGAAAGGGTGGTAGATAATGGGAGGTGGTGGAGATGAAAACGGTAATGGAATTCAAACATGCATGGGATAAACACAAAGGAATCCTGTTTAGAAGGAACGGATCTACAGAATCTTAGCGAGGATTGGGTGGCAACGCCACTAATTGGGAAGCAAAACCAGTGTTGGGCAGACTTCTATGGTCTGCCCCCTGATCATAACTGAATAGATGTGGATGGGCTGGGGTGTAAATTTTTAAGGGGTTTTGATGTTAGTGTTACCACCCCTCTCGGCTGGACTGTAATGATGTGCTCCCAGATACCTGTTGTAGTCGTGCCGAATATCCAAGGAACACACACTCACAGCCGAGGGAGTAGAACAAATAAACTAACCTCGTCCTTTACTCTCAAAGAATAAAGGTTCAGTGCAAAACTTGCCATCAGCTCCAGTGACCTTGAAATTGATCTGGAGAGCTATTGTTAGTTTGGACCGAAATGTGAGTAAAAATTTGAAACAAGTTGAGATTGATTTAAGAATTTTGGCCAGTAAGGTGTCCACATTAGAAGAGAATGCTAAGATCCAGAATATCTAAAGTAGATAAATTGGAGGAGAATTTGAAGGAACTGGTGCAAAGTAGAATTGTTCAAGATTGTTTAATGTTACATCGGAAATATGAACAATTGGAAAATAACATGAGGAAGTTTAATTTGAGATTATTAAACTTCTTTAAGATATTAGTTATGACACCTAAAGGGGCATAATTGAACGGAAACGTCTATCTCCATGGGCGTTTATCTCCGAGAACGGGTCCGTGAAGGGGCGGACCAAACCGTATATTCGAAAAACATGGACGTTTATCTTTTTTTGAGCTCGGCATTTTTGTTTTTCAGCGATAATGGAAACCGAAAGCACCCAGCTCAAAATCGAATAACTCCAAGACATTTATTTGTGGGAGGGGCCAGGATTCGTAGTGCACTGGTCCCCCTCACGTGCCAGGACACCAACCGGGCACCCTAGGGGGCACTTGTAACAATTTTTAAAAAAGTTAACTACCTCTGAAGTAGGTAAAACAGCTCCCAGGTGCATAGCACCCTTCCCTTGGGTGTTGAGTCCCCCAAATCCCCCTCAAAACCCACTGCCCACAAGTCTACACCATTACTATAGCCCTAAGGGGTGAAGGGGGTCACCTACATGCGGGTACAGTGGGTTTGGGGGGCGGTTTGGAGGGCTCCCATTTACCAGCACAAGTATAACAGGTGGGGGGGGGATGGGCCTGGGTCCACCTGCCTGAAGTCCACTGCACCCCCTAATAACTGCTCCAGTGACCTGCATACTGCTGCCAGGGAGATGGGTATGACGTTTGAGGGTGAAAATAAAAAGTTGTGAAACGGCATATTTTGTGGTGGGAGGGAGTTTGTGACCACTGGGGGAGTCAGGGGAGGTCATCCCCGATTCCCTCCAGTGGTCATCTGGTCATTTAGGGCACTTTTTGGGGCCATATTTGTGGAAAAACAGGGTCCAGGAAAAGTGCCCTAAATTCTCGCTAAAAACGCATATTTTTTTCCATTATCGGCGAAAGGCGCCCATCTCTGATCACCCGATAACCATGCCCCAGTTCCGGCTTCACCACGCTTTCGACACGCCCCCATCAACTTTGTCCGCATCCGCGACGGAGTGCAGTTGAAAACGTCCAAATTCGGCTTTCGATTATACCGCTTTATTCGTTTTTGTGAGATAAACGTCTATCTCCCGATTTGGGTCACAATATAGGCGTTTTTCTATTTCGATTATAAGCAGGCTAGGGTCCTGTTTACTAAGGTGTGCTAGGGTTTTTAGTGTGTGCTAAAAATTAGCGTGCATTAACCGTGTAGACACCCATAGGAATATTATGGGCATCTATATGGTGAGCGCACGCTAATGTTTAGCATGCACTAAAAACTCTAACGTGCCTCTAGCACAGCTTAGTAAATAGGGCCCTTAGAGACTTGTTGAAAAAATACTTGGTTGATATTCTTAAATTACCATCAATGAGCAAGGTTTATTATTTGCCATTAAAAAAAATGGGCTTCCACGGGACAACATCAGGATGGTAACTTTTAGTCGCCAGTATCTCCAGATAGTTTAAATGTATCAGATTTGCTGGAAACATCAATAGAATATGTGGACACACATGCAACTCTGTTTGTGACTTTTTCCTTTGAAATGGACAGGAATCATGTATTGACTTTTTTATTTTCAACATAGATCTGAAATGTTTTATAGTCAGCAGATTTGGTGTTTTCCAGATATGTCTAGAGAGACACAGGAATGGTGTAAGCAATTCTTTACTCTCCCTAATAGAGTGATACAGAATGGTGGGACTTTTTTTCTTCGTTTTCTAGTCAAATGTTTGGTGAAGATTAATAATGTAAAATGTGTGTGTGTGTGTGGGGGGGGGGGGGGGGGGTGGTTTGACTCAAAGCATTTCCAGTCTTCTAGATGGTAAATTTCCGGCTTAACCTAGTGACTCTAGCCAGCATGAGAAAGGGCATTGGAGTAGGACAAAGTAGTTACTCTGGCTCCATTTTTCTTTAAGGCCCAGATGCATCAACCAAACGTAAAAGAATGTAAAACGTAAAAGTTCTACCGAATTTGAAAAAACAAACAATGCACTAAAAAAACACCTCAGAAATGTTCGGTGTGGTATTCCAAAGTCGGATGCATTAAAGTATCGTTAATCTGGTCAAATCTCCGCCTGCTATAGGGAACGCATGCTCACAATTGCCAAGAAGAACAGCTGATCGGGTAAAAAGTGTGGGCGAATTGTGCCGAGCATGCGCTCAGCACAATCCTCCGCACTTGTTTGACAGGTCTGGGCTGTCAAAAGCCCAAACCTGTCAAACACCCTGTCAAACTAGAAATACCCTGCCCCGAGGCCCAAGCAATGGGGGCTGGAGGTCCGTTGGTGGGCAACAACAAAATTTACTTTGTAACCTCTGTAAAGTGAATAAAACACCGCACCCACAAAACCAGGGTTATACATAGAAATAAAAAAAAATTGTTAGGTATACAGTCAGAAGAGGAAATACTGGCCGGCAACAAAACCCCCTCCCACCCACCGAGCGAAGGAAGTCTCCAGCCCCCCCCCCCCAAACCCCTGAAATTAGTCCCTGGTGGTCTAGTGGCCGCCAACAAAACACCCACCCACCCAGCAAGCGGAGGGGGACTGGAGGTCCGGTGGACCTCTAGACCACCCAAACTCCCCCCCCAATGTTCCAGCAAATACAGCCACTGATCAAAACACCCACCCACCGACCAAGCGAGCGGAGGAGGGCTGGAGGTCCGGCGGACCTCTAGACCACCCCAACTCCCCCCCCACTGTTGTTCCAGCAAGTGCAGCCCCCCTACCTTACTTGAAGGAGGGACGCAGCCTGCCTCCCTCCTCTTCTTTGGCTTGACGACATAAAAATGGCGGTGCCCAGCCCCACCCAGTGCATCCTGGGATGCGCTGTGCGGGGCTACAGACCATGTAAGGGAATCGCTCCCTTATATGGTCTGTAGCCCCGCCCAGCACATCCCAGGATGCACTGGGCAGGGCTGGGCGCCACCATTTTGATGTCGTCAAGCCAAAGAAGAGGGAGGCAGCCTGCGTCCCTCCTCCAACTAAGGTAGGGGGGCTGCACTTGCTGGAACAACATTGGGGGGGAGTTGGGGTGGTCTAGAAGTCCGGCGGACCTCCAGCCCCCCTCCACTCGCTCGGTGGGTGGGTGGGTGTTTTGTTGGGGGGCTGTACTTGCTGGAATAACATTGGGGGGGGGAGTTGGGGTGGTCTAGAGGTCCGCCGGACCTCCAGCCCCCTCCGCTCGCTCGGTGGGTGGGTGTTTTGTTGGGGGGCTGTACTTGCTGGAACAACATTGGGGGGAGGAGTTGGGGTGGTCTAGAGGTCCGCCGGACCTCCAGTCCCCCTCCGCTCGCTGGGTGGGTGGGTGTTTTGTTGGCGGCCACAAGACCACCAGGGACCAATTTCAGGGGTTTGGGGGGGGGGGGGGCTGGAGACTTCCTTCGCTCGGTGGGTGGGAGGGGGTTTTGTTGCTGGCCAGTATTTCCTCTTCTGACTGTATACCTAACAATTTATTTTATTTCTATGTATAACCCTGGTTTTGTGGGTGCAGTGTTTTATTCACTTTACAGAGGTTACAAAGTAAATTTACGAGTCTACACAGCCACAACGAGAGGTACAGACCTCTCGTTGTTTTTCCGGCGTTTTTCCTTCGTTAAGGCATTCAGAAAAGGTTGATGCATCTCGGTTCAATGGGGTTTGTACACGAATTGCTCATCTGCATTCCGTTTTCGTTAGCTGCTAGCTTCGTCGGTAAAAGCCCTTTGATGCATGCAACGGATCAAACTTTCCTCGTTGGAGGGTCGTTAAAGTTTAGTGCATCTGCCTCTAAGTTAGGAATAGTTTCTAATAATATCCCTCTCTGGTTTTTCTGCTCCCTCTTGTGTTGGGGACTAAGCAGCTTAAATATATAGTATGATATTTATTTTGTTTTTGCAGATCTATTTTCTTTGCATTTTTATATTTCTTGTAATGCCTTGTTTCTTTTCAAGTGAAAAATCGTATTTTTACTTGATGGATATTTGAAATCTAATAAATATAAAGTAAAAATAAAATATGGGCTGTTATTACAACCCCATCTTTCCCCACCCAAACTACACCCCTGGAAACTCCAACATGCAGAGTGCATAAAAGTGGCACACACTTTGTGTATGTGTGTACTTTTTAAAAAAATACACACTGCGTTCTTTTCTGCATATAAAACTGGCATTACTCATGGAAAAAGTGTTATAAAATTACTCCAAGGGTAAAATAGTTTACAGTACTTAGTCTATGGGTATAGCCCTCAGAGACCGAGGATTAACCAAGGTCTGACCTGCAAGACCCCAGTATCTACACGAGATTATAGTGTCTGTGGTCCTATCTCTTTCATAGGGCTAATATATACCCATATTGATTTGCTTATGTACAAAAAATCATTTTTATGGTTTGTATCAAAACATTAATTCTTTTTGCTGAATATTGCAATCTGAAAAAGCAACAGTGAAGACTTAAAAAAAACACTTAGCTTTCATTGAAGATGCGCAATAACCCCTCTGGTTAAATAAACAACGGGGCCCATATCATTTCGCCTTTTTACAGGCTTCTTCAGGCTTTTCTAATATGAATATTAGACCGGGGTATCACCTAATGTAAAATATAAAAGCACACGTTCAGCAAATAAGGACTTATTAATATCCATAACAATAAACTTTAATAAGGCTGAATAAGCCAAATTATTAGAACCCACCTAACTCAGGAATACCCAATGCATTAACTAAGCTTCATAGGGCTGGAGACATTCAGTACTTACAGTGGGGGAAATAAGTATTTGATCCCTTGCTGATTTTGTAAGTTTGCCCACTGACAAAGACATGAGCAGCCCATAATTGAAGGGTAGGTTATTGGTAACAGTGAGAGATAGCACATCACAAATTAAATCCGGAAAATCACATTGTGGAAAGTATATGAATTTATTTGCATTCTGCAGAGGGAAATAAGTATTTAATCCCTCTGGCAAACAAGACCTAATACTTGGTGGCAAAACCCTTGTTGGCAAGCACAGCGGTCAGACGTCTTCTGTAGTTGATGATGAGGTTTGCACACATGTCAGGAGGAATTTTGGTCCACTCCTCTTTGCAGATCATCTCTAAATCATTAAGAGTTCTGGGCTGTCGCTTGGCAACTCGCAGCTTCAGCTCCCTCCATAAGTTTTCAATGGGATTAAGGTCTGGTGACTGGCTAGGCCACTCCATGACCCTAATGTGCTTCTTCCTGAGCCACTCCTTTGTTGCCTTGGCTGTATGTTTTGGGTCATTGTCGTGCTGGAAGACCCAGCCACGACCCATTTTTAAGGCCCTGGCGGAGGGAAGGAGGTTGTCACTCAGAATTGTACGGTACATGGCCCCATCCATTCTCCCATTGATGCGGTGAAGTAGTCCTGTGCCCTTAGCAGAGAAACACCCCCAAAACATAACATTTCCACCTCCATGCTTGACAGTGGGGACGGTGTTCTTTGGGTCATAGGCAGCATTTTTCTTCCTCCAAACACGGCGAGTTGAGTTCATGCCAAAGAGCTCAATTTTTGTCTCATCTGACCACAGCACCTTCTCCCAATCACTCTCGGCATCATCCAGGTGTTCACTGGCAAACTTCAGACGGGCCGTCACATGTGCCTTCCGGAGCAGGGGGACCTTGCGGGCACTGCAGGATTGCAATCCGTTATGTCGTAATGTGTTACCAATGGTTTTCGTGGTGACAGTGGTCCCAGCTGCCTTGAGATCATTGACAAGTTCCCCCCTTGTAGTTGTAGGCTGATTTCTAACCTTCCTCATGATCAAGGATACCCCACGAGGTGAGATTTTGCGTGGAGCCCCAGATCTTTGTCGATTGACAGTCATTTTGTACTTCTTCCATTTTCTTACTATGGCACCAACAGTTGTCTCCTTCTCGCCCAGCGTCTTACTGATGGTTTTGTAGCCCATTCCAGCCTTGTGCAGGTGTATGATCTTGTCCCTGACATCCTTAGACAGCTCCTTGCTCTTGGCCATTTTGTAGAGGTTAGAGTCTGACTGATTCACTGAGTCTGTGGACAGGTGTCTTTCATACAGGTGACCATTGCCGACAGCTGTCTGTCATGCAGGTAACGAGTTGATTTGGAGCATCTACCTGGTCTGTAGGGGCCAGATCTCTTACTGGTTGGTGGGGGATCAAATACTTATTTCCCTCTGCAGAATGCAAATAAATTCATATACTTTCCACAATGTGATTTTCCGGATTTAATTTGTGATGTGCTATCTCTCACTGTTACCAATAACCTACCCTTCAATTATGGGCTGCTCATGTCTTTGTCAGTGGGCAAACTTACAAAATCAGCAAGGGATCAAATACTTATTTCCCCCACTGTATATAGAGTGATTTAACAAATGCTTAACAGGGTTGATGAAGTAACCCTAGTAAAATAAAGCAACTTTTAAAAATGCCTACAAGAAAAGGATATAGACAAAAAGCTAATACCCAAATACCCAAAAGCTAATACCACTAGAAAGCTTAAAATCAGACTCTCTGAACACAAATCCAACATACGTAGAGCAGTTACGAAAGAGCCAATGGTCAAACACTGTTTAGCATTAAAACACACTTTTGAAGATTTAAGATGTTGTGTTATAGACAGAGTGGAGGTATCTCAGAGGGGCGGTGATCGCAAACTTATGCTCCAGAGAAAAGAGACGAGATTGATTTTTAATCTCAACTCTGTTGAACCGAATGGTCTTAATAACTCCATTGAATGGCATGCATTTTATTGAAAACAGTGATACATGTCTTTTAATGATCTGGAATCCTATGAATGCGAGTGTTTTGCTATGTTTGCATTCATGGGGGAGTGTATGTGTCAATGGTTGCTTGTCTGTATTAGGTTATGAATGCATGAGTTAAGAGGACAAAATTGGATGTTATTGAGGTAATCAGTATTCAGTCCAGTGTCTGTCAATGCACTAGTTTATAAAGTTTGTGTACATGATGTTTGTGCATATAAGGCTGCTAGAATATGTACTGTGCAACAAACATGGGTGATTTGTTATCATAAAAGTATGAGATTTTTTGGCTTTTGTGAGTATATCCATCAGGTTGATTCATAACGAGTTAGCCCTTCTCTGTGAGATTTTTCTATTATGTATGCTTACCAGTACTAAATCGCAACATCGGAGTGACGCGATCGCGTAATTGGTGTGGTCCCGTAACTCTCTGTACTATTTGGTTGTCAGTGATGTCATCACGTAATGGATGGTTGTCACGCTATAAGCGCTGAGTTAGCGCGTTCCCATTTGAGAAGATTCTAGGACCTGTTGAGAATCGGTCCCTGTATTGGCGCCGCTGTATGGTTAAGTAAGTTTTTTCATTTTTGTTCAATTTGCTGCTATGGTGGAGCAAGCACTTTTTGCACTATTAGTCTATCATTGATGCCATCACGTAATGAATGCTTGTCACGCTATAAACCCTTCGTTAGCGTGTATCCATGTGAGAAGATTCTAGGACTTGTTGAGAATCGGTCCCTGCTTTTGTGCCATTGTATGGCTAAGTGAGTTTTTTCATTACAGTTTAAACTTTCTGCTATGGTAGAGTAAGCACTATCGGCATCATTTTAGAATGGAAACGATAGTGCTATGCTATTAATTGATCCCTGCATTATTGTTCAGCTTGAATGAACTTTTGGGTATTAGCTTTTTGTCTATATCCTTTTCTTGTAGGCATTTTTAAAGGTTGCTTTATTTTACTAGGGTTACTTCATCAGCCCTGGTAAGCATTTGTTAAATCACTCTATATAAGTACTGAATGTCTCCAGCCCTATGAAGCTTAGTTAATGCATTGGGTATTCCTGAGTTAGGTGGGTTCTAATAATTTGGCTTATTCAGCCTTATTAAAGTTTATTGTTATGGATATTAATAAGTCCTTATTTGCTGAACGTGTGCTTTTATATTTTACATTAGGTGATACCCCGGTCTAATATTCATATTGGAAAAGCCTGAAGAAGCCTGTAAAAAGGCGAAACGATATGGGCCCCGTTGTTTATTTAACCAGAGGGGTTATTGCACTACTTCAGTGAAAGCTAAGTGTTTTTTGAAGTCTTCACTGTTGCTTTTTCAGATTGCAATATTCAGCAAAAAGAATTAATGTTTTGATACAAACCATAAAAATGATTTTTTGTACATAAGCAAATCAATATGGGTATATATTAGCCCTATGAAAGAGATAGGACCGCAGACACTATAATCTTGTGTAGATACTGGGGTCTTGCAGGTCAGACCTTGGTTAATCCTCGGTCTCTGAGGGCTATACCCATAGACTAAGTACTGTAAACTATTTTACCCTTTGGGTTTATTTTTTGCTGTTTCACCAGTATTGTGGTATTAGATTGCGAAAGTAAGGGGAACAGCTCATACTATTCTATTATACCATTCTTTATAAAATTACTCCCCATGTCACGATCCAACGAATACATTAGGGTGAAAGTCCCATTATTCTAAGTCTAAAGTAGGAAAGAGCACTTAGATAATTGAAAAACAGATTTAAAATAACCCTTCACTCTGCATTCTCCCTTCTGTGGCAAAAAGAATATTAGCCGCAGGACTCTTTGGAACCAATTAGACTAGATCACAAATAAAACAGAGGAACTACCTATTGAGTTTGCATTCAATTCAGTCTAAAACTGTTGGAGCAGACACATTACACCAATAAATTGGTTCTAGTGTAAGGCTGCATCCCAACTGACTTTTTAGAAAGAAGAATTCAAGTCAGAAAAGTTCATTATGGAAATCCCACTTTTAAGCAGGAGGAACATTTGCAACAGAGCTCCAGGACAAGCAATTTTCAAAAGATAGAATTTCACATAAGAGTATCTACACGAAAGACTGCATCTACATGAAAAATATTAACCATGCCAAGTTTAGAAACAGAAATAATCCAAGGGTATGGTCATGCATTACACGAAAGACTACATCTACATGAAAAATATTAACCATGCCAAGTTTAGAAACAGAAATAATCCAAGTGTATGGTCATGCATTTTTCTATCAGATTATCAGAAGGCCAGTAATTCCTCTATCACCCAAGAGCTGCATTGCCTTGAGGTACATAGGCAATAACCAATGAAGAAATATAAGGCTAAATATTCAGCCAGCGGTGGTCAGCATTTTTATGTCCAGAGTTAAGCCTGGATATTCAATGCCAGGCCATGTCTAGGCACTGGCAGCCTTCTGTTTCTTAAGCGATTAAGTACGATATTCAGCAGTTAACCACATAAGCAGGGCCACAGAGAGGGGGGACGGGAGGGGGCAAAATTCCCTGGGTCAGGCCTCCAAGGGCAGGGGGGGGCAAGCATTAGCAAGCTTCTTCCTGTTTCTGGGTCTGTCTCTGTCCTGCTGCTCGGACCCGGATGATTGCATTAACATGATAACTTGTGTTAATGCAATCATCCGAGTCCCGGCACACAGCAGGAGATGACAGACCGAGGAAGGTAAGGGGGGGGGGGTGGCACGAATGTGTGTTTGTGGGGGGGGGGGGGGCGACAGCAGACCAGGTGGAGGGAGGTGTTCTTGCTCTGGGCCTGGCTGTGTATCTCAGCAGTCCTGCTCATAAGTGTTGACTCCGCCCCTGGACTGCCCACAAAATAACTGATTTTCAGATTGGTGGGTAGTGTTGATATTCACTTCCCCTAACCAGTTAAATGCTGCAAGAAAGCCCTGCACAAGCAATTTAACTGGCCAGAAGTCTCTCTTGGCTGGTTAAATCTTGAATACTTACCCCATAGTTGACAGGCTTATTTGACAATATGATGTTCATTCTAAGAGCCTGTGGGAGTAGGAAGGTGATAGCAGAAACAAGGAATAAAGGTATGAAGTACTGCAGAATATACAGAACAGGAACTTAAGAACATCTGGTGATGGGAAGGCGGGGTATAAATGACCTAAATAAATAACATTAATCACAGATAAGTTATGTTATGTTATGTTATACGTTTATGCTATTTAACTCAAAACAAGTTCTCCCCAAACAAGCAAAACGTACTATATACAGTGAAAAAATATGTCTTGGTTGAGGGGGGAGGAGGGCACTGCTGGACAGAGCCTGTGAGCAGACATGAGTTTGGAAAGCACCTTTTGGGCCTTCAACTAATTCTTCTCCTTGAAGCTCAATGACACTAGCTATGTACTGTGATGTTTATGTTATGACATAGCAAGTTAGCAGCTAGCCGCTAAGCGCTAATATTCAGAGGCGATAACCGGCTATCTCATGCTGAATATTAGCACTTAGCTGGCTAAGCACTATTTAACCAGCCAGGAGCCGTTCTTTTCTGGTTAAATAGCGCTGAATATCAGGCACAACACCTATTATTTGAAGGTCTACTTGAAAAGAATGTTAACCAATAAAGTTGTTAATTAAGTTTACATTTTCCTTGAAACATGTAAAATTAAGGGGTCCTTTTACTAAGTTGAGCTAATGGATTTAGTGTGCGCTAACAATTAGCGCATGCTACATGCTAAGAAGCCCATAGGGATAAATAATAGCAATAAAAGGAGCTCTAAATGGACCAGATGGTATCTGATAAAGTCAAGCAATGATTTTTTTTGTGGCAGCCAAGTATAGGAGGTCCATCACAGACAGCTATTAGTTGACTATTTAGACCAGAGGTGGGCAACCTCGGGCTCACTATTGAATTTTATGTGGTCTGTACTTATTTATCTATCAATCAATCACAGAAGGTCTATGAAGTTCTGTACATTCATGCAGTCCTCTGTATATAAAGGTTTCCCACTTCTGGTTTAGACTGAGAACAGAAAAGATTTCTCTGGAAAGTTCCAGAATACCTGCAGCCTGCCATGGATCAACAGCTTTTACTAAGCTGTGGTAAAAAGTAGCCTGCGCTAACCATAGTGAGTAAAAATGGCCTTTTTTTTTAAAGGGGCAGTAAATGGCCATGCGCTACTATTAAAAGTAGTGTGTGGTTATTTACTGCCTGAGCCCTTACTGCCATCTATTTACTTGGTAGTAAGGGCTCACTTGCTTCTCGTACAGTAATTAGGCAGCAAGCAGTAATAGAAAATAGAAAATTATTTTCTACCGCAGGAAACTGCACGTGCAAACTTCATAACTACCACTGGGCACCAGCGCTACCCTAGCAGTAGGGTCAATTTGGTGCATGCTATACGCACAGTATCCCTATCGCAGCTTAGTAAAAGGGCCTCTCAAATTGCAGACACTTTGGAGCAGGCATTATAGCTATGTGTGATCATAGTATGGTGATAGTATGTTAGTCCATGAAAAGATGAACTATCACATGCTAACACTACTAATGCATGTTGTTAGTAACTAGGTCCCTTTGCATAAGATAGGACCTAGCATAAAATGCTGCATCAACAGAAAGAAGAAGAACACTCAAAGGAAACCAGAAAGCAGAGGTGGCCCAAAAACAGAGATGTAAACCACAAGTCCAAACAAGGAGTTTTTATTAACTGACCTAACACAGTCATATTTCGGCAGAATGCATGCATCGGGGATCAAAAAAGGGCATAATACGTTGCCTTTATAAAAGCAGATTCCAATATTGCACTGGTGGTTCCCAAGTATCTCAGTGCTTGGAAAGAAGTAGTGCTTCATAAACACTCCCCCTGATATTCAGCCGGCAGAAGTCAGTGATTTTTAAATGCTGATCGTTGTTGGCTAAGTTATCCCCCAATATTCAGTGACAGGCCATGTCCGAGCACCAGCACTGAATATCGGGAGATAATTTTGGGTGTGCCGGGTGCTGGAATTTATGTGGGTCCGGCTGAATATTGGGCCTGGAGCCACAGAATTTTTTTTTAAGTTCCCTCGAGTCCCCTCCCACCCCCAACAATGCCCCTCCTTACCTCCTCCTTCCCCAAGCCCAGAGAATGAAGGTTCCCCCAACCATCCAAGTAGCCACTCCCGGAAATGCCCGTATCCCTTGTGGTCCATTGGTGGTTGTGGGGGCAGGAGTGCAGTCCCCTCACTCCTGTCCTTTGTGGTGCCATTCCAAAATGGCTGCCACAACCTCTGAAGTACCACAAGCTACTGTGAGAGGTTGCGGTAGCCATTTGGATCAGCGCCCTATTTGGATCAGTGACCTAAATTAAGCCGATTAACTATGCGGATGTCAGCATCCACATAACCTCAGGCTCCTCCCCAGTGCACTCTCTGGTTAAGTGCCACTGAATATCCCCTCTTAGGTGGCACAAAGTGATTTAAGTGGGAAGGAGAGGCTACTGCCCACTTAAATCGCTTTGAATATAGGCCCAACTGTTCCTTTGACCCCCTGATGCAGGCATTATCCTGAAACATGGCTTTGTGTCAGGTCAGCTAATAAAGACTCCTCATTTGGACCTGTAGTTTACACCTCCACTTTCTGGTAGATTCGCATTAAATGCAGGTAGCGCATGCACATTTATCTCATGATTATTCATTATGCATAGCCTGAAAACCTCACTAGCTGGGGGCATGTCCTAAAGAATGAGTTGAGAACCTCTGCTCTAGTTGTAAGTCTTGGATGCCGACTTTTTTACCTGGCAGTTTTCTGTTTCTTTAGGCTTTCACTTCATTTAGAACTTGTCTCCTTGGTTATAGTGCCATGAAGCTTATTGGCAACTACCAGAGGCTTTCCCCCTGCATTTCATGTCCCCCTCCCACACCCAGCCCAGTCATTTCAACCATAGTATTCAGCCTTCTGGAACCCAACAAAAATGCACCTAAGTTCAGCCACTAGGGTGATATTGTTTTATGACTGGGACACTCCCCCAAGAGACTGTGAACACCCCTATACTGCAACTCCAGTCATGACCAGACTGGAAAATGTAACTTGGCTATCAAACACTGGCAACCAGCTACTTAAACTGCAGGGATCAGAATAAGCCCAAAAGTTACACTGACTAATACATATTTTCCTTTTCCTTCCCTTCTGTGTTCTTTCTTTATTTATTTATGAAATCTCTATTCTACACACTCTAGCAGTTCTCGTCAGATTACAAATTAAACATACACAATATTAAAGATATAAAAACAAACAGTGGAAATTGTTTTATTTTTGAATGATTCATTAATTCTTCTTCCTTATAGGACTATTTCTAAAAAAGGCACTAATGCATTCTTTAATGTTTTTCCTCGGCGCAATTTTACTTCAGATTGCTTAGATGCTGGTTTCATAGACAGTACTCGGCCAATATTTAGCACTATTTAACCAGCCAGGAAATGTTCCTGGCTGGTTAAATAGCATATAACTGGCTAGCCACTAATATCCAGTGGTAGATAGCCAGCTATCCGTGAATATTCAAGTGCTGGCCAGCTGAATTTAGCAGCCAAATCAGACCACATAAATAGCAGTCCTATCATTGCCCAATATACACTTAACCATCCAGCGCTGAATAGTCACATAGCCGGTTGAGTCGGCCAAAAAAAAAAACCCAAAACCTGATATTCAATGCTGGTGACTGAAAATGGCCTTGCATTGAATATCTGGGATCAGCGCCGACCTCGGCACTTATGTAGGCTGTCTCTTGTGGTCTGAATATCGGGCCCTTGAATAAATAAAACTGAAACTTGAAAAGTGATAATGGAGAACTGTGCGGTTCTTGTTCTGAAATGCCGAAGGCACTGGCAACATGAGATCAGAAAATCTTGATACTAATGATTTTAAGGTATCTGCATTTGCAATTGTACATGTAGTTGCCTGGTTTTTATGCATCTATTTATTATACAAGCATTGGAAACCTATCTGAAACCATAATTCCTCTATTGGCTTTAATTCTCAATGCAAGTTAACAGAAGCTATAGAATCTTCTAGAAAACACATACAATCCATGGTTCTGAGTTTAAACACATATTGAGATGTTATTTGCTGAAGAACACACAGGAAGAGATTAAAAAAGAGTATTCAACTTTAGCATCCTTGGTAGAGGCTCCTGTGCTATTAAGCTGTTCTGCTCTGCTCAGTAGGGCCATAGTAACCCTGCCCCTCCCCCCATGCTGTTTTTAACTGGATGCCAAAGTGAATGGAAACCCCAAGGAGGCAGAGTGCCTGGCATTAAAAAAAAAAAAAAAAAAAAGGCCATAGGTGACCTAAACAGCCATCAGTTTGAACAAACAAACAAAACAGAACAAGGCTGCTTTCTTAGCACATTTCAAAATGTGAAAAGACCTTCTGTATTACTGTGGGGGTTGTCTGTTTATCTGTGCATTAGATTATCTGTTCAGACTATGGTGCTGAACAATTCTAACATGCATTTTTTTTTTTAAAACCTAGATTTATTGGACACTTCTTTTCTCTTATTTCATGTCTAGAGGTACAGAAAGAAAAAGAGACAGAGACAAACAGAGACTGAGAGCTGTAGAAAAATTTTGAAGGACCCATCATCTTATCCTATCCATTATGTCATATGTTCATGAATGTGTGTGCTGCTTTGTTGATCATGATCAGACAGCTACACTGCCTCTGTCAGCCTCTAATGAGTTTTATAATCATGTGGGCTGCGATTTGCATTTCCCACTGGTGTCCTTTTCTTTCATTGGCAAGCCACAGGAAATTGCGAATTACAGCTCATGCCAGCATAATACTTTAAGTAGCCAACAATGTATGCTAATGTTACCTTGTTACACCCTGATACATTTGCCAGTATATTGTAATTACCATGAAAGAAAGGATTATAATTAAGCTAAATGAAGTAAGTTCCTCACTGGTATCTGGAATGGAATGACCATGGGGTTGGTGGTCTGTTCTACTAGATGAAATTATAAGAAAAGGATAAATATTTAAGTCATTTATTTGATTAAAATTATTGTGAAGTAATTTTATAAAGCTTTTTCAGCATGCGAAGCCTGTTTTACACACATGTAGGGCAGCTGGTAATCTAGCATTTGGGATTCCTGGTTAGATCACAGTGCCATTGCCTTAACCAATATAATAGATTTTCACCTTTTGTCTGACCTTAGTGGTAGGCAGGTGGAATAAGATCCAATCAACTGGATATTCTGAATCTTTTAGAAAAAGAGAGAAGCAAAGAGTAACATATTATAGTCAGAGGGAGGAATGGGTTGACAAATGGAACTCCCTTGACTCGCTGTTGAAACCCTGATCCTCTCTGGCCCAGGGTCACCGAGGGACTGAACCAGACCCGGGGCAGGGCCAGCACCCCCCCCCCCTCACGATTGTCATCACTGCTGCCCGGCCCCCCACGATCCTCGCTACTGCCCTCCCATGATCATCACCGCTGCTGCCTCTCTGGATCGCTGCCGCAACTACAATTCAAATACCTTGGCTGGCGGGGATCCCGAGGTCCCACCTGCAGAAGAGGTATTCCTCCAGTGCTGCTCTTTACTCTGCCGATTGCCTGCCTCTGCAGCTGCTTTTTCTCTCAGCGCATGTTCAGTTTCAAAACCAAGCATGCGCGGCCTGAGAGGAAAAGCTGCCTCTTGGCAAGCAATGGGCAGAGTGAAGAGCAGCACTGGAGGAAGACCTGCAGTGTCTGCTCCTCCGGGTCCTCCCCAGCCTCCAAGGGGGGGCCCAGCACCGGAGTTTTCTCTCTTCTGCTCCTGTCAGAACATGATCACCCGGGTCCCGTCAGGAGCAGGAGAGAGATATCCCGGCGCTAGGCCCCCCCTTGGAGGCTCAGGCCTGTGAAAGTTTGCCCCCCCTCTCTGCAGCCCTGCTCTGGCCTCTGACTTTAAGCATAAGGGGAGAACATTCAAGTCTAGGCCTTATCCTCATGGGCCAGATATTATATAGACTGGTGAGTACATTAAAGTTAAGAAATACCCAAGAGGATCTGGGTGACAGAAAGTTGTCTCTGCTCCTGCTCTGGTGGATTGCAGAGGGAACAGGAAACCCTCACCACTCTTGTGCTACTGAGGAGAAAGAGAGACTGGTCTGTTTGAGTATCTTACAGCAAAGCGACCATGGTCCAGGAACATCACATGGCTGAAGGATGTACATCATCTGCAATATCGACAGCAGTGTTTCTCAACTTCTTCAAGTCAAGTGCTTCCTAAATACAACACATTTCAACTGAGCTCCAATCAGCAGAGGTTTTGAAATAGACATTTAAAAAACTGACATATTCTAATCACTAAATAGAAAATAAAATTACTTGTTCTATCTTTATTTTCTGGACAATTCATTTTTCTATTTCTGTAAGTACAAATCTGGTTTCTGTTTTCCTCCATCTTCTCTTAAATCTCCTGTAATTTTTCTCTCTCCTCCTTTTCCTTTCAGCTTTATTCAATTTTTTCTGCCTCCCTGTCCAGATTTAATTAATTCTTGCTAATCATTTTTCAATTTCCTTCTTTTTACAGTGTTTACCTACAACTTTCCATTATGTCCCTCATCCTAGTTCTCTTATTCCCCTTTCTCTTATTCCCCAGTCTTATACTAACTCTATCTTCTTCCCTTTTCCATCCAGTATTTCCCCTCTTTTTCTCGAAGCGTACAACAGAGAAGGTCAAGGTACATAGCTCGAAGCAGCCAAAAAACAGCACAAAGGGCTTTCAAGAATGGAACAAACAAATGTGCTTTATTCAAGGGCCCAAAAGTGCTTTATTCAAGGACCTGACATGGATTGTGTTTTGGCAGCAACTGCACCTGTGTCATGGGTCCATCTCGAAACAGCATGTGAACCATATACTGAAGCAGAACAGTATAATAAGGCTAAAAAGCTGCTTGGGACTATCTAATGTCAAAGAGCTGTGCCTCACTGTTCTGCCTCAGGATATTGTTCACATGCTGTTTTGAAAATGACCCCTGACCCAGGGGAGGTTGCTGCTGAAACATGGCCAGTGCTGGGTCCTTGAGTAAAGCACATTTGTTTGTTCCTTTCTTGAAAGCCCTTTGTGCTTTTTGTCTCCCCTCTTTTTCCCCCAACCTTCCATCATGTATCTTTCCTCTTTCTCTCCCCTTCTCCAGCACTCTGCTCTTTCTCTCTCTCTTTCATCCAGCATTTCACCTCTTTCTCTCCTCATCCTTCCATCCAGTGTTTCCTCCCCCCCTCTCTCTCTCAGTCCTTCCATCCAGTGTCTTTTCTTTCTCTTCCCCTTTGATCCAGCATTTCTCCTCTTTCTATCCCCATCCTTCCATCCAATATCTTCTCTTTCTCTCCCCATCTTTCCAGCCAGCATCTTCCCTCTTTCCCCAACCCATCCATCCAGCATTTCCTCTCTTTCTCTTACCATTCTACTAGCCAACCGCTTCCATCTTTCTATCCCCACCGTCCATCTAATGAGTTTTCTTCCCCCTCCCCCATGACTATCCTAGCACTTTCTGTTCCTCCCAACCATTGTTGTTGCTTCTCCAGACCACCATCACCACCACCAGCAAAACTACATACAGCAATCACACAGTCACAGTCTTCCTATGTGCACTATCAGCTCTGCCAGTCTCTTGCTCCCTCTGATGTCAACTTCCTATTCCAGAGCAGGGGTCTGGCAGAGCCAACAGCATGCACAGGAAGACTGTGAAGGTGTGATTGCTGTATGTTGTTTTGCTGCTGCTGATCTAGAGCAGCAACACTGGTGACCAGAGGGTCACAAACAAGGTCCTTTACCACATAGATGCTCCATACATAGTTGAGCCTACTAGGCACTGCATACCCCCTTAAGGTACACATACCATGTGTTGAGAACCTATGATCTACAGGGTTCCTGAGACCTTAAGTACATTTCATCTGGTCTGTAATGTTAATGACCTTTGTCTGAGTCTCAATGCAGCCAGCATCTAAACTGTAAGTGAACCCTCTAATAAACTCTACTGCACCATTACCCGCACGAGTAGGGCTAAGGAGACAAGGAGAGTTGGACATTCTCTGAGAGAGAGTTGGGAGTGAATAGCCTTGGAAGCTCTGTAAGTACATAGTTACTATTTGTGCCTTCTACAATTGTCACTGCTTAATGATTTATGCAAGTTCCGGACCTGTTCCCAAACTATAAGTCTTGTTTATGTACAGGGGTTACTTTAGATCTGGGCTACATGCTAGGCAACTGCCTAAGCACCATATATACCTACTCCACATTACTCACTGAAAAAAAGAGGCTTTTTAAAAAAATTGCACAGTTATATACTTGCATAAAAGCAGACACACAGGCATAGGCACCCGGTATAAGAGGCTTGGGGAGGCTAAGCCTCCCCAGCCACAAGTTACAAACAGCAGCAGGATGGCTCTTGGATCCGCAGTTTCTCATTCTCCGACCATCGCCGTCTTTGTTCTTTTCCGTTCTTGCTGCTTGCACCCCGCCGCGGTTTCTCCTCTTTTCCTCCCCCGCGCCAACGCACCACTTTCACACTCCCTTCAGCTTTCAGGGATGCGCTGCATGATCGAGTCCTGCTGAGTGCTCCCGAGTCCCGCCTTAATTGCTAGCGGTACTGTAGTGAATAGCGATCATCGTCATCTGCTTCGCCTCAGCCAGTCAGACCCAGCCTTCCCTACCAGGGCTCCCGACCCGTCATGATGCAACTTCCTGCAAAGGCGGGAACACACGGGCAGGGCCATTACTGAGTAGGGAAGGCTCAAGGCTGGCTAAGAATGGCTGTCTGAGGTGTTCCCACTTCCTTCCCAAACCAGAAAAGGAAATTGTGGCACGATTTCAGGAGAGGTAGGTGCTGACTCTGAAGGAGCTCATTGTTGTGAATACTGATCCACCCAGTGTGGCTGTTGAGCTTGAATACTTGTGTTCCCAGACCTAAATTGTGGCATGCTGCACATTGGATTTCAGGAGAGGTGCTGACTCTGAGGCAGGTATTATATTATAAGTCAAAATAAAAAAATAAATATTTTGTTTCATGCAGATCACTTTTGTTTAAACATAACTAAATGGGCTCTAAGCCCCTAATGCTTTTGGTTTTCTTATATTTTGTTTGTGATGACTTATACTGTGCCAAAATTGAAATTTGAAAATTATCTCTATCTGGTCGTTAATAAAAGGAGCTCATTGTGAATACTATCCACCCTAAAAGGATGTTTTGTGGCCGTACATGAGAATTGTGATATGATCCCTTGTTTCATATTGTTGACGGTCTGTGATGTTGTCCGTTTGGGTGGTATATTGGTGTATTAGGGTCTGCAAAGTGTAATATTTATGGTACAATAAGGTTCTGAGTGTGTTTTTGCACAAAGTTGTGTATAGTGTTTTCCAGTTGAGCGATTGTGGTTAGTATATGCTTTGAGCAACCACTTTATTCTTTGACGTATGATACATATCTAATCTCTAAATTTAATAAAAGGTATTAATTGTGACTAGTTTATTTTTACCTTTTTTTCTGTGTGTTAGACAATTATGAATGTAAGCTCCGCCCCTGACCCCGCCCCCTTTACCCTCCCCAAACAGTTGGTCCACCGACCGCCTATGCACACAGGGTATATATACCTTTATGGGATCAGTGTGTAAGCATTCCTGGGAATATAGTTTAGGCAGAGCAGAGGCAGAGTTGCAATATATGTGCAAATATTTACACTTTTTGGGTGCAGGTGTAAATTTGTGTATGAGCATTTGCATGCTATTGAGGCTGGTTCTGAGATCATAGTTTTGTAAAGGGGTGTTTGAAAAAATGTTTTAAAAAACACTGCAAGCTCACCTGGGGCTGGCTGGTGGTGGGGGGTGCAGCCTCATTGCTGTGGGGGTGGGAGGCTCCCATGCAGGTAGGCAGTTCAGGGACTAAGCCTTGATGGTGGGATGGTACAGCAACATATCCAGGGCTGCTGGAGGTTGAAGTGCCAGGCTGCTGATATCCCCTGCAAACCCAGAAGTAGTGTGCTGGTTTTGCACACGTTCAGATCAGTATGGCAGAAGCAAGAGAGCTTGCAGATGTTTAAGGACTGCTGAAGAGAGGTTTGCCAGGTGTGTGTATGTGCACACATGCGCATGATGATATCAGTATGTAGGTATGCGTGCATGTGGATGCCGGCTCATATTGGGAGCTGGGAACAATTTCTAAGTTGTTTTGAGACCAAATGGGCTCCGGAAGGAGTGCTGACACCAGAAGTAAGACTGGGGAAGCCTGGGAAGGCTTTTCCTAGCCTGCTGAGGGAAGTGGCTGGGTGTTCACATTTCTAGGGAATGAATGACTTCATACAAGCCAAGGGGTGCGTGCAGAAGTGAGGAGAGGAGGAAGACAACATTGGGAGACATTGGGAGATCTCAGCAAGGTATGCAAGTTGCTGGGAAGAGATTTGTTATTTTACTTAAAGTTTTAAAAACTTTGTAGTGGGTCAAAGGGCATGGGATTGCAGTCTGTTACTGGCTCACAGCTGTAGTTTTCATGTGCTGACATGGGATAGAGACAGGGTGCTCAACATTCTAAACTGATTTTTTAGTCAGTTGGGCGGGTTTCCTGACTGAGAGTAGATGTGAATGGGTTTGTGTCTGCCAGTCTGGTTTTAAGGGAAGTATTTTTGTTGCATTTTGAGTGGTTACCGCATGTTCAAGGAGTGTGTATTTGCTTAGTTAATATTCTGAGCTCATGGTTCTTTTGGCTCAAGGCTGTGTGTGCTTAGAATGCCTGAGTAGGGATTGGAGACTTAAAAAATATATAATATGAATGTTAGGTCATATATTTGTTGAACAGAGATGACAGTAAACTTTAATTTGTCAAATAAAAATTTTTAAAGCTGTTTTGGTCACATCTGTACGCATGCATCTGGAAGGAGCCAGATTACTGCTCTGTGTTTCTCTGTATTGAGAAAAACTAATTGATAGTGGAAAAGCTGACTAGCATTGATAGTGTTGATCTATTAATTAATTATTTTGACCAAAGTTTCCATAAATTATGACTGACAGCAAGTTAGTTTTATTAGCTGGAGTTTTATAATTATTTGAAGAAAAATTGTTTCATTTTGCAATTCCTAAAAAAAATTAAAACTTCTATAGATGCGACTGGCACATATGTAATACTGAAGCAACTTGTTAAACACTGTGGTGACTAGTATGTATGATAAGCTATTTTTTGTGGATGGGCTTAGTTTAGGGGGCCAAATTAACTTATTTTTTTAATAGCTAGACAGAAAGTAAGACCAATTTAAATCCCAATTCCTATATTTTTAAACACCTTAAGGGTCTTTTTACTAAGGTGTGCTAAATGGATTTAGCATGCGCTAATGATTAGTGTGTGCTAAATGATAAGATGCCCATTGTATTCCTATGGGTGACTTTATCATTTAGCACATACTAATTGTTAGCACGTGCTAAATCTGTTACTACTACTACTACTACTACTACTTATCATTTCTATAGCGCTACTAGACATGCGCAGCACTGTACACTTGAACATGAAGAGACAGTCCCTGTTCGACAGAGCTTATAATCTAATTAGGACAGACAAACAGGACAAACAAGAGATAAGGGAATATTAAGGTGAGGATGATAAAATAAGGGTTCTGAACAAGTGAATAAGGGTTAGGAGTTAAAAGCAGCATCAAAAACGTGGGCTTTTAGCCTAGATTTGAAGACGGTCAGAGATGGAGCTTGACGTACCAGCTCAGGAAGTCTATTCCAGGCATATGGTGCAGCAAGATAAAAGGAACGGAGTTTGGAGTTAGCGGTGGAGGAGAAGGGTGCAGATAAGAGAGATTTACCCAGTGAACGGAGTTCCTGGAGAGGAATGTAGGGAGAGATGAGAGTGGAGAGGTACTGAGGAGCTGCAGAGTGAATGCACTTATAGGTCAATAAGAGGAGTTTGAACTGTATGCCGAAATGGATAGGAAGCCAGTGAAGTGACTTGAGGAGAGGACTAATATGAGCATAACAACCCTGGCGGAATATTAGTCGTGCAGCCCAGTATAAGAGGCTTGGAGAGGCTAAGCCTGCCCTGCTGTGCTCTGAGGGGTTTAAATTATTGATTTACCTCCATCCTCATAGCAGGAGCTGCAGTGAAAGCCCTCTAGCCTTGTGTAACCAGTTGTAGAAATTGGTTTATGGTTTAATTTGTTTAGCTTACTGCTGGGAGAGCGGGGGGGGGGGGGGGGGGGGGGGGTTGGCTGGAGGTGTCCTGGGTTGCCAGGGAGATATTTAACGAGGATGACTTCCTGACCTGCACTGAGGACAGGTAGCAGAATTAGATACTGGGCCAGCATGATCAGAAAAAGTCACCAGACAGCAAAGGTAGAAAAGATCATTTTATTTTCATTATAGTGAGAATCAGGTGCTCAACATTAAAAGTTTATATTTATTTACTTATTTTTGGCATTTTATCCCACATTAAACATGAATTAGGGTGTTTTGTGGCTCTACATGAGAATTGTGATGATATGATCCCTTGTTTCATATTGTTGACGGTCTGCATTTTCCGTATGGGTGGTATATTGGTGTATTAGGTTCTGCCCAGTGTAATAGTTATGGTACAATAAGGTTCTGAGTGTGTTTTTGCACAAAGTTGTGTATAATGTTTTGCAGTTGAGCGATTGTGCTTAGAATATGTTTTGAGCAACCACTTTATTCTTTGACATATGATACATATCTAATATCTAAATTTATAAAAGGTTTTAGTTGTGACTTTTATTTTTATTTATTTATTTTTTCTGTGTTATCAGACAATTATGGATTTAAGCTCCACCCGTGTCCCCACCCCTAACCCCGCCCCCTTTAGCCTCCCCAAACAGTTGGGCCACCGACCGCCTATGGTGCAGCAGAATTTTGAACAGATTGAAGAGGAGAGAGATGGCATACCTTAGTTAAAGGACCCCTTAGGGAATAGGTTTTCTCTTGTTGATTTAATAAAGATAGGTCAGTAAATACACAAGGTGAAGACTTCTGGGATGTGGAAAAGAAAAGCATGCTGGTATCCAATGTAAAAAAAGAAGAGAGAAGATTTATAAGAAAGCTGGAAGAAATAATGTTAAGTGATAACAACATAAATACCAAGACAGAGACAAATAAGAGGAACAGATAGAGCTGAAATAGACTGGGATGGAGAAAGAGGGACAGAGAGCTAGAAAATGCAAGATTTGTACTTACCTGATCCTGGGTTCTCCTTGAAGAACCTAAAACAAAAATTAGACACGAAGTATCAAATTCAGGCAGAAAATTTATGCTAAGAAAGTGTCCTCAATAAGCTATCTGCCAATAGCAAAAATAATATAATAATCTGTAGCTGTACATGAGTTGACAGATTGAAATTGTTGCTGAAGAAGTTATGTTCTTTGTGAGCTGTTCACTTCTCTAAGAACAGAATGAGCAAATGTTTAAGCAAATGTTTTGACAATTGTTAGTTCAATGATAATTATAGCTTCCTACAGCTAAATATCAATTTAATAAATTCATGTTTTTAATGTTAAATTCCCTGGTTTGGTGAGAGATGTTTAGGGAAACTACCATGATACTATAACAGTTTTCTTGTAAATGTAATACCACTCGCCACATTTTATAAAGGTAGATAGGGATCCATGTTGCCTTTATAAAATGTGCTTAAAATTGGCACTTTCTGGACTTTGCAAATTGGCATTCTATTATAAAATTACACCTACATATCTACATGTTTTACTTTAAAAAAGAAAGCCTTGAGATATGACAGAATTTTAAAGCTCCCAAGGTCCAGCCCTATGTCTTGGTGACTGTGCTGAGCGTTGCTATGAGGAGGACCTGAGTATGATTTCCATATCAAGTCTTCCACTCCCCATATTTACTGGAACTACTCTAGAGGCAGTGTCCACAGTCCCTTGGGGAGGGAATCCCAGTCACTGCAATACCTAGAAGTTGGATTTCAGGCCTGTGATTGCATAGTTCTTAATGGAACCATGGTGCAAGGCCCAGAATCAAAGATTTCAGCTACAACGACTAGACTAAATTAAGTTTGGTTGGGATGTAAAATAGGGGGGAAATCCCTAGATAGTTGCAAATGAAGGGTCATGGTCCTAGATTCCAGTCCCAGTTGCACATGAACTTGAAGTCCAATAAAGCAGGAGGAAACGTCTTGTCCCAACTCATCTCCATTCCCTCAAAACAAGAATTTTTAGCACCCAAGTTTTGACTTAACACTTGAAAAATTATTGAGTAGAAAATGCTATGGATATCTTAGAATTTGGGGAAATAGCACTGTCAGAATATAAAGCTTTGGAAACAGGATAATAAACAATGGACATTGGTCTGACCTAGCATGACTTTTTTATGTTCTTATGCACAATCCTTGTCCATTCCATTCCATTCTCAGCTTATATATCCCGCAAATTTCCTAACAGGACTCATAGGAAATTATAATAAAAAAATAAAATACAATTTAAAATTTTATATATCAGAGTACTTATCTGTTTTCAAAGCTTTTCTGAACTGAAAATAATCCACCATACCTCAAAGTCAAGTCAAGATTGAATTCCATAGCTTAACTGCACAACGGCTAAAAGAACTATCATAAAAAAATGTTTATACCAAATCTTGTTAATTGCTAGAAGGTTTAAATTCATTGAATAATTATGCCTAGAAGGCCAACAAGATGATGGATAAGACACTAAAGATACGTGGTCTAATGGGCAGCATCCATAGTAAATCTTACAACTCAAACAATCCTAACTGGCAACCAATGTAGCTCCCTCAATAAAGGTGTAACATGCTCAAACGTTTTGCAGCAAAAAACAATCTAGCTGCACAATTTTACAAAAATTGTAGCCTCTTCTGAAAAGTTTGATTAGTACAAACATATAGAGAACTACAATAATCTAATTGTAGCAAAATAATAGCCTGTACTAATACTCAAAATTGAACAAAAAAGAATGATGTTCTAATTGCCCTAAACTGTCTTAATTTTAAAAACATCCTCTTACTTAGATTATTAATCTGATGCTCCATTGTTAATTGTGAATCTAATATAAAGCCCATCACCCAGGAAGAAGTTTCTAAAGCTAAACACTCCCCAGTATCAAGTACAACATTATTCGGAACATTAACTAGGTAAGTACAGATATAAAGCAATTTAGTTTTAGCTGTGTTAAGTTTTAACAAATTTTGCGATGCCCAAGAATGAGTCTTCCTAATACACTCTCTCTAATGATAGGTGGTAATCGTAATAAAATAAAAATATCAGCATATGATGCAACATTATATATAGAGGAAATTAGAAAAGTTCCAAAAAACTCATAAAGACATTAAACAATATGGGTGACAATGGCAAGCCCTGCAGGACACCAAAAATTGGGCTGCAACTACTTGAAAAATTTCCATTCTTCTTAACACTGTACTGTCTGTTACCAAGAAATATTTAAACCATTTCAAAACTGTTCCAGAAAATCCCAATTCATGCAGCCTATTTAGCAGCATATTTAGTATGTCAAAGGCACCGGACACATCAAACTGCAATAAAAGTGAAGGAATATTTCGATTTAACAAAATCTTCACTTTAGTAACCATTGTCACCAGCAAGGATTCTGTATTATGCATAGGTCTAAAACCACACTGAGAACTAAGAAGACTATTACTACTACTACTATTTAGCACTTCTATAGCGCTACAAGGCATACGCAGCGCTGTACAAACATAGAAGAAAGACAGTCCCTGCTCAAAGAGCTTACAATCTAATAGACAAAAAATAAAGTAAGCAAATCAAATCAATTAATGTGTACAGGAAGGAGGAGAGGACGGTAGGTGGAGGCGAGTGGTTACGAGTCAAAAGCAATGTTAAAGAGGCGGGCCCTCAATCTAGATCCAAGGTGGCCAAGGATGGGGCAAGACACAGGGGCTTAGGAAGTTTATTCCAGGCGCAGGGTGCAGTGAGACAGAAGGCGCGAAGTCCGGAGCTGGCAGTAGCGGAGAAGGGAACAGACAAGAAGGACCTATCCCCAGAGCGGAGTGCACGGGAAGGGGTGCAGGGAAGGACGAGCATGGAGAGATACTGGGGAGCAGCAGAGTGAGTACACCTACAGGCCAGCAGAAGAAGTTCGAACAGGACGCGAAAATGGATAGGGAGCCAGCGAAGTGACCCGAGGAGAGGGGCAGCACGAGCAAAGCGACCCCAGCGGAAGACAAGACGGGCAGCAGAGTCCCGAACCGACCGGAGAGGGGAGAGGTGGCCAAGCGGGAGGCCAACAACAAGCAGACCACAGCAGTCCAAACGAAAGGCGACAAGGGTGCGGACGAGGGCCCCAGTAGAGTGCTCAGAAAGAAAGGGGCGGATCCTATGGATGTTGCAAAGAAAGAAATAACAGGTCTTGGTGATCTGCTGGACATTGAGCAGAGAAGGAGAGAGAAGAGTCAAAGACGACCCCAAGGTTTCGAGCCAAGGAGTCAGGGAGAACGAGAGAGCCATCAACAGAAACAGAAAACGGGAGGAGCGGGAAGGTGGGTCCGGGGGGAAAAGCGCGAAGCCCGGCCCCGGTCATGTTCAATTTCAGGTGGCACCAAGACATCCAGACAGCAATGTCAGACAAGCACGCTGAAACCTTGGTTTGGATGCAAGGTGAGATATCAGGGGTAGAAATGTAGATCTGAGAGTCATCAGCACAGAGATGGCAGGAAAAACCATGGGATGAGATTAATGAGCCAAGGGAAGAAGAGTAGATAGAAAAAAGGAGGGGACCAAGAACAGAACCCCGAGGCACGCCGACAGGCAGAGGGATAGAAGTAGAAGAGGATCCACCAGAGTGAACACCGAAGGCATGGAGGGAGAGGCAGGAAGAGAACCAGGAAAGGACAGAGCCCTGGAATCCAAGCGAGGACAGGACATTGAGGAGTATGCTGTGATCGACAGTGTCAAAAGCAGCGGAAAGATCAAGAAGAATGAGGATGGAACAGAGAACCCTGGACCCAGCCAGCAACAGGTCACCGGAGACTCCAGCAAGCGCAGTTTCGGTTGAGTGGAGAGGGTGAAAACCAGACTGCAGTGGGTCAAGAATAGCATGCAAGGAGAGAAAATCAAGGCAGCTGCGGCAAACAGCATGCCCAAGTAATTTGGAGAGAAAAGGGAGGAGGGAGATGGGTCGGTAATTAGAGGGATATGTAGGGTCGAGTGAAGGCTGTGAGGTAAATCCAAATAAGACATTGTCTGAGATGCTACTATAGATTCCATTAGCATAGCAAGCCATGGTATACTTGTCACAAGATGAAAATTGGCCACCTCAGACAAGTCAGCATCAGTTGATTTTGGTATTGGAGTTAATATTATTTTCTCTCTCTCTAGAGGAAAATAACCCTCATCAAGCATTTTGTTCACTAGACATGTTAATCATTCAACTAACTTCACTGGAATACTACCAAATAAATAGGATGAACAATGGTCAAGCAGGCAAAATTTGCCAGCCATCCTTTTCCAATATAGAATTAACCTCTCTTACTGGAACTTACCAAAATCAAACCACATTCAATTGGCTACTATACCAATATCATGCATCTCATTTACGTCTTGCAACCACCTAGTAAAATCAAAATCTGGCATTAACAATGTTGACCTAATTTCTCAACCTTGTCTCTTGTCCCCACACCTAAAATGAGCCAGAAGAAATGATCCTGCTCCTTTCTCCCTTCTGCTCACTGCAAATATTTTTTTGGTTTTTGTGAAGGAGGATTACAGTGACTATGAACTGGGGAGATGAGGCACAGACAGAAGAGGGGAATTACCTATACCTAATCCTGAACTAATGCGGGGAAGAGGAGAGGTTAGCATGTGCTGTGCTCCCTTAAATATAGAAGCTGACACTTGCTCCTTATATATGAGCCTATCTTTCCCCTCAAATATTAATATTCTCCAAATTCAAAAGAACAATTCCATGCATATTGAAAACAACACATGAACTTTCTGGTTTGAAAGGTGCAGATACCAATTTCTGGAAATCTAAGCTCACATTTGCTTACTATTGCAGTTCATCATTCATCCAAATCCCAATACACTAGACTTTTCACTTAGAGAGGCATTTTCAATATGACATCTAAATCAGATTTTGTACATTTTAGGAAAAACATCCAAAATCCAGTAGCGAACATGGCAATTTTCAAACCAGAAAAATATCAAACTATTGTTTTGAATGTGACCATTTCCTAGAATTTTTTTGTGCTCAGTGTGTCTATCTTTTAGAACTATTAAAAAAAAAAAAAAAGTCCAAGGGAAAAGTACACAAAAACAAGCCATTGGGATGTGTGTGGGGGGGGGGGGGGGCAGCATTCGTGGATGGGCATAATCGCACGGAAACGCCTATCTCCATGGGCGTTTATCTCCAAGAATGAGTCCGTGAAGGGGCGGCCCGAACCGTATTTTTGAAAAAATGGACGTTTTTGAGCTGGGCGGTTGTTTTTTTTTAGCGATAATGGAAAGTAAAAACGTCCAGCTCAAAAACGTCCTAATCTGAGCCATTTGGTTGTGGGAGGGGCCACGATTCGTAGTACACTCGCCCCCCTGATATGCCAGGACACCAACTGGGCAACCTAGGTCAGTGCGGTGGACTTTAGAAAAAGCTCCCACATGCATAGCTCCCTTACCACGGGTGCTGAGCTCCCAACCCCCCTCCCTCAAAACCCACTACCCACAAATGTACAACACTACCATAGCTCTTAGGGGTGAAGGGGGCACCTACATGTGGGTACAGTGGGTTTTGGAGGCCTCCCATTTACCAGCACAAGTGTTACAGGTAGGGGGGGATGGGCCTGGGTCCACCTGGCTGAAGTGCACTGCGGTACCCACTAAAAGTGCTCCAGGGACCTGCATACACGCAGGCCTCTAGGACTTGTTGCTGCTGTATAACATTGGCACACCAGTTGACACCTGAAGACTAATCTCTCCGAAAACGTCCTTTATTGGAATAACCGCGTTTACTCACATTTAACTGCAGATCAAAGGTTCTGCCCCACCACTGGCAACGAGTCTCCCTGGTTCTGAGATTAGCAGGTCAGAGCTGGCAGAATGCTGTACAATGCCCTCTTTCAGCCACATTCAAGGTAAGAACTAAGTTCGCTAATGTGGCTAACACATGGAAGGGATCTAAAACTGGCTAACAAAAATGGCCACTACCTCATGGACTACTGGAAACACAACAGGGCACACTCTGACCCAGTAAGCAGGGGGAAAAGCACCATGGGAGTACAGGCTACCAACTACCAACATCGTGAGCATTTGCCACAAGCTAGTGGAATTACGGAGCCCACTACCCTACACCCACCACAATGCAATGCTGATGTGACCCTGTAGTGCACCCAAGAACCACATCTGACCCAGGGAAAGGCTGAGAGAGGATCAAACATATTTTCCTGTCATGGAGGTGGGTACGGCATTTGAGGGTGGCATACAGGCTGGGAAAAAAGTTTTTAAAGTGGTTTTTTTTTGGTGGGAGGGGGTTAGTGACCACTGGGGGAGTCCGGGGAGGTCATCCTCGATTCCCTCCAGTGGTCATCTGGTCAGTTGGGGCACTTTTTTGGGACTTGTTCATGAAAAAAAAAGGGTCCAAAAAAAGTGACCCAAAATCACGCCTTTTTTTTCGATTATCAGCTAAAGACGCCCATCTCTCCTCGGCTGCTAACCACACCCCAGTCCCGCCTCCGACACCCCCCCCCCCCATCAACTTTATTCGTTTCCGTGACGGAGTGCAGATGGAAACGCCGAAAAATCGGCTTTCAATTATACCGATTTGGGCGCCTTTGCCAGAAAAACGCCCATCTCCCGATTTGGGTCGAAATATAGGCCTTTTTCTCTTTCGATTATAAGCAGGTTAGTAGACTGGCCACACAGACATCCCAGTAGAGCAGTGGAGCATCCTAGGGGGCACTGCAGTGGACTTCTCATAAAAGGTCCAAGGTACACATCTCATTGTTGCCCCCTTATGGGGGAGCTCTCCAATACCTTTGGTGGATTTTGGAGGGCTCACACATTCCACCACAAATGAACCAGTTAGAGTGGGATATGGGCCTAGGTCCCCTTTTCTATAGTGTACTAAACTGACCACTACCTACTCCAGGGACCTGCATGCTGCTGTAATAGGACTGGTCATACCATCTGAAGCTGTCATAGGGGCCAGTATGTATTGTTCCTTTCACATCTTTGGGGGTGGGAGGGGGGTCGGTGAACACTGGGGTAGTAAGGGGATGTCATTCCTCCTGTGGTCATCTGGTCATTTAGGGCATCTTTTTGTGACTTAGTAGTGATTGCATCAGGTCTAGATCAAAAAGTCTAAGTTTTAGCTCTGGATTTTGTTTTTGCTTTTGTTCCATTATGGCAGAAAAACATCCAAGTTTTGGGCATACCCAAACCCCGCCCCCATCACACTCCCTTGTGATTTGTACACACTGCAGAGAAAAATGTCTCAAATTCAAGTTTTGAAAATTGTGATATGGATGTTTTTTTGCAGAAAAATGACCAAATGCCAATTTCATTGTCGAGATATTTTTCTCTTTTGAAAATGATTCCCTTCATCTTTTTTGAGAACCAAATAATACAGATTCTATACTAAGGTATCTTTTTTTTAGTAATGTCTCATAGGGATAGGCAACCCTGAAATTTTCATTTCATTTCATTTCTCATACCATTTGCAGCATTATTCATTTTGTTTTATTTTGATTAGTCTTCTTTTTCCTTTTGGGGATAGTGTTGTCATAAGAGCATGCCCGTTTTGCAAAGATGACACATTCTTTCAGAAAGAGTGTACTCTGTTTACCAAGAATCATCATGTTTTATTCTTCTCGCTTTATCATTTATTAATTTTTTTTATACCACCTGGTTACATGTGATCATGGCAGTTTACAAACACTGGGGCTCTTTTATTAAGGCGCACCGAAAAATGTCCTGCGCTGGTGTAGGGACGTGTATTGGATGCGCGCAGGTCCATTTTTCAGTGTACCTGCAAAAAAGGCCTTATTTTTTTGCCAAAAATGAACGTGTAGCAAAATAAAAATCAGCGTACATCCATTTTGGGCCTAAGACCTTACCGCCACCCATTGACTTAGCGGTAAAGTCTCACGCGTTAACCAGGCAGTAATTGTCAGTGCGTGTACACTGCTGATTACCGCCTGGTTAGCACCATGCGGTAGAAAACAGAGAAGTTATTTTCTGGCGTGCGTTTTGGACACGCATCAAAGTTAGAATTACCACCCAGGGCATGCGTAGCCAGGCAGTAGTTCTAATTTAATGCACATTGTACACACGTAGGCACATACTCGTAAAAGGGCTCCTACCGTTTCCTCTAACTTGAGTGTGAGCCCTCCAACTATGCTGCTGCCATTGGGGGGTTGTGCTTCAATATTGTGTTTTCAATTTTTAGGGACAGACAGGTTCCCTGGAGTCCTGCAGAGCTTGTCTATCTCTAACTATTGAACATACAAATACACTGGGCTAAATCTTGTAGTACAATAACTGTACTCTATATATGCTTAATATCTGACCTACAACCAGTTGTGCTTGAAACATTTTATTATTCAATTCTTTAATGCAAAATATAATCTATCAACTTTTACCCTATAACTTAATTTCCAAATCCATACACACTCACCATACTGTACATACCATTAACCACCCTACTACATACACTGAGCAAAACTCACTAATACAAATCAGTTCTAACTACTCGCTAAATCCGTGGATCAGCAAATATTTTCACAGTCCATCATCACCATGGGGAGTATTGTTCGAGAGGATGTGGTTTGAAACACAGTAGCTGAGAACTCAATGATTTGAATATGCTACTCGTTTAAATGTCTAGTGATCATTAAAGAGTGTCACAGTGAGGATCACCATCAACCACGGTGGCACGAATTGTGGGATTTTAAAAGTAGTACATCATGTAACTAACTGGAGCCCAGTGGAGTGTTACATCGTTTGAAAATATACAGAACTATTTACAAGAAAGGATGAAAATGGATGGTGATGATGGACTATGAAAATATTTGCTGATCCACGGATTTAGCGAGTAGTTAGAACTGATTTGTATTAGTGAGTTTTGCTCAGTGTATGTAGTAGGGTGGTTAATGGTATGTATGGTGAGTGTGTATGGATGTGGAAATTAAGTTATAGGGTAAAAGCTGATAGATTATATTTTGCATTAAAGAATTGAATAATAAAATGTTTCAAGCATATGAAATATATCCCAGGTTGTTACAAATGACTGCCCATTCCTAATCTCTCACCTGTCCATAAAAGGAGTAATTTTGCACAAGGTTGCCTAACCTATGCAGCATGTGTGTGTGTATAAGTTATACCTTTTAAGGGGAAGAATTTGCATTAGTTTGAAAATTACCCCAGTGCACATACACATTTGTACCTGCTGTTTACTATGCATAAACTTCCAGATCTATTTCATGTGCATATCCAATCCCCAGGAATGCTCCACCCAGGTCAGCTAAAATTATGTGCATACAATCAATATGCATACACCAACATTTATCAGTATATATGCTGAGCTATTTTATAACAGGCTCTTTCTGCATGTAAAACACTGTTTTGCCTACAGAAATATCTTTTAAATTAACCCCCAAACATTTCACGGTAGTCCAGAATAGGACTCACTTCTCCATAGCTCAACTGCTTGCTGAAGGCATTCTAATATATTTGTAGTATGAGTGAAATACAGGTCTGGGGGTAGGGGAGAGAAAAGTTTGACAAATGTTAGTTTTCTTACCAGATGTTCTAAGAATTATGCAGTAAAATCTATCAACATTAAAACCCCAGTTCTAATTTATTTTGCATCATTTAAATTTATTAACTTCAGGCCATATGTTAGCAGCAGAGCTTGGTGGTACCATCCGCATGAATCACTTGGCAATGAACAGTTCACTAATTCATAAAGGTGAACAGGGCTCAGCAAACAATATTACAGAAGAACTATCAAAATGTGTCTGACAAACAAAAGGCCTCTTCCAAAAGGACTTTTACATATCTATGAAACAATTATTTAAAGACTGAGGATGAATAATCTCACAAAAAGAATTAAGTATTCTGCAAATGCATGCATTTATAGTGGCCAGATACAGGAATAAAAAAATTAAAAAATGAATCCTCATTTTAATAGATGATAGAACCTTTGAGGGGAATTTGAAACTTGTCACAGGGGTTGCAGTCCTATAGGCCTGCAAGCACATTTTCAAAGAGAAGCATCTTGGAATATTGCCTTTTAAAAATCCAGTCATGAGGGGACAGTGGATGCTAAATAAATAATAACTGAAAGTAAACACAGGTATATGTACAGCGCTGCATATGTCTAGTAGCGTTCTAGAAATGATAAATAGTAGTAATAGTGTGTAATGGCTCCACCTCTTACTGAGGTAACTTGTTTTGATTATCAGGCCATTTTTTTCTTTTTAAATCAACATAATGAAACAAATAAAACAAACAGGCTTTTTTTTTACTAAGCTGTGCTCAAAAGTGGCTGGTGCTATTTGTACTGCATGGGTTTCCTATGCGTTGCGGCCACTTTTAGCACGGCAATAAAATGACCACATTGGTGTATTTTCCTGTAATGGCCACACACTAATTTCCCAATTAGTTCATAGCCATTATCGAGGGAGCCCTTACCTCCACCTATTTACTAGGTGGCATGAGCTCCTGCCTTATACCCGGGCCAATAAGCAGCATGTAGCAATGTATACACACTACCTGATTAGCACAGGGCACACCTGCTCTCTGCCCATAGACATGCCTCCTGCGTAACTATTTTTTAGCACGGGATTAACGCATGCTGATTTGCACACTACCATGGGACACCTCAAAGGCTTAGTAAATGGGCCCCTAAATTAATAAAATAAATCAAATTTTTAAAAAGTCTTGTACACCCATACTTTTTTATCCCGTCCTTCCCCCATGGCTCACCTGCTATAAACGTTTCTCCTGGAATTACTATAAAAGCCAGAACATGATGGGTAACATGAAATGCTAATAAAATAAAATGAAGGTTCCTATTTCTCTAGTCTCCTTTGGATAGGACTAGGGGTTGGAATAAATAGAGAAGATGAACACTCACTGATCTTATCTTTGGGTGATTGAGGAAAGAAGGGAGATGGAGTAAGTAGTAAAAATGGGTACTCACTGGTTGAAGAGGAAGGTTGGAATAAGTAAGTGGTGATGAGTACTCATTGATCTTATCTTCTTTGGATGGGTGGTTAGTGAAGCAATAGGGTTGGAGGATGGGATGGATGCTCACTGGTCTTTTCTTCTTTGGATTAATGATTGGGGGAGGAATAGGGCTGGAGGAATGCTCACTGCTATCATCTTCTTTGGCTGAATGGTTGGAGAAGGAAGGAGATTGTATGAAGTAGTATGGATGGGTACTCATTAGTCTCATCTTTGGGTATCTGGGGAAGGAGCTGTTGGCAAAAGTAGCATGAGTAAGTCCTCACAGGTCTCATTTTGGGTGGGTTGGGGGAGGGCTGCTTTAAATGGGCAGAGTGTGGGACTTGGCTCCCACTCTTTGTTAGTGTAAGGGGTAAGAGAAGGATTATTTGGAGCACTGTGAAAATAGGTTTTCACTGAGCTGATCTTTTAAGGCAATCAGCAGTGAAAGAAAGGGATTCTCTAGGCTCACATACAGTCCAGGAGAAGTAAAACTGGATTATAATTGTGATCTAGAAATCACGTATTATTTGTAACAGTTCTGAAATTCTTATTCCGTTATTATGATTGCCATGATATTCTTATGCACCTTATTTGTAACAATACTCTGAAATTCTAATTCGATTAATGTGATTATTGTTTGACATATTGTAAGCCACATTGAGCCTGCAAATAGGTGGGAAAATGTGGGATACAAATGCAGCAAATAAATAAATAAAAATATTACAATTGACTGAAATGTAATATCTAAGAAGGAGTTGGAAGCAAAACAAGTCTGCCAATACTCCATATGAGGATGTGCAATAAGCCTTAAGAGAGGCCCATTGCCTGATTTTCTAAATGTATGAAAAATCCATAATGTCAAAATGGTCTGATAAATCTCCTTAAAAGTAAAAAGCTACAGTACAGCTTTACAGACGAATGGACAACCCCCACAGATTCCCCCCAATTTCTCCAAGAATGGGACAACAGATGCAAAACAACACTAGACAACATAGCACCAATACAAACCAGAACCTCACATAGAACTAATTCCATACCATGGTTCAATGAAGAACTGAAAGAACTAAAAACACAAGTCAGAAGACTAGAATGAGCATGGATCAAGAAAAAAGACGAACATACACTCAATGACTGGAAAAAACTACAAAGGAAATACAAATACACTACCAGACAAACTAAAAGAACATACTACAAAACCTCCATAGGACCAGACTACAAGGACACACACAAACTCTACACACTCGAAAACAAACTCCTAAACACCACACCGGTCACCTCTAACAACACAGAGACCCCATCTGCAACCAATCTTGCAAAGTACTTCAACGAAAAAATCACAAAGCTACAACTCATGATACCTACTAATAAAACTGAATACACAAGCATCCTTGAATGCCTAGACTCAAAACTAGGGGAATGCCCAGCAGATCGATCATGGACCGAGTTTGACACAATATCTTCTGATGAATTCTCAAAATGGCACGGAAAATACGCTAAGTCACAATGCAAACTGGACGTTTGCCCCAATAGCCTAATAAAATCAGCCTCCAAACAATTCAAAAAAGACCTTACAAGGCACATAAACTACAGGCTTCAAAATGGCCTCTTTCCCACGGAGAAAAGAAACATCCACTGAGACTCATGCGTCTTGGTGGTATGCCAGGTCTCACTCTAATGGTCTTGTGTGCTCCCTGGGCCGCTTTTCCGCTTCTTGAAAGTGACCTGAAAGGATGACAGGGAAGAGGGACCTGCATGAATGAGGGGGTATGAACCACTGTAGCAACTCAAAGGCGTTCTAGTTTATAACTGTAGGCAACCTAACACCAGCTCCAAACTGGTATCAGTTTTCTGGCAGTGTTGTTCTTTGAGCATTGGAGGGAATGGGGAATGATCTCATTATGGGGTCCTTATACTAAGGTACGCTGAAAAATGGCTTGTGGTAGTGTAGGCACAGGTTTTGGGTGACAGCCAATCCATTTTTCAGCGCACCTGTAAAAATGGGCTTTTTTATTTTTGCCGAAAATGGACATGTGGCAAAATCAAACTGCCACATGTCCATTTTGCATCTCAGACCTTCCTGCCAGCCATTGACCTAGCTGTCACGCAGTAACCAGGCGGTAATGACTTACACGCGTCAAGTGCCACTTGGTGAGTGTCCAATACACGTGTCTGAAAATTTTTTTGGATGTGTGTATGAGCCAAAAATTAAATTACCACAAAAGCCACACAGTAGCCATAAGGTAACTCCATTTTGGCGTGCATTGGGTGCGCATAGACACTTACACGGCTTAGTAAAAGGGCCCCTTACATCCTATTAGCATGCTATTTGTGCTGATCTGTGGCGAACTCACCATTTCCCGCAGTAAGGACCTCTGAGCTAATAAATGCAGGCGATAGTCCAGCACAGATGGCTTCTAGCACCCGCATATTCTTCTGAGCAACGGGGCCTTAGATAGGCTGTGCATTTCCTGCATCTGATGATCCTCAGCCCAGCCATTGCCCAAACAGCAGATGTTTCCTTACTAATTAAATCAAAACCAACAGGGTAGCCGAGTGAACATGTTTATTCTCACTGGTGGCTGATGAAACTGCTCTTTTCAAGTTTACATTCAAAAGCCACCTTCCATGTAATCCTGATCAAAAACAGCATTTAAACTGACAAACAACAATTATCGTTTACTGTGATAATAAAAAAAAAAAGTATCCTCCCTGGCAAAACCACAACTCCTCTGTCCCAGGATCTGATTATGAAGCTATCACATAGAAATCAGTCATGCCACATATTTTCAAAGGATAAAATTTACACATACTTTACATAAGGGGAGCACTTTAGAAAATGTGACTGTTTTTTTTTTTTTTTTTTTTTTTGCTTCTTTGCAAGCAGGCTCTCAATCCTCTAGAGGTTTCTCCTTTCCATATTCCTTCCTCCTTTTATGCACCAGGGCACTGCTCCCAGCATTATCAAAGGCAGGAAACAGTTCTGCCTAATTACATGCATGTATTCATGAACAAAGAAACATTGAAAAGAAAAGAGGGTATAAAAGATAGCAAAGCCCTTGAACAGAACAAATACATTAGCAGAATACTCATGGCTATATGCATCAGTGTATCCATTTATTAAAAGTTACCATGACAACATGCTAATTAAAATTCTTAGGGTCCCCAAAGCAATAGAACACTTTAACATGGCTCACTCAAATTTAACATATCTGCAAACATTGGAGAGATTAAGGATGATATGTTTTGTAATATCAAGCACAATCAATCGAGGGCTGCAAAAATTACAAGGGGTACCAGTATCCTATAGGGCCAAATTTAAAACTCTATGATTTTCAATGCTGTCAGGCAAAATGGGCCAGAGTGCCTAAGTATAAGTTAGCCCTTCATACACCTTTGAGGCCTTTAAGGTCTTCTCAAGAAGCATCATTATCTGTATCCTCATCAAAAGAAATCAAACAAAATGATACCTACCAGTGAACTTTCCACACCATATAACTAAGAACAGTTCCACATACCTTATTCAACTGTACATATACCCCCGGATTCTATATAGTGCAACCTAAGTTGTATGTGCAAATCCAGTCATATTTTGGACTTGTTTGTGCAACTTAATTACTTAACAAGCCAATCAGCGCCAATAATTGCCACTTAACAAGCAGTTATTTTTTAAAAGATAATTTGTATTAAACACCACAAGACAATGAACAATACAGAATATCAAACAAATATGTGTACATGTGTGGCACGTTTTCATAATATAAACCTCCTCCCACTCTACTGTTTCTTCCCTACTATGTAATACCTCAACCCACAGCATAACCCAAACAATGAGACCCCAAAAGTAGCAACATCATGTACTAATTGGGACTGAGCATGGATATCTTGAGAATAAAAATGTAAAGATCAAATCAAACTCATCAAAAACATTAAAAAAAATATCAAAGGATCAAAAAATATATCTGGTGGAAAGTATAAATAACGAACACAAATTAGGAAGGCAGGAATTCAGACTGAGTCCAGCAGAAATGGTACCCTTTTCATGACAAACCAGGCTTTCCTTCCTTTAATGGAAAATGTAGATTGTTCAAATTTATACAGCTCCATACATACAGTCACCAAGCTGAATTGTGCAGAATTCCAATGGTGGACATCTTTGCTGCAAGAACTAAAGTTGCAGCCAATGAATGTTCATACCATGTGAAAGAGGTGTCTGAAAGGAAACCCAATAAACACTGCAAAGGGTCATCTGCCCAGTTTTCCATAGTCCAACATGTTATGGAGAACCACCTCCAACCAAAAGGCTCTGATGATAGGACACTCCCACCACATATGCTCAAAAGTACCCCTTGTCCACATTGTCGCCAATAGAGGCCTGTTTCAGATCTACAAAATGACACAGGTGACTAGGTGACCAGTACTTTCTGTGAAGAAGTCTATATTGAACCTGTTTATAATTAGTAATCCTGTTTATAATTAGTAATCCTTGAACCTTTATGAACATACCAACAAATCTGTTCCCAAAGCCCAACCTCCAAGTGTTTTCCCAGCCATTTTCCCTAAGCCTGTTGAAAAGAAAAAGGAGGAATGCACCCACGGTCCAACAAGGAACCATAGACACAAGAAAATATGTCTTTCCTACCCAGAATTTTAAAGAGCATTGTCTCTAACGTAGCAGGAGCTCTATGTAAATTCTGTTGAGCATCTGCTGCTACCAGGAGATCATGGAGTTGGCAAAATTGAAAAAAGGGAATTTTGATATTAGTCCACTCCTGTAACTGAGCAAGAGACACCAGAGATCCCTCATAGAATGCATCATAACAAAGATCCTTCCAAGTGCTGCCATTCTATCCTGGACGGGACTAAAGTAGACAGTAGAACTAGGACGATAATGTTGGAATTTACCATAGGGAAACAACAAACCGGTCACCTCCCACTGATCTTGAACTGCTGTCCAGACTTTTCTCAGGGGGTCTAAAAGCAGATGCGGGGGATGCACTATGGAAGAACTAAAGGCTTCCTGCTGGGAGAGATAAAAAATCGAGGCTGTAGTTAGTAAAGCAGATTCATGTCGAACCCAGTGAATTTATACTGCTGCCTGATAATATAATCACAAATCAGAAAGACCAACCTCCCCCTCCCCCATTCTCTTGGCAGGGAAAGGGTAGTAAGACAAAACCTTGACTTCCGGCCCTTCCAAATAAGCCCCTGAAACATCTTCTCCCATGTCCTAAATTGTGTCCTCAGGATAGCAATGGGCAAATGGGATACAATATGTGGGTAATACCACCATTTGTTTCAATGCTACTCTGCCCCACCATGTCAAACACAAATGATCCCATCTAGCAAACAAGGATTTAAACTGCATGGTAAATTTATCATAGTTTAGGACATACAACTTTTTCAGATTGGTCGTAATAGTAATACCCAAATACCTAACCCCAGTAGTGACTATCTTAAAAGGGACTGATGTTGTTCCTGGGCATTTATATTAAAACATAACACTTCAGCTTTGTCAAGATTTACCTTAAAGCCTGAAACAGCTCTAAAGGAATGAATCTCTTGTAATAAATGAGGTCCATAAAGACCAAGGTATCATCAGCATACAATAAAATCTTATTATTCTCTCCTGCTATCTGAACAGGTTGAATATTAGCATTCACCTGAATTTTCCTAGCTAGAGGCTCCAGTGCAAGGGCAAAAAGCAAAGGGGACATTGGGTAGCCCTGTTGGGTTCCTCTGTGGAGCTAGAATTCTACAGATGAAATCCCTTTCACTACAATGGAGCTTTTTAGGATGGTCATACAAAGCCCAAACCCACATGCCAAATGCCCCATCCAGCCTGGTCTGAGCCATCACCTTAAACAGAAACTGCCACTTGACCCGATCGAATGCCTTTTTGGCATCTAGAGCCACACAAAGGTCTTTGGTTTTCCTCCGTTGTAGATACTCGATCAGGTCAAGCTCCCTTTGCACATTATCTCCCAACTGTCTACCCTTCACAAAGCCCGCTTGATCCCAGTGTATAAGAATAAGCAAAATGTCCTCCAACCTATTGGCCAGCATTTTAACAAAAATTTTCATAGCCAAATTCAAAAGTGCTATAGGCCTGTAACTAGCACACAATGTCGAATCATTACCCAGTTTAGGCATTACCACAACATTAGCACTGTACATAGGAGGTAAAATTTGATTATAGGTATCCCTAAGACCTTCTCCATATCTGTGGATAGTAATTTATAATTTTCACAGGGAAATCTGTCTGGCCCAGGGGCCTTTCCTTTGGGAAGATGAAAAATAGCAGCTACTTCTTGGGAAGCAATGGGAGCATTAAGCCGGAGTTTATCCAATTCTTCCACCTGCGGCAGTGCAGCTTCCTGGATATATTCGGCAATAGCTGCATCAGAACATGACAATTTAGAGGAATATAGAGTTTTATTTTGAAAAATCCATAAATTCTGCAGCTATCTCCTGGTATGAAAATTTACCCTTCGCCTGCTTTCCCCACTGTGTTCTTAACCCAAAGGGCATTCTGCTGCTCTCGTAACTGCCAGGCCAGGAGCTTACTTTCTTTATTACCCCCTTCCAGGTAATCCCTTTTAGTGCGGTGTAATAAATATTGAATTTTACTGATATCCAAAGCAACCAGTTACCTCTTCAGGTATAAAATTTTAGCATAAGACTCAGTAGAAGGAATCACTACATATAGCCGTTGGGCCTGTGTGATTTGTTCTAACAGGGTCTGCCTCTTTTTATCAGCCGCTATTTTAAGCTGGACTGCTAAGCACCCCTCGTATGTATGTCTTGCCTGCATCCCACACCATGGCCAAACTGGTGTCCTCTGTTCTATTCAGAGTCAAATAGTCTGAGCAATGCTTCTAAAGAACCTGTTGTACTTCTGATGACTGCAAGAGATCTATATTCGCTTGCCATGCCCAGAAGGCTGATGAGGCAGTGCAAACTGTAAAACCGCTGTGACCACAGCATGATCTGATATCAGAATAGGGAGAATTACTAAATGGGACTAATGATACAAGGACTTTCCCTCTGTAAAAAAGTAGTCCAAGTGATAGTAAGTATTGTATTTACCTGAGTAATAGGTATACTGTCTACTTCCTGGATTATGCAACCTCCAAACATCCTCCAAAAAGTACTTATATAAGGTATCTCTGAGATCTTTACCTCCCTTATAGGCATCCCTGCTAGATCCATGTGATCTATCTGCTTTACCTAGTGTACAACTCATATCACTGCTAAAATTAAGTCTCTTATATTAGACGGATGGATGCTCTTCAGGGACTTATAAAAAAAAAAAAAAGTCCTTCACCCCATTAAATGCATATAGATTAACAATGGTGCATTCCCACGTGTCTATTTTACCAGTCACCCGTGCTATACAACCCAAATCACCCCCCCCCCCCCCAGCATAACTTACAAATGGTATATGTTTTCTGATGAAAATTGCTACCCCTCTTTTCTTTGAAGCATAGAAACACAATTCAGCAGCAGCAAACCCTGTCAACAAAACAGATGATAGAGTCTCAAGCAGAGTAGCTCAGGGACATGGAACATCTATCACCACATTATAGGCTCCATCCGACTGCCCCTCAGACTCAGCCAAGGAAGCTTCATCTTCTCCATGAGCAAAATCAGAAGAAGGTGACACCGAAGAAACTAGGGAGACCCGACACTCCGGAGTGGATCTCAAAGAAGGTGCTGCCATCCTCGGTTCTCAACCTGATTAGCACTTTTGTAGCCTCTTTGCAGTTTGGGAGAAAGAGCCACTGAGGAGGGAACTACAGACGACAAAGCACACATTGTATTATCTCAAACAGGATCCTTCTGTTGTTTACAGGTATAATCCAAACTCTTAATAAAAGCCTGAATCTCATTTGCTGATTGAAAAAAAATCTCTGCCGACCGTCCACCATAACAACAAGCTTGGAGAGAAACCATATTCCCACCTGAATGCCCTTGTCCAAATGGGGATCTATGAGTCTGACTTGTCTGGATTTTCAAATGGGATGCATAGTGCTGTTGTGTATACTGCTGCCTTAGTAAGGTATTGTTGTTGGAATTGGTGTTAAGGTTTGCAACATTGGCTCTAAGAATCCTCTTTGTAGGATTTAGTGTTACTTCACAAAGTACCTGTCAGTGACGGGATTTTGTTGCTGTTATTGAGGTGCTACCAGAATTCGAATACATTGTTATATGTCATTGCAGTAATTATATTGCAGGATCCTGTCATGTGCACTGAGATGTTTGTCATTATAGTAGACTTATGTCTGGTGAAGTTTGATATGGCATAATGTAACTATATTTACAAATATTGGTCTTTCCATTAAGTATGTATGTGGGTTATATTGATGCAGAGCAGCTGTTGGGCAGACTACTTAGAAATGCATCATCAAGTGTATTCTAAAGCATTATTTTGAAGTATCCCAAGAATCACTACTCATACCTATATACATAGTGCCCACCTATATTAGCTCTGGGCTCACCCAAAATGTCAGCTCTGGCTATGCTACTGGTCCAACAGAGCCGGTTTGTATTGCCATAGTTTCTTCTGCCATCTGACAGTCTCAGCACAAATATCTTGAAATACTTTTATTATATGGTTTCCCCAAGCAATAGATTTTTGTTGCCATGCTATACACAGGATATAGTACATATCTGGGTACGATAACATTTTTATGATGAAAGCCCAAGGAGGCATCTATGGGTCTGGTTTCTAAGTCACATTGTTGAAAAGGGGGTGTGGCCATGGGTGTAGAATGAGTGGGTCATAGTCATTTCTAAAATCTATGCGTGTTGTTAAAGAATGCACCCGGTCTGTCAACATTAGCCTAGATTTCATGTAAGGCTTGGTTTTGGAAGTTTACTGTTTGCCACCAAGGCTTTAGTTTCCCTGCAAGTAACTAATGCACATTTTAGCATTTCTTTTTTATATACAGTGGGGGAAATAAGTATTTGATCCCTTGCTGATTTTGTAAGTTCGCCCACTGACAAAGACATGAGCAGCCCATAATTGAAGGGTAGGTTATTGGTAACAGTGAGAGATAGCACATCACAAATTAAATCCGGAAAATCACATTGTGGAAAGTATATGAATTTATTTGCATTCTGCAGAGGGAAATAAGTATTTAATCCCTCTGGCAAACAAGACCTAATACTTGGTGGCAAAACCCTTGTTGGCAAGCACAGCGGTCAGACGTCTTCTGTAGTTGATGATGAGGTTTGCACACATGTCAGGAGGAATTTTGGTCCACTCCTCTTTGCAGATCATCTCTAAATCATTAAGAGTTCTGGGCTGTCGCTTGGCAACTCGCAGCTTCAGCTCCCTCCATAAGTTTTCAATGGGATTAAGGTCTGGTGACTGGCTAGGCCACTCTATGACCCTAATGTGCTTCTTCCTGAGCCACTCCTTTGTTGCCTTGGCTGTATGTTTTGGGTCATTGTCGTGCTGGAAGACCCAGCCACGACCCATTTTTAAGGCCCTGGCGGAGGGAAGGAGGTTGTCACTCAGAATTGTACGGTACATGGCCCCATCCATTCTCCCATTGATGCGGTGAAGTAGTCCTGTGCCCTTAGCAGAGAAACACCCCCAAAACATAACATTTCCACCTCCATGCTTGACAGTGGGGACGGTGTTCTTTGGGTCATAGGCAGCATTTCTCTTCCTCCAAACACGGCGAGTTGAGTTCATGCCAAAGAGCTCAATTTTTGTCTCATCTGACCACAGCACCTTCTCCCAATCACTCTCGGCATCATCCAGGTGTTCACTGGCAAACTTCAGACGGGCCGTCACATGTGCCTTCCGGAGCAGGGGGACCTTGCGGGCACTGCAGGATTGCAATCCGTTATGTCGTAATGTGTTACCAATGGTTTTCGTGGTGACAGTGGTCCCAGCTGCCTTGAGATCATTGACAAGTTCCCCCCTTGTAGTTGTAGGCTGATTTCTAACCTTCCTCATGATCAAGGATACCCCACGAGGTGAGATTTTGCGTGGAGCCCCAGATCTTTGTCGATTGACAGTCATTTTGTACTTCTTCCATTTTCTTACTATGGCACCAACAGTTGTCTCCTTCTCGCCCAGCGTCTTACTGATGGTTTTGTAGCCCATTCCAGCCTTGTGCAGGTGTATGATCTTGTCCCTGACATCCTTAGACAGCTCCTTGCTCTTGGCCATTTTGTAGAGGTTAGAGTCTGACTGATTCACTGAGTCTGTGGACAGGTGTCTTTCATACAGGTGACCATTGCCGACAGCTGTCTGTCATGCAGGTAACGAGTTGATTTGGAGCATCTACCTGGTCTGTAGGGGCCAGATCTCTTACTGGTTGGTGGGGGATCAAATACTTATTTCCCTCTGCAGAATGCAAATAAATTCATATACTTTCCACAATGTGATTTTCCGGATTTAATTTGTGATGTGCTATCTCTCACTGTTACCAATAACCTACCCTTCAATTATGGGCTGCTCATGTCTTTGTCAGTGGGCAAACTTACAAAATCAGCAAGGGATCAAATACTTATTTCCCCCACTGTATATGTCCTTATAGGCGCACAGCATAAATACAATACTTTATGTACTATGTGCTATGATTTTAATGAGAGAATGGACCGTTTGTGAAGAAGCGTTTTGCTGTTAATTTCATTTTGGTTTATTAAGTTTTACACAGTGTCATTTTTTTGCCAGTTTTTTTTAAAACTAAGTCCATATGATGAATCATTTTTAAATAAGTTTTTGTTTTTATTATGAGTTTTGTCTTTTGTAAGCATATCAATAGCATGGTTGTGAACTTGTGACAGTTGCTTGCGCTGTTCTGATCATCTGCCAATATGGGTCCATGCTCCACACCTTAACAAGTTACCATTTTCTTATGATTTTTGTTGTGATAGGTGACTCAAGTGCTCTGTGTTGTTAATGTTTTATTGTTGGTTAGCATTAAGGACTTAGCTTTCTCACAAGACATATAGGGCTAGATTCTATATATAATTGCACTAACTTGTATAATGTTTAAGGAAATATAAGGACTAGATTCTTATTCTAAGGTACAGATATAATTTATTTACAATGCAGGTAATGTAATAATTTTAGCTCAGTTTAGGGATTTTACACAAGGGAAATATGCCACAAGATAAATATTGTTAGAAAGTCTGAATTATTAATTCTGCTGGATTAATATTAACTCACTTTGTATTCTTTCTGTTCCTCAGATGTATTCTTTCTGTTGCTGGTTGTAGGGCCGCCGAGAGGGGAGGACAAAATTCCCCAGGCCCAGGCCTCCGGGGGGGGGGGGGGGGGGGGTCTGGCGGCGCCACCACAGTCCGGCCCGCCCGCCCTCCGTCGCTCCCTGGCATTGAACTTAAGCGCCTCACCTTCAAAAGTGCAGCAAGCAGCGGCAGACCACTCCTTCCTTCCGTGTCCTGCCCTCGCCTGACATAACTTCCGCGAGAGTGGGACATGGAAGGAAGAAGTGGTCTGCCGCTGCTTGCTGTGCCTTCGAATGTGAGGCGCTTAAGGTCAGTGCAGAGGGCCCGGGGGTGGAGAGAGGGCCCGGTGGCGGGTGGAGGGGGGGCCCAGGGGCGGCCTTGTCCCGGGCCTGGCCCAGTCTCTTGGTGGCCCTGGTTGGTTGGAGTGGTGAAGGAGGTCTTCTATGTTGCAGATTGGATGAGAGTGGAACCTGAGAAATCTTATCTTGGGTGTATGGTGTCCAGCAAGGCCCAGGGAGATTCAGTGAAGGTCCAGAGAAGTGCAGGTCCAGATAAAGGCAGAGAAAGTGTTCCAGTTGTTTTTTTTGTTTTTAAATATTTTTTGTTGGGCCATTGGCTGAAGTCAGGTGGGGTGTATTAAACCAATAAAAACTCAGGGATAAGTGAAACTGATTCTTCCTGATTTTGCAGATGGGGGCATGGTAGCTGGTCAAATGTTTCCTGGCTGACTATGTGCTGTAGTACACACACCCCGGAATATACTTGACAACATTAAAAGACTGATTGTCTGGGAGTTTCGAGTGGATGGTCTGTCTTTTGTTACATCCAGCATCTTTGATTGCTGTCAGTATACAGGTACTGTTCTTGGAGAATGTGGTGATTAACTTTCCTGTATCCACCCAGCCTGCTTTTGTTATACACTAGTTGACCATTTAACTGTTCTATTGTTCCAGGCTTTCATGGTCTTAAGGAGGATGGACGAGGGGGGGGGGGGCGATCTGCTTTCTGATACTAAACAAATTGCATTTACAATAACATTTTATATATCTCTATCCAGCAAAATAAATAACTCTGAAAATTCATCATATCTTGCTACACTTTGAAAAATAGAGGATTTTTGGAGGGGGAGTTGGGGGGGTAAATGTGGAAAGAGATTTGCAAAATGAAAAAATATATATCTTTCTATATATTAGATCAATATTCACAAATAGGATAGAAATATATAAAGAGGATACAAAGAAGAGCATCACACACAACCAAACATAAAATAGTTATGATTCTGAATTACAGTTGTAATGCCTAGTGGTTAGTGCAGTGGACTTTGATCCTGGGGAACTGAGTTCGAGTCCCACTACAGCTCCTTGTGACTCTGGGCAAGTCACTTAACCCTCCATTGCCCCTGGTACAAAATAAGTACCTGAATATATGTAAACCACTTTGAATGTAGTTGCAAAAACCTCAGAAAGGCGGTATATCAAGTCCCATTTCCCTTTCCCTTTTTGTCTCTTAAGCTGCCTACAATGTGACCTCAACTCATCTTATCACCTATATCTTAATGAAATCATTAAAAGTAAGTCCAGACACCAATCAACCTAAAACTGTGAGCTCTAGTATCTCACCCCAATTTCTTCATGGCCTTCAGAACAGAGCTACAAAAATATACATGCAAAAGCCCTAATATTTGGTAGTCAATGGAGCAGAATGTTGAACTAATCAGCATTTTATGCACTGTTGTTCTTGTGTGTGTGCCTACACAGGGGTGGGAACTTCACTGAACAGGGAGCACTGCTGCATCACACTGGGCTTGGGTGAAGGAAGATCAATTTAAAGGTTTAAACTAGGCATGTCAAACTGGAATCATAGATGTCAGCACACCAGTTAGGTTTTTGGGATATCCCAAATGAATATTTTTGTACTACACTCTGCGATATTCAAAACAGAGGAAGATAACACCGAAAGTGCATATTATAAAGATAAGTAAAAAGAAGCTCAATAAAGGGTATTATATATGAAAAACAGTTATAGTGCTGAAGGTGCAATGATTTTCATCAGGATGCCATAATATCCCAGAGTGGAATTATGAGCACCTTAAATAATATAAAAAAAATTTTAGAAATTAAAATATTTTTGCATTATTTTAGGAGTGTTTTTCTCATTATAATTTGATTATAATGATTATACATGATTAATAAGATAGGAGGAGTCAACAAGGTATAAAAATGAATATTTTTGAGATATATTTGCATGCACTACTTCCATTGGACTCCTCTTTGCCATCTAGTTATAGCCCTGTTTCAAATATCCCATTCTTGCAATAATTGTGAAGAGAGCAGTGTTTCTCCACTTCAAGAGTTTGTAGAAAAAAAACATTGTATTTTTGCAAACAAAGCTGGTCTTTATGCTCTTAGGAGCAACGTTATGGCATGTTAGAATAGAGGTAGGATGGCACTCATGGTCTTTTTAGATCTATTTTCTGCCTTTGACTTGATTGGCCATCATCTCTTGCTATTATGTTTGGCAGAAGTAAGATTGTATAATACTAAGCTTAAGTGCTTTAAATCCTTTTTTGTACATCCAGATCATGTTAAGTTTAATTTAATTCTTTTACATCTTCTTCCCATCCCCTGGTCTGTGGTATCCCCTCCTTCAAGATTACTCATTTCTCTGAATAATAACCTTTTACTGTTTCTACCACCAATAGGGCTCATCTAGAGTATACAAAACAACAACAACAACAACAACCATTTCTAAAGCGCTACTAGGGTTACGCAGCGCTGTACAATTCAAACATAGAAGGACAGTCCCTGCTCAAAGAGCTTACAATCTAAACGACAAGAGAACAAACTAAAGACAAGTGAACAATCTAGAGGACGAGTGAACAGTTAATCTGATAGGGTGGATAGATTGGGGTATTTTATATTTCTCGAGCGGTTAGGCGCCGAAGGCAGCATTGAAGAGGTGAGTTTTAAGCAGAGATTTGAAGATGGGTAGGGAGGGGGCATGGCGTATGGGTAAAGGAAGATTATTCCAGGCATAGGGTGAGGCAAGGCAGAATGAGCGGAGCCTGGAGTTGGCAGTAGTGGAGAAGGGTACTGAGAGAAGGGCTTTGTCCTGTGAGCGGAGGTTGCGGGCGGGAACATAGGGGGAGATGAGGGTGGAGAGGTAGTGAGGAGCCGCAGACTGAGTGCATTTGTAGGTAAGGAGGAGGAGCTTGAATTGTATGTGATATCTGATCGGAAGCCAATGAAGTGATTTAAGGAGAGGGGTGATATGAGTATATCGGTTTTGGCGGAATATAAGACGTGCAGCAGCGTTCTGAACGGATTGAAGGGGGGATAGATGGCCGAGTGGGAGGCCGGTGAGAAGTAAGTTGCAGTAATCGAGGCGAGAGGTAATGAGAGCATGGACGAGAGTTCTGGTGGTATGCTCAGAGAGGAAAGGGCGAATTTTGCTGATATTGAGGAGGAAGAAGCGACAGGTCTTGGCAGTCTGTTGGATATGCGCAGAGAAGGAGAGGGAGGAGTCGAAGGTGACTCCGAGGTTGCGGGCAGATGGGACGGGGAAGATGAGGGTGTTATCAACAGAGATAGAGAGTGGAGGAAGAGGAGAAGTGGGTTTAGGAGGAAAGACAAGGAGCTCAGTCTTGGACATGTTCAGCTTCAGGTGGCGGTTGGACATCCATGCCGCAATGTCGGATAAACAGGCCGATACCTTGGCCTGAGACTCCGCAGTGATGTCAGGTGTGGAGAGGTATAGCTGGGTGTCATCAGCATAAAGATGATACTGAAAGCCATGAGACGAGATCAGCGAGCCCAGGGAAGAGGTGTAGATTGAGAAGAGAAGGGGTCCAAGGACAGATCCCTGGGGAACTCCAACAGATAGTGGGATGGGAGTGGAGGAAGATCCATGGGAGTGTACCCTGAAGGTGCGGTGGGAGAGATAAGAGGAGAACCAGGAGAGGACAGGGCCTTGGAACCCAAAAGAAGACAGCGTGGCAAGAAGTAAATCATGATTGACAGTGTCAAACGCGGCGGAAAGATCGAGGAGGATGAGGATGGAGTAGTGACCTCTGGATTTGGCCAGGAGCAGGTCATTGCAAACTTTAGAGAGTGCCGTTTCAGTCGAGTGCAGAGGGCGAAAACCGGATTGAAGTGGATCGAGGATGGCGTGAGAGGAGAGAAAATCAAGGCAGCGGCTATGAACGGCGCGCACAAGTATTTTGGAAAGGAAGGGTAAAAGAGAAATGGGGCGGTAGTTGGAGGGGCAGGTAGGGTCAAGTGAAGGTTTTTTGAGGAGAGATGTGACAACGGCGTGCTTGAAGGTGTCAGGGACAGTTGCAGTGGAGAGAGAGAGAGGTTGAGGATGCGACAGATGGCGGGGGTGACAGTATGGGAGATGGTGTTGAGTAGGTTGGTGGGGATGGGATCAGAGGAACAGGTGGTGCATTTCGAGGAGGAAAGAAGGCGGGAAGTTTTATCCTCGGTGATCTCAGGGAAGGAGGAGAAAGAGACCTGGGTAGGTTGGATGAGGGAGAGGGTTAAAGGGTGAAGAGGAGGTGGTGGCTTGGTCGTGAACTCAAGGTTGATCTTTTGCACTTTGTCACGGAAATAGTCGGCCAGTGATTGAGGAGAGAGAGAAGGGGGAGTAGGAGCGGGGGGCATTTTTAGGAGGGAGTTAAGGGTGGTGAAGAGACGATGAGGGTTGGAGCTGAGAGAATTGGTCAATTGGGTGTAATAGTCCTGTTTTGCATGGAATAGGGAGGAGTGGAGGGAGGATAGCATGAATTTGTAGTGGAGGAAGTCTGAAAGGGTACGAGATTTCCTTCAGAGGCGCTCAGCGGATCGGGTGCAGGAGCGAAGGTAACGGATGCAAGGAGTCAGCCAGGGCTGGGAATTGGTGCATTTTGTGGGACGGGAGATTGATGGTGCGAGGGTATCCAATGCAGAGGAGAGAGCGGTATTGTAAGCGGAGACTGCTTTGTCGACAGTTGCGGAGGACGTGATGGAGGGGAGGAGATTAGAGATAGTAGATGATAAGGTGGAGGGGTCAATAGCCTGGAGGTTCCTGGAGGTGGTGGTTAAAGTTGGACGGGGTGAAGGGGGGGGGGGGTGAAGAAGTGTGAATGTGATCAGGTGATGGTCGGAGAGAGGAAGAGCTGAGACGTGGAAATTGGAGGGTGAGCCGGAGGAGGAGAGGACGAGGTCAAGACAATGGCCGTCATGGTGAGTAGGGGTGGTGGAGCACAGCTGGAGGTTGAAGGAGGATGTTAGGGTGAGGAACTTAGAAGCATGGGGGTCGGATAGGTCATCAGCATGTACGTTAAAGTCTCCGAGAATGAGGGACGGAGATGAAGGGTCAAGAAAGACAGAGAGCCAAGCATCAAAGTCGGTAAGGAAGGAAGGGAAGGATTTATCAGGGGGGCGGTAAATGACTGCCACTCTGAGTGGTAATGGGTAGAATAGACGGATGGAATGGGCTTCAAAGGATGAGAAGCAGTGAGACTGCGGAAGGTGGAGGGGTTGGAAACTACAGGAGGGTGAGAGTAGTAGCCCAACACCTCCGCCGCGGCCAACTGGGCGGGGCGTGTGGGAGAAGAGATAGCTTCCATGGCAGAGGGCTGCAACTGAGGCAGAGTCTTCCGGGGAGATCCAGGTTTCGGTTAGGGCGAGCAGTTGAAGGGAGCGAGAGATAAAGAGATCGTGGGTGAGAGGCAGTTTGTTGCAGACTGAGTGGGCATTTCACAAAGCGCATGAGAAGGGGAGGGAGGAGGGGGGAAGGAGGGGAATAGAGATGAGATTGGAGACGTCCCGGGATCGTTCGCAGGGATAGGACGGGGACAGGTGAGGGGGACCTGGATTAGGGTTAATGTCTCCCGCGGATAGCAGGAGGAGGAGCAAGATAGTGCGGAGGTGGGTGGGGGAGGTCGGGCAACGGAGGCGACGAAGACGAGGTGTACTTAGGAGGAAAGGGGATGGGTTAATGGCAGGAAGGAAGTGCCGAAGGTTGAGAGCTAGGAAGGAGGAGGGGGACAAGAGGGATGGTGAGGTGAGGGATGGAGGTGAATAGGGTATTGCGGTGGCGGGCAGGGTGGGAGGGCAGCAGGTAGTTCTAATGGTAGACAGTGGGAGTGGGGGGGAAAGAAGATTAGGAAGGCACAGGGCAAGGAAGAGAACATGGACAGGGGCCATAGGTGGTGACTGAGGTGTAACAGGTGACTGTATAGTGAATGAGGTGTTAAGCAGTTAACAGGTATTAATGGGTGCCTATGTAATGATTGAGATGTTAAGCAGATAGATAGGGCTTGACGCTAGGTTTTGGGTTGGCGATTAGGTAAGTCAATGGCTGATAGGCTAGCAGGCAGGTAGGTAAGTCAATGGCTGAGAGGCTCGCAAGCAGGCAGGCAGGTTACTCGATTTGTTAACAGGCAGATGGATTGGAGCAAGCCGGAACAAGCTGAGGCAAGTAGGAACAAGCCGGAATAGGCAGGAACAGATGGGCAGGCTGGAACGAGCAGGAACAGATGAACTGAGTCAGGATGAGCAGACGGACAAGCTGGGATCAGGAAGACTGGAGCGAGCTGGAACACGCTGGAGCAGAAGAATCGGAGTAAGCAAGGAGAGGCTGGGTCAGGCAGGCTGGAACACACTGGAGTTGATGGACAGCAGGGGGAAGGCTGGATTGGCGGCTGGAACTAGCTGGACACGCTGGATCCGGTGGACTGGGGCAAGCCGGAAGAAGCTGAATCAGGCGGACTGGAACACGCTGGAGCCGATAGACTGGAAGGATCAGGCGGGCTGGAACAAGCTGGGCTCAGGAGAACTGGAACGGGCTGGAACACGCTGGCTGGATCAGGTGGGCTGGAACACGCTGGAGCCGATGGACTGGAACAAGCGGGGGAAGCTGGGTCAGGCGAACTAGAACAAACTGGGATCAGGAGGACTGGAACAAGCTTGAACACGCTGGAGCGGATTGACTGGAGCAAGCAGGGAGAAGCTGGGTCAGGTGGACCGGGACACGCTGGAGCCGATGGACTGGAACAGGCAGGGAGAAGCTGGATCAGGCGGACTGGAACAAACTGGGATCAGGAGGACTGGAACAAGCTTGAACACGCTGGAGCGGATTGACTGGAGCAAGCAGGGAGAAGCTGGGTCAGGCGGACCGGGACACGCTGGAGCCGATGGACTGGAACAGGCAGGGGGAAGGCTGGAACGGCGGACTGGAACAAGGTGGATCAGGAGCACTGGAATGAGCTGGATCCTTCTGGCTATCTTAGCGGCTTTGTTCTGGAACAGTATTACTCAACATCTGGGGGTAGAGAGGGTCTTAAGGCCTTTTTCACTCAGGTTTTTACTTAATAAGGCTCCAGACCATTTGGGAGAGATTTGAGGGGTTTATTTTTTTTTATCTCATTTTAGTTTTTTTCCGTTTGTCTAATGGCTGATTTTCAAAAAGTGAAAAAAATTTCTAAAAAGTGGCATAAAGCAGCATTTGGATGTTTTTCTCACAAAAACGTCCAAATCAGTATTTTGAAACCTGTTTTTAGATGTGTTTCTATGAAGTCCATCGGGAGTGCATTCAAATCACAAGGGTGGCGTGTTGGGGGCGTTTTGAAGGCGAAATTAAGACATGTCTAACACTTGGATGTTTTACAGCCACAATAGAACAAAACAAAAACGTGCAGGACTAGACCTGTTTTTAGAAAGAATAAGGCACAAAAAGGTACCCTAGAAGACCACTGGAGGGAATCAGGAGTGACCCCCCCAATACCCTCCCTGTGGACACTGACCCCCATCCCACCCTCCAAAATTTTGAATTCAAATATGACTTACCAGCCTATATGACAGCTGCAGATGTTAAAGTCAGGTCTATTAGAGCAGCATGCAGGTCCCTGGAGTAGTGTAGTGCAGTACACAGTGGGGAACCCAGGTCCTATCTCCCTCTACCTGTCACATTTGTGATGGAAACTGTGACCCCATCCCAAGGTCACAAAAACCCTACTGTACCCACATATAGGTGATTCCTTCACCCATAAGGGCTACTGTAGTGGTACAGTGTGGGGGGGGGGGGGGGGTAGTGGGTTTTGGGTGAATTTTGGAGGGCTCAGGGAACAAGATAAGGGAACAAAGGGAGCATTTTCATTAAATGGACAGAAGTGCCCCCTAGGGTGCCTCATTGCTCTCCTGGAATGTCTGGGGGACCCGTCTATAAAAAATGCTGGCTTCTCCTACATCCCAATGGCATGAATCTGTACGTTTTGCTCTTATACATGTTATTGTATAACATGTATGAACCAAACAAAAAACTGTCCATAGCACAAACCCTTTTCAAAACAGTATTAAAAAAAAAAAGTAGAGGTTATTCTTTTTCAAAAATGACCTTCTTTCCTATTCGGATTTTGGACACTTTGTGCAACACATCGAAAATTGGACTTAGACATCATCACATAAATATTAATGTGTCAACACATAAACGTCAGTGCTGTGAATAGCAACATAGTAATTAATATGCTTGGCCCAAGCTGTCATAGAACCTAGTATGACAGCTAGCATGCAAGTCATCAAAACAGCTAGTTGTCATAACTGACAGCACTGCTGCACTTACTGTCTCCTCAAGAGGGGGTGGTAGGAGCAACAGCACTATTGGCAGTCCGTTAGCATGGCAGAATAGGTCTGATTCTCCCTTCCTGACCCTCCCAACAGGTATGATCACCCTTGACAATCCCCCTAAGAGGACAAATCCTCCCCTAAACCACTCCTCAAGAGGTCCAGATCTCTCTCCCCCCCCCCCCCCAAGAAGCCTGGTCTCCCCCAAATCAAATTCCAACCCCTGGATACAAAAATCATGGACCCCAGAGCCCTACCATCCCCTCAGCCTCAACTAATTGGGACCCACCTGGGGTCTTCATTGGTCATTCAATTGTCCTTGGTGGCAGGGGTCCCTATCTGCTGCTGCCTAGAATGGTGCTGAGGTACAATTTAGTGCCAAGCCAATTTAGTGCCAAGCCAAATGCAAAGCGGAGATAAGGAGGGCAAAAAAGGACTTTGAAAAAAAGTTAGTGTTAGAAGCGAAAATATATAGTAAAATCTTTTTTTAGATACATTAAAAGCAGGAAGCCAGCTAAAGAATCGTTTGGGTCGCTGGATGAAAATGGTGTTAAAGGGGCGATCAGGAAAGACCGAGCCGTAGCGGAGAAATTAAATGAATTCTTTGCTTCGGTCTTCACCAAGGAGGATTTGGGAGGGACACCGGTGCGGGAAAACATATTTGAAGTGGGCGAGTCGGAGAAACTAAACGAATTCTCTGTAAACTTGGAGGATGTAATGGGTCAGTTCTGCAAACTGAAGAGTAGTAAATTGCCAGGACCTGATGGTATTCATCCCAGAGTATTAATAGAACTGAAAAATGAACTTGTAGAGCTACTGTTAGTAATATGCAATCTATCCCTAAAATCGAGTGTGGTACCAGAAGACTGGAGGGTAGCCAATGTTACGCCAATTTTTAAAAAGGGTTCCAGAGGAGATCTGAGAAATTATAGACCGCTGAGTCTGACATCGGTACCGGGCAAAATGGTAGAGGCTATTATCAAGAATAAAATTACAGAGCACGTACAAAACCATGGGCTGATGAGACAAAGTCAGCACGGATTTAGTGAAGGGAAGTCTTGCCTCACCAATCTACTGCATTTTTTTGAGGGGGGTGAACAAACATGTGGACAATGGGGAGCCGGTGGATATTGTGTATCTGGATTTTCAAAAGACGTTTGACAAAGTGCCTCATGAAAGACTCCTGGGGAAACTGGAGTCATGGGATCGGAGGTAGGGTATTACTATGGATTAAGAGCTGGTTGAAAGATAGGAAGCAAAGAGTAGGGTTGAATGGTCAGTATTCTCAGTGGAGAAGGGTAGTTAGTGGGGTCCCACAGGGGTCTGTGTTGGGACCGCTTCTTTTTAACATATTTATAAATGACCTAGAGATGGAAGTAACTAGTGAGGTAATTAAATTCGCAGATGACACAAAATTATTCAGGGTCGTCAAGTCGCAGGAGGAGTGTGAAAGATTACAGGAGGACCTCGCAAGACTGGGGGATTGGGCGTCCAAGTGGCAGATGAAGTTCAATGATGCATGTGGGTAAGAGGAACCCGAATTACAGCTATGTCATGCAAGGTTCCGCGTTAGGAGTTACGGACCTAGAAAGGGATCTGGGAGTCATCGTTGATAAGACATTAAAAACATCTGCCCAGTGTGCTGCTGGGGCTAAGAAAGCACACAGAATGTTGAATATTATTAGGAAAGGGATGGAAAACAAACACGAGGATGTTATAATGCCGTTGTATCGCTCCATGGTGCGACCGCACCTCGAATATTGTGTCCAATTCTGGTCGCCGCATCTCAAAAAAGATATAAAGGAATTAGAAAAGGTGCAGAGAAGGGCTATGAAAATGATAAAGGGAATGGAACGACTTCCCTGTGAGGAAAGGCTGAGAAGGTTAGTGCTCTTCAGCTTGGAGAAAAGGCGGCTGAGGGGTGATATGATAGACGTCTACAAGATAATGAGCGGAGTAGAGCGGACAGATGTGAAGCGTTTGTTTACACTTTCAAACAACAACAAAACCAGGGGACACAAGATGAAGCTAAAATATGGTAGATTTAAAACAAATAGGAGAAAGTTTTTCTTTACTCAGCGTGTAGTTAGACTCTGGAACTCGTTGCTGGAGAATGTAGTGACAGCAGCTGGCCTTACGGAATTTAAAGGGGGTTTGGACAGATTCCTGAGGGAAAAGTCCATTGAACATTATTATTTTTTGGGGGGAAAGGGGTTGCCTGGTTCTTGAAGCCTGGATTGGCTGCTGTCGGAGACAGGATGCTAGACTTGATGGACCCTTGGTCTTTTCCCAGTATGGCGGTGCTTATGTACTTATGTACCAGTAGTACTGTAAGGTTACTGCTAGAAGATAGAGGTGTCATATTGAATCCCAGCACTGTCCTAGGCAGCAGTAGAGGGGGGACCATTGCTGCCTGGGACCACTGAATGACCAATGAAGACCCCAGGTAGATCCCAGAAAAGTTGGGGCTAGGGGAGGATAGTGTTCTGGGGGGCTTTGCCTTTTCTATCTGAGGGCAGGGTTTAAGTTAGGGAATCAGACTTCTCAGCAGGGGTCGGGGGGAAATTTTTCCCCCTTGTTAGGATCAGAAATGGGATTTGGACCTCTTGAGTGGTCAGGAAGGAGGGAATGGACTTTTTGGGGCAACTTGTGGAAGGGGGACATGTGTTTGGGGGGTGCACTGCCACAACTTGCTTCTTTAGTTATTCTGAGGATGGAATGGATGTGGTAATTGCCCCGTATGTGGTACATGCAGGGTAGATGCTGGGGATAGGATTTGCACTTACCCCAGGGTAAGAACAAAAACTGCTCTTTCCTAAAAGTGTCCTCTGGATGTCCTAGGTAGCAAGTCTAACTCCCCATTTCCATCTATTAGGACAAGGACATTCATTTCCCTTCTGAAATGGGGAATGAATGTCTATTCTTAAGCCTGTCCTAACCACACCCAAACCATGCTCCCTTGCCACATAGGCATTCTTCAGTTTTAGACATTCATATCCCTTCATGCAATATGAATGTCTAAATGCTGGTTTAAGGACCTCTAAAACACAAATAGCACTTCTAAAATAAGTACCCTAGTATATGACCTGAAAGAATAAAACACATCATCCAGAAATAAGAAAACTTGGTAGATTACAGTGAGAGGTACTTAATGACAAGCCTGCTTGGTTTATTGTTGCAAACTTCTTTCCATATGGTTGAGAATACACATTTCATTGGCATGATTCAGCCACTTTGACCAATATAAACTTTACCAACAGAGCAGATACACTATTTCAGGTCTACAGCAGTGGTTCTTAACCCAGTCCTCAGGGCACACCCAGCCAGTTGAGTTCTCAGGATATCCACAATGAATATGCATGAGAGATATTTGCACAACAAGGAGGCAGTGCATGCAAATCTATCTCATGCATATTCATTGTGGATATCCTGAAAACTCAATTGGCTAGGTGTGCCCTGAGGACTGGGTTGGGAAGCTGTGGTCTAGAGAAAGAAACTGACAAGTGTGCAAATAATCTTGAATCTAGATGTGTGGAGCAGTCTCTACAATAATCCAATCATTTGTGCATATGTATCAACAGAAGAAAGTGCCTTCTTTTTTTGAGACAATTAATGTACACACTGCTGAATACTTACAGGAAGTACTAGTAAAAGCTATTCAAGCTGAATTTCAAAAACCTAATATGCAGGTTTGTCACAGATAATGCTGCAAATGTGTCTAAAAAGAGAAGAAATGTAAAGAAAGTAAAGAAACTCACAAAGTAATAACATACATTTGCAGTGTTCATTGATGCCCCTCCTAGCAAAATACTCCAGTGCTTCAGAAATAAAAAACAGCGTTGTGGAAATTGAAAAATACTTTTGTAAGAACCACATTGGAACAGCTGAACTGAAGAAAGTAGAAGCCAAATTAACTCTCCTGTGGAACATCCAATGGAACTCATTAGTGGACTTGAAAAAAGGCAATTTTTTGTGTGCCAGAAAATGAATGTGCCCTTAGATCAAATGTGACATGATACTGATCTATCAACAATAAGCAACTGCTTAGAATTAGAGATAGTCAGAAAGTTCACCAAAATTTTCTTATGTTTAAATCTTGATCCCAGTTTGGTCCGAGGGGGAGAAAAAGTCTCATAATATCACAGGGACCTGCATCTGGACTTCTTCATCAACCCAACATTTGGGTGGCCCACTTGTGGTTCATATAATCATAGACAAAAACCCCCTCCTTCCAAATGTCAATCATAAATTTTTCGTAGTTTGATATTCTTATCTCTTATTCTCCCTTTTTCTTTTTGCTGTGTTTTTATGTTTCAATTTTATATATTTAGTACTATAACTCTTAATATGTAGTCACTCGAATATTAGTAGGTAATAGGCAATGGGGCATTGGACATGGAATCACTTATCTGTGTCTCTGTCAGCTCCCCGGACTCCGACAGGCACCCATTTCGTGAATGCTTTCTCAAGGGATCTCGGCTGATATAATCCTGCTGAGAAAAACTAACAATGAAGTGCTACATCGAATGATGAACTGAATAGATGCAAAAACCTGGCTCAAATGTACGTAGTACAAGTCCGCCCTCCGTGGTCATGGGAGGAGCCAGCATTTGTAGTGCACTGGTCCCCCTGACATGCCAGAACACCAACCGAGCACCCTAGGGGGGCACTTCTAAAAATTAAAAAATAAAAATAGCTCCCAGGTGCATAGCTCCCTTACTTTTATTTATTATATTTGTACCCCGCGCTTTCCCACACGTGGCAGGCTCAATGCGGCTTACATAGTAACAATAAGAAGAATTACAAGTCGTAAAAAGGATATACAATTTGTAGTAAACGTAATATTAGTGGGGTTAACGGATAAGTATGTTTACACTTTGGGTGCTGAGCCCCCCCAAATCCGCCCAAAGCCCACTCCCCACAACTCTACACCACTACTATAGCCCTTATGGGTGAAGGGGGGCACCTACATGTGGGTACAGTGGGTTTTAGGGGGGGCTTGGAGGGCTCCCATTTACCATCACAAGTGTAACAGGTAGGGGGGATGGGCCTGGGTCCACCTGCCTGAAGTGCACTGCACCCATTAAAAACTGCTCCAGGGACCTGCATACTGCTGTTAGGGAGCTGGGTATGACATTTCAAGCTGGCATAGAGGCTGGCAAAAAAGGTTTTTTGGGGGTGGGAGGGGGTTGGTGACCACTAGTAAGGGAGGTCATTTCCGATTCCCTCCGGTGGTCATTTGGTCAGTTGGGGCACCTTTTTGAAGCTTGGTCGTGAAAAAAAAGGGACAAGTAAAGCCGGCGAAATGCTTGTCAAGGCTGGCTTTCTTTTTTCCATTATCGGGCAAAGCCGGCCATCTCAAATCATGCCCCCATCCCACCCCCGTCCCGCCTTCGCTACCCTACCGAAACGCCCCCTTGAAGTTTGGCCGGCTTTGCGACGGAAAGCATTTGGCGGTTGGCAAAATCGGCTTTCGATTATACCAATTTGACCGGTTTCAGGAGATCGCCGACCATGTCCCAATTTGTGTCGGAAGATGGCCGGTGATCTCCTTCGAAAATAAGCTGTATAGGCACCTACACACTTTAGTAAAAGGGTCCTTTAGTGAGTTGTGCGCGTAAATTCTAATTATTGTCAATTAGTGCTCATTATTGCTTGTTAAGTGCTGTTATCAATGCTAATTAGCTTGTTAAGCCAATTAAGTTAGACACATTGTTACAGAATACGCATGGATTTCAGTGCAGAACTGTAGGAACACTATATAGAATCTGAGGGTTAACTCATAATGACCCATTCTACATATAAATGTATGTTTATGAGCTGGAAAGTTTCTAAAAGTACCACCTCCAACTATATAAGCAGCTGTTAACCCTTAATTATTTTGAATAAAGAAGCATGCTACAGTTTAAAATCCTATTAAATGATGATGACAACTCTCCTAGCACATCATAAGAAAAAAAATATTCTCCAAAAAGCCATGATTAATTGAATTGAAGCTGGTTCAACTTTTAATGATTTCACATGTTTCTGATTTGGAACAAAAAAAAAAGTCAACATTACATTTTTGATGAAAATTCATCTGAAAAAATTCAGAATAATAATTACTTTATAATATACAATATGTACCTACTTCCTTTCTGAAAATGAAATTTACATCTATTAATGAATATGTATTAATGTTAAATCAAACAACAAGCATATTGAGATAAGTGTGCTGATTCTATTTGAGAATATTTTAAATTATATAATGAAAAGATAAAAAAAAATAGTGGATAATAAATTTTGTTGAATTTTGAAGGAAGGGAGGGAGAGGGTTTTTGGTCAATGATAGAAACTTTGTCTGTAGGGTGCTGTTTGCAGTTTTGCAAACCACAGACTTCTGAGGCCTTTTCCTCTCTGTTTAATAATTTAATGGTTTTCACCTAGTATCTTTGAACAGTCCACGTTTGCAAGAAGAAAACTAAACATTTATTCAAGTTGTGGCACGGCCAACAAGTAGGGCTGTGGTTCTCAACCTTTCTTCTGTTGTGACACACCTGATAGATGATGTTCATGTGTGCAACATGCTAAACAGTAAAATTCACAGCAGAACAAAAAATAAAATCCTAAATGTTTCATTATTAATAATGATGCAAGGGAAATATAAAATATTCTTGAACAGAATTTATTTTTTACTAAACTGTTAAACTGATAAATTTTATTTTTTCTTTAAAAAAATAAAGGCTGTATACTAACTGGGACTAATGTGTTGCATATAGCTTTCAATATGGAGTTGAATGGAAGACAAATTCTTATTAATTTAGGGGCCCTTTTACTAAGGTGTGCTGAAAAATGGGTTGCGCTAGTGTAGGCCCTTCTTCTGGGCAAGCGCACAAATCCATTTTTCAGCGCACCCATAAAAAAGGCCTTTTAAAAATTTTTGACAAAAATGGACGTGCGGCAAAATAAAAATTGGCGCGCATCCATTTTGGGTCTGAGACCTTACCGCCACCCATTGACTTAGCGGTAAGGTCTCACATGATAACCATGCAGTAATTGTCTACGTGCGTAGAATGACGATTACCACCTGGTTTCCGCCGCGTGCAGGAAAATAAAAAGTATTTTCCGGGGTGCGTAGCGGATGCATGTAAAAAATAACATTTCCACCCGGGCCACATGGTAGCCGGGTGGTAACTCCAAATTGACATGCATAGGACACACATACATGTCTACACGGCACCATGTAGGCACATATGCATGCCCAACGCGTGTCAATTCGGAGTTACCACCCAGCTATCGCGTGGCCCAGGCGGTAATTTCATTTTTTACATGCTTCTACTACTCGCGACTCTGGCGCATGGCAGAAACCGGGCGGTAATCATCATTCTATGCATGTAGACAATTACTGCACGGTTACCGCGTGAGACCTTACCACTAAGTCAATGGGTGGTGGTAAGGTCTCAGACCCAAAATGGATGAGTGCCAATTTTCATTTTGCCGCATATCCATTTTTGGCAAAAATGTTAAAAAGGCCTTTTTTGCAGGCATGCTGAAAAATGTACCTGCATGTGTATACATGCATCTACAACAGCGCAGGTCATTTTTCAGCTCACCTTAGTAAAAGGACACCTCACTGTCAACATCAATAAACTGTTACCCATTCTAGAGTATAGAGCTAGGGATGTTCCCTTACAGCTTATCATATTTTCTAGCATCACCTCAGTAGCAACAACACAAAATTCCTCCAGTGCCAGACAGTGTAAAGTAGAACAAAACCCTGCAAATACGCTACTCAGAACCTATGAACAGCAAATCTGCAACATTTCTAGTTGGTGGCAGTAGTTATCATTGGAGGTAGTAGGGAAATAGAAATAGGGACCAGTTGATGGGGATTTTGAGTACTTGACTCTCAGGGTCTCTGTTCTCCCCAGCTGGCAGGCACAGGTAGTTGTTAGGTAAAGCACAGGCTTGCTGTCTAATTTGTTAAATTTTTGATGACACACCTGCAACCTCTTGTGTGACCCAATGCACTGGTTGAGAATCACTATAGGGGATTAGGAAACTGGGGGGAGAGCCATCCTGAAGGTGAAGACAGGCTGTTGATGGGCAGTTGGTGAGAATAGGATGATGATGGAGATTGAGACTGGCTGGATGGAGAGAGTGTAAGAGAGAGGAGCTGGGGAACAAGGGTAGAGAATATGTGTGTGTTTTGATAGACTTAGGGTATGTGTGTGTGTTTTGATAGACTTAGGGAAAGAGAAATTTTGTAGGAATAAACTTTTATTTTAGTTGTGCAAGTCATGCTGAATGCGCTTGAGCAGCCAGATCAACCACATCCAAGAGACGCCCCTCAGGGCAGCTGTGTCATTGAAGGAGAATGCCTACCTTCTCCCAATGTGTCATCCCCGTTGTCCAGCAATGATCTTGGCTCTTTTTCTAGCAAGGGACACTTTTTTTTGTTGTTGTTGCCAAAGTGTCTGTTGCTAGAAAAATGGTAAAGATTACCGCTTTAAGGAGTAGATAATCAAAGTACCTGTAGACTTGCAAATGCCATGGGCTGTTTTTACTCATAGACTTGCTGCAATAATGAAATCAAAACTAAGCAGGGATAGTAGCTTGACTTTCATAATTGCTTAATGAAAAATTATCCACAGAAATTTCCATATACTTTCTGACAGGATAAATGTTTCCATTGTAAACAACATGCAGAGTTTAGTTATGTAAAATCTCAAGCTCCACCCTCAGGAATGTCTCAAAAGAATACAGGTAAAAGCATGTGTATTGTTGAACAGAATGAGTACTGTTACTCATATTGAGGCTGGGCCAGTAGTTCAAAAACCTGGTCTCGGAGGCACCCCAGACAGTCAGGTTTTCAGGATATCCACAATGAATATTCATGAGATTTTTGCATGCACTGCCTCCACTGCATGCATCTCTCTCTCTCTCTCTCTCTCTCTCTCTCTCTCTCTCTCTCTCTCTCTCTCTCATGAATATTCATTGTGGGTATCCTGAAATCCTGACTGGCTAGGATGCATCCAGGACCAGGTTTGGGAACCATTGGACTGGACAATAATCAGTGAACCCACTTCCATAGGTTAAACACGATTTACCGATGGAAATGGCTTTTACCATTCCCTCCTTCTCCCCATCACATTCACAGTTATAATAAAATGCAAAACAATAGCATTAACAAACAATGACCTCATTTATCTGATTCTGATGTATCATACTTAGAACAACTATCCTGTTAGGGGCCACATTTACCATTAGGCAGAGAAATACCTGACTAGGATCATCTTGGATTAGATTTATTAAAAGGTGCTATTGTTAGCACAAGATAACATGCATTAACACATGTTATTTAATGTGTCATATTGTATGCAATGGAGCCTATTTACAAATAGCACATGCTATTAGGCTGCAGAATTAGAGGACATGAAATGAAGCTGCAAGGAAGGAAACTTAAAAGCAACAGCAGGAAATAGTTTTTTCTTAGCAAGGGTGGAGGATGCCTGCAATGATCTTCTGCAGGAGGTGGTTTGAACAAAAATAGTGACAGAATTCAAACAGTGGATCCCTATATGGCAAGAATATGGAATGAAAAATATAATTTCCACTCAAAGGAAAACACACATAAATTTTATACTTTAAAAAAAGGAATGGGGGAGGGGTAACCTGCATGAAACAAATTGAGAAACTAAGAGCCCAATTCCCAGTGGTATCAGGGATCAGTAATATTGACAATTCCCCAAATTCACAACTAACTGTACCCTGGCAGGATTTTGAAATCCCATCTACGGAATCACTATACACTTTAGTCGCAGGTCTATCACCTACTTATAGTTCCTTGGATCCTATACCATCAGCATGGCTGAAAAAACACACGCTAGAAACTCAACAGTTTATGTATTCAATCATCACACTGAGTCTTTTTGATGGGGTAGTCCCTACTATTCTGAAAGAGGCACTAGTAATGTCTATTCTGAAGAAGACCTCATTGAATCCTTTAACACCCAACAATTACAGACCAGTTTCTAATCTTCCGTTCCTATCCAAAGTGATAGAGACAATAGTGTTCAGACAATTGCAAATGTATGTGGATTCCAAAAATGTGTTACATCCTAGACAATCGGACTTTAGGAAAGGCCATAGCACAGAGACTATTCTGACCTCACTGTTAAGTGAGATTCATGCAAAATTAGAGCATGGCTATATCGCCTTGGTTGTTTCACTCGACTTATCTGCAGCTTTTGATTTAATTAATCATAAACTACTTCTTGACAGATTAAGTGAGACTGGTATTTCAGGGACAATTATGAAGTGGTTTATATCCTTTCTAACTGGTCGTTCATTCAAAGTAGTTCAGCAGCAATCTTCTTCTACAACATACAGTCTATCATGTAGGGTTCCACAGGGATCGGTCCTGTCTCCATTACTGTTTAATCTATATGTTAGTCCCTTGGCACTCCTCATTCAAACAATGGGTATTAGTTTTTACTCATATGCCGACGATTTCCTTCTTATTCATTATGTTAAACCGTCTAATATAGACCTTACACCGCTTCAAATCTGTCTGGATAAAGTGGCAGACTGGCTGACAACATATCAATTAGTATTAAACCCAGATAAGACTGTAACGTCTTGGATAGTAGGACAGGGTACATGTCCAGCAGTGGTACCTATGCTATTTGGCCAGAACATCCCTACAGTTAAATCCTTTAGATACCTCGGGGTTATAATTGATTCTGCTTTGACTTTTGAGGAACAAATATCCGATGTAGTGAAAAAATCTTTCTTCCATCTTAGGAGACTTAGGTCAGTTTGGAATTCAATTAGTAGGGATTCCCTTAAAACATTGACATCTGCTTACATCACCTCACGCTTAGACTATTGTAATATCATATATGCAGGGATTACTCAAGCTAGCTTGAAACAACTACAAAGAATACAGAATACAGCGGCGTGTATGATTTGTAGGGCCCGGAGGGATGACACCTTTATTATATCAACTGCACTGGCTTCCGGTTGAAGCAAGAGTTAAGTTTAAAGCCTTAGTTTTGACCCATAAGGCTTTTCACACACTAAACCCTGACTACTTGTCAAATTTAACAATTCCTTACACTGCTACACGAACCCTTAGATCCCTAACAGATACAGTAACAGGTTAGTGATTCCTCCTCTCGCTAGGGCTAGATGGGAATCTACGCGGAGATCGGCTTTTTTCTACTTGTCCCCTTCTCTTTGGAATGGCCTTCCAAAAGAGATCAGACTTGAGAAATCTTACTTTCATTTTCGGAAACTTTTGAAAACCTTTTACTTTACTAATTATGTAGAACAGAATTTAGAATAATGGAGGCAAGGTTATAAAAGGGTATCTTCAATGTATATTAAATCATAATTTGTACTGTTTATGTTTGTGCAGTTTATATTATGTACTCAATTCTGTATTTGTGGTGCTTTCCTGTATACTAAATCATGATTTATACTGTTTTTATCTTATGTAGCTAATTTTTGGTTCTGCTGTGCTTTCCTGTAATGATAGGAGTTCCATTGTTTGTCCAAACTGTATGTATTGTTCTTTTTCTATTTTATAAAATGTAAACCGTTCTGTCTTGCAGTTGCAATAAGATACGGTATATAAATTGACGTAAATAAAATAAATAAATAAAAAATAAACCTAAAATCAAAGGGGGAAGTAACCTGCAGCAGACACAACTCTAGCCACCTTTCTGGACAGACTAGATGGGCCATGCTGGTCTTTATATGCCGTCAATTACTATTTTATTTTGCAGCACATTTTAATAAACCTAGTGCTTTGTGTTCAGCAGACATCATGCACCTTTTATGGTAGTGTTTCCCAAACCTGTCCTAAGGGAATCCCAGCTAGTTAAGTTTTCAGGATATCTACAATGAATATGCATGAGATCGATTTGCATACACTGCTCCCTTGGTATAAAAATCTATCTCATGCATATTCATTGTGGATATCCTGAAAAACAAACTAGCTGGGATTCCCACAGAACAGGTTTGGGAACCCCTGTTTTAGGGGGTGGTTGTCTGGTGAGACTGGATCACCTGGAGGAATGGGGGAAGAGATGACCTTAGATTCCAGTGCACCTCAATCTTTCTTGTACTAATATTGCTGCTTCAAAGGAGATTTCCATCATCCTACAACTTCAGAGGTGGATCCCACTGACACTTGAAGGTGTAATAGAGGGAAATCCAGCCCTGAATCCTTTAAAACTCGAAAACTAGTCAACAAAGTTAATCAGTGTGAATGTTATGAATTGCAGCTGGCTTCCTGAACGTTTTCTGGTTCCTCATTTTTGCTTCATTATGAAACTTTTCCATCAATATGAGGGGTATATTTTTGCAATGAATGAGGCACATTACAGGTATCACATCATCCCTTGAACACAGTTATGCAGTGTAGCCTCTATTACCTGTGGCAGACGTTATAATGTGTGATTAATGAGAGATGCAATCAGTGTTGCACTCTCTGCATAAAGAGGCAGTTTGAAATAGACAGGCTTCATTTCTGGCAGATATATATAAAATATAATTAATAAAGCACACATACCTCATAAAAAAAAAGAATCACCACAGAGACAGAAAACAATTATATATTGGCAGGGTTGGAATATCATTCATTAGCTGCTGCTTGAGGTTCAACTCTTGCTTAACATCCCCAAGAGATCAAAAATGTAGCTTATGAATCATGCATAGGATTCACACCCTACATTTCAATTAAAAATCACAGAAAAGATGAAACCTGCCTGCACTGGAATTTTTTAAAGTGAATTAAGGGGCCATTAGTTGACTATCTATGCAGTATTTCATTACAATTATAACATTCAGATTTGCACTGAGCTACCCGATTGTGCTATGATACTTTTGACTACCTCTAGAGAGGACCCAAGATATGTGTATGCATGTGGTACAAATTGATCTAAAAAAACCTACTTTTTCAGAATTTTAGCTAAACTTATATCTTGTACAGAAATACCAAATAAACCAGCATATCTTCAAGCCTCTAACAATCAAGCCAAGGTTTTTAAGAGGCCTCCTTGACCTAAACAGATTGGTTTCACACATTTCAAGAGAGTAGGCGAAGCATTAGTCAAAGAAACAAACTAGATAAAGCTGTATTAAAAAGGCATGGAGAATCATTAGTTACACAGGTTGGGCTGTTAGAGTTTTATTTAGAATGAGAGGAAGAACCATCCCAATTATAATCCCTGTGATGTAGCAGTGTAGCATAAAGGATGAGATATAGTCCAGTTATTAAACAACAAAGCTAAAAAGAAGACTCCTGGGTTATGGTTCAGATTTTTCCACCAAATCTTAGTTGAGTTTTGGGAAAGTGCAGAAAATAAAATCAATTGTGATATGTTTCATCTCCCGTTTCTCTTAATTAGAGACTGATACATTGTTTAAATGCAGAAATCAATTTGTTTATCAAGCCTAGAGATAGTTTCATATGTGCCTCTCCAGAGCTACAGTATGATTGTGAAATAAATTAATAGTACTCATATCTAAGGTGTTATAAAAAGTATTATTATAAGGTTACTGTGTATTTCAACTAAAATACTTCTGTTTGCAATTGCCTGAGTATAGGAATACCTGTTCATTTTGGAATTTATCTTTATTTACCTCAAAAGAATGGGTATTGCAATTATCTGTACAAGAACTCCTAGACCTGATTACTCAAGAGACCCTGAATTACCCTAGGCTGGTGAACATGGGAGATTTCAATCTACGCATCAAAACCCCAGATACCTCCACAGCTGCCTTTCTGGACATGATGACAGCACTAGGATTTACACAGGTGATCAATTCTCCAACCTATGAAAAGGGTCAATACTAGACCTGGTATTCTACAAAGGGGTTGACATTCCAGAATTCTGGGATAACAGTATTGAAATAACATCCCTATCATGGTCAGACCATTTTCTAATTAAATTTTCCTTAAGTGACCACCTAAAACAAATGGCACCTCCCAGAGTTTGGAAGGAGATCAGAGACAAAAAAAAAGCTGGCCATTGAGAATTTCCTAGAGGCCTTGGACTATCTACATGTGGATGAAAAGACAACTACAGTTTCAGAACAAGTTGACATTTGGAATACACACTTAGCCAAGACCTTAGAGAAAATGACACCACTAAAAAAGGTCTTATGTCCCACTCACGCTCACCTTGGTTTTCTCCAGAACTTTGGATCCTTAAATGCGAAGGACAGAAACTTGAAAGGAGATGGCGTAAATCTTGCCTGGATCGAGACAGTCCAAACTGTAGGAAGCACACGACAAAGTACCGCCAAGCCTTAACAGCAACTAAAAAACAATATTTCTCTCAATGCATGCACAGGCTGCCAATTCAAGCAAGCAGTTGTTCAACATAGTAAACAACCTACTGCAACCCCCACAACAGAACCAGCCTGCCCAGTCTAAACTGAACTGCAATGATTTTGCTGCATATTTGCCAACAAAATTAAGTCTCCACCAAGATTTACAGGCAATCCCACCCAGTCTCCAATCAGTTAACCAGGAGTGCACAAACTTGCCCCCCCCCCCCCCCCCCCCGACAGAGACAGATGGGACATTTTTAATGCAAGGACAAAGGAGAGCCTTGACAAAATCCTAAGAGACCTTCGACCAACTACCTGCTCCCTCATCTCCTGCCCATCAAAGATAGTGCAGCAGACAAGTATGGGCTTCATAGAAGGGACTGCAAAAAACTGTGATTGCCTCTCTAATGGTCAACTATCAACACCTTGACGAGGACAAACTTGAAAGTTACTGGACAGTATCCAACATCTCATTTCTAGGGAAACTTATAGAACAGTCTGTGCTGAACTTAATGATTGGCTAGAAGAGAGAAACTGGCAAGATCCATGTCTGGTTATGGAACAGAAATGGTCCTCGTATCCCTACTAGATGATCTTCACAGAAACAGAGATAGGGGATTCGCCTCGGTGTTCGTACTGTTAGATTTTTCAGCAGCTTATAACACTGTGGATCATGATATCATGCTAGCATGACTGATAGAAACAGGTATCAATGGAACAGTACTTGCTTGGTTCAGATCCTATCTATCAGACAGGCAACAATTCATAATGTTTGGTAGCAACTCATCGCCACCATGGGCGCTGACTTGCGGGGTACCACAAGGATCGATACTGTCACCTATTCTGTTCAATATCTACCTCAAGCCACTAGCTGAGCTGATTCAGTCAATGGACACTTGGTTCTACATCTACATGGATGATCTGCAACTACTCATACCCATTGAACCTGACTTAGCTACAGCCTTGAAAAAAACGATTACCTGCCTAACATCAATTTAAGAACGGGCTAGACACAACAAAACTTTGCCTGAAACCAAGTAAAATCAAGCTTCTCTGGGTCCCTAACACAACTGGATACATACCTGACATCAAAATCTCTTTTGGGAAGTACAAACTCCCCCTTATATCAAAAGTCAGGAGCCTTGGAATACAATTAGATTCAACACTGACTCTGATTCCCCAAATCCAAGCAAGCTTCAAGAGCTGCTTCTACTATTTGCGACAGCTACACTGCCTCTTTCCTTACATCAAGAAGGTAAATCTTGTCCCAATAATCAAGACTGGATTATTGCAATGCACTATACAACGGTCTGACTACAAAGGGCCTGTACCAGCTCCAATTGATTCAGAATGCTGCAGCCAGATACAGAGAAGGTTGCAAGTGACGTGACCACATCACACTATTTTTGCAAAAACGTCATTGGCTACCAGTATAATACAGGGCTAAATTTAAAACTCTATGTCTGATAGTCAAAGACCTTAAAGGAAATGGCCCTGAGTACCTGAAAAATAGGATGACCCTCTACACACCAACAAGGACACTAAGGTCCTCTCAAGGACTATCAATAACCACACCCTTTCCAAAAAGATATTACATAATGTGATGCCCGCAAGCGAGCCTTCTCCAGAGTAGCCCCCACACTCTGGAATGCACTGCCTGAAAGGCTCTGCTTAACTTCAGGAAGCAGGTGAAAGCTTGGCTCTTCAACCAGGCCTTTAACGTAAGAAGTAACTAACTTGTTAGTCTTACTCTCACACACAAAGGAGTGACATGGGCTGCACATATTGCAGCAGGACATGTTTATCCACTCCTACCCTAGCTGAGATAATATTTAACCATCTCTCTGACCTCATGTGCACCTTTTCTTAAATTAGTCACCTTATTTTCTAACTCCTCTTACTCTCTTACCTATCTATATATCTGTCTGACCTTATGTGCAACTTTCTTTAGTCACCTTTCTTTCTAACACTTTTTACTCTCTTACTATCTATATGTTTCATCTTTGCTTATACCCTTCACTGTCAGTTAAAATGTTCTATTACTTATAGAGTTGACATTGTAAATAGAATACTATGCCCTACATTGTATTGTTATTTGAATATTTTTACTGCTGTAATTGTCTATTGTTCATATTTGATTTATTCTTACTATACACTGCCTTGAGTGGATCTTAGTCATGACTTAGGTAAGATGTAATCCTATTTTTTCAAATACAGTGCAATCTGCTTAAGTGCAAGGGTCTGGGACCAAAGAAATGCATGCAGTTAACTGGAGCGTGCACTTAACCGTTGTGACCCAAAGAAGCTTGACATCTGATAAACATATGTACAGTACTGTTTATTATTATACATACAGTATACAGTCTCCGTTAACTGATATTAGGCTTACTTGAAGTAATCAGTTATAGTCCTCTGTACACTATTGGGTCTTTGAGTTCCATAGACTACGTCTGCCAGACGGTATAAACTGTCATAGCACTGACATCCAGTGGCCTACAGATAGGCCCGCACACTGTTGAGACTCTCCAGCGCTCTTGCAAAAGTGACAGGAGGAGGTTGTTGAATTTCGTCAGCATGTGCCTCGCTGCTCATTTCATCCTCTGTTTCATCATCAGCCATTGTTGCCTGCGTGTAGGCACATATCTCGACATCAGTGCTGCCATCAGTTGTTTGTAGATCGTAATCAACAGCTACGTAGCAATGAAACTCCTCTTCAGTAACACCGGCTGGGATGTCAATAACCTGTTCATCTGATGCGTTTGCAACAGCTGCATCTGTTTCGTCCCTCTCCACATCCTTAACAAAGCTTGCCCGCTTGTAGCAGTTCACAATGGTTGCCATTGTAACATGATTCCAGGCTTCTTTCTGCATATGTAGGGAATCAAACAGTGATAGATTATGAGCCAGTTCAACAGCACGTTTATCCTTGCCAGTCTGGTTATCCATAACGCTCATCAGACGACGTAGCACAAGAGCTCAATATCACGTCTGTGGCTGTGACCACCCTCAGACTTACCTTGTTCCTGGGGGTCAGCTTCCTAGTTGGCTCCTGTTTCTTCTGTCTGTCCTTTCTGAGGTAGCTCTGGCTCTCTGTGCTGGCTGCATCCAGCAGCATGACACTAATTGCTTCACTGTACTGCACCTGTGGGTGTTGCCTGGGTTAGCTCTTTCTCTCTCTGTGTGTGCTGGCTGCTTCCAGCATGACTCTAATTGCTTCACTACACTACACCTGGGTGTGGGAAGCCTCTCTGTGTTTCACTGTGCTTTCTGTCTGCTCTGTGGTTTGTGCCTGAACAGCCTCCGTAGTTACTTAGAGATTGCTGCAGCTGCGCCTCTGGTGTTGAAGGGCTTTATTAAGCACTTAGAGACTGCAGCCTTTGCCTTTGCATCGTCTAAGGTCCCTGGTATGTTAGAGTGCTCTGTGCACTGCTACATTGTCCAGTTCAGTGTAAGTTCTAGCGTGTTACTAGTTAGCTTGGGCACAGCTTTGCTTGTTAGCCTGCGTACAGCTTTACTAGTTCTCCTGTGTTTGCTCAGTGTGAGTTCCTAGTGTATGACTAGTTTGCTTGGGCACAGCTTTGCTTGTTAGCCTGTGTACAGCTTTACTAGTTCTCCTGTGTTTGCTTAGTGTGAGTTCCTAGTGTATGACTAGTCAGCTTGGGCACAGCTTTGCTTGTTAGCCTGTGTACAGCTTTACTAGTTCTCCTGTGTTTGCTTAGTGTGAGTTCCTGGTGTATGACTGGTTAGCTTGGGCATAGCTTTCCTGTTAGCTTGTGTACAGCTTCACTAGTCTTCTTGTGTTTAGCTTTCTGGTTTTCCCGTGTGTGTTTTCTTTTGCTTCTGGAGCTTCAGCCCTTGTTCTGTCTGTTGCCAGTACTCCTTGATACTGGAGCTCCAGCCATAGTCTTGCTCCTTGACCTGACCATTGCTTTGAACCTGACTACTGCTTTGCTAGCCGCCTGCCCAGAGACTTGCTTTGAACCTGACTACTGCTTTGCTAGCCGCCTGCCCTGAGACTTGCTTTGAACCTGCCTACTGCCGGAACCCGGACATTCCCTGCCTGTCTGCCTTGCTTTTGCCTAGGTGCCTGGGGGCACTTCTGTATCCTGACTCCTGTTGTTCTTGCCTGCTAGTTCCAGTTCCGGTTTTCCTGTAAGCCCTGCCGGCCGCCCGAACCTGAGGGCTCAACCCTCGGGGAACGGTGGCTAAGCGTAGGTGAAGCCTAGGTCCAGTGTGTTCCTGTCCAGCAGGTTCCGGTCCCGTGGATTCCAGTCCAATGGGCTCCATTCCAGTGTGTTCCAGTCCAGTGGGTCCCACTCCAGTGTGTTCCAGTCCAGCGGGCTCCACTCCAGTGCGCACCCGTCCAGTGCGTTCCAGTCCTGTGTATTGCTGTGCAGAACTGCAGTCCGGGGTTCCAGTCCAGTCCTGTCTCGTCTCTACCTTGAAGGTGACCTTGCCTATCACTGCCGCTCCACGGTAGTGGCCCAAGGACTCACAAACCCAGTGCTCCTGGGGAAGAAGCCTGACAGAATGCCAAGGTCCTCGAGAACGCGACACTCAATAATGTTGTTTGAAATTGGCTATTATGTCCTGATCCATAGGTTGGATCAGAGAGGTAGTGTTTGGTGACAGGAAGACCACCTTGATGTTAGACAGCCTGACATCATCCCTGTGTGCTGCACAATTATTACAAAGCAGCAAAATCTGACGCTTTTGTGCCCGCATTCTAGTCTCTAACCTCTTTAGCCACTGCTTCCAAATTTCCCCAGTCATCCATGAATTTGTGTTAGCCTCGTATGACACAGGAAGTTGCTTAAGTTTCTTGAAGCAACGGGGCTGTTTGCTCTTTCCAATGACAAGGGGTTCCAACTTCTCACTCCCATCCATATTGCAGCAAAGGAGGATCGTCAGTCGGTCCTTCGACGTTTTACCTCCAGTAGTTTCGGCATGTTTGAATGTAAGTGTTCCATCAGGAATCGCTCACCAGTAGAAACCGTTTTCGTCAGCATTGAAAATGTCACGAGGTGCAAACTCGTTCAAGATGGTAGGAAGAACTGAAAGAACCCAATTTTCAGCACCAAAGTCATCAGCGTCTTATTTCTCGCCATGCTGTTTCTTGAATTTTATGCTGTTCATCTCCTTCCATCTTTCCAACCATCCAACAGTGGCTTTGAATTTCAGCTAGCTGGTTAGCTTTCTCCATAAGCAGTGGACCACTGACAGCAAAGTGTCTGCTCCTGACTCGAGAAAACCACCGAAGAGCATCTTCTACCTCCTCAGCTTTTCCCGCCTGTTTTCATTTCCATTGTGGATTTGTATTGTTTTGCCAGTCTTCCAGAGGCTGGTCTTTCTGCTTCAAGACACGTGAAATTTGACTGGGATTGACACCATATTCTTTAGCAATAGATACTTGACTTTGTTTTCTAATTTTTTAAGAACTTCTATTCGTTCAGCCAGTGTTAAAGTCTTACAGTTCCGCCGTGATGACGATGACCCCAGTGTACGCTCTAACAATATTCTTTCACTTATTCTGCCAGTGGCAGTTAAAGGGGCAGTAAATTTGAAATCTCGTTGTTTGTCACGCGTCAATCGGCTTCCATATTCCGTGCATGCACTTATGCGGAGTCTTTCCTGTAGAGGAGCGGTCTTGAACCATGCATATAAGCGAATCTTGCACTTATCAGTGCGCTAAACTGAAGTTTGTCCCCATAGAAATTGATGGTGCCAAAAACGGGACCGAAGTACGGCATGCAGTTAAACAGAGCATGTGCTTATCCGATGTGCACTTAAATGGTAATTTAATTTGGCCCTTCTTGTTAATGCCACCACCTGAGCACTCCAAATATCATGTTTTAACCTCCTGATCCCCCTCACCTGATTCCCTCAAAACAATATTTTAGCCCTCACCCAATCCCCCCAAGCAGACTTGTCAAGATTTGATTACACCAGTATGATTTACTTAGGCATTCCTTCTAGGTTCCTGAAGAGATTTCAGCAAATACAAAATACCACTCTTCGCCCTCATATCCATAATCATATCACTTCATTACTACATCACTGTCATTGGCTTACCTTACCTTTTCATATCCGACACAAGATTATCACGTTAACACGTAAGGCCCTCTATGCTAAGACACCACCTTACCTTGCTACCCTTGTTTCACCTTGCAATACTTCTTGGCCTATGTGTTCAGCTCTGGGTTACCGCCTCTCTAATCATCTGTCTTCAAATCTTGTCTGGCACTGACCAGACAGAATGCATTTTTTAAAAATCTTGCCCCTTCTTTGTGGAACGTCTTACCAGTAGCCCTCCATTTGAGCACTCTCTTATTAAATTCAAAGTTGTATTGAAAACACATGTTTTGCTCTTGCCTTTGGGATTTAGTCTTGAGTCCACAGCTTTGAACTCTGACAGCAACATGTGTTTTTTTTTTCTTTTCCTCTTTCCTATATGATGATTTGTAGTTTCTTTTCCTTTCTTTGATTATTAAATTTTATGTTCATCACCTTGATTGTCATGTTAGAAAGGTGGTATATTAATAAACATAAACAATATAAACCATATTGTAGCTTTCACCTAATGCCCCCAAAGCAATATTGTTCCTCTCACCCATCCCCCAAATGCTTAACCCCCTTTTTCCCCCAACAGCAATCATGATGCTCCTTTCCAGATAGGCTGTCACACCCGATGATGAACCCTCCTGATCCCTGCCAGACCCCCCCCCCCCCCCCAGTGAATCCCCCCTGTTCCTGCTTACTCTAGTTCAGGGTTCAAAATGGCAGCTGCTGACCCTTAATGGTAGAACTGTCATTTTGATCCCAAAACCATAGTGGGTGAGAGTGGAGAGGATTACTCCCATCCAGACCCTCTAGTCTACCATAGCTTACTCCCAGGTATGTCCCAAGGTTCTCTGGGGGATCAGTGGCAGGGTAAGGGTCAGGTAGGAATTCGGGGCATCATGATTTCTGTGAGGGTCTTCTTTGTTGAGGAGTGGGAAGAGGGGTCTTGAGTACTTGAGGAATTGGGTGAGGGCTCTAATATTGCTTTGGGGGGATCAGGTGAGGGCTACAATATTGCTTTGGGAAGGATCGGGAGAGGAGGAGGATCTTGATATTGGGGGAGAATGGGTAGCAGCGCTGCTGCAGTTGTGAGTTTGTAATTGTTGGCACTATGTCACATGCAGTATCTGATAGTGGAAAGGCTGCCATGTTCTCAGGCACTGAATGTACTGCAGTGCAGTGCAGTGCCTGTGCAGGGACTGTCTTATCTGTGCAATAAATGCAGGGCACTGTTAGAAGCTGGATACTGGGCTAGATGGAGTATTGGTCTGACTCAGTATGCTATTCTTATGTATTCATCGATATCACTATCAACAGTTAGATAAAAACATCCTCACTTCACCCCAGCACTATCCTGAGTGTGCTGACACACAATAGCAGCTTCCACTATCCAGATAAGTGCATTTGAATGTCTGGAACTATGATTTTTTGGCAGGAATGAACACTCCTTACCAACAAAAATACCCTTTCACAGGTATTTTGTGATTTCTGCTCATTCTTGCTAGAACTGAGGCAGAACAAATCATCCCCACAATATTGTCAGCTATTAATAAACCAAATGCTTGGCTATTGATCATCTCATTAACTTCAAAATGCCACTAGGCATATTGCTAGGCAAATCTACAGTTTCAGGTTCTTGAGGTCCTTTCTTAGTAAATCTATTTATTTATTTATTTATTTATACTGTATGCATTTGATATTCCATGTTTTTCCTAGGGAACAACACAAAGCAGTTTACATAAAAAGAGAGAGAGAGATCATTCTGTAAATTCATGTTGCTCCCCCTTATCATAGCATCACTGTTACAGACTATGGAAGCCTACTCATTTATTTTATCATGGATTACTGTTTAATCTACCATTCCAGGCACTACTGACATACAACCCAGTTAGACTTGAATTTACAACTTTGCAGAGGACTCTGATTTACCTCAGTTACTCTGTACCCATAAGTTTAAAGAAACCCCTATATTTCCCTGTGGACATAAACCGAAAGTGGCCTCTGAACTTGACGAAACATTGCTAAGCAACGATCTGATTCTACTTCACACCAAAAGAGGTTTTTTTTTGAGAGACTGAGATGTTACATTCTTATTTCCATATTGACAGACTGCAGGAGGTTGGTTTCTTTAAGTCAAACAACTGTCAAACTCAGCAGCCTGGCTTATAACACCTCACAATGAAAACAGCCAAAAGGGAAGAAGAAGGATTGCTTTTGACCACTCTGCTCTTCTTCTCTCTTTGGTGGTCTGTGGTGTGTGTTTCTTTTTGTATACTCATATAACCCCTCCCCCCCACACAGTCTTCTACTTTTCCCTTGCTTTTTAAGTATGACCCACAGATTAAAAGGGAATGATGCATGAAATGGGCATAAATGGCAGGAGACCATGGTATTGTAGTATTGGAGGGTCCCTTCCTAAGCATGGAAGAAACCACAAATTCTTCAATCAATATAGCTAGCTAACCATGATGGGCTCGCAAGACTGTACCTTAATACAGCGTCACAGAATACTGAAAGAACCACTTTTTTATGGAGAACTTTACTAGTATCATTTAGCAAAATTCCTCTTCATCAGTACATTGTCTGCTGTCCCTCCACAGGTTGGTACTACCTGTCTTCCACTGAAATATTTCTCATTCCTGGCAGCCTATAAGCTGCACTGTGGATAGACTTCAGCTCATCATGGAATTTTTCTAACAGGCACTGTACCAAAATTCAAATGAAAACCACACTGCACAGTAATTGTGTTAATCACATTAGACAGTGCTTTTATCTTTAAACAGGACATCAAATGTTAAGGTTCTTGCTGTTTCAGGGTACCATGCTTTAAGGCATATTTTGCAAATACTTCCACAATAGCCTTGCTCCTTATTTTACACACAGAAAGGAAGAAATGAAAAGATAGGCATTTTCAAGAGAAATCATCATATGGCATTTTTTTTCCCTAAAATGAACATTGAGCATGTCAATCCCATCCATGGTCCTGCCTGCAAGACATCCCCTGCAGGAAGCTCTGCCCTTCTAGGCATTTAGTGCTAGATTCAATAAATGGCATCCAAAGTTAGATGCTAGTATTCTGTAAAGGATGCTCTGCATGGAGTGCCCTTTATAGAATATTAACTTAGTGCAGATTTTGGACTAGATTCTGCATATCATGCCAAAAGAATCAGTGCCAAAATGAAACTCACCTAAGCATATTCTTTCAAGCACACCTTAATTTAGGTGTCCTCTATAGAATAAGCCTAAATTTCTACATGGTATACAGAACATGGTGAGGTCCGATCCGTGTGACTAAATGTAGTCATGGGCAGCTACGCCAAGTAAAACTTGGTGTAAAACCTGACACCTAAATTAGGCGCAGACTGGGTATATTCTGTAACAACACGCATAGATTTTAGAAATGCACATGACCCACCAATTCCATGCCCATGGTCATGCCCACTTTTCAACTATCAGGTGAATTTTCGAAAGAGAAGGGCACCCATCTTCCGACACAAATCGGGAGATGGGTGTCCTTCTCGCAAGGTCGCCCAAATTGGCATAATCAAAAGCCGATTTTGGGTACCCTCAACTGCTTTCCATCACGGGGACGACCAAAGTTCACAGGGGCATGTTGGCAGTGTAGTGAAGGTGGGACTGGGGTGTGCTTAGGAGATGGGCGTCCTCAGCCGATAATGGAAAAAAGAAGGGAGTCCCTGACAAGCACGGTGACTTTACTTGGTCCATTTTTTTTCACGACCAAGCATCAAAAAGGTGCCCGAACTGACCAGATGACCACCGGAGGGAATTGGGGATCACCTCCCCTTATTCCCCCAGTGGTCACTAACCCCCTCCCACCCTCAAAAACTATCTTTAAAAATACTTTTTTGCCAGCCTCTATGCCAGCCTCAAATGCCATACTCAGGTCCATTGCAGCAGTATGCAGGTACCTGGAGCAGTTGTAGTAGGTGCAGTGTACTTCAGGCAAGCGGACCCAGGCCCATCTCCCCTACCTGTTACCCTTGTGGTGGTAAATGTGAGCCCTGCAAAACCCACCACAAACCCACTGTACCCACATGTAGGTGCCCCCCTTCATCCCTAAGGGCTATGGTAGTGGTGTACAGTTGTGGAGAGTGGGTTTGCGGGGGTTTGGGGGGGTTTGGAGGACTCAGCACCCAAGGTAAGGGAATAATGCACCTGGGACCTTTTTCTGAAGTCCATTGCAGTGCCCCTTAGGGTGCCCGGTTGGTGTCCTGGCATGTGACGGGGACCAGCGCACTACGAATGCTGGCTCCTCCCACGACCAAATGGCTTGGATTTGGTCATTTTTGAGATGGGCGTCCCCGGTTTTCAGCGATAATGGAAACCGAGGACGACCATCTCAAAAACGACCTAAGGATGACCATCTCTAAGGTCGACCTAAATTTCTTGATTTGTGCGTCCCTGACCGTATTATCGAAACAAAAGATGGATACCCATTTTGTCTCGATAATACGGGTTGCCCCGCCCTTTTACGGGGCCATCCTGCGAGGACGCCCTCATGAAAACTTGGGCGCCTCATTCGATTATGCCCCTCCACGTGACTTAGAATTTATGTGCAGCACATTATAGTATATGATTAGACAGTCCTGCGCATAAATTCTAATTAATGGCAATTAGTGTCAATAATTTCTTGTTAAGTGGCAATTATCGGTGTTGATTGGCTTGTTATCTAATTAAGTTGTACATGCAAATACAGACTATGACTGGATTTGCACACACAATGTAAGTCACGTTATATAGAATCTGGGGGTTAGCATCTAACTTTGGGTGCAAACATTTAACTGTATGCATACGTATATATATAGGTGCCTAGAGGTTGCCTGATTGGAGTAAATCTTAAGGACATTAGAGGGATGATATTCAGACCAAAAGAGGTAGCCAGGATGTCTCCCATGATCAACCATTGAGCACGGATATTCAATGCTGGGCCATTTCCGTTGATCAGCATTGAATATCTGGTTTATTTTTGGTCGTTTTGAACTTAACTGACCAAGTTGATATTCATCACTGGCCAGTCAACTTCAAACTGGCCAAAGATTTACCAGGTATTCATGTGGCCACATTTAGCAACTTAACTTGCACTGAATATTCCCAGGTAGCCGGTTATATCGCATGATATAACAGGCTAGCCACTATCCGCTGACCGAGGATATTCAGTGGGATATAACCGGGGCTATCTACCACTGAATATTGCCAGAAAGCTGGTTATGTGCCACATAACTAGCCAGGTGATGTTCCTGGTCCTTTAAATGGTTTTGAATATCGGGGGGGCAGGTGCATATGTTTCCTTTATAGAATACTAGCATAACTAGCTACCTATGTGTCTAAATACTGTACAGGGAAAAAAAACAAACAGATCAGCGGAATTACTGCTTTAAACGGATGGGAGCTCTACTCAAGAAGTGAGGCATGCTCCCATGCTAGTGTCACTTCTTGAGTAGAGCTCTCATCCCTTTAAAGCAGTGATTCTGCTGGGTTTTTTTTATCCATTTGGTACTACTTGCTATTTTCTAGCAATAACATATGGTTGATACTACAGCATACATTGTTGTGTATAGATCACGATATAGCCCCTGATGCAGCCCCTTTGGGCAAAACATGGCCTGTGTCAGGCATTTTATCGGATTGTGATTCAGCAATAAAGTATGCTTTGGACTGCTCACTGATCTGCTTGTTGTTTTCCCACGTTGGAGTATGCAGATCGTCTGCCTTGTTGCTTCCTGGGACCATAAATGCTAGAGATACATTTGTAACTTATATTATTCTATAAGTTACATGTGTGAGTACTATCCAGACTGTGCCCATGTATATGTTCATCTGTCAAGTGCATGCAGTATAAGATAGGCAGGTTTTTATTGAACAAAAGACTATACTAGCACCTCAACCTCAATTAGAGGATAGAAATATACAATAATACCCAAGTGTTAATCCCCTAAATCAGAGCCAGTGATCGGAGAAACCCAGCCAGTCGAGGTTTTCAGGGCCATCAGATGTACAGCACTAGCATTCACTCTATAGCACTAACTGCACTTCAGTTGTCATCTTTTCTTTATTTTTTAAAATAATTTTAAATAATTTTATGAATACATATGCTTATGTTTTGCCCAAAGGCTGTATCAAGGAGAAGTCCCCTATTTAAAAAAAAGGCAATAAACATATCTCATAGTTTAAATCATTCAAATATGTCCGATATACCTGCATTCCACACCATATTGCATCCATTAACTTTCCAATGGGCACAAATGGCAACAGTATCTTTTCAAGCCAAGTGCTGACTCTGCCCCCCAAAGTATCCCCGAAATAACTAATTTTCAGATAGACGCTAACCAGATATTTTAAGAGGCATGGAGGGGCATAATCAAACGGGAAAGCGGTGCCCCGACCGTATTATCGAAACAAGATAGCCAGCCATCTTTCGTTTTGATAATACGGTCGGAGCCAGCCAAATCTCAACATTTGGGCCGGCTTTAGAGATGGCTGGCATTGGATTCAAGCAATAATGTAAACTAATGGCGACGATCTCAAGCCGGCGAAATCCAAGGCATTTGGTCGTGGGAGGAGCCAGCATTCGTAGTGCACTGGCCCCCATCTCATGCCAGGACACCAACCGAGCACCCTAGGGGGCACTGCAGTGGACTTCAAAAATAGCTCCCAGGTGCATACCTCCCTTACCTTGTGTGCTGGCCCCCCAACCCCCCCAAAACCCACTACCCCCAACTGTACACCACTACCATAGCCCTTAGGGATGAAGGGGGGCATCTACATGTGGGTACAGTAAGTTTTAGGGGGGGTTTGGAGGGCTCCCATTTACCACCACAAGTATAGCAGGTAGGGGGGGATGGGCCTGGGTCCACCTGCCTGAAGTGCACTGCACCCACTAAAAACTGCTCCAGGGACCTGCATACTGCTGTGATGGAGCTGGGTATGACATTTGAGGCTGGCATAGAGGCTGGCAAAAAACTGATTTTTAATTTTTTTTGGGGGGGTGAGAGGGGGTTGGTGACCACTGGAGGAGTAAGGGTCCTATGGTCAGTTGGGGCACTTTTTGGAGGCTTGGTCCTAAAAATAAATGGACCAAGTGAAGCCGGCCAAGTGCTCGTCCGAGCCGGTCTTTTTTTTTCCATTATCGGCCGAAGCCGGCTATGTCTTAACCACGCCCTCGTCCCACCTTCAAAACCCTGCCAACACGCCCCCTTGAACTTTGGCCTGCTCTGCGACTGAAAGCAGCTGGAACCAGCCAAAATCGGCTTTCGATTATACCGATTTGGTCGGGTTTAGGAGATGGCCGACCATCTCCCGATTTGTGTCGGAAGATGGCCAGCGATCTCCCTTCGAAAATAAGCAGGATAAACTGTTTAGTGCCACTGATATTGACCGATTAACCCTGAACAAGCGATTTAGCCAGTCAGAAGCTGTTTCGGGCCGATTAAATCACTTTGAATATTGATCCGTATATTTATAGAATTATCCCCACTATCCTCTTCTGATAAAAATATGTCCCTTCTAAGATTCTATTTTCACTAAGAAGATTGTTAGTGAATGTCATACCACATAGAGGTGAATATTGTAAATGCTATTATTTTTCTAAAATGAATTCCATTTATGATTACATTGCCAACAAAGCCTAAACGCTCCAGACTGTAAAGGCATGCATGAAATCCTCTAGGAATAGAACACATTGTTCTATAACAATTGTCATGATAAATCAAGGTACCATGCTGGTAGTACAACTCTCAAGGGGGAAAATGGGCAAGGGAAAGAGGGTGAATATAAGGTAAGTCCATGAGCAACTCTATTCTCTGCTCTCTGTCAGTAAAAGAAAAAGAACTGAGAGTTAAAACACTACAGGAACAAAGGTTCAGTCATTTATAGCTGTGACCAAAAGGCAAACTTGTGATCCAACAGCAATCAGTGACAGTATTCATGCAATTTTAGAGTCCTGGAGGAGTATCTGTTGAGACTTGGCGGATGGAGGTTTGTCAGGTGCAGAAAGAGAGCTATGCTATTGAATACTTAACTTAACACAGCTTGTTTTTAGCTCATGGAGTCAAAACAGGCCCCTGAGCCTATCTGGAACTCATACCTGTGAATTTTCTAGTCTGCTAAACCCTACACTAAAGGTGCCACAAAGCTGCACTGAATAAATAAATAAAACATGATTGCTGTGAGAACCTTAAAAAAAAAATCCCCCAAATACTGAACAGACTGGTTCCACAAAGTGATAAACCTAAGGAGAGTTAATTAACTACTATAGAAAAATTAAGTGTCAGGATGAGCACAGCACCATCAAAGACTAGTTTAAAAAATAGCTAAAAATATTTAACTCCCTCATAATAAATGTATAAAAACACAAATTAAAGAACGAGTGGGAGGAGTGGCATTGAAAATGCTCTTTGGAGATCTGAAACTGCTTTGAACTATAAAAGCTGAAAATTCAATAATAATATGACTCATTTTTTTGTATTATTAACAGTGTAGCCACATAAGCCGTGATTCCTGATCTTCCCTCTGTCTTTATGTTTGATTCCCATTGCGAATCACAGGAACTTTACTGTTCAGACTGAAACATGATTCGCTTTTTACTTGGTACTTAAACCCAGTAAACAGCTCAAAAACAGTTTTCAAGACAGCAAGAAGAAGGACCTTAGATACCAGCTCTGTAGATGCAAAAAGTGCTTGAGTATTCCCAGTACTGAACAATCACTTTCACTGTGGTCAGGGAGAAGACATTTTGTTGTTTCACACCTCCAATCATTTTGAAATGTTAACTTCTAGGACAAGGACTATTGAATTGTTTACATTGTTTGCAAGTCTTTAGGTTGAAACCAGAAGAATGCAACCCATGTGATTAAGCAGTGGTTCTCATCCCAGTCTTCAGTACACACCAAGTCAGTCAAGTTTTCAGGTTTCCCACAATAAATACACGTTAAATAGATCTACACACAATGTAGACAGTGCATGCAAATGTATCTCATGTACATTTATTGCAGATAACCTGAAAACCTGACTGTCTGGGTGTGTCCCAAGGACTGGGTTGAAAACACCTGGCTTTTAGCAAACATCTACAGGCAGTGGCGGCCCTATCATTAGGCCACCTGAGGCGAGGGTCTCAGGCGGCACTCCTCAGGAAGTGGCATCTCCCCCCCTTCCTTTTTCAATCCTTTTCCCTGAGCCTACCTTTGTTTATTAAAAGGTGGTGGTGGCGGCAATGATTCCCATTGACTGCCCTGCCACTGACACCGTCCTCTTCTCTCTACTATGGCTTGCCTCTGATATAATTTCCTCTTTCCTCAGAGGCGGGCCGCAGTAGAGAGAAGAGGCCAGTACCGGTGGCAGGGCAGCCCAAGGGAGTTGCTGCTGCCACCTCCGTTGTTTGGAAAACAAAGGTAGACACGGGGAAGGGGGTTGAAGAAGGAAGGGGGGAGATGCCAGACCACGGCTGGGGGGAGGAACCATCTCAGCCCTTGCCTCAGACAACTGATTGCTTTGGGCCACCCAAGTCTATAGGAGGCAAAGCTTACTAATTTATACACCATCCCCTAGATTCTATATAGATCCCTAAAATTTAGGTGCCCAAATTTGGGTGCAGATCCCCGATCCGAACGCAAATTAATGAGTTAATCAGCCTTATCAATAATTGGTGTTAATTGGCATTCATTTGGGTTTACATCAGGAATGTAGCCAAACCTCAAAAGGAGGGGGGCCAGAGCCCAAGGTGGGGGGGGGGGTACATTTTGTCCTGCCTCCCTGCTGCCACCCTCCTGCCACCAACCCTGCCCCGCCACTTCTGCCTCCCCGCTGCCACTGTTTCTGCCTCCCCACTGTCACCACCCCTGCTCCCCCCTGCTGCTGCTAGAAGGTACTGACTCTGCCTCCCCACCGCCGCTGCTCCCCCCCCCCGCCACCACTGCTACTACTGCCCGTGGAAGGTACCTTGGCTGGTGGGGGTCCCTAACCCCCGCCAGCTAAAGTATTTGTCCCGCACTGGTCTTAAATTGCTGGCACCCTGTCCTGCTTTCAATGCAGTGCACGCTCATTTTAATGAAACCGAGCATGCATGAGCATGCTCAGTTTTATTAAAACGAGCGAGCACAGCACTGAAAAACAGGACAGGGCACCATCAATGTCAGACCAGCGCAGGACAAATGCTTTAGCTAGCTGGGGTTGGGGACCCCCACCAGCCAAACCGGGGGCCCAGGAGCCAGTTTGAGGGGGCCTAGGCCCCCTTGCCCCCCATAGCTACACCACTGGTTTACATGCAGATCTGTCCCATGCCCTATTTTAGAACATGTATACCTAAATTGTATAGCACACAATTCAAAGGGAGGCATGGTCATGGGAGGGGCATGGGTGGATCAAGAGATGTTCTTAGAAGTTAGGTGAAATGTTATAAAATAGGGTGATTTATATGCTCAACTAGATTTCAGCAGGCATACATTTGGCACTCAAAGTTAGGCTTGAGATCTGTGCTAACCAGTATTGTATAAAGGGCAGTCTGCGCAGAGCAACCTTTGCAGAACACTAGTTTAGGGGCCCTTTTACAAAGGCGCGGTAGGGTTACTGTGTGGGTAGCATGTGCCAAATCAGCCCTATCTCCGAGGTAGCGTGGAAGCCCAACGGTAGTTCTGAAGTTGGCGCAATGGTAGAAAATAATTTTCTATTTTCTACTATGGGAGGCGTTCCCAATGGTAATTGGCGCATGGCCACATTGCCACGCGCTGCCTGATTAGTGTGGGTTTAGTGTGTGAGCCCTTACCACCTACTAAATAGGTGGCTGTAAGGGCTCAGGCAGTAAAGAGCCACATGCTAATTTTAATATTAGCGCTTGGACATTTACTGCCCCATTTTTAAAAAAGGTCTTTTTCCCATCATGTTAAAAAGTGGCCCAGCATAGGACAATTTCACATGCCAAAACTATGCAGGCCACTTTTACTACAGTTTAATAAAAGGGCTCATAAGAACATAAGTGTTGCCATACTGGGTCAGACCGAAGGTCCTTCAAGCCCAGTATCCTGTTTCAACAGTGGCCAATCCAGGTCACAAGTGCAGATCCTCCCAGCGCCTAGCTTTGGATGCCATTTACAAAATCCCCCCCCCCCCCCCATCTCTCTATTGAACCAATTGTTTTAACTGTAATGATCATAACAAGTTAATATTTGAGAAATGCTGCTGCTCTCTCTTAATAGTTCCTCCTGAATCTGGCCCCTTCCTCCCAAGTCATTTTAATACTCTACTCTTATAAATAAGGAATCTTTGAAGGTTCTTATTTTCTTGCATAGCACCTTTTTTTCTCCTAACATGATTCTTAGTGTACTTTCATGCCTCATTATACCTCTAATGTCTGTATACAGTAGACAAAGCATTTTGGCAAAATGAATTGCAATGGAGTTTGTCTATTCCACCTGCAAAGCAAAATACATGCATAGCAAGAGGAATGCGTGAAATGCAGTTCATTTTTCCTGCATGGTTTTCAATATTTTATCTTGCCAAGGGCTGATTTTTAGAGCATGAGCAAAGTCTGCCTTCTCTGTATAAAGGAAGCATAACCAAAGCATAGCCAAGATCGTTGGTTTTCTTTTCTGGTTTTGTCCACTGCAGCATTTTCTAGCACTTTAATCATCTGAGTTCTGCTGTGCTACCAAGGAGGGAGGAGACAGCCCCATACATGGGTAAGAGCTCATTTGCATACCTTTCTGAATTGTTTACAATCACACTTTCAGAGCCTTTTCCCTTTGCAGAGACTGAAGTTGTGTTCATTCCCGCTGACTGCAGTAGTCACTGCTGTGCATGTAATGAAAGAAAGATTTGACAGTAGTCAGTGCTTGAAGTCTGGCTGTTTTTTTTTTTCACTCCTATCTTCCAGAATACTAATTCCTGCAGACCTCACAGCTTTTGAATATCTTTATTTCAAAGCCTGTTTTGGAATGGTGGCAAATAATTGAGTTTAGTCACTAAGGGGGTCTTTTACAAAGCATCGGTAAGCCCAACGCGGGCTTACCAAACGCCAAATTGGGACTACCACTGGCCCAATGCGGCTGCCAGTAGTGGTTCCATCCAAGGTGTATACCATTTCCAGGAGAAAAAAAAAACCCTGGAAATGGCTTGCGCGGCTGTAATCGTGCATCGCCGCATGCTGCCCGGTTACTGTTGGGTTACCGCAGGAGCCCTTTTTGTCACTTCAATGGGTGATGGTAAGTGTTCCCTGTTGCATGGTCATGTGGTAAGAGTTCTGTTACAGCATGGCCATGTTTGGGGGCTTTTTACTCACTGTGGTAAAAAGGGCCCTGGCGTGCGGGAAAAACAGCCCCTGCCGCTAGTGCAGGGCCCTTTTTCCTGCAGCTTGGTAAAAGGACCCCTGAGTGTGCCCAAAAGGAAAAACAATGTGGTTATCTTGGGCACCTGGAATTTTTTTTTCTGCATTTACTTCTATAGTCTAATTTGTGGTGGTTGTTATATTTGGGGGCAGTCACCAAAACAGAATATCTGGTTATATAAAGTCAGCAATAGCCAGTGTTTAAAAAAATAATCACTCACCTTAGCAGGTTAAATATTACCTCCGTTATGTTCAAGATCGCCTTGCGTATAACCTGAAAACTTGACCTATCTATAGTACCTGTACAGTTTGGGGGAGGGTGGCATTTAATAGCAATATTGGTAATCATTTTTGTTTGTTTAATGCAGGCTATTTCTGAATATTGTTGCTCTTATTTAACCTAAAACATGTAGTAGGTTAATAGATTATTAATCTGATATATTTCACAAGATATAGGGGCTTAGTCAGGATTTAATATGCAGAAATACATGTCTATATAGTTGCCCAAAGTATAGTGTTGCCAATTGACCCCAGATTTGCCCAACATGATTGATCCAGTCCTGGTTTTAACCTGTTGCATGCAGGGATTTGTAGCTCTTATTTCCAAACTGGATTCCACAAAAAAGAAAAAAAAAAGAACAAGTCCCTGCATGCAACGGGGTAAACCCAGGGCTGGATCAACTTTGTTGGGTGAATCTGGAGCCAGTTGGCAACCCTATTTATTTATTATATATAAGTCGCCTTTTCCATCACTGCTCCTGGTGACTATTAAAAATCATAAAATGTATGCATGCAAAAGTATGGCGGCCAAGTCTAGGATAAAAGGTTGCAGCCCCTATATTGGATGCAGCTGCAGCCATGGGCAGGATGGACCACCATGGATTGGGGAGAGCCCAAGGGCTGGGGGGGGGGGGTGTAGTTGCCAAACCCATCACTGGCAAATGACACTCTGCCCAGTCATTTGCGAAACACAGAAAACAGTGAAAATATCGTTGACATTTCCTCTGTTGTTGTAAATGACTGCCCATCCCTAATAAAAAATATTATTTTTTGGCATTTACAGTATTTCTATGCATCCCCAGCAAAACTGGCCTGGGAGAACATAAACTCACTAAGGGCCCTGTTTATTAAGGTGTGTTAGTATTTTTAGTGTGCCTACACTTAGCGCACACGCTAACCATGTAGGCGCCTATAGGGATATTGTAGGCACATACATGGTTAACGCGCGTACATGGTTAATGCGTGTTAAAAATGTTAACTCGTCTATACTACCGCTTATTAAACAGGGCCCTAAATTTCAAAATCTAAACAGGCTTAGGCTTGTATGTGAATTAGGGACCACCAGGACAGTGGACTAGATAGGAAAATGGCAAACTCTCTGCAGTATTCTACCAAGAAAGGTTTGCAAACATTGTGATGGGGCCATGACCACCTCTTTATTACATTTTAAAAATGCCTTTCCAAACAATGCTCAAGATGCTGTAAAGTAATAACTACAACTGAGTGAAAAAGAATATGATAAATGTTTATAAAACAAGAAAGTGTGTAGGAGTGGAGGAGTAGCCTATTGGTTAGTGCAGTAGACGTTGATCCTGGGGAAGTAGGTTCAATTCCCACTGCAGTTCCTTGTGACTTCAGACAAGTCACTTAACCCTCTATTGCCCCAGGTACAAATAAGTACCTGTATATACTATGTAAACTGCTTTGAATGTAGTTGTAAAAACCATAGAAAGGTGGTATATCAAGTTCCATTTTCTTTCCCTAGTTATTATGGGCTAATGTTAACAGGTGTTATTTTGCAATAACAACTCATATTCCACAAATATCTCATAGACGTTCACTGTGGATTACAATAAAGAAATTGGACAGTCAACCAAGAAGTATAGTAATAGTCAAAATATTAGAAATAGCCTATCCATTCAGTATACATTTCTGGAAAAGAAAGTTTTCAAGTCTCTTCTAAATCAAATATAATTTGAAATAGATTGAATGTTAGAAGGCAATTTCTTCTAATGCGCTGGTTGATAAGATAAAGAGTTTTTTTTTAAATCTTAACCCCTATGGGTCATGAAAATAGATGGATTGTGTACAGAATGAAAAATATTAAAATCTTGAATAGATCACCACATCATATATGTATAAGGAAGCCATACCAAATCTTAGAGTGTACAATAAAATGTAAACAATATCCAGGCTTCTACTGGAAGCTAGTGTAAGCAAATTAGGAAAGGTGTTATTCTTTCAACTCTGGGTAGGGATAAAATCAACTGTATAGAGGTATTCTGGATAGCTTGTAATTTTCTATTCAAAAATTTAGGGCAATCCAGAAAAATGATATTGCACAAGTTTAGTACTAAAGATTGTCAGCAACCTAAAACCTGACTCTTTAAAAATTTTCTGGATTTATCTTAATTTTCTCATCTGATGGAATGACTTTATACCAAGTTATTTATTTGTGGTTCTAAGGATAATGTTTGATCTATTAAAACACGTGGAGGGCCATTTTTGATGATGTCTAAATCTGGCTTTGGATGTTTTGCTGAAAACTTTCAAAAACAAAGTCGTGAAAATAACCATTTTTAAACCAGAAAAACATCTATCTTTTTTCTTTGAAAATGACTATTTCCTAGATATTGTTGTACTTAGTACATCCATCTTTTTGGGCCATTAAAAAAAACAAAAAAAAAAAAACCAAAACAAACCCAGTCCAAGTGAAAAATGCACAAAATCAAGCCATTTGAACATAGGAGGAAACAACTTTCTTAGTAGAATGGCCACAAAGGCATCCCAGCAGAGCAGTGGAGTACCCTTGGGACACTGCACTGAACTTCACATAAAAGGTCCTAGGTACACATCTTACCATTAGCCCTTTATATTGTATGGTGAGCCCTTCAAAACCCAAGAAAAACCTACTGAACTCAACTATATACCCCTACAATATCCTTTATGGCTGCAGGTGTCACCTATATGTAGGTACAGTAGGTTTTTTTTTTTTGGGGGGGGGGGGGGTTATTTGCAGGTGCTGACACTCTCCACTGCAAGTGTAATTGTTAGAGTGGATTATGAGCCTGTCCAGCTTATTTTCGAAAGAGAAGGCCGGCCATCTTCCGACACAAATCGAGAGATGGCCGGCCATCTCTCAAGGCCGGCGAAAAATGGCATAATCGAAAGCCAATTTTGGCCGGCCTCAACTGCAGTCCGTCGCGGAGCCAGCCAAACATTTCAAGGAGGCGTGTTGGAAGGGTAGCGAAGGCGGGACAGGGGCGTGCCGGGGCGTGCTTAGGAGATGGGTGCCTTAGGCCGATAATGGAAAAAAGAAGGGCGTCCCTGGCGAGAATTTGGTCCACTTTATTTGGTCCCTTTTTTTTCAGGTCCAAATCCCAAAAAAGTGCCCGAACTGACCAGATGACCACTGGAGGGAATCAGGGATGACCTCCCCTGACTCCCCCAGTGGTCACTAACCCCCTCCCACCCTCAAAAAAAACAACTTTAAAAACATTTTTTGCCAGCCTGAAATGTCATATTCAGGTCCATCGCAGCAGTATACAGGTCCCTGGAGCAGTTTTAGTGGGTGCAGTGGACTTCAGGCAGGCAGACCCAGGTCCATCCCCCCCCCTACCTGTTACACTTGTGGTGGAAAATGGGAGCCCTTAAAAACCCACCTGAAACCTGTTGGATTATTTGTAGTAAATAATTAGCAGATTTTATACACACAGCTTCAGCTTTAGAAATGTTAATTTCTTTCTTCATCTCTCTCATACACCCCTGAATAATTCACTGCTGAGTCACTTTAAAGTTGAAGTAACAAAACATCTGTTTACTCACAGTTTGTAGTTAGATTATAATCAGACAGGCTTATATATACATAATACTATACATTTGGATTATCAGCTCTTTCCATGTGCTTAGATGGCAATGGATGCTCACACCACCATAGATCCTCTCAGGTTAGGAGAGAACATGAGCTCCATGTGCTGTGCCTAACCCCCACAGGAAGTTGCATGGGTGTGACCTCTCTAAACAATTCACATCAGAGTTCACAGAGTAATCACAGAGAAAAGATTGCTGACAGGCAATGCATGTTAAAATACAATACATTATTCCAACAAACCCCTTCTCATGCATAACTGTCATGCAATTATTTATTCATACAAAGTCCAAGCTTTATTCGCAGATTCACAAAATGTTCTCTGGGTAACGGTTTGGTCATGATGTCAGCTGTCATCTCACTGGTGTGACAATAGTGTAGACTGATGACCCCTTCTTTCGCCAGCTCTCGCACGTTGTGGTATTTCGTTGCGATGTGCTTGGTGCGTGACTGAACCTTGTCATTCTGTGACAGTCTGATGCAGCTTTGATTATCTTCCATTATCTGGATTGGTCTCTGTTCAGCTATTCCAAACTCCAGCAAAAGTTTTTCAATCCACATCAGTTCTCTGCACGCTTCTGATACGGCCACATATTCAGCTTCTGTAGAAGACAGACTCACAATACTTTGTTTATGACTGGCCCAAGAAATTTGTACATTTCCATACATAAACACATATCCACTTGTGGATTTATAATCAGAATGATCCCCTGCCCAATCTGAATCACAGTAACATATTAGTTTTGGATTACTATTGGCTGAAATCTTTAATTTACAATCAATGGTACCTTTTAAATACCTTACCATCCTTTTAACTGCAGTCCAATCTGATTTGGTAGGTGAGCTGACCCTTCTGCTCAAAATTCCTACTGCATTTGCTATATCAGCCCTGTATGTGGTAGTTAGATATAAAAGCTTACCTATGGCTGATCTATATTGGATGTTATCTGGTAAAGGTTCTCTTACTGTTTCATCCTTCAGAAAATCAGTGATCATGGGAGTGCTTACAACTTGGGCATCTTGCATACCTAAACTTTCAATAAGCTCATTTATTTTCTGCTTCTGGCTTAGAAGATAAGAACCATCATTTTGTTTCTCAATTTCTATACCAAGATAGTATGACACATTACCAAGTTCTTTTATCTCAACATTCAGGTTTAAATATTTTACAATGTCCTTGTACTCTTGCTCACTTTCGCTTGCAATGAGCAGATCATCAACAAAAGCTAAAATGTATGCATATTGTCCATTTGTGCACCTAGTGTACAAGCATTTATCTGCTTCACCTTGCTTAAATCCTAAATTTGTCAATATTTCATGCAATTTGTCATTCCAACATTTTGCACTTTGCTTTAATCCATAAAGACCTTTGTTTAATTTACACACTAGCTGTCTTTGTTTTGTATTTATGAAACCTGTTGGCTGTTCCATGTACAAGTCTTCAGTTATATCTCCATGAAGAAATGCTGTTTTCACATCAATGTGGTTGACTTGCATGCCTTTTGAGACTGCAATGCTCAGAAGTGTTCTAATTGTCGTGTGTTTCACTACAGGTGCAAACACTTCATCAAAATCTTCTCCATATTTTTGAAGATATCCCTTTGCGACTAATCTGGCTTTATACCTTTCCACTTTTCCTTGTGCATTCCTTTTTAACTTGAATACCCATTTGCATCCTATAGCTTTCTTGCCAGGAGGTAATTTTGTAAGAATCCAAGTATTATTTTTATCCAATGCATCAATTTCTTCTTGTGCAGCTTTATGCCATTCAGCAGCTTCTTCTGCTGGCATTTTCTCAATCTCATCCCATGTTAAGGGCTCTTGAGCTTCTGCTGACTTTGTTAGGTAAGACAGTCTTGGGGGTGGAACACCTTTGTTTTCCCTGGATGAGCGTCTGACAACAGGTTGGTCTGACCTTTCCGCATCCTCTAAATCTGAGAGTCCTTCTCCAATTGATTCCCCTTCTCCAACTGTACTGTCTTCTTCAATGATCCTTTCTGTGTCTGCTTCCTCTGCCTGTTCCTCGTTAGATACAGGTGAGTTGCTTTCAGACATCTGCCTTGGTATGGCATTTATATGCACTGGCATGTCTATTATGGTTCTAGTTTCATATTCTGGATGATAAGGCTCATCTGGGATAATCCAGCCTTTATCAACCCTTTTGTTTTCATCAAAATATGTAACATGTCTTATGCCAACAATGCCAGTTTTCAGATTCAAAATTCTATATCCTTTGTGTCCTGGAGCATAGCCAACTAAAATGCCCCTTTCTGTTGTGGAATCCAGCTTATGCCTTCTTTGCTTTGGTACATGAGCATATGCTGTACTTCCAAATGTTCTTATGTGTGACAGGTTTGGCTTCCTACCATGCCATGTCTCATGTGGTGTGCGCTCAGCGCCTTTAGTTGGCATTCTGTTTTGTAGGTACACTGCTGTGAGAATGGCTTCCCCCCATAGTCTTTTAGGGAGATTGCTATCTGACAGCATACATCTGGTCATTTCCACAAGTGACCTAAATTTTCTCTCTGCAACAGAATTTTGCTCTGGTGTATAAGCTACTGTTGTGATATGCTGAATGCCTTCTTGTTCTAGAAATGTGCGCATGCTTTGTGAAGTGAACTCACCACCATTGTTGGTCTGAAGAACCTTTGGTTTTCTTTCAAATTTATTGCTCACCATGGCTACGTATTTCTTCAGCATGTCTGTGACTTGACTTTTTTCTTTCAGCAAATAGGCCACACAATATCTAGAGAAATCATCCAAGAATATTAGCACAAATCTGTTATTTCCCAATGATGGGATATTAAACGGTCCACATAAGTCACTGTGTATTAAGTCCAGTACTTTATTACTCCTATTTCCTGTGTATGCAGGAAATGAGGGTCTCACACCTTTTTGAGTAACACAGTCTATGCATTTCTCCATTTTACCAGCATCTGCACTTATCTGAATGCCAGTGGCTAGTTGCCCACTGCGAAGATCCTGGATCACCTTAGAATCACGATGTCCCAGGCGGCGGTGCCAGATTTCCAGACTACATTTACCATCATTCTTCCTTACTTGCGCCAGATGTGAGGCTTCACCTGAAATGCTCAGTTTATAAACATCATTATGCATAAAAGCTTCAGCATACACTTCATCATTTTTAGAGATTGTGCACTTACTGTTTTCAAAATGAATCGCAAATCCCTTCTTATCTAATGTAGATACACTAAGCATATTGCAAACTGCTTGGGGAATATACAAGACATCACTTACAGGAATTTCTTTAACTTCATTAGACACTTTGCATTTTAAGAATCCAATACCTTTTGCTTGGATCTTAGCAGTCCCTGCGTTTGCAGTATTAAGAATACCTTCTTCTGGACACATTTCCTGAAAGAAATCCTTACAATTGGTTAAATGGCATGTGCTCCCCGAATCCAAAATCCAAGTACTTTCATTTGAATTATTATTTACCATAGTCAAAGATTTTTCTGCCATTAGAAAGCCCTTATGTTTATCATTGTCCTTCATACATTTCCTGGTTTGAAAATTCTTTAGTTCCATTGGCTTAGGTGAGCTAGAGGGAGTGTTTTGTGTTTCCTTACACCATTTAGATACATGTCCCTCCTTTCCACATGAATAGCAAATCAGCTTGCCCTTGGGTGGAGTTTTCCCATAGCTCCGCCTTCCTCTGTTCTTTGCCAAGAAATTTGTTTCATTTCTCTCTGACTTGCTTTGAGAACACATCTCCTCAGAATCATTTATTATGCATTCCTGCCTTAGTTTTGATGCTGCCTGTTCAAAAGATTGCCCTTCAATGGCTTCATTTACAGACCTAAAAACATCAAACTTCTTTGATAGTGAGGTAAAAAGAAATGCTCTTTTCAATGCATCACACATGGGAATTCCAGAAAGTTCTAGCTTTTGAAATGAAGACATAAGATGCATAATGTGATCATTACATTTACTTTTATCCCTTAATTTGGTTTCATTCAACTCTGCCAACCAAATTGGTTGCTGTTTTGCATATGTAGTTGCATACATAGTTCTCAGTTTATATAAAATGTCCTTTGGTGTATCTTTTCCCTCCACTAATATGGCTTGTTTCTCTGAGAGAGCTTCCAAAAACATGCACTTCACATAATAGTTTGCATTGTCCCATTCAGCCATATTTTCAGCTGTTCTGTTTTGGTCTAAGCATATATTTAGTTTCTTTGCTTGAAGGAGACATATGAATCTTAGTTCCCACTGCTGATAATTAAATTCAGTTAATTTAGGCACCTTGAGAGAGTAGAAAAATGGTGAATTTCCTCCCTCAGCCATTTTCTTAGCCTTGCCTGCTGTTTGGTGTGTGGGGGGAGAGAGAGAGACAGACTGAATCTTTCTTTTAAAACTTAAGAGAAAAATGTGGCTTTTTTACTGCCTGGTAATATTTCTCTTCTTTTTCAATTTCTGGCCCTGGGCCCATAACCCTTTTGTTGGATTATTTGTAGTAAATAATTAGCAGATTTTATACACACAGCTTCAGCTTTAGAAATGTTAATTTCTTTCTTCATCTCTCTCATACACCCCTGAATAATTCACTGCTGAGTCACTTTAAAGTTGAAGTAACAAAACATCTGTTTACTCACAGTTTGTAGTTAGATTATAATCAGACAGGCTTATATATACATAATACTATACATTTGGATTATCAGCTCTTTCCATGTGCTTAGATGGTAATGGATGCTCACACCACCATAGATCCTCTCAGGTTAGGAGAGAACATGAGCTCCATGTGCTGTGCCTAACCCCCACAGGAAGTTGCATGGGTGTGACCTCTCTAAACAATTCACATCAGAGGTCACAGAGTAATCACAGAGAAAAGATTGCTGACAGGCAATGCATGTTAAAATACAATACATTATTCCAACAAAACCCACTGTACCCACATGTAGGTGCCCCCTTTCACCCATAAGGGCTATGGTAATGGTATAGAGTTGTGGGGAGTGGGTTTTGGGGGGATTCGGGGGGCTCAGCATCCAAGGTAAGGGAGCTATGCACCTGGGAGCTATTTTTATTATTTTTTTTTAATTTATAGAAGTGCCCCCTAGGGTGCCCGGTTGGTGTCCTGGCATGTCAGGGGAACCAGTGCACTACAAATGCTAGCCCCTCCCACGACCAAATGCCTTGGATTTGGCTGGGTTTGAGATGGCCGGCCTCGGTTTCCATTATCAGCGAAAACCGATGCCAGCCATCTCTGACATTTGGCCGGCCCGAACTGTATTATCGAAACGAAAGATGGACGCCCATCTCGTTCGATAATATGGTTGGCCCCGCCCTTTCGTGGTGCCATCCTCGGAGATGGGCGCCCTTAGAGATGGGCATTCCCGGTCGAAAATGCCCCTCCATGTCATATACAGTGCACTACTCCGACCACTTGGCTATTCCAGGAACCTGCTTGCTGCTCTAATAGGACTGGCCATAACATCTGAAGCTGTTATAGAGGCTCATATGTAATGTTTCATTTACATCTTTGCTGGGTAGGAGGGGGTCAGTGACTACTGAAGGAGTAAGGGGGCATTCCTTTATTACTGCAGTGGTCATCTGGTCATTCTGAGCACTTTTTTGTGGCTTATTCATTATAAAACAAATATAGACCAAAATGTCCCAGTCAGAGCCCTGGACATTTTTGTTTTTTTCCATATGGCAGAAAACGTCTGAGTATTGGGACATGCCCCTGACACATCCACTTGTGATTTGAACACACTTCTGATGACTTCATAGAATAACGTCTAAAAACTGGTTTCAAAAATACTTATCAATAAATCACTTCTGTTGTCTCAGTCTTGAAGGCCCAGTGTTGCTTTTTTTGTCTGTATACTTTCTATGTATGCTGTTTACCCTCTCTGTTCATTCTGATGAAACAGATGATGAAACTCACACACACAGACACAAGAGTGAACAGAGGACTATGATTGATTACTTCAAGTAAGCCTAACATCAGTTAACAGAGACTGTATAACGTCAGTTAACGGAGACTGTATACTGTATGTATAATAAACAGTACTGTACATATGTTTATCAGCTGTCAAGCTTCTTTGGGTCACAACGGTTAAGTGCACGCTCCGGTTAACTGCATGTATATCTTTGGTCCTAGACCCTTGCACTTAAGCGGATTGCACTGTACATCCAAATTTTCATAAGTAATTGTAAATTGAGCTCTGATGACACAGACTTTCTTACGGAAGTAATCTGCTAATTACTTAGCATTAGGGAAAGCATCAGTTGTATTCAGGTGATTATCTTGGGTGATAGAGAGGAGAAATTTTTAAATAGCTTTCTAGTGTCTATAACTTCTTCGCTTATCCTCTTCGAATAAAATTCTTTTCTAGTCTCTTTCAATTTCTGTTTATAAACTAATATGGCCTGTCTTCAAAGTAATTTATTCTGGCTACTACAGTCTTTTTTCCATTTTCTTTACAAACTACAAGCTTTTAGTTTTAAAGCTAGAAGATCCAAATTGAACCATTTATTACTAGCTCTAACCTGTTGTGTTTTCATATATAATGGTGCCAAGTTGTCCAAAACCTTTTCCCTGCTCAATTCCAGTTATTAATAAAAGATACTGTATCAGAAGTCTTTTTAAAATTAATTGCATTCCAGAAAAGTGAGCTATCAATTTTCTTTCTAGTGGGATAGTGTACTTTTTTCTAATCTTAATTTTCTTTACTTTCAACCAATTTAAATTAAATTGTAACATAGTGATCAGACCAAAGAGATTTGGACCAAATAGAATCTGAGACATTAATGAAGGTACTAGACTTAGTTGAAAAAGAAAATAAATCAAATTGATGTTCACTAACTTGTGCTATTTTAGCACAGGTCCCATTTCATGCAGTAAGACTCAGAGGTCCTTTAACAAAGCGGTGGTAGAGCTACCTCTGCTTTGCACGCCAAATCAGGACTACCACCAGGCTACCACAGCCTGGCAGTAGTTCCCACTCCCAGCATGTGCCATTTCTGGTGCTACAAAAATATTTTGTATTTTTGTAACGATGGGGCTTACACAGCGCCATGCACTGCCTGGTTGCACAGGAGCCCTTACTGTTAAATTAGTGGTGGTAAGAGCTTCCTCTAGAAATGGCCATGAGCTAATCCCTGTGATTAGCACATGGCCATTTTCTTTTGTTTTTAAACAGCCTTTTCCCAGCTGTGGTAAAAGGGATCCTCAGTGCGTGTGAAAAACAAGCTCCAATGCCACCGCAGGGTTCCTTTTTCTGCAGCTTGGTATAAGGGGCCTCTAGTTACTAATAACTGGGATTAACAGTAGAATAATGTGTTTTATGGTAACCCACATTGATAACTCCTCCCCTGAGTCAGGTACAGCATGTTAAAAGTGAAAAGTTATTTACTCCTTTGAATGTTACTAGGATTAGGGGAAAACTGGGGAAACTAAAAGGTTGCAGATTTAAAATAAATTGGAAAACATAATTTTTCAGTCATAAACAAACTGTGAAATTTGATGCCAGAGGATCTGGTTAATGGATTGGACAGGTTCCTAGTGCTAATAATTATTTGAAGAATTTTCCAAGAACACCTCTTATCTCTGGTAATGAGCAGCAAAGAATGAATCAACTGTTTAAGATCTCCTGGGTACTTCTAGGTAGTCTAATGTCGGAGACAGGATCTTGGACTGGATAGACCTTTGGTCTGACTCAGAATGGTATGCCTCATATTCTTAATACAATAGCAAAGTCATATTAGAGGTAACTTTCTAAACCTTCTCCATGTGAAAAGCATGTTTTACCAGCAGCAAATGGCTCTTACAAAATTGTGCTGATATATAGACATACAGATAAGACTAAAATCTTTTGGTTGAGTTCTGATTTAAATAAAGTTCCAAATACTACTTCATTAGGTAATGATTCCTACCTTTCGGTTGAGAAAACTTCTAGAGTTCTAGAAGTCATCAGATTCTGCCATGTCTTTGGAGCCTCAGGTTAATAACCTTGCAAAGGAAATGTTTTAAAACTTAGACAACTAAGGGGCCCTTTTACAAAGGTGTGGTAGAACTAGCATGTGGGTAGCGTGCACCAAATTGGCCCTACCATGGGGTAGTGCAGAAGCCCAGCAGTAATTCCAAAATTGTCATGCAGGTTTCCATGGCAGAAAGTAATTTTCTATTTTCTACCATGGGGGGCATTCCTGACGAAAATAGGCAGGGCAGCCTCATTGCCACACTTTGCCTGATTACTGCGGGGTTAGCACATGAGCCCTTACTGCCAAGTAAATAGGAGGCAGTAAGGACTCACAAGGTAAATGGCCAGGTGATAATTTGGAACTTAGCACCTGGCTATTAACGCCGTTAGATGTGACAGCCCTTTATATATTGATCCCGCAATCAGGGTCTTTGAAAGTTATCCAGGCAACTCTTGAGAATCAATCACAGCCAGCACACATATCTACAACTTTTTGATGTCCTTAGTAACATTGGTAATTACAGAAAATTACTTTTGGTAGGAGCATATTACTAACAGACAAGAGGTGTGGCAATGGGAGCCACATTGGCCCCATGTGTAGCAGCAGCTCTCTATATATGGCTAGATCTGAGTAGTTAAGTTTATATCCATCATCTCAATTTCAGTCAGTGTTGATTTGGAAATGATTTCTCTCTCTGAAGTATCTAGCACACTGGCAGCAGATACCTATGGCTGACTGTGTGCTGGGGTTTGTCTGAAGTCAGGCACGGAGTGTGGTTGGTCAGGTGACTCTTGCTTAATCACAGTGTGTTTTGCTGGGTGGGAGCACTTACCACTACCCACTGAGGTGGCGATAAAGGTTCCTGCTCTTCGTGTGGCACTGCCCAATTACCGCTGGGTAACCCGTACTTCAGGTTCCATTATGCAAGAAAATTGAGTTGTCAGAAACCCAGGACTAGCCTAAAATTTCATGGGAACTGGGTAAATTGCCAGCTCTCCAGCTTTAACCATTAAGTCACTCCATTTGAAGTATGTTCTTGCCTAGTCCCCATGTTCACTCACAAACTATTAAAGCTTCCTCCCTCAGCTAGGCTCTGCGCTTTTCCTGCTACTTCTGGAGACTTGAAATGTGGGTGTAGGGGTGTGAATGGGGAGACCATGAATAAAAAAATCTTGTGGAGACTATAGGAGGGAGGCCTACAAGGATGTGTCTGCCAGTGGCATAGCAGGAATTGAATGGGCCCTGGGCAGAAAATTAAGATTGGCCCCTATAACATTATCTTTTCCAAAACAGCAGGAACTGGGGGAGGGGGGAACCTTTAGAGCTTCAGTAACCAAACTCTGCAAGACCTCCATTCCAGACCTATATTAAAAACCTGCATCATAACCAGCATTAATGTTCAGGACTCAAATAACAACAACTCTACCTTTAAAAGGTAGCACACTGGAATACCAATATACTTCTTGCTGCAAAAACAGAACAAGTCAGACTGCTAAAAAATCTTTATACAGAAACTGATAGAATACCTCAATTCTATCATTCCTACAGAATACAGACAGAACCTCAAATACAGAATAAGCAACCGCAAACTAGAAATATGAGCTCCAAGAATTCTGAAAGCAAAGTTTCAAGTTTCATCTTTATTTGATATTCTGCCATATGACATAGCCTTCATAGTGGTTCACAATGTATAGTACATAAAAGCAATCAAAGAAGGGAAAATTTGTATGTGAGAAAAAGTGAAAATGTTATCATGGTTACATATTTTAGATTCCAGTTACTTTATTCTATTTATGTTGTCTGGGCTTTGCATTTTACTAAACTGCTTTGTCCCAGCCTCTCCTTTCAACTTTTTCTTGTTGTCCTCATTTGATTTCTTTACCAACTGCCCTTTTTTTTCCCATCCCCTACGTTAGCTAAAAGCCCTAGTGTCACAAAATGCCTAGCCATCTGCCTGAGGTTACCCTATGGCCACTTAGAGGGTCTATCCCCAGCACAGCTAAGGTCCGCCTGCACCTGCTGCTTGTGCTCTACACTAGCACCCTCCTCCCACCGACTGGGTCACAACTGCCTCTAGGCAAGTCTCCCGCTCTCCAATTATCTCCAGTGATTTCTAAGTTACTGGAGCCATGGTCCCAGTGCTCCCCCTGTTCCCAGAAAGCACTCAAAGACCCAACACACAAACCACCAGGATTCTTTAACAGTCCAGAAAGGCAGAACGAACAAACAAATGTATTTATTCTCAGAACATGGAGCAGTGGACAAAAATGTGCAATTGGCAAACAATAACAGGTAACTGAAATATGAATCAATTATAACACTAACTAAACATTTGCATACTGGCTAAACAGTATCTGGGAAGATCAGAGCATATAATTAACCAAGCCTCAGTAAGGAGATCTGTCTCTCTTTGCTCCTGGCTAAGACTGAAGGCAAAATCAGTACACTCTAAAGGAAATGAGCTCCTGGGCCAATCAGAGCCCAGTCAACAAGATTTGAAAGTATACTGCTGCTTGCTTCTTGCTTATGTTAAAGAAAAAGAATATTCAGTTCCTTATAACAGCTTTACAGCAAAGAAACACCACCTGTTGGCCAAATAGGAGAAATACACTTCAGGACATAATTAAAATAGGAAAATATCTAATACATTTTACAGGCTTAAAACACACTGGGTCCCTTTTACTAAGGTGTGCTAACAAATTGCCTGTGGTAGTATAGATGTGTGTTTTGGGCATGCGCAAAATCATTTTTCAGTGCAACTGTAAAAAATGCCTTTTTAAAATTTTTGCTGAAAAATGGAAAATTGCCGCATGTCCATTTTGGGTCTGAGACCTTACCGCCAGCCATTGACCTAGTGATAAAGTCTCACGTGGTAACCCGGTGGTAATGATCTATGTGCATAAAATGCTGATTACTACCTGTGCACCAAAAAATAATGGACACACGTCAAAAATGAAATTACCGCACGGGCCACAGGGTAGCCAGGTGGTAATTCAAAATTGACACGTGTTGAGCGCACATAGGTGCCTACGCAGTTTAGTAAAAGGGACCCACAGTTTCTTCACACCTAGCATCAGCCATTTTTCCCAGCCCTAATATGTGCCCCCTTTTACTACCCCACCATCTGCCAGCCTCATTCTTTTTCTACAATCTTCAGCATTATGTTAGCTCCCAGACCCCTTCTCACATTAACAGCCCCTGTGTTAGTTTCTTTCTCACATTAACAGCCCCCATGTCAACCCAAATCCCTAGTTTTAGACCTAGGGCAACAATTTACGGACCCTTGGCATAGAGGGTAACAATCTTGCAACTTTCCTTCCCCCACTGTTCCAGCATCTCTCCCTCTCTTTCCTACTGCACTAGTCCCCCCCAGTCTAAAATCCCTAATTCCCTCTCATGGTCCAGCATCTCTCCTTTCCTCCCTTCTGCCATGGGATCATCACCTATCCCTCTCTCTTCCCTCCCTTTCATTCCCTCCCTTCCCTTTGCCCCTAGGTTCAGCATGTCTCCCTTCCCTCTCCCTTTCCTCACAGTTTGTCATCTCTATATCAACTTCCCTCTCCTCCCCTCTGCCTGTAATTGGGCATCTCTTCCTTTTCTCAGCTCCCTTCCCCCCATGTCTACTATCACTTTTGTCTTTATACTAAAGGTCCCCTACAACAACAGGATTTCACTACTGCTACCTGCAAGTTGCCCCAGAACCTTTCATTTAATATGTCCCGTCCACACAGAAACAGGAAGTTGCATCAGAGGGTGTGGAACACATCAGAGAGACGACTCAAGGGCAGGCCACAGGTAGCAGTGGTAAATCGCTGCCACTCCAGTGACCTCTAGCTATAAAATAAGTTTGAAGGTAAGATGAGGGGGGGGGGGGATTGAGAGATGATACAAAACTATTCAAGGTTGTTAAAACACGTGCAGACTGTGAAATATTTCAGGAAGACCTTAGGAAATTGGAAGAATGGGAGGGGCATAATTGAACGGGGCGCCCAAGTTTTCCTAGGGCCGTCCTCGCAGGACATCCCTGCGAAGGGACGGGGAAACCCATATTATCGAAACAAGATGGGCATCCATGTTTCGTTTCGATAATACGGTCGGGGATGCCCAAATCTCCACATTTAGGTCATCCTTAGAGATGGCCGTCCCCGATTTTCAGCGATAATGGAAACCGAGGACGCCCATCTCAGAAACGACCAAATCCAAGCCATTTGGTCATGGGAGGAGCTAGCATTCGTAGTGCACTGGTCCCCCTCATATGCCAAGACACCAACCAGGCACCTTAGGGGGCATTGAAGTGGACTTCACAAATTGCTCCCAGGTGCATAGCTCCCTTACCTTGGGTGCTGAGTCCCCCAAAAACCCACTCCCCACAACAGTACACCACTACCATAGCCCTAAGGGGTGAAGGGGGACACCTACATGCGGGTACAGTGGGTTTATGGTGGGTTTTGAAGGGCTCACATTTACCACAACAAGTGTAACAGGTAGGGGGGGCATGGGTCCACATTCCTGAAGTGTACTGCACCCACTAAAACTGTTCCAGGGACTTGCATACTGTTGTTATAGAGCTGGGTATAACATTTGAAGCTGGCACAGAGGCTGGCAAAAAAAGTTTAAGTGGGAGGGGGTTGGTGACCACTGGGGGAGTAAGGGGAGGTCATCCCTGGTTCCCTCAAGTGGTCATCTGTTCATTTAGGGCACCTTTTTGAGGCTTGGTCGCAAGAAAAAATGGACCAAGTAAAGTCGGCCTAGTGCTCATCAGGGACACCCTTCTTTTTCCATTATCGTCCGAGGATGCCTGTGTGTTAGGCATGCCCCAGTCCCGCCTTTGCTACGCTGCCGACACACCCCCATGAACTTTGGTCGTCCCCGTGATGGAAATCAGTTGAGGGCGCCCAAAATTGGCTTTTGATTATGCCAATTTGTGCTCTCCTGAGAGAAGGCGCCCATCTCCCGATTTGTGTCGGAAGATGGGCACCCCTCTCTTTCGAATATAAGCCTGTGGGTATCCAAATGGCACATGAAATTTAATGTGGACAAATGCACGGTGATGCACATTGGAAAGAAGAATCTGAATCACAGTTGGGGGTCAACGCTCAAGAAAAAGATCTGGGTGTTGGAACAAACATTCATTCTGTTACATTGGTACAATAAAAATTATCACAACCTACCAAAAACGAGTTTTTCCAAGATTAATACAGCCATCAGAAACCTGGCAGTCTAATAACACACAACAAAATCCAGAAATGTGAGAAAATGAAACAGGAGAGAAAAATGAAAGCCTTTTGTGGAAAGTGAGAGAAAAAGCAAGAGAGTGTGTGTGTATTGCATAACATGGTTCAGAAGATGATACAAATGAATTGAATTCAATCATCTTCAAACCCCCACATTTCAGCAAGCATTGTCTTCTGGTGACTTGGGGGAAAGCAGCCTAAACCGATGTGCTTAAGAAGCAGGGGATTCCTTCCAGATCCAAAGAATATAAACAAATACAACAAAACATTGGATCAGCATCAGAGAAATAAAAACTCACTAAATCTGAACTTCCAGTAATGCCATTACCCTTAAGGAACCAGTCCAATTTATTTTTTTTTTTATGTTAGTGAAATAGAACTTTTTCTTGGCAGCATATTCTGTACTTTAAGGTTCTTTCTGCACAAAATCCATTTTCTTTGAATAACCTCATCCATATATAATTTTTTTATTTTTATTATTTTTTTTGCTTGTCAGCTGTCTCCTGTTCTTTTTGGTACCATGAGTCATCATTCATAACTAGGTAGAAACTTCCACCTAATCTGTTTCCTCTCTTCTTCCCCTTCTAGCCCATCCTTAGAGTGACTGTTCTCTGAAGGGTATAGGTTGAACCTCAAGTCATTCAGTTGGTATTGATGATGTATGATCATCCACAGTCCTGACCAACAAAAGAGCAGAACCAGGTCGCAGAATCAGTCTCAGGTGTCTCAATTAGTAACGCATAGTACTGCCATTGAGTCATCAGGTTGAGCCCTTCCCTTTTTTGTCTTTCCTCTATTTATATTCTGTACTACTTTAATAGACGAGCTGATGGATGTGACATGGCCACCTGTCAGGACAAAGTCCTAACAAGACTTGAATCAATGCCCTGATATTTGAAATACTCTTTTATCTACCAGATAGTGCTGAATGTGTTTCAGCTAGCTCATCTCTCTCTCTCTCTCTCTCTCTCTCTCTGTTTCTGTTTCTGTAATTATGTTCTGTCTTGTTCCCCAATTGGTCCTAGGTGTCTGTCAATGCCTTATCTTGTGTCCTGCTCCCAGACTGGTCCAGCAAAATCAATTTTGCAAACTCACTAGACTCTTCAAAGACTCCCCTCTCCTGTCCCTCAGATTCCTGGAGACCCCCAAGGATCCCAACATGTAAGTTTTCCTCTACTCTTTTTTTCTTCTTTTAGTTATCTCTCACTTATTGTTCAGGTTTCCTTTACTATTTTCTCTTATGTGCTCTTTTTAAAATAGTTCCAGTCACTTAGCTGCTCTCTTTGTTTTCTCTCTCTGGCTCTCTTGAACGGTGGGCGCCTTTTCTTTCAGGTGATGATCTCCAGCATCAACTTTCTTCCAGTCTTTCCCTAGTAACATGTTCTCACCAATACAGCTCCTTCCCAACTGCCAGCCTGAGCTGTTTGTCACTCTCCTGAGAGTTCCATCAGCATGCGGAACACTCAGCGCATGCACATAGACTGCTTAGTTTCACTGCACTGCTGCTCACTGTCTCTACACCAGATCTAGAAGGAGCCAGGTAATCTTTTCAAATTTAACCCATAGGGTTACAGATGTCCTCCTCCGGTGGCCTGAACCTCTCATATGCTTGCAGTCAGCGGCACTTTCCATGTGTTGCTGCCATGTCCTCCAGTGCATTCTAAGCTTTCACACGTGCATGAAAACTGAGTGTGCACGGGGGAGGGGGGCACTGCAGTGGCGGCCCATGGAAAGTGCTGCTGACTGTGAACCAGGGGCGTAGCCAGACACCCAACTTTGAGTGGGCCTGGACCCAACATGGGTGGGCAGAAGAACCCCTCCCTGTCCCACAGGTGATTTGGTCTCTCCTTGTCTCACCTGCATGCCATCTGCTATATACAAGGTATGCAGCAGGGACATTTGTTGGGAGTTTTCAGCTGGTGGGGCTTGGGAATCCCTGCCAGCCACACCATAGGTGTGCTGCTACTGGGTGGGCCTCAGCCCAAAGTGGGTGGGCCTGGGCCCACTGCTGTGAACATAGAGTAGTTTATGGCCGCCAGAAGAGGAACTCTTCAGCTGGCAGGGCTTGGGGATCTCTGCCAGCCATATTAATGGTGCCAAAAATTTGAGAGGCCTGAGTCCCCCATCCCCCGTCTCCCTCCCCATGGCTACACCTCAGGTACAGGCACAGAAATAAAACAGGCTGCACTTCACTTTTTCTTTTTGTTCAAGTTTAACATGTTATTTGTTCCTCTGATTACCTGCTCTCTATTCTGGATTGGGCCTTGCCTGTACCTGTATCATGTTTTGTTTGTTGAAATTTCTGTATAAGAAAAGCATACGGAAATTCAGGATTATCAGCTTAAGTAGATCACTGCAATCAGTAATGGCAGACAGGGGAAAAAAAACACCCAAAGCATTTTGGAGACTTGTCCTCTATCAGAGTAGTTTTTAAGCTTGTCCTGGAGGCCAGTTGGGTTTTCAGGGTATCTCTAATGAATATGCATAATCCTAATTATATATAAGGGCTGTCTTAATAAACATTAGTCAATGCAAACTACCATACTCATAACATGACTAAATTTAGCAGGGCCATATAAGAACCGCACATGTGCTGACTTTCAGGAAGTAGGACGCTCAGCCTGAGTGGTGAGTTGTGTTCCAACTGATTTTTGAAGCTGTTGCTTGGTGTTTGAAGATAAATGTTTTAAAATAAATAGAAAGTAATTGTGATATAGAGAGGGATAAATGGTTTGTAAAAGATATTCTTATTTCCAGTATGTTCTCCTGATGAAGAGAAAACGAAACATGGCCAGTGTTGAGTTATGGAAATGGTGCGATAGAGTGTGGAATATGTGGATAGAGTGTGAAGGAGCACCCTAAATATACTTGAAGGACATCTTGTTTTTGATAGTGAGAAGCTACTTTATGATTGGATATCACACGCAGGTTTGGGTTCAGAGCTTGGAAAAGGAATAATAATACAGCGTTGGAAGATTTCATTGTTATAGCAGCATAGGAGGAAATATTAGTAGAGTCGTGGATATAGTAGTTATGAAGTTGAGTTTGACTTAGTTGAAAGCAAACATAGAGGAACTTCATCCATTTCATATTTCACTTTTTTGAACATAATCTGGGACATTTTGTGGACAGTGTGTTACTGTGCACTCATGGAACATATAAAGATAAATTAATTAAAATAATTTTGAAGCTTTAGTGTATATATCTATATTTATAAAGCAGATACGTGTGTTTGCTTGTTTGTCCGTGTCTGAACTCCTCTGGCCCCCGAAGAGCTACGGCCACCAAACCCAGCATGCAGACTCTATCCACCATTGCCAAAGTGATTGTGTAGTTTGAAGCGATTCAGTTCACGGAAGCACTCAGGTGAGGAAGCGCAATACCTCCATCCATTAAATGAATAGGCTGCCCTTGCTGGAGCAGTCATCCAAAATGATGATGGCAACCCTTGGCAGTAGTTTCGCGATAATACCTCTAGGGTCATGTTTCCATGTAATCCCAATGCCCTTATATAGAAGCATGACCCTCTACTGCTAGTACCATGAAACTACCACTAGGATGTCACCAGCGACATTTTGGATTTTGGTGCCAGCAAGGGCAGGAACAGCTGAGTATTGCTATGGCGTTCCTACTACTTAGGGGTCTGGTAGGAGGATACTATAGTAGGGCCTTGATTTGGGGGCCAATAGAGGGGGAATTGGATGGGGGGGGGGGGAGTGCTCTGGCCACCACTGTTTCTTAAGGGTACCAGCCTATTTAACATGTGATTAAGAACATTAGGCTGCAGCTTAGCTGCCCAATGCTCCTGAGTGGAAAAATAACCTCATTACCAGCTATAATGTGGCTTGCATTGTGCATCCGGTGCCCACTACAAGCCATGTTATAATATTTACATAGTAATAAGCTGCTTTATATGCATCTGCATGTTGTATATCTCTTTCCTATGTAATGCAGGGCAACCTAAATAACAATGTGTTAGAGCACCACAACTTGCGTTAGAGCCTTTTAACCCACATTAAGGAGCAAATAACATGGGCTAGTGCCCTAATACATCTTGATAACTATCCCCTAAGACTAAGACTATACAAAACTTTAATAATGAAAAGTATGCAATGCTTGAAGGCCCTTTGGATCATCAAATTACATTGTACCAAAGTATTCAGAAATGATTTATGAGTTTTTAATGATAGCCTTTTCTATACTTCGATGAGTGATTTACAGTTTACTTGGAGATTTCCTCATTTTTGAAATCCCATTGTTCCAGCAGTCACTTCTTGGTTATTACTAATGTTTTTATAAACATTGCATGCAGTGATAAGATGAAAATGATATGATGATGGAGTCTGGAGATTGAAAACTAGTTAAATAAGTCTTACACATGGCTAATAATATTTTGGTTAAAGAATCATTATTTTGATTGAAATTTTTTTCCCTATTGAATTTAGTGCTGGGTGGGGGAAGCAGCTGGACTGAAAGCGCAGGAAACCAGAATTCACAGTTATCCCACAATAGATGCATAGCATGGGTAGAATCCATAGAAGATGAGAGGATAATTCAGTCTCACGCTTGTGTTTCAACCTCCAATTCAAGACTGAAAGACACCGTCTTGGAAGGTGAGGGAGTCAGTCACTATTGTTATGCCAACATTAGTGCCAGACTGTGATGGTGATTTATGTGATGTGACCTGTGTGCTGGACTGAGGAGGTTATTTCATAATGGTACTCATATAACAAGTACACATATACCCCCCGGATTTTATATAACGTGACTTAAGTTGCATACACAAATTCAGTTGTATTCTAGATTAGCGTGCGCAACTTAATTAGCAAACAAGCCAATCAGTGCCGATAATTGCCAATTAACAAGTAATTTACGCTATTTAGCATTAATTAGAATTTACGTGCACAACTGTCTAAGCGTATTCTGTAGTGATGCGTGTAAATTCTAAGGCACATAACTGAAAAGGGGGAGTGGAATGGGCAGATCTAGGAGTAGCCTAGTGGTTAGTGCAGTGGACTTTGATCCTGGGGAACTGAGTTTGATTCCCACTGCAGCTCCTTGTGACTCTGGGCAAGTCACTTAACCCTCCATTGTCCCTGGTACAAAATAAGTACCTGAATATATGTAAACCGCTTTGAATGTAGTTGCAAAAACCTCAGAAAGGCAGTATATCAAGTCCCATTTCCCTTTCCCTTTCTAAAATCTATGTGCATTGTTATAGAATACACCCAGTCTCCACCTAATTTATGTGTCAGCATTTATACCAAGTTTTACTTGGCGTAACTTACCTCGACTAAACTTAGTTGTGCAGATAGGCACTAGGTGTATTCTATAATCTGAGCTAATGGTTAGTGCAATGGGTTGAGGGGTTCAATTCCCACTGTGGCCTAATGGTTAGTGCAATAGGTTAAGATCTTGGGGAGCAGGGTTCAAATCCCACTGTAACCTAATGGTTAATACAGTGTGGGTTGAGATCCTGGCAACTGGGTTCAATTCCCACTACAGTTCCCTCTGATCCTGGGCAAGCCACTTAATCCTCCACTGCCCCAGGTACAAATAATCTTAGATTGTGGGAACAGAAAAATACTCACAAACATAGTATATGTAAACTCTGCTGCGAGACTCATCCTGAGAGAGCAACGCTTTGCATATGCCGAACCCTTACGGTTCAAATTACACTGGCTGCCTGTTCAGGAGCGCATTGCCTTTAAACTCTGCTCCTTGACCCATAAAATTATCGATGGGTTTGCCCCGGAGTATATGCATCCCTTGATCGACCTCCCGCCCAGGAATGCCAACCCTACTGCTCGTTCCTTCCTCCATCTTCACTTCCCAAACTGTAAGGGTGTCAAGTACAAGAGGATCTTCGCCTCATCTTTCCGCTATTGGAGTCCTAAGTACTGGAATTCTCTCCCGCAACACCTTAAAACTCAAGCGGACCACGCCCTCTTCAAGAAATTGTTGAAGACCTACTTCTTTGCCAAGACCTACTCCTCACTTTATACCGCTGCTTGATGCACCCTCCCTGGCTCCTACCTTGCTAGTTCGCCCTGTTAGATGCTTCTCCCCCTGCATACTCCTTGTATATTCTTCTAAGTTTTCCTATTCTGTATTTTATTTAATGTTTGTAAGCCACATTGTGCCTGCATAAGTGGGAAAATGTGGGATATAAGTGAACAATAAATAAATAAATAAACCACTTTGCATGTATCTACAGAAAGATGGTATATCAAGTGTGGAATAAACATAACATAATTTGCCGAAGATAGTAAATTACATGCGTTGCTGCCACATTTAGGTGCCCTCACACACTAGGTCTATGGCTGATATAACTGCACAAATACTAGGTTAGCTAATATTCTTTAATGGAATCTAGGTGCCCAAGTTCTATTAGAGTATGGGATTTTATTGTGCATCTTCAGGGCACCTAAATGAAGGTGTTCAGTTGTTGATGTGCCCTCTAAAAACCTCAAACGGCCTTCCTGGACTGGTGTATCATGCTCTATCTCTTTCTATAGGCCTAAAAACTAATTTCTTTGAAATGAATAAGAAATTTAAACTCTGATTATAAGGCTCTTGATTTTAAGAATGTTCCAAGTTAACAAAGCTCCCAGAAACTAATTATTTGTCTTGTCTATGGGCTTTGCTCTATAAAGTTTATGCTCCTAAATTTATGCTCCTAAAATTAACCCTTTAGTGTCCAATGTTTCCATCAATCTGTCCCCATATGGCTTATTACGGGAACATTGGACACTAAAGGGTTAATGCTCCTAAATTATGAGCCTAATATATGCTTCAAAATAGATTGCACTCATAGTTTAGGAGAATAAATTTAGTAGCATAACATTTATAGAATAAGACCCTATCCCCTAGATTCTATATAACGCACTAGAGATCCGTGCCAAAATCTAGGCATATTTTATAACAATGCACGTAACATAGTTGGCTTAACATGCTGATCATCATTGATAACAGTACTTAACAAGTAATGATGAGCAGTAATTGGCAATAATTAAAATGTATACGCACAACTCGCTAAGCATATTCTGAAATGAACTGCACCTAAATTCTAATGCGCACAGTTCAAAAGGGGCATGGCTATGGGCAGGGAAATGGGCATTTCATGGGTGTTCCAAAATTTACATATGCAGTTAGAGAATATGGCCTAGTGAGTTTAAATTTATATGCAGGGATTTAGGCCATGTTTTCCTTGGCCTAAATGGACACATGTTGTTTTAGGCGCTAGGATTTCTGCCTAAGCGTGTTCTATATACCGTACCTAAACCTACGCGTCACTTACTTAGGCGGAAATCTTTAGCATGTGGCCCTATGTGTATTCACTAATTATAAGCTCCATAAAGTAGGGACTGTGTTTTACATGTGTCTGTATAGCATACTTATGTCTTGTAGTGCTGTGCAAATGAATAATAGTAACAGTAGTAAATTACAGAGATGCAATGAAAATATATTTTTCTCACATTGTACTTTTTATTGAATATTTACCTACTGCCAGAGTTAACACTCCCTTGCCTTTCATTTCTCTCCTCATTCTCTCCCACGAAAAACAATCCATGGTTCAATATACCATACACAGTTGGGAGTATTACATCTTTAAATTGCATGGTACCATATAAATTCTGAGCCTCATCAGTTATCACGTTATATTTCATGTTTCTCAGAAAATATTAATACTTGGCAGTCAATCAATCTTCTTCCTGTAATGCACACAGCCATGTGCAAGACTTATTTAACTAGTTTTCAATCTCCATCAAGTCGCATCATTTTCATCTTATCACTGCAGGTAATGTTTACAAAGACACCAGTAATAAGCAAGAAGTGACTGCTGGTAAAATGGAATTTCAAAAATGGGGAAATCTCCAAGTAAACTGTAAATCACTCATCTAGGTATAGAGAAGGCTGTCATTAAAAACTCATAAATCATTTTTGAATACTTTGGTACAATGTACTTTGATGATTCAAAGGGCCTTCAAGCATTGCATACTTTAATTCATCTCAGAAAGTCATCTGAGTTGCATTCTCTAATCCATGCTGCAATGGCCTAGGGTTGACCTGGCATCTATCCTTTGAGATGCAATTTATTCCTTTGTTCAATAAAAATGAAAACTCCTTTTTTTCAGATTTTCATTGCAGATTTATACAAGGAAGTTGCCATTTTATCCCCTCTCCCTCAGCAGTATCCTTTGATTTAACAGATAAGGTTGCTATAATGCTGACTGGTAGCCCATGTCCCTCACAAGACTGCACATGCATAACCCAATCTGATCCCCAACAGAATTTGCATACTGGGAATAGTAATGGGTGGCATGTATGGATGGGCTGTTATTTTCAATGGCTGAGAATTAAAAACCTGGCTCTTTCAACAAGCGTTCAGAGACATTGTTAATTGATAGCACTTGCTACACAATCCCAAGTAACCCTACTTTTGATTGATCTTCCCCGTCCCTTCTCCCTTTTTGGTTTATTTTGTGTGATTGTTGTTCATTCCTGTGTTATAACATAGTTCTTACTTTTAATTCTCTGTGTGATAGTTCTGCTTTACTTTGTTAAAATGGAGTTATTTTCTTTATTTTAGTCTGTACATCGCTCTGCTGATCAGTTAGGAACCCTAAGGCGCGTCAAAAAATGACCTGCGCAGGTGTAAGTACGTGTATTGGATGTGCACATGTCCATTTTTCAGCATGCCTGCAAAAAAGGCCTCTTTTTTGGGCCAAAAATGGACGTGCGGCAAAATAAAAATTGACGCATATCCATTGTGGTCCTTACCGCCACCCAATGACATAGCGGTAAGGTCTCACACGTTAACTGAGCAGTAATTGTCAGTGTGTATACACATGCTATCAATGATATGTGCATAGCAATAGAATAGCTCTTAGGTAACATGGAGGGGCATAATCGAACGTGCCGGCCAAATAGCTGGCGGCCATCTTCAGGGCCGGCGCCGTAAGTGGGCGGAGTCAACCGTATTTTCAAAAAAGATGGCCGGTCATCTTTTTCTTCGCTAATGTGGTTGGGCCCGGCCAAATGTCAGAGTTCGCTGGGTTTGAGATGGCCGGCAACAGTTTTCGGCCATAATGGAAAATAATGCCAGCGATCTCAAACTCGGCGAAATCCAAGGCATTTGGTCATGGGAGGAGCCGGCATTTGTGGTGCACTGGCCCCCCCTCACATGCCAGGACACCAACCGGGCAACCTATGGGGCACTTCTAAAAATTAAAAAAATAAAAATAGCTCCCAGGTGCATAGCTCCCTTACCTTGCCCCCCCCCCCCGAAATCCCCCCAAAACTCACTCCCCACAACTCTACACCACTACCATAGCCCTAAGGGGTGAAAGGGGGCACCTACATGTGGGTACAGTGGGTTTTGGGTTGGTTTTGAAGGGCTCCCATTTACCACCACAAGTGTAACAGGTAGGGGGGGCGATGGGCCTGGGTCTACCTGTCTGAAGTGCACTGCACCCACTAAAAACTGCTCCAGGGACTTGCATATTGCTATCAGGGAGCTGGATATGACATTTGAGGCTGGCAAAAAAGTTTTTTTGGGGTGGGAGGGGGTTGGTAACCGCTGGGGGAGTAAGGGGAGATCATCCCCGATTCCCTCCGGTGGTCATTTGGCCAGTTGGGGCTCCTTTTTGAAGCTTGGTCATGAAAAAAAAGGGACCAAGTAAAACCGTCAAAATGCTCGTCAAGCCTGGCTTTTTTTTTCCATTATCAGGCGCAGCTGGCCATCTCATGAGCACACCTCCGTCCCGCCTTCACTACCCTACCAACATGCCCCCTTGATGTTTCACCGGCTCCGCGACGGAAAGTAGTTGAACCCGGCCAAAATCAGCTTTAGTTTATACTGATTTGGCCGGGTTCAGGAGATCGCCGGCCATCTCCCGATTTGTGTTGGAAGATGGCCGGCGATCACTTTCGAAAATAAGCTGCATATTGGCACATATGCGTGTATGCCAGTAATATAATGATTTACACCCATATTATAGAACTCCCCCCATATAAGATTAAGTCATGCTAGGAATAACTTCTACAAATTTTGGATTGGATTTATTAAAGTGCAACACTGTGTTCACATACATGTGAAATTTACTGCAGGTCCTGTCTAACACAGAAACATAATAAATCATACCGATAAAGACCAGTATGATGCATTTATTCTGTCCAGTAATGTACAGAGTACCCCCCTTTATACCTTTGTTTAGAGTTGTACCTGATTACCCTATGTAGTACTGTGGCCAACCATTCAAGTCCAGAGCCTGTACACAAGCAACCAGAGCACAGCTCAGAAACAATAAACATTCCTTATTAGTATATTTTTGGTTCAGCCACAAATATAATCTTATCATCCTTTTCAGGCTTTTAACTTAGTTTCAACATAAACATCATTCAGTGAAAACATAACAAACCAACAAGTTCAATTTCAAAAAGGTGGCTCCTTCCTCTGGATCCTCCCCCCCCTCCCCCATCCCTAACCCCAGGCTTCTTATACTTCCTGGTTGGAACCCTGGCTAGCCTATCTTTCTCTGACTTCTTCATGTGGCTCAGTGAGGGAATGTGTTAAAGAAGACTGGGGTTCATGTATACACTCCCTGACACCCCCTCTATGCCTTTCTTTAGGGTTGTACCTGCTCCTCTATGTAGTGTAACCAGGCACCTCTCTTGTGCAGCCAGGGATAGAACAATCTCCTCTAACCACAGGTTCCCGGTACAATGAAGAAACAGATATCCACCAGTAACTTCAAACTCAAGGACTTTATTCCATGCAGGTTTCTAGTACACAGTCTCAACAGCAGCATTCACCTTCAATCCTAAGTACCTATAAGAGAGTTCAATATTTTAGGGACTCCTTCTACCCAAGGGTTTTCCCCCCTTCAGGAGAGTTCCTGCACACAGGGTTTCCTAACTCTCTTTCTGCCTAGTGGCAGCCACTCTACACCTCCGCCAGCTTACACCCATGTCTTCCCTGATTGCAGCTAGGAGTCCAGTCCGGGTTCTTCATCCCCCCCCTCTGGCTCCTTGCCTGCAATGCCTTCTGGGACTTGTATTTCAGACTGAAACTGCCTTAACCCAACTATCCTGGAGGTGACTTTATCACATACCCCCCCCCCCCCCCACTTAAGAAATTGCGAGTCCGTTTGGGACCTTCCCAAGGATTCACAATTCTCGAGAGGGCCTCACTATCTTCAGACCTCATGGAGATTCTGGCCCAAGCTACCAGCTTCCACTCCCAGCTTCTGCTCCCAGCTCCCAGTATCCAGCTCCCAGCTTCTGCTCCCAGCTCCCAGCATTCGGCTCCCAGTGTCCAGCTCTCAGCATCCTGCTCCAGATCTCCACTCTGGCTTCGGCTTTTCCCTCCGGCTCCACCGCATTCACCCTGTAAAGCCAAAAAAAAGAAAGAGACCCAAGTGCGATATCTTTACACTGGTCCCCCTTTCAAGCCAGCCCGGTCCACTCCTGGTCTTCCCACTTTTCTTTATCCAGGCTTGGCCCCCCTAGATACCTCTTACCTGAGGCATCCAGGATTTAAGCATTTAGGCCACCACGACCAGACTCTCCGGCTTGCATGGATCCATGTTCAGTCCCATCTGGGGTGCCATTTGTAACCAGGCGCCTCTCTTGTGCAGCCAGGGATAGAACAATCTCCTCTAACCACAGGCTCCTGGTACAATGAATAAACAGATATCCACCAGTAACTTCAAACTCAAGGACTTTATTCCATGCAGGTTTCTAGTACACAGTCCCAACAGCAGCATTCACCTTCAATCCTAAGTACCTATAAGAGAGTTCAATATTTTAGGGACTCCTTCTACCCAAGGGTTTTCCCCCCTTCAGGAGAGTTCCTGCACACAGGGTTTCTTAACTCTCTTTCCGCCTAGTGGCAGCCAGCTTACACCCATGTCTTCCCTGATTGCAGCTAGGAGTCCAGTCCGGGTTCTTCATCCCCCCCGTCTGGCTCCTTGTCTGTAATGCCTTCTGGGACTTGTATTTCAGACTGAAACTGCCTTAGCCCAACTATCCTGGAGGTGACTTTATCACAGTAGGTTGCATCCCTCTGTGCCTTATTTTGAAGTATACATCATTCATGGTTTGCTTTTATTCCATTCTCTTGCTATACAGCAGGCTTGTCCAAGTTAGGGTAAAGGGTTATGGATTTGATATACTGCCTTTCTGTGGTACAACCAACATTGTTTACATATATATATGCAGGTACTTTCTCTGTCCCTAGTGGGCTCACAATCTTAAGTGTTATCCCTGGGACAATGGAAGGGTTAAGTAACTTGCTCAGAGTCACAAAGAGCTGCAGTGGGAATCAAACCCAGTTTTCCAGGTTCTTAGCCCACTGAACTAACCATTAGGTTACTCCTCCACTCCTCCAACTGCATACAATGGATGTAATGGGCATGCAGATCTTTTCCATGCATATTCATTAGGGATATCCTGAAAACCTGGCCTGTTTACAACCTGTGAAGATTGAAATTGGGCAAGCCTGCTATACAGGGGCATAGCAATGGGTGGGCCTGTATGGGCCCAGGCCTAGCCACTTTACCTCCAGGCCCACCCACCCAACATTCCCTCACCGGGGTTTAAATCTTTTTTACCTCCGTCAAAGCGGCCGCGTCATTGAAAGCCCTGCCAATCAAGCCTTCCCTTTGTGGGTTCGTTCCCTCAGAGTCCCGCCTTCTGATGTCATTTCCTCTTTCCGCGAGGGTGGGACTCTGAGGGAACAGGCTCGAAGGGAAGGCTAGAGATGGGCAGAGCTTTCAATAACATGGCCGCTTCGATAGAGGTAATCAGGGGAGAGAGGAGAATCGCTGGGTATGGATAGCTGGAGGGGGCAGGGGAGAGTAGAGAATTGCTGGTACGGGTGGCTGGAGGGAGGCAGAGGAGAGAACAGAATCGCTGGGTATGGGTGGTTGGAGTGGGGCCAGGGGAGAGGAGAGTTGCTGGACATGGATGGATGGAGGGAGGGCAGGGGAGAGGAGAGTTGCTGGACATGGGTGGATGGAGGGGAGGGCAGGGGAGAGGAGAGTTGCTGGACATGGGTGGATGGAGGGGAGGACAGGGGAGAGAGGAAGGTTGCTAAACATGGGTGAATGGAGGGAAGGGCAGGGGAGAGGAGGGTTGCTGGACATAGATGGATGGAGGGGAGGGCAGGGGAGAGGAGGGTTGCTGGACATGGATGGATGGATGGAGGGGAGGGGACAGGAGAGGAGGGTTGCTGGACATGGATGGAGGAGAGGGAAGGGAGAGAGAAGAAATGCTGGACATGGATTGAGGGGAGGGGAGAGTGAGGAAGGAGATGAGATGAGGGAAAAGGAAAAGAGGAGAAAAACTGCACATGGATGAAGAAAATAGGCAGAAGCTGGATCCACTGTACAGTCAAGTCTGCGGAGGACCCGGCTTTTACTTACGAATGTAGGGCAAGAAATGAAGAAAAAGGCGGAAAGTAAAGAAATAAATGGAAAGGAAGCCCTGGAAACGGAGTTAAGAGGACAGATAGCAGCAGAATCAGATACTGGGCCAGCATGATCAGAAAAACAAAGTCACCAGACAACAAAGGTAGAAAAAATCATTTTGTTTTCATTATAGTGTTTGGAATATGTCCACATTGAGAATCAGGTGCTCCACATTAAAAGTTTATATTTATTTACTTATGTTGGAATGTAATTGTATTTTACATGCATTGCCTGTCACCTATTATTTCTCTGTGATTACTCTGTGACCTCTGATGTGAATTACTTAGAGAGGTCACACTGCTATGCAACTTCCTGTGGGGGTTAGATGCAGCAGATGCAGCACATGGAGCACATGGAGCTCATGATCTCTCCTAACCTGAGAGGATCTATGGTGGTGTGAGCATCCATTACCATCTAAGCACATGGAAGGAGCTGATAATACAAATGTATAGTAATATGTATATATAAGCCTGTCTGATTATAATCTAACTACAAACTGTGAGTAAACAGATGTTTTGTTACTTCAACTTTAAAGTGACTCAGCAGTGAATTATTCAGGGGTGAATGAGAGAGAGATGAAGAAAGAAATTAACATTTCTAAAGCTGAAGCTGTGTGTACTAAAATCTGCTAATTATTTACTACAAATAATCCAACAAAAGGGTTATGGGCCCAGGCCCAAGAATTGAAAAAGAAGAGAAATATTACCAGGCAGAAAAAAAGGCCACATTTTTCTCTTAAGTTTTAAAGGAAAGATTCAGTCTGTCTCTCTCTCCCCCCACACAGCAGACAGAAGGCTAAGAAAATGGCTGAGGGAAGAAATTCACCATTTTTCTATTCTCTCAAGGTGCCTAAATTAACTGAGTTTAATTATCGGCAGTGGGAACTAAGATTCATATGTCTCCTTCGAGCAAAAAGATTAAATATATGCTTAGACCAAGACAGAACAGCTGAAAATATGGCTGAATGGGACAATGCAAACTATTATGTGAAGTGCATGCTTTTGGAAGCTCTCTCAGAGAAACAAGCCATATTAGTGGAGGGAAAAGATACACCAAAGGACATTTTATATAAACTGAGAACAATGTATGCAACTACATATGCAAAGCAGCAACCAATTTGGTTGGCAGAGTTGAATGAAACCAAATTAAGGGATAAAAGTAAATGTAATGATCACATTATGTATCTTATGTCTTCATTTCAAAAGTTAGAACTTTCTGGAATTCCCATGTGTGATGCATTGAAAAGAGCATTTCTTTTTACCTCACTATCAAAGAAGTTTGATGTTTTTAGGTCTGTAAATGAGGCCATTGAAGGGCAATCTTTTGAACAGGCAACATCAAAACTAAGGCAGGAATGCATAATAAATGATTCTGAGGAGATGTGTTCTCAAAGCAAGTCAGAGAGAAATGAAACAAATTTCTTGGCAAAGAACAGAGGAAGGCGGAGCTATGGGAAAACTCCACCCAAGGGCAAGCTGATTTGCTACTCATGTGGAAAGGAGGGACATGTATCTAAATGGTGTAAGGAAACACAAAACACTCCCTCTAGCTCACCTAAGCCAATGGAACTAAAGAATTTTCAAACCAGGAAATGTATGAAGGACAAAGATAAACACAAGGGCTTTCTAATGGCAGAAAAATCTTTGACTATGGTAAATAATAATTCAAATGAAAGTACTTGGATTTTGGATTCAGGGAGCACATGCCATTTAACCAATTGTAAGGATTTCTTTCAGGAAATGTGTCCAGAGAAAGGTATTCTTAAAACTGCAAACGCAGGGACTGCTAAGATCCAAGCAAAAGGCATTGGATTCTTAAAATGCAAAGTGTCTAATGAAGTTAAAGAAATTCCTGTAAGTGATGTCTTGTATATTCCCCAAGCAGTTTGCAATATGCTTAGTGTATCTACATTAGATAAGAAGGGATTTGTGATTCATTTTGAAAACAGTAAGTGCACAATCTCTAAAAATGATGAAGTGTATGCTGAAGCTTTTATGCATAATGATGTTTATAAGCTGAACATTTCAGGTGAAGCCTCACATATGGCGCAAGTAAGGAAGAATGATGGTAAATGTAGTCTGGAAATCTGGCATCGCCGCCTGGGACATCGTGATTCTAAGGTGATCCAGGATCTTTACAGTAAGCAACTGGCCACCGGCATTCAGATAAGTGCAGATGCTGGTAAAATGGAGAAATGCATAGACTGTGTTACTCAAAAAGGTGTGAGACCCTCATTTCCTGCATACACAGGAAATAGGAGTAATAAAGTGCTGGACTTAATACACAGTGACTTATGTGGACCGTTTAATATCCCATCATTGGGAAATAACAGATTTGTGCTAATATTCTTGGATGATTTCTCTAGATATTGTGTGGCCTATTTGCTGAAAGAAAAAAAAAAGTCAAGTCACAGACATGCTGAAGAAATACGTAGCCATGGTGAGCAATAAATTTGAAAGAAAACCAAAGGTTCTTCAGACCGACAATGGTGGTGAGTTCACTTCACAAAGCATGCGCACATTTCTAGAACAGGAAGGCATTCAACATATCACAACAGTAGCTTATACACCAGAGCAAAATTCTGTTGCAGAGAGAAAATTTAGGTCACTTGTGGAAATGACCAGATGTATGCTGTCAGATAGCAATCTCCCTAAAAGACTATGGGGGGAAGCCATTCTCACAGCAGTGTACCTACAAAACAGAATGCCAACTAAAGGCGCGGAGCGCACACCACATGAGACATGGCATGGTAGGAAGCCAAACCTGTCACACATAAGAACATTTGGAAGTACAGCATATGCTCATATACCAAAGCAAAGAAGGCATAAGCTGGATTCCACAACAGAAAGGGGCATTTTAGTTGGCTATGCTCCAGGACACAAAGGATATAGAATTTTGAATCTGAAAACTGGCATTGTTGGCATAAGACATGTTACATATTTTGATGAAAACAAAAGGGTTGATAAAGGCTGGATTATCCCAGATGAGCCTTATCATCCAGAATATGAAACTAGAACCATAATAGACATGCCAGTGTATATAAATGCCTTACCAAGGCAGATGTCTGAAAGCAACTCATCTGTATCTAACGAGGAACAGGCAGAGGAAGCAGACACAGAAAGGATCATTGAAGAAGACAGTACAGTTGGAGAAGGGGAATCAATTGGAGAAGAACTCTCAGATATAGAGGATGCGGAAAGGTCAGACCAACCTGTTGTCAGACGCTCATCCAGGGAAAACAAAGGTGTTCCACCCCCAAGACTGTCTTACTTAACAAAGTCAGCAGAAGCTCAAGAGCCCTTAACATGGGATGAGATTGAGAAAATGTCAGCAGAAGAAGCTGCTGAATGGCATAAAGCTGCACAAGAAGAAATTGATGCATTGGATAAAAATAATACTTGGATTCTTACAAAATTACCTCCTGGCAAGAAAGCTATAGGATGCAAATGGGTATTCAAGTTAAAAAGGAATGCACAAGGAAAAGTGGAAAGGTATAAAGCCAGATTAGTGGCAAAGGGATATCTTCAAAAATATGGAGAAGATTTTGATGAAGTGTTTGCACCTGTAGTGAAACACACGACAATTAGAACACTTCTGAGCATTGCAGTCTCAAAAGGCATGCAAGTCAACCACATTGATGTGAAAACAGCGTTTCTTCACGGAGATATAACTGAGGACTTGTACATGGAACAACCAACAGGTTTCATAAATACAAAACAAAGACAGCTAGTGTGTAAATTAAACAAAGGTCTTTATGGATTAAAGCAAAGTGCAAAATGTTGGAATGATAAATTGCATGAAATATTGACAAATTTAGGATTTAAGCAAGGTGAAGCAGATAAATGTTTGTACACTAGGTGCACAAATGGACAATATGCATACATTTTAGCTTTTGTTGATGATCTGCTCATTGCAAGCAAAAGTGAGCAAGAGTACAAGGACATTGTAAAGTGTTTAAACCACAATGTTGAGATAAAAGAACTTGGTAATGTGTCATACTATCTTGGTATAGAAATTGAGAAACAAAATGATGGTTCTTATCTTCTAAGCCAGAAGCAGAAAATAAATGAGCTTATTGAAAGTTTAGGTATGCAAGATGCCCAAGTTGTAAGCACTCCCATGATCACTGATTTTCTGAAGGATGAAACAGTAAGAGAACCTTTACCAGATAACATCCAATATAGATCAGCCATAGGTAAGCTTTTATATCTAGCTACCACATACAGGGCTGATATAGCAAATGCAGTAGGAATTTTGAGCAGAAGGGTCAGCTCACCTACCAAATCAGATTGGACTGCAGTTAAAAGGATGGTAAGGTATTTAAAGGGTACCATTGATTGTAAATTAAAGATTTCAGCCAATAGTAATCCAAAACTAATATGTTACTGTGATTCAGATTGGGCAGGGGATCATTCTGATTATAAATCCACAAGTGGATATGTGTTTATGTATGGAAATGTACAAATTTCATGGGCCAGTCATAAACAAAGTATTGTGAGTTTGTCTTCTACAGAAGCTGAATACGTGGCCGTATCGGAAGCGTGCAGAGAACTGATGTGGATTGAAAAACTTTTGCTGGATTTTGGAATAGCTGAAAAGAGACCAATCCAGATAATGGAAGATAATCAGAGCTGCATCCGACTGTCACAGAATGACAAGGTTCAGTCACGCACCAAGCACATCGCAACGAAATACCACAACGTGCGAGAGTTGGCAAAAGAAGGGGTCATCAGTCTACACTATTGTCACACCAGTGAGATGACAGCTGACATCATGACCAAACCGTTACCCAGAGAACATTTTGTGAATCTGCGTATAAAGCTTGGACTTTGTATGAATAAATAATTGCATGACAGTTATGCATGAGAAGGGGTTTGTTGGAATGTAATTGTATTTTACATGCATTGCCTGTCACCTATTATTTCTCTGTGATTACTCTGTGACCTCTGATGTGAATTACTTAGAGAGGTCACACTGCTATGCAACTTCCTGTGGGGGTTAGATGCAGCAGATGCAGCACATGGAGCACATGGAGCTCATGATCTCTCCTAACCTGAGAGGATCTATGGTGGTGTGAGCATCCATTACCATCTAAGCACATGGAAGGAGCTGATAATACAAATGTATAGTAATATGTATATATAAGCCTGTCTGATTATAATCTAACTACAAACTGTGAGTAAACAGATGTTTTGTTACTTCAACTTTAAAGTGACTCAGCAGTGAATTATTCAGGGGTGAATGAGAGAGAGATGAAGAAAGAAATTAACATTTCTAAAGCTGAAGCTGTGTGTACTAAAATCTGCTAATTATTTACTACAAATAATCCAACAACTTATTTATGGCATTTTATCCCACATTAAACATGAATTAGATTGGAACCTGGGATCATTTAATTTTTTTTTCCTGGAGAGAGTAATGCATTGCCCCCCCCCCCCCCCCATGCTCTCTCCCCGGCTATAGCCAGCTCTGCAATTTTGAGGGGAGGCGCAGAGGTGGATGGGGAGGGGGGTGCGCAGAGGTGGACCGGGGAGAGAGTCTGTTGTTAAACATTTACAAGCACACCACTGTCTAGTGCCCACCCATCCAAGCTGTTGGCCCACCCAAAAATTGCCTTCTGGCTACGCCACTGCTCTTAAAGAGGGATTCTCTATGTTTATCCTATGCCTTTCCTCCCGCTCTTCCACTAGGTTTCCTGATGTTTTAAGCTTACCTCCTTGCAGTTTCATTCCATGTTCTCTAGTTCTATAGCTTCTCCTTCTCTGAAAATGACTTGTTTGTTAATTAATACATTTCAAGTGTTTAAATATCTGTATCATATCCCCCCTGCTTCTTTTCTCCTCTGTGGTATACATATTCAGGTCTTCAAGTCTCTTCTCATAAGTCTTCTGATGGCATTTTGTCATACTATCAGGCTTATTTTCAAAAGGGAAGGACGCCCATCTTCCGACACAAATCGGGAGATGGGCGTCCTTCTCCCGAGGTCATCCAAATCGGCATAATCGAAAGCCGATTTTTTTGCGTCCTCAACTGCTTTCCATCGCGGGGACAACCCACGGGGGCTTGACGGCAGTGTACTGAAGGCGGGATGGGGGTGTGGTTAAGAGATGGTAGTCCTCGGCCGATAATGGAAAAAAGAAGAGCATCCCTCACAAGCATTTGGTCCCTTTTTGTTCATAACCAAACCTTGACAAGGTGCCCAAACTGACCAGATGACCACCGGTGGGAATCGGGGATCACCTCCCCTTACTCCCACAGTGGTCACCAACCTCCTCCCACCCCCCAAAAAAATTAAAAAACATTTTTTGCCAGCCTCTATGCCAGCCTCAAATGTCATACCCATCTCCATCACAGCACTATGCAGGTCCCTGGAGCAGTTTTTAGTGGGTGCACTTCAGGCAGGCGGACCCAGGCCCATCCCCCCCTACCTGTTACACTTGTGGTGGTAAATGGGAGCCCTCCAAAACCCACCACAAACTCACTGTACCCACATGTAGAAGCCCCCCTTCATTCCTAAGGGCTATGGTAGTGGTGTAGAGTTGTGGGTAGTGGGTTTTAGGGGGGTTTGGGGGGCTCAGCACACAAGGTAAGGGAGCTATTCACCTGGGAGCAATTTGTGAAGTCCACTGCAGTGCCCCTAGGGTGCCCGGTTGGTGTCTTGGCATGTGAAGGGGACCAGTGCACTACGAATGCTGGCTCCTCCCATGACCAAAGGGCTTGGATTTGGTCGTTTTATGAGATGGGCGTCCCCGGTTTCCATTTTGGCAAAAAACCTGGGACGACCATCTCTAAGGTCGACCTAAATGTTGAGATTTGAGCGTCCCCGACCGTATTATCGAAACAAAAGATGGACGTCCATCTTGTTTCGATAATACAAGTTTCCCCGCCCCTTCGCCGGAACGTCCTTAGACATGGACGCCCTTAGAGATGGTCGTCCCCATTCGATTATGCCCCTCTATGTGTGTACTTTTCAACTTGTGTATTTCATTTTGTAAGATGAAATAAATGGGGGGTGCTAGTGAGCTATGTACTGGAAGGTCACATAGAGAATATTGGCTCTCTCCCCTTTCTACTGAAAACATCGGATTATTGCAGTTTTCGCTAAAATTTCATTCTAGCGTAATATATTCAACCTGCAAGATCATGTCACTTTCAAAATCCAACAAACAGGATTTAAATCTAATACTCCCGGCAGGACCTAAACAACTTAAACATGACTCTCCGACAACATAGAAAATGGCGTTAGGCAAAACATCCATCACCGCGTCTGACTTTCTCATGGAGGAAATTAGAGCCATGAGAGAGCTGCAAATAAAACTCCTTTTGAGTTTGAGTGTGTTCATTGGACCCCATCTAAATTAAAGTCTGTTATGAAACACCCCAGGCAGGTGGGTACCAAATTCCTCCTCTTCCAATATGCCCTGACAATTTTAACAGCAATGCGCACATTCCCTTCACTATTACACAGAGGTCGGAAAATGTTAATAGTGCCGGATCCAGCCAAATTAACAGCATTAAAGAGAAAACAATTCCTGCTAAGAGGCATGGTTTGGTATTCAATATCCTACCAGGATGACCGTAACTATCAATAACATCACTTCTCCGGAGACCTTGGAAAGTTTTCTAGATCAACAAGCTATAAACAGGATGGCTGGCTGTATATTTCTTCAGTATTATAATATCTTTACATTTCTGGCTCCTTATGGCACCATTCATCTCCTTCTGATATTCTGCTTGTGCCTCCATCAAGAAATTGAACTCTTTCATGTGTAGAAATCTATAACATAAGACCTATTGATGTTCATATTTTATACTGCAATTTAATGCTAATTACTTTAGAGTCTGGGAGAGGACATTCTCTTTGGGACTTCCAAAATATACTTCTACACCCATTATTTTTCTATGTATTCTGGATGAACCTTTTGCTTCTGTTTTTGCCTTTAGAATGGTAGTTGATTGTTCTATTACTTACACAAGGCATGGGTTTATATATATGATGACTCTCAGTATCTCTGGGTTCTATTCCAATATTAGAACTAGGCTGTTTTTAATTATAGACAGGCCATGTAGTCCTTTTATTTTTCCTTTTAAGCATGGCTGCACCTTCCAATGTTGTTAACTTTAAAATGGTATCCTGGAATGTACATGACATGCTTCAGCCTATTAAGAGTATAAAAGTTTTGCTTTCATTTAAGAAAATGAACACTCAAATTGCTCTATTACAGGAAACACATTTATCAGACATATCCCAATTGCTTAAAAACACTAATTGGATTGGAAGCATTTATCATTCACCTGCCCCTGGCAAAAAAAAAAAAAAAAACAAAACATGGAGTGGCAGCACTCTTTCATAAATCCTTAAACATAAACATTTTGGAAGAATCTAGAGATACAGAGGGTAGGTGGTTAATCTTAAAGGTACATATATATAATTCTGGCTTTCTATTAGTGAATGTATATGCTCCCACTCAAGATAAACCAGAAGTTTTGTATCCAAGTTTTTGACAAAATACTAGAATTTGATACTTTTCCACTTATCATTGCTGGAGACTTCAATCTTCCTCTTGATAAATGGCTTGATAGATAGTCCAAAGCTTCTTACCCATCATCCAAATCACATACACCATTATCTTCCTACATTTCCCAGTTTTCTTTATTAGACCCATGGCGCCAATATAATCCAGACGGTTGACACTACACTTTATTTTCTGCTCCTCATAAGAGCTTCTCAAGAATAAATTGTTTCTTGATTTCCAATCGCCTCATGCATAATATTATGCAAACTAACTTAGGCTCCATTATCTTTTCAGATCGTGCATCCACTTCTATCATGTTACGATGTCAGGCTTCAGCTCCTCTGTGCAACCCTGTGTGGAGGCTCAACACACTTCTTCCTGAGGAATCTACTTGGCTCATATTCACAATTTCATCAAAAATGTTTTGGGAATAAATGATAACAATGAAGTCCATATGGTTACTGTATGGAACACCTTTAAAGCAGCCTTATGTGGGGGATTTATCTCTATTTCAGCTCATGCCAATAAAGAAAGGAATAAACTTCTTAATAATCTAAAACAGGATATTAAACAGTTGGAAAATCAATACTCATCAAGCATAGATCCCAATCTACTAAATTGATTATACCAACTTAAATATCAATATAAAAAAACTTGGAGCAATAGGGCAAGTAATGATATTTATATTCATTAATTCACGCAATATGCTGATTTTAATAAATACAACAGGACACTCACTAATCATCTTAGAAGAAATAAAATCCAAAACTCAGACTCCCCAAATCATAACCCCCTTCTGGAACTCCCACCTCACGTCCCTCTGAAATTCTTAAAACCTTTCATAATTTCTACACTGATCTATACAGGTCTAAAAGTAAGAGAACTCCTGCTCTTTTTCAAAATGTCTTGGTCTGAACAAGACATTCAATCCTTAAAAGAAATCACTGAAGCTATATCTCAATTAAAAGTGTCGAAAGCACCTGACCCTGATGGGCTCCCTAGTGAATTTGATAAAGCTTTTAAATCAAACTTTGCTCCTTATATTTTATCCTTCTTTCTCAGTCTGGAACAAGACGACTTGGTCAAAAATCCTCTTTTGCTGAAGCCAATATAGTGGTTTTATCCAAACCTAATAAAAACCTGACTCTATTGCAAAATTTCAGACCGATAACCCTTTTAAATGTGGATTAAAAAAATTATGCAAAATTCCTATCTGATACACTTCTGAAAGCCGTAGGAAAAATTGTTCATCCACATCAAGTTGGATTCATGCCTCTTAGACTACTAACAGATAATGCCTGGTTGTTTTACCATATTTCTCATCTGGCTAAACCCACTCCACTCCTGTGATCACATTAGCATTAGATGCTGAGAAGGCATTTCATAGGGTAGAATGGGATTACTTCTTTTATGTTCTGGAATGGTTTGGAGTCACAAAACAATGTGTTAATAAAATTGGAATTTTATATTCCAACCCCACAGCTAGAATGATTCCTAATAATATGCTATCTGATATGATATTTTTGAAAAGAGGTACCAGGCAAGTCTGCCCTCTCTCTCCACTATTGTTTAACATAGCCCTGGAACTTCTATTACTGGTGGTGAGACAAAACATTCAAATCTTTGGCGTTTTGGTTAATCAACTTGAAATCAAACTTTCAAACTTTTACTAAGCTGCGGCAAAAGAGGCCCTGTGCTGGCGTCAGCACATGTATTTGATGCGTGCTGAGGCCCCCTTTTACTGCAGCATGTAAAAGGCTGTTTTTTTAAATAGAAATGGCCGTGTCACCGTTGAGTTGGTGGTAAGGACTCCCGCACTAACCCAGCGGTAACTGGGCAGCACACAGCACTGCCCGATTACCAACAGATGAACACCAGTGCTACAAAAATAAAAATATTTTTGTAGCACTGGAAATGGTGCGCATTGGGGGTGGGAAATACTACTGGGTTGCTGCAGCAGCTCGGCAGTACTTCCGGTTTAGCGAGCAGTAAGCTCGTGTTGGGCTTACCACTGCTTAGTAAAAGACCCCCCATGATGTTTTGTTCATAACCAATCCTGTTTCTTCTTTACCCTCCTTTTTCAAGTTAGTTGACTGTTTTTCTGTCATCTCTGGATATAAAATCAATATTCAAAAAACAGAAGTGTTACCTCTGATATGCATGTTTCCCCAAATTTAATTTCTTGTTATGGTTTAATATGGAGGCGTATTGTCAAAGCACTTAGTCTTAGAAAATTACTTAGCAACCTGTGGAACTTTGTAAGTCTATGTGTTTTGAAAATGAGCCTTATGGTCTTCTAAGAAAATGAAATATTTAGGAATAAACTTGCCCAAGACCTTAGATGACATCATTGATGACAATAGCCAATTAATCTTACAAAAAGTAAAACACTTACTACATTCATGGACTCCATTCCACCTATCTTGGTGGGGCCATCTTGAGATGATTAAAACGATGATTGTGCCAAACATAAATTTCATGCTATGCATGATTCCAACTATCTTCCACAAAAGGTTTTACACTCAACTTCACAAATCACTATCCCAATTTCTTTGGGCGTCCAAATACCTGAAAATAGTTCTGAACACACTGAAAAAGTTAAAGGAGCATTCCAGTGTTTCATTTCCAGACTTTTTTTTAAACTGTCACAAGGCATTTATTCTTCTTCAACAGAACTGTAACTGGATTCATGACAACTTGGACTATATACCAATGTGGTTGCTTTTACAGCAAGAAATCCTGAAACCATTACTAACTTCCTTGTTACTAACCACCCAGCTCAAAAAAAGAGAATTCAAAATAAGATTTTTTTTCTTTCCTCAATGGAATGCCTACATGTTTTGGATAAATGCATGGGATATCCCCTTTCATAAATCTTACATATTTCCATTTGGAACAATTCTTTAATTAAGATAAATAATACTGTGATATGTTGGAAAGAATGGATGATGAATCAAACATGGCCCTTACAAGATATAACAGCTGCTAATAAGGTCAAATCATTTGCGGAATTACATTCTTATTTTTCCTTTCCAAACCACCAATATTTCCAATGGCTACAATTGAAGCACTGTACTGATCAGAGCAGTCTCCTAAATGACAAAATGCATCAAGCGCCATCCCTCATTGCAATTGTACACCATTTAACTGCTTCAGGCCATGTTGCCTCATGTTTATATAAATACTTGATTCAGAAGTAATACGATCAGCAATCAGGATTTCACTCAGTGTGGGAAAAAGACCGAAATATTTCTTTGACCCCTGAAACAATTGACTGATTTCTGGACCAACCTCCATCCTCGAGGGCTGCAATCCAGTTTCGGGTTCCAGGATTTCCTCAATGAATATGCATGAGATCTTTTTGCATGCACTGCCTCCATTGTATGCAAATAGATCTCATGCATATTCCTTGGAGAAATCCTGAAAACCTGGCCTGGTGATAGCTGAGGTTTGACACCCCTGCATTACAGCATGACATATTCTGCAATTAACCTCATAGTTCTACGTGTATTACACTTTTTGAGAGGTTGGATAGTCATCAGGAACATTCAGTGTTAAAGGCTAAGTGCAATCACTCAGAATCTAACAAAACTATAATTCTGAACAAAAACAGTATACTATCACACTTTAGGATATCATTCTGTAGAATTCAGGATATATTTCTTGAATAGATGTGTTTTAAGGTTGCTTCTGAATTGCATATAATCAGCTGCAGTTAACAAAAGTCCTAAAAGATCCTTATCTAGTCTTGCTGCTTGAAATGAAAGATTATCAACAATTTTACCTCTCTTTTGTTTTTCAAAGAGGGATAGGCAAAAAAAAATTAAAATTGCTAGCTGATTTGGTAGATATTTGAAAAGAATAATGGGTAAGTCGGTATAGTCGTACAATACCAAAAATGGTCTTAAAAGTTAGACATAGTAAAACATAGTAAATGACGGCAGATAAAGACCTGTATGGTCCATCCAGTCTGCTCAACAAGATAAACTCATTTTGCATGGTTTCCGAGCACTCTACCAAAACCCTCATCCACACCCTTGTCACCTCTCGTTTAGACTACTGCAATCTGCTTCTTGCTGGCCTCCCACTTAGTCACCTCTCCCCTCTCCAGTCGGTCCAAAACTCTGCTGCCCGTCTCATCTTCCGCCAGGGTCACTTTACTCATACTACCCCTCTCCTCAAGAGCCTTCATTGGCTCCCTATCCGTTTTCGCATCCTGTTCAAACTTCTTCTACTAACCTATAAATGTATTCACTCTGCTGCTCCCCAGTATCTCTCCACACTCGTCCTTCACTACACCCCTTTCCGTGCACTCCGCTCCATGGATAAATCCTTCTTATCTGTTCCCTTCTCCACTACTGCCAACTCCAGACTTCGCGCCTTCTGTCTCGCTGCACCCTACGCCTGGAATAAACTTCCTGAGCCCCTACGTCTTGCCCCATCCTTGGCCACCTTTAAATCTAGATTGAAAGCCCACCTCTTTAACATTGCTTTTGACTCGTAACCACTTGTAACCACTCGCCTCCACCTACCCTCCTCTCTTCCTTCCCGTTCACATTAATTGATTTGATTTGCTTACTTTATTTATTTTTTGTCTATTAGATTGTAAGCTCTTTGAGCAGGGACTGTCTTTCTTCTATGTTTGTGCAGCGCTGCGTATGCCTTGTAGCGCTATAGAAATGCTAAATAGTAGTAGTAGTAGTAGTAGTAGTAGTAGTAGTTTGAATTGTCCTTGCCTTTCTCAGGGCACAGACCTTAGAAGTCTGCCCAGTACTGTTCTTGTACTAAGTTCTGAAGCTAACATCAAACCCCTTAAAATTTACACTCCAGCCCATCCTTATCTATTCAGTCACGATCAGGGTGTAGACCGTAGAAGTCTGCCCAGCTCCCGTTTTGTTTCCAATTACCGACGTCGCCACCTAATCTCCGCTAAGATTCCACGGAACCATTCCTTCTAAACAGGATTCCTTTGTGTTTATCCCACGCATGTTTGAATTCCATTACCGCTTTCATCTCCACCACCTCCTGCGGGAGGACATTCCACATATCCACCACCCTCTCCGTGAAAAAATACTTCCTGACAATAGTCCTGAGCCTGCCCCCCTTCAACCTCAATTCATGTCCTCTAGTTCTACTGCCTTCTCGTCTCCGGAAAAGGTTCATTTGCGGATTAATACCTTTCAAATATTTGAACGTCTGTATCATATCACCCCTGTTTCTCCTTTCCTCCAAGGTATACATGTTCAGGTCAGCAAGTGTCTCCTCGTACGGTTTGCAACGCAAATCTCATACCATTTTCGTAGCTTTTCTTTGCACCGCTTCCAGTCTTTTTACATCTTTAGCAAGATACGGCCTCCAAAACTGAACACAATACTCCAAGTGGGGCCTCACCAACGACTTGTAGAGGGGCATCAACACCTCCTTTCTTCTGCTGGTTATGCCCCTCTCTATGCAGCCTAGCATCCTTCTGGCCATGGCCGTCGCCTTGTCGCATTGTTTCTTCACCTTCAGATCCTCCGACACCAACACCTCAAGGTCTCTCTCCTGAGTCGAGCTTACTAATCTCTCCCCTCCTATCTGGTATCTCTCTTTTGGGTTTCCGCACTCCAAGTGCATCACTCTGCACTTCTTGGCATTAAATATATTAAACAGAATAGGCCCCAGCACCGACCCCTGAGGAACTCCACTGCTCACCTTCCTTTCCTCTGAGCGGATTCCATTTACCCCCACCCTCTGCCACCTGTCAGTCAATCAGTTTCTTATCAAGTTCACCACTTTCGGTCCTAAGTTCAACCCTTTCAGCTTATTCACGAGTCTTCTGTGGGGCACCGTATCAAAGGCTTTGCTGAAGTCCAAGTAGATTACATCTAGCGCACGTCCTTCATCCAGTTCTTTGGTCACATAAGAATTTTACATAAGACATAAGAATTTTAAAAAATATATTGGTAGCCAGTTAATTTTTATGTAGTAAGGTGATAAACTGTCATATTTATTCAAGGAATAGATTAAACGTAAAGCAATATTTTGTATAGTTTGAAGCTTTTTGAATGTATGTTTGGAGAAACCCAGATAAATGATATTACAATAGTCTAAAAGTCTAAATAGTCTAAAAGATTACAAGAGATTGTACTAATAGACGGAAGTTTTCCTGATCAAAAATATTTTTAAACACATCAAAGATTTCATATAACAAAAAAGGCCTTTTGAGTTAAGGTGTTAATCTGCTTTTGTAATATTAATCTAGAGTAAAAAAGAAAACTCCTAAAATTCTAATAGTAGAGGAAAAAGTATAAATTACTTGATTTATAGTCACCTCTAGATCTCTTCTATTAATGCATTACTAATAAGCATGAATTTTGTTTTTTTCTGCACTAAATTTTAATTTATGTGATTGCATTCAATGATATAAGATATTCATGACATCAAATAATAAACTGTTGGAAAAACAAAGTACCAATAGGAAGTAATACTGTAGCTATAAAGATGAATTCCCTGTTGTTGCAAAAGATAACCTAGGGAATATATATAGATATTAAAGAGGATAGGGGATAAAGGGGAGCCCTGAGGGACTTCAAATTAATTAATCCACCTATCTGATAGCTTATTATCCTTTTTAACATGTGATGCCTCCCCCCCCCCCCCCCCAATTCAGTGCTATCTGTCTCTCCAATTCGGCTTCCAAAGAAATATTGTCTGTGAAGGCAAGAAGGGCCATCTCCTGAATCCTGGTGTATAAACTTGTATCTTACAGGCATTAGGAGGGAGCTGGAATCCCTGAGGCACTGGTACCAACACGTCCAGCCGGAAAACCCGGACATCATCCAGCATATGTGATGGTGCATGATGGCCTGTGGTAAGTATCACAAACAAAGCACCCCTATCTATTTGTTTATGTATTTAATTATGACATTTTCCTGTACAATTTCACGTTCAATGTAGTTAATAAGCTAAAAAAAAAAAAAGTCATAACAAAATATGAAACAATATGCATAAAAGCCACATATATCAATAAGGAAAGAATCATACATTTATTTATTTATTTATTTATTACATTTATACCCCGCGCTTTCCCACTCAAAGCAGGTTCAATGCGGCTTACATAGTACATATTCTTTAAATATATAAAGAATGCCATAATAAAGCATAATAGGGAGAATGCTGTAATACCTCTGTCCCAGATCAAGGCCTGAGATTGCAGTTACCCTCCCTAGAGTATGACTGCAAACCCCAACTCACCACATATGAAATGACGTATGAAATGCAACCACTATGGCAGGGGACACGAAAATGTTACCACCTAAGTTCACCTTTTCTGTCATTACCCCTTCACAAATCCATATCCCATATTGTAGGGGAACAGGATGGCTTACTTCTGTATCCCCCTTTCTGGGGTGGATCATGTTTCATGCAGTGGCATAGCTACATGGGGCCAGGGGGGCCTCGGCCCCCGTAGATTTGGCCCTGGACCCACTGCCAATGACCCTCTTGACCCCCCCTCCTGCCGCCAACCTTCCTCCGCCGTCGCCATGGGCTACCTTTGCTGGCGGGGGACCCTAATCCCCACCAGCCGAGGAGGTCCTCTTCTTCCCACGAAGGTTTCATTCTGTTTCTGTGAGTCTGAAGTATTAACTACATTGAACGTGAAATTGTACAGGAAAATGTCACAATTAAATACATAAACAAATAAATAGGGGTGCTTTGTTTGTGATACTTACCTCGGGCCATCATGCGCCATCACACATGCTGGATGATGTCCGGGTTTTCCGGCTGGACGTGTCGGTACCAGTGCCTCAGGGATTCCAGCTCCCTCCTAATGCCAAAAATGCCTGCAAGATACAAGTTTATATACCAGGAGGAGGCAGCGGCAGGGGAGCAGTCTGTGATGGACCCAAGGGAATGGGAGGTGCCCAAACTTGTGCAGGACCCCTGGGAAGATATGCCTCCTAGTGAGGGGGAAGAAGAGGAGGGGGAGAGACACCACCAGCACCCCCTCCCCACTACCAACACGACGACTGGACAACAGTGCAGCTGTATGTCACGCCCCCTTACTTCAGCGGCATCTTCAAGTGGCACGGGGCTTCGTTGCAGCTCTGCCTTGATCAGCGTGATGTACTGCAAGTCTCTTTGGATGGTGCCGTCTCTGCCTGCTCCGCTGCACGATTCGCCATGCATCCGAATGGCTCCGCCCCCTGTCTTCTGTGTGGTCAATCAAGGTGGTTTTTTTTTGCATACCAGGGTCTGTGTCTCTACTTTGTGCACTACATATGTGGTATTATTAAATGCTGGGGTTGATGTGACAGAAAGCACAAGTCCAGCTACATGCTGGAGGCTGCAATCTGGGTTGCATGACAGGTCTACCGTGACACAAAAACTTAGGTATATAAGTGTCATAAGTGTGGCCATGTAGAAGGCCACGTGTTCCTTCCAATCTGCATCAACAGAATTGCCCCATTATCCCCCTTACCATACAGCCCACACCCTTTGGACACAAATCACAGAGCTGCCTAAACAATAGGTATGTTGTCTCGCACTAGCAATCCACCAAGTACAAACCTGCAGATACACATAGGCAGTGCCTAGACTATTGTTTCCTCTCTGTTCAGAAGGCTACCTTACCCACAACCAACATGGCTGAGAGCCAGGAAGGTTCTAGAAACAGCTGGGTCATATTTTCACATTGAGAATGTGTCAGCAATGGTATAAATTGGTGAAGAAGAAAGGTAAAACAACAATGTACAACTTTGGGAGATACTGACAGTAGACAGAAGGTAATGAAACATTAGATACATTATATTTTACCATGTTAATGAAACATTAGATACATGTATATTTTATCACAATTACAAAACAATCAATCAGGTACTGAAGGGCACAGGCTAGGGGAATTATGTAGGCACCAGGCTGTAGCCACCTGCAGGGGATTTGAAACATGAACTGTAACTAGAAACCCTCCCCTTCACTATGACTTATGGGCTTGAGCCTGTGGCAAGCACCCACCTGTGGCCACATAGAAAATGATTTGCAGGATTGAATAGAAAAAGTTTGCATTTCCGTAATTATGGAGATTTTAGGAGTGTATTCAGTAATTGCATTTCCCTAATTATGGAGGATTTTAGGAGTGTGTTCAGTAATCTGGAAAAGATATTCAGTGTATGTATATATATATATATATATATATATATATATATATATATATATATATATATATATACACACACACACACCCCGGGATACATGACAGACCTCATAGACCTACCATCCAGAAACACAACAAGATCAACACGAACATACCTAGATCTCCACCACCCAAGCTGCAAAGGACTCAAATACAAATCAACCTATGCATCCAGTTTCTCTTATATAAGCATGCAACTATGGAACATACTACCAATCGCCGTGAAAACAACATATGACCACCTAAACTTCCGGAAACTCCTAAAGACTAACCTGTTCGAAAAGGCATACCCCAACAATCCAACCTAAATGCCTTAACCCTGCAACACAACAATATAAAAGTTCATACTGGACACAACCTAACTCTTCCTCTTATGACCCCCAATGTGTTTATCACACCTGATCATTACTTTATCATAACCTCACTTTGTATTTGTTCATACCGGTATTGGCAATTGCCTCTATTGTACTATGTAAGCCACATTGAGCCTGCAAATAGGTAGGAAAATGTGGGATACAAATGTATAAATAAATAAAATAAAAATATGCTTCCACCCCCAAAACCCTGAGAATGGGTGGGCACTTAAGAAAAGGGGACTGGGGTTCACCTCATATATAGGGATGGAACCTACCGGGAAGACACATAAGGTACAAAGCAGGAGCACAACCATCAGATGTGGATACCCATGAACCTGGTGAAAATAGAGGTGAAATTGGAATCTAAGAAAAGGCACAGAATGGGGAGCCCTTGACCATGAGAGAAGAGGATGCACACATCCATTCTCAGGGCCTCTACCCTGCAGGCAGCCACAACTTGGCATCTATATACTTATTATTCAGTTTTAGATCTGTGATTTCATTCTCCTGACATCACTATCTGGAAGTCAAAGAATGGCACCAAGTTTACATTGCCCCCATACAAAGGAGAAAATCAGTAGAAAAATGGAAATACAATAGCATGATAAGTAATATTTTCTGCATGCATCCTTAAGGCTACAGTGTGAAAAATGACTGATATTCCCTTTCGTATAGGAAGTAAACAACATCACATTTCCCTTCAAGGAAGGGACACAAAGCAACTAGTGTACTTTCTTCGTAATTATTCTCTTAGCATTTGTAAATATAACCAGAAGATGGCTGTGATTTTCCAGACAGTCAGCTTTCCAAACCTAGCAGTATCTTTGTTTGTTTTAAATTTGTTAGTCAAATTGGATCATTTTAAGGATGACACAAAATCAGTCAACAACAATAATATATTCATAGGAACAAGGAGAGGTTTATATTAAATATGTTTTTCAAATCTATAATTAGGCATTAGGGACATGATGTTATAAAGCGTTTCTCCCATTTTGTACAATAGAAAAATGCCTAGTACATCTGGACAAAAACATTAATGGTGTCGTGTGTTATTTACCTCTATAATACAGTTTAGATGTACATTTGATTTTTGAAAAATAGTAAAATGCGATGAATAAGGGCATTTTTAGGTGGGAATGAGCTAAATCCTTATTTTTGGTACCTTTGTAATACAATATGTGGGATGAAATATAGCAGAGGGGGAGAAGGCAGAAACATGGAGTCACTTCACCAAATCACTTTTACACTTTTTGATAAACAACCAACAAACCTATTTCTGCCTCGCTTCTTCCAAATTCCATGGCTGATGATTCTAGCAGCTTAGCAGACAGCTGAAAACAAAACTCAGCAATCTAGCATTATTTTCTCTCCTGCATTCAGATGGTGAAGGTCAGAGAGAAAGGTGCTAGCCTAGCTTCAGAAATTACTTTACTAAAGTTGAACACTTCTAGATAAATTAGAGAAAGAAAAAAGAGAGTGTTACAGGGTTCTAAATGAAAGAGAGAGAGAGAGAGAGAGAGAGAGAGAGAGAGAGAGAGAGAGAGAGAGAGAGAGAGACTTTCTGGGCATGAGTCTAAAACCAGACAGAACATCCTAAGGGAGAAAAGGAACACAAGTCAGGGCAAATAGGCACAGGCAAGCAGTTACTGTTTCTCAGCATCAGAGGTAATCAATAGAAATAAAACAAAACATTGAAAAGAAAATAAGATGATAGCTTTTTTATTGGACATAACTTAATACATTTCTTGATTAGCTTTCGAAGGTTGCCCTTCTTCGTCAGATCAGAAATAAGCAAACAAAGAAGAAGCAACTTTCAAAATCTAATCAAGAAATGAATTAAGTTATGTCCAATAAAAAACGTATCATCTTATTTTCTTTTCCATGTTTTATTTTGTTTTATTTCTATTGATTACCTTTAAAAGTGGACTAACACGGCTACCACACCTCTCTACTCAGCATCAGAGAAAATTGGGGTTTATCACTCTCTTAAACTCTGTGGATCCAAAAAATGCTGAAAGAACAGATACATAATGATCTACTACTACTTATAATTTCTTAAGCACTATGCAGACACATATAAAAGGGTCTGGGTCGCGTTATAAATACAACTAATTGCAAGAAGGACAGGACCTCAACAAGCTAAGTAGCTGTTACATGCTAACTCTATGAGTATTTATTATGAGCTAAAAAATCGTATAAGATAAAGAAAGAAAAATAAAATAAAAGGAAAAAAAAGAATAATAATATAAAACACACGCTGGACAAAGGCTGCTTTATAGGTGGTGGTGTTGCCAATGATGAAGCAACCCAGCCCCCGTGAGCTCCGAGTAAATTAGAGCCGGGGGTTTCTTGAGGCGACACCTCACCTTTCCTCATATTAATTACATGTAGAGGATTGAGTTGATGATCATTTTTTACAAATCTTCTCCACTTTTTGTGTTTATGACACATATAAAAGAGACATTCTGTGCTCCATAGAACTTACAATCTAATCACAATGCTCGGGAAGGGTAGGTATGGAAATCGTGGTAGAAGCAGAGGAAGGAATTCAGTGGATGCTCCTGAAAGATGAGGGCTAACAGCAACAACAGAACTAGAGAAGAACAGAGAGGACAGTCTGAGATTCTTTCTAGTATGCCAGAGGAGGAAAAAAGAGGATTTGCAGAATAGGGATAAGATCAGCAGCAGGTAAAGCCATTACAAACAAAGCACAGTTCAAGGTATACCCTGTTCTCTATTGATCAATGTATGCAGAAAGTTTTGACAGATACAGGATCAAATGGGTTATTATGTGAGGGAGTTTAGAATCCACACATATAGAAACTCCTTATCAGCTATATGTTTTGTAGCTGATGAGGAGCTGGGAAATCCAGTTGTTAGCATGCTAAACTCTAGTGAAGTAGTAGAAAGTGATACTGGTAGAACTAAGATCAGAATTCGAAGGATGCCCCTAACCTTTTATCTATTGATCTACTCAGCAATAGCCCTCAAGGAATTCCTATAAGATATGAGATATGGAGGCAAATTAGAATGATTTAGAATCAGTGTTATGCAGAATGGATGAACTATCAGAATTCCATTAGTAGAGAAAAGTGAATAGGCTATTTTTTGAATAGTGGATGTTCTTGCTGTCAAATTGTTCTGGGTATACCTGTCTGTGGAGATGCTTGGATGGTTTGTTTCATGTCATAGGTTAATACGCAAGTTGCAGATTACCTTTTTTTTAATTGGACTGACCTGTTTTATTTGTGACCAACTGTTGTTTATTGCATGGAGATGTTTGTTTATACGGCAAAAATGTGTGCACAGCTGTGGAAGAGAGATCAGTTTTAGGCTAATACATCAAGTTTTATTGGCCTTTTTGATGCTGCTTTTAACTCCTAACCCTTATTCACTTATTCAGAACCCTTATTTTATCATCCTCACTTTAATATTCCCTTATCTCTTGTTTGTCCTGTTTGTCTGTCCTAATTAGATTTTAAGCTCTGTCGAGCAGGGACTGTCTCCATGTTCAAGTGTACAGCGCTGCGTACGTCTAGTAGCGCTTTAGAAATGATAAGTAGAAGTAGATATCTTAGCGCCTAAAACTACACGCATCCATTTACACCAACGAAAATGTGGTTTAAATCCTGGCATGTAGATTTAGACACACTGAACCATATTCTATAACTACGGACATAAATTTCTGAATGCCCACAAAATGCCCATTTTCTTGTCCATAACCATGCCCCTTTTTGCCTGCATGCATTAGAAGTCCGGTGCAGTTCGTTACAGAATATGCTTAGCGAGTTTTGCGTGTAAATTCAAATCAGTGCTCATTATTGCTTGTTAAGTGCTGTTATCAGCGCTCATCAGCTTGTTAAGTGTGTTAAATCACGCGCATTGTTATAGAATCGGTGTGGATCTCTAGGCACGTTATATAGAATCTGGGGGTTTGTGCTTGAGTCCCTATCATCTACAAAATAGGTGAACATTAGTATGTGGTCATTATTGACAAATTCAGAAAACTGGCCATTTTACCCCAGCAGTTAAAATGGCCTTAGCGTGTGAGACTGATCCACATCAGGGCATGCTAATGTCACTTTTCACCACTGTGTGGTAAAACGTCTCCTTAGCATGTAAAAGGACAAAAAAACAAATAAACCACTGTGCAAAGCACCAGTGCAGTTTGTTGCACCAGGATCTGAGGATAATTTCCAAAAAGAAGAAGAAGAAAATGTATTTTCTTCCTAACATACAAAGCAGAATCAAGTTTTGAACAATAGATAAAGAATTATGCATAATGCTCCTTACAAGTTTATATGACAGTTCCTTAAGTAAAAGTTTTATGATAGTTTTTGAGTTCATAAATTTAATGCTACTATCAATAATTGTCTGAAAAGGGCTTTCATAATTTTAATGGGCTGCTTGCCATTCGCTTGCCAGTCATTTTTCAGTAATTTACAGCCTTATTTGTCATCCATTTAAAGTATTAGAAACTGTAGATATAAACAGGAAAAATTTTTAAGTAAAAAAAAAAATCTTTCCTTTTACGTGCCATTTGTGAAATGATGAGTTGTTCTGTCTTAAGTTTTGTTGTTTTTTATTACTCCAGCTTTTCACTGTACTTGCTCCCATAAAAAACCATTTGAGAAAATGTACAAAAAAATTGCTTTGTCTAACTCCCTGTAGATTTAAGATTATGGAACTTTCTCTATACTGTGCAAATTTATCAGAATATAGTTTTAAACTACACCTTTCTATATTAAAGAATACAATAAGCTAACTAGTCTCTCTGAATACATTTCAAGTTTTAGGTAGGTGGAAAATATAGCAGTCATAGAATAAAGTACAGTGGAATTATACTTCACGTTCTGGAAGATTCAGTAGGGTTGCTGTATTTAATATATCATTTCTTGCCTGAGCTAATATGGTTTGGGTTGAAATACTCACATTTGTTAATTTACTGTTTAGATGTGAAGGCAGATTTTAGGTAGCACATGGAGAAAGGACAAGATGGGGCCCAGAGCAGATGCTAGAGAGGAGGCCCCAAAGCTTGATTGCAGATTGTTCCTCTTTCAACTTTAGGCAGGTTTGAGGCCCCCAGTGATATGGAGGTCCAGGGCAATTGCCCTGTTTACCCACCCCTAATGCCATCCCTGAGAGAAGAAGTCAGAAGTCCAGGTCAGGGCGTGGAGAATTCCTGTAGTTTGTTACAAGAGACTGCCAAATGTAGAAACTCTTGTAAAATAGCATGGGATTGCCCTACAGAGGATACAGAAATCAAATGTAGAGCCCCCCCCCCCCCTCACACACACACACACACATGCATGGAGCAGCTTTCTAAAATCACTGCTCCCTCTGTAGAGGGCCCCAATCCCTACAGAAATAATCCTTCCACCACAACATCCCCCACCCCAAGATATCAAGTCCTCCCTCCTCCTTGATACAGCATTAGATCTTCAAGACAACCATCCCTAAGTCCCCTTAGAAGACCCCCCCATCCCTTCCTCTGCTTTTCCAGGGGTGCCTGGTGTCTAGTGGAGCAAGGGCAATACCCACTCATTCCCGCTGTTGCTAATCCCGAGTTCAAAAATAACCTGACCGCTAGAGGAGAGGGAGGGTATTAGGGTGGATCAGAGGTGGGGCATGGGTGGGATTTACCCAGTGGATATCAGAGGAGGGGGAATGATTGTGGGGAGGCAGATGTCAACAGGTGTTAAGGAGTAGCTAGATTTTGACATTTACGTCTGGGTCTTACAAAAGGGATTTTATTTATTTATTGCATTTGTATCCTACCTTTCCCCACCTATTTGTAGGCTCAAAGTGGCTTACAGAGTGTGGTTATGACATAATCATTTCGTGTTAACAGGTGCATTTCTTATAGTTTGAATGTTGGTAAGAGAAGATAAGCATAGTCGTTTCATGATGTTGAGTACAATTCTTGTTGTTTGAAGATTGGGTGGGGGAGGATAGACGGGAAGTATTAGGTAAGTTAGAGGTGAGCTGTGGTAGTTGTGTGATTTGTTGAAGTGGTTTATAGGCTATGTGTTTGTCTTGTAGGCCTTTTGGAAGAGATGAGTTTTTAGAGATTTGCGGAAGTTAGTTAACATCTATTCTTACCCAAACAGATGTGAATTCCCAATATGAAATACAGAACCTGCATCTGTATTGTCAGCCCACTCAGGATACTCCTTCTTCTTGCTCTAACCCCCCCCCCCCCCCCCCATACATACACACACACACACCTAAATGTAGCATCTCCATATGTAAATAGCACCTTTTGTGAAATTATTATTAAAATATATCTCAAAATAAGAGTCAAAAATAATAACCAAAACATAATAACTGTCAAACTGCTAAGACTATAGGGCTCAGTCTCAAAAGAGAAAAATGTCAAAAAGTGGCATAAATCTGCATTTGGACATTTTTCTCACAAAAATGTCCAAATTTGCATTTTCAAAGGCAATATTTAGATGTTTTCCTATGAAGTCTGTCAGAAGTGTGTTCAAATCACAAGGAGGCATGCCAGGGGCATGTTAAGAGCGGGATCTGGGCATTCCTAACACTTGGATATTTTTCTGCCATAATGGAACAAAACAAAACATCCAGGGCAATAAGCTGGACGTTTTGGTCTAGACCTGTTTAATTAACGAATAAGCCACAAAAAATGTCCCAAATGACCAGATGACCACTGCAGGAATAAAGGAATGGTACCCCCTTACTCCCCCAGTGGTCACTGATCTCACCCACCCCACAAAGATGTAAATGAAACAGAATATACCAGCCTCTATAACAGCTTCAGATATTATGGCCAATTCTTTGAGAGCAGCAAGCAGGTTCCTAGAATAGCCTAACAGTCGGTGCAGTGCACTGTACAGAAGGTGACCCAAACCCATAATCCACTCTATCACACTTGTGGTGGAAAGTGTCAGCCCCCTCCACCCCCAAAAATCTCAAAATCTACTGTACCCACATATAAGTGACACCTGCAACCATAAGGACTGTTATAGTGGTGTGTACTTGGGTACAGTAGGTTTTTCGTGGGTTTTGAAGGGCTCACCATACAATATAAGGTGGTAATGGTGAGATGTATACCTAGGACCTTTTATGTGGTCCACTGCAGTGGCCCCTAGGGTGCCCCACTGCTCTGCTATGTGGCCAGTCTACTAGGAAATCTTGCTCTCCCTACGTCCCAATGGCTTGATTTTTTGCGTTTTTCACTTTGACAGGTTTTTTTTAATGGTCCAAAAAGATAAACATACTTAGCACAGCATCTAGGAAATAGTCATTTTCAAAGAAAAAATATGAATATTTTTCTAGTTTGATAATGATAATTTCACTACTTGATTTATTGATGGTTTTTTTGCAAAACATCCAGTCAGATTTAGACGTCATATTGAAAATGCCCCTCCACATATATAAAAAGAGATAATTGTCCATACAAAAACTTTAACTTAAACTTTCAACTAATGATAGTTCAAAGTAAAGTTTTTCTATGGACAATTATCTCTTTTTATATATATAGTCTTGGCGATTTGAGAGTTATTGTGTTTTAGACCTTTTGTGAAATGCCACATATAGGCCAGTTATTTACAAGTTATTTACAAGCGGAGGTGCTGCTTCTAAAATAAGGGCCATAGTGTTGTAATCTGTCATTTCTCAAATGTCATCTTTGCAGAAACATTAACTACTGTAGTGCTTAACTGCTCTTGTGCTCTCTCTCTCTCTCTTCTCAAATAGCTATGATGTTCTTTCAAACTTGGGTCTGTCAGTTTTAAATGTGCAGCGCCAGACAATCTGTTCTTAAGTGCCTCTGTGTGCAAAAACCTGGTTTAAAAAAACAAACAAAAAAAGAACATAGTAGCATAGTAAATGACAACAGATCTCTATGGTCCATTCAGTCTGCCCAACAAGATAAACTCATTATACATGGTATGCGAAACGTTATATGTATACCCGAGTTTGATTTGTCCTTGCCATTTACAAGGCACAGACCGTAGAAGTCTGCCCAGCACTGTTCTTGTACTAAAGTTTCTGAAGTTAACACTGAAACCCCTTAAAATTTGCACTCCAGACCATCCATATCTATTCAGTCACGATCAGGGCATAGTCACGATCAGGGCATAGACCGTAGAAGTCTGCCCAGCACTGGTTTTACCCCCCAATTACCGGTGTTCCCACCCAATCTCCGCTAAGATTCCGTGGATATATTCCTTCTAAAAAGGATTCCTTTGTGTTTATCCCACGCATATTTGAATTCCGTTATCATTTTCATCTCCACCACCTCCAGCAGGAGGGTGTTCCGTTATCCACTACCCTCTCTGTGAAAAATACTTCCTGACATTACTCCTGAGTCTGCCCCTCTTCAACCTCAATTCATGTCCTCTAGTTCTACCACCTTCCTGTCTCCAGAAAACGTTTCTTTGCAGATTAATACCTTTCAAATATTTGAACATCGGTATCATGTCACCCTTGTTTCTACTTGCACATACAGAAACAATAGACTGCACTACTGTATAAGAGTACTTCCAAAATTCCACAGAGATAAGGAACTCAGTTTTGAACAGCCTGCATTGTTTTCAATGTAATTTTCAAAGGGAATCCATCCTGCCTTGTTTCCCTTTAAATATTAGAGCATGCAAAGTACTGTATGTGCACAGGGGAAAGTAAAAGGCATATGTGCAAATAGAACAGAGTTTTATGTGCAAAAATAGGTTTTTATAAAATCATTATCCCGATATGCAGGTAAACCTATATACATACAGGGCAAGATTCTGTATATGGCACCTGAAAACTCCGCACAGAATACATTTCCGCCTAAGCATTTTTATAAGCAGCGCCTATATTTAGACACAGTATATAGAATGTGCTTAGTTGATATCAGAGTGCTTAAAACTACATGCGTCCATTTACACCAAAAAAAAAGTGACGTAAATGCCGATGCGTAGATTTAGGCACAAAGGGGCATATTCTATAACACTACATGTGCATTTTGGAATGCCCAAGAAGCACCCATTTCCCTGCCCATAACCACACCCCTTTTTGGATGTACACATTATACATTAGGCACTCTGCGTTACTGTCCCGTCTTCCGCCGGGACCAACACGCACCTGCTTGCCGCTGGCACTAGTGGCCCATGGGGCCCGGGGCCGCCAGGGATGGCCGGCCTTCGCCGCAGGACCTCCGGTGGCTGGCCATCGCCAGCCAGTGGGGAGAGGCGGCCATTGCCTTTAGTCCAGCTACAGAGGATCACCGGTTGTTCTCGCCTCGTTGCCGCCGATGGCCGGCTTTCCACTTCCGGGATGGAACCCTAGCAACATGGCGCCGGAGGAGGATAGCCGGCGTCTCTTCCGGTTGCGGGAACAAGCAGGGGAAGCGGTGACTAGCGTCACCTCGGATTGGTTACCTGAAGACTCACCGCAGGAAGCACCAGCTGGGGCCCTGCGCTAATGAGGAGGACTACTTAAGGAGCACTACTCCTCCTAGCCAGTGCTTCGGCTTCTCGTTCCTGAGAGCTCCGCATCGTTGGCTGGAACTCTGTACCTTGCTATCAGACTTTGCCTGCCTCGACCACTGCCTGCTACTGATTCTCCTTGACCTCTGCCTGCCTTGACCACTGCCTGCTACTGACTCTCCTTGACCGCTGCCTGCCTCGACCACTGCCTGCTACTGATTCTCCTTGACCGCTGCCTGCCTTGACCACTGCCTGCTACTGACTCTCCTTGACCGCTGCTTGCCTTGAACACTGCCTGCTACTGATTCTCCTAGACCGCTGTCTGCTTCTTCCTCTACCGCCGCTGTCTGCGGGGCCTGTCCGCCCCCTGTTCCAGAAGCCCTGTAGGCTGCCCGCACCTGGAGGCTCAACTTCCAGGGAACGGTGGCCTTCCCAGGCGAAGAGTGGGGGTAGGTCGGCTGTCCTCTGGAGAAGGAGGGGTTTACTCCGCCGTCTCCGGCCGGATACAAGGGCTCACACCAGCAAGCTGCTCATCCTTTGGCGGAGCAAGACAGTTACAGAATATGCTTAGTGAGTTGTGCGTGTAAATTCTAATTATTGCCAATTAGTGCTCATGATTGCTCTTTAAGACCTGTTATCAACGCTGATTAGCATGTTAAGGCAATTCAGTTACACGCGTTGTTATAGCATATGCTTCAATTTTGGCAAGGAACACTAGGCGTGATATATAGAATCCAGAGGACAGCCTATATGTTCACAAACTTACCCAGACTAAGAGGAGGCATCTCCAAAGGTGGGAGAGAGGAGGGATTAGCATTTACACACAGATTTAATAAAATATATCCATATGTTCATAATTTGGCATGTGAAATTTGTGTGTGTGCCAAAACAGCAGATATATATGTATGCATAAACTCCCAGATTCTACATATTGCAACTAAGGTTGTGTGTGCTAATTTTACAGTGCAGCCAAATTGCGTATGCAACTTAATTGTTTGACAAGCCAGTTAGTGCAGATAATGAGCAATTGTTGGCACTAATTGGCACTAATTAGAAGTAACGCATGCAACTTTCTAAATTTATTCTGAAAAGTGGTATGTGTTTAAAGTCTAATGCACTGATCTAAAAAATGGGGCATGGCCATGGGAGGGGCATGGTGGGTCAAGGGCGTTCCTTGAAACTCTTTGCGCTGTTATAGAATACTAGTATAAAAGGCCCGTTTCGGTAGGCAATGAAACGGGCGCTAGCAAGGTAATCCCCCCTCCCTCCAGACCCCCCTCCCTTGTTCCAGACCCCCCTCCCTCCGTCCCTCCCTCCTGAGTTCCAGACCCCCTCCCCAGATCCCTCACTCCCTTCCTTCCTTCCTTCCTTTCCTTCCGTCTGAGTTCCAGACCCCTCCCTCCCTTCTGAGTTCCAGACCCCCTCCCTCCCAGTTCAAGGCCCCCTCATGCCCCTCCCTCCCACCGAGTTCCAGACTCCCCCCTCCCTCCGATTTCAACACCCCTCCTCCACGCTACTGACCCCTGGACCCCCGTGCCGCGACCCTCTCGACCCCCCTTCCCGCAGAAAACATTCCCACGCCAGACGCATGCACAGAAACTTGAACAGATGATCATTCATCAAGCAATGCCCCAGTGCAGCCGAGAAGAGAAATTTGCTTGTCATCAGCACAGGAACGCGACAGCGGCGGGGTAGGGTTTTCGGCGGAAAGGGGGGGAGTCGAGAGGGTCATGGCAGGGGGGTCCAGGAGTCAGTTACGTGGAGAGGGGGTGTTGAAATCGGAGGGAGGGGGGAGTCTGGAACTTGGTGGGAGGGGTGTGAGGGGGCCTTGAACGGGATGGGAGGGAGGGAGTGACATGTGTGTGTGTGGGGGGCGGGGGTGTTGATGTTCTTCGGGTGGGGGGTGCTTTGGTGATGCGCCGGGGGGAGGGCTTCTGTGTTGCCCCGCTCCCTGTCACTTGCTCAGAAGTGGCAGGGAGCGGCGCACTGATAGCTGATTACCAGGCAGGGGGAGGAGTAGGGAAACACGCTCCACGTGTTTCCCTACTCCTCCCCTTGCCTTGGAATCAGCTGTCAGTGACGTTACTGACATCAGTGTGTTCTTAGCTGCCTAGCAGACCATCTCTGAGGGATCCACGGTCCCAGGCAGGTTAGAATGTTGGAGGTGAGAAATATTATATAGGATACCCAATCCACGCCTAACTTAGAAGCGAGCATTTATGCCATGCTTTAGTTGGCATAAATGGTCACACCTACATTTAGTTGCGGGTCTAGACGCTACACATATTCTATAAACCATGCCTAACATTATAGAATAGCGCTAAGTGCATTTTTTCCATGCCAATTTTTTGGTGCCATATACAGAATCTAAAGGGGACAATTGTCTAACTGGGGGCCTAGTTGGAGCCACTGTTCCCTCTAAGCTGATCAAAAGTCCTCCACCTACTGCCCTGCTAGTGGGTGGTGCTGTTTCACTATCACATTTTCAATAGTGAGAGACAGGTAAGCTCAGAAGAACTCCAGGGAACCTGCCCGTCCCTAGTGACTGAAAATACAATATGAAAGCACCACCCCCTACTGACAGCAATGCAGTTGGAGAACTCCCACTCAGCATAGAAGGAACAGTGGTTGCAGCCTAACTTATAGATGCCCACTCAAAAGAGGGAGGCTGTAACTCAGACCTTTGCTTCTCCCCTTCCCTCCCTCTTCCCACTCCTCCTCTGCCCTCTCCTCCTCTTTCCTTTTCTTGCAGTTTTCTTTTCAATAAACACACCTACAACAGGGTTTATCTTCCGAAAGTGGAATTATAAAGTCCACAGCAATACAACAGTTAAATTTCTATAAAAACTTAACAATTTAACAATGTCTACCTAATACAACATCTTCTATCTTAAGTTATCATCCTATGCTAACTGTATATAAACCCAGGAGCTACTTCAATCATTCCCATCCCTGGGGGCCATGCCTAAGCGCCACTACTGTTAAGGCTTCAGCCATTGTCGGCTACTATGTCCGACCCCAGCCGTTGAAGCAGGGGTCACCGATGGTCTTCTTGCCTCAGGCCACCATCACAAGCATACCCGAGCATATGGTCGTGTTCCTTCCCAGCCGTTCAAAGCTGAGAAGCCTTTTGTGGCTTGTTTCCATTCACTCGGGATCCCCCTCTTCTGAGCAAGAGTAGGGGACCACCTTTTCTGTGCATGTGTATCTTTCACTGTACAGGGCCCCTTGCAATGCACCTTAAAACAGTGCTGAATGCCCCCCCTCCCATTTGCTACTGCCTTCCTGGGTCTTCTTTGCTGCAACAAATTGCAAGTGAGGGTAGGGTGGGTGGGTTTCGTTGCTTATGAAAGATTTGCCTCCAGATTGGCACGAGAGCCTCATCCATGCCGTCACTTTCCCTTTAGCCCTACCTCTCCTTCTACCTGATTGAATCTTTTTCCCTACCCCTACCTGTCCAGTGCTGTCCCCTCCATTGTTCAGGCCTGCGGTGATTTCTTGGCCTGCTTCTTTTCTTTACTGAATATTAGCATAACTGTGAAAAAACATGCCTTCAGTTAGGTGTGAACACTTTTATGCCAGCCAGCCATAGATCTGGTGTAAGTGTGTGTACCTAATTGTCAAAGATATGTGAATAGCTTATAGTATTCTGTACATTATGTGTATATGTGTGAGTCTTGCCTATGTTCTACCCAGACTCTGCCTATATATTGTGAAGCGTACGGGGGCATGGAGTGGGAAACAACTAAGGCAGGAGGGAGAAGGTCTCTTTTAGGGTGTCCTAAACCCACACGGGAGGGCAGAGCCCTTAGATTCCAGTCCCCAGGGATCAAACAGGTCAGAGAAAGCAGCTGGTCACCTTCCTCAGAGAGAACAGTGAGACCCAAGGACTACAATTCCCAGCAGCCCTTGAGGGAGCTACAGGGTAGAGCCAGGAAGAGTTATCCACACTACCAGTCCCAGAATGGTAAGGGGAGGGAGGAGAATCTGAGGAGGATTAAGCAGGTGGATGAGGGGCAGCTGGAGGAGAGGATTGTAGAAGAGCCTATGGATTGGCAACCGGTGGAGAGTAGGGCGAGAGAGAGAGAGGAGAGATTGTGGAAGAGGAGTCTATGGACATCTCTGCTCTGGCTCAAGTTAGAGGTAGAGAGCTAAGAGGGCTGATGGCAGCTTGGTTCTCTGGCCTAATGAAGGGAGGGAGAAGGTGACTATCCAGCCCATAATCGAAAGTGATCGCCGGCCATTTCCCGACACAAATCGGGAGATGGCCGGCGATCTCGGAAGAGCGGCAAAATCAGTATAATCGAAAGCTGTTTTTTTGACAGCATCGCCGCTTTCCCGTCGCCTCGCCAGCAAAAGTTCAAAGGGGCGTGTTGGCAGCGAAGTGAAGGCGAGACATGGGCGTGGCTACCAGATAGCCGGCTTTCGCCGATAATGGAAAAAAAATGGCGTTAAGCAGTATTTCACTGGGTTTACTTGGTCCTTTTATTTTCACGACCAAGCCTCAAAAAGGTGCCCAAACTGACCACATGACCACCAGAAGGAAGCGGAGATGACCTCCCTGTACTCCCCCAGTGGTCACTAACCCCCTCCCACCAAAAAAACCCCACTTTAAACACTTTTTTTTCCAGCCTGTATGCCAGCCTCAAATGCCGTACCCACCTCCATGACAGCAGAATGTGTTCTGTCCTCCGACAGCCTTTTCCTGCTTGTGATGTGGCTCTGGGGTGAGTGTGACACCTTTTCTGTTATTTGCACTGCAGAGTCACATCAGCAATGCATTGTGGTGGGTGTAGGTATTGGTAGTTGGTAGGCTATACTCCCCTGGTGCTTTCCCCCTGCTTACTGTAGTCCATGCGGTAGTGGCCATTTTTGTATGCCAGTTTTACTTCCCTGTCCTGTGTTACCCACGTTAGAGAACATAGTTCTTACCTTGAATGGTGCTGAAAGAGGGCATTGTACACCATTGTGCCAGCTCTGACCTACTGCTCATCTTAGTACCAGGTGACTCTTTGCCAGTGGGGCACAACCTCTGATCTGCAGTTAACTATGAGTAAACGTGCTTATTTAAATAAAGGACTTTTTCAAAGAGATTAGTCTTCAGGTGTCAACTGGTGTGCCAAGGTTATACAGCAGCAATAAGTCCTAGAGGCTGTATGCAGGTCCCTGGAGCAGTTTTAGTGGGTACAGTACATTTGTGGGTAGTGGGTTTGGTGTGGGGGGGGGGCTCAGCTCCCAAAGTAAGGGAGCTATGCACTTGGGAGCTTTTCTGAAGTCCACCGCACTGACCCCTAAGGAGCCCAGTTGGTGTCCTGGCATGTCAGAGGGGCCAGTGCACTAAAAATGCTGGCTCCTCCCACGGCCAAATGCCTTGAATTTGGCCGGGGTTTGAGATGGCCGACATAACTTTTGAAAATATGGGTCTGGCCAGCTGTTTGCGGCGCCACCAAAATACATCGCCGGCCATGTATTTCGACGGCGCCGTTCAATTATTCCCCTCCACGTAAGCAGTGAATTAATAAATGAAGGTTTCAACCTGGGTCAAGTGGGAGGTTGTCAGGAGTTGGTGCTGACAGAGAAAGAGTGGGACCCATACATTCCTTAGCCTGCTAGTAGGAGGGAGTGGAGCAAGGGTTGAAGCTGAACAAGCCATATTGTGTTTATTGAGACTGTGTTAAAGGAAAACAAGGGAGAACCAGAGAACTGTTTAATTTCTGTTTAGAAGCAAGCATGCTCTTTCACTGGACCAAGGTGGAGGAACCTGGGAGAAAGGGGGAGTGAAAGAGCATGGCTACTCCGTTTTCCTTTCAGGGGCGGAAGGGGGAGGGAAGAGAAAGGCAGACTGAGAGAAGGGACTGCCTCAGTCTGGAAGTTTGATACAGTTTGGAATCTAGTGTAGACTCGAAGAATCACTGAGAGACTCGCCCCACTGTGGAACTATTGTCACAGGCAGTGGGCAAAAACTAGGAGACAGCAGCTGGGGGGGGGGCCCAGGGAGAGATTGATGCCTGGACAGCAGTACCAGGCGACTGCCTAGGTTGGAGCTGGGTGTTTGAGGGGGGGCCTAAAGCCAAGAAAGGAGAGGAGGCATATTTGTTGCCTGGGGAGAAGACTGCAAGGCAAAGGGGATTTCGGGGAGAATTACAGAGCATTGGGGCATACAACCCTCCCTGTACCCTGTGGATTACAATATACACCTATCTGTAAAATATGTGCTCTGTAAGATACCTGCATATCTACAGAATAGCACTTAGGCAGAATGTTGTCATATATGTGCATATTCTAATGAAATATATGCATAATCAGCATATATTTGTGAGCATATGCTTTATAGGATTGCCTTGCATTTGACTTGAAACAATTTTTAAAACAAAAGATTATACATATTTTCATTTTAAAAATTCACTGGAACTCATGCAGGGAAGGGTGTACACAGATAAAATTCTCTCCTAAAAGTGTCAGTGTACTTTGTACCTGCTCATTGGGCAGATTACTCAAAGGGGAATAAAATAGCATTTATCCATTTGAAAATCAAATATGTACATATTTTTGTATTTCTTCAACTTAAACAACGCCTGGGTAGAAATATGCATGCTGTGGAAGTCCACAGTACCCTGGCAAGTGGCTTTGAAAACTGCCTCAACTTCCACCTGGAACAATTTAATTGAACAATTTAAATGAAAATACCAAAGCATTATGTTGGCACTCCTCTTTTTTTAGGATCTAGATTTCAAGTCACTCCACTCTCTTCTGCAATGGAGAGACATCATGGTAATTGTATAATATTGGTTGAGGGTAAACAATTTCAGTTTTTTTGAGCCCAAACAAATGGAATCATTTTTGAATGACAGAGAAGAAGTGCATGTTAAAATGTAGTTCCTATGTTCACTGTTAGAAGGTGGCTGAAGAAAACAGGTGGGAGGGATATATCTCCTGAAAGTATTTATTTTCTTTTTCCTTTCCTATTATTTTTAATCTTGGATCTGATTACTTCTTATAATGGACGGAGATTAGATGTTATTCTAGAAATATTGATTACTTGTATTTTTCTGAGTTTTCTTTTGTATCCTGGTATTGTGATACTATTTGGATATTGTATACTAAAAAAATGAATATGCATGAGATTAATTGTCAGGTACTACCTCTATTCTAGTGAAATCTATCTTTGCATATGCGTTGTAGATATGTTGAAAACCTGACAGCTAAGTGTGTCCGAAGGACTGGGATGAGAACCATTACTCTAAAAGGAGCTTGCATCTCTCCCCTATTCTGACATCAAACTCTGATCTTTCTAGACTGTGCTCAGATTAACTTAGTCTGGGCCATTATCTGACCCTGCAAAGGGTTATCTTGAACATACTAGATGATAAGGTTACAATTACAAAAGAATATAGTTTACAGCTCATATCATGTTAAAAGATTTGCTGTACAAAAAAAAGCAAGGTGCTCAATTATGACTCTTTATAGAAGCTTTATCTTCCCTTGAATAATGATTTTAAAATGTTATTCCCAACCATAGCTCTGATAATTAAACTTCCTACTCCAGTTAAATTCTGATCAAATGGGTTTTGTTAGAGACTGAACACTGGTGATCAACCATCAGACAATCTCTCTGTGCTAGTCAATGACTTGTAGAAGGTGTTAGATTGTATTGCATTTATTTGTTAATCGCCTGCCTGTCTCTTGCAGTATTAGGCAAGGTACAATAAAACATCAAAGAAAAGCTTTACAGACAACTATACTCAGACAAAATAAATCATAACATATTACGTTATCAAAATGTTTAAAAAAAAAAAAAAAAACACCTGTCCTGGTCTTCTAGAAGGTATTATCAAATACAAGAACATACAGGTAATGTTTTACTGTTCTCTGAAAGAGATGAGGAATCATGGCAGGAAGTTTATTCCAAGCATCAGATCAATTGGGTGGCTCTTTGTCTTTCTTGTCCTCCAAAACTGTATCTATGTGCATTCTAGTGAATCAACCCCCAAATGGATATACTCATGAAAAGTTTCCCCCCATCCTCTGCATTAATAATTCTTTTTGAACTGTTAAACCTCTAATAGAGTAAAGTTGTCAGAAGGTAGAGTTTAGGGGAATTGATCTCTCACCATTAGCAGAACATACATGTATTTGTGTCACAGATTAAACTTCAGAAAGCAGATATGAAATACTGTACTAGACCATCAAAAATTGAAATAATTTAAAATAAGAGCAAAGTAGTTCAGTAGAAAAAGTATATATAATGAGGGTAACAAATGAGGCAACATGCATTCAGGTCTTTAGAGGTCCAATCCTCAGTCATTATACAACAAATGATGGCAAAGACCGTTGCACAAGGAACAAGAGCATAGGTTGTCAAATGAAAACCTTAGTTTACAGTGTTTCTACAGAGCTCATAATTTTTTGAATTCCATAGATAATAAATAGAAGTAAAAGAAAAACAGAGAAAAGAAAATAAGATGATACCTTTTTTATTGAACTAACAATACATTTTTTGATTAACTTTCAAAAGTAACCCTTCTTCTTCAGATCCTGATAAGTGGCTTTAGGGCCTGCTCGAGAGAGAGTGGTACCCTGAGCCAACTTTTGCATTACTGCCACCTACCCCATACCACTCCCTATCACACACACACACACATCATCCCCCCCCCCCCCCAAAAAAAGTGCCCCCATTGGTGCCCTTCCTGCAGCACCCTTCCAGCCAGCCAGCCAGCTTCCCTATCCACCCCACTGGCAAACCTGCATCGGTCGCCTTCTTGCATCGGTCGCCTTCTAGCTAGCCTTCCCTTGCCCACCTGCCTGCATACCCCGACTCACTCCAGGGTAATGGGAACTGGTGCAATCCCCACTGACTCCTGCTCTGACCACTTCCTTCTTCAAAATAACACTGCTGACCCTTAGCAGTAGTCTCACAATACCACTTTTAGGAGATTCAAGCAGCCATATAAGGAGAAAAAAAAAGCCCTTACATGGTAGGTTGAACCCTGTAGCAGTAGTACCGTAAGGCTACCACTAGGGAACAACATTGCCATTTTTGAAGAACACAGCTGCTGGGGCAGGAGTTGAGTGGGGATTGCTCCTGCCTCTGTCAACCCCAGGACCTATGAGGTGAGTCAGGGTTCAAGGGAGGGGATATCAGGGTGATGCAGGGGTTGGGGAAAGGTTTTTGGCATTGTGCCCACTGAGAGTGGATCCTGGGGAACCTCAGATTCCATGTATGCTGGGGAGGGGACAGTGTGCAGGGGGCTGTGCAGGGGGCAATCCCAAAGTGGCCCCTGTGTCTAGGTTGGGCTCTGTCTAAGATGCAGCATGCTGTAAGGAAGGGAGGGTGGACATGTAGAGGGCAGTCTTGTAGCAGTCTCTATTTCCCAGCACAGCAGTCTGATTGGATTAATATGCTTAAAATAGTAAGCTAGGTCGGTGGCATCAGAGGCTGGAGATTTTAGTGCCCTTTATCTCCAGTGCCCTGAGCCAGTGACTCACCTGCCCCGTAGGTTAAACCAGTATTGAGTGACTTTTTTAATGTATCAACTTATTTGACTGCTAACATCCTTGTTTCATCTGTCAAATCTCAACAATCCAAATGAGTTGCCTTCCTTTCAAGCTATGCCTTCTATTTAGCAACCTGTCTGCACCATTTCTAAGGAAAGGTTTCAGTACTATCTTGATGACAAAAAGATACTGTCTGTGCCTTCAAAAGCCCAATGACTCATTTGCCATCATTAGAAAACTCTACAAAATGCTTCATGTGGGATATCACAGACATGTAAATAACCACAAGATAGTTCCAAAATATATCCTGCCACAAAATGTATCACCTAACAATCATAGCTGCCAACATATAAAGAAAGGCTCTCTGAACAAGAAATGAAGTCAAAGTACCTATTCGACTCTCATCCCATAATATTTGTCCCCTCCCTGTCCTCATGCCCCCTCCCCACTATGTGCAATTTGGCATCTTTTCCAGGGGAAAATGTGCTATTAATCACTGTCAGCATCTGACTTAGAATATTAATAATTTTCTTTTATGTTCTTCTATATAGTTTGTATCTGATGTATCATGCAACATGCAGGGGTCCTTTTACTAAGCCGTGGTAAAAAGTGGCCTGCGGTAGTATAAGCGTATGTATTGGGCGTATGCTGGGACAGATTTTACCACATCTACAAAAATGTTTTTTTAACGGGAAGGGAAAAGGGCCTGTAGTAAAAATGAAACAAGCGCGTGCCCAAAACCGGCCTGAGCCCTTAACGCCACCCATTGAACTAGCTGTAAAGGCTCACACACTGCACATGCGGTGACCGGTCCGCGCACACCAAGTGCTGATTACTGCCAGAACCGGTGTGCATAGGTGGAAATAAATAAATAATTCATCCACACATTATGGGCACGTGCCAAATCTGAAATTACCGCCAGGAGGGTGCGCTGACCTTATGGTAGAGCCTACCGTGACTTAGTAAAAGGGCCCCGCAGTTTTTTTTTTCCATGATCTAAATTTTGTGATTGTGTCCACAAAACAATGCCTTGTCTCCTCCCAGAGACCATTTTTTCTGTAGTGGGCAAGTAGGATGAAACTTCACATGAATGGCTAAACTAGGGCAAGGGACTTTGAAGACTAATCACTTTGCCTTTCATTGTCATTCAAGTACCTGGTTATCATTCTTGCACAAAATGGTTTAACTAAATAACTTGCATAGATCACATTTTTTAATTCTATGTTAATTCAAACTTAGTTTCCAGGCTGCAATCAAAGTTGTGCATTGGTAAAAGAGTCACCAGGTCCTTACAAATTAACCATTATCACAGTCTTTTCTGGTCCTTCAACAAAAGAAGTAATTCTTTTCCCTTGTTGATTAAAAGACGCTTTGTTCTGTTTCATTTTCCCTTCCTAGCTTTCTTTCCTCATTTCACATAACAGTGGTAACAAAATGTATTTAACAGCTCAACACAAAAGAACTGAAAAACCATCTTAATAGCTCTATAGGAAGTGAGTTTCTGTCTTTTTCCACTAAAGAAATTTCAAAGAGATACAATCCCTTTCTCCATGCACTCCACCACAGGGTACTGCATATCAGATTAGTAAGTAACCACAAAAATTGAGTAAATATCTTGCTCATTCATATTATTTCACATTATTTTAACTGTCCAAGTGGTTCATTGAAGGTAGCTGCTGTCAGTTTTGGGTAGACATGTTAGAACAGATATAGCTAACATTTTTTTCACCAGGACAAAAAAAAATTGCTTCAGATTTCTACAGGATCCTCCTCCATTGTAAGTACAATGATACCTTCCATGCTAAATCTATATCACCCTTAGCTGGATACCCAATTACTGCATGTGTCATTTCTGCTACTAAATTCATTTTCCTGTGTTCATTTGAATGCAAATTGATCTAAATTCTCTTTTTGACATATCTGTGGTATGGAGTAGTTGAAGTACATGCCCATGAGAACAAACGGAGAGTTTTATGGAATAGAAGTGTATGGGAGATATTTAAGCAAGAAACAGAGGCTTGCATAAATTTATCTTCAATCTATAATGCCGGAGAATGGTTGAGTCACCTTCAATCGCTTACCCTTATTCTTTGCACCCAATCATATGGCTAACATATTTATTTATGAGTTCATTCTGTTTTCAGGGGGTTGGGTGCCATTCACATGGACACACAAGCACACACACTCAAATGCACACTCATACATGCATGTGTTCACACAACAGATTTTAGCTCAGAATGCCAAAAAGCAGATTCTTTGATCAAGTCTATTTTCCTTTGTTAGATATTCCTTGGGGGTCAGCAGAGAAAGCCACAGTGCTGCTCTACCTCCAGGTTTCACAGTCCTGCCATTCCTACATAATTATGTTGCAGTGCTGTTGTCAGAAGCTGGTAATTTGTGTGCCAAAAAGGAAGAACCCAAAATAGCGTTCACACTGTAGATTTAATGAAAAGGTATTATTCTTAACATTTCATGAAATGTTGAGTGGTTGATTTTTTTTTTTTCATTTTTGTTAAAATTAATGCAATTAACTAAATTAGACTTCAGGCAACAGTGATTGGTCCCTCTGGAACTGAGGATGACAGAGAAAAGGAATAACAAAACAGAAAGTCTTCAAAATGGCTTTGTATTTTCATCCCTTGATATCTCACAGAATAATGACAGGAGCTTTTCCTACCACCGAGGTATGAATATTCAAAGACTGTGCTAAAGTTTATTTTCATTTGAGTGATGGAATTTTTTTTTATAAGCTGTGATGGTGAAGGAGTTTGGTACCAATAATGCTGAAGTACATTAGCAAGTGTATTATGAGGGGAAAAAAAGTATCATTTTACCTCCCTGAAACTAAAACTAATTTCAAATGCAATTACACTTAGGCTGTATGTGAAATACATTTTACAATAAATAAATAAATAAATAAAACTGAAGTTGCTCACAGCTGTTCAAATTTATTTGAGATTTGTGTTTGTAAGCAGTGATGAGCAGGCAAAGAAACATTTTCAACATAAACTACTGGTTCAGTTCAGAATATATTTATTTTCCTGAACTTGAACTGTATCCCAAACAAAAAAGGTTCACACAAGGTCCTGCACTGAGTCAATGCAAGTGTCGAGGAAGGAAACCCTGGCACTGTTGAGCTATGGAGCAATCTGGTATGTAGGATATGTGCAATGAATACACAAATACATTTGCATATAGTTAACTATAAATATGATAAAATACCTTACTGTGGGACCCTTTTATTAAAACACAAAGGTGCCTAAGCATGCACAACATGCGCCAAAGTGGAGTTACCACCCGGTTACTGTGTGGCCATTGCAGTGATTTCAATTTTGGCACGCGTCTGCTACACGCATCTGAAAAATATTTTTTATTTTCTGACGTGCAGCAGCTACGGATATAGACCATTACCACCCGAATACCGCGCGAGACCTTACTACTAGGTCAATGGCTTGTGGTAAGGTCTCAGACCCAAAATGGATATGCGGCAATTTTGATTTTGCCGCACACCCATTTTCAGCAAAGCACGCATCTACACTACCGCAGGCCATTTTTCAGCACACCTTAGTAAGAGGACCCCTGTGTGTGGTTACTCTGAAAATTCATACCTGTTTCTGGCCACAAGGGGCATTGCCTTTCTGACTCCCATCCTGTTTTGCAATTCTACAGCAGAAGCAGGATCTGCGTTCACTGTGGACACTGTAGACACAGTGGCAGCTGCAGAAACTGCTTCTCACTAGTATTCCTTGCCTATCCTTAATGGGATGCAGCTGGGGGTGTGCAAGGTAGGAATATTAAAGGAACATCTGTACATACTCAGTTTCCCTTCAGTGGTCTTGCTACCACTTCTATTCACAATGTCTTCTTTTGAAAATTAGAACCCCCTCTGTGAGCAGAAGTACAGACAGTAAATGCATGCACAAATGCTTCTTCAACATCCCTGTCATATACTGTCATCTGCATCCTGCTGTAATGAGGGCACTAGGTCAAGACAAGCATGGCTGAGAGACAGAATACTGAGAAAAGGTTAGAGAAGCCGTGGGATCTAGTAGAGAGACTGAGAATGGGAAACAGGGGAAGAGGGGGGCTCCATGAGATGGGTAAAAAGAAGGTAGATCTGAGGTACTGCTGCCAGCCTGTAAGGGGCTCAACTTTTAGAAGAGTCTTGCCTGGGTGAATCTCTGACCTCTCAACAGCAAATTCCACCATATTAGCCGACAGCCATTTCCTTTCAGAGGGCATCTTCTTCCTGGTGGATTTGTACTTAACCCCAATCTGTTTGGTCTGGTTTAAGCCCAATCTTTCTAGAGCATAGTCTGCATCACTTCAGTGTTGCTTTGTAATTTGATTCTTTACTTCCTTCTTTTAGTGCTGTGGATCCTGATTCTACTTTGTGGAAGCCTACTTGTTGTAATTCCAGTGCCTGTACCTCTGCTGGGATCCAGCCCTTGTTCCCAGCTAAGACTTCACTGTCTCTTGCTCCCTGCATTCTCTTCCTGGGTTCCTCAGTGTTCTGTACTGTTCTCCAGGTCCCAGGTTTTACGCAGCCAAGGCATGCTAGCTGCCAGAACAGGAAGACTGAAACCAGAAGGGAAGGTGGCTGCTACAGGTAGAAGACCATACCTGGTGGTGCCATTTCCAGTGGGGAGCCTCTCAGCAGGACTTGGCCTGCTTGCTGCTCCTGGATCTTTCTGAGTGATGATATCCCTCAAAGTAAATGACATAGATGCAGTTGCGAGCTCAAGAGATTGACGGGTGTGAAAAGCAAGCAAAGATTGAAAGTGAGAAGTGAAATGAATGGCAAAAAGAAGAGATAGGATACAGAGAGATGGAGACTGAGAGAGAAGGTAGAAGTGTGTAGATGAAGATGTAAGATGAGTAGAGGATATAAGCTTCAAATTTGTAATTCTAAAGTCACATGCCCAAGGAATGGACCTTCCGTCTGAGAATGCTAAATTATTTGACAAAATTGATCTCCATTTTCTTAATATTGATTGTTAGATTATGGAAGAATAGCTCCTGCCTTGCAATGACTTTCTTGTGGAACTCAGTTCTTCAGATACATACATTTGAATTGGAAATGGTTCAGCAGATGCAATATGCTTGAGCAGTCTCCAAAATATGGAAAGTGGTTAAACATTGTTTGGACGCCAGCATCTCATAGATCCATGTAGCATTGCAGTAATAGCGTATTCTTTGAATTTGCTATTTTGCTATAACCAGTGTCCCCTTTTTAGCATTTGCTGATATAACTCGATCTATGCTTTATACCTTATGTACTATTTCTTTTTATTTTTTTGTTGTTTATAATTGTCTGTTGCAAAAGTTAATAAAAAGATGTTTTTTTTAATATGCAAGATGGGTAGAAAGGAGAGGAGTGAACAGTTGTTCGATCAAAGTATACAGTGGTGAACAGCAAAAAAAAAAAAAAAAAGAAACCAGATGAAAGAGAGAGAGAATAATCTCTTGAATAAAGAACAGAAAAGCAGAATTAATAGAGCAGGGCATTATCCTAAGGGGACATATGAAATGTGATATAATTTAATTTAAGTGGGTTTATTACAGTGCAAGCCTATTAATAACAGATGTATCAGTGCACCCAGCATAACACTGTTACATCCAGTGTTCATTAAAGCTCGATATGTATGAGCTGACATGAGCGATCCTAGTTTGTCGGAAATAGCATTACTGTAAAACTCTATTTCACTAAAAAAAAAAAAAACTACTGTAGTAGGCTGCCAAAATGTGCCTCCCTATGCACTTGCATCAATAACAGTCTGCCTCCCTGCCCCAGAATGATGCAAATTAAATGTGAACAGGGGGTGGTCTATCCAGGGAAGGTAACCCAATAGAACTGAAGTTGTAGCTTTTTGGAGAGAAGTGTAACTCTCAGGAAAGATCTTTGTCCCATTCTTCTCTACAGGTGATCCAGAAAGGAGTACATTGGTGGGTCCTCACTCTGAGGCCCATTGGAGCCATAGCCCCCCCCCCCCCACTCTAGGGGCTAGGCATAAGAACACAAGAATAGCCACATTGGGTCAGATCAATGGTCCATCTAGCTCAGTATCCTGCTTCCAACAGTGGTCAATCCAGGTCACAAGTACCTGGCAGAAATCCAATTAGTAAAAACATTCCATACTACCAATCCCAGGGCAAGCAGTGGCTTCCCCCATGTCCTTCTCAATAGCGGACTATGGACTTTTCCTCCAGGAACTTGTCCAAACCTCTTTTAAATCCAAATACGCTAATTGCTGTTACCACATCCTCCAGCAACGAGTTCCAGAGAGATTAACTATTCTTTGAGTGAAAAAATATTTCCTCCTATTTGCTTTAAAAAGTATTTCCATGCAATTTCTTCGAGTGTCCCTCTCATCTTTGTACTTTTTGAAAGAGTAAAAAATTGATTCACTTCTACCCATCTGAACCTTTTCTAATTCTGTTATATGTTTTTTCAGATACAGCAACCAGAATTGAACGCAATACTCAAGGTGAGGTTGCACCATTGAGCAATACAGAGACATTATAATATTCTTGACCTTATTTTGCATCCCTTTCCTAATAATTCTAGCATCCTGTTTGCTTTTTTGGTTGCCACTACACACTGGGCAAAAGATTTCAGCATATTGTCTACAATAACACCTAGATCTTTTTCTTGAGTGATGACTCCTAAGATGGACCCCAGCATTAGCATCAGGATCAGTAGAAAGAAGAATGCACAGGATTGCTAATCTGATCCATAGCTTTGCCCTGAGGCACAGAGTTCCAGGGAAAAGTGGATACATAGATTGGGGATAGCTGATCTGATCTTACAATACAATGGGCCCAATATTCAGGCTGCAGGAATTAGCCTGACTAACTCCCATGGTCGGCGCTGAGCCTGGATATTCAATGCCGGGCTGATTCTGTTGACCGGTATTGAATATCTGGTTTATTTTGTGCCAATTGAACTTAACTAGCCAAGCCGATATTCCGTGCTGGCCAGTTAAGTTAGAAACAGCCAAAAATATACCACCTATTGACATGGCCATATTTGGCCACCAAGCATAGCTGGCCAGACGTTGAATATCAGTGCTGACTGGCAATGTTAGACGACATAGTTGATCACCCAGCTTGCTGCCAAGCATTAATATCTAGCCGAGATGGCCAGCTATCTCATACTGAATATCAATGCTTAGCCAGCTAAGTACCATTTAACTGGCCAGGTTAAATGGTTTTGAATATCGGGGTGGGGGGGGGGGATATATATATTTCTATACCACATCAGCCATATAATAAAATGATTTCAGTTTAATGTGGTTTAACCCAAGAATTTAACCAGCCATTTCTGGGAATATACAATATACAATGAAAAATTACAAACAAGAGTATTACAAACAAAAGATAAAAATATTCCTTCTGATATTCAGCCAGCGGCAGGCAGCGCTTTGCCTGCCTGTTGCCGACATTCAATCTGGATATTCAGTGCTGGGCTGTTTCCAGCAACCAGCATTGAATATTTAGGTTTTTCAATGCCAGCTAGTGCATTTCCAGTTAATTCGATATTCAGACATAAACCAGCCATGGTTTCGCGGGCAAAGATAGGTCTGCTTTTTATGCAGTCTTATTTGGCTGCTAAACCTGGCTGTTTGTTCCAAATATCGGGACTTAATCGGTCACGCCCCAGGAACACCCCTAGCATCGTCGGTTTTATTTTAGGTGCTAGCTGTGCTTTTCAGTGGCCATAACCAGCTAAATACCGCTGAAAATGACTGGTTATGCACCAAGATGCAAGTGAAGTGGTTGGAAGTCATCCCCAGAAGTTAACTTCTGCTGAATATTGGGCCCATTGTTTCTAGAAAATGTACCATTTTTCAGCAAAAAATAAACGTTTTTAAGATATGACAGAAGGACAACTAATCAGGTTCTATTCTGAGAAAAAAGGGCAATGCATTCCATAATTTTACAAATTGATAGGAAAATGTGGAGGAAAAAAGACGATTATACTTTACATTTTTAACAGGTGGATAATTCAGGCAATTTTCTTGTCTAGATTCTTGCTCCTCAAAAAAGAGAGTGAAGGGAAAAGATTGGACTCTGGGAAGTAGTTGAGTGTTGAGATCATGAAAGAGATAAAAGATAGGTCCCAATGATTGGGTGTTTCCTGACCTGCCTGATCTATACAAAAGGGAACACTGGGGAATTCATAGACACCAGAAAGTGATGTGAGGAGGTGAGCAGAGCAGACACTGTGTTTAACTCCTGTCACTTCCCAGTCTTCCTTTTTAATTACCCCTGTCACAACTGCAGCAGGAGATGTACTTAATACTAATCTAGTGAATGTATTGTGGAGTCAGTTTTATTCGATATAACTATCCATTTTAATGCTCTGTTATCAGAATTATTTCTGATATGGAGAGAGAGGGGTTAAAGAATAATTCCTTGTATGAATTTGTTTCCCAATAGCATGAGCTTTGGATGGCATCTTTACTCAATTAAAATGCAGCATTTTAGCCTCCTTGCTGGCTTAATGTAGGGTAGTTCTAATTCCTTACCAACTGGAAAATAATATTAGACCAGTAAACAAGAGAGAAGGTCAATGGAACTTGTGCCACCAAATTGACAGCTATTTAATTTTAGCAATTCAGATTTCCTTCGCCAGACTGTTACAGCGATTGGCTTCATTAAGCTTGTGACATGTGCTAATTAAGCAGCAAACAAACATCATGAAAGCAAGCAGCTGAAGTAGCAGAACACACAGAGGTGTGATTCACCTAATTTTTTTTTGTTTTTGGCTTCTAGATGGTAACTATTGGAAAATTCTCAAACAGAAGGTGTTGTCAATGCAGATATCTGGATAGATTCAGCCAAAGAGGAGAGAAAAAAAATCCAAACATTCTGATATCATCAGGAGAGGTAGGAGGTGAAAAAAGGCTTCTATGAGTAGGAATGGGCAGCCAGAAAATAGTTGTTTCATTTTTTCCTTTGTTTTGAAATAAATGTCAGGGACATTCCAAAAAGTTGCAAGTATTGTTATTAAATAATGGGTCAAGTAGCATACTATGGAGAGGGTCAAAGTATACAGCTCAAGCAGTCCAGAAAAAAAGCACAAAGGGCTCTCAAGAATGGAATGTGTACTTTATTGATGACCCGACACGTGTCCTGTTTTTGCATGACTAACACCTGCCTCAAGGGTCAATTCAAGCAACACTAACCCCCGGAATCTATATAACATGCCTAGATATCCGCTCCCAAATCGGCATAGGTTCTACATCAAGATATGTAACTTAATTGACTTAACAAGTTAATCAGAATTGATAACAGCTCTTAACAAGCAATAATGAGCACTAATTGGCACTGATTAGAATTTACATGCAAAACTCACTAAGTGACAAAGTGCACCGAACTTCTAACGTGCACAGGCAAAAAGGGGCATGGTTATGGGTGGGGAAATGGGCATTTCATGGGCATTCTGAAATTTACATGCATAGTTATAGAATATGGCCCAGTGCGCCTAAATCTACGTGCCAAGATTTACACCACATTTTCGTTGGTGTAAACAGATGTGCATAGTTTTAGGTGCCGAGATATCAACTAAGTGTATTCTAAAATTGGCGCCTAAATCTAGGCATTGATTATACAATACGCTTAATCAGCACTGATTTTAGCACCAGTTCTATATATAGAATCTCTTCTTAAGTGTGTGAGTAGTTGTCCAAAGTATGGACGTTGTGGCTCACCACAATAATAGTCCCCTCTGAGAGTTGAAAGGTAAATGACTCAAGTGGAGTGAAAAAAATGTTTTTTTGTTTTGTTTTGAAACAAATAGAAACACAGAAATATGATGTCAGATAAAAGGCCAAATGGCCCATCTAATCTGCACATCCTCCATAACCCTTAACTCATTCTTTTCCTAAGGTATCCCACGTGCTTGTCCCAAGCTTTCTTAAACTCCGACACAGTCCATGTCTTCACACCTCCACCGGGAGGCCATTCCATGCTTCCACCACTGTTGTGTTTAATTTCCTGATGTGTTTTAATTCTTCCACCCCTTGTCCTGCACATAAATAGTTTTATTTCACATTGAAACCTCTGTGTGGCTGTATTGATCAAAGCTCCAGGCCCGCCTTTGCTCACATTGCTACAGTGCGTAATTGGCAATATTCTAGTCATGTGCACGTTTAAGTGGCTTCTTTTAGAATACTAACTAGCAGAAAAGTATGCACTATTTTTTTGATGATATGTACTTTGCTGGTGGTAATGTATGTTGGCAGAACATGTAAATCCATACATAAATGATAGAATACTGCAATAAATGTACATTCTGGCTATAGGTGGGAGCATTTACACCAGCTAAAAGGCTGGTGTAAGTGATCATGCCTTACATGTAAATGTGTTTTCTGCCACTTTAGTATTCTATAAAGAAGAGTGGGCACCTACTCTTCTTTATACAGAAGGATTATTTAAATAGGTGCCTGCTACTTTCTTATAATAGAAATCCTTTTATAGAATTACTGTCATCATGACTTTGTGAACGTCACTTCATCCTCCATCGACTCAGGTACATGATTATAACCTCATTTACTAACTTATGTTAAGGCGAACCAAAGAGTAGGGTGAGGAGTTGGCACTTCCAAGGAAAGCAAGGGAGACGAAGTGATCCTTATATACAGAATTTATTGAAAATGCATCAAAAGACTCGACACGGCTTCATGTTTCAGTGCTGAAGCGCCTGCCTCTGGAATATGAAGATGTAGTGTGAAATCAAACAGAAGAACTCTGTGTGACTCAAGTTCAATACAAAAGGTAGTAGACAGTGTCCATTGAACGCCGATGAAAATTCTGAAAGCCAATCAGGTAAAAACCATCCGGTGATGCCGAAAACTGAGTCAGATGCGTTGGTGCCGAAATATGGTGCCATTTCGAGTCTCTTGATGCATTTTCAATAAATTCTGCATATAAGGATCATTTTGTCTCCTTTGCTTTCTTTGGAAGGGCCAACCCCTGGAAAAGCCCTACTCTTTGGCTCGCCTTGCTTTGGTCGTAGGGACTGGTGTTCTTCCACCTTAAGTGGTTGTCTTTCTAACCTATGTTAACACACATTAAAGCTAGATGACAGAAGCTCCATTTTTCTCAAGGGGGCCTCTTACTAACTATGGGGGTAATTGTATAAAGGGTTTTCTATGTGTAAAGCCTGTTTGCACATGAAAAGAGTTTTACAGGGCTTTATCCTCGCATTCCTGAAGGTGTAGTTTAGCCGAACAAAATTGTGGAATTGATAGAATAGCACACATACACACACACACGCACATCCAGAGCAGGTGAACATTTGGGTCTGAGAGATTGTATGGTACTAGGGCTGGTTCTGGGTGAATATTTTATAAAGACACCTAGGCACCTTTGAGCATTTTCCATGTAGGCACCCTATTTTAAAATAATACCCCAGATACATACTAAACTAGCATAAAAATGTTAACATAGGCTAATAAATGAGGCCCTTATATTGTATGCCCTCATGGGAAGGGACCAATAGACTGCACTGGAATTAGGAACTGGATTTTGAAAGGCTAATTATATGTAAAATCCAAATCTTCTCCTCCATGTGCTAAACAGTACATATTCACTAAAATGTAATATATGTGGCGTAATTTTATAACAGGGTGCATACTTTATGTGGCAGAAATCCACATAAGCGTTGCCTGTTTTATCAAAGCCCGTTTACTAAAGTGCAATAACAATTTGCAGTTACTGTGCACTAGTTGCAAAAATTAGTGCATAGTAAAAGCAGAGCATGGAAGATGTTTGGGATGTGTCCAGATTTGGCACAGAAAAAAGCATTATTCTATAAGCCACATTTAAAGTTAGACGCAGTTTGAGAGATCACATGATGTGCTTAACAGGGAGGCTGTGTTCGACAGAGCTCCCGGGCTCCCACTCCCTTGCCCCGTCTTTTTGAGCTAAAATTGATGCAGATTTGACCCTTCCTCCTTCTCTAGCATGCATCCCACCTTATTCTATAACAGTGCGCGTAAATACTAGGAACGCTCCTGTTCCACCCATGCCCATATGACAAAGTAGCAAACAGGGCAAAGACCTCTACGGAAAAGTCAATCAGAACAAAGTAAAGTAGAGGTTGATCCAATGACATACCAATGTAGGAAGTGTTGCTTAGCAAACTTTATTGAAGGCACCAGACACTTGACCCGACATATGCCGTGTTTCGGTGGACACAAACTGCCAAGTTCTATCAAAGAAGAGATATATATGTTATAGAAAAATAAAAAACGAAATCTAAAACCATTAATAAAACAAATAGTATAAGAGACAGTGGACTGTATAAAATGACATCTCTCTCTCTCTCTCTCTCTCTCTCTCTCTATATATATATATATATATATATATATATATATACACACACACACACACACACACACACACACACTCCTATGCATCAAGGAAGATATAAAATTAGAAATAAATATGAATGAATGAATGAATCATACCTTTGTAAGTCAAGTTTGCTCTTAACATATATATCTCTTCTTTGATAGAAGTATGGTCACCCCTGAGGTAGGCAGTTTGGTCCGTTGAAACACGGCCTGTGTCAGGTCATGTGTCTGGTGCCTTCAATAAAGTTTCCTAAGCAACACTTCCTACGTTGGTTTGTCATTGGGTCAACTTCCACTTTAATTTGTTCTGTCCACCCATGCCCCTTCCATTTCCGTGCCCCCTTTTTCAGATTGCGTGTACAAATTAGGCACAGATCCTGCTCTAAATTTGCATGCTTAAAGTCCAACTAAATTTAATTAGTGCCAAAAATTGCTTATTAAAAAGCCAATTATTGGCACTAATTGGCTTGTTATTCAATTAATTTGCAAGTGCAAATTGGGCGCTTGCAATTTTTGGCAGCTTTTATAGAATTAAGGGGTTAGTACATTACAGATAACACAGATGCACTTAATGCTACCTATAGAGACGGCTGTGGTAAAGTGGGCTCAAGTTCAAGGTCTGTGCACATGAAACCATGTTCACATATCCACATTTTTCAGATCCTGAACATTGCTCAGAAAAATGTGTAGACCTCCAAGAAGAAAGAAATCATTCTAAAATATGCTTGTGAATAAACAAAGAAATAAATATAAAACATTTCAGAGTTGAAATCCTTTTTTTTTTTTTAATTCAAAGCATCCCAATGAATTCAAGGTTTGAACTTATGATAAACCAAGTCTCTGGAGCATAGTAATGTGGAGTTATATTCAATAGTATAGGGCATGCTGCTGTGCTATTTACAGAAGGCAAGGGGATATATAATTTTAAAAAACCCATTCTTATATGTTATTAACCAGAAGAAAATCCATTAGCAAGTACTGATAATCCTCAATGACTCTGACCAGCCTGCCTTAGAATATTTAATATGGTTATAAAAGCTTCTTTTGTCATCTCTTTCCAGCAAGCGTTGCCTGTATTCGGACAGATGTCAATTGGATTTGTACAGAAAACACTTGCTGTTATTTTCACTCAACTAAAGCCTCTGGAACTCTAACTCTGCCCTCGTCTCTTTACCCACATGATGGCTTCCTGCTGTGTGACCCACTGGCCACTAACGCCCAATAGAAAAGAATTTAAAAGGGTGGTAATTTTATGCGATTAATCAAATTGGTCCAATTATTTCTAGAATTCACAGGTGTATAATTTCCTATAAGTGCTCTGTGAAAATCAATAGTGCAGCTTCATAAATTATTTACAGCTGTCAGACTGCCATATCCCCTTTCTTTCCTTTTAATGCAACAAGATGGACAGATGAGTCCAACATTTCAACTCTTACTCATTATATTCAAAAGACAGGGAAGATGTATTTTTTTTAAGCAACTCAGGTAGCAAGAGCTGGGGCACAGAATGAAGCAGACAGCTTCATTTTGCAGGCACTAAACTTGCCAAGATCAAAAACTGTCATGTTAATTCATCAAAAATGAACTTAATTAACAGAAAACCAGAAAATCTGTTGCCATGAGCTCATGTTTTTACAAATCTAATTCTTTTCCAGCTTTTCCTATTCACTTCTACCCATTAGGAGGGACATTCTGTTTAGAATAATGGTATTTACATCAGGACAGGGGAGGGGCACCTTGGCAGCCTGGGCTCTTCCACTTTGGGCTCAGGCCCCCTTTAAGCTTGTGGCACCAGATGCATGGCTGGTGGGGATACTTAAGCCCCATCAGCCTAAGAGCAGCAGGAAACTGGCGTAGTGCTCTAGCCACCAATGCTGGTACTTTTGCACATGCTTAGCTCATGCAGTAAACTGAGCATACGTGGAAGTGTCAACATTGGAGATCAGAGCATCCACCGGCTTCCTCGCTGCTCAGGCAGCACAGGTGGGGGGTCCAGCAGCAAATCTCTTCAGCTGGAGGGGCTTGAGAATCCCTGCCAGCAAAAGTATGATGATGCGGCAGCAGAAGCTGGAGGGGGAGAGAGAAAATATTTGGCCCCTGCAGTCCACCCCTGGGACCCCTCCTAAATTAAGTTCTAGCTACACCCTTGATTTACATGTGTATGTGTGCACATATGCGAGTAGCTGCCCAAAGTCCACCTAAGAGCCAATATGTAAATATACACTTAACTTACATTGCATGTATTTGCATGGGCAGAGTTTGGGTGGGGCTTAAATTTATGCATGTACCATAGAATACTGTATGTAACCCGGGTCTCAACCACAACAGCTCAGTTCACACAGACCCGGGTCACAGGGACAGGCACTATTCCTCACAGCGATTTATCTTTCTCCACTCTTACAATCATTGCCTTCCAGCCACGAGCTTGGGAGGAGGTCAGTGATCTGGAATAGTGATCCGGGGTGTTGGGAGTCTGAGAGACTTTAGTAGTGGTCTTTTTCTCAGTCTAAGAGCAAGCCTTCTCGTTCTCATGCCAAAAAACACTCTGCACTCCAGGAGTTTTTTATTCAATGCAAAACCAACTTTACTTTAACTTCAGCAATGGTAGTTAAACTCCTCAGAACTCTTTATTACATTACACATCCAAGACCATCCATGGAAATCTCAACCACTTCCCTTCACTCTTTGATTTAAGTCAATGCTGTACATATTTACACCAACTCCTCAGTGGCGTAGCCAGACAGCCAATTTTGGATGGGCCTAAGCCTAAAGAGGGTGGGCACAATATTTTCTCTGCCCTGCCTTACCGCAAAATATAAATACATTAGCTAATAAGGATCCTCAAGCTCTGTCAGCTGAAGACATTCTCTGAAGGTGGCCAGAACTCCCTTTTACCAAACTTGGCAGGCAGCAGCAACATCCCTAAGCCACTAATGCCAGCACCCCACGCGTGCTTAGGTGTCGGTGACTCAAGCATGCTGTCACCGACTGCAGAGCTTGGTAGAAGGAAGTTCTGGCCGTCTTTGGAGGAAGTCCTCAGCTGAGGAGACATGGGATCCCTACCAGCTATACAGCAAGGGTCAGAACTGGTGTTAGACATGCTAGGGCCCCCTCCCTGATCCCCTCTCCTCCCTGCCTTCCCTCCGATTTCCCAACCTGCCATTACTGTCACACCAACAGACCGTCACCAAATACAGAACAAGGGATCACGTATCAAAAATAAAAATATTTAGACAAAAATTGAACTCGGAACCCCAAAAAGTTAAACTTAGCATGTACTTCAACACTGGAGAAATAAAAACAGAAATGCATTTCCTTTCTCCTGAACACGATACAAACACATTTGCTATGTAGATTTCCCAAAGCCAACATATTCCATTTAAAACATTCAAAATACATTGCTTTTTTCTACCTTTGTGGTCTGGACATTGTATTTTTCCATCATGTTGGTTGCAGTTTCTTTTCTGCATTCCTGTCTGTCGTCTTCTAATTCTCTTTCAAGCGGCTGCTGTCCATTTGTCTTCCTTTACCTTCACTACACCTGCTTCTGATATATTGACTGTTCTTATTTTTAGCTCTGTCCTCTCTTTTTTCTTCTTTCTGCCTTGCTGTCAACTCAAATTTCACCCTCTCACTGTTCTCCTCCTTTTTAGTTTACAGCTACCTATCAGATTTTCATCTTTTTCTCTCACCCACTAGCTTTTCCATTTCCCCATCTCACTCCTTCCTCAGCCTTCCATTCCCTTTCATTACCATATTTCTATCCTCTTTAATCACTATCTTTTTATTTATTTATTTCCTTGCCACCCTCTTCCTCTCCATCCTGGCCTTTCTCACATGGTTCCACCATCTTCCTTCCCTCCACCCTTCTAGCCCAGCATCTGCTCCCTCCTGCCCTCTCCCCCATGTTCCAACATTTCTCCCTCTCTCTTCCCTCACTCCCACTGTCCGGCATCTCTCCATCACCCTTCTGCTCCTGAATCCAACATCTCCTCCTTTCTCCCCTCTCCACCTCCTATGTTTCTCTCTCCCTCTCATTCACCCCCAGGTCCAATATATCTCCCTCTCTCCCACTTTCTACCATTTCTCCCTCTCTTGTGCCATGGGTCCAACACTTCTCTTCCCCCCTCCCCCCATGCAGCATTTTCTCTCTTCCTCCCTTCCACTGCCATGTCCAACATTTCTGCCTCTCCCCCTCCCTTTTGCCCCATCCAACATCTCTCGCTTCCCCCTACAACATCTCTTCCTGCCCTCCACCATCATGTCCAATGTTTCACCATCTATCTTCCCCTCCTCACCACCCCCTGTCCAACATTTACCATCTCTCCCTCCCCACTACCCCTATGTTCAACATTTCTGCCCTCTCTTGTCCCTCTCCCTTCCCCATGCAAGGTTTTTCTTTTCTTACCCCTCTCTACCCTATGTCCCACAATCTCTCTCTCTTGCCCCTCTCCACCTCATGCCTCCCCATACAGCATCTATTTTTTTGAAAGGAGACCTCCCCCAACTCTCCCTCTCTTCAATGGGGCACCACCCTTAACAGCCCCGGTATTGGAGGAAGCAGGCTGAGCTCCGATCCTGCATCTGCCTCCCTCTCTCTCACAGCAGCGCTTCCCAGACGCTGCCTACCTACCGCCACCACGATCCTGCATCTACCTCCCTTTCTCTCAGCAGCAGCGGACCAGCGGTAGTGATTCATGCTGCCTCCTGCTTCGTTCTAACCTGGAAGCATCTCCTCTACCGCGTGCCTGCGTCCTGCCCCAGCAGAAACAGGAAGTTGTAATAATGGGGGCGGGACACGGCAGAGGAGATGCTTCCGGGTTAGAACGAAGCAGGTGGCAGCATGAATCGCTACTGCTGATCCGCTGCTGCTGAGACAGAGGGAGGTAGATGCAGGATCGTGGCGGCGGTAGGTAGGCAGCGTCTGGGAAGCGCTGCCGTGAGAGAGAGTGAGGCAGATGCAGGATCAGAGCTCAGCCTGCTCCCTCCGCTGCCGTTCTAATGAAGGTGCTCCACTGCTGGGTGGGCCTGAACCCAAATTGGGTGGGTCTAGGCCCACCCAGGCCCACCCGTGGCTACTCCCCTGCAACTCCTGTCCTTTACCCATCCTGTTGTGTCAGGAATAAATCCAAGACTATTTCTGTTACTCCTGATACCAATCCAACTCTTTCAGGCACAAACCCTTTAGCTTGTCCATACTTCCAGTGATGCACCTCGCAGGGCTGCACCCAGGCCTTGAACAGGCTTTCCCTGCGTCCAGGCTGGATTTCCCTTATTCAGCTGAAGTTCTTTCTCCTCAGTTGCCACTTAGAGGGGAAGCAACTACTCTTAATTCAGCTTGTATTTATTTCTATCACTCCATGATCCCCCAATACTCCCAAGGGTCCTGGCAGGGGGTACAGGCAACCAAAGACCTCATGTACCTCACTCCAGATTCTTTTATTACTTTCCATACTCCACCCCTGCTATCACTTACCACAGTGAACCACTTTATCCCTGCAACTTCTCTGCCAAGTGCCAACTCCTCCTCTGGGCAGGCTTTCCACTCTCACTTGGAGACAAACAAAGCAGATCAATCACACACATTTATAAGTTCTTTGGAGCAAGTGTGAATTTGTGTAAGAGAAATTGTATGCTGTTAGAGTGACTTCTAAGAGCCTGTTTTACAAAGTCACATAAACCCTTATATGGTCTTTATACAATAAATATAAAATACAGTAAAGACTTTTTTAAACTTTTCACATAGGCTCCATGATATACATCCCTCCCCCCCCCCCCCCCCCCCCATCCCTGAATGCCTATCTGATGTTGCTTCAATATATATTTGAAGTCATCTATCCATCTTCTCTGTAGCTTTCCTTTAGTTTTCTAACCATTCTGCCCCTGCTTTCTGAGGCAACTTCATCCCAGGGTATTCTTACAAATTGACTAATATGACATAATTTATTGTTGTCTGATACACTGAAGGACAGATTACAGGTCAATTATTTGCCAAATCTCAAGTCCCTACAAATTCAATAAATGGTGAAAAATGAGAGCTTTGAACTCCACCAGGGTACTTTCCTCAGGCAATGTCAAGACAAGCCATGGGATCATCCCCACTTATTAGTTTTCCTTTCACCATTTCATTTCAACAGACACTAAAACTTGCAAACATAATTCCACGAAACACCTTATGCCAGGGAGAACTGCCAGCTACACAGTTCTGTATTGTTTTATATCTCACATTTCTACAGCCTTTATTAGACAACAAAACAGGCCAAAGAAGTTTACTGCAATTAAAAGTTGAGCACATAAAAATATTTATGCAAGGCTAACATGGTACTATGGGGGTCCTTTTACTAAGGTGCGCTGAAAAATGGCTTGCGGTAGTGTAGGCGAAGGTTTTGGGCGTCCGCAATCCATTTTTCAGCGCGCCTGTAAAAAAGGCCTTTTTTAAAAATTTTTGATGAAAATGGACATTTGGCAAAATCAAAAATTGTCGTGCGTCCATTTTGGGTAAGACCTTACTGCCAGCCATTGACCTAGTGGTAAAGACTCACGCGGTAACCGGGTGGTAATGACCCGCGCGCATACAATACATGCGCCCAAAAATTTTTAAAAAATTCAGAAGTACATATTGGATGCGTGCCAAAAATGAAATTACCGCAAGAGCCACATGGTAGCCGGGCGGTAGCTCCATTTTGGCACGAATTGGGCACGCATAGATGCTTACGCAACTTAGTAAAAGGGCCCCAATGTTACTTCCATTTGAAATGGGTAAGACGCAACTCCCAAGAATTAAATGTACCACCATGTCACTATCCAATTCACAGGAGATCAGATAGCATCCATCCTTTAACTTGTTATCTATTACACTTAAAATAAAGTTGCAATATCTGCACTTTGCTACTAAAAAATGTTGAGGGCAATATTCAGTGGAACAGCATCTGCTTTAAATGGATAATTTATTTATATAAGTTTATGTGGATTTTCAGAAGATCTATGTGTTTGATTCTGAATGCTGAAAATGCTGGCATAACTTTACACAGATAACTTATCTGTAGGAACATGTTCTTATGATTATTGCATATATGGAGGAAGTTATCAACATGGGCTATTTTATGCAGCGAGACCCTCTGCTAAAATAGCACAACTTGTGATAAAATAATCCATCTTAATGGTAGCACACCTTGATAACTTCCTCCCTTAGACCTGAATGCATATGGGGTGAATTCTACATATGACACTGAAAAAATGAGTGCCGAAAAAAAGTGTTATTCTATAAAATGCACTTAAAGTTAGGCATGGTTAATAAAATAGCGTTTATGCCTGGGAATCACGCCTAACTTTAGGCATGGCCATTTGCATGCATATAAATGCTAGGAATGCCCCCATTTCACCCATGACCCTTCCATTTCTGCACTCCTTTTTTTTTGCTCACATGTAAATTGCAATTAAATCTAATTAGTGCCAATAATTGCTTGCTAAAAAGCCAATTATTGTTATTAATTAGCTCATTATTCATTTAAATTGTGTGTGCAATAATTGTCAACTTTTATAGAATTAGGGGGGATGGGCTAATATTTAAAGGGGGTTATGCGTTGGCAACTGAAAGAGCAATTCTATAATTAGCGTTTGCATTTACATACCCTTTGTGCATGCCAACATCAGGTTACAGTAGTATTCTATAACAGAATCTGGATGCCCAGATGCTGCTGTAGAATAGATTCTCACTGCATGGCATCAGGGCACCTAAATGGAGGCCCGCAATTGAAGAATTGTCCTCTGAGAGGTCAACACATAAATCCTTTATCAGACAATTTTTAAAAGTTATTCAGATAATATCCAGCTACTTAAGTCACCTGCTTGTCAGATATTGTATGTAGGAGAGAAGTGAAGGTGGCAGCAGGATTTATTCAGAAAGATTTTGGCCTGCTCAACAGTAGGCCTAAATCTGTCAGAACAGTACCAGTGTAGTGAACACTCATACCCTCCCTCCATTAGCCACAGAATGAAAAAAAAACTATATTAATAATCATAAGAGAGATTTCCCCTGCACATCCTCAACTTATTTAGGAAAGAACCAGGTTTTAAATTTCCTCTAGAAAATTCTATAATCTTGCTCTAACTCAGCCCCTCTAGAACTCAGGAACATCCACCATAAAGGTAGAACCTTACTAAGTTATAGCTGAGCTCTTTGTGACTCATTCGCTGGTTTTCCTCTGTCCTTCCCACCTTACCACCAACAATAAGAGGAGACAATGGGCTGGAAGCAATTTTTGTGCCCCTCAATATTTACAACCTCCTGTAGCCCTAAGTCTCACCTGCCTCATCTCCTAAATCACAAGCCACCAAATGCACCGCTTGAATAGATCTTAATGGCTGACCAAGCATATACTAGTATCAATATGCTTTCTGAACCTATCTTCTCCCCACTCTAGGCAGTTTTCAGACAGCATATAACCACAAATTCTCCCCTTCCAACTGGCTCTCTCTGTCTGTAGGTTTCTGTGATTCATTACAGATATTGAAGTAAAAGTGTCATTTCCTATTCACTTTGTTCTGCATTTAATTATATTGCTGAAACACCTTTCTCTTATAAGATGTCACACCACTATCTCATGCAAGAAACGATCTTCTTTGATCAGGCTTATGCCTCAGGAAACTATTCATTTATTCCAGGATACAGGTAGCAGGATTTGCTTGGGCACACCGAGCACGTTTTCCTTAAACAGATTGGTCTCTTTACCAGATCCATTCCCTGCAGTTTAAGTAATATTGATCAGTGGATAAAGCACTGTAGGCCAGTACTGGCATCCAGGAAATGTGAGACCCCACGGTTCTAGAACAGGGATAGCAGTAGATGATCAGCTTGAAAAAGAATATTAAAAATGTTTGGGGAGTTAGCTGATGCATATTTTTTGGAAACTTCAGAATCTCACTAAAGGGCCCTTTTACTAAGCTGCGGTAGAGCTACCGCACAGGTAGCACACGCCAAATTGACCCTACAACTGGGGTAGATGGGTACCTGGTGGTAATTCTGAAGTTGGTTCATGTTGTTTCCTGCGGTAGAAAATATTTTTCTATTTTCTACTGCAGGGGCATTCCCAGCAGTAGCTGGCAGCATGGCCACATTGTCACTCGCTGCCTGATTACCACATGCAGGGGCGGCCCAACCATTAGGCCACCTAAGGCGAGGGCCTCAGGTGGCACTCTTCAGGAGTGGCATCTCCTCCTTCTGTCCTCCACCCCGTTCATGATGTTTACTTGTTTCATCACATTCCAAACACAGCAGCAGCCGGCACCCGCCTCTTCCCTTTACTGCGACCATCTCTCTGATGTAACTTCCTGTTTTGTCAGAGGCTCAGGCAGCCTCAGTAAAGGGAAGAGGTGGGTGCCAGCGTTAGGGCAGTGTATGGAACGTGACATACAAGCTGAAGGTAGGAAGGAGAGCAGCATCTCAGCTCGGGGGCAGCATCTTGGCCCAGGGGCAGCAGCGTTTTGGCCTGGGGAGCCATCTTAGCTCCGCCTCAGGCAACATCTTGCCTTGGACCAGCACTGACCACATGAGTAGCATGTGAGCCCTTACTGACAAGTAAATAGGTGGCAGTAAGGTCTCAGGCATTAAATAGCTACATGCTACTTTTAATATTAGTGCACGGCCATTTACTGCTCCGTTTAAAAAAAGACCTTTTTACCATCTGCGATAAAAAATGGCCCAGCGAGTGCCAATTTCACACACGCACACTAACACAGGCCACTTTTTACCCCAGCTTAGTAAAAGGGCCCTAAGATAATGTTTCTGTCCCTTGGTAATAGCAGTCTTTAGTCATTTCAGTGTAGAGCCACAACCAACCAGAAAACAGGACTGTCACATAAACCTTTCATGGCATTGAAGTGGTTCATTCAGTTTTAGAATTTAAGGTGGCCCTTTTTAAAAACAACTTGGATATTATACTGCAAGTACACCCGTGGACTTTACACCAATTCTAAAAGAGAAAATATACATTTACCTGTGAAATTGTGTGCCAAAATATGGGAATGTGCCCAAGATGCATGCACAACTTAATTGATTAACAAGCCCCTAACTAGCAATAATTGGGCACTAACAACCAATTACTGCAGTTAATTGGCTTTGATTGGCAGTTGCCTGTGCATCTTGTGCGCTATTCTATATAGATCTGCTTGCAACTTTTATAGCTCATTCTATTAATGACCACTGCATGATTTTACTAGGGCCTTGTCTTGCCAATTGGAAACAACTCATTGCAGTGCATTCTTTTTTGCTGTTCCCTATCTTTGGAATTCCGAGCCTTTATCTCTTCATAGTGAATTCAATATAAAGAAATTTAAGGATCTGTTGAAGGCTTGGTTATTCTAACAAGCTGTTACTGATTGATTGAGATGATTTCTTGGGGTGGTCGGTACTTGGAGAGGTAAGATTTATGTATGTTCTTTTTTAATGGAATGCTTGGTTTTGCTTGTGTGATTGCTTATCTTTCCTGTTAAAATATTGTAGATCCTTTTCTTTGTTTTTTTAATTTGTTTTTATAAATAAATATCTGAAAAGGCGCACCCAATACACACCCCCTGTATAGATTCATGCTTAGCACCAATTTGTTTTTTTTTGGGGGGGGGGAGCATGGAATTTTAAGTACCATTTACTGAACTCCCTCCTTAAAAGTCAATTCTACAAACTAAGCATTAACATTCACACACCTATTGCACATATAAATGTTTAGAATATTAGTATTTATGCACATGTATGCACACATAGGCATATATATGCAACCTAGAGCTATTCTGTAAGAATGCAACTATTTTGCATGGCGCACAGATGGGGCATAGGCAGGACTCCCAATCATGCATGTAACGTATAGAATACTGCTTATGAAAGCTGTTTTCTAAGAGGGTATTTTTTTTATAATAGTTTGACAGTCCAAGTATGCCCCTATTTTGAGACGATTTTCTGAAACCCTGCACAATCATGGCTAAAATGCACTGGGAAAAAGCAGAGACAGGGTACAAAGCACAAAGCAATACATTTATACCTGCTCAAGAGTTGGTATATATGTATATGGTAAAGTATGTTCTAAATGTGTAATTTATAAACCACTTGCATACTTTATAATTATGCCCTTAAATACATTAACATGCAGGCTGCATGAAAGTATGTGTAGTCCTCTCACCCTATGTCCTTTTATATGCAGAAACTGTGGCGTAACTTTATAAGGCTTTTCACAAACACAAAATCCTTTCTAAAATTTCCCCCTAAATGAACATCAACATCTCATGACCAAAGAGAGTCCTAATGTCCTTGGAACCTATCAAGGGACAAAATGTGGAATTACACTGAAACATTTAACATATTGATTAGTCCCTTCCACATCATCTCTCCCCCCCCCCCCCCAAAAAAAAAAAAAAAAGAAAGAAAAGCAATGCAGATACTCATCAAATAAGCAATTTAGATCTCATGGGAAGACAGTTTATTCTGTTGCTGGGAAGTAACACAAGACAAAGAGCATAAACCCTTCTTGGTTCCTAAGTAACTATTATTGGCCTCTCTGGTATCAATTAAAAACCTTTTTGAAAGGCATCTCTGACAGTAGAGGTTCATATAAAATGATTATCCACCACTCAGGAGTCAAACTGTAATCCATTTATATTTATGATCCCATTGGTTAAGTATATCACCACTTCCACATGACTGACTTCTGTAGAGGTGAACAGTAGACACATCTGGGTCTCTGTGAATCAAAATCTGCAAATTGCTGTAAATTAACATGTCTTATCAATAGATGTACTCTTTTTTTTCAGTTAGTGAGCAATGATTTCCCATAATTTGTACATGCTGATGTTATTTATGTAAGTTAGTTTTGGAAGGTCTTCTTTTAATATGAGAACAAACCCAATACCTAACAAATAACTATTACATATTCTCCTTCAAATCTAGCATTTTGTTTTAAGCTACATTACCGTAAATACAATTCCAAAATTACCTTTCAGCTGTCACATTATTTTTGTGATGTCAGACTGCTGTGAAAGCTGCTCTGCTGAAACTCAGCTTTATGAGAAGCATAAATAATCCGCCCAGGTGGAGAAAATTAAAGAGTCATGGGATAGGAGGCAATGCTCTGGTGTGGGTTAAGAATAGGTTATTGGCAGAAAACAGAGCAGGGTTAGATGGCCATTTTTCTTAATAGAAGAGCATGAATAGTGGAGTGTTGCAGGGATCTGAACTGGTACCGATGCTAGTTTAAATATTTATAAATTATTTTTAAATCAGAACAAGTGAGGTGATTAAATTCGCAGACGACACAAAACTATTCAAAGTTGTTAAAACATATGCTGACTGTGAAAAATTGCAGCGAGACTTTAGGAAATTGGAAGACTGGGCATCTAAAAGGCAGATGAAATTTAATGTGGACAAATGCAAAGTGATGCACATTAGAAAGAATAATCCAGATCATAGTTACCTAATACTAGGGTCCACCTTTGGGTTCATCACCCAAGAAAAAAAGCAAACTGGATGCTAGGAATTATTAGGAAAGGGATGGCAAATAAGACTAAGAATACTCTAATGCCTCTCTATCGCTTCCATGGTGCGACTTCACCATGAGCATTGCGCTCAATTCTGGTCACCATACCTCAAAAATAGATATAGCGGAATTAGAAAAGGTTCAGAGAAGTGTGACCAAAATGATAAAGGGGATGGAACTCCTCTCATATGAGGAAAGGCTAAAGAGGATAGGGCTCTTCAGCTTAGAAAAGAGACAGCTGAGGGGGGGGGGGGGTTATGATTGAGGTCTATAAAATCCTGAGTGGTGTAGAACAAGTAGAAGTGAGTCAATATCTTACTCTTAAAAGTACAAAGACTAGGGGACACTCAATGAAGTTACATGGAAATACTTTTAAAACAAATAGGAGGAAATATTTTTTCACTCAACGAATAGTTAAGCTCTGGAAATCATTACCGGAGGATGTGATAACAGTGGTTAATATATCTGGGTTTAAAAAAAGGTTTGGACAAGTTCCTGGAGAAAAAGTCCATAGTCTGCTATTGAGATAGAAATGGGGATATCACTGCTTGCCCTGGGATTGGTAGCATGGAATGTTGCTACTATTTGGGTTTCTACCAGGTACTTGAGACCTGGATTGGCCACTGTTGGAAACAGGATACTGGGCTAGATGGACCATGGCTATTCTTATGTTCAGTTCCAGAAGTGCTGCTTAAGGTTCTAAAAACAAAAAGCAAGGGCAAGATATTGAAAAAGAGTTAATCTAATCTAATTTGATCCAGGTATTTATATACCGCAGTGTCCAATACAGGTCCTAAGCAGTTTACAAAGGTGAAACATAACTAATAGAAAGCAAGGCACATGCACCACTGATATAAAAGTTACAAACTAAATCAAAAACTAATAAAGATATTAGAAAAAAAGATATTTCAAACAAATAAGTTTTCTAATTCTTCCTAAAAACAAAATATGAAGATTCTAACCTAATTGCTAAAGGAAGGTCATTCCAAAGCAAAGCTGAAGCAGTAGAAAAAGAAGTTTCCAGTGTCTACTAAATTTCAGTCCCAACAGAGAAAATGGAGACAATGTACATCTACTTTTAGATCTACATATATTAGACTGATGAAAAGCAAAAAAAAAAAAAAAAAAAAGTAATTGATTTAACAGAGTTAGGCACAAAAGCATAACAGCTTTATGAATAAAACATAGAATCTTATATCTAGCAGATATAGGAAGCCAATACAGTGACCACAAAATGGAGTTACCCTATCAAATCTAGAACAATGATAGATCAGTTTAGCAGCCATGCTCTGAAGTAGCTATAATCTAGAAATTAAGTTTTGAAGAAGAGAAAAATATACTACATTACAGTAGTCCAATGTAAAAAAAATAGTCACCTGGACCACTAAAGCAAAATGTTCCTGATAAAAATAAGGGCACATGGATTCAACTGTTTAATTAAAAAAAAACACTTTTCTGATCACATACTTAACATGAGCATCAAAGAATAGTGTTGAATTGAAAATAACACCAAAACTCTCGCGTGATGTACATCTGGTAAAGATATTCCATTTTGCAAAGGTATACCGGAATACTGGATAATGTATTGCTATAACCATAGAATATTAATCTTTTCCACATTTAATTTCAACCGATGATCATAAGTCCCTAAACTAACCAGGCTCCTGTCTGATTAAATCATGCTGGGTGGCTCAACTACTAATATTCAGCAGAACTTTTGTAGATAATGGAGAAGTAGCTCTGGCAAGTCACTTAAGCCTCCATTGATTCAGGTACAAACTTACCCCCCCCCCCCCCCCCCCCCCCCCCGTTTATTAAGTTGCACGGCATCTGCTAGCTCGTCTTAGTAAACAGAAATATCTAATGTACCTGAATGTAAGTCACTTTGACCTACTACTGAAAAACGTATGAGCAAAATTCCAATAAATAAATAGCACCTACTGCCATAGCACTTTTCAGTTAGTGAACAAACATATTACAACAGAGGAAATAAGAGATATCATAAAATGCCTAGTCACCTGCCTGAGGCTACCCCGTGGCTACTTAGAAGGTCTATCTCCAGCACTGGGCAGAAAGTTTCAGCGTATTATCTACAACACCTAAATCTTTTTCTTGGGTGCTGATCCCCAAGATAGACACTAGCATCAGATAACTAATGTGCATCAGTGCATCACTTTGCATTTGTCCACATTAAAATTTATCTTTCATTTGGATGCCCAGTCTTCCAGTTTCCTAAGGTCTCGCTGCAATGTTTCTCAATCTGTATGTGTTTTAACAACCTTGAACAGTTTTGTGTCATCTGCGAATTTAATCACCTCACTTGTTGTTCCAATTTCCAGATCATTTTTAAATATGTTAAATAGCACCGAGCCTGTAGAACTCCACTTTAAACCCTCCTCTATTGAGGGAAATAGCCATTTAACCCTACCCTCTGTTTTCTGTCCAATAACCAATTCTTAATCCACAACAGAACATTGCCTCCTATCCCATGACTTTTTAAACTAGGTGCAACTGTTATATATGCACCCCCTGTCAGACCTGGCCCCCTGCCCCCACCTTAAAATCCTTTTTGCTGCAGTCTTCACTTGGGCAACAGCACTCATAGGCTGCCTGTGACCTGCACCAGGACTTCCTCCTTTATCCGTCCTGACCCTTCTAATGCAACTTTTTGGTTTGTTAAGGGTGGAACGGTTAAAGGAGGAAGACTCAGTGCAGGTCACAGGCAGCCTATGAGTGCTGCTGCCACTGCCCGGGTAAAGGCTGAAGCAGAGAGGATTTTAAGCTATGGGGGAAGGGGAGTGGTGCCACAGGGGGGGGCATGGGGAGATGCACCCCCTGTAAAACAAAATTCCTGGATACACCACTGACTGTGCAATGCAACTTTAAAAGAGAACTGTAAATAAAACAATAATTTTCACTTATCTCAAATGTGCTCATGCAGACGTTACCAAAAATCACACCAACAAAGGTGTTCAGCTGCTTCAGGGTATTTTAACGATCAATTTACATTAGTGCGCTGTAGCATTTTCAGTTGAAAACAATTCTGTGTTATATGCCTACCATGCTTCACTAAGCACACTCCATCTGGGATGTCTTCAGCAAGTTCTGTATTTTTAGCACGTTGTATTGACAAAGAAAGCTGACAAATTGGTTATAATTCATTTTATTCCACCAATATTAGGGATATGCAGGTGAAAAATATTTGGTTTGTTTCATTTTCAGATCAATTACCCATTTGGTTCATTTTTGGAATCTTGAATCATTTGTTTCATTCAATTCTAATAAAGTGAATGGGGCATACAAGTTAATGGGGTTTTCCATCCATTTTCAACGGAACTTGCTTAAGCTTGCTGGCAGATATGTACCAGAGAGGAAACAGTGCTACATGATATCAAGACTGATGTGAAGACCCCATGGCACCAAAAGAGATGCAAGGGGCACTAAGAAGAGCTTGAAGAATCTTTGAGGTCTTTTTACTAAGCTGCAGTAAGCACTAATGCATGCTTACCGCAGCTTAAAATGCCTTGTATAAAAGAATGGTTCAGGCTTGTATAGGCCTCAAACCAGCAAAGGTGAGATAGCAGGAAAATACCCCTACTGTGTCCCTCAGTATTTTTGGCATTGGTGTGTGCTTCCCATGTGCTAAAAAATAGATTCTATTTTTTACCACTGGGGGCAGGTTGGGGGGGGGGGGGGGGGCAGAGAATAGACATCTGTGCTAATCGGTTACTGCAGCTACATTGCTGCACACTAACCAATTAGCACGTGGTTAACACATGAACCCTTACTGTCAACATAATAGGTGGCAATAGGGTATCATGCACTAATGACTACACACTAACGGGAGAATTAGTGCATGGTCATTAATAGAAAAAAGCAAAATTTGACCATTTTACCCATGTGGAAAAAATGGCCTTATTACGCAGGAATGACCTCTGTAAGCACACACCAAGGCCACTTTTTACCACAGTTTAGTAAAAGAGTCCTAAGACACTGGAGAGGGGCAAAGCAGGAACAGTGCTACTAAAAAAAAAATGACAACTAAAAAAAAAAATCCTCAGTAACAGCTGTGAGCTATTAACGCCATCAATGAAACAGGTACATTAGCTGAGTATTATTTCATTTCCCTTACATTTTTCTATTGCATTTCTATTCTACAGGCCACATTGCCAAATGAAAAAAATTAAGAGATACAGGATCTGACAGCTACTATAAGAAGCAATGACTCTGTACAGTTCTAGGGCTCCCAGGGTTACAGTGTATAAACTTGGAAAGTGATGTGCATTAGATCTGCGCACAGTCCAGTATTGATTTTTTTTTTTACTGCCATCATTTGGAAGGCACAGATCTAAGTTTTGTACTCTCTTTATTTACTAGTATATAAAAAACAAAATTCTTCAACCCATCTGACAAGCGAAGGAAAAGAAAATTGCAGTTATTTATGTAATTTGGAGCCTTTTGCAGTTCATTTTATGTATCTTTCCCTCTGGAAATCTAATCCTATTGTTAATGTCTTATATAACACACAGTGAGGATCAGTAAAAAGTTTCTGGCTGGCAAAAGTGGGATATCTGGCAATAGTAGAAGAGTGTCTAGTTTTATACACATGCTGCTTCCACAGGAGTGTAAAAGAACTGATCTGCGAAAGGGATGTAATTTATTTCATCCGGCCAGAGACCCTGCACTATTTAGCCCTGCAGAAATTAATTAGTTAAAAGAGAACCAATAAAATTGCTGCATGGAGACATACCCTTACTCATGAACAGGGGCGGACTGGCCATACAGGCAACCGGGCAGTGCCCAAGAGCCCAGAGGGTCTGGGGGGGCCAAGTGCCCCTCTCTCTCCTCCTCCTCCCTCCACATACTATAGCCCCCCGGGCCTACTTGAAGGGCCCTGGTGGTCTAGTGGCCTCTTCGGGGGCAGGAAGAGCCCCACTCTTTCCTGCCTACTGTGCTGCTCTGTCCAGCATCTCCACATCTTCAAAATGGCTGCCGAAACCTGCAAGACTGCCGCAGTAGGTCTTGGCAGCCATTAAGTGGTGGTGCCAGGTAGTGCAGCGGTGGTGGGCAGGAAAAGAGTGGGATTCTTTCCCGCCCCCTGAAGAAGCCGCTAGACCACCAGAGCAGTGGTGTCACGAGGGCAGCTGACACCCGGGGCGGGTCGCCGCTGCGCACCCCCCCCCCCCCCGGGTGCAGCGCGACGCACCCTCCCCCCTCTGTAGCGCAACACCCCCCCCCCCACCCACCGCCCACGAGAACTTACCTGGAAGGCGGTAGAGGGGTGGGTGGGCGGGCCAACCCGCCGACAGCACGCCGCTGGGAGAGTGTCGGCGCCTCGCTGGTTCCTTGCTCTCTCTGCCCCGGAACAGGAAGTAACCTGTTCTGGGGCAGAGAGAGCAAGGAACCAGCGAGGCGCCGACACCCCCCAGCGGCGTGCACCCGGGGCGGACCGCCCCACCGCCCCCCCCCCCCTTCGTACGCCACTGCACCAGAGCTCTTCAAGGTAGGCCTGGGGGAGGGCTGTAATGTACAGGAGGGTGCTGGAAATAAAGGAGGGGGTGGTAGTCGGGGCCGTCACCCTTTCTGCTCGGGGGCCCAGATCACTATCAGTCCACCCTGTGAAACTCTGTTTTAGTAGAAACACTCTGTGAAGAGGCAAAAAGCCAACCTTTAGAGGCTGTATTGTTTGGAATTCAGGTTCCTGGTGAAGGAATAGCAATAACTGTGGCACTACTTAGGGGATCATCAAATCAAACTCTTCACAAAACCAAAACAGTCTATATCTGGATGCTTTTGTTCCAAAGAAAAAAAAAGTCAGCAGCAAGGATAGTAGGAGAAAATGAGCACATCACAGCATAAACAGCCTTTACATTTCATGGTCCTCCTTTTCATCACATAGACATTTCCAAGGCAGGAAAAAGCTCCATGTCTCATGTATTTTCTGTCAATGGCAGAATTGATCAGGCACATAAGGAAGTGACATTACTGTATGTAATGGCAACATGCAATAACGCCACTCACTTATATGTCTGCTCAGTCCTGCTTGTCAACAGAAAACATTAATAAACAGAAAATCCAGTTTTGAAGCTTCAGGAAAATCTTAGGCCTCCCAAATATTCCCAATGTGTTATTTTTTTTTCTCCTAGGGCCCCTAATCCCCACCCACCCAGCAAAGTTGCCAAAGTCTTCCTCTCCCTTTTTAAAAAATAAATTGTATCAAATATTTGGGGTAAAATCTGTGGCAAGGAATATGATTCCTACTGATGTGAACTGGAAATAGTCACTTTACTAGGCCTGCTCAAATGAATCCCTCCTCACTGAAGTGAGGATAGCGCTTTGATCTCACATTTCTACTGGGAGAGAAGAACCAATGTTCTTCCTCTTTCTAGAGCACCAGACAGTATAACTATGTGCTGCCTCCCACCTCTTCCTCTGGTCAATAACTCTCCTAAGTCACTGAGGACCATTAATACTACAGTACGTTCCTACCTTTGAGGATGGACAGCATCTCCTTGAACAATACCTCATTGGTTTGCATATGCACATTGCAAAATTACCAAGGGATGTCTCAGTGCATCCTGTGGTGAGCCTTTTTCACCTGAAAAAGTTGTTACTGTGAGTTTTTGCCTCTGCGGAAAGTTTCTTTTCATATTCTCTTTTAGCCTTCTATGTCAATGCTTTGCATCTAGCTTGACAGTGCTTATGTTGCTTCTTATTTTCTTTATTTGGATTCTTTTCCCATTCCTTCAAGAATGTTCTTTTGGCTCTAATACTCTCTTTCACTTCACCTTTTAAACATGCTGGCTGTCGTTTGCTCTTCTTTTCCCCTTTGTTAATACATGAAATACATCTGATCTGGGCTTCCACGATGGTATTTTTAAACAACATCCATGCCTGATTTAAAGTCCTAAACTTTGTGGCTGATCCTTTTAGCTTCTTGTTATCCATTTTCCTCATTTTGTCGAAGTCGCTCTTTCAAAAATGAAATGCTGCTACAGTAGATTTCCTTAGTGTCTTCACTGTTTCCCAATGGACCCAACACCATTACTTCTTGTACTATACCTTGCATTCCACTAAGGCCTAAATCTAAAATAGCTTTCCCTCTTGTCGGTTCCTGGACCAGAAAGCAGTCATTTATTATGTCTAGGAATTTTACCTCCTTAGCACTCCCTGATGTAACATTTATCCAGTCAAAAGTGGGATAATTGAAATCATCCATTATTATACTGTTGCCTAAGTTGCCAGCTTTCCTAATTTATGTTAATATTTCTTCATCTGTCTGTTCTGTTCTGGTGGACAATAGTACAGGCGTTCCTTCCTTCACACATGACATTTCTATCCATAAGGATTTATTTATTTTATTTATTTATTTATTGCATTTGTATCCCACATTATCCCACCTCTTTGCAGGCTCAATGTGGCTTACTATACATCATGGGTACTGGAAATAAGAGTGCATATACATTAGGTTTACAGAAGGTTTGTGTTACATGGTGATGAATTATATAATGGTGTTAAAGCAAAAGACATTATAAGACAGTGCTAGAAGTTCAAAAGATTATACAGTTACACACTTTGATCTGTTTTATGTAGAATGTTTATTTTGTTTGACTCAATTCCCTCTTAAACATATAGTGCAACCCCCCTCCTCCAGTTCGATCCACTCTACCATTGTGATATAATTTGTACCCTGTTAACACAGTGTCCCATTGATAGTCCTCCTTCCACCAGGTCTCTGAGATGCCGATTATATCTACCTCTTCATTTAGTGCTATATACTCCAACTCTCCCATCTTATTTTTTAGGCTTCTAGCATTGGTATACAGACACTTCAATTTGTGTTTTTTGTTGTTTATAAGTTGATGGGGATAAGTTGCATCCTTTACTCTGCTCTCCCTTTAAACCCTCCTGGTGTTCTTTCACCATTGTTGAGACCTCTATATTGGGATTCCCTAAATGTCCTGTTTTAATAGTTTAATAGTTTTAATAGATGGTGGATACAGTGAAACTAATATAGGCTGTATTTTGTGCTCCTTTTTCTACACTGTTCTATACAATACAGTAATATATGGTCACATTTCAGTGAGGATATCATGTTTTCTGGTGGGTTCATCTTAATTGTTGGTGTAATCTGCTTTGGGAAGCCTGGTGTTATAAAGATTGGAAGTAAAATTAAACTCTCCTTTCAATGGAGCACATGGAATCATATCTTCACCTCATCTCTTTTGTACAAATGGATTGTTCTGGTTTTTTGTACAAATGGTTTATTCTGTTTTGATCATGTTTCAGGGACAAGTGGTTTTCAGAAGTCAACATAATAAAAATAAATATTTTCTTTCATGCAAATCTCTCATTTGCTTAAACATAACTAAATGGGCTATAAACTGCTAATGCAGTCCATTGACTTTCTTATATTTTATACTTGTGATGACTTATACTGTGCCAACTCCCCCCCCCCCCCCGCTGCCGCCATCGCAGTAATGCCACCATCCCCCTCCCGCATACTATAACCCCCCTCTCCCACACTCTACAACCATTCCAAGAAGGCCTACTTTGATTCTTGAAGGCTGCCCTGGTGGTGTAGTGGTCTCTTCGGCTGCAGGGGCAGGAAAGAATCCCACTCTTTCCTACCCTCTGCCGCTCCTCCATCTCTGCTTTGCTCTTCTGTGCTGCGGGAGGCGCTGATGGGTTTTCAAAATGGCTGAATACTACATAACTATCGCAGAAATAATGCTACTGTAACCGACCCACCATAAATAAAATCAGTACAAAAACAGTGCTACTTGAACCATCTCACCATCATCCTTACAAAAAGGCCTCCACAAACAATTGAGTCTTCAGCAGTTTTTTTAAATTTCAGCACACCAGCACATAAGCACAACTGTCCCACTAGTGCATCCCACATCTGCACTCCCACCACAAAAAAAGACAGAAGCTCTTGTTTCACAATAATGTGCATTACTAGCTGAGTCCAAGGTAGAGAATGACATGGGTATGGGGACCTGCGGTAACCACGGTGATGGGGTTGGGGACAGATCTCATGGGGACAGGGCGGGGATGGAGACAGAGCCCGTGGAGACATATACAAACTTTGTCTCCGTGTCATTTTCCACCTTGAAGCCTGTAATGAACTGGACTGTTATTTATGTTTGAGTGATGCAAATGACAATATTTTGATTTTTTGAAAAATCAAATAAACATGCTGGCCACAACTAGCAAAATTTGCATGGGGGATCCTGTACGGTACATCCTGCTACCAGCACATCTTCTAAGAGGACATCTTCTATTGCAGGAAGGACTGCAGAAGACAGGAGAGCTAGACTGAATCCTGAGATTACTGATGACTTCTTATTCATCCACAGATTTAAAAACAATGCTTTACAGAGCATATTTCTCTCCCACTAGGTCATGTACCCCTGGACATTTTAACATGGTGAATTAGGGTTCCTTGGTGTAGTAGAAGTCAGCTATTGTTGGGGTTGAAAGGGTAGAGGGTGGTGATAGGGGAGAGTGGTGTTACCTGCTTGTTGTTATTGTTTTCTATTTGTAATTTATAAACAGCATACTGTTCCTTTTTATGCTTCAATATTTTGAGGCTTCTGCAGATCAGGACAGAGCCCATGGGGATGAGTGGGTATGGGGATGGGGCGGAGATGGAGACAGGGCCTGTGGAGACGGGATGGGGATGAAGACAGAACCTGCAGGAATGGGGTAGAGATGGAGACAGAACTCAGGGGGATGGGGCAGGGACAGGACAGACTTTGTTCCCATGTCATTCTCTAGTCCAAGGAAAGCCTCATAGCAGTCTCTGATCTTAGTCGTCCTCCTGGTTGGTACACAGTTATTATTTCGTTCAACTACATTGGTACAGGTAAGTATACGGCTTGATGTATAAAACATAAAACCTTAAATTGCTAACAGGGCACACTTTCAGGGAAATGCAAAGGTCTAAGCACCCCTGTCACCTCACAACACTCTGCTATTTTTGTTTGTTTAATGGCTGAGTTAGCCATAGACAAATATTACAGTGGGGCTGGGGTTTGATACCAGTCCCAGTTTCCCTCCAAAAGGGATCTCTTCCTACCATTACCTCACTGGTCTGGAGAGCCTTCCCCTTGTTTCGGAAATTGCAAGGGTATACACAGGTCACAGCATAGTACTTTAGTATAGCCAGTAAAGGTGTCTACCATCATGGCAAGACAGAACCCTAGAGGTCTCTACACTAGTTCTATATTAGTTCATTTTCTGGATTTATAAAAAATGATCATTTGCTGCCTTTGCCCCATGAAAGAGGCTGCAATGTCTTTTATTGAACCAATCTAGAGAAATTATACATAGATGTTATTGTAGAAGAATTCATAGGACATTTCTTCAGATGTCCCTACAGTTATTAAAAGAATGCCAACTACTGTTATCACACAGGTGAAAAATGACTTACTATGAAAATACAGTAATATGCTTGTATTAAAGCTTGTGTTCCATGTAAATGCCCTTGAAAGAAGAGATGTGTGCTGGACTTTTTAAGTGGAAGGATTGGCTTGAGTTTTAATCAGCAACTGATGTGGAAGAATAAGGGGCCAAATTTAAGCTTACAGTGAGTAATTGCATGACTCTAATGCACATAATAATGACATGCTCCAGAGAATTTCACACTGCCATTGAGATTTAAATTCCTTTTTTTCACTATCAGAATTACAAGGCATATTCTCTCCTCAGCAAGCAGTATGAAATATGTTGTTGCAAGCCTAAACAGTTAACAAGAACAGTCTTCAATATTCCATTTACATTTAAAGCCAAGTCCATTTAGCAAGATTTATCATAGCAATACTATTAATTAGATTATGCTGTTCATATGTATACACTATTTCATTCTAAACATAAGAAAGATACATTAATTTTCAAAGCCATTTACACTGAACCATTTAAAAATTACCCACCCAGTGTGTGGGTGAAGGTAATATATGTTGTTCTATTCTATGCAAAGTTACTTTTAGCAGAAGTGTTTCTTTTTTTTTTTTTAATGCAATTTAGAATAACATATCACAAATAAACACTTGTTATAGCAACACAGAGCAGGAAAGACAGTCCAAAAATGTCCTAAATAGAAAATGAAACTGGAGAGGGCAGAAACAGATTAAGGTGAACAAAAGAATCAATTTAAAGAAAGGCCAATAACATGCTAAATCCCATCATATTTCTAATTACAACCATCTAAGGGGTCCTTTTACTAAGGTGCACTGAAAAATGGCCTGCGGTAGTGTAGACATATGTTTTGGGTGCGCAGAATCAATTTTCAGCGCACCTTCAAAAAATGCCTTTTTAAAATTTTTGACGAAAATGGATGTGCGGCAAAATGAAAATTGCCGAGTGTCCATTTTGGGTCCGAGACCTTACTGTCAGCCATTGACCTAGCGGTAAAGTCTCACGCGGTAACTGGGTAGTAAAATGCGCACCAATTGCCATTTGACAAGCGTAGCTGACGTGCACCAGAAAATAAAAAATATTTTTCGGGAGCGCGTAGCGGACGTGCACCAAAAATGAAATTACCGCAAGGGCCACATGGTAGCTGTGTGGTAACTCTATTTTGGCACACGTTGGGCACACGTAGACACTTACGAGGTTTAGTAAAAGGGCCCCTTAAAGGTTAGACACTACCAGCCACAACTTTCTTCAAATCCAAAAGGAAAAAAAAACGTAATTGCTTAGGAGCAAAGAAGACATATTTGGTCCTCAAATATTTAACTACACATTTACAAGGGTATGCTAACAGAAATGAGGCTCCTTAAGCAAGGACCTCCTTCCTCAAAGCCAGGAAAGCCCTTCTACAATCTTGCATTTTATGAGAAAAATATTTTTCCCCATAAAACAAATAATTCACATTCAAAGTTTCATTACTGAATTCAAGTCCTGTCAAAAATGAATGATACCAATAGTGTAGCTCTTTCAGATTCCTCTGACAATGACATCTCCAAAATTACAGAAATATTTACATCTTTCACATTTTGATCCAAATTCTTCACCCCCATTCAATCATCTCCCTCTTTAATCAAAGTGGGAATATAATAGATTTTATTCAAAGAACGAATACCATCTGGGGAATACTTAGAGGGGCATAATCGAACGAAAACGTCTATCTCCATGGGCGTTTATAAGTACATAAGTACATAAGTAATGCCATACTGGGAAAAGACCAAGGGTCCATCGAGCCCAGCATCCTGTCCACGACAGCGGCCAATCCTAGCCAAGGGCACCTGGCAAGCTTCCCAAACGTACAAACATTCTATACATGTTATTCCTGGAATTTTGGATTTTTCCAAGTCCGTTTAGTAGCGGTTTATGGACTTGTCCTTTAGGAAACCGTCCAACCCCTTTTTAAACTCTGCTAAGCTAACCGCCTTCACCACTTTCTCCGGCAACGAATTCCAGAGTTTAATTACACGTTGGGTGAAGAAAAATTTTCTCCGATTTGTTTTAAATTTACTACACTGTAGTTTCATTGCATGCCCCCTAGTCCTAGTATTTTTGGAAAGCGTGAACAGAAGCTTCACATCCACCTGTTCCACTCCACTCATTATTTTATATACCTCTATCATGTCTCCCCTCAGCCGTCTCTTCTCCAAGCTGTATAGCCCTAGCCTCCTTAGTCTTTCTTCATAGGGAAGTCGTCCCATCCCCGCTATCATTTTAGTCGCCCTTCGCTGCACCTTTTCCAATTCTACTATATCTTTCTTGAGATGCGGCGACCAGAATTGAACACAATACTCAAGGTGCGGTCGCACCATGGAGCGATACAATGGCATTATAACATCCTCAGAACATCTCTGAGAACGGGTCCGTGAAGGGGTAGACCGAACCGTATTTTCGAAAAAAATAGACGTCCATGTTTTATTTGACAATTTGTGAGCTGGGCGTTTTTGTTTTTCAGCGATAATGGAAAATGAAAGCACCCAGCTCAAAAACAAATAAATCCAAGGCATTTGTTCGTGGGAGGGGCCAGGATTCGTAGTGCACTGGTCCCCCTCTCATGCCAGGACACCAACCGGGCACCCTAGGGGGCACTTTTACAAAAACAAAAAAAAGGTAAAAGAGCTCCCAGGTGCATAGCACCCTTCCCTTGTGTGTTGAGCCCCCCAAATCGCCCTCAAAACCCACTGCCCACAAGTCTACACCATTACTATAGCCCTAAGGGGTGAAGGGGGGCACCTACATGTGGGTACAGTGGGTTTGGGGGGGTTGGACGACTAAGCATTAAGCAGCACAATTGTAACAGGTAGGGGGGGATGGTCCTGGGTCCACCTATCGGCGAAAGGCACCCATCTCTGTTCGGGTGATAACCATGCCCCAGTCCCGCCTTCACCACGCCTCTGACACGCCCCCGTCAACTTTGTACGCTTCCGCGATGGAGTGCAGTTGAAAACGTCCAAGTTCGGCTTTCGATTATACCGCGTTATTCGTTTTTGTGAGATAAACATCCATCTCCCGATTTAGGTCGGAACTTGGGCGTTTTTCTCGTTCGATTATAAGCAGGTTAATCTCTTAAAAATGTCCAGAGAAGGGATTCCTAGGTATTTAAGAAAATTTAGGATAGATAACTTCTGGTGGCCCTTCTATAACTGGATACTCAGTACTGATTAGCTGAGTATAGATTTAAACACTGCAGTTGATGTTTTAATCCACTGATGTCCGCACTGTTTAAATATCAGGGGGATGATTTATGCTTGGCTCTAGCTATTCATAAACATCATTAAATGTAGGAATAATTTGAAATGCCTATGTAATCCCACATTATAATGGCAATTTTAGAGTCATTTGAGAGAATGCTCCAGAATCTCTGAGGGGAAGGTTCTAGAGTTGTGGGAAGATATCTGAGATGGTGGAAGGAAAAGAATTCAGTCCAAGGGGGTGGGTTCCTGGAATAAGTTGCAGAAAGAAATGCTTCTAGTTGGTGATTGACAGTAGAGGTTGAGTTTGATAGTAATAAACATTCTTGTTTGTCTGAGAACATGGTCTTTGGTTGCCTTCACCCCCGCCAGGACCCCAGGAGGAGAGGGGTATCCTGGAAAGGCCAGATAACCTAAGGCTGAATTAAGGAGGAGTCATTCTCAGCCAAAGGCAATAACTGTTTGAGAGGAGTGCTCTGGTTGGGCAAGGGAAGTCCTGCACACGAGCAGCAACAGGGAAGAACCTGTTCAAGGCCAGAGGGTACAGCCCTACGAGGTGCAGCTTTGGAGGAGAGGACTGACAAGGAGGTCTGATCCTGGAGGAATTTGCTGGTGACAACCGTGGCTATCAGCACAGCCTTGGATTACACAGCCCAAAGGAATGGATGATGGACTGGAGAAGTTGTGTATCTGTACATATTTTGGGATTGCTATAAGAAACCATTAAGTAGTGAATAAGACTTTACCAAATAGTCTTCGATGAACTGAAAACCTCTTAAACCAAATGCTGACTGTACATAGAAAATATTGAGTTTGGATTAACTGCCCATTGCAGAGTTAGTAAAACTTGCATAAAAGTTAAATCCTTGATGTGGCAAGTATTCCTTGAGCATGAGAGGATGAAGAGCCTGCTCCTAGACTGTTAAGGATACTCAGGATAAGGCTATTTATCCGGCCCTGGCCTACGCCCCAAGCTTGAATTAGAAGGACTGGATGAGGTGTGGAGAGTGAGTGGTGAGAAAAGAAAAAGAAATTAGGTTTTGATGATTTTGGATTTATTTTTGTGGCCTGGGTCAGTAATTGGATTTATTTTTGTGGCCCGGGTCAGTATCAGAGGGAGAACTGAGATGGTCGTGGGAGATCCAGGTTACACCTAAATTAGATGTTTCACATTAATCCCTTTTTGAATATTAACCTGGCATTTTCTACAGTATGCTTGTAAATGCTAAATCCTGACCAAACCCATCCAGCAAAAGTCAGGGTTCAATGAACATTGTATTAGATCCTAGACAAACATACATTTGTCGGTTACTTCCATGGACTCACATTTTTTTTTCTCAAATTCTTTCTCCTCTTTCCCACACACAGGCATATTCACATGCTTTTTCCTCCATCCTCCTCTTTCCATCATCCTCACCACTCCAGAAGTGCCATAGGAAAATAGCAGGACCTAGTTCTGGGTGTGGTTACAGCATTAGCAGGTTGTAAGAGTGCATGGAGATTGCAAGCACATGCTTTCAGTGGCGTGTTGAAATAGAGCAGCTGGTTGAGAACCAGAGAAGCTGTACAAGTTATTTTCATCCTCCATTACCTCTGCTAGAAACCAGAGGTGATAAGTAGACTGAAGAGTGAGATTGAAGGCCGAAGGCCAAAGGCCAAAATTAAATGTCAAAAAGTCTTCACAAATGGATGAAGCAAGAGAAAATGATATTTGGCTTTCTGTGGTGTCTCTACAAGGATACAGACAGAGAGGAGGCAGTATTAGGACAGTTTTCAAAAGAATTTGCCAGAGTATCTAAATAGTTACCTGGGCAAATTTCCCAGGCTGAAATCTTCCTTCCATTTAATATGTATATGGGAGCCAATTTTTTAAAATGATTGAGGATGCTCCCTGGACACATTCAAGGAATTTGTTCAATATTAGAAGTGTTCAAGCACCCACAGCACCCACAGAGCTGGCTCCAATGAGTATGTACACAGGTGCACTTATACTAGTGGACATTTCCAGTCTACATTTTCACAGAGAAACAGACACAGTACTAGCCATAGGAAGACATAGAATCACACAGAGAGAGAGCCTAGCTTAAGAGTGAAGTATATTACTGTCATGGCAGGCACAAAAGTAACCTATGTTGAGACAGTGCACACTCTTCAGACATACACACATACACATGCACTCTCTGACCCTTTATATATATATATATATATATATATATATATATATATATATATATATATATATATATATATATATATATATATATACATAATTCTGGTGCTATACTACTTCCTGTTACTCATGTGCTCACTCAGTGAGTGTCCTCTAATCCAGTTCTGCCCATCATCATGTAAAGGTCTTGCAGTCGCTGCCAGCTCTTTCCTTCAGCAGCAGTCTTAACACTTTGCTCACATTCTTACCCCTTCTCAGCACCTGGAACACTCACTGTTCTCTCCAATATTAACCCAATGTCCTTTACAGTCATCGCCCCCCCCCCCCCCCCCCAACACACATGCACACATCTCATTCAGAAGACTCACTTGAACAGCACAGGAACTTCATCCTCCCTTCCTGTGGCTAGAGCTGCCTTCCAACTCACAATTTCTGCTGCTAGTGACACTGGAAGCAAGGAAGGCGAGCCCACTCAGAAGGACAGTAAAGTTGCAGATAGAGATGGAAAATGTCTGGGCTTGATAGCCATCTTTATAGCCTCTATACATCAATGCATAAATCTGTATAGTCCTGCAAATAAAAAAAAAATTTAAAGGGAGCAAGAAAGACAGGCATTTGGCAATCCTATCCAAGACCATTCTGAAGACTGTGTGAACAGTTCAGCTGTACAGGGCACAAGGTAGATGTGGGCACAAAAATTCCCCCTGTCCAATGTGTCCTCTGCAGTGCCCATAGTACAAATGAGCAGGGTGACGATGCTAGGGGGCGTGTTGCACATGGCATAGTTCTGGCTTAAAATACACCTGATTCTAGCCACCTGAGTCCTAAGTACATTTGACAAGTCCATCTAAATATTTGTGCCCTAGGCATCTGTCTAGTTCACCTATATCTTAATTCAGCCCTGCTCAGTCCAGGTAAACTTATGTACACATGTTTATCCCCCTATTGAGAGGCTAATTTTATAAAAGTCTATTTCAAAACAATTCATCACAATACAATTTGATATTTCTAACCTGCAATAGAAGTTCAGTGCATACCTAGGAAGGATTACATTGTCAAAGAAAAAAAAAAGGAAGTTAACAATTGTTCAATAACAAACTGCCATCAGTAAGACTTGCCTATAGCAAGTATTCATATTTCTGCATGTGAAACACACTTTCCCCCAAAGAAATAGCTTTTACATTTTCTCTTCTTATGACTTGCTTCTTTTGCTTATAGGGAAGATAATTTTAAAAGGCACCTTCACAAGTAAAGCAGTGCTTGACTTGGAGAAATAGTGGTTACAAAATTATCCGCGTGAAAGCAAAAATAGGAGGAAGGAATCCTCACAAAGTCTTCAAGGAAACAGAATACTGAGGAAATGTGCCAAAAGAGAGAAAGGTCAAAGAACCTTGTGTTCTAGAAAGTACATTTATTTAATGGAATCCAACAGGAAGCAATACTAATCAAAGCTTGCTCAACTACAGGTTAAACTGACAGATTCAACATGGCCATGTTTTGGTGGTGACACCTGCGTCAGGAGTTATATAATATCACTCAAAGTTTGCAGTAAGCTTCTGTTTGTAGGTTGTAAATCACAATTGATAAAACAAGGTCAGTGTGCGTCAATTCCAAAACATGACAAAGGTTACCCATGTACTATAGATAGATAGATAGATAGATAGGTAGACAGACAGACAGACAGATAGATAGAAATAGGAAGGAGAGGTGTCCAAATTTGTGAGCACATGAATGTCGGCTTTCTGCCTTAGAAAACATCAAAGGTGGCATATGTTCTATTGCTTGGTTTCCATTGCCACAGTCCCTTGATATGTTTATGCTGCTGTAAAATGATAAACTACATCTTCCTTGTTTGGTCCGTATCCAGTTCAAGGTTGCCTAGATCTTGCATGGAAGGTCTACTCATAGTAGCTGATAAAGAAGCGAATCAAATCTTTGTCGCCAGGTTTGACAGCTCTGTATTCTAAACACTTGCACACATTGGCAGCTCCAGTGTAGGATTAATGCTTTGAGGTCTTGATTAACTGAGATTTCCTGAGTGTATTATAATTGATGGCAACTACCCTCCTTCATGCTTTATTGACATATTACAATGCAACTGTACCACACTCTGTCAGAGCTTTACATAAAAGGATATAAAGCTGCCACCAAGCAAAATGTAAAATGTATACCATGCCTAAAAAAATAGTGATTAACAAATTAGATTCCATAGAATTACTCAAGAGTGTGATGCTATGGAGAAAATGTGTTTGCAAAATAATGAGATGCAGTTGTGAAAATAGCAGCAGCTGCATGGCGGGAACTTGGCAAACAAATTCCACCTCGATTCAGTCCACACAAGTACTTAGTTGATGAGAGGAGAAATGTCTGTCTGAAACTGTTGGCTGGAAGAGTAAATTAGCACTGTCAAAATTAACAAGAAGAAAGTGGCAAGGTTATTTACAGAAAATGTGCAATTCTGATTGTGGCACGCAAGCAAGATACAAGTGAGAATGCTTTACCTGTCTATAGTACCGGATCTGCAATGCAAAAGGAATTTCAGGTAATGTGAAGGTAATTGGCAAGAGGTTTATTATGCTCAGACTTGGGTAGTGTGAAGTACATTTTAGAACTTTAGATGCTGAATGCAACTATAAAAAGCAGCTTTATATGTGCAAATCAGCACAGACATATAAATAGCAATTTTAGGAAATCATTACTTATATGCAGGGCTTTTTTGAGGGGGTACTTGGAGGTACTGAGTACCGGCACATTTTCCATTGTCTGCTAAAATTGACCCATGGTCCCCAAGTTTTAATGAAAGAGCTCAGGCTCTACACACCAATTCTGCCTTGTCATAGATTCTGTGACTGGTTGCAGGGGGCCAGGCTGTTATGGGTTGGGCCCCTCAGTGATCACCCCACCCCTGAAAGTGGCCTGGCATTTGAGTACTGGCACCTTTTTTGCTAGAAAAACACATTGCTTATATGTAGATACTAGTAAAAAAGGCCCGTTTCTTAACGCAATGAAACGGGCGCTAGCAATGTAATGAGTTCCTGCCATTAATGTTTCAACGGTTGTATTCTGAATATAATTGTTGTTTACATGTGTAAGATTTCTTTATATACAATAGTTTTTGTGTAAACTGTGTTACAATGTGGTAAAAGTTTTCCTTGTTCAGGCCCTTCAATCAGTTTAACAATCACATCAGAAGAGCTCCTTACTCGTGAGAATGCAACATACAGTTGCCCATGTGAGAGACTGAGAGTGACAGTGTGTTTTACAGACAGTGTAAGAGAGAGATACACAGAGTGATTGTGTGTGTGTGTGTGTGTGTGTGTGTGTGTGTGTGTGTGTGTGTGTGTGTGTGTGATGTGTATGAGTGAGTGACAAAGTGATTAAATGTTTGTCTTCCCTTCCGTTCTGTGCACTTGCCTCCACTGATGATCGTACCTCCCTGTATATGACTGTTTGTTAGAGATTCAGTCCACTCCACTTCCCTCCTCCAAGTTCCGTTCTGTCTGATTGGTGAGGGCGGGGACAGTGAGAGCCAATGAAACGCTGAACTACAGACTTACGAACCCTACACTGCCACAGTGCCACAGAGTCAACTTCAGAATGTTGGAGGTGCTTTTTATTATATAGGATGATAGCACACAGTGATTTAAGGAGGCACTTTCTGAACATGACAAGGCCCCTGAAGACATCAAAGATTATACCCAGAGGTATGCATACTTCACTCCAACCAGGACAAGTTATTAGAGCAACTTTCTCTTAGGGGGGTTTAATAAGTTTATTTTACCGTCATTTTGAGACCCTGAGCTAGACAAAAAGGTAGAATGCAAAAATAAGTATTTATTCACAAGAACAGAAATTCCTGGACCTGTTTCTTCATAAAGCCAAGTAATAGTAACAAGGGTAAACCTCTGTGGTTCAAGAACATAGTTATTAACATTCATTGTCATGTACTCTCGGGCCTGTTGCTTCACAGATCCCGAGGCATAGAATGGGGAAAAACCTGGCAGTTTCAGCAAAAAGCAGTATGCCAGCCTCTGGTGGCAGGCTCAACCACAGTCCACGGCTGTAGGGTTGCCACACCCCAAACACAGCCTTTCAGTTCTACTCCACGTATCAGGTCTGGCTCCAGCCATACCGCCAGCAAACATGCAAAGTTCAAACAGTTATAAACAAGGGCTTACCTCAGTCCACTCACAATGTTCAGATGTATTTAGTCAGGGCATATGCTGGGGCTTCTCCTCTTCCTCCCCTGGGACCTCTCTTTTGTCTGTCCAAGGGCTTTTAGCTTCCTGTGCACTGTGAAGCCACTCCCTACTAGCCAAGCAGCCTGATTTTCCCATAATGCACTGGCTCTGCTACAGTAGCTCTGTAGTTCAGCCTCTACCACAGCAGGTTTAGCACCACCTGCTGCAAAGTGGCTGAACTGCAACTCCCCATGAGGGAGTATATCTATGGATATCTGCACTGTGTCCTTCACTGCCTCAGGGCCCAGTCTTGCTGTAGGCTCACACTTATGTTTTCTGGCCCTTATCCCTCTACTTATCTGGACAGGGGCCTTCTGGAGGCTAGCTCTTGGTTCTAAGTCACAGTTCTTTTGAAGCAGCTCAAGCTTCTGGTTAGCAACCTGTATGGTATTCCCCAGTCTCCTCTGGACATCCAGATCCCCCTCCAGGATTATCCACTTGGAAAGATAGGTCCCATATAGTTGCTCAGACCTGAGCCTCCTAGGCTTTAAATACCTTCATTGATGGTTGTTTCTCCTCCAGTGTCATCAAGGTTTCCTTCAGTTGGTCTTCCCCCATACAGGTCTGTTCTCTCTGAATAACTTTCTCAGGCCTGGTGACCACCGTTTCTGGCTCTTTCAAAGCTTCACCCTTGGATACAACCCTTTGAGTCAGTGGAGCCTGGTTCTGTGCCAGAGGTTTATACAGGACTCCCATCATATTGTCTTGGGTGTGGATCTTTATCTTTTGATTCCTTTGTAGACATGGAAGGTGAGTGAAGCTTACACTACACTCAGTACGTGGAAATGTTTTTTTTTCCCCGTGTGGCTTCTTTGGTGCATTTTTAGATGTGAAAGATAAGTGAAACTTTTATTACACTCAGTACATGTATATAGTTTCCTGTTCCTATGGTTCCCTTTGTGTATTTGAAGCTTGACTCCAACCTTTGAGTCTCCTGCAGGATCTCTTTGCCCATTGAATTTTGTTCACAGTTCTTTGTGTTAATCCTCTGAGATCCATGGGAAATATTCTCACAGACACTGAGTGTTTTTTAATTTCTTCCATGACTGCTATTTCCCTTTGATACTTCTACACTTTTTCCAGGCTCTGTGCTGAGACCTTGAAGTCACTTAGTTAGCTGTTGGGTCAGTGGCGTAGCTACGAGTGGGCCCGGGTGGGCGCAGGCCCACCCAATCTTGGCTCAGGCCCACCCAGCTGCAGCGCCACACTGCTCTCTTTCCCTCTCTCCTCTGCGGCATCCCGGCATGTGCACTCCAGTCTCTGAACCACTTCCCTCCCCGGAGTCATTACAGTCATCCTCGGCACCTGCAGCGATTCATTCTCGCTGCTTGCGCTGGCCCCACAGGCTTCCATCTGCTGCATTCCTCCAGACAGGAAACAGGAAATGACGTTAGTGAGGGTGGGACATGGCAGATGGAAGCCTGTAGGAACAGTGCAAACAGTGAGAATGAATCGCTGCAGGCGCCGAGGAAGACTGTCCCGACATCAGGGAGGGACGAAGTTCAGAGACAGGAGGGAAGATGCCGGGATGCCGAAGAGGAGAGGGAGAAGATGTGGGGTAGGTGAAAACAAAACCCTCTTATGTGCTTTAAAAAATCTCCGGGAAGATATTTATGGTGTGTGATTGGGGGGTGGGGGGGCGGAGGGGGCATGTGCGTGTGGAAGGGCCCATCCAATTTACCTCTGGGCCCATTCAAAATACCAAGTCTGTCTATGCCTCTGTGTTGGGTCAACTGCCTGTTCCCCTCCGCCAGCACTATACATTCTTCTTGGACTGCTTTTAGCCTCTCACAGGCTCTCTGTTCCCGAAGGCTTAAATTTTTTATTTGACACTGGAGCATAGTATTTAGGCTTGCAAGCATATGGACTCGTGATAGTGTCCCATTATGACCCCAACTAATTCCAATCAATTGTCTTTGCAGCTCTGTATACTGACATAGGGGTACTGAGGCTGCCAGTGCTTGCTGCAACTGCCTGGCTTCCAGGCTTGCAGCCTCCATTTGGTCCTGATAGAACTGGGTCTGGGCCATCAGTAGACAAATCTGGTCCCTTAGCCCCTGTAATTCCTGTTTTGGTGTCTCTGGGGTCAGCTGTAGTTCTCTTTGCATTGGGTAGTCATCTAGCACTGCCTCATCCAATTGCTGTTGCAAAACTTGTAGCTTAGAGATCATCTCATCCTTTTCATGTTCCCATTTACTTTTCTACTCAACTAGGTCTTGATAACCTTTTCTGAGCCAGTTTTCCTCCTTCGCCCTTCTTCCATGAGAAGGGTCTGCTTCTTAAGGACCTTCTATAGCTGGATTCCTTCCACCAAGGCTTTATCACGTTGCTTCCTCCAATTCCTTAAGTTGCTCTTGCTCCCTCTTATGCAGGGCAGGCATACAAGGAATATGTGAATTCCTCATTTTAGAATGGACAAGTATGGATACCTCAACAGTTTTATCCAACAGCATTTATATCTGCTTGGACAAAGCAGATCCCCAACTAACTTTTCTTTTGGACCTGATGCTTGGAGGAGTGCCTGAGTGGGGAACTGTGTTCAGCTCTCTGATCTACTAAAGCACCTCACTTGGGACAACGTTCGTGTTTTGGGAGAAAACTCCATTATTTGCATCTCTTGGGAATGCAAATTTACAAATTCCATTACTTATACATGTAACTGCTATCACATACACATAAAAGTTGCAAAACAGCACCTTCTACTTATATGTATAAAACCTGTAGTGATACCACTCTTGTTTGGAACATGGTTATTTATAAAACAATGTTTTCTGTTTTGAATGGTACAAAAATCTATGTATTTCCAAGAAAATTTGCTATCAACCTCAACTAAACTGAACTGGTGAGGCAACTCTCTAGATTATTTGCTTTTTATAAAATACTAGTGTAGTTCTACACAGGTGATCTTGGACATCCATTTAGTCATATAGACAACCTATCCAAAGTTACCTCCCAGTCTACAATTGCAAAGAGGTTACTATGGGATCCAGCTGCTTACAATAAGCAAATAATCTAGAGAGTTGCCTCACCAGTTCAGTTTAGTTGAGGTTGATGGCAAATCTTAAATGTTTCTACAAGTTGATAATTAAAGCCTATTTTTTAAAATGTACTTAGGTGTGCATTATAAAAAACATGTGTGACAATATGGGCAAACATAATTGGACAGTATGTCTGGTAGTTTTGATGAAACTGCACTTCATTTCCTATACCAGATTGGTGAGGAGCTGTAGTTCTCAGTCTGAGCCACGTGTACCTTCTTAGGAGGTCTAGTTTTCAAGCCATTCATGATGAAAATGGATGAGACAGATCTGCATAGAATGGATCTATCACATGCATATTTCTTCATGGGCATTATGAAAACCATGCTGGGTAGAGGTTGCTCAAGGATTGGGTTGTGAACTGCTGGTCTAGAACAGTTGATCTCTTTGAGATCTATTCATTTGTAATATTTTCAGACACTTCTTTCTTCCACTGTCAGTTCATGTTCAGCAAATATGAAAAGGTTGCATTTTATATCATGGACACTATAATACTGTTTACTGAGGTGAGTTAGTGTTTTTAGCATGCCTACACTTAGCGCACGCTAACCATGTAGGCGCCTATAGGGATATTGTAGGCACATACATGGTTAACGTGCGTTAAAAATGTTAATGCGCTAATATTGCTGCTTAGTAAACAGGGCCTTGTGTTGTATATGAACTCTACTCTATAGGACTTGTCTTAGTGTACTAGAACCCAGTATCTGTATGATTTAATAAATGGTTGTATAATACAGGGCTATTAACATGTTTTTATGCATGAAAAACTCTGCTTGCTATGCTTCTAATGACACTCTGGAAGAAAATCAGAGCACATTTTCCTATGACTTATTTACAAAGCAATATTTCCCAGTTTTTAATGATAACATACAGTAAGAACTACAAACACACACAGTTGGGTCAATATCTAGTCTGGGTATTCAGTGGTTTGTTTTTAAAAAACAGCCACAATGTTGACTTACCCAGGGGCGTATCTGCGTGGGGCCTCAGGGGCCTGGGCCCCCGCAGATTTTGCCCTGGACCCCCCTACCGCCATCAACCCTCCCCCGCTGCCGTTCTTACTTTTGCTGGCGGGGGACCCCAACCCCCGCCAGCCGAGGTCTGCTTCCACCTGCCGCTGCCGTAAAAACTTCTTCTTCAGCCGGCGGGGGACCCCAAACCCCCGCCAGCCGCCCCGCGGTGTTTAAAATTCATCTTCGGCCTCCGTGGCCGTGCCGCTGTGATAGGCGCTGTTGAAATCCACTTCGGAGTCTGACGTCGCAGCACGTACAACGTACAACGACGTCAGACTCCGAAGTGGATTTCAACAGCGCCTATCACAGCAGCACGGCCACGGAGGCCGAAGATGAATTTTAAACACCGCGGGGCGGCTGGCGGGGGTTTGGGGTCCCCCGCCGGCTGAAGAAGAAGTTTTTATGGCAGCGGCAGGTGGAAGCAGACCTCGGCTGGCGGGGGTTGGGGTCCCCCACCAGCAAAAGTAAGAACGGCAGCGGGGGAGGGTTGGCGGCGGGAGGGGGGTGGAGAGAGTCATTGGTGGCGGTGGGGGCTCGGCGGCGGGGGCTCGGCGGCGGGGGGGGGGGCTAAAATGTGCCCCCTCCCTCTGGCTCTGGCCCCCCCTACTGCCGGAGTCCAGATACGCCCCTGGACTTACCTACAGCCTTGAATAAACTGATTACCTGTCTAACATAAATTCAAGAATGGGCTATACACAACAAACTTTGCCTGAACCCAAGTAAAACTGTGCTTCTCTGGGTCCCTAACACAAGTGGATACATACCTGACATCAAAATCCCTTTTGGGAAGGATGAACTCCCCCTCAAATCAGAAGTCAGGAACCTTTGGAATAAAGTTAGATTCAACACTTACCCTGATTCCCCAAATCCAAGCAACCTTCAAGAGCTGCTTCTACAATTTGCGACAACTACGCTGCCTCTCTCCTTACATCGAGAAGGTAAATTTTATCCCAGTTGTACGTGCCATGATAACATCAAGACTGGATTACTGCAATGCACTATACAATGGTCTGACTAAAAAGGGCCTGCACCAGCTCCAGTTGATTCAGAATGCAGCAGCAAGACTCATAGAAGGTTGCAAGTGACGTGACCATATCACGCCATTTTTGCAAAAACTTCATTGGCTACCAGTACAATAAAGGGCTAAATTTAAAACTCTATGTCTGATCGTCAAGGCCCTGAAAGGAAATGGCCCTGAATACCTGAAAAATAGGATGATCCTCCACATACCGCCAAGGACACTAAGGTCCTCCCAAGGACTTTCACTAAGCATACCCTCTCCAAAAGACATTTCATGATGTTATACCCACAAGCAAGCCTTCTCTGGAGTAGCCCCCACACTCTGGAATGCATTGCCTGAAAGGCTGTGCTTAACACAAGATTATCTCTACTTCAGGAAGCAGGTGAAAGCTTGGTTCTTCAACCAAGCCTTTACTGGAAGAAGTAACTAACTCGTTAGTCTCACTCACACATACACACAAGGAGTGACTCAGGCTGCATATACTGCAGCAGGACATGTTTATCCACTCCTATCCTAGCTGAGATAATATTTAACCATTTCTCTGACCTCATGTGCAACTTTATTTAAATCACTCACCTCACTTTCTAACTCTTCCTACTTTCTTACCTACCTACCTATCTATATGTTACATCTTTGCTTTATCCTTCACTATCAATTATAATATTCTATTACATATTGTGTTGACATTGTAAATAGTATGAATATCAAAAAAGGGGATTCAAACAACTTATAATCAATATCAATCAAAATACAGGTTTGAACCTATGCTGTGTGTTGAATTTTCCACTCCGTCCCACTAATTTCAAACTGAAACTAGTGCAGTACTACTTAGCAAACAGAACCTCAAACGTCCCAGTAGGGAAAGTACCAAAGGCACCAAGAAATCCACTACACTTCAAGGGGAACAAAGTAATATCATTGGTTCTTGTTAGTTATGGAAAAGAGGAAAAAAGAAACACCCACAAAAACTCCACCTTAGGGAGAAAACCGGGTGGTTCAAAAAAACCCCAATTCCACTTGATAAAAGGGACAGGTAGGAAATTTACATCACAGTAACAAAATCTTAGGATACACCCTAACCAAAATGCAGTAATTAAAGAAAAAACTGCTTAGACATCTGTTCCGCTGGAAATCTTAATTGAAAAGTCTCTTAGAATATCAGTCACAGCAGCTCCCCCTGATGACAAAAAAAACAAAAGACTGCACTCAAATTCTAATTACACACCAATAAGCCCACCCGTAATGTTGAAAATTGTCCTACACCACAGAAACAAACAGAAAACCCAAACTTAGCTGCGGATGTCTTCAAGACGTATTACATTTCGTGCTTGTCCCATCCGTGCAGGTAATTTGACAAACAGCTAAACTCAGAGCTGTATTTCCACTGGATGCGTGCTTGTTTTGTGTGCCGCCAAACCAACGGTAAACCAATCACCACCACATTGGAGAAACTTCAGTAGATCAGGAAAGCTTCTCGCCATTTTGGGCATGATGTGACGTACAGCAGTCTTGGTGAATTAATTTTTCCTTCCTGAAGCAGCATTATTATGAGCGAAACAAGACGCTCTTGTTAAAGGATATTATGAAATAGACTAAGTACAAGAAGCTTAGAGCATAAACTGCCCTTATTTTTAGGCAATGGCGATTATAGCTACACACTTATGGTTGGTATTCACCTGCTGTACGTATAGCCAGACATTTCCACCCACACTGCCCCATCATTTTAATTCTCAGATGGTCACCTAAAGTTAGGTGCCTAAAGTGTGTGTAATAAGTACAAATTATATAACGGCAATTACATGCATGATTGCCATTATAAAATACTAGCATAAAATTATGGGCTAGATTCTATATATGGAGCCAGAAAATTCCACATGGAAAAAATGCACCTAGGTGTATTCTCTAAAGTACACCTAAATTTTATAGAATAGGCTTAAATTTAATCGTGGTCAATTACAACAACTAAAACCTCGTGTAACTCCCAATGCTTAAATTAGGCATGGAGCGGGTGTGTTATATAACAACACACATAGATTTTAGAAACTCCCATGACCTGATCATTCCATGCCCATAACCACGCTCTTTTTCAACAATGCGACTTAGAATTTAGGCACACTACGTTACAGAATATGCTCAGACACTATAAGTACATAAGTACATAAGTATTGCCAAACTGGGACAGACCAAAGGTCCATCAAGCCCAGCATCCTGTTTCCAACAGTGGCCAATCCAGGTCACAAATACCTGGTAAGATCTCAAAAAAGTACAAAACATTTTATACTCGCATGCTGTGAGAACAATACATGACCACCTAAACTTCAGAAAATCATTAAAAACTCACCTCTTCAAAAATGCCTATCCCTCCGATCCAACTTAACACCCCACACCCAGCAACACAACATAATCAAGGATCACACTGCACAACTTACCACCACCATTCCCCTTGACCCAATGATGCCTGACTCACACCTACCTCATCTGACCACAACACAATTTTGTATTTGTTATCAACCGTAACGGCAAATGCCTTTATGGTACTTGTAAGCCACATTGAGCCTGCAAACAGGTGGGAAAATGTGGGGTATAAATGTAACAAATAAATAAATACTGCTTATCCCAGAAATAGTGGATTTTTCCCAACTCCAATTTATGGACTTTTCCTTTTGGAAGCCACCCAAACCTTTTTTAAACTCTACTAAGCTCACCGCCTTTACCACATTCTCTATCAACGAATTCCAGAGTTTAATTACGCGTTGAGTGAAGAAATATTTTCTCTGATTCGTTTTAAATTTACTACTTTGTAGCTTCATGGCATGCGCCCTAGTCCTAGTATTTTTGGAAAGCGTAAACAGGCGCTTCACATCTACCCATTCAACTCCACTCATTATTTTATAAATTTCTATCATATCTCCCCTCAGCCGCCTTTTCTCCAAGCTGAAGAGCCCTAGCCACTTTAGCCTTTTCTCATAGGGAAGTCATCCCATCCCCTTTATCATTTTTATCGCCCTTCTCTGCACCTTTTCTAATTCCACTATATCTTTTTTGAGATGCGGCGACCAGAATTGAACACAATATTCAAGGTGCGGTTGCACCATGGAGCGATACAAAGGCATTATAACGTCCTCATTTTTGTTTTCCATTCCTTTCCTAATAATACCTAACATTCAATTTGCTTTCTTAGCCACAGCAGCACACTGAGCAGAAGGTTTCAACGTATCATCAATGACGACACCTAGATCCCTCAACTCGGGCATTCGGCACACACTCAGACGTATCAACCCCCGCCCCCCTTCAATACCACACTCCAAGCCGTATCTTCGATAGAATTGGATTTATTTTGGCCGCAGCCAGGAACATCAAAATTGTTACAACTTAAACAAATTACATTACATCTTCTAATAATCATTATGCCAGCATTTGCATTTCTACCCGGGTACACAGCTTCTACACTTAGTTGCATATTCTGGGCCACAGGCCAAGCTGTACCAAGCCCCTATGGCCCCCTTTGCTGTTTTCCAAGCACCCAACGTCACTTGGTGTCTCCCGTTGAAGGAGGCACCTACCACATTTACAAAATGAAGTTCTAGGCCTCCCGGCCGTCGAAGCCAGGAGACAAGCTGTATACACGTTGTTTCCTTATAACAAGTCTGTTCACATGCAAGCCTATCATTTGCATCAACTTAATAACTTTCCACACAACTCTTTCTTCAGCAGTAGTTACCCCAAACTTATAACTGTTATGTGTCAAGCTGCTGTGTACCCATTGCTGGCTGTGCGTAAACATTGTAGCCTAACGCCTCGCTGCGACAAACCTTGCCTCTCAAGTGGGTGGGCGGGTGGGCGTTGCTCTTCTCCTGCCTCCAAATTGAAAAGGACTCCCTGTGCAGTTCAAATTCCTCTCTCCTCCTCCCTTGCTCCTCCCCTTCTTTCCTGCCCCTCCCCTTGCTACCCCTTGTTTCCCTCCCACTACTACCTCTGCTCTCCAGCTGGCCCTCCCTATACCCTCCCCCACACTTCTGTCTTCGCTGGCCTTCAGCCCGGTTGTGGGCAGCCTCCCTTTAACGGGTGTGCCTGGTTCTTTCTTGGTCTGTGAGTCCTAACGTGGAACTTTGTATGACGTATCTATAATTCGGGTCCCTTTTTCCCACATGCATCACTTTGCACTTGCTCACATTAAACGTCATCTGCCATTTAGACGCGTGGAGGGGCATAATCGAAGGGGACGCCCAAGTTTTGCTGATGATGACCTCACAAAAGGTCCCGGTGGAGGGGCAGGAAACCCATTTTATCAAAACAAGATGGACTTCCATCTTTCGTTTCGATAATACGGTTGGGGACGCCCACATCTTGACATTTAGGTCGTCCTTAGAGATGGTCATCCCTACATTTGGTCGTTTCTGATTTTCGGCGATAATGGAAACTAAGGACGCCCATCTCAGACATGACCAAATCCAAGCTCTTTGGTCGTGGGAGGAGCCAGCATTCGTAGTGCACTGGTCCCCCTCACATGCCAGGACACCAACTGGGCACCCTAGGGGGCACTGCAGTGGACTTAAAAAATTGCTCCCAGGAACATAGCTCCCTTACCTTGTGTGCTGAGCCCCCCAACCCCCCCCCCCAATACCCACTACCCACCACTGTACACCACTACCATAGCCCTTATGGGTGAAGAAAGGCACCTACTTGTGGGTACAGTGGGTTTCTGGTGGGTTTTGGAGGGCTCACATTTACCACCACATGTAATAGGTAGGGGGGGTGGGCCTGGGTCCGCCTGCCTGAAGTGCACTACACCCACTAAAACTGCTCCAGGGACCTGCATACTGCTGTGATGGACCTGAGTATGACATTTGAGGCTGGCACAAAAGACACAAATCGGGAGATGGGCGTCCTTCTCTCAGGGTCGCCCAAATCGGCATAATCGAAAGCCGATTTTGGGTGTCCCCAACTGCTTCCCATCGCGGGGATGACCAAAGTTCCTGGGGGCGTGTCGGAGGCGTAGCGAAGGTGAGACTGGGGCGTGCCAAACAGAGGGGTGTCCTCAAGTGATAATGGAAAAAAGAAGGGCGTCCCTGACAAACACTTGGCTGACTTTACTTGGTCCTTTTTTTTTTACGACCAAGTCACAAAAATGTGCCCTAAATGTCTAGATGACCACCAGAGGGAATCGGGGATGACCTTCCCCGACTCCCCCAGTGGTCACTAACCACCTCCCACCCTGAAAAAAAAAACAACTTTAAAAACTTTTGTTTTGTTTTTTTTTAGAGTATGGGTGAAGGACCTCCTTTGCTATGCCTCCAGCAGTTGAGGACATCCTTTGCTATTTATTTATTTAGATTTTGCTCACATCTTTTTCAGTAGTAGCTCAAGGTGAGCTACGTTCAAGTACACTGGATATTTCTATGCCTCGGTTCCTGCAACAGCAGTCCTTCAGTATGCTTCTCGGCAGTTGAAGACATCCAAAATGTGGATGTTTGTCAGAAGGACATCCATGCCTGGATGTTTCTGTGAGAAGGACATCCATGCCTGCTATGCCTCTGACACCCCCTTTATTTATTTGGATTTTGGATCACAAGTAGCAGCAGTGGGATTTGAACTGGCTATTTCTGGATTGTAAGACCAGTGCTTTAACCACTAGGCCACTCCTCCACTTCGCTTCACTCCACTCCCTTGAAATTTGGCCATTCTTGTGTGGGGGGGCAGTATGTAGGTCCCTGGGGGGGGGGAGGTTTGTGTGTGTCAACGGAGGCATAACAAGGGCGTGGACGTCCTTCTTTCAAACATTTTTGACATCCTCAACTGCCCCCCCCCCACCCACCCACAGGGATGGTCAAATTTCAAGGGAGTGTAGTGTGGAGTAGAGGAGTGACCAAGTGATTAGAGCACTGGTCTTGCAATCCTGAGGTGGCCAGTTCTAATCCCACTGTTGCTACATGTTATCCAAAATCCAAATAAATGAATTGAGTGTCAGAGGCATAGCAGGTATTGACATCCTTCTCACAGAAACATCCAGGCATGGACATCCTTCTCACAAACATCCACATTTCGGACTTCTTCAACTGCCGTCGCAGGGACAGAGGCATATCAAAGGACATCCTCAACTGCCGTTGCAGGGATGGAGGCATAGAAATATCCAGTGTACCTGAATGTAACTCACCTTGAGCTACTACTGAAAAAGACGTGAGCAATAAATAAATAAATAGTGAAGGACGTCCTCAACTGCTGTCGTGGAGGCATAGCGAAGGACAACCTTCACCCATACTCTAAAAAAAAAGACAAAAGTTTTTAAAGTTGTTTTTTTTGGGGTGGGAGGTGGTTAGTGACCGCTGCATGCCTTTTTCCATTCAGTTAGTGCATCAGTTAGTCCACTGCAGTGCCCCCTAGAGTGCCCGAATGGTATCCTGGCATGTCAGGGGGACCAGTGCACTACGAATGCTGGCTTCTCCCATGACCAAATGACTTGGATTTCGTCGTTTTGGGGATGGGCGTCCTTGGTTTCCATTATCGCCGAAAACCAGGGATGACCATCTGTAAGGTCGACCTAAATGTTGAGACCATATTATTGAAACGAAAGATGGACACCCATCTTGTTTCAATAATACGGGTTTCCCCGCCCCTTCACCGGGATGTCCTTAGAGATGGGCGCCCTTAGAGATGGTCATCCCCGTTCAATTATACCCCTCTTTGTCTCATTAATCCATGCTTTTGAATATGCTCTGTAATTTTGTTCGTCACTGATGTCAGACTCGCCAGTTCGCATAAATTCTAATTAATGACAATTAGTGCTAATAATTGCTTGTTAACATCCAATTATCAGGGCTGATTAGCTTGTTAACTAATTAAGTTACATGCATTGTTATGGAATATGCTTTGATTTTAAACCAGAAATCTCGGTGCAATATATGGAATCTGGGGCTATGTGCCTAGCTTTAAGTGTGAGCAGATTTGCTCGCTGGATGTATGGTGTAAATGCTTGCACCAGCTGCTGTCAATTTTTTATGCCTCAGCGCATAAGTGCTAGACATGCCCTTGACCTGCCCATGCCCTTCCCACATCAACATCCCTTTAACACTAAAGTTAAAGAATGCCAACTAAATGAAGTTACATGCATTACTGCAAATTAGTACCAATTTACTCCAGTTATAGGCATTTATTAACATCAATTAGTGCCTAATTTAAAAATTAAGTTACATGTATTCTATAACCTGGGTGAGCAATTATGTGCTCTAAGCATGAAAATGGGTGCACAAGTTTATAGATTTAGGAGATATATGGATAGTACTGAAGCAGTTGGAGAGATTTTTGGAGCTACTACCTGTACAGTGATTGTGAAAATTGGCAGCTGAAGAAGTTATACTTTTACTGGCCGACAGTAAGGCCATTATTTTAGAAACGTAACCACATGTAAATAGCAACATTTACATGTGTATATCGCATATATGTGTAAATATGGATTTCAGAAAGCTTCAATTTACACATGGATCTCCACACCACATAGAGATTTCAAGGGGGCATGGTTTGGGTGAGGTTTCGGCAGGACTGAAATCCACACATGAATTCACCATTTTCAAAGGGAATATACATGTATGGAGAACTTCACCCATTGGGATTTGCACATGCCCGAAGGCAGGTATGGATTTTTTTAAAAGTGTTTCTTTCAACCAGGGTTTTACAAGAGAGATTGAGAGAGTCATCTCCTTAATCCCATATAGTTTATTTTTCACTCCAAAATGAAACCAAGTTTAAAATGAGGCTTCACTGCTGCCACTTACATTTTTAGGTATGTAAAACGGGACAGCTGCATGTGAAAATGAAATTACATGGAAATACTTTTAAAACAAATAGAAGGAAATATTAATAGTTAAGCTCTGGAACGCGCTGCCTGAGGGTGTGGTAACAGCAGTTAGTGTATCTGGGCTTAAAAAAGGTTTGGACAAGTTCCTGGTAGAAAAGTCCATTGTCTATTATTGAGCTGGACATGGGGGAAGCCACTGCTTCACCTGGGATTAGTAGCATGGAATGTTGCCACTATTTGGGCTTCTGCCAGTTACTTGTGACTTGGATTGGCCACTGCTGGAAGCAGGATACTGGGCTGGATAGACCATTGGTCTGACCCAGTATAGCTATTCTTATGTTCTTAAGTGGTGCTACTTACATATGGGACTTGTGAAATTGTCACTTCCACATGTGTTGACACCTCCACATTAAAACTGTTGGGTCCATGCCATTCATTTTTTCAATGTGTATTGTAACATGGAGTAAAGGGGGAATAAAAAAAAATAATAATATAAATACTTACCTGGGGATGAAAAGTCCGTTGGCAAGGCAGGGAAAGCGAGGCAGAGAAGAGGTAAGCTGCAGCGGCTAGAGGGTGCCGTATTTGGTGACCCGGGATGGTTGGGCACGTCCCCGGGTCGGTTTTGGGCTCTGAGGGGGGCTGGTTGCCGGGTCCGTGAGGCGCTATGGAAGCGCCACAATTTTGTTTTGTTTTTTTTTGCTCCCGGGACGATTGAGCACGTCCCCAGGAGTGAAGAGCTGTTTGGGCATTTTTGGCCCGGATTTGGGCCGATGGGGGGGCAGCACGGCAAATTTCGGGGCCCGGGAGCGATGGAGCACGTTCCCGGGCCTGAAGATGTGATCTGGAGTGGGGGGGGAGCGCTCTAGGTGTGAGAGGCGGCGGGTCTCCGCATCCTCCGCGATTGCGCGAGGACGCGCTGAGGGAGGAAGAGTGACTGGTTTCGGGGAGGCTTGAAAAGAAGATGGCCGGCGAGGGGAAGATGTCGGCACACGCATGCATGAGGCGGCGCGCCTCATGCACGAACCGGCAACGCGCATTTCCGTGAGTAGGCCGAAGCCGGGGCCTAAAGTTTGGGCCGGCTTCAGAGGTTTTTTTGTTTTTGCCTCAGATTTTGGCTGAGGACGTCCGGGACTGGATCCAACGGGAGTGGTCGTGTGTCAGGAAAATCGGGAAAGCAGGTAAGGGGTTTTTAACCCAGAATTTAAATTAGTTTATTTTTAAATTGTATTTATGCGGTTTTTGATTTTTAGAAATTAAACGGTTAATGATTTTTAAATTCTGTTTTTGGATTTGGGGTCAGGGAATTTTTGGGGATTTTTCTGGTATGTTAATTTTTGAATTTGAATATTTTAAGGGGGTCATTTGGGAGGGGTCTGGTTTTAAGGGGTTAAGAAAGGGTTAACTGGTTAAATTCGACGGGGTAGGTTCAGAGGGGAAATAGATTTTAAATTTTTTGGGAATTTTTTCAGGGATTTTTAGAAGACTGTTGCGTGGCGGGGGTTAAATGTTGGGATATTTAAATTTTAAAAACACCGTTTAATAGAGGATGGGAGGTTTAATTGGCATGGGAAATTTGGGGTAATTTGATGGAAATTTATAGGTGTTTTATATTAATTGAAGAATTTCCCATTGATTTCTATGGGGATTTTTCAATTAAAATGGGGATTGAGCAGTGCTGCTCAACATTCCGCTTGTCAGCAGGGAGAGTTGGAATGTTGAGCAGGACTAGGGATTGGCTGGCTGAGGGCGGAATCCCAAGCCAAGCAGCCGTCTCCTAGGAAACGGTCAGTGGGACAGTTGGCAGAGCGCTGGTGACTGTGGAGGTGGAAGGAAGTGTGTTTGGTGGTGTGACTGATGTGGTGAGTTTGGAGTGATCTTGAGAAGGTTGGAGGTGGGATTTTGACTGAGTTTGGTGATAGGAGGGCAGTGTGTGAGGGGAAAGTGGTGAGTTGGAAGTATTTTGTAATTTTTTCTGGTGGAATGTGGAAGGTGTAAGGAGGTGTATATATGTTTGTGCTCATTAGTTTAGGGAAAAATAAGTAAGGTTAGGGGGTTTAGCGAGGGTATAGTTATTTTAATTTTCTTAGTTAAGTGTTGCCCAGTGTTTTAAATTGTATATATTTAAGTCATTTAGTGTGGGAAGGGGTTTGTTAGGAAGATAGGGTTTTCCTTCCATTTATTTTTGTTAAGAGTGAGGTGTAGGGTGGCAAAGACGGTGGCAAAGAATTCTGGAAAATACCTGAGCTCCTACGCAAGAAAGACCGCGGAGGATACTGTATCAGAATAAACCGCAGCTAAGTGACAACACAGTGACAGGACAGAGAAATAATTCTTACTTACCTGAGTTGGGTCACTGGGGTTGTCTTACGAGATCCTGTGAGTAAAGGGAAAAGAAAAAGGACACAAAGTATCAATTCTTTAAAGTTACGATACAAGGGAGAGTTAATAAAGAAATTAGTAAAAAAAGAAAAGTTTACACCGAATACTTATCTGATAAGAGTCTTGGTATCGATACCAGAGGGGAAATTCTGAAAAGAAGAAGAAAAAAGTTATACAATTGTAAAATACATTTGGTTTTGCACTAGAATATAAATGTTGATATATTATTGTAATTGAGGAAAATTGGGGTATTGGAAAAGAAAACATACTGTTGTAATCAAATGCTATAAGTTTAATGGTTAAAGTCTGATAATTAATAATTTATCCTTACAGTATTTGAATTAAATTAAAATATTGTTGTTTTTGGTTACTCACTTTCCCCGTTTGGTTATTTCAAAAGCAGGACAAATCTAAATTTAGTTTATATTTTCCCCTCATTTTCTTTGAGATTATGAGGCGTGGTTAGTGAACTGTCGGCCTCTCCATCCTTGGTGAAGTGATTCTGGGTATTAATAGTAATTTTGAGTACTCAGGGACACTTTACATTGAGGAACGAGGGGGGTACAACGACAGTATCTTTATAACATGGATGCTCTCACTGTGAGATTAGAGGCTAGTCCTAGATTTGTGATGACCCCATTCTGAGGCATTATGGAATCTAAAGCACCAAGAACTTCAAATGCTGCAGTGCTTTGGAATGTAAGATCAAAACCTGGATGAACCAAACTGTCTCTATCCCAGAATGGGGTAGCTCAGCAGTTGTGTCTTAAGGAAGATCAGGTGCTGAGAAGACCATAATACCCTCTTTGCAACCTCCTGCGTCCCCAATCTTATTATATGCATACAGCTTTCTCTTTTTTTCTATTCAGTTTCCCATTTTCTCTGTCCAGATGTGATTTCCTTTTCTGACTGCATGTTAGCAAATAGCAAATGGCTTATCTGTTGAAATAAATAATCTTTGCTCTTCCTGTACCTCTTGACAGTTACATCTGTTCTGAATGAATGGCACGTTCCATCAATAAAGGGATAATGCCAACAAACAAATTGTTTTCCAGTCCACTCTGCAGTAGACAACTAACAACAAAACCATATTTGATTGCTAATATTAGAGGCTCTCATAGACCTATTAGTACATGCCTTCAGAGACCTATGGATATCTTGTCTAGTTTATAAAAATGAAACACACTGCTAGCTGTCTTCACATAAGGCTTATGAATACTCTATGGCATCATCAAGAGAGGAGACTAATTTGAGACTGATTGAGCTTAATAAACAGATATTTTAGCAGTGGTTAAATGAGAGATAATGGATGCTATTTTCCACTGTACCACTGTGTAGGTAATGGAGTTATGTGGGTCATCTCTCCAACGGCCAAATGCAGAGCCTTCTCTTGGGTGAACAAGAAAACCACCCAGGGGAAAACCAGCTTTTTGAGTCAGTTAATGAATCTGTGAACATACAAACCCAAAACGGAAGAGTGTGGGGGGGGGGGGGGGCATCGAAAGCAATACTGGGTGCCATTTTGTCTAGTGTTTGCCTTGGTCAAAATTTTCTGTGAAGTTATTTTTACAATAAGTTATGTTAATTTGTCTTGCCACAAGTAACCTGTCACAAAACATCATGACATCTTGAAGAGAGCATATGTTTCTACTGTGGACAAGTACAGACTTCTAGTAACCATACTGGCCATGAGAAAAACTGGAGTCTTTGTGGGCTTGAACACCTGCATAAATCATCATCTATCATCTTTGAATAATTCTCAGATTAATCCAATGCAAAGTATCACAAGCTGTAGGTGAGAAAAGAATTCAACAAATCAATCAGTGTTTATGTTCCATTCCATTTGTTAGGCGGACATTCTGGAATAGATTTCTGTTCCAATCGACATACTGGAGCCGCTGCTCGCTGCTTCATATCTATTATGACAGATGAATCGATTCCCCCATTTGTGAACCACAGTTAAACAATAGCTCACTGATCATATAAGTTGCACAAGAGAGTGATAGTCATATATCACAGATCAAACTGGCCACTGAGGAAATGGCACTTTGAAATCATCATAATTATTTCCTAAGCTGAACACAGAGGTACTGGACTTTGCATAAAAATGGAAACACTGTTTCAAGTATTCCAAACATCAAAAACCATATTGAGTAGTATTCACTAATGAGGATGTCAGAAAACTGTAGAAGTATTTATGCTACTGTGGTGTTTTCATTCAAATAAGAGAAACAAAAAGAGATATGTGTCACGAGTACATTTCTTGTGACTGCTTAAAATAAATGAAAAAGGAGCAACAAGCACAGTAAGGCAGTTCAAAGCCTGTCTCTCCAGCAAATGATTTTAGGAAAAAGACTAATAAAGAATGTTTATATATGTTAGAAAGACAAATTTTATCCTCACTTCACTTCAGCCTGAGCTTTTCATGTGGAAAACAATACGAGTTTTCTAACTTTGGAACAGTGAGACACTCCTTAAGAGGTAAATGATTTCACAAATTCATTGTGTTTCTGTTGTATCATGCAATACAGCTGATTGCAGCTAAATCACAAACCCCTTAATTCTATAAATAGCACTCAAAATTGTGCACATAATTTAATTAACAAGCCAATTAGCACCAATAATTGGGCGCTAACATTCAATTATCAGTGCTAATTGGTAATAATGAGAATTTATGCGTGCATCTTTATAGCTGGTATTCTAAAAAGATATGTATGTAAATTTTTCTGTGCAGATCTGAAAAGAGAGAGTGGCCATGGGAGGAGCATGGGTGGGTCAGGGACGTTTCTAGGATTTGCTCACAGCGTTATAGAATTCGGGGGATCTGCATCTAATTTAGGTGTGGGGATTTACACTAGGATTCAGTTGGTGTAAATCCTCACAACCAAAATTAGGCGCGGATCCCGGCACAAAGAACTATTCTATAAACGGCCTGACTTTGAGCACTTTTTATAGAATAATGCTTACTGCACATTTTATTTGGCACCCAAATTTGGACGAAAGCAACGCAACCACAGCAGTGAAAAAAAACAACAGTGTCGCATGGATAGGCTCAGAAGCAGGAGAACAGTGGGAACAGAATCAGGCTCTTCAAGAAACAGACCGAGGACATCCAATGTAGAAATAAAATTTATTGAGAGAAGACTCTACACGGTATTTATTTATTTATTTATTTGTTACATTTATAATCCCACATTTTCCCACCTATTTGTAGGCTCAATGTGGCTTACAAAGTACCGGAGAGGCGTTACAGACTCCGGTGTAAACAAATACAAAGTGATGTTGTGGTAAGATAAAGTTCATGTGGCACAGCCACACTAGAGAATCGTACATCAAAAGAGTTGTGTTATGTCCGTTACATTCTTTAGTTTTGTTGTGTTGCAGAGATCAGGCATTTATGTTGGATCGGTAGGGTATGCCTTTTTAAACAGGTTAGTTTTTAGTGTTTTCCAGAAGTTTAGGTGATCGTTCGTAGTTTTCAAGGCTTTTGGTAATGCATTCCACAGTTGTGTGCTTATGTAGGAAAAACTGGACGCGTAAGTTGATTTGTATTTGAGTCCTTTGCAGCTTGGGTAGTGCAGATTTAGGTTCGTTCGTGTTGATTCGGATGTGTTTCTAGTTGGTAGGTCGATCAAGTCTGTCATGTATCCTGGAGCTTCACCGTAGATAATTTTGTGAACCAGAGTGCAGATTTTGAAAGCAATGCTTTCTTTGATTGGGAGCCAGTGTAGTTTTTCGCGAAAGGGTTTTGCACTTTCAAATTGCGTTTTTCCGAAGATAAGCCTAGCTGCCGTGTTTTCAGAGCGGTCTGAAGTTTCTTTAAGGTTTGTTCTTTGCATCCCGCATAAATTCCATTGCAGTAGTCTACATGGCTTACTACCATTCATTGTATCAGGTTGCGAAATGTTCCCCTCGGGAAGAATTGTTTTACGTGTTTCAGTTTCCACATTGAGTGGAACATTTTCTTTGTCGTGGATGTCACTTGGCTCTCTAGTGTTAAGTTGCGGTCCATTGTAATACCAAGGATTTTCAGGCTGTCTGAGATAGGGAGGGTGTAATATGGGGTGTTGATAATTGTGGGGTTATCCGCGCTGTACAGGGATGAGAGGATGAGACAGTATTTTTTCTTTGTTTAGTTTTAGTTGAAATGCATTTGCCCAAGAGCCCATGATGTGCAAGCTGATCTGGATTTCGTTGGTGATTTTTGTCAGTTTAGATTTGTAAGGAATGAATATTGTGACATCGTCTGCATAGATGAAAGGGTTAAGGACTTGTTTGGATAAGGACTTGGCTAGTGTGGTCATCATTAGGTTGAAGAGGATCGGTGATAGCGGTGATCCTTGTGGTACTCCGCAGTCTGCTTTCCACGGTGATGATATGTTTGAGTTTGATTTTACTTGATAAGTTCTTGTGGTTAGGAAACCCTTGATCCAGCTAAGTATGTTTCCACCAATCCTGAACTTATCTAGTAATCTTATTAATATATTATGGTTTACCATGTCGAATGCACTAGACATGTTGAATTGGAGGAGGAGGAGTATGTTTTTGCCTATTGCTATTTCCTGCTTGAATTTGGCTAGGAGAGTGAGTAGTACTTTTTCTGTGCTGTGGAGGGGGTGAAACCCTAACTATGTAATATTGAGAATATGTTTATATAATCTGTAAATTTGTTGGCTACCATGCTTTCCATCAATTTGACTGACAACAAAATGGATGCTACTGGACCATAGTTAGTGATTTCATTTGTTTTTTTCTTGGTGTCTTTTGGTATTGGAGTGAGTAGGATATTGCCATTTTCCTTAGGGAAGAGACCTTGCTGAAGCATGTAGTTGAGGTGGGATATGAGGTCTGCTATAAAGCAGTCAGGGGCGGATTTCATTAGGTAGTTGGGACAAGTATCTAGTTTACAGTGAGTGCTGGAGAATCTGCTGATCGCCTGTGCAACTGCATCGACGGTAAGGAGGGCAAATTTTAACCAGGTTTGGTCAGCCAGGTATTCTCCAGTGGTTGTGTCCAACTCATTAAGGAAGATTTTGATGTCAGTGTTGTCCTGAGGTAGCGTGTTGCGTAGGTTTGCAATTTTTTCATTGAAATACTTAGCAAGTTTGTCTGCAGATGGGATGCCTGTATTCGATGTAGTGACCAAGTTGGTGTCTAGGAGTTTGTTCATGAGTTGGTATAATTTCTTCGTGTCTATAATCTGTCCCTATTTTAGTTTTATAGTATGATCTTTTGGTCTGTGTTATTGCATATTTGCATTTTCTTTGTGATTGTTTCCATGTGTTGAATGTGTGTTCATCTTTTGTTTTTCTCCATGCTCATTCGAGTTTCCTGGATTGTGTTTTTAGCTTGTTCAGTTCATCATTGAACCATGGTATCGAGTTATGCTTACGTGAAGTTCTTGTTTGTAAGGGTGCTATTTCATCTAATATGCATTTACATCTTCTATCCCATTCCACAAGGTAATATATGGAGTCTGTTTGTGCTGTCCATTCATTGTTGTATATCTGTTGCCAGAATGTTTTTGTGTCTACTTGACCTCTTGTGCTGTAGGATGTGTGTTCTTGTATTTGGTGTAATCCCTTCTTCCGTCAGTGTAGGGATAAATTTAATTTGTAGTGATCAGTCCAGGGTGTTTGTGTCCATTTAATATCTGTTATTTTTAGGTTCTGGTCTGTTGAAAGTTTGTGTGAGATAAGATGAAGTGTGTGCCCTTTGACGTGGATTGCTTGCATTTGTGGCCATTTGAGATCCCATAGGTGGAGGAATTCCTTACATTCTCGTGCGTTGATTGAGTTTGGGTCTTCTAAGTGAAGGTTGATGTCTCCTAATACTAGTACATTGGAGTTGGTTATACATGTGTTTGAAATGAAGTCCATGAAGTTAGTCTGACCTTCGTTCCAATTACCTGAAGGTCTGTAAAACAAGACACAATTCAAATGATCGCGTAGGGTTTTGTTGTGGATTCTGATTGAGGCAATTTCAAGTTGAGGTGTCATGGACTTGGCAGTGGTTTTGGTGGTAAAGTGGGATCGATAGATTAGCGCTATGCCTCCACCTCTCTTTTCCTTTCTGGTCCAGTGTGTGATTTTGTATCCTGGAGGGCACAGGTCTAGGATTATGGGGTCCTTTTGGTCATGGATCCAGGTTTCATTGATGAAGAGTAGGTCAAGGTCTACTGCCATGATCCAGTCTGTTAGTATTGCTGTTTTGTTTACTGCGGATCTGGCATTGATGTAGCGCACTTGGATTGTTTGGAATGGGTCTTCTGCATCAGGTGTGTGGACTTTTATTAGTTGTTGTTTCTTTGTTGAGGTTTGTTTGGATCCTTCTTTGCATTCTGTAGTGGTTGTCCGCATGTTGGTGTTCTTCCTTTGTTTAAGTTGTCAGTTTGATGAGGTGTGGTGTATCTGAACAATCTTTGAGGATTGTGTAGTATGCATATAATGTTACTTTCTGCAAGAGGGGTGATTAGTGTTAAGTGGATCAGTGTTAAGGAGTAGATTATTAGGAGTAGTTTGAAGGTATTCATTTTGGTTTCTTTTCAGTGTGGGCTACTAATAAGACCAAGTTTTGATGACTGGATGCGTGGTAAGACTTTTTTTTTTTTGATGTGGGGTCTGGTGTTCTGGTCTTGTGTGTTATTTCAGGCTTAGTCTTTGGTTAATATCGTGGGGTTATATAAATGTATGTGCATGAGGTTAGTGCATGACTTGGTTTTTGTTTGTGTATGACTGTTTGAGATCTTGTCTGCCTGCACTATTTCTCAGTATGTTTTCCTTGGGTTATGCGATGTGTGGCTGTGTGTTACCTTTTGGTTGGGCTGTTTTGGGCCACTTTTGTTGTCTGTCTCATCAGTTGATGAATTTGTTTTGGCACTGAAAGTGCCTTCTCCAGGAGTCTTAGTGAAAGTGTCCGAAAAAATCCATGTGAACAAAGTCTTCGGAATTGAGTCTTTGATTTAAAAAACGTTGTGGTCTTTAAAGAGACCTTTATAAGATATAGCGTAGAATATGGTTCTACCCAAATTTGAGCACCATTTACAGGATTGAGTCCAAAGCAACCATCTGATAAGTGGCAGGAATATACAACTCTGTTTCTCAAAGCCCCAACTCTATGTCTGACTGAATTTTGAGACTTTTTCTAGCTATTGTATATATTTCCCAACGGTATCTGCCAGCAGGAAAAGGGCAAAAAGATCTCTTTCCAATATGTATGTTTTCCTCTCCAGTGGAAGATTCAGTTACCATTAGCAATCTGCTAAAGTATTACTGCAATTGCTCACTTTTCACCTTTGCTAATGCAAGCAGATGGTATATCCTATCTATACTGTTTAACAACATTCTCAGATCATCAAATGTAGGCTTGACATGATAATGGATCTTGGTTGCTATGGCTTTTGTCCCAGTCAGCATTTAATAGTGTAACATCGCTGTCAATCAACCTGCTCTATTGAACATAAGTATGAGTTGTCAGGTTTGCTTTGTTTCTCTGAACAAGGAAACAGCACTGCAATCACTCCTGATATCGGAAGTGATGGAGAAAGAGTCCAGTTAAATCTATCCTGGAAACCAGCTTGTTAATAGTCTTTGCTGCAACAGGTGTTGATGAACATTGTCAATTTCATGGGACGGACCCAGAAAACTTGGCCTACAAATTCTGCATTCTGATTTGTTGACAAATTCAATGAGCTTTGTTTATTTCAGTGATTCATTATTTCACATATCAACAGTCACCCAAACACAATCAATTTTGCCTCTCAAAGATGTAACCATAAATCTTTATAATGGGGCATTTTTCAAAAGGTTTTCTGTAGATATCTGCAGAAATCACCTTACAAAAAATGACTTCTCCCCCATAAAGGGGAAAATGATGTTCACAGTGGAGGAATTCCATAAGGAGCCACCTAAAGTTAGTGGAAAGTACAAATGTAAATGCCTGTATTCCAGTCATTTGTGCACGTATGCTAACACATATGCACATAAATAACAATAATCTGGCTATTGGATATTCTGTAAGTATGAACATATCTTTGATAGGACGTATCATGAGTGGGAAAGAGTGGGGTACAAATGTAACAAAAATAAAAATAAAATAAATAGGTACTCACATAAGTGGAGTCTGGGCAAGGTGTGAGCAGGGCACACACTTACATGTATCACTTACAGAATATTATAACTTATATGCATATCTACCAAATCTAGAAATGAATATTTACGCCAGCTCTATGGCTGGTGTAAATAGACCTGCCTAAACAAATACTTAGGGGCTGATATTCAGATTGTGAGAGGTAGCCCGGCCAGGGGTGTTCCGACCATTAGGCTACCTGAGTTGGGGGCGGCATCTCAGGGGGTGGCTTTGTGGCATTTTACCTCATCACGGTGACGTTGCAAACCTGGCAGCGGCAGCAATTCCCATACTCCGCCCTGCCGCCACTGGCACCCGCCTCTTCCCTTTCCTGCAGCCGTCTCTCTGAAGTAACTTCCTGTTTTGTCAGAGGCTCAAGCAGACGCAGTAAAGGGAAGAGGCAGGTGCTGGCAGTGGCAGGGCAGCGTATGGTAATCACTGTTGCAGCCAGGTTTGGAACAACACCATGATGAGGTAAAATGCCTGGGAGGGGCGGCATCTCGACCCGGGGGGAGGGGGTGGTGTTGCGTTCTCGAGGGCCTCGGCATACTGTCAGGTCCTCGAGACAGGACTGGAGTACGTGAGCCTTGGGCCACTGCCGAGGAGCGGCAGCGGCAGGCAAGACCACCTCGGGACTGGAAACACAGAAGAGCAGTACTGGAACTCTGGACTGGAGTAGTACAAGGCAGGCAACTAGAACAGATGAAACAGGAACAGCTTCACCTGCACTTAGCCACCGTTCCTCCGGAGTTGAGCTCCGAAGTGCAGGTGGCCAGCAGGACTTGCAGGATAAGGCAGGAACTGAAGATCCAGAGGACCCACCCTGGGTCTGGGATACACGAGGGAGACTAGACTAGGAACTGAACTCAGACAGGGAGCTGCTGCACCGCCACTAGCAAGAACCAGAAGACAGACCAAGGAGACAAAACATACGAAGGCTAGCAGGAGCAAAGACTAGGGCAACATGCCAGCAAGGCAGACTGGGGATCAGGGAATACCCAGCGGGTAAACCCACTAGCTAGGTAGCAGCAGGAACCAGGGACCAGGCCCTGGAAATACACACTAGCTAGACAGACACAGGATTCAGGATATACACTCAGGATATACAAGCAGGGTAGGCATACAGGCTAGGCAAGGCAGGACTTAGGGTAAAGAGAGCAAACCAGGAAGAACAGGCCAGGGGTCTTGGGCTGGCAGCAGAGCAAACAGAGTAACCAGGAATAACAGGCCAAGGGTCTTTGGGGCAGACAGGAGAACAGACAGAGTAAACCAGGACAAAGGCTTCACCCCAACCCAGGGTAAGCCAGGGACAGAGGCTTCACCCCAACACAGGGTAAGCCAGGAACAGAGGCTTCACCCCAACACAGGGTAAGCCTGGAGCAGAGGCTTCACCCCAAACACAGGGTAAGCCAGGAAGGACCCGCAGTCCACAGACAGAGGCTTCACCCCAACTCAGGGTAAGCCAGGAAGGACCGCAGTCCACAGACAGACAGTGCCAAGGAAGACCCCCCACGGAAGGACAACAGAGACACAGACACAGAAAGAAGCTGGGCTGGAACCCAGAGAGAGGCTAAGCAGTAGTGCAGCAGACACTTACTAACCTGACCTGACCTAAGAGCATAACACTTATACAAAAGGCCCTGACTGCAAGCACAGCACTTCCTTATGAAGGCTCTCACTGATGAGTCACCAGCAGCAGGACAGAAGCAGGAAGTACACTGACTCCAAAGAGAGGCTTGACACACATGGGAAGTGAGCCCACAGGAAAGACAAGCAGGAGCCATCTTGGAAGCTGGCACAGAGCCAGTGGCAGCCATCTTAGATGCTGGCTCCTTAGAGAGACATAGCCCACACAGGTGAGGTCTAGTGAAGCAATCAGGTTCATGCTGGAAGCAGCCAGCACACCAGGACAGAGACAAGACTAACACAAACACAGACAGAAGCCAGCAGAGCTGCTGACCCCCAGAAAGAAGGTAAGGCTGAGGGTAGTCACGGCCACAGACGTGACAGGTGGCATGTTATCTCTACCTCAGGCAGCATCTTGCCTTGGGCCTGCCCTGAGCCCGGCTAACCCCCACAGTTGGTGATGAGACCAGATATTCAATGTTGGGCTGTTTCAGATGACTGGCATTGAATATCTGGTTTATTTTTGGCTGGTTTAAACTTAACCAGCAAAGCCAAAGTTAAAACCAGCCAAAGGTAGGCCTGCTATTTCAGCAGCCCGATTTGGCCACATCGCTTAGCCTGTGATGCACAGATAGCCAGTTATATCGCATAATATAACCAGTTAGCCATTTAGCACTGACCGGGAATATTCAGCGGGAGATAACCAGCTACCTTCTGCTGAATAGTCACAGACAGACGGTTAAGTGCTATTTAACTGACCAGGAGTCGTTTCTGGCCAGTTAAATAGTACTGAATATTGTGGTGATAGTAAATACTCAGTTAAACTAGTACCCCCCCCCCCCCCCCCAATATTCAGCGCTATTTAACCAGCCACAACAGAAGCTGAGCAGTTAAATAGCACTTAAATATATATCTGCTGATATTCAGCAGGGGATAACAGGTTATCCCCCCCCCCCCCCCCCCCCAATATCCCTGGTTAGTAGCTAGCAGATAGCCACTTATATTGCCCATTATAACCGGCTATCTGCCTATTTTTAAAGCTGGTTTACCAGCCATATTTGACCACTTGAAAAGGTGGGATATCTTTGACCGGTTTAAAGATAACTGGCTAAGTCTGAATATCGACTTAGCTGGTTAAATTTAAACTGGCCAAAAAAAAACGGATATTCAGCGCCAGTCAATGGAAGCAGCATGGCACTGAATAGCCGGGCTAAGCACCGACCACGAGTTAGCCGGTCTAACTCCCACGGTCTGAATATTGGCCCTATATTCTATAAGGAAAAGTAAGTACTTCCTTTCCTTTATAGAATCAGCTCCCAATAGGTACCTTAGTATTGGCACCCTTAAAGAAAGAATTTCCATTTGAAAATAGTCTTCTAGGCCTGTGGATTTAGAAATGACCTGTCCAATATTCAAAACTATTTAACTAGCCAGGAACAGCTTCTGGCCAGTTAAATAGCGTTTTAACACCTTACCGTGGATATTCAACAAGTGAAAAACAGTTATCTCCCAATCAATATCCCTGGTTAGCGGCTAGCCTCTAACAGGCTATACACTTAGACGGTTAGACAGGGATATTCAGTGCCAAACTGGCTATGGTTAGCAGTTAAAACAGGCTTATCTTTAACTGCTAATCACTTAACCAGTAAGCGCTGAATATTTGTGCCGGTCGCCGGATACAGGCCAACATTGCATATCTGGTCTGAGTGCTGGTGTCGGGCAGTCACTGCGCAGTCCAATGCCAGCTGAATATTGAGGTGGAAATGTATTGCTTAGAATAAAGCTATTAAACTTGATGCTTTTCTACTTCATTCTTTTCTGGAGGGTTTTGTTTGGTTGGTTTAGTTTTTTTTTTTTCCTTTCCTATTAAATGTTTTTGTTGTTTTTTTATTTTGACTCAGGGGTGTAGCCAGCCCTCCAATTTGGGGGAGCAACACATTCCCTTTTTCCTCCCCCCATGCATTAAAAATACCTTTACTGGCAGGGATGCCAAGGCCCTGCCAACCAAAGAAATTCACTGTTGAGCTGCTCTCCTCCTCCTCTTGCTGCTGCAGGAAGCAGGAAGTTGTTGGCGTGCCTTCAGCCGCTGACTTCAGGACTCCCTGAGACTGCTGAGTTGTGAGCATGCTCGGGGAGTCCTTGAGTTGGTAGCTGGAGAGGCATGCTGCTGACTTCCTGTTTCCTGCAACAACAGGAGGAGGAGGAGGGGTGCGACTCAGCAGCAAATTTCTTTGATTGGTGAGACTTCAGAATCCCTACCAGCCATTTAACAGGCACTGCAGGTTTGAGAGAGGGCCTGAGCCCAAAGTGTGCAGGGGGGGACCAGGCCTAGAGAGTTGCACGTGGACAGAAATCTTACCCATCCCCGCCCGTCCCTGCTGGAATCTTACCCATCCCCGCAAAAATTTAATCCATCCCCGCAAGAATTTAACCCATCCCCATAAGAATTTAATGGTACATAAAAGAAAATTCCAGTCAGCTCCCTCAGTCTCTCTCTGGATTTGAGCCGCAGCACTGTAGGCAAGGAAGGAATGGAAGTTGGAACTTGGAACGCTCTGGTGCGCACATGTAAGATTTGTCTCTGATTCACTGGCACTGTGTGCTGAGAGGTCACCACATGCACGCGCCAGTAGGTCAGGTAACATCTGATTCTCGTGCCTGTGTCAGAGCTGAGGTCTGTGCACCAGCCTGGGAGCAAAGAGGATTAATAGTAACATAGTAAGTGACAGCAAATAGACCTGAACGGTCCATCCACTCTGCCCAATATTCACACTCATTATCAATTCAAGATTAAATCAACGAGTGTGATATTATATACTTGATTATGGTCTTTCTTTTGTGTTTCTGTAACAAAGACCACAGAAGTCCATCTGGCCCTATCCTTATGTTCCAACTGCTGGAGTTGCCGTTGAAGCCCACTCCAGTCTATTTGTCTTCTCATTTGTGGGACACAGACTGTAAACGTCTGTCCAGCATTGTCCTCATGTTCCAGCCACTGAAGTTGCTGTCTAAGCCCTTTCCAGCCCATCCTAAACCAGATTGCCATGTATGAGACACAGACCATACAAGTCTGCCAGGTATCAGCCCTAGTTCATCACAACCAGAGTCGCCATCTAAGCGTCACTTGACACATCCACACACATGCAGCCATTTAAGGTTAGGTTTTATATATCTTCCATTTTCTAATTAGAGATCCTCTGTGTTCATCCCACGCCTTTTTGAATTCCGTCATCATTTGTGACTCTACCACCTCCTTAATGAAAGACTTTCCACATTTGTGCTGTTAAAGCAAGGAAGAAGAGGAGGAGGAGGAGGAGACAGCACTCAAAGAAATTGATATTCGGTAGATGAGAGGCTGGTGCAGGTGCAGCTTACACTTCCATCCTCGCGGGAATCATGCAGAACTGCTTCCATCCCTGCAGGAACCCCGCAGGAACTGCCTCTGTCCCCGCGGGATTCCCGCGAACCCCGTTCCCGTGTAGCTCTTTACCCAGGCCCCCAAAGCCTCTCATGGCTATGTCACTGTTTTGACCCAACAGTTTTTTATTTCTCCTTTTGGTTTCCAGCTCAGTCAGAACCAGGACTAGGAAGTGACACCATGAGCCTTTATTTGCCATTTTAGAATTTCCCCCTTTTTAAAATTCCACTCCCATCCCAACTTAATTTAGTCCAATCATCTCTCTTTTCCTAAGTAATTTCCTTATTATTATGAAACTACTTTCTCCTCTTTCTTTCATTTTTTTTTTTGTTTTAGGAACTCTTCACATGGTAGTGTCAAGATAATCACTGCAAAAATGTTTCCTGATTATCTTGTATATTTTCATGTAAAATTTTCAAAATACAAATGAAAAAATGTAATGCAATCATTTCAAACAATGGTCCACAGTCAAAGGTCATGTGCCAGGGCTCCTTCCCAAAACATTTAGGGCTCCTTTTATTAAGCTGCAATAAATGCTAGAGTGTGTTTAAGAACATAAGAATAGCTTTACAGGTTCAGAACAAAGGTCCACTCAGCCCAGTATCCTGTTTCCAACAGTGGCCAATCCAGGTCACAAGTTCCTGGGAAAAACCCAAATAGTGGCAATATTCTATGCTACCAATCCCAGGGCAATAAATGTTCTTGAGTCTATGGACTTTTCCTCCAAGAACTTGTCCATATACCCATATACGATAACCTCTGTTACCCACATCCTCTAGCAATGAATTCCAGAGCTTACCTATCAATGAATGGAAAAAAAAACCACAAGTATTTTCATGTAACTTCATTGTGTCCCCTAGTATTTCTACATTTAGAAAGAGTTAAAAAATTGGTTCACTTTTACCGGTTTTACTCAGGATTTTGTAGCCCTCAATCATATCACGCCCCCCCCCCCCCCCAGCTGCCTCTTTTCCAAGCTGAAGAGCCCTAACCTCTTTAGCCTTTCCTCATATGAGAGGAGTTCCATCCTTTTATCATTTTGGTTGATCTTCTTTGAAATTTAGTTTAGTTTACTTTATTTGCACTTGATATATCGCCTTTGCTGACTAGGGGCCCTTTTACTAAGCTGTCAATTTTGAGTTACCACCCGGCTACCACGTGGCCCTTGCGGTAATTTCATTTTTGATGCGCGTCCACTAAGCACACTAGAAAATAATTTTTCTTTTCTGCCGCATGGCAAAAACCAGACAGTAATCATCATTCTATGCGTGTAGACGTTTACCGCACAGTTACTGCGTGAGACCTTACCGCTAAGTCAATGGCTGGCGGTAAGGTCTCGGACCCAAAATGGACGTGTGGCAATTTTCATTTTGCCGCATGTCCATTTTCGGCAGAAATATGAAAAAGGCATTTTTTACAGGTGCACTGAAAATTGATTCTGCACTCCCCCAAAACACACATCTACACTACTGCAGGCCATTTTTCGGCGCACCTTAGTAAAATGACCCCTAGGTGGGTCAAAGCAGTTTACACACAGGAAAAATTAAAGAGAAACAGGAAAGGAACTACAATATTGGGACAGGAAAGACTAGCAATCATGCATACAAACTTAGGACAAAAGAGAGGAGGAGGAGAGCAGTAGCAGGGTAAAAAGTGGTGGGGAAAGAGAGGAAAAAGGGGGGGGGGTGGAATGTAATACTGTGTTGGAAAGAATTTTGTCAGGAACAGCTAAACACCAGAAAGAAAAGCCATGTTTTTAGTGCTACACTACATCTTTTTTTGGAGATATGGTGACCAAAATTGAACACAATATTCAAGGTGGTATGTCACGTTAAGGTCACTTTTTACCGCAGCTTAATAAAAGGACCCCTTAATCACGACCTTAAATCCAACCTCCTAGATACGAGCTTTATGCTCTAGCTAGGATTCCCTACCCCAGGGCTGTGAACATTAACTCTGCAGTATCCCCAGCACTGTTCCCTCTAAATTAAGTGGAAGTCCTTCACCTACAGTCCTGACAGTGGGTGATGCTGTTTCATGGTCACATTTCCAATAGTGAGGGCCAGGCAAGCTCTGCAGGACTCCAGAGAATCTGCCTGTCCCTAGCAACTGAAAACACAATATTGGGCACCACCCCCTACTGGCAGCAAGGTAGTTGGAGGACTCTCGCTCAGCTTAGAGGGAACAGTGATCCTCAGCCCTGCTACATCCAGATAATGGAAGACCTGAGCCATGAACTGAAGCCAGTGTGTCCCACTGCTTCTGCACCACTATGCCAACACTGCTCTCCCAACTCATATAAAACTATCATCCTGTGTCCAAACTTTCTCATCCAGACGACTTCTGCTGCTGCATATTAAACTATCTAAATTAAGGCAGCATGAACGGGAAAATAATCAAATCTGTCTCAAAAATTTTCCTTTAATAAAAGAACTGCAAACATATTGTAACCGTAAAATCCACTAATAAGAATAATAATTGGGTAAATGGCAGGGTCGATGGAGGTTCTTGCTTGCAAACATAGATTAAAAGAACAAACACAAAGGATTTGTGAAAGTCACAGTAAATGTAATAAAGCCCTGGACCACATCAGATTCAGAAATTGGTTTATCTTCTTTCGGTCTCCTGGGTCTTTTATGGATCTGTGATCATGGAAATGCTATGTAGAGATAAGAGTCAGATTCTAGGAACTGCACTGAACTAGAGAAGGGAACATTACTTTTCAAAGCTGGTGACAAACATATTTAAATCATAAAAGAAACCAACAAGTCACCAGCAACTCATTGGTCTTTATTCCTATATATTTAAAAGCAGATCCAGATTAAAACATAGCCAAAGTAGGCCATGCCTAAGGTCCAAATGTTTAGAGGGCTCTGTCAGATGTGTTGAGGACCCAAGATACCAGGATTGCCAGTTGTCAGGAGTTTTTCAGGATTTTAAGATTTCTATTTAACACAGGCCTTCAGTCTCTTTGGGAAGTTCTTAACAGCCTTGTTCATCAGTCCCTCTGCCAGGCTGGCCTAGATCATCTGCAGCGCTTCCTTAAGATCAGCGATTTTTAGCAGCTTTGGGTGGAGCTTGTGATAGGTCTCCAGCATTGCTCCCCAGACAGAAGTCTACCTCACTGTGACGTCATTAACAGTAAGCTGATACCCCATGGGGGGGGGGGGGGGGTGTCAAATAATGGTAGTTTTTTGTGCAAACATTTTTGAACATACGAAAATCATTGGGTGGTCACGCTAAAAAGTCTGTAACTTCATCGTGTTTAAAGATAATCTCATTCCACTTGACACATAAACATAGATAGTAACAACAAATAAAGCTGTACAATTTCACATTGAAATTCCAAATGCAAAAAAATCAAGGGGTTACTTTTTTTGACTCACCCTTTAGAGCAACACTGTTATAGAATTACCCCCCATTGCCCGTAAATTTTATTCTTGGGGGCAGTCCATACTTGGCATCTCTGATTCGTACCAGAGGCAATGGAGGGAGAAAATGACTTCTCCATGTACCCTGGTTCTCAGCCCACTGCTCCAGAGTTGCCAACTTATCCAGTTCCAGGAAGGAGACTTTTTGGCCAGTCCTGTTTATGTACTTGCATCCCTATTCAGCATGCTAGTTGTAGTCCCTGATTCCACCCATTGAAATCAGCTCATCAAGTTCATAATGCTCCAGGATAGAGTTGTCAGAAATCTAGAACTGGCCTAAGATCTCCCTCCTTGAACAGGGTAACTTCACAGCTCTCCAGATTGTAACATTTAAGCCACTCTATTCAAATCATGTGTTTGCCCAGTCCCTATGCTCACTCACAGTTACGCTGCCACGCCCACAGCTAGACTCTGCGCTTTTCCCTGCTACTTCTGGAGAGGTCACGAATAAAGATCTTGAGGGCAGGGGGTTGAGAAAAGTATTAAATTTGGGAGGGCATGGTAGGGAGACCCACAAATATATGTTTGCTTAGGGCTTACAGTCTTAATCCAGTCCTGTTTAAAAGAACACAAACTTTTACCCTATTAAGAACATTATTGTAAATTTAAGAGACAATCATTGTTAATTCTCTTGCAACTTCTACCACCCAGTACTCAGAACCTTCACCCACCCTTGACCCAGAGGCGTAGCCAGCAGCCCATTTTTGGGGGCCCCAGAGTGGACTGGAGGGGCCACCTATTCCTCTCTGCTCTCTTCCCCCCCCCCCCCCCCAATTAACAGTTTTACCTTTGCTGGCAGGGATACCCAAGCCCCATCAGCTGGAGAGGTCCTTGGCCTGTACCTCCCGATGTGAGGAAGTTGGCAGCGTGCTTTCTAGTCACCGACGCTGGTACTTCTCATACATGCTCAGTTCATGCTCATAAACTGAGCATGCACAAGGAGTGCCAGCATCAGCAGCTGCTGACTTCCTCACACTGGGGAAGGTTTGGGCAGCAGAGCTCCTTGGCTGACAGGGCTTGGACATCCCACCATCCATTCAGGGTACTGCAGCTTGGGGGGCCTGAGCCCAAATTGGGGGGGGGGGGTCAGGTTTCCCCGTTGCTATGCCACTGCCCCAATCCAACTAATCTTTCATTTTTCCTCATCCTTCAGCTCTCTGTTTCTTACTAAGTATTTATGTAGCATAACCCATCCTGGACTACAGGAGTGGCCTGATAACCAAGGATACTGGGTTCAATTCCCACTGCAGTTCCTTGTGACTATGGGCAAGTTACTTAACTCTTCATTGTCCCAGATATGTTAGATAATTTATGTTAGACTGAACTGTACTTATTTTGTCTCAATTATCTAACATAAATGGGACCAGCCCAATGTCAGATAATATGGAAAAGACTGCATAAATCCTTCAATCATTGCATAAACAAAGGAATAGATGGCCCAACAGTCGTATACTCAGATAACATTGCCAGATAAGTGGCTTTGTTGAGCCTATCCACTGATATTCAGTAGCACTTTCCGGAATGTATTGTAGAGCATCAACACAGACCACCCCAGCACCATCCAGACAGTGCTGGCAGCATGGTACAGGGACAAAGTAAAGGTAGAACTGGAGGTTATCAAGTTAGCAGCAATATTCAGCAAGACGTCTATCATATTTCATCCATATAGCTATCCAAAATGAGAGCTGAATATCGGCTGCTATCTGGATAGTAGCACCAGTCACCACTGAATTTGGATACTCAGTGCCGGCCACTGTCCAGAAACTCTGAACATCTAGAGGTTTTTTTTTTTCACAGCTGTGGCAGCCAGCATTAAAAAAAAAAAAAAAAAATCAGTGTTCAAAAGCTGATATAGTTAGTATATGTCCTTAGTGAAGATAAAGTTTCTCATGGAGCAAATCAGCTGGAATATATGAAAGAAGAATCCCAGAATATAGAGAAAATGAAAAGTACTTTCAGTTTCAGATGTTCCCCATATTTCTTGGATAAATCCCTTTGATGCTATGCATTAAGTCCCAGTGGGTCTGAGGCCGTGGTGGTGTTTGTTTTTGAAAGACTTTTAAAGCAGAAATCTAATCCACAAATGGATGAATTTCCCAAAACAAATATCATATGGGGACTGCATCAACAGACAAAGAAGTCTATGAAATCTATAGAGCTATTTTCCAATGAAAAGAACTTTCTTTCTTCTGAAAACGTCAGGTTTAGCAAACACATTTCCTTTATGTTATTTACTTATTTATTTTGTCCGTACAGTCACAATTAAGGTGCATGATGTGATCTAAGAAAGAGGTTTTAGTAGGCTTGGTCTACATTGTATAACATTTGTTTAGCCTATTCAAGGTATTAATTTTGTTTAGCTACTTGGTTGATTTTCCAGATTCTTCATTCTCTCACAGCCTTTCTGCAGTCTGTGACTCCCTCTGCAGTTCTCAACTCTCAAAATTCCCCTCCATTCTGCCAATCTCCTCCCCACTGACAAGAATCTATGGTGCTGACCTGCACTGGAAGTGGCTCAGTTGGTACCTGGTCTGGAAAGATCAAGGATTTGTTATGTTCACATCTCCTGCTTCTGTTTTCGCAGTCTTCTTTAAACCCAAGAAGTTGAGACTATTTACTTCTTCCACACTTATTTTGACTGTTTCGAACCAGTTTCACAAAGCCTCGCAGCAGAGAACTGAGAAGGTCAGAAATATGTTTCTAATTGCTTTTTCTATGCAATAGATTATTAAAGGAGACTTATTAATCATCGGTTGAACTGCAGTTAGTCCTCTGCATATAATATTTATGGTTATTCCTACACTCTTAACTAATATCCCCAATCAATGGCTGCTTTGTGAACTAACTGTATATTCTGCTTGTCAAATATTCCAGTCTTTCTATTCATTCACTAAGACCAATTTTTGCCGCTGTTTTGTTTAAAAGAACTCCTTTGAGAGTTATGTTCATAAATTGGCCTCACTGAAAATTTACTAGGGCTGTGTGCATACATTTGTTTTCAGAATTTTACTAAACTCTTAAATTAAGGAGCATAAAAAATGGACAGCAACAGGGGCAGATTTAGGGTAGGGGAAAGAAGTCAGGAGCTTAGAACTAATTTTCAGTAGTAGGCTCATAAATCAGCCACATAAATCTATGCAAATGAATGCCAGATCTAAATTTATGAGCATGACTTTAAAGCTTCTAAGGGGCCCTTTTATGAAGCAGCAGTAACCATACCACCACATTAAGCTTGCTCAAGAGCCCGGTGGTAATTCTGACTTCTGGCTTGAGGCTATTATGGTGCGCCTTGTAGCGCTATAGAAATGCTAGAAAATACTTTTGTATTTTTTAGCTCAGGGGGTGTGCGCGGTTACTGCTGGGCTACCACCTCCTAAATAGGAGGCAGTAAGGGCTCCCCCAGGAAATGGCTGCGCACCAATGCCTTGGCTTAACGCACAGCCGTTTCTTTTTGGAAAAAAGCCTTTTATCAGCGGCAGTAAAAGGAGACCTTAGAGTGCTGCAAACCTACATGCTGACGTTACTGCAGGGCCCCTTTTACTGCCGTTTGGTAAAATGACCCCTAAATTAAGATGAATTTTCAACTGAAAAGGTATGTTCCTAAATCTGGCTGAAAATAGGGCACAATTTTAGGAGGCTAGGGGCTTAATCGAATGGGGCGCTCAAGTTTTCCTGAGGGCTTCCCCACAGGACAGCCCCGTGAAGGTGCGGGGAAACAGCTATTATCAAAACAAAATGGGCGTCCATCTTTCATTTTGATAATACGGTCGGGGACGCCCAAATCTCAACATTTAGGTTGACCTTAGGTCGACCTTAGAGATGGTCGACCTAAATGTTGAGATGGTCGACCTTAGAGATTATCGTCCCCGGTTTTTGGCGATAATGGAAACCGAGGACGCCCATCTCAAAAACAATCAAATCCAAGGCATTTGGTCATGGGAGGAGCCAGCATTCATAGTGCACTGGTCCCCCTCACATGCCAGGACAGCAACCAGGCACCCTAGGGGGCACTGCAGTGGACTTTACAAATTGCTCCCAGGTGCATAGCTCCCTTACCTTCGATGCTGAGCCCCCCAACCCCCCCAAAAAACCCATTCCTCACAACTGTACACCACTACCATAGCCCTAAGGGGTGAAGGGGGGCACCTACATGTGGGTACAGTGGGTTTCGGGTGGGTTTTGAAGGGTTTACATTTACCAGCACAAGTGTAACAGGTAGGGGGGATAGGCCTGGGTCCACCTGCCTGAATTGCACTGCACCCACTAAAACTGCTTCAGGGACCTGCATACTGCTGTCATGGAGCTGGGTATGCCATTTGAGGCTGGCAAAAAAATGTTTTTAAAATTTTTTTTAGGGTGGGAGGGGGTTGGTGACCACTGGGGGAGTAAGGGGAAGTCATCCCCGATTCCATTCGGTGGTCATCTGGTCAGTTTTGGCACCTTTTTGATGCTTGGTCGTGAAAAAAATGGACCAAGTAAAGTCAACCTAATGCTTGTCAGGGACGGCCTTCTTTTTTCCATTATCGGCCGAGGACGTCCATCTCTTAAGCACACCCCAGTCCTGCCTTTGCTACGCCTCCAACACGCCCCCGTGAACTTTGGTCATACCTGCGACAGACTGCAGTTGAGGGCGCCCAAAATTGGCTTTGGATTACGCCGATTTGGGTGACCCTGAGAGAAGGACGCCCATCTCCCGATTTGTGTCGGAAGATGGGTGCCGTTCTCTTTCGAAAATGCCCCTTCAATTTAGTCACTTTAGTTATAATTTAAAAAGAGAGGAAAAGAAAAGAAAACACACTAGGATAGGTAAACATACATCCTGATTCACACTTCACCTAGTCAGAGACCAAGAGGCATAGTTATCAATTTATGGGCTACCGAAAGGACATGCTATTTTACCACTAACTTGTAGAGAGGACTTGTGTGAGGATGTTAACTCTTTGGGGAAAGAGTAGAGCAATGGAACCTCTCACAGCTGGTGTTTAAAATTGTCTTTATTGGAAACTAAGAGTGGGTCACTCTTTTAGTTTCCAATAAAGACAATTTTGAACACCAGCTGCGAGAGGTTCCATTGCTCTACTCTTTTCTTGTTTGGTGCCTTGGAGCATTTTGCCTTCTGTTTGTAACTCTTTGGGGAAGACACAGCCTCAAAGTGTATTAAAATGTATGCTGATGAAAGGGAAAGGGGATGGGATTTGATACACCGCCTTTCTGTGGTTACAATCAAAGTGGTTTATACAGGTACTTATTTTGTACCTGGGCAATGGAGGGTTAAATGACATGGCCAGAGTCACAAGAAGTCAATGGGATCTTTGCCAACTAGCAAGCTATTGTCTATGAATGTTTTTTTAAATAATTATTATTGTAATAGAACATGTTTTTTACATTACATGACATTACATGACATTACATTACATGACATTTACATCCCACACATTCCTTTAAAGTTCAATGTGGCTTACAAAATGGAAAGAGCTGAAACCTCTCCAGTAATTACACAATTTCTTAAAAAATATCATATATTAGGTAGCCTATTTATTACATAAAAAGGATATATATTTATGCAACCTAGAGGGGCATAATCGAAAGGCGCTGGCCGGCCATCTCCGGGGCCGGCGCCACAAGCAGGCGGAGCTAACCGTATTTTCAAAAAAGATGGCCGGCCATCTTTTTCTTCGTTAATACGGTTGGGCCCGGCCAAATGTCAGAGTTCGCCGGGTTTGAGATGGCCGGCATCGGTTTTCGGCCATAATGGAAAATAATGCCAGCGATCTCAAACCCGGCGAAATGCAAGGCATTTGGTCATGGGAGGAGCCAGCATTTGTAGTGCACTGGCCCCCCTGACATGCCAGGACACCAACCGGGCACCCTAGGGGGCACTTTGAAAAATTAAAAAAAAAATAAAAATAGCTCCCAGGTGCATACCTCCCTTCCCTTGGTTGTTTAGCCCCCCAAATCCCCCCCCCCCCCCCCACAACCCATTCTCCACAACTGTACACCATTACCATAGCCCTAAGGGCTGAAGGGAGCACCTACATGCAGGTACAGTGGGTTTTGGGTGGTTTTGGAGGGCTCCCATTTATCACCACAAGTGGAACAGATAAGGGTGGGATGGGCCTGGGTCCACCTGTCTGAAGTGCACTGCAAACACTAAATACTGCTCCAGGGACCTGCATACTGCTTTCAGAGAGCTGGGAGATCGCCGGCCATCTCCCGATTTGTGTCGGAAGATGGCCGGCGATCACGTTTGAAAATGAGCTGGCTAGCTTCCTAACTTTTTTCTAAACAAAAATGTTTTTAAGAGCCTTCAAAAAGTCATATAATTTAATTGTCTCCTAATATGATTTGGTAAATCATTCCAGTACATAACTGCCAAATATGCGAATGTTCTAGAAAAAAACTTTTTAAAAACTACCTTTCTAGCATTCATAAATTGTAAAATCACAAAACATCTAGATCAAGGAATAATATTCCTAGTGGACAATCTGATTAAACCAGACATATAAGCGGGTATTTCACCATCAGAAATACCAAACAACAAAATTTAAAAGTAACTTGTGCTTGCATTGGCAACCAATGCACTTGCACCAGCAATGAGGTAACTCTAACTTAGAAGACCTAAAAATAAATCGAGCAGTAGTATTTAAGAGTTTGAAGTTTTTTAGTTACTTCCTTACATCCACTGTAAATGATGTTACAATAGTCAATGTGTGACATTACCATGGCTTGCATAATCGATCTAAACACTACAGAATTAAAACTAGACCTTATACGACATAAGGGTCCTCGCAAGACTTCCACAGAGAAGGGAGAGAGGGAATCTGACTTTCTTTGGGGGGTGGTCAAAGTGACAGGGGCCGGGGTGGGGTGAGGTGTGGCAGGGGCAGGGCAGGATGCAACAGAGAGTGGGGCAAGGCAAGGGTGCAGCGGGGCGGGGTGTGACAGGGCAGGGCAGGGGTGCAACAGGGGCGGGCATGTGTTCTCTTTTTGCTTAGGGCAAATATGGTAACCCTATGCAAGGCTTATATTTTCCTGAAAAAAATTAAGCACACGAGAAGATAAATAAAAAGGTAAAGATGCTTGAGATGCCATTCCTAAAACCTTAAATTTAATTCTAGCTACCACCGTGACCCAGTTCTCCTCTACTGATTGAAGTTACTCCATCTGAGTGGGGAATGTTGCTATATAGTACTTCTTATGTTACCCCTGTACTCTTTCTGCTCACTGTTTCATTTCTGTCTGCTGCTGAATAAACCACATTCGTTCTTCAGGTCTTTGCTCAGCTTCAGCTCTTGACATTCTTCAGAAAAAAGGAACAATTAACCAGTGCAACTCACAACCCCCTGTCAAGAAGTAATGCCTAATTAGCTTAATGACCAGATTATCTCTTCCAAAACTATCATTTATTGCCTCAGAAAGATCCTTCGGAATCTCCATTTCCTTGCAACAGAAGAAGTTTGTATTTAATACTTTCTCCAAAATTATGCTTCTTTGCTGGATCGCCCAGTGACATTAAATAAAGCCAGATGGCTATCATTGCACAAAACTATGCCATCTGGATTAAAAAAAAAAGATCAGCGTTTCATATAAATCTGTTTGTTTGCTAAAGACAGTCTTGACAGCTTGTTTAAATAGTTTCTGCCCAAAGGTATATTTACTTATACATATTCAGCAAATTCAAAGACATAGTACAAAGCAGATTGTAGTCAGAGTAATACAATATTGGACTCATTTTCAAAACAAAAAAATGTCTAAAAAGTGGCATAAAGCAGCATTTGGACGTTTTTCTCACAAAAACGTCCAAATCAGTATTTTCGAAACCTATTTTTAGATGTTTTTATTTGAAGTCTGTTAGAAGTGCATCCAACTCTCAAGGGTGCGTATGAGGAGCGTGTTCAGGGCGGGACTTGAGCATTCCTGAGACTTAGACGTTTTTCAGCCATAATGGAAGAAAACAAAAACGTCCTGGACTAAAACAAAGACGTTTTGAGCTAGACCTGTTTTTATAATGAATAAGGCACAAAAAGGTGCCTTAAATAACCAGATGATCACTGGATGCAATCAGGGATAACCTCCCCTTATTACCCCAGTGGTCACTAACCTCCTCCCATCCCCCCAAAATGTAATGAAAAACATTACTTGCCTGCCTCTCTGCCAACCTCAGATGTTATACTCAGGTCCATTAGAACTGCATGCAGGTCCCTGAAATAGTCCAGTGGTGGATGCAGGGCACTGCAGACAGGTGGACCCAGGCCCATACCTCTCCCTACCTGTTAAACTTGTGGAGGAAATTGTGAGCCCTCGAAAACTCACCAGAAACCCACTGTGCCCACATATAGGTGTCCCCTTCACCCATAAGGGCTATGGTAGTGGTGTATAGTTGGGGGTAGTGGGTTTGGGGGGGGGGGGATTCAGCAGACAAGATAAGGGAGCAATGGTGGGATGTGTACCTTTGTGCATTTTATGAAGTCCACTGCAGTGCCCTCTAGGGTGCCCTATTGCTTTCCTGGGATGTCAGGGGGACCAGTGTACTAAAAATGCTGGCTCCTCCTACATCCCAATGGCTTGATTTTGTGTGTTTTGCACTTGGACGATTTTTTTGTTTGAAAATGCACCAAAAAAAACAAAACGTCCAAATCACAAAACCTTCTATTTTCAAAAACAAAAGATAGATGTTTTTCTCTTTTGAAAATTACCTTCTTTCCTGTTCAGATTTTGGTCGTTTTTTTGCAAAACATCCAAAGTCGTACTTAGACATCATATCAAAAAAGCCCCTGCACGTCTGTGCTAAATTGGTTTCTACTTTTTTTGAGTACAGAAGTGGCGCATTGTGAGAATGTGAGTCATCACATTGTCTTTTCTAAGATAACGTTCATCACTGGAATGACCATATCTAAAAAGGATGGGCTGAGCCAGTGATGGTTTCATTCCCAATGCATCTACTGTGTGGACTTGTTCCTTAACATGGAGCAACCTGTTCATCCTGCTCATCTTTCCCCCATTCACCGTTTAATGCAGAGATAATTTGTTACAGTCTAAAGAGTACAGATATTTTGCTAATCCTTTTCTCATATGCTGCACGTTGACTGTATTAAATAACTATCAAGCTTTTCAGCAAAATGTTTAACAGCGGCATCATCTCTACATCTGTTCAGTATTGTTGCCAGTCATTAATTTATTTTCCTCATGGCTAATGGAAGCCAATTAGACTCAACACATGCAATATCTATTTCTTTGGCATTACAGCTCAATGAAATCCCACTAGCTTTCTTTAAAGCATTTGTCATTTCAATTTCAGCTGACCCTTTGAAAATTCCTTTTAGATCTCCATCTTCACAGTTAAAAGCTAAATGGTATTAATCATTTTCAAACTACTGTTACTCATAGAAAATATAATGCATTTGAAAAAGGAAATGCATCATTTTCTCATGCTGCTTTGACAATTAGGTCGATTACGTATATCTTTGGAAGAATGGAGTATATAATTGAATGGTGATACATAGTTCTAGGCTGACATTTTGGATTTTAGCAGAGCTAGTAGATTATTTATATTAAAAACAAGATTACTTGCCAAATCTTTAAAATGTTCCAGTCAATTCTTCATCTGGATCAAGTTCTCATTTATATTTAGCAAGGATATCAAGGAAGGTGATGGCTATTTAACTATTGCAGAAATGTTTAGCTTATCCTTTTAATTATATTTCTCAGACAGTATTGCTGGAATCCTTGCTTGTGGAAAGATCACTATCAAAGGACAGTGAAATATTTCACTGCAGATTTCTTTGGAAGGATGCAAATAGTTTTGTTTAATGCCAGCTCGAAGCTCCTTATCATCTGTAAACTGTAGCAGTGCTACATAAATAGAATATCCAGGAAGGTATTCAGGCTGTTTTAATTAAGTTTGTGTGTTGCAAGGTAGTTGGAGAGTTGGTGTTAAAGTGCATTTTCAATTAATTCTGAAGGCATGAGTTGGATTGATACTGGCTTTAGTTTCCCAGATGCTCGGCACAGCCCTTATTAAATCAAGAGGTGACCTTGGCCATCTTTAGGCTGATGAAAAATAAAGCATGTTTTGAGATATAACTTGTTTAAAAGTTGTAAGCAATTACAAGGAAAGGAAACTTTTCAAAGACATGAGACTAAATTCTCTAAATGGTGCCTACAAAATCGGTGCTGACAAAAAAAGCGCTTAGGAGGAGATTCTATATATGGTGCCTAAAAAATCAGTGCGGATATCAATGCCAACTAAGTGTATCCTATAAGCAGCATCTAGATTTAGGTGTGGTATATCTTTCACGGAGACGCCCCAGCCTACATGTCAGACCTGATAGACTTACCACCCAGGAATGCTAAGAGGTCATCCCACACATTCCTTAATCTTCACTTCCCCAACTGTAAAGGTCTCAAATACAAACTAATGCATGTGTCAACCTTTTCCTACCTGGGCACACAATTCTGGAACTCGTTGCCACGGAACTTGAAAACGATCTATGACCCAGCCAACTTCCGCAAACTACTGAAGACCCATCTCTTTGACAGAGCATACCACAAAGACCAACAAATGTGAACGCCTATACATATACCCAGAACTGCCTTACAATATTTGCTTGTAAATCTATAATGTTTTATCATTGTCATGATGCCCAAAACCCTTCTGTTATACTAAATGTATATTTTCTCTATTATGTCTATTATTCATGATGTATTGTAAGCCACATTGAGCCTGCAAATAGGTGGGAAAATGTGGGATACAAATGAAATAAATAATAATAATAGTATATAGAATACGCTTAGTTGATATCTCAGCACCTAAAACTATGCATCTCTTTTTATGTCAATGAAAATGTGGCAAAAATTCCAGCGTGCAGATTTAGGCACATGGGGTCATATTCTATAACTACGTGCATAAATTTCAGAACACCCATTTTTCCACCCATAACTATGACTCTTTTGTGGATCTTACAGCTATGGTTTCTCCTCCAAGCCAGGTGGCTCCTGCTTCCAGGACTATGTTGCAGAGATGGCAGCGAGTGTCAGCTAAGATTAAGAAGTCAAAGGTTGTGGAGACTGCAGCTGCAGCTGTGTGACTGGGTCTTCATACTTCCCTGTTCTACAACCCCTAGGGTGCACTCTGATATTGTATTTTCCAGTTTGTGGATGATTGAGTAAATGCCTTGTAGGCTGGAATGTGTCCTGTGTCTGGGAATGTCTGATCTAGAGTGGTGTTTGAATGTGGATCAGAGCAAGTGGTACGGGCAGTGGCGTAGCCACAGGTGGGCCTGGGTGGGCCGGGGCCCACCCACTTAGGGCTCAGGCCCACCCAACAGTAGCACACGTTTAATGGTAGCTGTGGGATCCCAAGCTCGGCCAGCTAAAGACTTCCTCCAGATGGTAACGAAAACGCTACTCTCCATGATAGCGGCACCTGCTTATATTCAGTTTTCAGCGAATGCCTGCTGCAGACTGCCAAGTTGGAAAGAAGTGTTTTCCCACCAGCTGAGATATTTTTTGGGTGGTGGTTGGGGGGAGGGGGGAGGAAGAACAATTGGTGCCCACCTACTTCTTCCCTAGGCCCACCCAAAATCTGTTGTCTGGCTATGCCCCTGGGTACGGGGGGGGGGGGGGGTCATTGCATTATTTGTTTGGAACGTGTGTGGGGGGAGTGTGTGTTGGGGCTGTTTAGTGTTTGATGCATGGTTGGGTAAATAAGGATGGGGAGGGGGGATTTGAGTGGGTAATGGTTATGGGAGAGTGGATGAACTGAATAGGGTCCACTGTGCTTTGTCCAGGTGGAGGAGGAATTATTGGGGTTTGGTACTGTGTAACTGTATAATATCAAATGTCTGCTGATCTAAAATTACTGTCTTACAACGACAAAGGTTTGAACTCACCTCAGAAATGTCAAAAGATTTTAAAGAATTACTCCATTTGAAAACACAAGTGGTGTTTTAGCAGGAGACTCACCTTCAGCATGCTCATGAAAAATTCCTTTCTCACCCTCATTTCCCTCATGTCTATTGTGCTTCTGCAGTAGGAATCTCTAAAAAAAAATGGGGAGTTGCTAGTCTGATGTACTCTTCTTTGCAGGTACAGGTGATCAAGATTAAGTGTGACCCAGAAGGGTGCTTTTTATTTCTTCATCTTTTTCTGGACCAGGTTGAGATTACCTTTGTCTGTTTATGCACCCAACAAACATCAGGAATCCTTTTACTTTAGTTAGCGAGAGGCCTTGTCCTCCTTTATAAAGGGTAAATTAATTTTGGAAGGAGATCTCAACACAACTTTTGATCCTTCCTTAGACCATTCGGGCCCTGTGTCTTGTTCTGACTTCTGGTTTTCCTCGGCATTAACTTCCTTTTCTCAGGCACTGGGCATATCTGATGTTTGGCATATCTCTCATCCTAGGGTTCGGGACTACACCTACTATTCTCCCACTCATGATTCTTACTCCCGTATAGATTTCATTCTCTTGGATATTTGATTGGCTAAGTATGACTGATGACTGGTATTGGCAGTATAACACTTTCTGATCATGCTCCAGTCTGGGCTTTGGTTTCAGTATTACGGGTTGAGGATAGGGACCAGTGATTGACCCTGAATACTCTTCTGTTACAAGATCCAGAGGTCTTGAGGGGATATGGTTCACTGCTAAAAGAATATTTAGATAATAACTTGAATTGTGGGCCTTCACTGGGAATGCTCTGGAAAATATTGAAAGTGTTCTCTTTGGGCTATTTTTTACAGCAGGCGAGCTCATGTACATCGAGCACAGCTTGCCCAATGTCTGGACACCATTCGCTGTCTAGAGGAACAGCATAGACACGAGCTCGGTTGTGGTGTGGAGGAAACTGCAGTCGGCTAAACTGGAACTAGATGATTTTTATTCTGATCAACGGTGGCACATTTAATCACGCTATAAGTTGCTCCATTACGAATTTACCAACAAGGCAGGTCATTCCTTAGCCTTAAAGCTTCGTGCAATATGTACTAATCGTATTATCCTTTGCATACGTGATAACGTAGGCAAACTACTGAAGAAATCAGCTCAGATCTGGCAGCAGTTTCAGGATTTCTACCAATCTCTCTACTCTAAGGACATTACTATTTGCTCTGAAGCCACTGATCAGTACTTGTCGAATTGTGCTCTTCCCCATATCTGTGTTGCTCAATCATGTGCTGACCTGTTGGAAGTCCAGCAAGCTATTAAAGAACTTCCCTTAGATAAATCGCCTGGTTTGGATGGGTTACCAACAGTGGCGTTCCTAGGGGGGGGTGACACCCGAGGCGGATCGCCGATGGGCCCCGCCCCCCGGGTGCAGCGCCCCCCCCCCCCCCCCGGAACAGTGCGACGCCCCCCCAGGTGAAAGAACCCCCAATCCCCCGGCGAAAGAACCCCCCCCCCGGGTGCACGCTGCTGGGGGGGGGTGCCGCGCGCCTGCTGACTCTTCGTTTTCATGCTCCCTCTGCCCCGGAACAGGAAGTAAACTTCCGGGGCAAAGGGAGCATGAAAACGAAGAGCCGACAGGTGCGCGGCACCCCCCCAGCAGCGTGCACCCAGGGCGGACCGCCCCACCGCCCCCCCTTGGTACGCCACTGGTTACCAAACAACTTTTATAAGTGCTTTGCCTCTGGCTTGGCTCCTCTTTTAGCTAATATTCTTAATGGGGTGCAAACAGGAGATGCTTTACCTCCCTCTATGATGGAGGCCTGGATTTCTGTAATTCCGAAACTTGACAAATATCATACTTTGTGCACCTCTTATAGACCTATTTCATTGCTGATTGTGGATGTCAAATTATTGGCTAAAGAATTGGCAAAGAACCGCGAGCTGCTGCGTGAGGTTGTGGTAGACATTTTACTGAGGAACCACAAGGGGCAGGAGTGAGGAAGCTGTGCTCCTACCCCCCAAGGATCCCACTGGACCACCAGGGATGTAGGTAATCCCGGAGGGAGGCAGGGGTAGGGGGTCCTACAGGGGGTCTTAATGCACGCTGGGGGGAGGGAAGGAGGGAAATAGGGAACATTGGTGAGAGGGAGTTTGTTTAAAAAGAAAAGAAAGTTATGCGGGCCAGAGAGGCCCAATATTCAGCCGGGGCCACATAACTCTTATGCAGCCCCGGCTGAATATCAGCTAGGCCTGCATGGTCTCCAGCAGCCTGCCTGCCCCAATTTATCCCCCGAAATTCAGTGCCCAGCACTGAAAATCAGGGAATAATTTAGCAGGTGATGATCAGTGTTTAAAAAAATGCTGACTGCTGCAAACTAGAGGGTGGGGGTTTGTACCTTGGGCAGTTGAAGGTTAAGTAATTTGAATCACAAGGAGCTATAGTGGGAATCAAACCCAGCTCTCCAAGTTCTCTGGTTGCTGCACAAACCACTAGGCTGCTTCTCCACTCATAGATGAGGTGTGAAAAGAGGGAAAATGGTATCGTTTTTTCCAGGTAATATTTAGTTTACGATTGAAAACACCTGCTTTTGACTTGATGTTGACTTTCTAGCTCCCACACTGTTTTGAGAGTTCAGCTAACAGGATGCATTGCAGGATAGTGACAGTAGCAGGAGATTCTTTGTGGCATGGAGGGCATAGGGGAGAGAGAGAGAGGGAGGGGGATGGAGAAATACAAACATTCACTTGAGTACCTTAAAAAAACTGCATATTTATTTAGAAAAGAAAATATATATTTTCCAACCAAAGCTGCACAGATGACAACTGTTTTTCAATCATTGTAATGGCTCTAAAGCTATGCAGTATATTCTCACAATGCACTTCTCTAGCTGATTCTCAAATTATGGAGGAAAAAAAAAAGAGCAGAAACCTTCCAGAGACAGGTATTCTGTTTGTTCAGAAAGCCTGCCCTCATCTTCTAAAACAAGCAGCTGGCAGTGGTCCTCCTCCTTTTCTTGTAGGATTCAGAGCTATCGGAACTATCATTTGTATCAGATATTACTTGAAAAATGAAATGAGCAAAGTAATGAATGTTGAGTTTTCTGGGCTCCAGCGTCCTACAGACACATTTCATTACTCTTCTGTAATTTAGCTGTCTCATTTCACCGGTACAGCATCAGTTATTTCTGCCCATGAAATCTGAAGGACTAATGTGTTAGACAAAGAAACTTTCTTATTCATCTGTCAAGCAAGAAGAGGTGGGTGGGGTCCCAAACTTTTCAGCTTCGTGGTTCTTTCCTGGTCTCTGGCTATTGGCATGTTACATTATGTTATAGTGCATTTCTTAGTGCCATCTTTGAACATAATTCAACTTAAAATGCTTTATAAACACAGAAAAACACAATAGCTAGCACCTCTGTTGTTTAGGAACACACCCATGTAAGATGTTTTAGAAAGGGTGTTTTTTTTAATTACATTTGTACCCCACACTTTCCCACTCATAGCAGGCTCAATGTGGCTTACATATTATATACAGGTACTTATTTGTACCTGGGGCAATGGGGGGTTAAGTGACTTGCCCAGACTCACAAGGAGCTGCCTGTGCCTGCAGTGGGAATTGAACCCAGTTCCCCAGGGCCAAAGTCCACCACTCTAACCACTAGGCCACTCCTCAATATCTTTGGTGTATGGCAATAATGATGAGTGGATCTGGTCCAACATGATTATTTTCAGATGCATTGAAGAGTCTTTCCCCAGAATCATAAGAGGGTGACCCATGAGTTATATAATACTGACTGGATAACCAGTTCAAAGATCTTTTATGACAAAGAAGTAATTCTTCCTCTCTTCCAAGTTCAGCCTCCTGCCCCCACCCACACCCTGACCACCGCGTTCTTCTCTCTGTCTCATTTCCATTGTGTTTATACATGTCTACTGAATTCCAGTCTAGAGACTTAAGAAAATAAATAGGAATGTTCCAAAGTAAGAAGATATATACCAATCTGCTCTGCTTTACATAAACTCCACAATGATTTTCATGTTCTATTTCATCCGGGATCCTGAATAATCCATAAACCTCTGGATCCTTAGTGATCACATAGTAGAAAGGTTGAAAAAGAGCATCTTGGTAGGACAGAAATTTAATCATGGAGGGAAAGGAAGGGAAATGGAACTTGATATACTGCCTTTCTGAGGTTTTTGCAACCACATTCAAAGCGGTTTACATAAATTCAGGTACTTATTTTGTATGAGGGGCAATGGAGAGTTAAGTGACTTGCCCAGAGTCACAAGGTGCTGTAGTGGGAATTGAACTCAGTTCCCCAGGCTAAACGTCCACTGCACTAACCACTAAGCTACTCTGCTTTCTAATAAGCAAGACTTGTAACACATTGAACTTGCTGATGTCTCAGGATCTGTGAACCTGTGCAGGAATATTAAATTAATAAGCCTGGAGACTCTAAAAATTTTATAAGAAAAATCTTATAGGCAGTTTATAATTAAACTCAATGCCATGCAATCACTAAGATAATATGTTATGCAGGATTGAGAGTTTAATCATATGGGGGTAATTTCAATTGATAACTAGATTCTTAGATTGAAAGTTCAAGAAGGTGCCTATTTGCCTTTATAAAGTAGGCAACCAGAACCAACCCCAATAGTGCACAAATTTATACCTGATCTGGAAATGGTGAAAATGTGTACATAAATCTCCTTGCATATTTCATACATTCAGATCCACAACTCGCAAGTAAATCTATCTCTATGTCATCAAAAGAGCAAAGAGGAAAAGACTTCAGATACTCGGTAGCCACTACTTTTATTTTGAATAGTGGACCACTTTGCTCAGCATTTACTTATGAAAGTAGACTTCATATCCCTACTACATTCTAGTTCTGCTGTTCTGCCTCCCTGGTCTAGTTTGTGTCTTCTGAAGTTTATATGGCTCAATATATAGACATTTTCCTATGCCTTCCTTCTGTTTCTTTCGTGGCTGGGCTTTTCCTGAAGAAAAGTAGGCCTATAAGATGTGTTCTTTTTTGTTATTGCTGTTGTTTGTTTATTTGATCCACACATGCACTCAGACAAGTTTGAGGAGAAAGGTTCTACTAGTTCATCAGCATGGAACTTTCATTTTGTAATCTTAAATGAATTGTGACTTTCCCACATTTTCTTTACCTCCATTTCCCACCTGTGATTCTTGTGACTATATCAGTAATATTATATCGTTCTATCCCCATTTTTCTCAACTTTTTTGATGCTTCTCTGTGTTAATCTTTCTTCCTTCTTTGGTTGTTTCATTTACGTTCTATTCTATAGGCCTCACTACATGCTTTTCATTGCTTGCTTGTCTCTCTCCACTTCCTATTAGAGATAAATACCCTACAGTTCAATTTAATTTCAATCCTATCTTCTCTCCTTGACCAGTCAATTAATTTTACTTTGATCAGATATGAACATTAGACTAGGGGATTCACCACGTGTCATCCCAAAAATAGCAAATTCAAAACTGGCCTTCTGGCTTTCTTCAAAATATATTTAAAATAATATTTTATTTATGTATTTATTATTTATTTTTTATTTAAAAGGATTACATAAGTACATAAGTAATGCCATACTGGGAAAAGACCAAGGGTCCATCGAGCCCAGCATCCTGTCCACGACAGCGGCCAATCCAGGCCAAGGGCACCTGGCAAGCTTCCCAAACGTACAAACATTCTATACATGTTATTCCTGGAATTTTGGATTTTTCTAAGTCCGTTTAGTAGCAGTTTATGGACTTGTCCTTTAGGAAACCGTCCAACCCCTTTTTAAACTCTGCTAAGCTAACCGCCTTCACCACTTTCTCCGGCAACGAATTCCAGAGTTTAATTACACGTTGGGTGAAGAAAAACTTTCTCCGATTTGTTTTAAATTTACTACACTGTAGTTTCATTGCATGCCCCCTAGTCCTAGTATTTTTGGAAAGCGTGAACAGACGCTTCACATCCACCTGTTCCACTCCACTCATTATTTTATATACTTCTATCATGTCTCCCCTCAGCTGTCTCTTCTCCAAGCTGTATAGCCCTAGCCTCCTTAGTCTTTCTTCATAGGGAAGTCGTCCCATCCCCGCTATCATTTTAGTTCCCTTCGCTGCACCTTTTCCAATTCTACTATATCTTTCTTGAGATTATATCCCAATCTTTCCAAAGTTCAATGCAGTTTAAAACTTACATCTATAAGCATTACTATGCTTATTCAGCAATCATAATTCTAAAAACAACAGCAAACATAAAAGTAATAATAAAATGAACTATAAAATCATAAATACTTATGGGGTCCTTTTACTAAGGTGCGCTGAAGAATGGCTTACTACTACTACTACTACTTAACATTTCTAAAGCACTACTAGGGTTACGCAGCGCTGTACAATTTAACATAGAAGGACAGTCCCTGCTCAAAGAGCTTACAATCTAAAGGACACGTGAACAGTCAGTCTGATAGGGGCAGTCAAATTGGGGCAGTCTGGATTTCCTGAAAGAGTTAGGTGCTGAACGCAGCATTGAAGAGGTGGGCTTTGAGCAAAGACTTGAAGATGGGCAGGGAGGGGGCTTGGCATAAGGGCTCGGGAAGGTTGTTCCAAGCATAGGGTGAGGCAAGGCAGAATGAGCGGAGCCTGGAGTTGGCGGTGGTGGAGAAGGGTAATGAGAGGAGGGATTTGTCCTGTGAACGGAGGTTTCGGGCGGGAACGTAAGGGGAGATGAGGGTAGAGAGGTAGTGAGGGGCAGCAGACTGAGTGCATTTGTAGGTAAGAAGGAGAAGCTTGAACTGAATGCGGTATCTGATTGGCAGCCAGTGAAGTGACCTGAGAAGAGGGGTGATATGAGTATATCGGTTCTGGCGGAATATAAGACGTGCAGCAGAGTTCTGAACAGATTGAAGGGGGGATAGGTGGCTAAGTGGGAGGCCGGTGAGGAGTAAGTTGCAGTAGTCAAGGTGAGAGGTAATGAGAGTTTGGACGAGAGTTCGGGTGGTGTGTTCAGAGAGGAAAGGGCGAATTTTGCTGATGTTAAAGAGGAAGAAGCGACAGGTCTTGGCTATCTGCTGGATATGCACAGAGAAGGAGAGGGAGGAGTCAAAGATGACTCCGAGGTTGCGGGCAGATGAGACGGGGAGGATGAAGGTGTTATCAACTGAGATAGAAAATGGAGGAAGAGGAGAAGTGGGTTTTGGTGGAAAGACGATGAGCTCGGTCTTGGACATGTTCAGTTTCAGGTGGCGGTTGGACATCCAGGCAGCAATGTCGGATAAGCAGGCTGATACCTTTGCCTGGGTCTCCGCGGTGATGTCTGGTGTGGAGAGATACAGCTGGGTGTCATCAGCATAGAGATGATACTGGAAACCATGAGATGAGATCAGGGAGCCCAGGGAAGAGGTGTAGATTGAGAAGAGAAGGGGTCCAAGGACAGATCCCTGGGGCACACCAACAGATAGCAGGATGGGGGTGGAGGAGGATCCATGAGAGTGAACTCTGAAGGTGCGGTGGGAGAGATAAGAGGAGAACCAGGAGAGGACAGAGCCCTGGAACCCAAATGAGGACAGTGTGGCAAGAAGTCAATCATGATTGACAGTGTCAAAAGCGGCGGATAGATCGACAAGGATGAGGATGGAGTAGTGGCCTCTGGATTTGGCAAGGAACAGGTCATTACAGACTTTAGAGAGTGTTGTTTCTGTCGAGTGTAGAGGGCAAAAACCGGATTGAAGTGGATCGAGGATAGCATGAGAGGAGAGAAAATCAAGGCAGCGGCTGTGAACGGCACGCTCAAGTATTTTGGAGAGGAAGGGTAGGAGGGAGATGGGGTGGTAGTTGGAGGGACAGGTAGGGTCAAGTGATGGTTTTTTGAGGAGAGGTGTGACTACGGTGTGCTTGAAGGTGTCAGGGACAGTTGCAGTGGAGAGAGAGAGGTTGAGGATATGACAGATGGCGGGGGTGACAGTATGAGCGATGATGTTAAGTAGGTTGGTGGGGATGGGATCAGAAGAGCAGGTGGTGCATTTCGAGGAGGAAAGAAGGCGAGCGGTTTCCTCCTCGGTGATGTCGGGAAAGGAGGAGAAGGAGGCCTGGGTTGATTGGTTGAGGGAGAGGATTGAAGGGTGAAGAGGAGGAGATGGCTTGGTAGTGAACTCAAGGTTGATCTTTTGCACCTTGTCGCGGAAGTAATCAGCCAGTGATTGAGGAGAGAGAGAGGGGGGGGGGTGGGAGTGGAGGGCGGGGGTTGGAGCTGAGAGAATTGGTCAATTGGGTGTAATAATCCTGTTTGACAAGGAATAGGGAGGAGTGGAAGGAGGATAGCATGAATTTGTAGTGAAGGAAATCTGAATGGGTGCGGGATTTCCTCCAGAGGCATTCAGCAGATCGGGAGCAGGAGTGAAGGTAACGGATACAAGGGGTCAGCCATGGCTGGGGAATAGTACGCTTAGTGGGACGGGAGGTGGATAGTGCGAGGGTGTCAAGAGCAGAGGAGAGAGTGGCATTGTAAGCGGAGACAGCCTTGTCGACAGACTCGGAGGACATGATGGAGGGGAAGAGATTAGAAATACTAGAGGATAGGGTGGGAGGGTCAATAGCCTGGAGATTCCTGGAGGTAGTGGTTAAAGTTGGACGGGGCTGAGGGGGAGGGGGGTTGCAGTAGTGTAGGCATAGGTTTTGGGCAAGTATAGAATCATTTTTCAGCGCACCTGTAAAAAATGTCTTTTAAAATTTTTGTCGAAAATGGATGTGCGGAAAAATGAAAATTGTTGCGCATCCATTTTGGGTCTGAGACCTTACCACCAGCCATTGACCTAGTGATAAACTCTCATGCGGTAACTGTGCAGTAATAACTTATGTGCGTGAAATGCCACTTGGCGCGCCTAATACGCACACCCGAAAATAAAAATTATTTTTCAGTCGCGTGTATTGGACGCATACTAAAAATGAAATTACCGCAAGAACCACGCGGTAGCTGAGCCGTAACTCCAATTTGGAGCATGTTGGGCACATGTAATCGCTTTCACAGCTTAGCAAAAGGACCCCTAAACCACCTTCAACACTTATGCCTCATTCTACTGCTGCTGGTATCCTTAAACAAATACAGAGTTCTCTGCGGTCTAAACATGCCAGCCTAAATAGGAAAGTTTTTAATCACTTTCAAAAGAGTACCATCAAGCACAACTCCGCCAGCAAAGTGTTCAGTATGGGGGTAATCTTATAAATTACTTCAGCATGAATAGAAGCATTTCTGCACTCAAATACATGCTTAGAACATTACCAGGGGTTTTAGATGCATAAAAGTAGACACTCAGAAAAGAGCACTTCCTGTTATAGGATATCCCTGTAGGCATTTCTGAGGGTGGAGCAGGGCAGAATCAGCATTTCTGTGTGTATATGCTGTGAACAAATTTATAGACGATGGGGAGATCTCAATAAACTCAGCATGAGTACGTCTGTATTTTTAGAGGAAAGGTCTCGAGAAGCTCCTAGCATAACTCAGCTTCAGGGGCTGGACTTCTTCATCATTGGCCTAAAGACCTCTATTAGATCTGAACAATTGTGTATTCCAACACTTCACTTTCTTTGACTCAAATAAACAGATCGACTTCTCTTATGAACAATTAAACTCACACCAGAATATACTTAGCTTATCTGGTGTAGTTCAACTTGCGGATTCTTTAGCGGATTCTGAATACACGTCGGCCACGACCAACGATGGCCGTCATTTCGTAGACCTGCATCAGGGTTCAGTGGTCCACGTGTGATCTAAAAATAGAAACAAAAATTACTATCTGTGCCAGTTGCTTATAACAGAAAAAGCTGAAACTGCCACTTTACCTCCGCATTGATAGTCATTCAAAAGATAAGTGACAAGAGAAAAAAATGGCCGCTGTTATATAATCAGCTACATCAGACGCCATGCTTATCTTGGCCAATCAGCTTGGAGAAACCTTTTAAAGGGACAGATACCAGTGTAACAAACCAGACAAGAATAAAGAGACTTTAAATTTAATTAAACTGCATTTAATTTTGATTTTAAAAACATGAGACTCTTCAATTGAAGATTTGTAAAGAAAAAAATAAAATAAAATATATATATTACACTGGTTGCTAATGAAGGCAAAACTATTCTTCAAAATTAGCATCCTCACCTACAAAATGCTATTTGGAATGTCTCCTGAATATATGCTAGATCTGATCGAATTATCCCCTAGAAATGCAAGCCTAGAAACCAGAAACTACCTATTTCTCCACCTACCCATAATTTACAAAACCATCTATATGGCCTCATTCAGCTACCTGGGCTCCAAATGGTGGAACTCAATACCCAAGGCCACAAGAAGCATCACCAATTATCTTCAGTTCAGAAAAGAACTGAAGACCTACCTTTTCAAACATTTATAACTAACCACATAAGCTACAGATGTTCTACAATACTTTCTGAAAAACACTACTGTAACTTCATGTAACTGTAAATTTTAAGCCACTTTGAACCGAAACTTGTTTTTGAAAAATAGTGGATACAAGAATGCATAAATAGAATAAAAATAAAATGAATATACCGCCTTTCCGTGGTTACAATCAAAGTGGTTTACACATTATATACAGGTACTCATTTTGTATCCGGGGCAATGGAGGGTTAAGTGACCTGCCCAGATATCTGTAGGTACCTGCATACTGCTGTGATGGACCTGAGTATGACATCTGAGGCTGGCATGGCATGTTTTAAAAGATGTTTTTTGAGGGCGGGAGGGGGTTAGTGACTACTGGGGGAGTAATGGGAGGTCATTCCCGATTCTCTCCGATGGTCATCTGGTCATTTCAGCCACCTTTTTATGCCTTGTTTGTAAGAAAAACAGGATCAGGTAAAGTCGTCCAAGTGCTCTTCAGGGACACCCTTTGTTTTTCCATTATGGGTCGAGGACGTCCATGTGTTAGCCACTCCCAAGTCCTGCCTTCACTACGCCTCTGATAAGCCCCCTTGAACTTTGGTCGTCCCTGCAACGGAAAGCAGTTGGGGATGTCCAAAATTGGCTTTTGATTATGCCGATTTGGATGACCCTGGAAGAAGGACGCCCATCTTCCGATTTGTGTCGAAAGATGGGCATCCTTCTCTTTCAAAAATGAGCCTGATTGTGAACTAACACAAGACCTAAATAAATCCTAACTCAACATACAATCTTCCATAGAACAGCAGCACTGATTCTTATGCTTTAAACAAGGACCCTACTCAAGAACAGGCAGCACTATAGCTATCACACACAGGGCCCTGAAACACAAATGCATCTACTACTAGTAAAAACAGAACAAATAGGACTGCTACAGAGATCTACACAAAAACTACTTGCAAACAGAATAACACGCCTCCTTCACACACAAAGCACAGACAAGCCCACACCGAATACAGATCAAGGGATCACAAATTAGAAATAGAAATATAGACAAAAATTGAACAGGAAACCCCAGAAGTCAAACGAGGTATGTACCCCAACATAGGAGAAATAAAAATAGAAATGCATTTCCTCTTGTACTAAACAAAATACAAAGACATCCATGATGCACATTTCCCAAAGGCTAACATATTCCACCAAAATAAATTCAAAATAAAACACTTTTCTACCTTTGTCTAGGTACTTTATTTTTCCAAGTATGTCGGTACAAGTTTCTTCTTTTCTGTTTTCCTGTCTTCTGCTCTCTTTCCCTCCTTTCCGCACTTTGTTCCTATCGTCTTATATTCCCTCACTATATTTGTCTCTGATATATTTCCTCTTTCTTTCTATTCTGTCTCCCCTCCCCCTCAAATTTCACCTTCACTCTTCAGTCCTCCATCTATATTTCACTTACCAGTACCTATCTACATTCCAACACCTCTCACCCTCCTATCTCTCCTGTCTACACCTTTTCTGGCCTCCTCATCCTCATACCCTTGAGAACCTCCATGGTCTCTCCCACATGATTCCCCCATACCAAGTTTCCCTCTTTCTCCCTTTTTACACCCTTGTAGCCCAGCAACTCCCTGTCCCCTCTCCCTTCCCCTCCTCATTCCATACCCCTAAAAAGTGCAGCTTCAATGTTCAGCAGGGCAGCAGATCAGGAAATCTAACCTGATGCCAGAAGACACAGTTACATAAATCCCAAATCTGTGCTCATTCTCGCGTTGTGTGGTTTACCTCCAACTCAACATGGGAAGAAGCATTACATTAGGGTTTGTGTAGCTGCATCACCTGTGGTTAGCATCTTTCCTCTTCTTTTTCTCACTCTCTCTGCTCCCCAATGGTCTACACCCTCTCCCAAAGGTCCACCATCTTCCTCCTCTCTCCCTGAATCCCTTACCCTGGCATTTCTCCTGTCCCCCTCCCCCTGCAGGTCTATCACATCTTCCCCTCCCTGCACCTAGCCCCATGGGTTCGGCACATTTTCCTTCCCTCCCCCCCCCCCCCCCCCCCCCCCCATGAGACCAGGGCCTCTCCCTTTTTTGCTCTAAGCCCTCGAGCCCAGTAACACTCCTTCTTCCCTCAGCCCCCCTCTGTGAGTTGAGCAACACTCCATATGTTTCCCTCAGCCCCCTTTCCCTGTGAGTCTAGCAACATTCCCTCTGTTTCCTTTAGCCTCTTCCCTATGAGTCCAGCAATGCTACCTCTGTTTCTCTCAGCCCCACTGTGATTCCAGCAACACTCCCTCTATTTCCCTCAAAACCCTCCCCCCATGAGTCCAGCAACACTACCTGTTTCCCTCATGCCCCCTCCCTGTGATTCCAGCAATACTCCCTCTCTTTTCTTCAGCCCCCCCATGAGTCCAGCAGCACTCTCTCTGATTCCCTTAGCCTCCCTCCCTGTGAATCCAGCAACAGTCCCTCTATTTTCCTCAACCCCCCCTATGAGTCCATCAATACTCCCTCTATTTCTCTCAACCCCCCCCCCCATGAGTCCAGCAACACTCTCTGTTTCCCTCAGGCCTCCCTCCATGTGAGTCCAGCAACACTACCTCTGTTTCCCTAAGGCCCCCCTTCCCTGTTAGTCCAGCATTACTCCCTCTGTTTCCCTCAAGCCCCCTCCTCACGAGTCCAGCAACAATCTCTCTGTTTCCCTCAACCCCCACCCCCACAAGTCCAATGTTGTTCCCTCTTCTTCCTTCATCACCCCCCCCCCCCCCCCCAAGTCCAATGCTGCTTTCTTTTCTACCTCCTCCGATACCACCTCGGTCCATCAAACCTGCGTTGTCTGCCGGCCCCTGCAGTGTTAATAGGCTGCCTGGGATAGCACCGGATTCTTCCCTCTGCCATGTTCTGCCTCTCTGATACAACTTCCTGTGTACACATGAGCGGGAATTGACAGAGGGAAGGATCTGGCGCTGACCAAGGCAGCCTATTTACAATGCAGGGGCCGATAGACAATGCAGATTTGACAGACCAGGTGACTTTGAGGGAGGAAGAAGAGGGAAGCAGTGCTGGATTTGATGGGAGGGGGATGTTTGATCTGCTCCATGCATTGGGAGAAGGGAGAAAGACATGCCGCATGCTTTAAAAGTAAACAAAACAAACAAAACCCCACTACTATGTGCCGGCCCTGTGAAACACCAGTTGAGAACCGCTGCCCTGAGGTAATCCAGCTAGTAACTTGGGAGTATTAATGTAACCAGGTTTTTTTATTTTTAAACCTGGGTCTCCTGGGGCTTTAATCAGTCTCCTGGAGATCCTGGGAGAGTGGTAAGTGGCTCCTGAGCAGTACTGTTTGTTTAGGGTTACCATATTTGCCCTAAGAAAAAAGAGGACACATGTCCTGCCCCCTACCACACCCCACCCCACCCCCTGTCACTTTGAACCCCCCCCCCCCAAAGAAAACCAGGTTCCCTCTCTCCCCCCATGTAGATCCCCTCCCCAATTTTCTAGCCTCCCTCCACCCACATGACTCCTTTCACTATCCCTCCCCTCCTTTACCTTAGTGTGGTGCCCTGGTGGTCTAGTGACCTCTTTGGGGCAGGAAAGAGGCCCCTCTTTCCTGCCCAGCGTGTCTACAGACTGTCTTTCTCCCTGCGCCGATTCAAAATGAGTGCCCAGAGTTCAAGCAGTGACTTTGCAAGACTTCTGCGGAAGTCATTTTAAATCAGCGTCAGGAGAAAGACAGTCTGCAGATGCACCGGAGAGGTCACCACACTAAAGGAGGAGAAGGGAGGATAGGATGCCTGCCTGCCCGTCCACCTGAAAGCCTGACCGTTCGTCCACAAATCCGGACAAACAGGCAGGCTGGCAAAACCCACTCAGTTGCCCAGCCATATCCTCAAAAATAGGACATGTCCAGGTAAAAACCAGATGTATGGTAATTCTATGTTTGCTTACACAGTGGCAGGAGCACTATTAGGGCTTGCATTTGATTAAAATAGTTCAGAATCAATTACAAAATTCTAAAGTGCTTAAATTGTGGGAATTTTTTTGCATACAAGTAAAATTTAGTGTCTTCTGACATGTATAACTGAGGTTTAATAGCAAATCAAAGTTGTTCAATATTATTTTAAACCTGTATTAAAATTGGGAAGTGTAGCTATGCCTGAGGTCATGAAAGCTGGATGCTGATTGGCTGCTGAAAGTTATGAGAGCAGGTTGCTGATTGGCCGCACTACTCCCAGCGAGAATTGTATCACAGAACTTTTTTTTTAATTTTTTTGTAAAAAGGTCAGATGGCCCAGAGGCAGGGAGTGCTATCTGTGAGTGAGCTAAGTGAATTGTGGAAGCTTCCGCAAGTGAGAATTTGCTTGACTGCAAGAAATGTGTTAACATGCTTGAAGTATTTTGATGGGGGAAAAAAAAGTAGTTTTGGCTTCTCAGACCTAATTCAAAAGCTAAGGGTAAAATAAGGCTGCCTTGGGAAAATTTAGCAAGTCACAAACAGCCACCAATGCAGAAAGGGGATCACATGTAAATGAGCTGCACAGATCCCCCTTTGTGCATCGGTTGCTGTTTGCGACGCCAAACTGTCAAATGCATATGACGGCTCTCTATGCAGAACCAACCCAACCCCGACACTCCCTGCCAACCCCCCCCCCCCCCTCACCTGACTCCTTGCACCCCCCTCATGCCTCTCAACCCCCTCCACAAAAAATCCCTTGTAGTCCAAGTGAACCCCTATCCCTCTACACCCCCTTCAGACTCCTCCCCACGCCTCCCAACCCAGCAAAAAATTCCCACATGATACCAGTGGACCACATCCCCATCACTGAACCCCCACCCCCTCTCCCAATCCCCCAAGGAAGAATCACAAACACCGAATGCACTCCCTGCTCCTGAGGCAAGAATGGTGTTCCTTCCTTATATGGTGCTTAGCCCCACCCAATGCATCCCAGGGTGCACCAGGCAGGGCTGGGTGCTGCCATTTTGTGCAGGGCAGGCCTAGGCAGGAGGGTGAAAGGTGTTGCTCCTGGCCTCCTGCCTCCATCTTTTTCCAGGTACTGGAGGGTCAGGAGGAAGGATGGGGGGTCACTAGACCACCAGGATCATTGACACTTTTGGAGGGTTGTTGGGAAGGGGGCACAGCGGGGCTTGGGGTCACTAGTCCACCAGGGCCATTCTTGCCTTGGGGGACCAGGAGGATGTTCCAGAGTTTGCAATTCTTGCTTAGAGGGTTGGAAGGGGGTGTGGGGGATCTGCGGGGTGGTTGGGGTCCATTGAGACCACCAGGGATTTTTTATGGGGGGGGGGTTCAGGAGGCACATGGTCTGCCTGACCACCAAAGGCTCTTTGCGCTGGGGTTCAGGGAGGCATGGGGAGGGTAGGGAGCTGGTCCACTGGACCACCAGGGATGCTAAAAAGTTCTGGAGGAATGGGGATCCATGCACTTGAGCACCTACCTTATGGGGGCAGTCAGCTTGCACTGCTATACAGTACAAGCAGACTGCTGCCCCTAAAGACTGGTCCAGACCTGCTGTAAAATTTTGCTTGTTAATAAAGGTAGGTGCTTCTTGCATGGAACTGTCTGTGCATTACTCGGAGTGCTCATTTTAGTATTAATGAGCTTCTTGTAATGTATTTGCATATTGATTTTGGTAGCTGCTAACAGCACATATTAGAGCCATGGAAAACCCCTTTGTGCATTACTGGCTAAATAACATTTGCTTCAGGCTGGCTACAACCAGTGGCGTAGCTAGGGGGGCACAGGGGGAACGGTCACGCCCCCAAACAGACTTTTAGAGAAAATGGCACCTATGCCCCAAAGGTGCCTCATACTACTAATTTGCCTTTTCCTCCCGGCCACTGCCTTTTGAATCTGCAGTAGCTTGGAGGAACCATGAGCTTCCCTTCCCTGCCCCTCACTGACTGGGTCACTCAAACCGCTGCCTCTCCGACTGACTTGGCTGCAAAAAAATGAAGCCATGCACTGGGCCATGGCCCTAAGTGCATCACTGCCACCTCTGCCAAGTTCCTTTCTCCACCCCTCCCATGATGTAACTTCCTGTTTAGGAGGGAGAGGAGGGTTTAATTTACTAATATTTTCCTGCATTTATATTATGTAAATGTATACCTGAATATGAATAAAGAAAATAAAAAAGGAGGGAGTGGAGGAAGGGAACTGGCAGATGCGCCAGTGGTGAGCATAGGGCTATGGCTCCGCGCATGGCCTCATTTTTGTTGCAGCCAAGTTGGGAGTCAGTAGCGCAATCAAGCAGGTTGAAGTAAAAACATTGAAAGCCTTTAAGTATGTATTGTCTCCTCCCTTTCCTCCGCACAGCCGTTATCCTCATTTACCCGAAACAAAGCAAGCAAATCTAGGAGCTGCTCTATCCATGTTATCGTTTTTTAATTGTTGGTAGCATTTTTATTTCATCTTCTTACTTATATTTATTTGTAATATTCCAACTTGTGCAGCATAGGGATGTATACAGAGGAAGTATTGGTTTCATTGGTTAAAGTACTACTTTGCTCTAAATTGTAAATCATGTCATTTGGAAGGGCTGGTCATAGGGACTCCCTGTGCTCATGCAAAGATGTATTCAGGTGCTCAACAATCAGACTTACTATTTAAAAGTACAGTTAAAAGACCAACAAAATTAATTAGGTTGACACTTGAGAGCATTTAATATTTTTTTTTCCTGTGCCTACATCAAAAGAAAAAGATGGCATGTAGGAACTTGCTCTTTTTGTTTCGTGCATTGCAGTGGTATATTATAAAAATGCACCTGTCTTGTATATTACTACTATTTCACAGAGAGGTATTGAATAATGAGGAAAGGGCATCCTTCATGCAGATGTTCTGTCCAGTCAGTCTAAATGTGCCAATATTTTCCAGTTCAGCACATTATTAGCTGCCAAGTTCATACAAAGTTAATTATGTTCAGTGGAAAATAAATCTGTTGGCTCAGGCTGCTTACTACTGAATATTCCATCATTGTTTTATTATTATTGCTACTAAGTATTACATATTAAGGGCATTCGCTTTAAGCTTTGCTTTAATTCATTTATTCAGTCCTTACATGCACATGGTTTTGCTTTTTAAACCCAACGGTGAATCCTAAGGGCAAATGAACAATTAGGTATAAACTGTTCTTTCTGACTTCACTTGTTTTGGACTTCTTTGGGTCCTGCTGATCTGTACATCTGCTGCCTAGAATTTTGGAAGATGGAAATGAGAAAATAAAAATTAAGTCTTGGATGTATTCTGTAGTTGTTTACTTTTGCAATGTGTATATGGATGCCTGTTCTGATGTGTACATGTGATAATATCTGAATAACTGTCTATACTTATGGCTGTAATTTCTGAACATGCAGAATCATAAAAGGACAGACTTTTAAATGCCCAGTTGGGTATATATGCTAATCTCAACTTTGTCAAATATTTCAGACATACCCATAGTCCATTGAAGACTAATTCAAAATATGTTCCTTAGTTGGACTCTAGTATTACCATAGTAAAAATGTGACTATACCATGCCTCTGAGGTTTAATAAATTAAACAATTAACTGGCTTTCTTGAAAGGATTATATAAACTTTGGATGCATGACTAGGGACACAAACATACACATATTTATTCAATATCACAATTCCTCATGTACAGCCACAAAACAACCTTTTAGGGTGGATAGTGTTCACAATGAGTTTCTTTTATTACTGACCAGATAGAAGAGATAAGAGATTTCAGTTTTGGCATAGTATAAGTCATCACAAAAACAAAATATAAGAAAATCAATGGACTGCACTAGGGGCTTTTATAGACCATTTAGTTATGTTTAAACAAAAGAAATCTGTATGAAACAAAATATTTATTTCTATTTTGACTTATAAAATCACTTGTCCCTGAAACATGCATGAAAACAGAATAATCCATTTGTGTATCTAAAATGTAAACTTCTACAAAACAGATGAAATGAAGATGTGATTCCATATGCCACAATGAAAGGAGAGCTTAATTTAATTTTATTTCCATTTAAATTCAATATATTTTATCTTCATAACACCAGCTCTAGAACTCTTTGCCAGAGGATGTGGTAACAGCAGTTAGTGTATCTGGGTTTAAAAAAGGTTTGGACAAGTTCCTGCAGGAAAGTCATAGCAGATATTGGGAAGTTTTTATTTTGCAGAGTACAGGAGAAAATGCATTCTTGTTTCTCTTTTATCAGTATTGCACTGAGTCTGGACAGAGAGGAGGGGGGTCTCTATTTCAACTTTTGTCTGTGGCCAGTCCAGGTCACAAGTACCTGGCAGAAACTCAAATAGTAGCAACATTCCATGTTACCAATCCCAGGGCAAGCATTGGCTTCCCATGACTGTCTCATGAATGTTTCCTCCATGAACTTGTCCAAACCTTTTTTAAACCCAGATACACTAACCGCTGTTACTTCATCCTCGGGCAAAGAGTTCCAGAGTTTAACTCTTCGTTAAGTGAAAAAAATATTCCCTCCTATTTGTTTTAAAGGTATTTCCATCTAACTTCATTGAGTGTCCCCTAGTCTGTACTTTTTGAAAGAGTAAAACCTTGATTCACTTCTACTCGTTCTACACCACTCAGGATTTTGTAGACCTCAATCATATCTCCCCTCATCCATATCTTTTCCAAGCTAAAGAGCCCTAACCTCTTTAGCCTTTCCTCATATGAGAGGAGTTCTATCCCCTTTATCATTTTGGTCACTCTTCTTTGAATTTTTCTAATTCTGCTATATCTTTTTTTAGATACTGCAACCAGAACTGAATGCAGTACTCAAGGTGAGATCACACTATGGAGTGAGAGAGGCATTACAGTATTCTTGGTCTTATTTACTATCCCTTTCCTAATAATTCCTAGCATCCTGTTTGCTTTTTTGTCCACCGCCACACACTAAAAAGAAGATTTCAGCATATTGTCTACAACGACACTTAGATCTTTTTCTTGGGTGCTGACCCCCAAGGTGGACACTAGCATAAAGTAACTATGATTAGGATTATTTTTCCCAATGTGCATTATTTTACATTTGTCCACATTAAATTTCATCTGCCATTTGGATGCCCAGTCTTCCAGTTTCCTAAGGCCTTCCTGCAATTTTTCACAGTCCACATGTGTTTTAACAACCTTGAATAGTTTTGTGTCATCTGCAAAGTTAATCACCTCATTCGTCATTCTGATTTGCAGATGATTGATAAAGATGTTAAATAGCACCGGTCCCAGTACAGATATTAGTATCTTTCTTCCAATGGTGACAAATTTGATCATATTGCGATCACTATTGCCTAGCAGGCCCACCATGTCCTGCAATCCAGTAAGGACTAGATCTAAATGCATACTGTTCTCTTTGGTTGGTTCCCAGACCAACTGATCCATGAAGCAGTTGTTTATAACACCTTTACTCCAAAAATTTCCTTTTAAAAATATTATTTCAATCCAAAAATTACTTGAAGAATCCATCTTGCAGAAAACAAAATCTTTTTTTTGTATATAATTAGTACCCCTTCAACCTCAAACCAAGGAAGGGATTATTTTCCACTGTATAATTTGGAAGAAAGAGCTGATTTACCATATATGTATCACATAGTCATGTCTTGGTTACACAAAGTACATCAAAATGATAATGTGTGACTAAATTAACGTTACTTTATTCCTTGCAGAGCCAAGATTAATTAGTGCAATATAGACATTAATCTCATTTGACAACTTGTTACACTTTGCTATTTGACACCAACCTACCTGGTACAAGCTCACAAGTCTGAATTCATTTTCCTTAAAATTTAACTGTCTTATTGGACCATAACAACCTTGTCTATAGTCCACCGGAATACCAAAATAACTCCAATTCAATGTTCAGAGGACATAACACAATAAATTATACCATGAATATATACTAAATAGAATACAATATTCCTATACAGCAAGCACACTCAGAATCACTCAAAGGTGCAGACTGTGCCCTCTTGGCACATCCTTTTGGTGTGATGCCTCAGATGTGGAGCTCAATTTATATAAGTGGCTTGTGACATCACCCAACTTACACTGTTGAGTGGAATGTTTCAGTCTTTCCAACATACATGGTAAACCTTTCTGTACATCTTCGGTACAGGCTTTTGATCAGATAAAGTAGAGTGCAATATGAAAGCTTTGTATGGAAGACGTGAGACTCAATTAATTTAAAGGGCTTGTGACCTCATCAAAATTGCGCCATCGAGTGGAATGTGATTTTACTGAAAGTATCACATTCAATTTGATGAGCAGGATCTGGAAAATGTGGCAGCTTCTTCATTTGCAACTGTAGTCATGCTGTCTTTACATCAGTTTAGATAAGTGAAGGATGATTTTCTATCCTGGAGCCAAGGTGATCAAGTGTATATGTTGCTTCTATTTTATAAAGGCAAGAAATGCTCAATTGTGCCTTTAGACCTGTTTCTGTATCTCAGGTTCTGATTAAAAAAAAACCAATAGGGTATTACTGAATTCAGTTTAAGTTTTTTTACTTTTGTAAAAAAAAGAAATGTCCATACATGCTGTGGGATCCTAACCTGCCCTTGGCGTCCAGTTCTCTTGTTATCTTCTTTTTTTTTTTTTCATCTGTCTTGACACAGCAGCTTTTTCTTTCTTCCAACTTTGCCTTTTATACGTGTGGTAGCTTTAATCAAATAAAAGGGAGAGAAACTATCCTCCCTTGGTATGCGCAGTTCTTTGAGATACTGCCTATGGAATCTTTCATGACTGTGGAATATCTAAACAAGGAAATCAAAAGATGATTCAGAATCTGTAACCTGTCGTTAAAGCTGTTCCTAGTAACAGAAGACTGGAAGGTGGCCAATGTGATGCCGATTTTTAAAAAGGGTTATGGGATGATCTGGGAAATTACAGACCAGTAAGCCTTCCATCAGTTCTGGGTAAAATAGTGGAAACTATTATAAAGAATAAAACTACAGCACACATAAATAAACATGGTTTCATGGCACAGCGTCAGCATGGTTTCAGCCAAGAGATGTGTTGCTTCACCAATTTGCTTCATTTCTTTGAAGGTGTGAATAAATATGTGGTTAAAGTTAAGCTGGTTGATGTAGTGTATCTAGATTTTCTGAAAGATTTTGACAAAGTTCATCATGAGAGACTTCTGAGAAATTTAAAGTCACGGAATGGGAGGCAATGTTCTGTTGTGGATTAAGAATTATTTATTGGACAGAAAACAGAGAGTAGGATTAAATGGCCATTTCTCTCAATGGAGGAGGGTGAATAATAGAGTGCCACAGGGATCTGTACTAATAAAAACTAGTGCTGTAGGCATTTATTTAAAAAAAAAAAAAAGGACACTGCTCAGTTGCAGATGTAAATGCACATGGCTGAAGTAGGTGCAAATTTTATTACCTAAGTACCTACTTTGTGACACCCACACTCCTTCCCTGAACATACCCACACCCAGGTTAAATGCAAGTACATGCCTACCTGTCAGAGTGTGAAACTTATATGTGGTGATAGTTTTAAAATACTGGCATATACATACGAAAAATCCTTTTAAAAAATGTCCCTGTGGAAGGCCATTATATAAAGAGGCACTTATTTTTAGGCATCAAGGTGGCATCTATTTGGAGTTTATCCTATAAAGAAAAGTAAGTTCCTACTTTTCTTTATAGAATACTAGTGTAATCAGGTATGTATGTGTATATGTCTTTTTAGGTTCACAAACCTTTTTACTTTGCAACAAACATCACAAGACATGTACTTTACATGACATACTATTCTTCTTTGCTGCCATTTTCTCGTATCTACTGTATGTGTCAGATATACTGAATTCCAGCGCATATTGAAATTTAAGACTGCACTATCTTTCCAATTTAGCAAGATTAATTTGACTGTCAAAGCTAACAGGATATTGAGTAGCCATGTCTCTGCATCTGAAAGATCTGAATGTGTAGCTAAGTCTCTCCAAATAATTTTCCCTTCCTCTAGCACACAGGATTTCATCCCAGTCCTCAGGGCACACCCAGGAGACCTTTTAATAAGCCACAGTAGGCTTTACACATATGCAGCACATGCCCAAATGAGACTACCGCCAGGCCAGCGCACCCTCCTGGTGGTAATTTCAGATTTGGCATAATGACTGGATGAATTATTTATTTATTTTGACCTATGCACACCAGTTCTGGCAGTAATCAGCACTTGGCACGTGCCGACCAGTCACCACGCATGTAGCGCGTGAGCCTTTACTGCTAGATCAATGGGTGGCATTAACGGCTCAGGCCAGTTTTGGGTGCGTGCTGGTTTCATTTTTACTGCTGGCCCTTTTCCCGTCCCATTAAAAAAACACATTTTTTGTAAATGCAGTAAAAACTGGCCCAGCGTGCATCCAATACATGCGCGTACACTACCATAGGCCACTTTTTACTGTGGCTTAATAAAAGGACCCCCTAGCCTCTCAGGGTTTTCAAGATATTCCTATTGAATTGTGGATATCCTGAAAACCCCAAATGTCTGGGTATGTCCCGAGGACTGGTTTGAAAACCTCTTCTCCAGCAGATGATTAATAATCCACATCCCATTGTTTCTGAATGTTGAAATAAGAACTATTACATGCAAAGCACAGTAGTAGGAATGATCACTGCAATGAGTCAGATGAAATAAAATAAGTCTTTATTGTATAACACAGCAATATTTGCTTGAAGATAGCACATCAGATGAAAAGCAATAGGATCCACTGGAGAAAGGACTTAACATGGTCCATGTTTCAGCATATATCATCATCAGGATTCCTTATAAAAATGAAGAATAACAATAGCATAGATATAGATATGTGGAGGGCATAATCGAATGAGGACAACCATCTCTAAGGGCGCCCATCTCTGAGGGCATCCCCGCGAAGGGGCAGGGCATCCCATATTATCGAAACAAGATGGGCATCCACTTTTTGTTTCGATAATACGGTCGGGGACGCCCAAATCTCAACATTTAGGTCGACCTTAAAGTTGGTCGACCTAAATGTTGAGATGGTCAACCTTAGAGATGGGTGACCTTGGTTATCTCCAATAATGGAAACCGAAGACGCCCATCTCAAAAACAACCAAATCCAAGGCATTTGGCCATGGGAGGAGTCAGCATTTGTAGTGCATTTGTCCCCATCACATGCCAACCGGGCACCCTAGGGGGCACTGCAGTGGACTTCACAAATTGCTCCCAGGTGCATAGTTCCCTTACCTTGGGTGCTGAGCCCCCTAAAACCCACTCCCCACAACTATACACCACTACCATAGCCCTTAGGGATGAAGGGGGCACCTAGATGTGGGTACAGTGGGTTTCAGGTGGGTTTTGGAGGGCTCACATTTACCACCACAAGTGTAACAGGTAGGGGGGATGGACCTGGATCCGCCTGCCTGAAGTGCACTGCACCCACTAAAAACTGCTCCAGGGACCTGCATACTTCTGTGATGGAGCTGGGTATGACATTTGAGGCTGGAAAAAATGTTTTTTAATTTTTTGGGGGGTGGGAGGGGTTTGGTGACCACTGAGGGAGTAAGGGGAGGTCATCCCCGATTCCCTCCGGTGGTCATCTGGTCAGTTCGGGCACCTTTTTGAGACTTGGTCGTGAAAAAAATGGACGAAGTAAAGTCGGCCAAATGCTCGTCAGGGACGCCCTTCTTTTTTCCATTATCAACCGAGTATGCCCATGTGTTAAGCACACCCCCGTCCCGCCTTCGGTACACTGCCAACACACCCCCGGGAACTTTGGTCGTCCCCGCGACAGAAAGCAGTTGAGGATGCCCAAAATCGGCTTTCAATTATGCCGATTTGGGCGACCCTGAGAGAAGAATGCCCATCTCCCGATTTGTGTTGAAAGATGGGCGCCGTTCTCTTTCGAAAATGCCCCTGCTAGTGTCCACAAAAAAAAGCAAATCATGTTAAAAACTGAAATGAGAGGAGAAGAAAAACCAAGAGAGAAGAAGTGGGCTTTGGTAGAATGAGTGAAAGTGGCCAAAGGGATGTGTGAAAAATCCTAAAAATAATATAAGTGAATAAGTGTGTAAGAGTGATAAAATGTTCACCTATATATACATGTAGGTAAGTGTATCAAGAGGTAGAAGGCCAAAAATGATGTGAAATATGAATATGAAGAGATAAATGACCAAAGGTGACATAATTCAGATTGCTCAAAACACGGCAGCTAGGCTTATATTTGGAAAAACGCGATTTGAAAGTGCAAAACCCCTCCACAAAAAATTACACTGGCTCCCAATCAAAGAACGCATTGTTCACAAAATCATGGTTCACCATGGTTCACAAAATCATCTACGGCAAAGCCCCAGGATACATGACAGACCTAATTGACCTACCAACCAGAAACGCATCCGAATCAACACGATCATATCTAAATTTACACTACCCAAGCTGTAACGGACTTAAATACAAATCTACCTGTGCATCCAGCTTTTCCTACATTAGCACACAACTGTGGAACGCGCTACCAAAAGCTTTGAAAACGACATACGGCCACCTTCACTTCCGGAAAATACTAAAAACCACCCTGTTTAAAAAGGCATACCCCACAATCTCAAACTAAATGCCTGACCTCAGCTTCACAAGAAAACTAAAGCACGTAATGAACATAAGTCAACTCTTCCGCTCCATGATTCCTAATGTGGCCTCTGACACATGACCATTATCCTACCATAAACCACATTGTATTTGTTCACAACGGAGTCGGCAATCGCCTCTCCAGTACTATGTAAGCCACATTGAGCCTACAAATAGGTGGGAAAATGTGGCATACAAATGTAACAAATACATTAATAAATTGTGAATCTGGCAAAAGTACTACAGAAAATGTATAACATACCAATTATCCAAGAACAAATCAAAAGCTGGGTCTGAATAAAATTGACAATCACACAAAAGAAACCTGGGCAAGGGTAAAAAGGGACAAAATGAGAGTTAACAATAAAATAATGAAGTTTGGGAGCCAGAATGACTTCATACTCAGTGCCCCGCAAAAACTGATGTGCAAGTAAAAGAAAGAAATCAGTGCAAATCCTGTCTGATTCATGGTGATAACAGCTCTATCCTGTACCAGAGAAATATATACAGTATATATATATAATGTTGACATTCAAATGTGAGATAGGATATGAACTGGTTAATTGAGAGTCACAACCAGGTTTTAAAATGGGCAAATTGGTTGCCTCTCTCATCATATCTGGAAATTTACCCACCCTGTAGGGATCACATGATGGTCTAAAAGCTTATAAAATTCCAGTGGGAGTCCATCAGGACCTGGGACACTGTACTTCTCCCTGATGAATTGGAGCATTAAAGAGCTCTAAGTCCTCCTCCTGTAAGGATGGTATGGGTAAATCCCTAAGGAAGGACTCCTGGGTCTTAACATCTGAATCCCATGCTGTGTAGGGCATGGCATATTAATTGTGCAAAAATTGAGTAATCAACTTATTATCAGAGACTTAGAACCCATTGGATCTCTATTGATTGGGATAAAACAGGGACCTGTCTCTGCACGGATTAATCTAATGAGACAGTTGCACATCCTGTTGTCATATTTAAAGAAACAAAGATGGCTGAATTGTAATATAGTAATAGTCCATCTGTGTATACAACCTTTAAGGGCATTCAGCAATTGAAGACATTGCTCCCTGGTACCTCAGGACAAGTTATGTGTTAATGCCGCCTGTCTATTTGAGCTGAGCATGGAGCAGTAAGCTTTGCCTATTTAACTGCTTGGTATGATGCGCCAGATAGGAAATAATCACTCCGTGCATCACCACTTTCCCTGTTTCCCAGAATAGAGCTGGGGAAGATTGATGTTGTTGATTATCTATACTATAAGTCTCCCACTGTTTCATCAAATAAGTGGCAAAAGATTTATCTTCCACCAAAGAGAAAGGCATTTTCCTAAAAGGGCAGTGCTCATCATGATCTATGAAGAGGCCCAGCTGAACCATTGCATGGTCTGAAATCCCACCCAGAATGATATCCACTATGTGTATGGAGTTAAAGGCATGATCAGAAAGCAAAATGTAATCAAAACGACTTTCTGCTAGATGTGCCCTGGACACATATGAACTACCCCCCCTCCCCCCGGATGTAAAATTCACCAAATATCAATAAGATTAGGGTAGGGCACAAAAGATTCCCTCACCATCGCACCACAGGGGGCCTGCTCCTCCTCCCACATTTCCTATTATGAGTAGGATCCGCCACTACATTAAAGTCCCCTCCCACAATATATGTACATCCAGAAAATGGAGTAAGAGCCTTGAGTAGGGTAGGAAAAAAAGGTCCTATCATAGATGTTAGGGGCATTCAAAGAGACCAAAACATATGACTTACCATACAAAGTGCAATGAAGAAGGACCCAATGGCCCGGATTATCACTACAGGTTTTTAGTGCATCAAATGGAAGTGCTTTATTAATTAATATAGTGATACCTGGACAATGGGTTACCAGACCTGTAGAATAATAGCAATGACCCACTCATTCCCTGCAGAGTTTTTGATGCTCAGAGGCAGGTAAGTGGATCTCCTGTAGGAAAGCTGTCCTTCCTCGTCAGCAGCCCAAGGGCTCACGGTTGCTCCAGAGTCTGTGCCTACGTGTTTTGAACCTGAGAACTTGACAGATTGCAAAGGCCATGAGCTCGGCAAAATTCAGCCTCTGATTCCAGTCCAAGTGGCGCCTCCACTCAAGCCTCCGAGTCCAGTCCGAGGGACGCTTCTGCCCGAGCCTCCGAACCCAGTCCGAGTGGCGCTTCAAACCGAGCCTCCTAGTTCCAGTTTGGATCCCAGTTCCAACCCAATTTTTGCTCTGGATCTGTTTATGACGCTCCATGATTACCGTGTTAAACTTTTGTCTGATCCAGCCCTGAAGGATACTCCTGAAGCTGCAGCAGATAGGAAGCGTGTCTCTTGGCTGGGGTTCTTTGAAAGTCCAGTTTCTGTTTTTGCCCCCTCTACCAAGCTCTTCTTTTACCGTTTCCTACTCCTCTCGGATCCAGCCCTGCGGGATACTCCTGAAGCCCATGCTGAAAGAAGGTGGCTTAGTAGTCCTGGACCAAGTTCCAGTGCACGCCAAGATGCTGAGTCTACGCCGAGTGCCGAGTCCAGCCGAGAAGCTGAGTCCCCTCCAAGTTCCAGTGCCAGCCGAGATGCTGAGTCTACGCCGAGTGCCGAGTCCAGCCGAGGTGCTGAGTCTACACCAAGTGCTGAGTCCAGCTGAGATGCTGAGTTCACTCCAAGTTCCAGTGCCAGCCGAGATGCTGAGTCTACGCCGAGTGCCGAGTCCAGCCGAGAAGCTGAGTCTACACCGAGTGTCGAGTCCAGCCGAGATGCTGAGTCCCCTCCAAGTTCCAGTGCCAGCCGAGGTGCTGAGTCTACACCAAGTGCTGAGTCCAGCTGAGATGCTGAGTTCACTCCAAGTTCCATTGCCAGCCGAGATGCTGTGTCTACTCTGCGGTCCAGGGCCAGCCAAGATGCTGAGGCCACTCCGAGTTGCAGTTCTGAGTTGCAGTTCCAGGCAAGGTGCTGAGTCAGAATCGAGTTGCAGTTCCGGCCAAGATCCTGAGTCTGGGTCGAGTTGCAGTTCTGGGCAAGATGCTGAGTCCGGGTTGAGTTGCAGTTCCAGCCAAGATGCTGAGTCCGGATCGAGTTGCAGTTCCGGCCAAGATGCCGAGTCTGGATCGAGTTCCAGTTCTGGCCCAGATGTTGAGTCTGGTCTGAGTCACAGTTCCGGCCAAGATGCTGAACCTAAGCCGAGTTCCAGTTCCTGCCAAGATGCTGTCTCCAAGTTGAGTTCCAGTTCCAGGCGAGTTGCTGAGTCTACTCCAAGTTCACGTTTCAGCCAAGATGCTGAACAAAGTTCCAGTTCCAGCCAAGATGTTGAACCCATTCTGAGTTTCAGCTCCAGCCAAGAGGCGAGTTCCAGTCTGGGTTCTAGTCCTGAATCCTGTTCCAGTTCCTGCCCAGCTGACCATGGTAATGTGTTGAAGCTCCTCCATAGATTTCACCATTGTTACCCATGGAGACCTGAATTTCCTTTGGAGACCTGGAGCTCCTGTGGGGACACGGGAGCCTTGAGGGGGAGGTGTTGTTACGATTGTTGTCATGACCTCTCTCAAACTTACCTTATTTCTTGTGGTCAGCTTCTTAGCTGCTTCTGTCTGTCCTTCCTGAGTCAGCTCTGTCTCTGTGTGCTGGCTGTTTCCGGCGTGGCTCTAATTACTCCACTATACTGCACCTGTGTGTGTTGCCTGAGTTAGCTCTGTCTCTGTGTGCTGGATTACTCACTATATTGCACCTGTTGTGTTAAGCCTCTCTGTGCTTCAGTATGCTTCCTGCCTGTGTCCAGTAGTTGTGACATCATCAGTCAAGGCCTTGATAAGGAAGTGGTGTTCTTCCATTCAGGGCCTTTGCAAATGCCAAAGGTCCAGGTTATTGTTGGTGCAGTTTTCACTTCTGCGTTGTCTTGCTTAGCCTTGCTTTATAGTTTATGTTCCTAGTAGGTATTCCTTGGTTGTTTGTCTCCTGATTCCTTTTTGGAATCCAGTTCTGCTGGTTCCCTTTCCTTCCTGTCTGAGAACCCTGAACCCCTTGTGCAGTTAGCACTGCAGCCCTGCTTTTGCCTAGGTGCCTGTGGGCACTTCTGAACCCTGTCCGCTTTTGGCTTCCTTTCCCTTCTGTCTGAGAATCTGATTCCCCAGTGCAGTTTGCACTTCAGCCTTGCTTTTGTCTGGGTGCCTGTGGGCACTTCTGTATCTTGGTTCCCTGTTCACCTTGGTCTTCTACCCTATCCTGGTTAGTCAAGATTGTCTGGAAGTCCTTCTCCCTGTATAGTATCTGTACTTCCTCCGTTCATGGCTGGCTGTCTTCAGCTTCAGTTCCCCTCCTGCCTGTGTCTGCCCTGCTTGCTCTCAGTTTCCTTCCAGTCCGGTCTGTTTGAGAATCCTGAATCCTGATTCCTATCCTGAACCCTGTTTGGCCAAGCTTGTTTAGTGCTCCTTCTAGTGTTAGTTTCCTAGTGTTCCAGCCTGCTAGTTCCAGTACCAGTTTTCCTCCAAGTCCTGCCGGCTGCCTGCACCCAGGGGCTCAACCCCTGAGGAATGGCGGCCAAGTGTAGGTGTAGCCTGGCTCCAGTCCTGTGTGTTCCTGTCCAGTACGTTCCAGTCCAGTGCGTTCCAGCCCAGGGTGTTCCAGTCCAGGGTGTTCCAGTCTAGTGAGTTCCAGTCCGGTCCATACCAGTCCGGTGTGTTCCAGTCCAGTGTGTTCCAATCCCGTGCGTTCCAGTCCGTGTGTTCCGGCTCGCATGTCTGCGTCTGCAGTCCTTGCCTTTGCCGGTGTGCTAGCCCAGTGTTGGTTGGTGGGTTTTGCCTGCTGCTGCCGCTCCTCGTCAGCAGCCCAAGGGCTCACGATTGCTCCAGAGTCTGTGCCTGCGTGTTTTGAACCTGAGAACCTGACAGTTTCCTAGTTATTGTAAAAGCCAAACCAAAGGGATAGAGCCACTGGAATCAAGGCATAGAGAAAGCTCGATAAAATTCAACTATTAATCCATTCAACCAGGAGCCTTTCTAGTAGACAGCAATTTAATAGGTAGCAGAACCTTTTCTATTGTTATGTTTTGCTCCAACACTTAAATTTGTGAGGTGAAAGGGTTGGGGATAGTGTATTATTTAAATATTCCTTTATAGATTCTTCACGGGGGCAAATCTCAGAAATGCAGACAGTAGCATTATCATCAAAAAAATGTTGGAGAATATCTTTGTCTTCACTACCTCATCATGAGGTGAATGAAGATATTGAACTCTTTTCCTCAGCCTCTTCCCTTTTAGGTTCTGGGCTTGAATATGACCATCCAGCTTATAATTGAAAAAGAAAAACGCCTATATTGCGACCCAAATCGGGAGATAGACATTTATCTCACAAAAACGAATAAAGCGGTATAATCGAAAGCCGAATTTGGACGTTTTCAACTGCACTCCATCGCGGATGCGGACAAAGTTGATGGGGGCGTGTCAAAGGCGTGGTGAAGGCGGAACTGGGGCGTGGTTATCGGCCGATCAGAGATAGGCGCCTTTCGCCGATAATGGAAAAAAAATATGCGTTTTTAGCGAGAATTTAGGGCACTTTTCCTGGACCCTGTTTTTCCACGAATAGGGCCCCAAAAAGTGCCCTAAATGACCAGATGACCACTGGAAGGAGTCGGGGATGACCTCTCCTCACTCCCCCAGTGGTCACAAACCCCCTCCCACCACAAAAATATGCCATTTCACAACTTTTTATGTTCACCCTCAAATGTCATACCCACCTCCCTGGCAGCAGTATGCAGGTCACTGGAGCAGTTATTAGGGGGTGCAGTGGACGTCAGGCAGGTAGACCCAGGCCCACCCCCCCCCCCCCCACCTGTTACACTTGTGCTGGTAAATGGGAGCCCTCCACACAGCCCCCCAAACCCACTGTACCTACATGTAGGTGCCCCCCTTCACCCCTTAGGGCTATAGTAATGGTGTAGACTTGTGGGTGGTGGGTTTTGAGGGGGATTTGGGGGGCTCAACACACAAGGGAAGGGTGCTATGCACCTGGGAGCTCTTTTACCTTTTTTTTGTTTTTGTAAAAGTGCCCCCTAGGGTGCCCGGTTGGTGTCCTGGCATGTGAGGGGGACCAGTGCACTACGACTCCTGGCCCCTCCCACGAACAAATGCCTTGGATTTATTCGTTTTTGAGCTGGGCGCTTTCATTTTCCATTATCGCTGAAAAACAAAAACGCCCAGCTCACAAATTGTCGAATAAAACATGGACGTCTATTTTTTCCCAAAATATGTTTCGGTCCGCCCCTTCACGGACCCGTTCTTGGAGATAAACGCCCATGGAGATAGACGTTTTTGTTCGATTATGCCCCTCCACATCTATTACTTTTCTTATAAAATTTTTGCAGCTTGCTTGAATGGTAATAGGCCAGCTTGTACACTTCGGACTGAGTTATGTTTATATTTGCTGTAACTGAAGCAATGCAGAACAGTACTTATGTGTAATATAGTCTTCTTCCAACTTTTGTATGGAGCAATCTAGTTCTTCTAATTCCTTGCCTTTCTTTTCTTGAGCAGAACTTTCCCCTCTGACAATTGCTCTGATAGCATCCCACTATACCCAGCAAGGCATCAGGGCGTATCCTCAAGCTTATTTTCTTGTACATACTGTTGACAGACCTGATTGATACAAGCTCAGAAAAGGCCAAAAGGTATGCATAATGCAAGCTGGCACATATTTGCACAGTAGGCATGGTCAGGGGCAGAGTTTGGATTGGCTATGGGTGGCATCACTGTTCATATTTGTTTTTTATAAATATGCAGATATGTGCATAAAGTATATGTTAACATTTACAGCTGCTCCCGACAGGCATTAGTGTCTATGCCTTCAATTTAGGCACAGTTTCTATAGGACTTGTTTTTCATGGGCACCTATAAATCATCTTTTTTAAATGATTTTAAATGATTTTAAATGATTTTTAAAACTAGACCCTTCTTGCCCTGTAAAGCTAGGCATCCTGTTTTAAAATTACTCTTGAAACGCAAGAGAGGGAGTCCAAAGTACACCCAACACAGGAGCGAAAAACAAAAGCACAAGGAGCCTTCAAGGGTGGGAGCGTCAACTCAATATTTTATTAGTCAGAGTCACTGTGAACAACTGAAAAATAGACAAGGTTATATATAACTAAAATGTGCTTCCAGTTTACTATCAAAAAAAGCATAAGGACTCAGAGCAATAAAATCACAGGGGGAAGCAATACATCCAAAATAAGGCAAGTTGATTATTATGCCAATGTAGGCTAGAACTGCTGCTCTCAGTGACCCAACAAACATGCTCACGAAAGCCTCATAAAAAAATAAAGATTTAAATACAGTTTTTACATAACTAGTGCTCTTGTTAGAGAAGTCAGCAGTAATGCAGCAATGATATGAAATGTTATCAAAACTATGCTGAATGTTAAGACCGGATATGAAACCAGTAAGCTTTCAGGATCAAAAGGAATTTTGGAACCAATAAAAATGATTTCTCAGCAAAAAATAAAATGATACTCTGGCTTCATTTTCATTAGATGCAGACATATTTAAAATGACAAAACTTCATGACTGTATAATTTAATATCCTTCAACTTATTCATTCCTTGTTTTTAACCCAACTTTACCGTTCTATGGCTCTCCCTCACCCCTTTCCAGAGCACACACATTTCAAAATAGCCTCCAGCTGCTGTTGCTGTTGGCAAAGGCCAAAGCCTAAGTAAAAACAGGCCTGGGAGGGGGGGGGGGGGTCAGAAAACAGTAAAATTCAGTCTTTCCTCGGCTTTATTGGAATATCTTCAGCTCTAATAAATCACAGTAAAGGTCATAACATTATCCCTGTATAATTTTAGGGGTGTCACTGGAAAGAATAGCATTCGATGTCTGTCAGGAAGAACATCTAAAAATAAATTCCACATATCAGCTCTGAAATGGACCCAGACAGCAATCCTGAGAATATATTAACCAATGCCACACTATTATAATATCAATGAGTCACAATCTGAGTCCTGCAGTTTAACTGTTATGAAATAAGGGACCTGTCTACCAAAGTGTAATTAGTTTTTGCACTTACTGTACATTAGGTGCAAAAATTAATCTGTGGTAAATGGAAAGCCTATGTGGTAACTTGTTGGTGTACCCAACATTTGCCCTGCAGTTATCACACAAGGCAGACAGTTACCACATGATAAATTCATTGGCTGCACAGATATATTTACTGTGCTATCTGGATGTGCCTATCACAGTAAAAATAATAATAATAATTTTAAAAAAGATTCATCACAATTAGGGGTGTTAAGGGGGTTAGAGCCTGATTGGGGGGAGTAGAGGAGTTTGGGAACTTGGTGAGGGGGGATAATTTTTTCTACTGCAGTGGAATGCAGTAACTGTATTCAGATAACATAAGTGTATCCATAGGTGTAGTATGACTGTTCCATTTGGGGAGGGGCAAAGTGTAGGGTGTGACCCATTAGCATATTCATTTGCATATTGTAAAGTGTATCCTCCTTCCTCAGCGGTTGCAGCTCTCCACCACCTGAAGAACACCTTCCAGTACTGCTCCTTTTCCCCTCAGAACAATGAAGCTTTTTATTGCTTAGGAGGGGCTTCCCTCCTTCCCTCAGTTGTGGCACCAAAACAGAAAAACAAAGCACAGTTATAGTTCACCTTTCTCAAGCCGGTTAGTTTCCCAGTCCCGGCTTCCACAGGAAAGAAAACAAATACCCTGTTCAGTGTAGCGGGTTTTTCCAAAACCCAGTTCACTTTTAGTCAAGCTTTACAAAACCCAGCTCAGTCCAGCTAGGCTTTCAAAACACAGTTCAGTTCTAGCCAAGCTTGCAAAAACACAGCTCAGTTTAGTCAGGCTTTCAAAATACAGTTCAGTTCTAGCCAAGCTTCAAAAACATAGCTCAGTCCGGCTAGGCTTTCAAAACACAGTTCAGTTCTAGCCAAGCTTGCAACAACACAGCTCAGTTTAGTCCGGCTTTCAAAATACAGTTCAGTTCTAGCCAAGCTTTCCAAAATACAGCTCAGTTTAGTCCAGCTTTCAAAAACACAGTTCAGGTCTAGCCAAGCTTTCAAAACACAGCTCCACTTAGCCAGGCTTTCCAAAAACACAGTTCAGTTCTAGCCAAGCTTGCAAAAAAACACAGCTCAGTTTAGTCAGGCTTTCAAAATACAGTTCAGTTCTAGCCAAGCTTCAAAAACATAGCTCAGTCCAGCTAGGCTTTCAAAAAAACACAGTTCAATTTTAGGCCCAAGCTTTCAAAACACAGCTCAGTTTAGCCAGGCTTTCAAAACACAGTTCAGGTCTAGCCAAGCTTTCAAAACACAGCTCAATTTAGCCAGGCTTTCCAAAAACACAGTAATGGCTTTGCGCGGGCTCAAAGCCTAGGGTCCCACCCTCTTGGTCAGTCATACTCCTACCTGACCGCCTCCCGCTTGACCCGGCTTGGCCCCGCTACTTCCTTGGCTTTCGCTGAGCCAGAGCTGAAAAGTCCATCGGCTCTTCCAGGGCGTTCTCTGGTTCAGTCAACTCCATAGGGCAAGGCTCACTCTCTCTCTCTCTCTCTCCTCAGGAGCCCAATCCATATTCTCCTTGCCCCGCCCTTCCCCCAGCTGCTCACCCTTTCTTTCATTAAAGCTCTTTGGTGGCTCTTCTTTCTCCACCCACCTGTTCCACCACCTCTTCCACCAGGTTGGAGAATCAGCCTTATTCCTTCCCCTGCGGCCCTCCTCTGGAGACTCCTGGGAATGCACATAGTTTCTCTTATCCCCGGTCTCCCTTGGGGCATGCTGGGAGTTGTAGTTCTTTATTTCTAGTTTTTTCCTGGGGAATGCCTGCCTATAACGGGGGTATTCTGGCCTATCCCAGGGTTCCTTTGGGGCCTGTCCTACATACTCTTTACAATATACACATCTCATACATATTCATTAGGTTATCTAAAAAAAATAAACTGGATAGAAACCCAGCTTATTGGGCAGTGATTTTCTTTTTCACTGAAATGAGCCAGCACCAAGGGAAGTTATTCTCATGGTGGTCCCACTCACACCCCCATGAATTATCAAAGGCAGCGCACTCCTTCCCATTACTACTATGGCCTGCTCTCTCTCTCTCTCTCTCTCTCTCTCTCTCTTTCCAAAGCCCTGATCTTTCTCTCTTCCTTCCTCCCTCCCTCATTCTTTAGCCATCTCTCTCTCTTCCCCCAGTACTCCAGTATTTTCCCCATACCACACCAGTGTGAACCTTAGAAATACACAGGCTCTAGAAGTAAAAATGCTGTATTTGGGAGGCAAAATGGCTGACAATGACAGCAAGTAATTCTTATCTTCCAGAATAACATCTTCAGAATGAACCTCACTCTGTATGTCACCTGGAGGTAATCTCAGACTCTCAGATGTACTGTTAATGCTCATCTCAACACTTCATTATGTCAAAAACAGCCTCCTCTATAAGATGTAACATCAAGAAGGAACATATACACTTTGATATGCTGCTTATCAATGTTACACCTTACAGATTTCTGAAGGAAACTGTTTTAAACATAATGAAAGTGTTGAGATAAGCATGAATAGTTTATGAGTTTACCATGATCACTGATTAGAAAATACTTTCCTAGAACATCAATACAAGAACAGACTAGACTGGACAGAAAATATACCCTAGCAAAACACCCCACCACAAATTGGGCTTAGCAACCCCACCATCTGACCTTCCATCTCCCCACAACATCACAAAAGGGTCAGAGGGATCCCACCGCTTCTACCCCTCCCCCACACAAACACACATAAAGGACAATTATATAAAAGAGCAGCTACACCTAGGCACCTACTTTCTTTCAAATAATAGGTGTCACGTCTGTGGCCGTGACCACCCTCAGACTTACCTTGTTCCTGGGGGTCAGCTGCCTAGCTGGCTCCTGCTTCTTCTGTCTGTCCTTTCTGAGCTAGCTCTGGCTCCCTGTGCTGGCTGCATCCAGCAGCATGACACTAATTGCTTCACTATATTGCACCTGTGGGTGTTGCCTGGGTTAGCTCTCACTCTCTCTCTCTCTCTCTCTCTCTCTCTCTCTCTCTGTGCTGGCTGCTTCCAGCATGACTCTAATTGCTTCACTACACTACACCTGGGTGTGGGAAGCCTCTCTGTGTTTCACTGCTTTCTGCCTGCTCCTTGGTTTGTGCCTGAACAGCCTCCGTAGTTACTTAGAGATTGCTGCGCCTCTGCTGTTGAAGGGCTTTGTTAAGCACTTAGAGACTGCAGCCTTTGCCTTTGCATCATCTAAGGTCCCTGGTATGTTAGAGTGCTCTGTGCACTGCTACCGTGTCCAGTTTAGTGTGAGTTTCTAGCTTGTTACTAGTTAGCTTGTGTTCAGCTTTAGTAGTTCTCCTGTGTTTTCCTTAGTGTGAGTTTCTAGCTTGTGACTAGTTAGCTTGGGCACAGCTTTGCTTGTTAACTTGTGTACAGCTTTCCTAGTTCTGTGTTTTGCTTAGTGTGAGTTTCTAGCTTGTGACTGGTTAGCTTGGGCATAGCTTGTGTACAGCTTTTCTAGTCTTCTTGTGTTTTGCTTTCTGGTTTTCTTTTGCTTCTGGAGCTTCAGCCCTAGTTTTGTTTGCTGCCAGTACTCCTTGTTACTGGAGCTCCAGCCATAGTCTTGCTCCTTGACCTGACCATTGCCTGAATCTGACTACTCTCTGCCCGCTGTCTGACCTGAACACTGCCTGTACCCAGATATTCTCTGCTTGCTCCTTGACCTGACCTTTGCCTGAATCTGACTACTCTCTGCCGGCTGTCTGACCTGACTATTGCCGAAACCCGGACATTCCCTGCCTGTCTGCCTTGCTTTCACCTAGGTGCCTGGGGGCACTTCTGTATCCTGACTCCTGTTGTTCCTGCCTGCTAGTTCCAGTTCCAGTTTTCCTGTAAGCCCTGCCGGCTGCCCGAACCTGAGGGCTCAACTCTCGGGGAACGGTGGCTAAGTGTAGGTGAAGCCTAGGTCCAGTGTGTTCCTGTCCAGCAGGTTCCAGTCCAGTGGGCTCCGCTCCAGTGTGTTCTAGTCCAGGGGGCTCCACTCCAGTGTGTACCAGTCCAGTGGGTTCCAGTCCAGCGCACACCCGTCCGGTGCGTTCCAGTCCGGAGTTCCAGTCCAGCCTTGCCTCGTCTCTACTTTGGAGGTGACCTTGCCTGCCACTGCCGCTCCACGGTAGTGGTCCAAGGACTCACAAACCCAGTGCTTCCGGGGAAGAAGCCTGACAGAATGCCAAGGCCCTCGAGAACGCGACAATAGGCTTCTATTAGGTGCCTAAATATAGGTGTCCTGTTATAGTACTGCCCTTAAAATATCCCTACCAAATCCTCTTTTCTCCCTGAAGATTTTGCACATTTTCTCCATATTCTTGATCCTCATGCTGATCTCCACTTTCAGGTTCCAATCCATCATAGGCAGTCAGTGACTCAACTGTTTGGGCAGGCTCAGATGGGTGGGACTAAGGTGGGGTGGGGTGGGATGGGATGGGGTATGATGGGACAAATTAAAATCCTTATGGTGGTGGGGGTCTCTCCTACATCAACAGTAAAAGTAAAGTAGGGGCATTTTATGAATACAGCAGGGAAAGACCGCTTTAAGTTGTCTCTGCTGCAGAGCTCAACTGAAATGATCAAACCACACGAATATACACAAGTGCATCCACCACCATTCAGTTTTAAACAAAGAAAGAGTGAATCAAAATAGCTCAGTACATTTAAATGGAGGAAAAGATCTCAGTAGTCTCAAGCTCACCTTCTTTGACTGTTAACAGCAACACATATGACGGTGGCTTAAACGCTACTCCATTTTCAATCAATGGTCAAGATTGGTGTGCTAATGGATTTAGCACCCGCTAACGATTAGCGCGTTCTAAATGCTAAGAAGCCCATTTTATACCCATGGGCTTCTTAGCATTTACACATGCTAATCATTAGTGCACCTTAGTAAAAGGACCCCTAGATATAGTGGTTTGGGCTAACTGAAAAATGAAATAACTTCATCCAGTAAAAAGCTATCACCTTATTTTCCATTTTTAATTTATATTTAATTTGTAAATTTACTGTTTTATATGGCAGTTTTTGAAATTTACACCTATTTTGATATTGTCCACAGTACAGGGGTCAAACAAAACTGTTTCTCTTTCTGTGATGTTGCATTGTGTGCCAAGCTTCTCAAGGGTTCAGTTTAATTTTTGTCTACATATGTTTTATTTTTATATAATAACCTTTAGAGTAGGATGTACGGCTGTGACACTACTTTATTCTAAATTAAAAATTAAAATTCTCTTTTTTTCTATCTGTGTGGTCTGGTCATTTAGGGCCTCTTTTATCAAGCCGCACTAGTAGTTTCCACACGGCAATGCCGATGGAGTCCATTCAAAGTGAATACCGCACTGGGGACTACTTGCACAGTTTAATAAAACAGGCCCTAAAGTTTTCTAATCATGATGATTTCACTCTGGTGTCTGCTTTCTTCTTTCTTCTCTTAATTATCTTGCAAGAATTTCCTTTTTCATTTGTCATTTTCCTCTATCCTCCTATCTTCTTCATTTCTGTCATTACATCTAGCATTGATCTTTTCCTTTCGGTTTCTTTCTTTTTTTGTTTCTGCCTCTGTCAATTTCCCTCTCTTTACTGCATCTACCTACAAATTTCCATCTGTTTTCCTCAACCCAGCCCTCTCATCCCCCTTCCTCATATTTCCCAGACTTTCACTAACTCTGTCCTCTCCTCCTACCATCCTCTCTCTCCCTGTTCCATCCCATGTCTCCTTCCTTCCCCTCTCTATCCCCATATTTGATCCAGCATCTCCTCCTTCTCTCTCCCCCACCTCTTTCTCCCCTTCTCCCATGTCTCTTAACCTCACCCCACCATTATCCTATCTCTCTACCTCTACCTTCCCGCTCCATTCTGGTGACTCATCAAAACCTCTTCTGGAGCCTGCAGCTACCTGGAGTTGAGCTTCCCTGCCCTGCTTCTTGCACACTCCCCCCCCCCCCCCCCCCCCCCCCGTAGCAAAACAAAATGAAACTGTGGGCTGCCAGTTTGTCTCCAGGGATAATGACACAGGCATCCAGACACTGACTTTCTCCCGGGCCACTACTGTGGTGGCCTGGAGGAACCACAAGCTGCCCTGCCTCTCGCTCTCTTTCTTTCCTCGATCTCCTCCTCCACCCACCACCACACAGCTGCAAAACAACATGAAACAATTTGCTGGGCTGTAGCCCTATGCACTCCACTGCCAGCTTCCTTCCTCCTCTTCCCCTCATGATGTAACTTCCTGTATTTGGGAGGGGGAGGAGGGAAGCCAGCAGTGGCCCATGCAGGGCTATGGCCTTGCGCATGGTTTCATGTTGTTTTGCCATGGCAAAGGGAGGAGAGAGCGTGATCGAGTGAGAGGCAGGGCAGCTTGTGGTTCCTCCAGGCCCCTGCAGTATTGGCCCAGGAGGAAGTCAGTATCTGGCCACTCAGACTGGCATCAGGGCAAGAATGTCTGGGGATTTCTGCTGCCCCCATCTCTAACCTATCACGGAGGTAAATGCACCCCTGTTATAGGAAACCATGCCAGTAAATCATTGTATGTTAACTTGATGTGCTGTCCACATCCATTCTCCATCTATTATCCATTCATTTCCAAGCCCATAATCCAGTATGCAATTAGTAAGCAAATTAACATGTGCTGTCATGAAAGTGTGGTAAACATTACCATGCTCATTAAATAATAGCACATGCTAATTCATGTGCTAACTGCTTAGCACACATTAATCAATATGCCCTTTAGTCTCTACATGCAAAATAGTGGAAACTATTATAAAGAATAAAATTACAGAATACATAGATAAACAAGGTATAATGGGATAGAGTCTGCATGGATTCAGCCAAGGGAAGTTTGGCCTCACCACTTTGCTTCATTTTTTGAATATGTGAATAAACATGGCTATAAAGATAGGCCAGTTGATGTCATGTATCTAGATTTTCAGAAAGCTTTTGAAAAATATTCCTCATAAGAGACTCCTAAGAAAATTAAAGAGTCATGGGATAGGAGGCAATGTTCTGTTGTGGATTAGGAACTGGTTATTGGACAGAAAACAGAGAATAATTTTAAATGTCCATTTTTCTCAATAGAGGAGGGTGAATAGTGGAGTGCCGTAGAGATCTGTACTGGGACTGGTGCTATTTAATATATTTAATAAATGATCTGTAAATTGAAATGAAAAGAGAAGTGATTAAATTTGCAGATGACATAAAGCTATTCAAAGTTGTTAAAACACATGTGGACTATGAAAAATTGCAGGGAGACCTTAGGAAATTGGAAGACTGGGCATCCAATGGCAGATGCAACTTAAAATGGACAAATGTAAAGCGATGCACATCGAGAAGAACAATCTGAATCATAGTTACCTGATGCTAGGGTCCAACTTGGGGATCATCATCGAAGAAAAAGATCTAGGTGTCATTGTAGACGATATGCTGAAATCTGCTGCCCAGTATGCATTGGTGGCCAAAACAGCAAACAGGATGCTAGGAATTATTAGGAAAGGGATGCAAATAAGACCAATAATACTGTATTGCCTCTGTATCACTCCATGGTGTTATCCTACCTTGAGTACTGCATTCAATTCTGGTTGCCATATCTCAAAAAAGATATAGTGGAATTAGAAAAGGTTCTAAGAAGAGCGACCAAAATGATAAAGAGGATGGAATGTCTATTGTATGAGGAAAGGCTAAAGAGGTTAGGGCTTTTCAGCTTTGAAAAGAGTTGGCTTAGAGGAGATATAATTGAGGTTTACAAAATCCTGAGTGGTGTAGAATGAGTAGAAGTAAATCAATTTTTTACTGTTTCAAAAAGTACAATGAAGTTACATAGAAATACTTTTAAAACAAATAGGAGGAAATATTTTTTCACTCAACATATAGTTAAGCTCTGGAACTCGTTGCTAGAGGGTGTGGTAATAGCGGGTAGTGTATCTAAGTTTAAAAAAAGTATTGGACAAGTTCCTAGAGGAAAAGTCCAGGGAAGCCACTATGTGCCCTGGGATTGGTAGCATGGAATGTTGTTACTATTTGGGTTTCTGCCAGGTACTTGTTACCTGGATTGGCCACTGTTGTTAACTGCAGGATACTGGGCTAGATGGACCATTAGTCTGACCCAGTGTGGCTATTCCTATGTTCTTATGCTATATAGAGGTGTATTTTCAAAGTACTTGGAATTACAAAGTTACGTGCCTTCAAAGTTACATAGTAGCATCTCAAAAAAGATATAGCGGAATTAGAAAAGGTACAGAGAAGGGCAAAAAAATGGTAAAGGGGATGGGATGACTTCCCTATGAGGAAAGGTTAAAATGGCTAGGGCTTTTCAGTTTGGAGAAGAGATGGCTGAGGGGCAATATGATAGAGGTCTATAAAAGACTGAGTGGAGTGGAATGAGTAGACGTGAATCGCTTTTTTACTCTTTCCAAAAATAGTAGGACTAGGGGGCATGCAATTAAGCTACTGAGTAGTAAATCCATATCTTATCTTGAATATTATAATTATTTATGATAACTTAACTTCATAATTTGTTGTTATTTGAATCTGTATCTAATTATTCTATGTAACCAAAAATGACTGTCAGTTTTGTATCAGTTATAATGTGAGCCACATTGAACTTGTTTGAGATAATATGGGATATAAATGTCATAAATAAATAAATATATTTAAAACAAATTGGAGAAAATATTTCTTTTCTCAATGAGTAATTAAACTCTGGAATTCATTGCCAGAGAATGTGGTAAAAGCACTTAACTTAGCAGGTTTAAAAGGTTTAGATAATTTCCTAAATGAAAAGTCCATAAGCCATTATTAGGATGGACTTGGGAAAATACATTGCTTATTTGATAAGCAGCATAAAATCTGTTGTACTGTTCTGGGATCTTGCCAGGTACTTGTGACCTGGATTGGCCACTGTTGGATACTGGGCTTGATAGACCTTCGGTGTGTACCAGTATGGCAACACTTATGTACTTATATATAGTGACCCTCTGTGTTTATCCCGCGCATTTTTGAATTCAGTCAGTGTTTTTGTGCTCACAACCTCCCGTAAAAGGGCATTCCAGGCATTTGAATCTGTATCTAATCTAATGTGGCTCACTTGTGTTTGTAACTTTCCAGGTACTGGACCCCTGAACCTAACTCTTGCACAGTAAAGTAAATTCTGACCTTTAAATTCCAAACTTCTCAACTTTCTGGCTATAGGTGAGATACCTGATATTCTCTTTAATTTAATGCTTATTGCTTAATTAATTAATTTGCCCTGTGAAACCTTTTATTTCTTTCTTTCTTTTCCTGCCAAGCTCTGATAGAGAAGAGAGGCTGTTTTAAACTGCATAGCACTCAATTGAGGCTCTGAAGTTGCATTTTACATTGCTGAAACTGCTATAATTATTGGGAATATTTAGATTTATATTATAGTCTAGGGCGATTTTGAAAGTTAAATCAATTGAAAATTCTTTGATCAGACTGTACCAATTCTGGTCCCCATCTAGAGAATTGCCTTGATAACAGCTCAATGGTTCCCACGAATGGGATGCAAGCATACCAGGCTATAATCTATTTAGGAAGGATAGAGAGGGTCGTAAATGTGGAGGAGTAGCTCTGTATGTGAGGAATGATATCATGGCGACTGAAATGACAGGGACCTGGGGAAAAGAAGAAGCGATATGGATCACCTTAAAAAGAGATGATAGAACCTCTGTCCACGTGGGTGTTGTCTACAGACCCCCGACACAATTAGAGGAACTAGATAAAGATCTGATCGCAAATCTTCAAAAATTAGGAAAGAAAAAAGAGGTTCTGTTGATGGGAGATTTCAATCTGCCGGATGTAGATTGGAAGGTTCCGTCTGCCAAATCAGAAAGAAGTAGAGAGATCGTGGATGCTTTCCAAAGTGCTCTGCTCAGACAAATGGTGACGGAACCCACAAGGGAGGGAGCGACGCTGGATCTGGTGCTCACAAATGGGGATAGTGTGTCAAATGTCCGAGTGGGTGCACACCTGAGAAGCAGTGACCATCAAACGGTTTGGTTTGATATAACGGCTGAAATGGAGGGCGGCCACTCTAAACTCAAAGTCCTGGATTTCAAGCGTGCTGACTTTAGTAAAATGGGGGAATACCTGAGGAAGGAGATGATGGGCTGGGAGGATGTACAAGAAGTGGAAGGGCAGTGGTCCAGGCTGAAAGAAGTAATAAATAGGGCCACAGACCTTTATGTAAGGAGAGTAAATAAAAGCAAGAGAAAAAGGAAACCGATATGGTTCTCCAAGCAAGTGGCTGAGAAAATAAAGGCTAAAGAGTTAGCGTTCCAGAAATACAGAACATCTCAAGAAGAGGAACACGGGGAGGAATACCGGATGAAACTGAAAGAAGCCAAGAGAGAGGTACGACTGGCGAAGGCGCAAGCGGAAGAACAAATGGCTAGAAATGTAAGGAGGGGCGACAAAAATTTCTTCAAGTATATTAGTGAAAGGAAAATGACTAAAAAGGGAATTGTGAGACTAAAAGATACAGCGAACCGCTATGTAGATAATGATGAAGAAAAAGCCAATTTGCTAAATAGATACTTTTGTTCTGTTTTCACTGAAGAGAATCCTGGAGAAGGACCGCGAGGGACTGGCAAAAGTACACCTGAGAATGCAATGGATAGGGCACCGTTCACGGAAGAGAGTGTGTATCAACAACTTGGAAAGCTAAAGGTGGACAAAGCCATGGGACCGGACGGGATCCATCCCAGAATATTAAGGGAGCTCAGAGAGGTTCTGGCGGGTCCTCTTAAAGATTTGTTTAATAAATCCTTGCAGACGGGAGAGGTTCCGAGGGATTGGAGAACGGCGGAGGTGGTCCCTCTTCACAAAAGTGGTGATAGGGAAGAAGCTGGAAACTACAGGCCGGTAAGCCTCACTTCGGTTATTGGAAAAGTAATGGAAGCGATGCTGAAGGAAAGGATAGTGAATTTCCTGGAAGCCAATAAGTTGCAAAATCCGAGACAACATGGTTTTACCAGAGGGAAATCTTGCCAAACGAATCTCATTGAATTCTTTGATTGGGTAACTGGAGAATTGAATCATCGACGTGCTATAGACGTAATCTACTTAGATTTTAGCAAAGCTTTTGACACGGTTCCCCACAGGAGGCTCTTAAATAAACTAGATGGGCTGAAGATAGGTCCCGAAGTGGTGAACTGGATTAGGAACTGGTTGACGGACAGACGACAGAGGGTGGTGGTAAATGGAGTTCGCTCGGAGGAGGGAAAGGTGAGTAGTGGAGTGCCTCAGGGATCGGTGCTGGGGCCGATTCTGTTCAATATATTTGTGAGTGACATTGCCGAAGGGTTAGAAGGTAAAGTTTGCCTATTTCCGGATGATACTAAGATTTGCAACAGAGTGGACACCCGGGAGGGAGTGGAAAGCATGAAAAAGGATCTGAGGAAACTAGAAGAATGATCTAAGGTTTGGCAATTAAAATTCAATGCGAAGAAATGCAAAGTGATGCATTTAGGGAGTAGAAACCCACGAGAGACTTATGTGTTAGGCGGTGAGAGTCTGATAGGTACTGAGGGGGAGAGGGATCTTGGGGTGATAGTATCTGAGGATCTGAAGGCAACGAAACAGTGTGACAAGGCGGTGGCCGTAGCGAGAAGGTTGCTAGGCTGTATAGAGAGAGATGTGATCAGCAGAAGAAAGGAAGTGTTGATGCCCCTGTACAAGTCGTTGGTGAGGCCCCACCTAGAGTATTGTGTTCAGTTTTGTAGGCCATACCTTGTGAAGGATGTTAAAAAAATGGAAGCGGTGCAAAGAAAGCTACGAGAATGATATGGGATTTGCGTTCCAAGACGTATCCTGAACATGTACCCTGGAGGAAAGGAGGAACAGGGGTGATATGATATACACGTTCAAATACTTGAAAGGTATCAATCCGCAAACAAATCTTTTCTGGAGATGGGAAGGCGGTAGAACGAGAGGACATGAAATGAGATTGAAGGGGGGCAGACTCAAAAAAGATGTCAGGAAGTATTTTTTCACGGAGAGGGTGGTGGATGCTTGGATATGCCCTCCCGCGGGAGGTGGTGGAGATGAAAACGGTAACGGAATTCAAACATGCGTGGGATATGCATAAAGGAATCCTGTGCAGTAGGAATAGATCCTCAGAAGCTTAGCCAAAATTGGGTGGCGGAGCAGGTGGGGGAAGAGAGGTTGGTGTTTGGGAGGCGAGGATAGTAGAGGGCAGACTTATACGGTCTGTGCCGGAGCCAGTGATGGGAGGCGGGAAATACTGCTGGGCAGACTTGTACGATCTGTGCCCTGAAAAAGGCAGGTACAAAACAAGGTAAGGTATACACATATGAGTTTATCTTGTTGGACAGACTGAATGGACCATGCAGGTCTTTTTCTACCGTCATCTACTATGTTACGTTACTATGTCCAGGCATCCACCACCCTTTCTGTGAAACAGTATTTCCTGACATTGCTCCTAAGTCTCCTACCCTGCAACCTCAACTCAGGACCTCTAGTTCTACCATTCCTCTGTCTCTGAAAAGATTAGTTTGCATATTAATACCTTTCAAGTATTTAAATGTCTTTATCATATACCCCATACCTCCTTTCCCCAAGTGTATACATATTGAGGTCTTCAAGTCTCTTCTCATACTTCTTTTGCTCTTTTGCTGAGATGCTTTAAGCAGTGAATGCAGGAATTATCATGTGTTAACTTTTAATTCACAATTTCACTAATGGTTTATTCAGTAGCATGACAACATGTGCTAATTCCTGTATTAACTGACAAACACATAATGGACAAAATACAGCAGCCTTTAGAGACGGGACACAATTCTTTATTGGAGAAAATTAATGTTCCAATGTGGACCCAACACGGGCCGTGTTTCGGCGCACAGTGTCTGAGTCAGGGGTCGACTATGTTCAAATGCCATGCTTCTTCCCTACAAAACAGGGAGATAATCTGTTTGGTTAGTGAGTAGTTACTCAATGCATCGAGATCATAAAGTCCCTTAAGGAACAAAGGGAATGGGCATGTCTGTGTTAGGAGGAGGAGGAGTGGCCTACTACTACTACTACTACTTAGCATTTCTATAGCGCTGCCAGGGTTAGTGGTTAGAGCACCAGCCCTGCAATCCAGAGGTGGCCAGCTCAAGTCCCACTGCTGCTCCTTGTGATCCTGGGCAAGTCACCCAACCCTCCATCACCTCAGGTACAAACCTAGATTGTGAGCACCTCCTGGGACAGAGAAACATCCAGAATACCTGAATGCAACTCACCTTGAGCTACTACTGAAAAAGGTGTAAGCAAAATCTAAATAACAAATAACCAGCTAGTGTGTTCTGATTAGCAGACACCAACTGGTTAACACAGGAGCATTTAGTGCCTTTTAAATAGGAGGTGGTAAGTGATCCCTTTCATTTTTTTTTTTTTTTTTGCATGTCTTGCACACTAATAGAAAATTTAGCTTGGGACCTGAAAAAGAAAAAAGCCCTATATTAGGGAAGCATTAAAGTGGTAAAGTCCAGCATTAAAAATGTGCTAAGCCCATTTTTTTTATGTACTTTAGTAAAAGGACCCCTACATCTTCCCAAACTAAAAAAAATCCTCTCCACTCCCACCCCCCCATTCCCAATTCACCACAGCATTTTAGACTACAGCACAGTGGGACAGTAGCAATTGAGGATCACTTCTTCCCCTTTTGGGTTCAAGGGTGTGGTAAGATGCAGGAAAGTGGAGAATCCACTATACACACACATAAATGGAAGTGGAATCACTTAGCTCTTTACAAGATAATAAATAAAAAACAATGACCCACTAATATAACAAAATATATGTGGAAATATAGCACATCACACCATAAGGAAGGAAAAAGCCTCAAAGAGCTCCAGATCTACAGATCTAAAGAGCTGGTGACGATCTAAATGATCAGTTCCTCATCACTGGCTGAAAAACCCTTCCTCAAAGTTTGTCAAAAATCTGGAACTATATTCTCAAAAAGACAAAGTTCATATATCAAAAGGAGCAACAAGTGCATAACACAACTGTACATTCACTTAAAGTGTCAAATGCTGTAATTAAATACTGATCATATAAAATAGGAACAGACATACTTCCAGGAGTACTTAGCATCAGACAGCGAAGCTGTGAGTTGCTGTATGCCTTTCTCCCCATCGCTAAGACCCTGAAGCAGCTTTGCTGATTGGAGCACTAGCGAAATGCTGGCCAAAGTTGGTCCGTGGGATTTTTTGAGTTTTGGAAATTACCTCAGGATAGACAACATTTTTAAGCTAAGAACTCCTGGAAGTAGTTTTGTTCCTATTTTATATGGACAGTATTTAATTACAGCCCCTACCCGTTTATCTCTATCCTCCCCACCCCCTCAGTTCCAAAATGCAAAAACACCATCTTCTCTCCAAGTGTCCCAGATTAGCCCCCAAAATCAGATAACTTTACTTTTACCATAGGAAGTAATAGGGAGCTTCTAGTTTAAGGAGTGCAAAAGTGAATGACTGCTGTAGTAAATTCAGTGCCTAATTTGTAGGAAACAAAAAGTAAGTGGAACTGTAACAATTGCAAATGAGGGCTGGATTAGAATGACTGTTCTTTGTTGTACTCTAGGCTCATCTCTCCCATCCTCTTCGCTGCAGACTGCCTGGACAGAAATTAAGCCCTAGTTTATTCCCTCCAGACTAATTCCTCTTTAGTTGAAGATATATATATAAATACATATATATATATATATATATATATATATTGTGAGAATCAGAGAAGCCACAGAGTCCAGAATGAAGGGGTGGAGAGAGAAAAGCCAGAGTGGAAAAACTACAGATCCCAGAATGCATTGCGGGAGGGGGAGGAGGCAGGAGCGTAGAGAACACAGATTTCAGACTGCCTGGAAGAATAAGAGGGATGAGGACAAACAAGTACCTGAGCCGCAGGAGAGGTAAGGAGAGGGGGCTGATTGGGAGATGGAATCAGCTGAGGAGAGGGTGGAACACCTGAGGGAGGGGGTGGGGAATGAGGGGATGGAATGGGAGGAGTTGGAGCAGGTAGGAGGAGAAGGTGTGGAAGAGGAAATGGAGGTGGGAGAGGAAGTGGCTGGAGAAGAAGAGTGACTTCTAGAGGAGTCCAAAAGTATTAAGAAAGGAATAATAGTCAGGAGAGATCCGGCGGGTGGATGTCAAGAGGTAAAGTGTTGACAAATGAGGGTGGTGGATCTTTAAAGCCTGGCTAAGCTGTGCTGTGTAAAAAGCCTAGCTAAGCTGAACTGTTGTGAGGCCTTGCTGAAGAGGGCAGTGTTTGAAAGCTGGGCTAGCTGGACTTTGGGGAGAAAGCCTGGCTAGCCGGATTGTGTTTAAAGCCTGACTAGCTGAACTTTGTTGGAAGGCCGGGCTAGCCGAACTGTGTTTGAAGCCTGGCTAGCAGAACTGTGTTTAATGTCTGACTAGCTGAACTTTGTTTAAAAGACTGGCAAGCTGAACTGTGTTGCACCGTCTTGCTAGCGGAACTGTGTGGCAGTGAGAGCGAACTGCACGGACGAGTGTGGAGTCGGAAGCGGACAGCATGGATAAGAGAGAGAAACAATTACGCGGCCGGGAGGAGTGGCTGACATATGGTGGCAGTGGTGGGATTACAGTGAACCTTCACGTGGAGGAGGAGAGGCCTCTGGAAGGCCGAGGGAGTTCCAGACCTGACCTGTCAAGTAGCCAGAGTGAGGTGGTGGTGTCCTGGAGATTCCTGAAGCCCGTCGAGGGGGCCAACGCTGACAAAGGTGCATTACCCGCCTACCCAGGTAAAGGGTACCTAGGGAGGAGGTGAGGGAGGATATAATAAACGGGGAGGCACAGTGCCTGTGAATTATAAAACGTTTTTTGTGAAAGTCCGCACTTGGGTGGCTGTTTTTTTTTTTCTCCCTCAGATACCGTGGAGCCGGTGGACAAGATGGATCCCAAAGAACTGTTTGCGTTTATGACACATCAATTTCAGAAGCAGCAGGAAATGGCTCATCAACTGTTGGAGGAGTAGTTAGCTGCTTCCCGAGCCCAGCAGCAGCCACTTTTGGATTTATTTCAAGAATTGCTGCGTAGTGGAGGCGGACTGCAGGGAGCAGGATTGAACTTGAGGCCCGTCCGTGTGGAGGAAGGAGCGGGGACTGCTGTTCTTCCTGGGGTAAACTGGCTGCCTTGGGGTAAGCTAACTGACTCAGACAATATTGAGGATTACTTGGGAGCGTTTGAAAGGGTGGCTACGGCAGCTGGCTGGCCCCAAGAGCAATGGACCATTCGGTTGGCACCAGCCCTATCTGGGAGGGCTCTGGCTGCTTTTCGGGCTCTCCCTACCCTGGAAATAGCTGATTATGCGAAACTGAAAGAAGCCATTCTGGATAGGTATGGGCTAAATCGTCAGACTTATAGGAGGCGATTTCGGGAGTGGAGGTGGACAGAGGGGGAGACACCTAGAGCACTGCTGCAAAAACTTTTAGATTTAGCGGGCAAGTGGCTGGAACCAGAGAAGAGATCAGTTAATCAAGTGTTCCAAGATGTAGTATTGGAGCAATTTTTAGAAGCTTTGCCTAATGCTCTTAGGGTGGACCTAGTGAGGAAGGGATGTGGGACCCTGGATGAAGCAGTCAGGAGTATGGAGAATTTCTTAGAGTCCCAGCATTGTGGTGAAAAGGGAGGTCAGTTGGGTGAAAGGAGGCAGTCAAGCTTGGGGTCTAAGCCTTCATCTACTGAGGAGAAGGTGTGTTATAGGTGTGGATGCAAAGGGCACTTGAGAAGGGACTGTGCTTCGAAGTTAGGGCTCACCTCTTATTCTCAGGGTTCAGTGGCTGAGCAGCTTAAACAGACGGTAGAGATCTTGGGGGTCAAGGTCACTGGTTTGTTAGATTCAGGAGCTGATCAAATGATGCTGTCCCAGGGTTTGTGGGAGAGAATAAAAGGAAAGGGGAAAGGGTGTTTGAACAAGAAGAGGCAAGAGGTGGGCATTCAGTGTGTGCATGGAGCGGTAACTAAGTACCCTTTGCAGCGAGTTAGTATAACAGGGCCTTTGGGTAGACACTGGGTCTGGGTGGCTATCTTACCCCGTCTTCCTCAGGAGCTTATTTTAGGAAGAGATTGGCCTTCTTTTTCTCACTGTTTAAGGGAGAAGGAGGGGTTGGTGGTTATGAGGGCTCAGGAGAGGGAGCAGAAGGATAGAGGGAAGGCATTAGCACAGATATTTCCCTTTCATGATGATGTGTTAGAGGGGCCAGGGAAGACTCGTGGGGGAGGAAGGGTAAAAAAAAACTAGCACGTCGGGGGAGAGCGTGGATGTTGAAAGGAATGAGGCACACGGAGGACTTTCCAAAAAGGCCATGGGAGTTGTTGGAGCAGTTTCCTTCTTTTCTTAAGGAACAGGAATCACATCCTACGCTGCAGTATGCATGGGAGAGGGCCAGGGAAGAAGGGAGAAGGACACAGGGACCAGCTTTTATTATTGAGAAGGGCTTATTGTTTAGGGTAACAAAAGCCAGAGAAGGGGAGCCGCTGGTGAAACAATTATTATTCCCTCGTGGGTTTCGGGAGGTGATACTACGAGTAGCTCATGATCACCCATTGGGAGGACATAAAGGAACTCAGAACACCTTAAAACAACTGCTAGGTCGGTTTTATTGGCCTGGGGTGTATAAGGAGGTGGAGGCTTACTGTGATTCCTGTGGGTTATGTCAGAAGGTGGCGGAGAGAGGGCCAGGGCCAGTACCCTTACATCCGCTTCCTCGGATTGGGGTTCCGTTAGGGCGAATTGCTATGGTATTATAGGCCCACTTATTAGGTCCACCAGGGGGTTTATGTATATTCTGGTGATCATGGATATGGCTACGTGGTTCCCATGGGCAGTTCCTCTGCGTACCTTATCAGCCAAGGTTATTGCAGCAGAGCTTATTAGGCTATTTTGTGAGGTGGGGTTTCCTAGGGAAGTATTGACTGACCGAGGAACGAATTTTCGGTCGAGCACACTTACCCAAGTATGGGAAGCTTTTGGTATTGTTCATATTAACACCTCGGCATACCATCCCCAAACTAATGGGCTAGTGGAAAGGTTTAATAAAACCTTGAAGACCTGGTTGAGGAAAGGATTAGGCTCTCACTATGAAAATTGGGACCAACTACTGCCGTTTGCTCTATATGTGAGCCGAGAATGTGTTCAGTCCTCTCTTGGGGTTTCGCCCTTTGAGTTGATGTATGGGCGAGCTCTGAGGGGGGTGCTTGACATGGTAAGAGAACAGTAGGTGCCACCGGGGCAGAACGATAAGACAGTGGTCTCATATCTGTATGACTTAAAGGGGCAGTTACGGAGATTAGGGGCGTTATCTAGGGAAAATCTCAGGAGATCCCAGGAGTATCAGAAAGAGAGGTTTGATAAAGGGACTCAGGAAAGGTCATTTGAGGAAGGGGATAAATTTCTGGTCAGGATCCTGGATGGTCCTCATAAATTTACTAGTAGGTGGAGGGGACCTTGTACAGTGAAGAGGCAGTTGGGGCCCGTAACATATGAAGTGAGGAATGAACGGGGGAAAAATCAAACCTATCATGTTAATTTGTTGAAACCTTGGATGGAGAGGAAGGTCTTTGTGGGGAAGGTATGGGAGGAAGAGGAGGAAGACTTAGGGCCTCAAATCTCGGAAATCTTTAGCCCCAAAGAGCCAGTGGTGGGGGAAGGGCTAGAGAAGCAACAGAAGGAACAGATTCAGACTCTTTTGAGAGAATTTCAAGATGTGCTTATGTCTTGCCCGGGTGAGACACATCTGATAACTCATAATGTTATTACAGAAAAAGGGAGGGTGGTGCGACAGAAACCGTGTAGGTTATCACCAGTTAAACAGCAGGAAATAATCAAGCAGGTGAGGGAAATGCTGGATTTTGGGGTGATAGAGGAGTCAGGGAGTCCCTGGTCTAGTCTGCTAGTGCTGGTGCCGAAATCGGATGGGACGTGGCGCTTTTGTATTGACTTTCGTCAAGTTAATGCCCTGTCCCATCCTGATGCTTATCCTATGCCCCGTATTGAGGAGCTGATAGACAGGCTGGGGCCTGCACAGTTCTTGTCTACCTTAGATCTAACAAAGGGATATTGGCAGATTCCCCTTTCATTGGAGTCTCGGCAAAAGACAGCATTTTGTACACCGTTTGGGCTGTTTCAGTTCAAGAGGATGCCTTTTGGATTGAATTCGGCGGCAGCATCCTGCCAGCGTCTGCTGGATAGGGTTTTGAGGCCGCATCAGGAGTATGCGGCCACATACTTAGATGATGTGATCATTCATAGCACTGATTGGGAAACTCATCTAGTACAGCTGAGGAAGATATTACAGTCTTTTAGGGAAGCAGGACTAACTCTGAATCCACAAAAATGTCATTTTGCAAAAGGGAGGTTAAATAAATTGGATATAAAGTGGGGAATGGACAGGTGAGACCATTGTGTGACAAGGTGAAGAGTATCCGTCAATTTATCTTGCCCACTACCAAGAAAGGTTTGAGAGGGTTTCTGGGATTAATAGGATACTACAGAAGGTTCATTCCTCACTTTGCCTCTCTGGCGGCTCCATTGACAGACATGTTGAAAGGGAATAGACCTAATCAGCTTAGATGGGGAGAGAGAGAGAAGCAAGCCTTTTCGGCTTTACGGTTAGCACTGTGTGAGAAACCCCTGCTTAGAACGGTGGACTTTGAGAAACCTTTTGTGTTGCATACGGATGCTTCAGGTGTGGGGTTAGGTGCTGTATTATTCCAGGTACATGAGGGGGAGGAACACCCAATTTTATATTTAAGCTGGAAGCTGCTGCCTCATGAAACTCGGTATGCCACCATTGAGAGGGAGTGTCTGGCCATTAAGTGGGCTATTCAAGAGTGTCAGTATTATTTGGAGGGACGCCCTTTTAAACTGGTTACTGACCACGCTCCTTTAAAATGGTTAGGGCAAATGAAGAACAATAATGCGAGACTCATGAGGTGGTATTTGGCATTACAGCCCTTCCAGTATTATATTGAGCATCGGGCGGGGAAGTTATTGCAACATGTGGATGTGTTGTCCAGGATTGCTAGTCTGGATGGGGAAAATGGTAAAATGGGAAGGACTAGCAATATTTTGGGCAGGGGAGTATGTGAGAATCAGAGAAGCCACAGAGTCCAGAATGAAGGGGGGGAGAGAGAAAAGCCAGAGTGGAAAAACTACAGATCCCAGAATGCATTGCGGGAGGGGAGGAGGCAGGAGCGTAGAGAACACAGATTTCAGACTGCCTGGAAGAATAAGAGGGATGAGGACAAACAAGTACCTGAGCCACAGGAGAGGAAAGGAGAGGGGGCTGATTGGGAGATGGAATCAGCTGAGGAGAGGGTGGAACACCTGAGGGAGGGGGTGGAGAATGATGGGATGGAATGGGAGGAGTTGGAGCAGGTAGGAGGAGAAGGTGTGTAAGAGGAAATGGAGGTGGGAGGGGAAGTGGCTGGAGAAGAAGAGTGACTTCTAGAGGAGTCCAAAAGTATTAAGAAAGGAATAATAGTCAGGAGAGATCCGGCGGGTGGATGTCAAGAGGTAAAGTGTTGACAAATGAGGGTGGTGGATCTTTAAAGCCTGGCTAAGCTGTGCTGTGTAAAAAGCCTAGCTAAGCTGAACTGTTGTGAGGCCTTGCTGAAGAGGGCGGTGTTTAAAAGCTGGGCTAGCTGGACTTTGGGGAGAAAGCCTGGCTAGCCGGACTGTGTTTAAAGCCTGGCTAGCTGGACTGTGTTTAAAGCCTGGCTAGCCGGAATGTGTTTGAAGCCTGGCTAGCAGAACTGTGTTTAAAGCCTGACTAGCTGAACTTTGTTGGAAGGCCAGGCTAGCCGAACTGTGTTTGAAGCCTGGCTAGCAGAACTGTGTTTAAAGTCTGACTAGCTGAACTTTGTTTAAAAGACTGGCAAGCTGAACTGTGTTGCACCGTCTTGCTAGCGGAACTGTGTGGCAGTGAGAGCGAACTGCACGGACGAGTGTGGAGTCGAAAGCGGACAGCACGGATAAGAGAGAGAAACAATTACGCGGCCAGGAGGAGCGGCTGACAATATATATATATATATATAGGTATATCCAAGGTGCATACACGGGAGTCGAGATCCAAGAGGAATGGAAAGAGTCAGCATGGAAGCTGATTTGCTATCTAGAATCTGGAGAGATTTCTCCAAGTGCTCGCATTTTTCCAATGGAAAGGCCACTTGTTTCTCCACACATTTACCAAGTTACCCAGTTCCAAGAGGGAAAATTTTCTGACAGTCTTGGTTTTAAACTTCCAACTAAAAGTAGTATGGTATTTGCAGTGTCTGAGTCTACCCATTGAAATCAGTACTACAGGTCCCATAATGCATCAGGATAGGATTGTCATAAACTCAGGACTAGCCTAAAATCTTTTTCCTGGAACTGGCTAACGTGAAAGCTCTGCTAGTGGGCCATTTTCCTGTGTTTTGTTTTACAGTTTTATGTAAATATGAGAGTTTTCCCTTTTCTTTCACAAGAAGAGGAAAGCTCAGCCCTCTGCAAATCCTTTTGTGATCCAGGATATCTAGTGTGTGCTATAAAACTACAACAGTAAACAGTATCAACTTTTTCATTTAATTTTATTCATTTATTATATACTGCTCCCCTAGTATATGTACTGCCTGGCATGGTTAAGAATAGAAATGTTAAAATATAATAACATTTTTGTGGACAAGTCAGTAAAAATGCTGTGGATGCAGCCTTTGGGTATCCATCTTAAGCGGAGGAGAGTGGAACCATTTCTGAAGGGCTGAAGCATTTCAAGATACAGAAGAGAATCTATAATAATGACCAAAATTACTTTCATTGTGAAAATGTCTCAATGAAAGTAGTCTCATTGTCTCAGAGGACAATGTATGGAAACAGACTTTGTGTTAGTTACAATAGTTGCTCTGAGAGATCCTGAGCAGCTGGATTGGATGCAAAATTGGACAGGGACCCCCTCCCCACTTACTGTTGTTGTCCAGAGTACCAGTCAATTCATCCAGCAACTGTTCTGGCTCCCACACTGAATAATCTTTTTTTTAGCCAAAGTGATTCCTGCTTGATAAACAGTGAAGATCATGAATGTTTTTTTGAAAGACATTGTGATCTCATTGGGTCTTGCAGGTGAAGTTGTCCCCTACTGTAGAATCCTGAATCCTGAGCTGTATTTAGTTTTCTTCTACTCCACAGCATCTGAGGAAGCACAGGGAGTGCTCTGGGAAAGGTCATTACATCCAAAACAAAATTGCTGTATATGCAGAGAAGTACACTCATGTGAAGGGGCATTTTCAAAATGACGTCCAAAATTTCAGTAGCGAACATGGCCATTTTCAAACCAGAAAAACGCCCAACTTTTTGTTTCAAAAATGGCCATTTGTTAGATGTTTCTGTGCTCAGTGCGTCTATTTTTAGACCCATTTTTGGGGGAAAAACCCAGCCAAGGGGGAAACACACAAAAACAAGCCATTGGGATGTATTGGGGGGCAGCATTCTTAGTAAACTGGCCACTCAGAGATCCCAGCAGAACAGTGGGGCACCCTAGGGGGCATGGCAGCCAACATCAAATAAAAGGTACACATCTCACTGTTACCCCCTTATATTTATAGGGAGTAGAGAATGACACAAGGACAAAGTTTGTCCCTGTCCCAGTCTCATCCCCGTGGACTCTGTCCCTGTCCCCGCCCTATCCCCACAGCCCTTGACCATCTGCTAAGTCTGACCCTGATGGTCTTCTTTAAGCAAAGCATTAGCATTTGTACATCATTATACTGTATGTTAATGTGAGAAAATAGTGGCATAGTGTTTTGGATTAGATAAGATATATATTATGGGGCTCATTTCCAAAGCATACAAAGTACCACAGCAACCTTTGTGTGTCTAAGTGCTTTGAAAATGAGCCCCAAAGGGTCAGTCTTGTGGTTATTGTGTTAATTTCTATGTAATATATATTTTAAATAGTTTCAGATTTCATCTGTTTGAAGGTTTAAACATTTCCACACTGGGGAGAAGATTGCTCAAATGACGACTGAACTTTTACAGAATTCCACACAACAACTAAAATCATCTGCTGCATTACTGAAAATGCAGCAAATATTACAAAAGTCTTGCATCTTCCTAAAGACATTTGTGCTGATGGCAATGAAGAGAACGGCAGTTCATGCTTAACAGAGTCCAACAGCCAGTCACTTTCCATGCCCAAAGTGGTTGAAGTTGCTGGTGTTGGATCTCTGTTTGATGGAGTCGAAGATGAATTATGTGATGGCATTGACTCCAACTGGTTTCACAAGCACAGGGGATGTGCCAATCACACACTCAATCTTGTAGCAACTGTTCACAGCTGTGAAGCATGAAAAGATTTGTGCTACAAGCGAATGTTTGACAGGGCCATGGGGAAAGTACATGTTCTTAGCAATGCAGTCAAACAGAGTACCAAACATGCAGATGTTGTTGAAGAGGTGGCTGGTCTTACATTCCTCAATCCAACTTGCACAAGGTGGTTGGATATGACTTAGCCATTAACCTACTGGTTACAATTGAAATGGAGAAAACACAAGAATGTCAACAAAAAATAGGGCTAGAACTGATGACTGATACTGAGATGGTATTCCTGAGGAATTATGTCAGCATCATGAATCCATTGTCAGCTACAATTGATATTCTGCAAGCTGAAAATGACTGCTATATTGGACATATATTTTCCCCAACAATGGGAATTCAGTTAAAATTACAGGGATCGGCTAATGATGTCAACTTGGATAAGACAATGTAGCCACTAATCATAGCTCTGACAAAAGGAACTGTTTCAAGGTTTGGTCCAGTATTTGACGATGATGACTACCATATTGTAACAATGCTTGTTCCGAAGTTCAAGTTGAGATATCTACCAGAACAAAAACGATATGACAGGATGTAGTTACTCACTCATGCTCTGGCTGCAACAGACTGAAGTCAGAGCTTGTGATGTAGTTCCACTTTCATTTGTGCAAGAGTTATAGTCATCCTCCAAGGAAAAGACTGCTACTGGAGGTGAACACTTCTTTGATTTTCTGTCCACTGCCAAGAACAACCTTCAAGCAGCTGAATCTAGATCAAAGGAAGACGTTGAGCATTACCTGAAATGTTCAGCTACTTCCACAAACAGCTTGCTTGCATTTCCAAACTTGGAAAAAGCTTTTATCAAGTTCAATGCTGTACTTCCCAGCAGTGCAGTAGGAGTAAGGTTATTTAGTTGCTCATGACAAGATTCAGTACCATAACAATGTTCTCTTAGTGACAATGGGCCTTGTTTACTAAGCCGCGTTATAGGTGTGTTAGTGTTTTTAATGCGCATTAACCATGTATGCACGTTAACTGTGTACATGCCTACAATATCCCTATAGGCGCCTACATGGTTAGCTCACACGCTAATTGTAGGTGCGTTAAAAATGCCAATGTGCCTTAGTAAACAGGTCCCAATAACTGCAGGGTAAACTGAAGTGAGATATTGAGAATTCTAAGACTTTAAACATTAAACTCAGTTTATATACATTAAACATATTTCTTCTTAAGTGCAATGGTTCTGAAATTGATTTTAAGGCAAATTAAAATGCCATTGAATTAACTACTAATTAACTACTTTTATAGTAGTTTTCTCATGTAGTTAAACTACTACAAGGAAAATGTAGTTAACCAGGTAGTTAAACTACTTTTTTAGTAAAGTAACTATAGTTAAAGTTAAACTACTTTTTAAGTAGTTGGCGCCCAGCACTGTGAATATCCAGTGAAACTTAATAGGTTAGTGCAGCTCAATATTCATAATTAGCACCTGAGCTGAAACTGGATAACTTGTGGGTGTTCCAGAGACAGAGTTGGTACTTATGCTATTAAATACCGATATTCACACATTTTTGCATGCATTTTGGAGGTGTGATAAAATTAAAACATTTTGGAAAGCGATACAGGAATACCTAGAACAAGTATTGAGGCAAAGGGTGCACCCCTCTTGGAGAGGAGTACTCTTGAACAAAAATAATGCATATGGGATATCGGATAAAAACTTGGAGGGATTTTTATGTAAAGCATTTGCAGTGGGCAAAAAATGCATACTGAGACATTGGATGCAGGCAGACCCACCCTCTGTTTGGCTGTGGAGGAATAAGCTACATGAGCTAATGTTGTGGGAGGCAAGGGATGCATATGATAATTTGAGGAAAAGAAAGAAATTTCTTAATGTTTGGACTCATTATTTGCAAAATATATCCCACAGAGCCAGAAGTGCTATACTTAATAGATTAGGACCGATACAATGAAGTTATGAGCCCCTCGTGTAAGTGAATAAAGATTGGACAAGGTTGTACAAGAGTGTCAATAGGATGTATGAAGCTTTAATCCAGAGTGTAATGTTTCATTTTCTTTTGGGGGGGGGGGAGGGGAAGGGGTAAATGTTAAAAAAGTGATGGGATAGACATGCTGTCAGATAAGTTGCTGTTATAGAAATATTGATAAGTTATACACTGTAAGCATTTACTATGTTTGAATTGAAGTTTGACCATCAATAAAAACCGTTTATACTTAAATACCGATATTCAGTCCATATTTCATAACTGCATAAATTGGGCAGCTTAAAAAGCAGTCCTATCTTATGCAGTTAAAGGTTGAATATTGCATTTAACCGCATAAGGTTTAGCGACCAACATATAACTGCATATTCAATGCTGGTTCCCGTGATAAAATCTGGAGAGGATCAACCAGTTTAAAAAAGAGAGTCAGTATGTGATGTTTTCCATGTCCCAAGAAATGTGCTGTATTCTTCCTGACAACCATAGTCATCTACTATAATAAAATGTTCTGAGGACACTGACGTCACTGCAGGCACTCAAACACCGGTTCGTAAGTTCATGGTGGTGAAGCCACAATACTCAGCATGTCTCCATGCCCCGCCCTCGCGTCACACGTGATGACGTCGAGGGCTGAACAAGTAGACAACCACGCAAATGAACGAACGGGGAGGAGTAGTTTCCCTACTCCTCCCCTTCCAACGAATTGCAGCCGCCGGGGATGTGGAACAAGTACTGAAGAATGCCAATGAATGAACGGAGCGCGTGTTTCCCTACTCGTCCCCTTCAAATGAATCCCTCCAGACAGCCTGACAAAAACCAGCCGCTGCCGACGTGCCCATCGCCCCGCCCCTTTAGCCCCATCACCCCACCCCGTTCACGCTAACGCACCTCCCCCACTCGCCTCCTCTTCCCCCATCACCTTCCCTCCCCCCTGTCACCTCCCCTCCCCTTACGCTACTATCCCTGGTGGCCTAGAGGTACCTCTTTGCTCGGGCCAGGAACGCAAGAGCCCCCTGTTTCCTGACCGTACTGCTGCTGCTAGCTGCCCTGCTGCATCCTGTGTCAGTCCGGCTCTCGCCGTTTCAAAATGGCCACCGAGAGTTGACGCAGCATCACGAGACTTCAACTCTCGGCGGCCATTTTGAAACGCCGAGAGCCGGACTCGCACAGGTTGCAGCAGGGCAGCTAGCAGCAGCGCTATGGCCACAAAACAGGGCAGGGGCTCTTTCGTTCCAGCACCCAGCGAACAGGTACCTCTACACCACCACCGATAGTTGCGTAAGGGGAGGGGAAGGGAGTCCCGTGCCCACTAGCGCCCGTTTCATTTGAGGCAGAAACGGGCCTTTTTTACTAGTTACTATATAATGCTCTTGAAGAATAAAATCAGCAGTGGAATACTATAAACCAAAAACATTTTATCTTGTCAACTGATAGCTGCCAATGTTGTATAGTAACTAAGTAAATATAACTAGTTATTATTATTATTATTATTATTAATTACATTTGTATCCCACATTTTCCCACCTATTTGCAGGCTCAATGTGGCTTACATAGTTTTATTACATTGTCATTCCAGAATATCAGATACAGTTAGTGATGTGCAGAGATTACATAAAGGAAGAAAGAAGGGAGTAATTAGGGTAGGTGTAGAAGGTGGGCTTTCATAACTGAGTTGGTTGGTGAGGTGGACTAGTGAGGTTATATGTTCTCATTGTAAGCCTTATTGAAGTAAAGGTTTTGTTACTTTTACGTGTAAAGAAGTACAAGATAACATTTCTTACTTTTACTTTTACTAAAGTAGTAATTTCACCAAGCTTTACTTCTTTTACTCAATTACATATGATACTTGCAGTTAAAAGTAAAAGCAGAAGAGAGATGTAAATGATGATTTCACAGTAAACCAAATTAAACTGCAAAACGGGATGCACGCAGGTACCTAGATAAAAGGGATTTTTTTTACTGGGCCAGAAAATAGATGTGCAGCAAACTGAAAACCAACATACGTCCATTTTCAGCCTGAGACTTTACTGCCACCCATTGACTTAGCTGTAAGGTCTCACGCGCTACCCGGGCAGTAAACATGCAGCATGCACCAACTGCTGTTTACCGCCAGGTAGACTCCCCACAGTAGAAAATCCTATATACTAAAACTCACCCTCAACGTTCTGAGGACACTGACGTCAGTGTCACTTCCTTCGGGTTCAAAGGGTTCGTGGTGGTGAAGCCACCGAAATCACTGTCTCTGGGCCCCGCCCTCGCGTCAAACGTGATGACGTCGAGGGCGGAGCAATGGCGTCACAGAGCGAGGGCGGAGCAATGGCGTCAGTGGCTTCACGACTCAGGAGATGAAGGTGGCGTGCGTTGACGAGGTGCGGAGCAATGGCAGTCAGTGGCTTCACAACGCCGAAGGGGTGGGGGGGGGGTTGGGAGGAAAACCTTGCTAGCGCCTGTTTCATTTGCTCCAGAAATGGGCATGTTTTACTAGTAGAAAATATTTTCTACCGAGTCTTTTCAGCATGCACTGAATTCGAAAGTACCACCCAGGGCACGCGGTAGCTGGACGGTAATGCTGATTTGCTGGACGCATATAGGCCCTTACTCACCTTTGTATGAGGGCCCCTTAAACAGTGGAGCATCTCATCTTAAATTTTGCTGTTCAGTGAATATAGCCTAGGAGAACAGTGGTGTTGCCTGTGTTTGTTGACTTGGTTACTAGTCTGCAACCAAACAGAATAGCGATGTTGGGTCACAGCTGAGATGAAGCTAAAGCTTTTAACAATCCTTGCCAAACAGATATATGTCTCTATCACAACAGACTACTGATCATCCCATGGAAAATTTTACCATAGGGTGACTGTCCATTGAATTGATAGAGTCTTTAGAGAGGAAGTCTGCTTATCTGGCCTTAAAACTGAAGGGTTCCCACACATATGAAATTCTTGCATCAGTTCTTGATGATATTCAAACAGAGTTTGCCATCAGACAAAAAATGATTACAGCAATAACAGACAATGATTCCAACTTTGTGAAAGCCTTCTTTTTAATTTGACAGCATGGCGATGATAATGAAGATGGAGGTGAAGATACAAGTGATAAATTGGACAGCACTACTAATGCAGATGATAATGATAATAATGATGATAAACTATTCTATTCTATATAGAAGTCAAATATTTGAGACTGACTACCTTGATTAAAACCTGCAGTCCCAGTCAGAAGACAAGTAATATTACAACTTGGCCTGATTTAAAGGAATTGCTAGTGCAGTTGTTGAAAATCTTTTCAACTGTGCCGGAATAATAATTCACAGCTGCACTCGCATGAGTGACAGTTATTTTCAAAATTTAGTTTTACTAAAAGCAAAGTGGATTGAATTGTATAGCAATAAAGTTGTTGGGATAAAAACATTAGCAATAGTTGCATTCATTGTAGTTGTGGTACTTTTACTTTTTACTCAAAAAGTATTATATTAGGCAAGAACTTTTTTACTTTCACTTAAGTAAATTTTTTAATGTGTCCTTCACTATACTTTTTACTTTTACTTAAGTATTGAAATATACGTTTATTTTTACTTTTACTTAAGTACTTTGACCTAGTACTTTGAACAACACTGATAGGTGCCATTGGAAATGTTACAAAAATGCTGTGTTGTACTTTATTACAGATGTTACAGCTGAAAAGTGGTTCTGTACTTTATAAAACAAACGATGAAATCCATTCTCACAGTTTGGAAAGATAATCCAGCTGATATTCAGCCCATGGGAAACAGGTGGCTAAGTGCCGTGATTGGTGCTGAGCTCAGATATTCAATGCCGAGCTGTTTCTGGTGACTGGCATTCAATATTCAAATTGTTTTGGCCGGCTTAAACATAACCAGCCAAGTTGATATTTAGTGCTAGCCAGTTAAGTTTATAGTAGCCAAAGATAGGACTGCTATTTAGGCAGTCTGATTTGACCGCTAAACTTAGCTGCGAAGCACTGAATATTCGTGGCTAGCCAGTTATATCGTGCAATATAGCTCATTAGCCACTGTACACTAACAGGCCAATGATCAATTTTCCCATGCTGTTCTGAATAGCGCTTTAAAATTAGAGCCAGAACAACATGGGGAAATAAAACCCTAAAGATCAAAGCTAATAGCATGCAAACTTATGCCTGCTATTAGCTTTGATCATCAGGGCACTTCTGCAGGAGGATTGTGCCTGGGCATCTGTCCAAGGCACAATCTTCCTGCAGAAGTTGTTTGACAGGTCCGGGCTGTCAAAAAAAAAAAGATAGGACCTGTGAAACAGATCAACGCAAGGGGCTGAAGGTGCCCCCCCCCCCCCCCACAAGCCCTTTCTCCCTTATATAGTATTGAAGCCCCACACAGCGCATCCCATAATGTACAAGTCAGGGCACCACCATTTTGAATGTGGTGCTCACAGGAAGAGGGAATGCAACTCCCTCCTCCTGCTTCAAGGTATGGAGGTTTGGGAAGCTTGGGGGGCACCAGGCCACCAGGGCAGGTGGTAGGAGAGTGCCCACTGGGTCACCAGGGAAACCTTTTTGCGGGGGAGATGGAAGTCCACTGAACCTCCAGCCCCCTTGTGTCCAGGTGGGGGGAGGGATGGATGACCACCGGACTTTCAGCCCTTATGTTTGCTGAACAGGGCTCCCCATTCCTCCCCAATGCACTGCAAACCCTAATGCCAGCTCCGAGCTGGCATAGGATTTGACGCAGGAGCAGCATCAATATTTGTCACACTGTCCACTGAGCATTGGGAAGGAATACCTAATGCCTTGTTTAGCATGCATTTGAATGCTACTTGTGCTCTGAGCCAGTGAGCTCATTGTTACACATGTTTGCCAACTCTAATCATAGGGCACATGCAAACGCGGGTGCTAGTCTGGTGTTAATGGCCTCTAGCATCTGTATTTGCCTTTGATCGTCTGCCCATAGGTGTTTATATTCAGCAGAGATAACCAGTTATGCCACGTTGAATGTTAGCGCTTAGCCGGCTAAGTGCTATTTAACCAGCCAGGAGCCATTACTGGCTGGTTAAATAGCAATGAATATTGGCCAGAATATCTTTGGAGACAAGGCAAAAGGACCCATACAATGCCCTTGATTTATTCACTCTCCCTATGGCCCTGTGAATGTAAGATTTTCTGCTTTTTTTTTCTACAGTTCTCACCAAGACATGTTCTTTCTTCATAGGAATGCTCATGCCTCCACCAGAGGAGTTAGAGTATTTGCTCAGCCATCCTTAAAATCTATTACAGTAATTTGAACATATTGCTTTATGATTGCCGCATTAGAAATTAAAAGTATTCATAAGTGTAGTGTGCTAATTTAAAAAGTGACTATTCACTCTAGTTAAGCAAATAAATATTTGCATTATACATAGGCAAGTTAACATGATTGTTTGGGTCACTATCTGATTTATTGTTGAATGGTTTGATACATACCAGGGCGGTACAGAATATATGCATGTGATACGATTCGACCCTGAATAATGCCGCAAATATATTATTTATATTCAGCCGAATAGTGATTTAAATTAGAATACGAATAATCTGGGGCTCCACTGTGCTAAATCTTTTTGAAATAAACATTTGGGAGTAATTTTACTAAGCCATGGTAAAAAGTGGTCTACAGTAGTGTGAGCACGTCTTTTGGGTGCACACTGGGCCATTTTTTACCCTGTCTAGGAAAAAGGGCCTTTTTTAAGGGGCTGGAAAATGGGCATGCGCTAAAATTGAAACCAGCTTGCATCCATTTTCAGCCTGAAACCTTACTGCTACCCACGATCTCAGGCGGTAGAAAATTGAAAATTATTTTCTACCATGGGATTTGGTGTGTGCCAAATTCAGAATTACCGTCCACCTCACATGCAAGCCAGGCGGTACTGCCAATTTTGCACGTGCTGTACGTGCATAGGCCTTTACGTAGCTTAGTAAAAGGGTCCCTTGATCTCTAATTTTATGTTGATTCTTTTATTATGTAAAGCTCTCAATGCCCATTATTCGTATTCCTATTCCATTGAATAATATTTTTCATTATTTGTATTTGGCTGCAGGGCCGGTCTTAAGCCGAGGCGACCGAGGCGGCTGCATAGGGCCCCGCGCTTAGGGGGGCCCCACGCGGCGCGCCTCAGGCAACCTCTTCCCGCCGCAAGGATCTTTATTTCCCTTTTAAGTTAACTTTACCCTCCGTCGCCGCCTCGCCGGAATCCGAGCATCACTGAAAGCGCTCCTCCTCTCCCGAGTCCCCCCGACATCTCTAGCAGAACTGGAGCTCTTCCTGATTCGTTCATTCTCAGTGTCCCGCCCTCGAGGGCGGGACACTGAGAATGAACGAATCAGGAAGAGCTCCAGTTCTGCTGCGTTCTGCTAGAGACGTCGGGGGGGGGACTCGGGAGAGGAGGAGCGCTTTTAGTGACGCTTGGATTCCGGCGATGGAGGCGGGTAAAGTTAAAAAAAAAAATTGAGGAGCCATCCTTGGTTGGGGGGTGAAAAAGAGGGCGCCAGGGCGGGCAGGCAGTTGAACGTGGGAGCGGGAGGGTAAGGGAGAGAGGACCTGGACATGGATGCCAGGCCTCAGTGAGAGAGGGTAATGGCTGGATAGGGATGATGAATGGAGGGGGCAGGGGAGAGGAGCATGGATGGGAGGGGGCTCAGGGAGAGATGGGAATGGCTGGATAGGGATGATGAATGGAGGGGGCAGGGGAGAGGAGCATGGATGGGAGGGGGCTCAGGGAGAGATGGGAATGGCTGGATAGGGATGATGAATGGAGGGGGCAGGGGAGAGGAGCATGGATGGGAGGGGGCTCAGGGAGAGAGGGGAATTGCTGGATAGGGATGATGAATGGAATGGAGGGGGCAGGGGAGAGGAGCATGGATGGGAGGGGGCTCAGGGAGAGAGGGGAATTGCTGGATTGGGATGATGAATGGAATGGAGGGGGCAGGGGAGAGGAGCATGGATGGGAGGGGGCTCAGGGAGAGAGGGGAATTGCTGGATAGGGATGATGAATGGAATGGAGGGGGCTCAGGGAGAGAGGGGAATTGCTGGATAGGGATGATGAATGGAATGGAGGGGGCAGGGGAGAGGAGCATGGATGGGAGGGCAGGGCTCAGGGAGAGAGGAGAAATTGCTGGACATGGAGGGCAGGGGAGAGAGGAGAAATGTTGGGCAGGAATGGAGGGAAGGAAAGACAAAGGAAGGAGATGCACATGGAGATGGTAGACAGGACACATAAGGACACAGGAGGATGGTGGACATGGTGAGAGAAAAAATATCAAATGGAAAGAAGACACTGCATAAAACAGAAGACACTGGGACCAAAGCGAATAGAAAAAAACAAATGATCAGACAACAAAGGTAGAAAAAAGTATTTTATTCAGAATGTATTAATTGGAATATGTCAGCTTTTGGAAATGTGCATCTGTGATATTTTGCATGTAAGTTTCAATTTTTCTAGTATTGCTGCATGCTGAGCCTGACATCTTGAGGTAACTTTCCAGTTTATTTTGCCTTCATATCTGTTGTGTCATGTGTTTTTCATGCGTGATCAAGGTGCAGTATCCTGCTAGCATGTAGCATTTGCAGCCCTTTTTGTTTTGTTTTTTTCACGAGGTAGTGTATTGGTGTTTTAGAGCCTGGTGTAATTACAGTGCTGTCTTTCCACGCATAAGGTTGTAGCTCGTCCTGTCCTTGGAATTAGTGCTGTTATGATTTGGTAAGGTTATGAGTGTGTTTTTGCACAAGTTTGTGTAAAGTGTTTTGCAGTGGAGAGATTGTGTGTCCGCACCTCTGACCCCCCCGGGGTTATGAGAATTGGAACTACTAATTGTAGTGGACTTGAACTGAATAATTTCTGGGGGGGGGGTCATGATAGCATTGTGCTTATTATTTCAATCAGTTTTTCTGTACAAGTTTAGCTTGGGCTGGGGGCGGGGCTAGGATGGGGCCCCACCAATTGGTCTGCATAGGGCCCCGCACTTGCTAAGACCGGCCCTGTTTGGCTGAATAGTAAAATATGCTATTTGGTAGAGCTGTAGAACATACATAGCTTTTACACGAAACAAAGAGAAGCACACAATAAGCCAGTAGCAATGTGGTAAAATTTAAATTTATTAAAAACAGCTTTTAATAAAAGTGGAATAAACCAGTTCAATATACTTTAAATTACTGACCATATGCCCAATATGTTTTTGCACCTAGTGTCTGCTTCGGAGCAAATTTAAAACCCATTATGTACAGGGATTCCACCTAGACAATTGCCTAAGATGCTTATAAGGTTGCACATGAAGGGGTATCCGGTCCCTGATGTAGCTTAAAATAATTCCCTTGAGTATAAACAGCCTAAATATATTCCACAGACAGTTAACTAAGGTTACTTTTAATAAATGCAGGGCCTGATATTCAAAATGATTTGAATGTCTCTTAGAGGCTTCTGGACATTTAAATTTTATTTCTGGAGCTAACCGGACATCTTCAGTGGCACTTAACTGGATAGTGCTGCTCAAAATGCCTGGTTAGCTCCCAAACAAAAACTGGCTACTTTGGAGATGTTCTGGGCGCCGAGTTTGCACTTAATCGGTTAAGTGCAGACTCTAACCCCAGAAAACAACAGCCAACAAGGTAAAAAGGTGAAGTGAAAAAGGCTATTAGAGCCAAAAGAATGTCCTTCAAAGAATGGAAAAAGGACCCAAATGAAAAAAAAAAAAAGAAGAAGAAACATAAGCACTGGCAAGTTAGATGAAAAGCACTGATAAAGAAGGCCAAAAGAGAATATGAAGAGAAACTTGCCATAGAGGTAAAAACTAACAATAACAACATTAGAAGCAGAAAGCCAGTGAAGGAATCCTTGGGACCATTAAATCATGATGAAGTAAAATGGACACTCAGGGAGGACAAGGCCATAGCAGAAAAACTAAATGAATTCTTTGCTTCAGTCTTTATGGAAGAAGATGCAAGAGATCTGTACCAGAAAATGGTTTTCAAGGGTGATGAAGTGGAGGAACTAAAAGAAATCTCGGTGAACCTGGAAGACGTACTGAGCCAAATCGACAAATTAAATCACCTGGACCAGATGGCATGCTTTCAAGGGTACTGAAAGAACTCAAATATGAAACTGCTGATCTGCTATTAGTAACCTATCATTAAAGTTGTCCATAGTACGTGAAGATTGGAGGATAACCAATATGATACTGATTGTTTTAAAGGGTTCCAGGAGTGATCCGGGAAATTACAGACCGTTAAGCCTGACATCAGTACCGGGTAAATTATTCAAAATTATTATAAAGAATAAAATTATGAAACACATAAATAAATATAGTTTAATGAGACAGAGTCAGCATGATTTCAGCCAAGAAGTCTTGCCTCACCAATTTGCTTCATTTCTTTGAAGGTGTGAATAAAGATGTGGATAAAGGTAAGCCAGTTGATGTAATGTATCTAGATTTTCAGAAAGATTTTGACAAGGTTCCTCATGAGAGACTCCTAAGAAAATAAGAGTCATGGGATCAGGGCCGTGCCAACACGGTAAACGCCGCAGGGGGGCGCCTGCCTTCAAGGGCGCCGCACTGTAGTTATATTTTTTAAAAAAACCTTACTCCTCCGCTCCATCCCCGATTCCCCGGCGCTTTAAATTTACCTCGCTCCGCCTCCGACGTCTGCGCAGCATCAGTGAAAGCGCTGCCTGTCTGACGTCTCTCCACCAGCCTTCCCTTCGCTCGTTCGTTCCCTCTGTGTCCCGCCTTCTTCTGACATCATTTCCTTGAGGGCGGGACACAGAGGGAACAAACGAGTGAAGGGAAGGCTGGTGGAGAGACGTCAGATAGGCAGCGCTTTCACTGACGCTGCGCAGACGTCGGAGGCGGAGAGAGGTAAATTTAAAGTGCCGTGGAATCGGTGCACGCGTGCGCGCACGCGCAAGCACCAACTGATGATAGTCTGCAAAAGGAGACGGCTGAGGGGAGATATGATTGTGGTCTACAAAATCCTGAGTGGTATAGAATGAGTAGAACAGAATCAATGTTTTACTCTTTCAAAAAGTACAAAGACTAGGGGACACTCAATGAAGTTAAATGGGAATACGTTTAAAACATATATAAGGAAATATTTTTTCACTCAACGAATAGTTAAGCTGTGGTACTCTTTGCCAGAGGTTGTAGTAACAATGTTTAGGGTATCTGGATTTAAAAAAGGTTTGGATCATTTGCTGGAGGAAAGGTCCATAGTCTGCTATTCAGAAAGACATGGGGGAAGCCACTGTTTACCTTGGAATTGGTAGCATGGAATTTTGTTACTATTTGGATTTCTGCCAGGTACTTGTGACCTGGATTGGCCACTGCTGGAAACAGAATACTGGGCTAGATGGACTATTGGTCTTACCCAGTATGTTTATTTATTTATTTGTTACATTTGTATCCCACATTTTCCCACCTATATGCAGGCTCAATGTGGTTTACATAGTACCGTAAAGGCGTTCGCCAATTCCGGTATGAATACAGTAATATGTTCTTATGTTCTTATTTGGTACTTATCCGATTAACATTAACTGCATAAATAGGGCCATATAAAAGGCAGCCATATCTGGATCTTTGTAGCTGGTTAAGTGTCGACTATCACACTTAACCAGCTATATTTTGGCTGGATCCATATACCCAGAAATTCAATGCTGGTGCCTGGATATGGCTCGTCTTTGAATTTCCAGGTATAATGCCAGCGGAAGTCAACAACCCGCTGATTGCCACCAGCCGAATTTCGGGTCCTTAGATTTCGGCACATTAGTACTGGTTTGTTCTGTGCTGCTCTTTGTTTTATGTGATAGTGTTTGCAGCACCTTGGACCTCTTGTTTTCTTTGGACATACATAGACAGTTTCATTCTTCTGTTGAGATAATTTATATCATTGGTAAGACACATGAATGTCACATACAGCTTTTATAGGTGTCCTAGTTTCCTTTTCTTTACATTTTTATGTGAAAATATTTCATGGGACTAGCCCAGTGGCTCAGTTCCTTGTAAGCAGCTGAGAAATGCCAGCGCCATTTAAATCGGGGGTGTTCCTTGAAACAGCTCCAGGGCGAAACATAGTCTATGTCAGATTAAATAATCCCCCGATTGACTGATTGAATTCATCTTGAGATGAGTATTCTAAGTTAATTGTTTTATAATTTAATTGTTAAAAAAAAGTTTGAAAAAACTAAATAAAAACTTTGCACTATGGACTGATGAGTAGGTGAGTGCATAAATCTTACTGGTTCAAACTCTATATTCAGTAAGTGTCACCGCTGAGGTCTATGGTATATTTGAGCTATATTGGCAGTAATTTATATATTGGTTTAGCAAAAACCTCCTGAAAGATTGTTGCAGTTGCTTTTTGGTACATTTCTTAAAGCTAGCATATTACAATAACTTTATTTTTCAGCTTTGCTTTGGTCCTAGTGACTCTTCTGCTTTTTTTCTTAATTCTCTCCAGGGTCTTCTGTCCTTTTGACATTTCTTCTCTATGTCCACCATCAATCTTTCTTATGTGTCTCTATACATCCTGTCTAGTGTCTGGCCCTTGTGTCTGTGTCCCTGTCCCTATGCTCCCTCCAGAGCCAATATCTCTTTTATATCTCTGTCTCTCTTCATGTCTGGCTTCTCTCCTCTCTCCTCCCTTTCTCCTGTGCCCCTTGACCTCTACCCCCCCCCCCCCCCACACACACACACACACACACCTTCTGGCATCTCTCTCTCTCTCTCTCTCTCTCTCTCTTTCTCCCTCCCTCCAATTGGGCCAGTGTCTCTCCACAGGTCAGTCTCTGTCTCTTCTCCTTCTGTTCCACCCTCCATCTAACATCTGCCCCTTCTCCCCTCTCTCTCTCTCTCTCTCTCTCTCTGTCTTCCCTCAGCCCCTGCCTCACCTCAGGTCCAGCATCTCTGTCCCTCTCTTCCCCTTCTCTTTTGATCCAAGGCTCCCCCCCCCCCACGCACCTAGGTCCGTTGTCTCCCCCCTCCCACTTGCATTCTGAAGGATCTGACATCTAACTACCTCAATGAAACACACACACCCATCTGGGTGCATGGGGAGGGGGATAGATGCCAGACCCAGGCACGGGGGAAGGAGTCTCCAATTTCAGATGACCTCTACCATTGGGTGACCCCTGGTATTTTGCCTGATTCACTCACTCAATGGTAGCTATGCCCATACTAGTCTTGTGACTGTTACTTAGTAAGGACTGCCTGTTCAATACAAGTTGGGCCTGACACTCTGCCCCATAAATGGAAGCCTGGAAGGGAAGGGACCTGTGAGTATATCCTGAGTTATCCTCATACTTACTATGAGAAAACCGTTGCCGGAGCAGAGCCCCTGAGATGAAGAGACCAGTGGTAGGAGAGCAGTTGGGATTAACAATTCACATGAAAGGTGTGGGGGGGGGGGGGGGGAGAGGCAGGAATTTTGCTACCAAAGACACAAAATAATCAGAAGGTCCTTGGTTCTGCCCTAGTGTTAGCCTTTCAGGTTTGGAGATGCTGCAGAGGCAGCATTTACATCCTGTAGGGGGGAAGTAGGGAATCATAATCCTTGTTTAATGATGACACTTAGTAGCCAGATTCAGACACCATGATTGCAAGGTTCTAGAAGGATCCCTCATGCCTGGTCCCTCAGCTCAGTATTGTTCTTACAATGAACACAGTACATGTGTTGAGGCGGGGGGGGGGGGGGGGGGGGGGGGGGGGGAGGAAGAAAAGATAATAAAAGGGGGGAGAAAAATATCCCTTGCTATTTACAAGTGAAGGCACATAATGCCAGATTCAGATCCCAGCCCTGGTCTCAAACGAGCTTAAAGTATCAAAATGGAAAACGCTCAGTTCAAATAACTAAATAAAAGAATTATACATAGTGTTAAACAATGTACTGTAATGCCCAGAGTGCTTTACAAAACAATAAAGCCTTTTTTTAATTGCAAAGCAGCAACATAAATCTTTTTGTCCTCTCTTATGTGTGAAATACCATAAAATGCAGTGGCTAATTCAATTAATCACATATATTCATTTCGTAGCAGATAGGTTCAAGGCTTGTCTGATTTTCAATTAAAAGATTAAAGATGGTAATTTGAATTTAATATGGTTTACAGAGATTTTGTGAGCTTCCTTCAAAAACTGACTTTCTACTGGTTCTATTTCTTACATAAATCCTGCCACCTCCCTCTGTCAGAACTGGGCTAAATGGAATGTTGGTCTATCCTAGTTTGACAGGTTCTTAAGGCACAATTTTCATATCTACAAAAATGCTATATAAACCTGACAATCAATGTAGCAGAATTGAGCATGAGCGGAACCGTAGTAGAAATTAGCACATAAAGCCTTCTTGGCCAGTCAGTCTGTCCAATTGGATCCCATCATCTCTTTCCCTTGTCCTTCCTACTATTCTCATTATATCTGTCTCAAGCGTCATTCAATTTTGCAACCCTTTTGGCTACTTCCACCTCTCCTAGAAGATGATTCCAGGTTTCTACAAGCCTTTCAGTAAAAATTTCTTCTCAGTTTCTCTCCTGCCATCTCATCATTCTTAAAAATAGAATCTCCCATTGGGAGAGAAATGTAATGAAAAAGCATAAGTGATGATTGCAACACTGCATGCAAGCAGTGGCATATCAAGGGACATGGGGGTGGGGGTGCATGGTCCCCCAGCACAAGCATGAAGGGGAAACTGGTAGAGTACCTAGAGCTTGTCCTCAGCCACAAGAGCAGTGGCTGTATCAGGTGCCAAGGAGACAGGCAGCAAAAAAGCAGCAGCTAAAGATAAAAGCATTTTGGGGAATTTCATCCCATGACCTCACTCAAGATCTGCCTCATCCCACCCCTTCCAAAGCAGACTTCCTGCTTCAGAAGGGGTAGAATTTGGACTTGAGTATCATTTTTCCTAGTGAAATGTCTTTAATTTCATTTGTTATTGTGATTATTATAATTGATTTCTTTATTGATGGATGCTTTTCAAACAAGATGTTTCTTGTATAATATGTTTAAATCAATAAATTAAAAAAAAAAAAAAAAAAGAATTTGACAGACTGTGAGCATGTACAAGGGCTCAGAGGCCCCATGTTGCATTTTTCCTTTTCAGCTGAATGACTGCAACGTGATGGCATTGTTAGTGGCAAAAGGAAGGAAAAAAAGGGGAGATGCTGAACTCAGGGAGGAGGGGAGGCTGGACTTGGGGGTGGGACAAGCAAGGGGAGATGCTGGGCCAGGAGTGGGGAGGAGAGGCAAGCAAAAGGAGATGCTAGACCTGGGGATGAAGGGAGAGACAAGGGGAGATCCTGGGTCCGGGGGAAGGGGGAGGCAAGCAAAGGGGAGATGTTGGACCAGGCTAGAGGGAACATAAAAAAGGGGATATGCTGGACTCAGGGGGAGGAAGGCAACCAAGGGGAGATTGTAGACCTGAGTGGGGAGAGACAAGCAAGGGTAGATCCTGGGCACAAGGGTAGAAGAACTTGGCGGGGAGGGGGGGCAGCACAAATGTAAATATTGTCCCCTGGGCACTGGAGACCCATAGTACACACTAGCCTGTGAGATTGTATATGTGTATATTCTTCTCCAAGTTAATTTGAATGTTTGTTCATGAAAACAGAATAAGTGAATAAATGATTAAACATTAAAGCACAACAGGGGATATGCATAGCAACAACTATTTGCTACTTCTTATCCCTGAATAAGATAATACTAAAACAACAGGTGAGCATATTTACAAGGTGGGAGTATACATTCCGTCTGATGCTAACATCTGGTGAAGCAGGAAAGATCTGGAAAATGAGTAATACATGGTCCAGAGGTAAGGACAGCCTGTGCCAGGGCTCCAGAACTCACATCCAAATTTAACTTTCCTTTTTCCATGGCTCTGTATTCAGTGATATGCTGATGTTCACACCCTGTTAGAACTTGCTACAGAAACACAGTATTGTTTGAAGCACAAAGAAGCATTGTGGTGCCACAATGCATATTTTCTGTATAGCAGTAAGGTGCTGCCGCTCTTTCTTTCAGGTTTTTGTTCATTTTACTCACACTAAAAGCTCTTTCATAAATACCACAGACTGCATTAGGCTATGAGTGGATTAGAAGCCTGTATGATGTATTCTTTTATATAAAAGCCTACACACTAATTGAGTTAAACATGATAATGACAATGCAGTGATGGTGTTAGAGCTAATGAGAATGGAGCTGTAGTGATTTTTTAGTTGCCACTAGCTTGAAGCACCAGTCTTCAATGTTGGGCCATGTCTGAGCACCAGTATTAAGTATCTGGCTATGTGTGGACCACCGGCATTTATCCAGTTAAGACCAATATTCAGCCCTTTACCAGATAGGTGAAACCAGAAAAAGGTAGGATTATATTTTATGCAGTCCGATGTGTCCATTAAGGCTGAATATTGGCACATAATGGCATAAGTGCCGACTCAAGCCCAACCCTGCCCACAACCTAGTCTGTTTACTGCTACTGAATATCCCCAGAAGGCCCCACACAGGCGATTAAACTTGTAATCCCTAGTGGTCCAGCCCACTTGCTCCTGCCCTACCAACTACTGCAAGTCTGTCACTAGAGGTCACGGCAGCTATTCTTCTGAGGCAGCCTCAAGGGGCAGGAGCAAGTGAGCTTTACTCTTGCCCCAGTTATCTCAGCTAGCAGTTGGGACCCGCATAAGCATCAGCAGCCAGAACATGTGTTATTAGCCTCACGATAATGCTCAGCAATTTAAAAAGAAAAAACTGTTTTTCTAGGTTTTATGAGGCATATGTTCCCAAAATAGGCACCTATTTGGACGTCTCACCTAGATGACTCCCAACTGACATGATAAACCCTCCCTGACTGACATCAGCAAACCCTCTCGAGACTATCACTAGGGTTCAGTGGCTGCCATTTTGAACCTAGAGCTACACTGGGCAGGAGCAGAGGGGGGCTGTTCCTGTTTGGGCCCACTAGGCAATCATGGATTCCTCAGGGTAAGTCCTGGGGGTCTAAAGGGGTTCTGGTAGGTGGAGAGATGATGGGGTGAGGACTGGGTGGGGATCTTTAATTTCAGAGTAAGATCGGTCTGCGCCTAATTTAGGCATCAGCATTTATACCAGGTTTTACTTGGCATAACTGCCTGCAACTAAATTTAGTCACATGGACCAGTGCTCGGTGTTTCGTATAAGGCATGCTTTATAGAATGTGCTTAGACAAATTTTATTTTGGCGCCAAATTTTTAGGCATGATATATACAATCTAGTCCCACAGTAGTTAATGATGCTTGGAGATAATGACAACATGCAGTTATCCTGCAGAAGCAGAAGGTTCTTTGAAGCTTAGATCATGTTGAGGATTATGAGGAGAATTAGTCAAGGATTATAAAGTGATTAAGAGTTTTTTTAGGGTTGCAGTTGGCACTAATTTCTGTGGCTGAAGAACCTTGCTCTGCAACGTTACAGATAAGTGTTTTTTTAAGTTTTGGTTGAAATTTTGACATGGTTTGTTCTGGGCAGAAAAGGTAATGATCTTTTCTTGGCAGAATACTTCAGAGGTTTACTACTGCTTTCTGCAACTTATAACACCTGATCTTCCCAGTGGTCCAAAATATAACAAATTCAAACTGTCCCAAGCAATGTTAGATGAGAGTGGGAAATAAGGGAACAAGTGAAAGGGGGTGGTGTTAGTACAAAATGTGGAATTGATTAGAGTCTCATAAGAATATAAGAGTAGCCATACTGGGTCAGACCAATGGTCCATCTAGCCCAGTATCCTTTTCCAACAGTGGCCAAGCCAGGTCACAAATACCTGGCAGAAACCTAAATTGTGGCAACATTCCAAGCTACAAATCCCAGGGCAAGCAGTTGCTTCCCCATGGACTTTTCCTCCAGGAACTTGTCCAAACCTTTTCTAAAACCAGATACGCTAACCGCTGTTACCACAAACTCCGGCAAAGAGTTCTAGAGCTTACAAATTCTTTGAGTAAAAAAATATTTCCTCCTATTTGTTTTAAAAGTATTTCCATGTAACTTCCTTGAGTGTCCCCTAGTTTTTGTACTTTTGGAATGAGTAAAAAATTGATTTACTTCTACCCACTCTACACCATTCAGGATTTTGTAGACCTCAATCACATCTCCCCTCAGCCATCTCTTTTCCAAGCTGAAGAGCCCTAACAACTAGCCTTTCCTCATATGAGAGGAGTTCCACCCCCTTTATCATTTTGTTCGCTCTTCTTTGAATCTTTTCTAATTCCACTATCATCTTTTTTGAGATATGGCGACCAGAACTGAACGCAATAGTCAAGGTGTGGTCGCACCATGGAAAGATACAGAGGCATTATAGTATTTTTGCTCTTATTCACCATCCATTTCCAAATAATTTCTAATGTCCTGTTTGCTTTTATGACCGCCACCGCACACTGAGCAGAAGATTTCAGCATATTATCTACAATGACACCTAGATCTTTTTCTTGAGTGCTGACCTCAAGGTGGATCCTATCATCAGGTAACTATGATTCGGATTATTCTTTCCAATGTATATCACCTTGTATTTGTCCGCATTAAATTTCATCTGCCATTTGGATGCCCTGTCTTCCAATTTCCTATGGTATCGTGTTTTAACAACCTTTGTGTCATCTGCAAATGTAATCACCTCACTCGTCATTCTGATTTCCATATCATTTATAAATATGTTCAATAGCACCGATCCCAGTACTGATCCCTGTGGCACTCCACTGTTCACCCTCCTCCAATGAGAGAAATAACCATTTAACCCTAACCCTCTGTTTTCTGTCCAGTAACCAATTTCTAATCCACACCAGAACCTGGAGGAGTAGCCTAGTGGTTAGTGCAGTAGACTTTGATCCTAGGGAACTGAGTTCAATTCCCACTGCAGCTCCTTGTGACTCTGGGCAAGTCACTTAACACTCCATTGCCCCTGGTACAAAATAAGTACCTGAATATACTGCTTTGAATATAGTTGTAAAAACCCCAGAAAGGAGGTATATCAAGTTCCATTCCCATCCCATAACTCTTTAATCTTCTCAGGAGTCTCTCATGAAGAACTTTATCAAAAGCTTTCTGAAAATCTAGATCTAGGTGTCGTTGTAGATAATATGCTGAAATCTTCTCTGTTCAGTGTGCAGCGGCAGCCAAAAAAGCAAACAAGATGTTAGGAATTATTAGGAAAGGGATGATGAATAAGCCTGAAAATACTATAATGCTTTTTGCTCCATGGTGTGACCTCACCTTGAGTATTGCATTCATTTCAGGTCACTGTATCTCAAAAAAGATATAGAGGAATTAGAAAAGGTTCAAAAAAGAGCGACCAGAATAATAAAGGAGATGGAACTCCTCTCATATGAGGAAAGGCTAAAGAGATTAGGGCTCCTCAGCTTGTGAATGAGCCAGATATGGGGAGATATGATTGAGGTCTAACAAAATCCTGAGTGGTGTAGAACAAATAGAAGTAAATCGATTTATGTTCCTGTGTTTACTACATCAACCGGCTTACCTTTATCCACATGTTTTTTCACGCCTTCAAAGAAATGAAGCAAATTGGTGAGGCAAGACTTCCCTTGGTTGAACCCATGCTGACTCTGTCCCATTAACCCATGTTCCGTAATGTTATTCATTATAATAGTTTCCACTATTTTGCCCGGCACTGACGTCAGGCTTACCAGTGTGTAATTTCCAGGTTCACCTCTGGAACCCTTTTTAAAAATCGGCGTCACATTGGCCTCCCTCCAATCTTCGGGTACATATTACTAACAGCAGATCAGCAATTTCATACTTGAATTCTTTAATTAGCTTTGGATATATGCCATTTGGTCCAGGTGATTTACTACTCATTACTTTATCAATTTGACTCAGTACATCTTCCAGGTTCACCAATATTTCTTTCAGTTCTTCTGCATCATCACCATTTCTGGTACAGACATCTTCTTCCGTAAAGACTGAAGCAAAGAATTCATTCACTTTCTCCACTACGGCCTTGTCCTCACTGAGTGCCCCTTTTGCTCCAATTTGGTGGCTCAAGGAAATGACATATAAAACATAGGTGATACTTAATGCTAAACAATATTCGATACTACATGGAATAGATAGAAATAGAGGTCAATTTCAATAAAACTTCTTGGGCATTATTGGAAACATATAATCTAGACCTTTCAAATACTGTTATTATTATTCCTATAGTCAACAGCACTATACATACACCCCCAGATTCTATATGTGGTATCTAGATTTGCACACCTAAATTTGTGCACATGCCCAAATTTGTGTATGTAAATTAATTGAATAATGAGCCCTTTACCTATAATTGGTTGCTAACAACCAATTATTGATGTTAATTGTCATTCATTAAAATTTGCACATGTATCTTGCAGCATGCTATTCTATAAGGCATGGTACCTAACTCTACTAGCATATAACTCAAAAGGGGATGTGTCAGGGTGTTCTGAAAAGTGGCACACATAGTTATAGGATACTTTCACATGCGCTTAACTTGGGCACCTGCAATTACACCAGATTTCAACAGGGGTATCTCTGGTGCCTAAAGTTAGGTATGAGAATTCACGATTTTTCTCAGCGTCTATTTTTGAGCATTTATAGAATTCCCCCCATATTTATCACTGCACATAAAAGTGCCCATCGTATAAGTGCAGAATGTGCTATTCAATAAGGGTGTGCATAACTGCTATCGTGCAAGGGGTCAAACATGTAGGAGGAGTGTGGGAGGGGGCATGGATGGAGCTGCCACATATGTGCACAGCTTACAGAATACTACAGTAGAAGTCCAATAATCCAGATGCCAGAAATCGAAACCACCCAAGAATCCAGACCTCAAGCATTGTGATATCCGGACCGCCCAAGAATCCAGACTCCTTCCCCATGGTTCTGCATTTCTCCCTCCATTCCCAGCCCTGCCAGTTTGCTCTCAGTGTCATTGTCACCTGTTTAAAAGTCTTCTGTGCTGTCTCACCCTTCCAAAAGCACAAAGTTTCATCAGAAGGAGTGAGACGGGTCATAGGGGAAAGGTCCGGTGCTTGCCAGTGGTAGCCTGTGAGTAAGGCTACTGCTGTCGCTGCAGCATGGAAGACTTCTAAACAGGTGAAAGTGACAATGAGAGCAAGTGGGCAGGGCCAGAAGGGGGTGTGGAAGTTGCCAGACTGTGTGGAAATGGAGGGGGAGGTGTAGCCATGGTGGGGGGGCAATAGGGGCCTGGGACCCTCCTTTGTGATCAGGTCCATGGGCCCCCTGCTATTGTGAGGAGAGAAGCTGGGAGAGGAGATGCTGGATAGGGAGGAGAGACACTGGAAGGGGAGGATAGATGTTGGATTGGAAGGAGAGATGCTGGAAAGGGAAGAGAGATGCTGGATGGGGAAGAGAGATGCTGGATGAGGAAGAGAGACACAGAGAGATGTTGGATGAGGAAGAGAGATGCTGTATACTGTACCCATTATTTTTATTTGAGCTTTTACAGTATGTGTTTCCTGTTTTCTGTAATTGTTGATGAATAAATCACTTTATTCTTCCTTAAATCAGAATTTTAACAGTACTGCCTGAGAATCCAGAAAATCCAGACTAACCCAATCCCCAAGCAGTCTGGATTTTAGGACTTGTTCTGTATTAGCTATGGTGCACTCATTTGTACCTACCAGGGACATGGGTATATATTAGGATTCCCTAACAGAATCTAGGTGCCCAGATGTTGTTATAGGAGAAGCACTGCCCTCACAGCACTACAAGGGGGCACCCAGTTATAGAATTGTCCCCAAAGAGAATTTATTCATGTAGCACTATGAGCCCAGTTCTGTATTTTCTCACCCTGTGGGAGTGCATTCCATAAACAAATATAGATGCCTACTTTCCTTTATTGAATGCTAGCATAGCTGCTTCAATATGGGCCAGAAATCCAAGCATATTCTATAACAATGCACGTAACTTAATTAGCTTAACAAGCCAATCAGCGTATTTAACAGCATTTTACAAGCAATAATGAGCACTAATTGGCAATAATTAGAGTGTAAGCGCTAAGCGTATTCTATACTGAACTGCACCTAAATTCTAAAGTGTGCAGTTCAAATAGGAATGGCTATGGGAGGGAAAATGGGTGATTCATGGGTGTTCCTAAATTTACACGCATAGTTATAGAATATGGCCCAGTGCATGTCAATCTATTACATCACATTTTCATTGGTGTAAAAGACATATGTAGTTATAGGCACTGGAATATCAACTAAGCATATATACCATGCCTAAATCTACACACTGCTTATACAATATGCTTAGGTAGAAATGTTTACTGCATGGATATTTTAGGCACCATATATAGAATCTGGTCCTATGCACTTAAAAGTTAGGTGTGAGCACTTACACTAACCACAGAGCTGGTATAGGTGTTAGCACCTAAATGCTGCAGATAAATGCATACCACCTGATACTCCAAGTGATTTAAATGGCATGGAGAGGCTCCCCGCTGTTTAACTTGCTTGTCCATTGCTAACCGTGAATATCCAGTGCATGAACTAAAACCAACTAACTTGTGGGCGTTCCAGGTCACACATGCAGTTAAGTGCTGATATTCACTGCTTAAATTGGGCCACATAAAAAGCAGTCCTATCTTATGTGGTTCATCTTTTGCAGTTAAAGACTGACTATTGCATTTAACTGCATAAGTTTTAGCATCAGCATGTAACTGGATATTCAGTGCTGGTGCCCAGACATTGCCCAGCATTAGACATCCAGCAATACAGCCAGCAGTGGACTAAAAATGCTGACCACTATTGGCTGAATGTTGGCTGGTTAACTTATAGTCCCATCCACATTCTGTCCAAGCCCTACCCAAGTTCCACCCATGCTCAAATTTACAAAATAGCACTTAGGAGAAATTTTGGCTGTTGCATGCATATATACACACATGTGTATTTTAATGATGCCATTATTCTGATTGTTTTTTTACCTTATTTTTATTCAAGTTTCAAATATAAAATACAAGAATAATTTTGTCCAAAAATCAAGTTGCCAGAGCTAGAAAAATGTCAAATTAAGAAAAATATAAAGAAAATATAACATCTAAACAACTAACTCAAGTCCTCAACTTATAGGGAATACCAGAGAACAAAGAATTAGAAGAAAAGAAAAATAAAATTTCTAAACTAAAAAAATATATATATCTCTAAGTAGAGCTATATCATTCTTTTACAGTGGGTATAAGAGCTTTCTGATTAACAAGAGACTGACCATCTCCCTGCTGGATCAAGTCAGTCCTATCTTCTGCCACTATTTTATTACTCAGAAAAAAATTAATTGAGATGAATCAAAGAAATTATCAGTTAAATTCTGATATTTTGCTACTCATTTACATGGAAACATCAATCAAAATAATGCCCCCAAAGCCAAAACTGTAGGTTGCTTTAATAAGAACTGAATAATCTTTGCCACATCCAGAAACATTCTCATAGACAATGAACAAAAAGTACTAGTCCTGTATCTAAAGAAAAGTTTCAGTAACCAGTCACAGTCTGGGTCCAAAGCCATTATAACTAATAAAATAGATGGCATTGTCGTCTCTTCTCTAGAGGGTATCTTCTCTAGACTATCTTCTGAGATTGAGTAATATTACCTGACCATCTTCACCAGACTTTCTTTCTTCAAAGGAGGAAGATAGAAAACTCTCAAGACTGATGGGAGGGACTGGGCTGGAACAGGTACTTTGCTTATGTAGTGTTTAAACATATCTCGTGCTCACCCTTCATGTATTCTTGGAAAATTTATAATACAGTTGTATTATCTTTAATTATAGAAGTTTCTAAAGGTTTCATTTTATCCAGCCTAGTTTCTAATTTCTCAATCCGCTATTGAAGAAGAGTTAGCTGAGTCTGTTGGCTCTCTGACTTATCCTCAAGTAAAGAAAATCTATCACTTGTCTAAGTCATTTGCTGTGTGAGTTTTTGTCCCAGAGCCACAACCACATTTCAAATGTCTTCAAGAGTAAATTCAGATGGTCTTACCGCATTAAAGGCAAAGCCATAAGACAGAGGTAGCAGAAACATCTGAGTTATCTGCAGAATCTCCCAGGGCAGTCTACAGTTTTGGAATGCCATTAACACTTCTAGACCCTCCAGTTTGTTGCCTCACTTGAGAAATACCTGCTCTTTCTACAGCAGACTCCACCCCACCTTCCGATCTCTCACAGCCAGAAGGAGAGGAAATGATGTCAAGACTATTCAGCAACTTCCTTCCATGCATTAGCTGGATTAATTAGGGCAGGGGTAGGCAACTCCGGTCCTCGAGAGTCGTAGGCAGGTCAGGTTTTCAGGATATCCACAATGAATATGCAGGAGATAGATTTGAAAGCACTGCCTCTATGGTATGCAAATCTATTTCCTGCATATTCATTGTGGATATCCTGAAAACCTGACCTGCCTGCGTCTCTTGAGGACTGGAGTTACCTACCCCTGAACTAGGGATTCCACTCTTCAGGAGTCAATGACACACTGAGCTCCAGGGGAGTCAACTCTTCTAGCCCTCCAGTTGTCTTCCCCAGCAAGCCATCCCCAGTTGGTGGATTTCGTACAACAAAGGCATCTATCATTAAGATTGCTATCAGAGAGGGGGCTTGGGCAGCTACCGACTGAGAGTCCTGTCTCTCTTTCCATTTTTTCAGCACAACTTTAGGTAAGCAAGGAGCCATGGTAGATGTCCTAACCTCAGGGCACTGTCTTCATAAATACCATTATTCTAAATATTTAGAATAATTGGCATGTAAATGTTAGCACCACTTTTATAGAATTACACCCAGATACTGAGAAAAAGAACAGTTATACAATTATACATTTATCATGGCACAAAACTGCTGTTTGAAAACTGATCCTATAATGTGTGAGAAACTAGTTGTTAGCTTAGTACCATTAGCAGAAGATTATGAGAAGTAGAAATCTGAGTTTAAATCAGTTGCTGGAAAGCTTCAGGGTAAGAAAAACTAAGCAAAAGCACAGCTGAAAGCTCACACATTTATCACCATGAGAAAGTCAACAGGAATAAGTTTAAGAGAAGGAAAAAAGTAATACTAAAAAGTAAATTGTGTCTCAAGCATCTCATGAAAAAATAAAAAGGAAGAAGGTGAGACAGAGAAAACAAGGACATGCATTACTAGCTAAAGCAGCATAAGTAACAATGGCATTGATAATGAACTGCTTATGACAACACATCAAAAAGCAAATGGGGAAATAGAAATACTCCACACTAAATATGATCAAACCAAAAAAAGGGGGAGTATTATTATTATTATTATTTGTTGCATTTGTATCCCACATTTCCCACCTCTTTGCAGGCTTAATGTGGCTTACAATACATCATGAATAGTGGAAATATATGAGAAAGTATACATTTAGTAATAACAGAAGGATCTTGGGTAACTTGATAATGATAAATCATGATAGTAGTTTAGCAATCAAATATTATAAGAAATATATAAGAAAATGTACATATAGTATATGATAGTATAACAACTGGGCAGCCAAGACTGAATAATGCACACATTCCGTCATTAATTACTTCATTTGTTCCACAAAAGAAAATTTTTAGTCTTTATTTTATGTTTTTAATATTTATATAGAGAGAATACTAAGGCTAGAATAGAGGCATCATAGTACTTTTCTACTGGCTATGAGATCTCTTATGACACACAGCCATTCCAGATCTGCAACACTTTTGTATTACTTAATCATCTGCCACTGGCACTAACCCTAATTATTTTGTACAAAAAGATTTTAATGTTCTCCTAAAAATAACTTCTACCAACAGCAACCCCAATACTTGACTTAAAAAGTCACAGCGCTGAAGACAGTTGAATCTCCTGATGGCCACTGCTGCAAAAACCTGGTGTTTCAGTTCTACAGAACCTGCTTCCAGGGTAATTAAACATTAGATTGCCGTATAAATCAAACAGCTGCATCTCACTAACAGCATCCTTACAAAGGCTGGTTTGTTTTAGTTTGACATCAGGCAATATAACTATTGTTACCACCAAAATTTATATCCTGTGCTGTACCACATTCAAACCTAACTTAACCCCACCTTAATCCTACTAACCCAGTCTTAATTTCATGTAACAAGTCCATGGATAACATTTTTCTGAGTAAGACCTATTACCTCTGTAAAGACCCAGGTCCTTAGAACATTCAGCAAATATCTGATTGGGGAAGACAGTAAAAAATAAGTACATAAGTGTTGCTATACTGGGACAGACCGAAGGTCCATCAAGCCAAGCATCCTGTTTCCAACAGTGGCCAATCCAGTTTACAACTACCTGGCAAGATCCCAAAACAGTACAATACATTTTATGATGCTTATCCTATGAATAAGCAGTGGATTTTCCCAGTCCATCTTAATAATGGTTTATGGACTTTTCTTTTAACCAAACCTTTTTTTTAAACCCCGTTAAGCTAACTACTTTTACCTCATTCTCTGGCAACGAATTCCAGAGATTAATTACATGTTGAGTGAAGAAATATTTTCTCTGATTTGCTTTAAATTTGCTACTTTGTGGCTTCATTGTGTGCCTCCTAGTCTTAATATTATTGGAAAGAGCAAACAAGCGATTCATGTCTACCCATTCCACTCCACTCATTATTTTATAAACCTCTATCATATCTCCCCTCAGCCATCTCTCCTCCAAGCTGAGGAGCCCTAGCTGCTTTAGCCTTTCCTCAAAGGGAAGTTGTTCCATCCCCTTTATCATTTTCGTCACCATTCTCTGTACCTTTTCTAATTCCACTATATCTTTTTTTCGATGCAGTGACCAGAATTGCACACAATATTCAAGGTGCAGTTGCACCATGGAGCGATACAAAGGCATTATAATGTTTTCATTTCTGTTTTCCATTCCTTTCCTAAGAATTCCTAATATTCTATTTGCTTTCTTAGCCGCTGCCGCACACTAAGCAGAGAGTTTCAACGTATCATTAATGATGAGACCTAAATCCCTTTCCTGGCCGGTGACTCCTAACGTGGAACCTTGCATCACATAGCTATAGTTCGGGTTCCTCTTTCCCACATGCATCACTTTGAACTTGCTCACATTGAACGTCATCTGCCATTTGGATGCCCAGTCTTGTAAGGTCCTCTTGTAATTTTTCACAATCCTCATGAGATTTAACAACTTTAATAACTTTGTGTCGTCAGCAAATGTAATTACCTCACCAGTTACTCCTGTTAAAAAGCAGCGGTCCCAGCACAGACCCCTGTGGAACCTCACTATTGTATATAATTAGGTCTACCTCACCCATTTGGGCAGCAGAAGCCATGGGCTCTCTGTACTATCCTAGAGAGAACTGCAAATCCCCTCTAGATGCTTAATTACCCCAACCTTAAATCTGCTCATGACAGGCTTACACCGTCAGGCAGTATATAGACCCTTGTAATTAGAAAGGAACCCAGTATGTAGTAGATATAATAAGATAGTTTATTACAATCTTACCAATGGTAGTACAGGCGAGTTAAGCATTCACATAATAGAACCACATATCATGGTATGTCCTCTCATTCTCTAGCCTTCTGGAGTTTTCCTTCTCTGGTCTTCTTCTCCTCTCGTCTGCTCTAATATCCCTCAAACTGCTACTTATATACAATTTTGGCCCTATTCATTTCAATGGACCCCAGCTGTCTCAACAGGGCTCCTAGCCCTTATCAGTTGATCAGAATGACTTCTTATGTTCCCAAACCTTCCTCTAGCCCCCCCCCCCCTTTCGATGTTCTCACCCGGGGTGCAGCTGACCCAGTACTATCTCTACATAACCATAGCAACTCTTGCTTATGACGTCTTGCAGGTGACAGTCCCAGAGCAAATGCCCCCTTCCTTTGCCAGCTCAGCACTTGCTACAGTGAAATGTAACTGTGTCAAAGGTGATCACTGATTTTTACAAGCTAGCTCTCTTTTGTATCAGAGATTATTTTGATTTTAAGACTTCAGAGTGAACAACCCATAAATGGACATTTTGTGAGACGTCAATTGTTGCTAATGGAGAACTTAGCATGAAATCTTTTACTAATGACATAAGATCTTCAGTTTCTGCTGTTTAAGTTTTTGTTTGCCTGCTAACAAATTGTAAAAGGGCTGGCTACAGGCTGAATAATTCCAGATCCATAATCTACAGAAATTTAACATCCCAAGTATAGCTCTGAGAGCGGAAACCGTTTCAGGCATGCGCAAAGCAGATACGTGTTGCAGTGTCTCAGGGGCTAGGCCATGTACCTGAGAGCCTATCTGATGACCAAGAAAAGTAACTCGAGACTGTGCAACCTGTAACTTCTTTCTGTTTACTTTGTAACCCTTCGTAGCTAAGAATGACAGAAAGTCACAAGTAACCTGCAAACAGGTATCAAAGGTGGGGCAGGTCATCAGCATGTCATCAACATATTGAATGATGGAAGTGTGGGGTGGCAGGACATATCTGTGATCTTTAAATTCACGAATATGTGCAGCCAGTGCCTGAGAGAATATAGTGGGATGGTCAATAAAACCCTGTGGAAGGCGTGTCCATTGGTAGGTGGTGTTATCAAATTGAAAAGCAGTGAGAATACTGACCATTTAACCTCACTCTCTGTTTTCTATCTTTTAACCAGTTTTTAATCCATAATAGAACACTATCTCTTATAGAGAACAAAACTGAAAGTATCATTATACTGTACATCTGGGTGAGATCCTGATGTGACTGCACTTTAAGTACTGTGTGCAGTTCTTGTCAACCCATCTCAAAAAAGATATAGCAGAACTAGAAAAATTTATGTGAATATTTACAAAAATGATAAAAAGGGATGGAACCATATGAAGAAAGGCTAAATAAGGCTGGCTGTTCAGCTTGAAGAAAATACAACTGAAAGAGAATATGATAGCTATAAAATCATAAGTGGCATGGAATATTAACTAAGTTGCTTAACTAGTTGCTTAACAATCCAAACAACACAAACTCAAGAGGATCTTAAGGACCAGCAGACTGAAAATAAATCAGAGAAAGTTTTCATGTTGCACAAAAAGTTGTGGAATCTGATGCTGGAGAGTACAGTCAAGGTGACTAATATAATGATATTCAAAAGAGGTTTGAACAAGTTTCTCGAAGAAAAGCAGATAAAAATTATTAGCCAGGTAGACATGGGAAATCCATTGCTCCTCCTTAGAACAATTAAATCTACCTTTTGAAAACAGCTGGGTACTTGTTACTGGGGTGTGTGCATTCATATGAAATTACATCACAAATATGAACACATTTCCCATATCATTTTATTATCATTTTTAGCCCAAAGGAACAGGGAAAAAAATCCACAATATTTCAAGTTTTTTTGCACTATTGTTACATTTCTGTGGGGTTTGCCCAATACTTGGAAAGATCCCAGAACAGCAAAACAAGATTTTATGCTGCTTATCCTAGATTATGCAGTGGGTTTTCCCAACTTCATTTTAGTAATGGCTTATGGACTTTTCTTTTAGGAAATTAGCCAAACCTTTTTTTAAAACCCTGCTAAGCTAACTGCTTTTTGCCACATTCTCTGACAACAAATTCCAGAGTTTAATTACTTGTTGAATGAAGAAATACTTTCTCTGATTTGTTTTAAATTTACTATTTAGTTGGCTAATTGATATTTTGTGCTCAGTACATCTATCTTTTTGGACCAATTTCGGAAAAAAAATCCTAGGGAAAAACACACAAAAAGAAGTCATTGGGATGTATGGGGGAGCCAGCATTCTTAGTAGACTGGCCACACAGACATCCCAGCAGAGCACTAGAGGGCACTGCAGTGGACTTCACATAAAAGGTCCCAGGTACACATCTCACCATTACCCCTTATATTGTATGGTGAGCCCATCAACAACCTATTGTACCCAACTGTATACCACTACAATAACCCTTGTATCTGCAGGTGTCACCTATATGTGGATACAGTAGGCTTTTGATGGGTTTTGGAGGGCTCACACTTTCCACCACAAGTGTAACAGAGTAGGATATTGGCCTGGGTTCACTTCTCTGCAGTGCACTGCACCAACCACTAGGCTAGAGGGACCTGCTTGCTGCTCTAATAGGACTGGCCATAACATCTGAAACTGTCATAGAGGCTGGTATTTACTGTTTATTTCACATTTTTATGGGTAGGAGGGGGATCATTGACCACTGGGGGAGTAAGAAGGTCATGCCTCCAGTGGTCATTTAGGGCACATTTTAGTGACTTCCAAAATGTCTAACTTTTTATCCCCGGATGTTGTTGCTTTGTTTCATTATGACAGAAAAGCTTCCAAGTTTTAAGAACTCCAAAATCCTGCCCCCAACACATCCCCTTGTTGTTTGGATGAACTGCATAGAAAACCGACTTAAAAATGGATTTTGAAAATAGCAATTTGGATGTTTTGGCAAAAAAAAGTCCATTTGCTGCTTTGTACTGCTTTTTGGACGTTTTAGTGTTTTGAAAATGAGCCCCAAAGTCCTCTACAAAATTGAGGACATTGTTATAGAGCGGCTGGTTCAGGAACTAACAGTAAGGGTCCAGTTCTAGACCTAGTCCGTACTGGTACATATGATCTGGTGCAGGAGATAATGGTGCTGGGGCCACTTGAGTGATTACAACCTTGGTATAATACTTGGAGTAAGTACACAGGAAATCCAATATGTTAGCTTTTAACTTTCAAAAAGGAGACTATGATAAAATGAGGAGAATGGTTAAAAAAAAAACCCTTAAAGGAGCAGCTGCAAGGGTCAAAAATTTGCATCAGGTGTAGATGTTGTTCAAAAATACCATCCTGAAGCCCAGACCAAGAAGATTTCACATATTAAAAAAGGTGGAAGGAAGGACAGATGACAGCTGGCATGGTTAAAAAAAAAATGAGGTGAAGGAAACTATTAGAGCTAAAAGAACAACCTTCATAAAATGGAAGACGAATTCAACTGAAGATAATTGGAAAACAGCATCAGAAATGGCAAGTCAAATGTAAAGTGCTGATATGGAAAGCAAAGACTATGAAAAGCAGAGTATGTTGATGGCAAACACACACAATAAAACCATTTTTAGGAATAGCAAGTTTATTAAGACTTTGACATACAACCCATTAGAAGTACCTTCTGAGCGGTATACATTGAATATTAAAAATGTTGAGATATGATTTAACAAGATTGAATAAAATAGTGGAATAGGTGGAGCTACAATGTTAGGATAGGAAAGGTGGTTCAGTAAGAAAACCTAAAGGATACAAGTCTGCTGCGAGTTCAGAAAACTCCCCCAAGCTAGAACAATAAACTAATTAGGCAATGTATTCTTTAAAAAAATGTTTTTAATACAGATTTAAACTTTATATGAGAATGTTGCAAGCAAAGGTATAATGGTAGAGCATTCCACAAAGAAGGACCAATTACAATGAAGATTTTAGTTCTAAGAGAATCATGACAAATGTGACAGAAGGCAGGAGTAATAATCATGTTTAATTGTGAAACATAGAAACATGACAGCAGATAAGGGCCAAATGGTCCATCCAGTCTGCCCTTTCTCAGTAAACACTAGCTCCCCCTTTTCCTAAGGGATCCCACATACCTATCCCGCACTTCCTTAAATTCTGACACGGTCTTTGTTTCCAATACCTCCACTGGGAGGCCATTCCATGCATACACCACCCTTTACGTGAAGGAGTATTTTCTCCTAAGCGTATCTGTCGTTTAAAGAACATATCTCAAACATCGTCAAGGCTAGTTATTACAAATTCCGTATTACTAGCAGGCCTATCATACTTGAACAGGCACATAATCCCTCCCATCTCCCCAAGTTTACATTTATTCTTGAGCAATGGAACTAAGTGCCTCGCCTCACCCTATGCTTGGAATAAACTCCCTGAGCCCATACGCCCATCTTCAAATCCTTGCTCAAAGCCCACCTCTTCAATGTTGCCTTTGGCACCTAACCATTATACCTCTATTCAGGAAATCTAGACTGCCCACCTTGACATTTCGTCCTTTAGATTGTAAGCTCCTTTGAGCAGGGACTGTTCTTCTTTGTTAAACTGTACAGCGCTGCGTAACTCTAGTAGTGCTTTAGAAATGTTAAGTAGTTAATTAGTACTGTTGAAGCTGCCAGGCATAAGCCAGTCTCAAACCAGCAACTATTGGGTTGGAGAGCACCTACTTTTCCAGGAGAAGCTATTCTGCTTTATGACTCTTGCTGCAGTCAACCCATTCTTAGCTGTGTTTTGTATTTCTGGTAATCTCAGTTCATAATTTCTGATTAGCTCAGCAGGGACCAGCTCAAGGCAGGCTTGGGTATTTCTGTCCTGTCTCTGGGATTGTTCACTTTTACTTCTGTCTTGCTTTCTTGTTCAGCCATGCATTTGGTTCCTGGTTTTGCCTTGCGACCTGATGCTTCGGGATTCCAGCTTCTTGTCAAGCTCTTTGCTTTCAGTAATCCTTGTTTGCCTTTTTGCGTTGGATGTACTTCTTTGAGGTACACTGACATTAAAACATACTTTGAGCAATCCTAGTTTTCATCTTGTTCGTGTGTAGTGTGGACGTTTTGGAAATTCCTTTCTAGTAGCTGACCACACTCTGGCTAGGGACTTTGTGACAGAATGAACCAGCCAAAGTAAAAGTACTGATGGAATGATGTGAGTGACCTAAATAAAAAAAAAAAAAAAGCTGATAGAAGGACTCAACTAAAATTTGAGCTCCATCAGTAGCTTAAGCTATGCTGCCAAGTTACCCAGTACCTAGACAAGGGTTGAATCATTCCTCTTTTTAGTTTCTGCTATGCTAGATCTTGCGATGGTGTTTGAGATAGTTAACCATAGAATTTTGATTAATAGATTTAAGGCATGTAGAATATTTGGAATTGTTCTTAATTGGTTCTCTTTTGGAATTTAGAAGGCAAGAAGTGCGGATTGGTGATCAGGTTTTGGAATTAAGAGATGCTACTACTGTCACCGGTTTTATTTAACATCTATCTCTTATCTTTGTGACGCCTATTGAAGACTTTGAATGTGCATTATAGGGTCTAGGAGGATGATATTCAGTTTTTCTTTTCTATTGATAATCAGATGGAAAGGGCGATTGATAGGCTACAGTCTTTTTATTTTTTGTTCATTTCCAAATGGTTAAAAGAGAATAAGCTGGTTTTGAATGTTCAGAATACAGAAGTGTTACTGATTGGGAATGGTTTTGGAGATCAAGTGCCGGATCGGATTAAGTTGTATGATCAAGAGGTCCGGCTAGTGCAACATGTTCGGAATTTGGGTATAATTTTTGATGCTCAGTTGTCCAGTAAACCACATATTCATAAACATGTTCAAACCTAATTTTTAAAAAGTTACTCAATCAAATCAAGCTAAAATAGCAGACTTGGAAAAACAGTTGGAACAATCTAAAACTTTTGAACAAACAATTATACTTGAAACAAATCAAATTAAAGAGAGTCAAATAACTTTAATAAAAGAAAATGTATACTTACAGAGGAAAATAGAAACTTTAGAAAATTTACAAAGGATGAAAACATTGAGATTTATAAATTTTCCTAAAGTTCCAGCAGTGGCTCCTTTAATAACATTCAAAAGATATCTTTCTGAAGTATTAAAAATTACTGAACAATTGTTTCCACCTGTAGCAAGGATTTATTATTTGGCTCCCTATGTTAAGAAACCAAGTGAGCGCATAATACCATCTATGGAAACCCCATTTGAGGAGCTAAATTTGAATTTATCACAAACAATTGAAGATGAACTATGTGGAGTACAACCTGCTACATTAATTATAGACTTTGTTCTACAGCCGGATCGGGACTGGATCTTGAAAACTTTCTTTAAACATAGACATGAAGTTTTTCTGAATTGCAAAGTCAAAGTATTTCCTGATATTGCTAGACAAACTCAAAAAAGACGTCAGTCTTTTTTGAAACTTCGTGATCGTGTATTGTCACAGGGGGGAATTTTCTGGCTTAATTTTCCTTGCAAATGTGTTGTTAAATTTCAATCAATTAAATATGTTTTCTTTGAGAGTGATCAGTTAGCAAAATTCCTGGACTCCAGACAAGAACCAGCCGTAAACTCTCTTGTGCTTCCTCCATTAGTATCTACTCCGTGATAGGATAAGTGGGAACATGTTCTACTCATTTTTTCCTATGTTAACCAATTTTTGAATTGTGCCTTGCCTATAATTGTGGACTTTAGCAGTAATTATCATTTAATAGATTTTCTTTATAAAATATTCTCTTGTATGGTATGATAATACTCCTTCTCTGTACAAATGTATCTTGTAAAATTCATTAAAATTACAAATAAAAAAAAAAATAAAAAAAAAAACCTAATTTTTAAAAGTGAGAATGCTACGTAGGGTAAAAGACAGTATCCCAGTAGAGGATTTTGAACTGACAGTTTAGAGTTTAATAATTACTGGGTTAGATTATTGTAACTCATTATTTTGGGGCCAGATTGTTCACAATACAGCAGCAAGAATTGTGAGTGGCTGTTCGCGATTTTAGCATCAGTCCCATTTTGAAAGAATTTCATTGGTTGTCTGTGGAGAAGAGTGGAGTTTAAAATTCTGTTGTTAATATACAAGGCCTTAAAATAAGAGTTTGATTTTTATTTGAGTTTGATTTTGAGAATTTATCATCCGGTCAGAACCCTTAGATCTGAAGGCGCTTTAAGGCTTACTATTCCAGCAGTGAGGAAAGTTCATTTTGAGGAGACAAAGCATAGAACATTTTCGTTGGCAGGGCCCACTCTGTGGAATAGACTTCCAGCACAGATTAGGAGACTGAATAACACCAACATCTTCAAGAAGTAAAAGGGGACCTCAGTGTACACCAAAGCATCACCAGTCTCGACACAGAGCAGTGTTTTGACGTAAAAGTGCCTGCATCAAGAGTCATGTGATCTTATTTGAATCCTTCTCTATCAATTACATTGCAGACCAATATAGATGCGATAAGAGCCATGTTCTTTTTATGGAAGCTTGAGGGCTTAACAATGAAATATATCCATGTCCACTTAACATTCTGCTGCTGTGACTTCTGTTGTTCTCTTTCATGTGTTCTCTAATATCAATTGATAGAAAAGGATTCAAATAATATTGCATGATTCCTGATGCTGGCGGTTTTATGCCGAAACACAGCTCTGTGACGAGTCTGATGATGCTTTGATGCACACTGAGTCCTTATACATTGGTGCTACCAATAAACATATCTACTAATTTCTGTGTGCCTCCTATTAGGTTTCATTGCAGGGCTAATTGTCCATCTCTACTTTTTTTCTGCCTTGGCTTCAGACGTAGGGTTGCTTTGTCCTTTCTTTTTTTGTGTATTGGCTCTTATGCACATAGGTGTGCACATATGCATGTAAGTACAAAAATTCTGTATAAGCATTATTCTACAAATACCCGCTTAACTTAAGGGTCCTTTTACTAAGGCTAATGGATTTATTGCATGCTAAATGCCATGCAGCCCATTATAAAATCATGGGCTGCATGGCACTTAATGCATACTAATTCATTAGTGTGTACTAAATCCGTTAGCGTGCCTTAGTAAAAGGACCTCATAGTATATATTTGCAAAGGGAGGTATACAGAGGACATAACTCTGAAGCAATAGGTGTTAACACACCAGCCAAATGGCCAGTGTAAGGGCTCACACCTAAGTGATAGGCACGTATATTCCCAGTTAGGCTAGCATTCTATAAAGGAAAGCAGGTTGCTACATTTCTTTATAAGATAGGATCCCAATCAAGTGCCTCCCCAGGTGCCTTATTCTAGGCACCCCATTATAGGATTGTGCACTAAAGTATTACAATGTATAAATTCATGGTGCTGTGTCAGTTAAGCACAATATTTGATTCTTATTGACTAGTTTCTAAGGGATCCTTTTACTAAGCTGCAGTAAGTGCTAGCACGCGCTTACCCCAGCTTAAAATGCCTTACCTTGGGACGTGCTCAGGCGTCCTGTGGTAAGTTCCAAATCTGCATGAGTTACACACATGCTAAAAAAAAAATTTTGTTGGAAGGGGGCGTATCTGAGTGGGGAAGAATAGGTATTCCCATACTAATCAGTTAGCGTATCCACATTGCCATGTGGTAACAGGTTAGCACAAGATTACCACTTGAACCCTTACCACCTACAAAATAAGGGATCCTACTAAGTGGTGGTAAGCCCGCTTGCTATAATGGAAGTACTGTCAGGCTACTGCAGCAGCCCAGCGGTACTTCCCACCACTACCGCACCGTCATTTCTGGTGCTACAAAAATTTATTAATTTTTATAGTGCCAGACGGTACCCGGTGGTACTTGGGCAGTGACACGAGCTGCCCAGTTACCGCTGGGTTAGTATGGGAGCCCTTACCGCCACCTCAATGGATGATGGTAAGGTTTCCCCACCACCAAAATGGCTGCCCGGCAAGTGCTTTACTTGCCGCCTGTCCATTTCCTGCAGGAAAGTGAGTCCTTCCCTTTACCAGTTGCAGTAAAAGGGGGCCTTGGTGCACATGTAAAACATGCGCTGACACCAGTGCCGGCCCCCTTTTGCCGCAGCTTGGTAAAAGGGGCCCTAAGTGATGGTAAGTGCTCCCAAGATCATTCTTTTTAATGGCTTACTGCATGGCTATTAATAGAAATGAAATTGGCCATTTTCCAGCTGTGATAAAAATGGCCTAAACGCACAGGAACAATCCGGGTAAAGGCATGCTAACACCACTTTTTACAGAAGCTTAGTAAAAAGACCCCTTAATTATTTCATATTTTCCCTGATCTGGCGCAAGCTTAAATATTTGGCAGTGTACACTTCTAATAACAAAATATCAACAACATTTCAAATTAAAGCAATACATACATTAGACCTGCATTACAATAAAACCCCACTCATAAACCTCAATTCCCCTCAACCACGTCAATCATATCCCCAAAATAATGGGTTAAAAAGAGGTCTTAAGAGAGGTGACGTCTCAAAGAATTTACAGCAATTCATCCCTCCAGATAGGAGCCATACTAAAGCTACTATTTCTAGCTGAGGAAATCTATAAAATGTTTATGTGAATAAAAGATTCCAGAGCATATTATTTAAGGTCAATGTTTTGCTTAGCTCTGCAAACTTCAACATCTGTAATAAATGCATTTTCTAAAGTGAAATATAAAATAGTCTGAAATGCATTACCTCTTAAAAATATGTTGTTAAGCCCTTTATAAATCATTCTCCATGTATTTGAGGCTGTTCCAAACATCAAAGGTTATACAGGGCTTCCCATAAAGCAAGTAAAAATAAACTCTCTGGGTTAAAGCCAGACTCTTTTTATATTCTTTATCTTTGTAGACCTTCAGATAACACTTCATCTCAAAATGTAAAACAGTTGTTTTAAATATTTCACATACAATCATCAGCATTGCTAATTTTCTATAGTCTGATCTAGTCTAATCTTCCTAGTTTGTATCTAAAATATTTTTTTTTCTCTCTGTAAGGGTTTTTTTTTACTAAAGCTTAGCTCGAGTTATCTGCAGCAGGGCCCGTAGGAATACAATAAGCCCTGCTGCAGATAAATCAAGATAAGTTTTAGTAATAGACCCCCTAAGGTTATCCAGTGTTTCCTTACCAGATTCGTACATGTGATCACCAGGGGGCACATATGACTAAGATTATAGAAGGAGTCTAATGCACTCCCAGTAGGTGGTGCCTAAAATTTGATAGGAGTAGGGATATAACGTTCCCAAAAAAATTCAAATTGAGGGGCAGAAGCTTGAAAAAATTGGGGAACACTGGAGGAAATGGGAAGATTTGCAAAATAATAAAAGCAACTGTGTAGCAATACAGTGCATACATCCTAATTCTATATATGGTACTCAAAATTGCACATGCAAATTTGGGCATGCACCCAATTTGCATGTGCAATTTAATTGACAATTGAGCCAATTAGCACAAATAATTGGGCGCTAATAATCAACTAACGGCACTAATTGGCATCAATTTAAATGTATGTGCATCTTTAGGTACCAGATCTGTGCATAAAATTTACATATGGATTAGAAAAGGGGGCAAAGCCATGGGAGGAGCATGAGCAGATCCAATGCATTCTTGGAATTTGTGCACATTATTAAAGAATAAGGGAGATCTGTGCCTAATTGAGGGGTCCTTTTACTAAGCTGCGGAAGAAGGGGGACTGTGCTAGCATCAGTATGCATTTTTTACATGCATTGAGGCCCCCCTTTACCGCAGCAAATAAAAGGCTGTCTTTTTTCTCAAAAAGAAACTGCCATGCAGTAAGTGAATCACTTCCCACTTGGCCATTTTGGGGGGGGGGGAGCACTTACCACCACACATTGAGGTGGTTGTAAGGGCTCCTGTGCTAACCTGGCAGTAACTGGGCAGCACCACGGCGCTGCCTGATTACCACTGGGTAAGCCCGGCGGTAGTTCCAGATTGGCACATGGCAAGCCTGTTGCCGCATGCCAACCCCTTAGTAAAAGGGTTCCTCGAGCATCAGAATTTACACCAGGTTTCAGTTGGTATAAATTTTCATGCCCAAAATTGGACCCGGATCCCAGCACGCTGGGCACCAACACTGTTTATAGAATACAACTTAGTGCTAATTTTTATCGGCAGCCAAATTTAGGCATCATTTCTAGAATTGAGTCCATAGTGTATTCATACATTTATTGAATATTTTTGCTTGGATATTTATGAAGAAATCAGATGCACACATTTATATGAAAAGTAATTTTGTAAAAATGGACAGTTATATAAAATGGGTCACAGGCTATTGTAACTGTTAAAACATATGGAAAGCCATATGTTCAACATGGACCTTGTTAAAGTTGTTTCTCTCAGTTAAACAGATTGCACCGAATGGTTTGTGCTTGATGAATTTATCAAGATTTCAAAATGGCACCAGGAAAAAAAGAATGAAGTAGAACTTCCATTTGTTTGCTATTTTAGAATGTTCTGGTCATCCGAGAGTTCTGCTTAATTTTCTGAAAAAAATATCTTGAACGTATCTTTGGAACAGAACTAATTTATTTATTATCTTCACTTATGTTTTGTTCCCTGAATGGTATGCATTCTATTTTAGACAGAATTTAGACATCAGAATTGAGACGTCCGGGTTGGAATGTGTACAATTTTGGCAGTATTTTAGAACAGGGTCTGCCGATGAACAGCCTAAAATACATGCAGGAATGGACGTGTATGCACTGGTTATGTGCTACAAAAGCATCCTTTTTACAAAGATAAACATGGATAACATCAATGGATAAAACATGGATACATGCACATCTGTGTGTCGACAAATACACGTGTATGTATTTCACAACTTAGAAATGAATGTGCCAGCACATAGACATATATGTATGCCATTTTGGAAATATACATGTCTATATGCTGCCAATTAAAGAAAAACCCACAAGTGTTGGCACAGTCAGGGACAGATCCCCATACAGGCCTATGCAATAAAACATTTTAATTAACAGTGTAGGGTATAAGCAAATATGAAACATATAGATAGGTAGGAGAGTAGGAGGATTTAGAAAATAAGGTGACTAAAGAAAGTTGCACATGAGGTCAAGAGATGGTTAACATATAGAGCACTGTTTACTAAGGTACACTAGCATTTTTAGCACATGCTAGAGACACCCATAGGAATAGCATGTGCTCATTCTTAGCACATGAAAAACAAAACGTTAGTATGCCTACAGCGTGGCTTAGTAAACAGGGCCCATAGATAGATAAGAGAGTAAGAGGAGTTAAGTTAGAGAATATGTGAAGGCCTGGTTAAAGAGCCAAGCTTTAATGTGCTTCCTGAAGTAGGGATAGTCTTGTGTTAAGCGGAGCCTTTCAGGGAGTGCATTCCAGAGAGTGGGCGCTACTCCAGAGTAATGTCTTTTAGAGAGGGTGTGGTTAGTGATAGTCTTTCAGAGGACCTTAGCGTCCTTGAAGGTGTGTAGAGGATCATCTTATTCTTCAGGTACTCAGGGCCATTTCCTTTAAGGGCCTTGAAGATCAGACATAGAGTTTTAAATTTAGCCCTGCAATGTACTGGTAGCCAGTGAAGTTTTTACAAAAAATGGTGTGATGTGGTCATGTCACTTTCAACCTTCTATTGTACATTAACATTATTATTATATTTTTCAGGATATATTATCCCTGATGTTGTCCAGTTAAACGTGATATGCTGGATTTTGAGCCTCCAGGACCATCACAGTTTGGGAAGGACTTCTGTTTAAGATAGAAGCATTTTATTCATTCTAAATTGAAAGAAACTTTGTAAAACTGTTTCAGTAAATGGATCAATGATAAATTTATGGTGTTGGTGTCTGTTACAATTAAATTTGATACCCACTTTCTGCTGGTCTGTTTTTTCTAGATATTCAATATGGTGAATGTTCTGTTTGGTTTGGGTTTAATCTGTTCTTTTCACTAGTGTAAGTTTATTTTTTATAACCTTAATTAGAGCTGGATTAGAATATAGGACAATCATATCTTAACCACAACATTTGACAGTCATAGCTGTTTGCCCTGCTCAAGGGTTTTATTTGTCAAACAAACAGTTAGCTTTTCCTCTAGCCTTCTCAGTTGGCACTGTTTGCATCATTATTTATTTGGAACTGCCATAAAAATGCATGCACTCAACAAGCAAGCCATGTATTTTTAAAATTGTATGCCGCTCATGGGGATTTCTGAAGGAGACAGTGCTGAATTCACACTTTCCTTCTGCTTCATTCATCTTCCTTGCTCTTTGGCCAAACAGAGAGGAAGTGCAATGTGGCAGCAGAATTCAGATTAAACAATGGGATATACAATAGCTAAAATATTACTGGAGAGAAGAGCAGAGACTGGTAACAAGAAGAGGCCAGGGCCATCACAGACAGAGCCAGGCCTGGGGCAGGACCGCCACTCCCCTTAACACACTCGGGCCGCAACTGCTGCCCCCCACTCGGGCCATCGCCACCGCTGCTGCTGCCCCCCACTCAGGCCACTATCACCCCCACCCCCGCTCTTCCCTCGATCTGTCACTCTCTTGTTCCTGGGTCCCAACACACAGGAGCAGGAGAGACACAGACCGAGGGAGCAGAACCTTCTGCCTGTCTCCGGAAGCCTTGCTGGCACTGGGTCCCCCTTGAAGGCTGGGCCCAGGGGATCTTGCCCCGCCCCCATCCCTAGAGGAAGCTAGGAGGAAGGAACGACAGACATAAAAGAAAAGGACAATGAAGAATCCAGTTAATTTCAAGGTGAACTCCCAGGTCATAAGGGATGGGGGAGTCTGTCTTCTGTTTTTCAAGTCCTTTTTCAAAGTGTTGTGGTAATTTGTCAATATGAAAAACCTTGAAATAGCTGAAAAAAAAACTCCAAGTAATGACTGAATACTTCTTTATGACCTGGAGTCTAGTGGTTACACTATTTAACAGAGAAGCAAAAGACATTTTAATGTAATATACAAAAAAAGCATATTTTCCACTGTAATTCTTTTCCTGTTACTTTAAAGCCATACCTCATGTTTCAGCATCTCCCAGTCCCAACAGGACATTAACTGCAAATGAATATCAAGTCCAGAAAGGAGTATTGCTTGATTAATCCAATAAAAATATATCGCCTATAATTTATTTGTTGACTTTTATTTATAACTAAAACATCTTAACCCAGGAGGAAAGACTACATTTCAATTAAGTTTTAAGAACATAAAATTTATAAAGGTTATGTGCAAAGTACACATGTAGAAAGGGTCAATGGGTAATGGGTCATGGATTTGATATACCATCTTTCTGTGATACAGCCTCATCAGTTTATATATGTATTATATGCAGGTACTTTCTCTGTCCCTAATTGACTCACATTCTAAGAAATATTGGGTCGATAATCAAAGTGATTTAACTGGCCAGAAATGGATTTGGAATAGTTAAACAGCTTGTTTGGGGCTATCCGCTGATTCTCAGCGGCGCTTAACTGGTTAGTTCTGCTGAATATCACCACAGACTGCTGAACTCAAAGCCGATGATTTGGTGGGAGGTCCATGGGTGGAGTCAGCACTTATGCGGTTAAGTGCCAATATTTAGCACTTAACCACCTAAGTTTAGCGGTCAAATCAAACCACATAAAAGTCAGTCCTGTCTTTATGTGGTGTCACATGGAGGCTCATTTTCAAAGCATATAGACTAACAAAGTTGCATAGGTTACTATGGGGCTCGTTTTCAAAAGAAAAAAAAACCGTCCAAAAAGTGGCTGTGACAAAGCAGTGGGTTTTTAAGCCTGTAAAACTGCTTTAATTCATTCTTGAAGTGTATTTCTCCTATTGGCCAGCAGATGGTGTTTCCTTACTTTAAAGCTATTATAGAGGAATGACCATTCTTTCTTTAGTCTGGCACAAATCGAAAGTAAGATGCAGTATACTTGCTGTTCTGGGCTCTGATTGGCCCAGGAGCTCAATTCATCTGGATGTACTGGCTTTTGCCCCAGTCTTATCCAGGGAGCGTGTAGGAGACAGCTGAAGGTGGTTAGATTGAAATGGCCACTGAAGCCCATGAGGTTCGTCTCTCTTTCCCTCTCCTCAGAGCACCCCTCATCCCCTTACCCAAACAAAGCAAACAAATCTATGAGCTGCTGTATTTACGTTGTCATTCTTTATTGTTGGTAGCAATTTTATTAGACCTCACTTATATTTTCAAAGATGCTAGCTTGTGTAGGATATGGATGTACACAGAGGAAGTATTGGTTTCATGTAATTAGTTCTAAATCTTAATCATTGTGTCATTTGGAGGGGCTGGTTACAGGGACTCACTGTATTCTGATATTTTCACTTAGTAAAGGGTCACCAAACAGACATTCTGAGTATCAGGTGCTTAACAATCAGACTTACTATTTCTAAGTACAGTTTTTTAAAAAAAACATTAATTAGGTTGAAACCTGGGAACATTTAACATCTTTTTTTCCTGTGCCTACATCAAAAGAAAAAGATGGCATGTGGGAACTTGCTCCTTTTGCTTTGTGGAATGCAGTGGTATATTATAAAAATGCACTTGCCTCTTTTTTTATTGCTACTATTTCACAGAAAAGGTATTGAATAATGAGGGAAGGGTTTCCTTCATGCAGAACTGTCTAGAGTCAGTCTAAATGTGCCAACATTGTCCAGTTTAGCACACTATTAGCCGCCAAGTTCATACAACGTTAATTATGTTCAGTGGAAAACAAATCTGTTGGCTCAGGCTATTTGCTATGTGAATATTCAATCACGGTTTCATTATTGCTACCAAGTATTACATATTAAGGGCATTTGTTTTAATTCATTTATCCAGTCCTTATATGCACTGGGTTTTGCTTTTTAAACCCAAAGGTTTCCTGTGATAGCATTGTGCTTATTTTAATTAGTTTTTCAGTACAAGTTTTGCTTGATTTGTCTTTATTTGAAATAAAAAAAATTTAAACACCTCAATAAGGGGCAGGGCTAGGTGGGGCAGAGGGCAAGGCTATGTGGGGGCAGGGGGCCAACTGAACTGGTCTGCACAGGGCTCTGCAATTGCTAAGAGCAGCCCTGTTATTATTGATCAGTCCCTGTTATTACTGATCAGTATCCACATTTCACAGGTCTCACTATTCCCACTTTCTATCACAATTGGCTGTACTTGATCACTTTGAGAGTGATGAGATACTGAGGACTGTCTTCTAGGTAAGCCAACACTTCTCACACCCACTCTCTATGCTAACATTACTCTTATTTCTCCACAGAACCCTCTCTAATCATTACCT